>NC_089680.1:29221339-30591339 GCF_037042795.1 Molothrus aeneus
CAAACCAACAGCAGTTCTGTGGTTTGCTGGCTGACTCGGCAAAGCCAGAATTGTTGGCTCTGCAGTAGGGCTCTTGTTCCTTCTTCCCTGCCCACCTTCAGTGCAGGGGGCAGCCTGATCACAGATCTTACTTCAGGACAGAAGATCTGACTCATCTGGGGCTGCAGAGATGCCTCTTCCTGAGTCTGCTTTGAGTTTTCTGCAGTCCAAACAGCATTTTATTTTGTTGACTCAGATAGGTGGAGCTTAGGCATATGAAGAACACACTGCTTTGCTGACCCCCATCTGACTTGGGCTGACAACTCCTCAAGAAACTAGTCACATTTTTCCAATTATATTTGATTTTGCTCTGATAGTATGTGCAGGAAAGTATTTAAAAGCTAAGCAGATTAGCAAAGAAAAAGAAAATCAAGAAATTAATGAGCGCAGGCACCATGTGAATTTGAGTCAGAGATACACTGACTGATAGAGAAGACTGGCTGTCTTCTATGACAGAGCTCCATCATACAAGCTAATACCACTTTGCTTTTTCCTTCAAGAACACAAATACCTTCATTTTTAGTACAGTCCTGATATCAATTTTCCAAGCATGCAGGAAGAGCTTCATTCCTCCCCTAGCTCTGCCTTATACACTGACATTTGCCATCTCTTGTTCAGTGGAGGGCAGAGACTGAAGCTGCTATAAAGATATAAGTGAAAGGCTATGAACAGCAATATAAGGCAGAAATCCAACAAAGGCCATGATGCATAGAGGCCCATCACAAGATTCCTGGCCTAATGATAATTATAAAATTTCTGAAACAATGAAGCATGACAAAAAACCAAACCAAAACAAAAAGAAAAACATGTTGCTGGCAGAGTTTGCAGCTGGGGCAGAAGTTTTAAACCTGTGAGCTTTTAGGAAAATATTAACTACTTTCTTTCAAACAGATTTTAAAGCATCACTCCCATCACTGCTTGCTGAAGGATATAAAGTTATCCTTTAAGCTGAAGACAGGCAATTTTTACTGAGTCCCAGTGAATGCTTACTGAAAAATTATTGTCAGCCTCCATGTGAAGTTCAGGATGTGTCCTGAAGCTCAGGACAGCCACTGTCTCAGGGCAGGCTGCACTTAGCAGGGTATCAATCTCTATCACTGCAACCAAGGGTAAAGGAAACTGAATTTATTTACCCACTTCTAAATTGTTCAGCATAGCTCTGTGCTGTCTCAGTAGCACTGTAACAAGAGGTACCCTTCCCTGCTTTCAAGGGGAGACCTGAGAGCAGACCATGCACCCAGGGATGGGTACAGACAGATGGGTGGGAGGGGATCCTGTGGGGGGAGACATCTCTTTTAGGTGCACTGAAGTCCCAAGTATGAATGGATCAACCACAAAAATGAGGCCCGACTGTGGCGTGCCTCATCATGGGTTTAAAAGTAAAATCTGTTACAGTCACTATTCTCAGGCACAATGAGGAGAGCTTCCCAATAGCAAGAAACAAATGTAATTCAGGTGAGAATTGAGACAAAGTTAATAAAAATAGGGCTGAAAATCTAAACAGGGTCTGAGATCTTCATTTTGTTGTGGCTTGAAGAGATGAAATTGACCTGGTACAAACGGCCTTGTGAGTATGCTTCTGCCAATTTCAAAGCTATGTAGGCTCAAGTACCTCGAGCAAACTCACTCGCTGCTTCTGAGCTTTAGTGACAATTAATAAAATAATTCAGGAAGCAAATTCAGTCCAACAGATAGAAGAAAATGAGAAAAAAAAAGGAAAACATAGGATCTAATAATTTGTTAGCTAAGTAAAATAATTGATTCCTATATTTTTTGGTACAGTAGGGTGGTTTAGATTTTTTTGTTTTGTTTTTTGTTTGTTTGTTTTATATTACATGTAGCAGGACTTGAAATTCTGTCTATTAAACAGCTCTTCAACTACAGAAAAAAATCTAATCTAGCTCAGCAAACTCATGGAAGAAGGGAATTTTGCTAAAATGTGCTTTGAGCCATACATCGGGAACTGAATTCCTGAAATTGCACCAGCACATACATGGATCATTTTTAGAATGGTGCCACATGTGATTCCCCAGCTGCACACACCCCAGAAGCTGTATTTGGACACAAGTCTCTCATGTGGGCGAGGCACAGCAAAATCCCAGAGAGGAGGAAAACTTAGTCTCTTCTACAGCAAAGCATATTCTCCAGCAGAGACATCTTACACAAGAAAATTAGTAGAGGAGCTTGTATATTCCATTCCCAAGTCTTCAACTCTTTGCCTATGTGTTTTTACATGCTCAACCCGTGCTTGCCTGTGAATATTGTGATTTACAGATCCTAGGGCAAATGCAAAACAAGCAGAGACTAGCTGTATGAAGAGTTATTGCTCAATGAAGCAGTTGTTAAAAGTGTTTTGCATTAGATATTCAAACTCTCTTCTGCCCTGAGGTTCAATAGCAGAAACCTTAAACACACATGATCCTCAGTTTCTACAAACATTCGCGACACCCCAGCTTTTACAGGTTTTTCCAGAATGGCAATTTTTTAGGCAGAACATAAAGCCTATGTCCTAATCCTGTCCGAGTCACAAGGGAAAAGAACCTTGCTCCTTTTTTGTGCTGCATCTTGCTAGGTCACTGACACCTATTCTGGTGTTTCAGCACCACAAGTATCTGAGTATGGATAGATCAGTTCTGGCATCCACACAGCAGAACTACAGAAATGCAGGGGCCTCTAGAGGCACAGACCTTGCAGAAAATCCAGACTCACACTTCAGTCTGATGTTTGCAGGAGACACTCAAGATAGAGAACAGCTGAGATTTGGTCTAAGAGCAGCTGTAGAACAGCATGTCGGCAACACTGTAATTAGAAGAGAAATATAACTCAGCTCTTAACCCAGAGAAGCAGTCCTGAAAGTCCTCCTGTCCAGGGCTGAGGTCACATGTGGAAAGGGTGATGGGTGCACACTGGTTTGTGGGATTCAAGGAAATAGATTCTGGCTTCCCAGGCAAGGAGGCTTTAGGCTAAATAGATGCATATGTAACTTTTTTCTCATGGCACACTCAGACTCTTAAGAGCAAACAGTCACATCAACCACTCCAAAGAAGGTCCAGATCAGCACCATATTTTGAACCACTCACAGGGTGAATGTGGTTCAGACAATACAATTCTGTTGTTTAAGACCTGGATTAAAAGTGGGAGCACTGTAGGTCAGAACTATGAAGGATCCAAAGGTATGGGCTCCCAATTGTTCAGATGGATGTAGTCAGGGAATGGTTCCAGGAGAAAAACCAGCTCTGCAATCCTATCCAGCAAGTGCAAAGTGGTGATTAAATAGGTCTAGGGTAGAATGGTTTGACAGTGCAAGTCGACCCATGAGATGCAATACTCAAGAAGAACTGGTACTGCTCCATTCCTGCTGTAGATCAGCACAACGAGACTTCTGCCTGAGACTTCCCTCTCACATGTGGGTCGTCCTGGCAGTAGAACTTGCCCAGTTTCATTCTGCAAGACATTGATATAATTTGCAAACAAGAGACAAGATATATGCAAAACCTATCTGAAAACATAGATGGTAATTTCTCTAGCTGCAAGAAGAAATTGGCACTGAGAATCTCTCCTGCTCAGCCAGAGTGGCATGCACTTTTCAAACTTGTGCTTTTCTACAGCAAACAGGAATGTCTGCAACCTACATGTACTAAGTATGCCAGGTGCAATTTAAATGAAGCAAGGTCTGAAGCCAACAACAGCAAAAGAGAAAGTATGTGGGGAGTTGCTGTGGTTGGTATCTATCCTGGGATAATGACTGTATCTCACTGATACTTTCTTTTCAATCTTACTCCTACCTTGGTTGTGTTTTTCTTATCTTTATGTTTATCAAAATGAGTGGCCAATAAACTGAAAGGCAACATTTTTAAGGGAGAAATATATATTTTTAATATATATACTACTTTAGAATTAAAAGCAAAAACCAAGTAAGAATGCAGGCATATAAGGATTTTTTTTCAAGTGAGACACAGAGTGATCAACATTGAGATAAAGGTAAACTGTGAATGATTTTAAATTTCACTTAATTATTTAATCACGTAACAATTCAGCCATTCATAAACTTTCTAGAGCCAATGTCTTTATAATGTTGCATCTAAATCACAAGGAAAATTATGCAAGTTGCTGTTCAAGTCTCACTAACTGAACAAAATAAATCAGTAGCTAGGCCACCTTAAAATGCAGAACTAAAAATCCCTGGGACCAGTGTTTCCTGCAGCATCTCTCAGGCAGCAGTCAGTTGTGGTTCAGTCTCTCCATCACAAGACAGAAACTATTCTTACTATATGCAGTATGACAGGTAATTCATTTTGGAGAATATTTAAGCAGTCAATCAAAAGAAGTCACCTCTCACTATGCGGTTGGGGGTTTTTTTGGTTTGGTTTGGTTTTTTTTTCTGCAGAATCTGCAGTATGATGAGAGCAAAAGAAGCCTTGTAAATCCTTTCAACAAGCAAGTTAATTAAAAAGATATGGCTACGGTCAGCATGAATTTACCTGCCTGCCTTCATCACTCCCTCCACTTATGGCAGTGGTCTGAAAAAAGGTCTTTCTTTACAGCAGGGCTCCAGGCAAAAGCTGAACTAAGCTCTGTTAAGGAGAGAGTGATGGCTCAGAAATTCTGGGACCTGAGTCAGCAAGCTGAAGAAAAGAACAGTCAGAGTGCTCCTACCCAGGGCTAATGCTTCCCTTCTGACAAAAACAACAACAAAATATCAGACCCAACTCTAAGCTTTCTTGCTTTTGAACCCCAGAGTCTGAGCTAATGCCATGCCAGGCTCCAGTTGTCAAGCTGCGTTGGAAAAAACGTAAGTGAGTTTCACGGGGATTCCCTCAATTGTCTTCTCCCCCAGCCCCTGCCTTAAGCAGACTTGCATTAAGCTTGTCTGCCCTCCTTGTTATTGCTGCAAGCACAGAATAAATGTACAGCCTTCAGTAATGTAGGAGTCTGAGCGGTTTTCTTCTACATACTTGAAAATGGTCTTCTCATCTCCTGAGCTGAGCTTCTATAAAGCTTCTGCTTCACTATCCCGAGCCACCTACCCACTGCACAGGAATGGGGCTTCACTGGGTAGCTTTCAGCAGAGAAAATGCCTCAGAAAATGGATATATGGGAAAATATTTCAAAGATACTGGGTCCTTCTGGCTATTCGAAATATCCCACAAATTTTCTGAATTTCTGCAAGTACTGCTTTGTCACATTTGCTAGCAATAGCAGAAATGGTCTACCATCAGCTGCTGGGTTTCAGTTTTCTTTCCACATGGAGTTATCCCAGTTGTGTCTGAAGGATCCAGAAGAGAAATCTGATCCAGAAGAGAAGCTGTTCTACACAAGCCAATCAGTGACTTGCTGGGAAAAAGAAACAGCAAAAGAGTAGGAAATGGATTTGTAAAGAATTTTCAAAACTTGATAGAAAGTTTATATAGTTTTGTACATCTGTATGTAAACACTGAGAAAAGGTGTGTTAATTTAAGAAGGTTATAGAATAGAGATACCCCATCTCTATAAAAACTAAAAAAAAAACCAACACAAAAGGATTTCAGAATAGTACCCAGCAGAAACAAACATAACCAGCATTCTGTAGGGTCAGACAAATGATCCATCCAGACTGTCTTGTTTTGAATAGTAGCAACAGCAGATATTATTTAAGGAGTGTTCAAGTGTCTTCTGATTGAACCATGCTTCTGTATTCTCCCAGCATCAACAATTATTGGATTGGGAATATTTAAAGGTACATCCTTACCATGTAATTTTAATATTCACATAAATTGCCTGGATTTAACTAGCCTCTTTCTGACCCTGCTGATGCCACCTGCTTCTGCTGCCTTGTGAGACAGAAGTCCCAGACTGTAAATACCCACCACAACATTTTTTTCTTATTTTATACTAATGTTTCATATATTTTATTGTCACCAAATTCTTGTATTGCAGGTCTTAGTCAAAATCAGTGCAGATTTTTTCAGATTTAGCTTTTTCAGCTTCAAACCACACCCTTTGTGATTTTATGAACTACAGTCTTCTCTCCCAGCTCATAGGCAATACAGTCCCCAGCTCATTTTACTTTGCCCCTTTTTAACCCTTTCATGTTTACTCAACATGTGGAAGATCCTGGTCATGAACAGCATCTTACACAAAAGTTGTTTGCAAGAGCAATCGTAGAAAATGGGGTAAGGTACATTCAATATTTTTCAGTGTAACCAAGCTTGGCTCTAACATCTAGGTAATTTGTGGGAAGGCAAACCTCAGCTCTAGTAATTCTTATCAAGCAGTTAAGACAAAACAGAACTTACCTGCAAGCACAAGCAGCTTTCTCTAGCACAGGCCAGAGGTTGGACACAGCCCTCCAGAGCATCCCAAAAGACATCAGGTCAGCCTAGTGGACTTTTGGTAACCATACCTGTGGTCAGAAGTCCAGCAGACTCACTGCCAGCCAGAAGTGGCAGCTCTTTCGGCAGCCCTATGTTCTTACTGACAGGATCACCACTCGTTAGTAAAAGGAAATCTTTGTATGGATTCTGTGAACCTGAACCATAGTTGGGATGCTTTTGTCACTTGTAATAAGGAGGACATCCTATCCATACAGAACTAGGCTACAGTCTGATGACTTGGTGGTCCTTGTCTGATGTGCAAGAGCATGATCTTCACTCATGAGTGAGCCTAATCACAGACAGGTATGTCTGGATGACACCCATCACACAGTGCTGCAAGGCCCCCCACACCCTGCAAGCATTTTCAGACCACCCATCTCTTTTGGAAGTCATTCCTGACAACATTGTTGTCATCACATTACATTACAGAAGAAAAAAAAAAACACCTTCAGAAGACTGCATGGTGCAGCAACTCAGAAACTCATTTCTGTTTATGTTAGAGAGAAAAAAAATCAACTAGAAAAAGAAAGGCAATCCATGGTAGAAAAAACAGCTTTTTTTTTATACCTGAAATTCCTAATGGGTGATGTGGAGGACACTCCCTTCACTTTATGCCAGTGAATAATGAGTCACATAAAAGTGCATTAATTCAAACCATTATGGTATTGCTATGGGTTATGCTGTGACAGGGAGCTGTGACAGGGAGCCCAAAGGATGCAACTGTGCTATCCATATTTTTCTTGTGGAAAAGCAGGAGGGATGAAACTTCCATGGCTTGAAGTAGTTCAGTCTCCAGGAGGGAAATGAAACATGTGCTGAGCAGCATTTTCATCTGCTCTAACAAAAACTGAAATCCAACATGAATAACAAATGAAAAGGCTTCCAAAAAGTTGGCAGAAAAAAGAATGCATCCCGGGGATGACACATGCATCCCAGCACCGGTACACCTGTGGCCTCCCAGAGCTGACAACCCTGGAACTGCTCTGCCTGGGACGAGAAGCGGTTCTACCTTCCTCTCCACAGCATGTGTACGAACTGTCCATTACATCTGTTCACTCAATGGGGCAGGACAAAACACAGCATCCTTTCCACTCTATATTTAAAGATTAAGAGTTGAACAGCACATATGCAGATCCAAATAATTTAAAATTAATTCTCTTATTCAAAGAGAATTTACAGGTAGATAAACTTGAAGGCTGAAATGAACAAACCAACCAAGGATGTTTACAAACGGTTTATGAAATGGACTGTGATCTTGTTTAGACTTTGCATCTAAGACAAACTGCGAGGATTTTAAGGCATAAAATTTCATAAATAGACAAGTCTAACTCTTCTATAAAGTACCCAAGTACTTAGTCTTCAGTGAGATTGCATATATAACGGCACAAGCAAGAAACATATTTAGAGGCAGACAGTCAAATATCAGTCTGTCTCTTCCTCTGATTTTAGGTCTGAGATGCTATACATAATCAGACCAACCATAAATCTGATATGACAAAAGGGCAACGATATGGAACAGTTGGTAAGTTCAAGGATAAATACTTTTGTCTAGCAGCATTTGCTCATGTAGCTCTGACTTCAGCTGAAGGTGTATCTTTACCTGAGAAAGCTCCAGCAGATCAGCTTTGTCTCCAAATAGCCCTAAATGCTGCTTTTCCCCCACAATAATGCCCAAATTCTGCTATCTCTTCCTTTTTTTAACTACTAGTATAGGTACTGTGGACTGTGGTATCAACCTTACATGAACAGAGAAATTATAGGCTTTTTCCACAATGAAAGTGGAAAATTTTAGGGGCAAGGAGACAATATTGCAAGGACCAGGCTCTTGCTTTTCATCTACTACAGTTCACAAGAGAGGACTTAAGGTGTCACTCTCCATTAGACTCTGTCTACAGCCCACACTGCCAACATCTGTCCCCAAGTGCTAGACTGTATTTACAACCTCAATACTACCATGGGCCCATTTCTCTTCAACCTGACTGAAGTGGCCCTTCAGCAATACAAGGGGACCCTAGTTACCACCACTTTTCTATAGAGACCACAACCCCCCAGCTTCAGCATGGCCAGGGAGCACACTCCAGACATGCTCCAGGGTGCTGTCCCTTCCCACTCCATCACACAGCATCCCTCAGAAGCAGCCAGCACATGTGCACAATTATTTTTATCTCCTCGCTAAGGCACAAACCACCTCTTGTGAGGCATTCAACATTCATTCCAGGGGTGAGGAGGTTTCTCTGGTCCTGCCTCCAAAGCCACGATATGTCCACACCACGGCCTATGGACTGCAAGCCTGCACTCTTGGCAGGAGGGAGGCAAGATATCTCAGCAGCAAAGACCTGCCAATCAACCCACCACATGCCATATGGGCTCTCATTGCTGAGCATGCAGAGTCACCAAACCATGCTAACGCTGTCATTTGGAGCTGGCGGGAACCAGCTGGAGACCATTTGGCAGCAGCTGCAACAGAGCATGATAGAGCCAGTGTAGCTGGGTATCTCCATACTCTTGCTGCTCAACAGCACATAGAGAAAGACAGGTCAGCTTGTCAGGCAAGTGTCACTCAGCCTCTGCACTGCATGCAGCCAAAAACATTTTGCTACATGTGGACACCTGCAGAGAATTTACCCACCCAAAGGAGGGGATCACAAGTTGGGGCAATGCACTTGTCCTCACAGGGGATGTTCCTCTCTGCAGCCTAGTCAAATCAACATTAAAACAACTTGTTCCTAATGCTCTGGGACTCTGTAATTTAATCCAAGTAATTGAAATCAGCATAGAGTTCACATAACCTGTCTTCCTCCTTCTCAGTCAGAGAATGAACTAACACTTGCATTAATTATTCACAGCATCCTCTCATACTCATGCTCCCCATCTTTTTCAAACAGATGTACAGTGGCAAGAGAGTCCAGTGCAGACAAAAGTGTGATGATCAACTTACTGCACAAGAACTTTTCACCTTAGGAAGCCAGGACTCAGTGAATTATGTCTCTCCCCTGAAAATTCTAATAGACAGCCCTGCATCTGGCAAGTGGCATGAGGCACACCACTGCTGTGCCACGGGGTGCCAGGGAGCAGAGGGGCTGACACGCTGCTGGGACACGTGTGGTATGACTGCCATGTGCAGCATCGAGGCTGGCAGTGCTGACTCTCATTTCTGCCAGTCACATCCAAATAAACTCAGCCTTCATTCACATTGTCTGTCAGCCAAAACTATCTCAGCGCTGACATGAACTGAAACAATAACAAGCGGCCATCTATATCTTACATCATGTGCCAAGTTAGAATCAAATCTGTAATTCCCCAAATGGCGTATGGATCTGAAACACTCACCCACTTAATAAACCCAAGACAGTGGACAGTGGAGTCCACCATAATCTGTAAAAACGATACCTTTCTATGGGGATCTATAAATACGTTACCTTTAGTGTTTTTAGTTTATATTTTGTTAGATAGCAGAACGTTAATAAAGAAATAGCAAAATAAGGTATGTTTTTATCAGTCACCATATGAGCAAACAGACAGATGGCAGTGCATCTTGCACAACAAACCAAATTCTGGTAAAAAAGCAACGCAAGAACTTAAGCCTCTGAAAAGCAACACAGCAGGACTGTCACTGAAACAATGCATCTTCAGTGTGATTCATGTGTTTCTCCACAGAAAGTCCTAAGCAGGAAACTATGTGGTGTACATAAAACTAAAACTAATTGAGATGTTATTAATAACAAAAGAATGGCTTTCATATTCACTTGTATTATTATCTTGAGAACAGAATAAGCTGCTGCACAGTTATCAATGCCCTCCTGAAACCATACCACACAGGTCCTAGCAGAGAGGTACTTTTCTTGTTCAGGTTATCCCCATCCACATGGTGCTTCCCCAGAAAGGTAGGCCATACTTTGAGCTCTCCTCAGCCCCAGTACCCACAAATTTCTGATAAAAACACAGCCACAGCGAACAAATCAATACAGAGCTTAAAAGCACATCCATCTATCTTCTTGCAAGAACTACAGAACAGAAAAAACACAAGTTATTTATACTTGTCCCCCTTCTCCCTCATTCCAGAAGACAGCAGCTGAATTTGAACAAGGGCAGTCCCAGTCAGATAAAAAGGAAATTTTTTTTAAGATCTAGGTTCTGTTTTTTTCAGTCTGAGTAGAACTTAAGGGTCCCTTCTGCAGCCACTCTAATTTCCTTACAAAGTCTAAAAATAACCCTTTTCCGCAATACAACTAATCTTTTACTGATTTAAAATCTTGAGGAAAGTTCTTATAGAAGAGGACTCTTAAAACAGATGTTCTCCCCCCTAGCTTTTTTCTTAAGATATGCTGAAGTTCCTTTTCCCCACCTTACTTATTTGGAGGAGCTGCTTATTTTTACTGTTTTGTCACCAAGGATCTATGTACCTCATTTGGGGCTAATTTTATCTGCTCCCATTCCTTGGAGCACATAATTTTATCTGCTCCTATTCCTTGGAGCAACAGTCCATTACCTAAGCAATAGGAATTGTTACACTTCTGTATATTTTTACTGCAAGGGAAGACAATATACAACCAAAACCATTAAAAAGCAGCACCACACTAGACAATTAAAGACCTTTGCAAGTCCTCCTCTTTGTTTTAATTTCTTAAATTTCTAAAGCTATTCAGTCACCATATGAGGAAATACTAGCATTTACTTTTTACTCTTCTCAGCTGTACTGAATAACCCTTCTTCCCCCCTCTCCTCAAAACAATAGCAAAAGCAAGCAGAGAGATTACAACTGAACGACTGTGGACATATGTTTTGCTAATTATTAATCCATGTTTTGCCCCTTGTTTCTAATAATGTACATCCAGAATCAAAATGTTGCCAAGAAAATGTACAGAATGAAGGCTGTGTGCTGATGTTAGCCTGCAATGAAGTTTCAAAAGCTGAAAACATGTAAGCAGGCAAAATTCTCCTTAGATAAACAGTTAATTTTCCATTCACTACATCTAAATGCCATCACATGTCTTGTATATACATGCTTACACAAAGGGCATTTTCCTTTGCTATTAAGCAATGGGGTAAATAATAGATTTAAGATATTACATTGCACAGTATTTAGAAATACTCTGTATTTCCCTATTCATAAAAGCATTTCCTCTTTCAGGGAGGAAAGCTGCCATCAAGGTGGGAAGCTCTCTGCAATCATTTAAGCTGGGGAAACACCTTGTTGAGAAGGTGATCCGATTTTACATAAGTACAGGCACAAAAACTGCTTGAGTTTTCCCCCACCACAACAGAACTGGCAGTACAAAATACTTGCTTGTAAACCAGACAATATTTCCAACACAGTATTATCTGCTTCACCAGAAAAATGTAAAGTGAAAAGAGAAGAAACAGGCAAATGATGCTAAGCTTGCAGAGGACAAACATTAAGAAGTGAAATAAACACTATGTGAATTATTATTTCAAAAATATGATTTAAGAAGCAGACTATATTTATGTATGCAATGGAGTATTACAAGTCAAATGCTTTATTTTTGCTATATATTAGTTATTTTATAGCACATTCATAACTGGGGGAAGAAACACAAACCCAAATGAAAATGATTTTGAGTTATCTGAGGACATTGGCATGCTTCTTACCTGCTGCCATCACACTGAAAAATAATTGCTATGAAAATTTGAAAGAAGGAAAATACTAGCTAGGTCACACATCAAAATGAAGTTCTTAAAGGGTGAAAACCAATGTTAGTTTCCTTATAAATGTAGCTATATTAATCATATGATAGCTCAGGCACATGAGCCTTTGAGGGCACATAGACAAGCACTATTTTCATCAGCAGCTGTCAAGTAAGGCATGTTCTTTAGGGGCCAGTTTTAAGAAAGCTAAATGGCACTTAAACAACAAAACTCCTATGGAAACTTACTCGATTTACATTGTCTCAATTCCCACCAAAATTAGGAAAGCAAATGTTAAACATGGACATGTCTAAAACTTGATCATAATTTACTGGGCAACACGCACCTCACAAATTGATGTGTCAAGTCACACCAACTTCTACACTGTGAACCATGCTTGCAGCTTAAGAGAGAATAAAGAAGGGGATGGCTGCAAATTTTATCCTTAACTGAAGTCTTATAGCAGCAGTGTAAGACTTCAAACCTTTGCATGTATCTCTCTGCTTAACTAGAACAAACTCTCAGCTGATTTTAAGAAAATTGTGGTGTTTGTTTTTTGGTGCATAAATCACACATCAACAGTTGCTCTAGAATAATAACTAGGTAGCTAAATATTGCTGCCAAAATTTGTGGTGGGTGCCTTTTTTTGGTTGTTGTTGTTGTAAATAAATACATGGAAACTTAACATATTGTGAAGTAACATAGCAAAATCAAGATTATTTTATTGTTTTATAACTCAGATACCAGAATACATTCTTGGAAAAGTGTGATAGAAATAGGAAGGGTTAACTTAGCGGCAGACACTGCAGCACAAAAAGTAGACTGCAGATTTTCAGCAGTAATGATACTTCATTTTCCTTAGGGAGCTCATTGCAGGACTTGCAGAAGCAGAAAAGGACTTTCAAAGTTTCCTTGGAGAACTGCTGATAATCAGATTACAGCACAGACTACCAGAGCTGCCATATATGTGAACATCCCTCTCTGTGATCTAGTCTGCTCCCAGTTGCAGGGAAAGGAGTAGCATAAAAAAAAAGTTGAAACAAATTTCTTAGCATCACTGTTTAACAGCAAGATTTCTTGGTCCAAAACTAATGAGATTTTTGCCTCTCACACAAGAGCTATAGAGATGAATCAAGGTTTTCAAGGTGCCTCCCACCATCATCAGCTCAGTGACATCCACAAATGCAGTGCTCTTCATGGTGTTTACCTCTCTGCTGAGAGCCCGAGGCAGCTGGCCTTGTTGCAGGAGAGGCACATAAAACCCTGATTCCATCCATAAGGTGACCTACTGCTGCTCTGGTGGTACTCCCTTTATGGCTGTGCATTTTGGAGTGGGCAGTTTTTAGCTCATACGGAAATAAACACAGCTCTGTGTGTGCACACCACTCCATCTCCTCCCCTCCTGAAAGATTTTACAGGCAGCTGCTATGCTCAAAAAAAAAAACTGCAGAAACAAACATTGCCAAAAGTGCCAATTAGGAAGGCAATGTGGAAGGCAAAACCTGAGCAGGTATAATGTTTGGCATCAGCAGCTCTTTGCTCAGAAACAAAGAAGTATTAAAGGTTTTAAAAAAAGAAGAAAAAAAGGACAGTTTTAAAGAATTCCACTTTTGTTTTATTGACTTGGCAGCAGTGAACAGTGGCAGAAGGAATGCAAGTGTGTAGAGAACATTTTGTTCATTCTCAGCAGCGCACAGGTTTTTGAGGCAAGGTGGGACAGAACAGCAGAAATCACTCCCTACAGTCTCTAGACCTGTGAAGACACCAGTCAGCCCCTCCCATGAGATTAGTGTGTATTTATGTTGCTGCAATAACAAAATAGCATTCAAAGCAACAATGATGATAACACACTTTAAAAAAAAACCCTTAGGAATCACTGCTACTCTATGCATATGAATATTATCTGTAAATATAAATGTCCTCTTATTAAAAAGTGTTGATAAATACTGCAAGATACAGTTGACTCATGAAGGAGACAACTGCTGTCTAAAGAAGTAATTAATTTCTACCTGCGAACATCTTTAAAGGCATTAGTTCTGGAAAAATAACTATTGCAGACTGAGTTTTGTAGTTAGAAATTTGAAGTTACTCCATTTGCCCCTTCCTGAAGGGAGGACAGAGTAAAATCAGAGACAACAAGCAGCTCGAAGATACTTGGACAGTCCTTCAGAAACATTATTAGTTTCATCCATCAGGCAGAGCAAAGTACTGTAGGAAAGCATGTTTGACGAGCCACTGTGCTCAGAAGCATTATCACTCATGATGAGCACGACAGATACTTGAGCTCTTTTCTCTGCAGCACTGACAAGCACTGATCTTGCCAATTCCAACTGCTGATACTGAATAGAGCTCATCTTAGCAAAATCCAGTTGGGCTACTGAATCCCATCCTCTCTCCAAAAATGGGACACACTCTCTGCAATGCAACTGCAATCCTGCATGGTATCACCGAGTGGCAGCTGCACAGCTCTGTTCTGTGTATAAAACAACTCGGAAAAACCTGACCCCAAAGAAAAATAGCACCCCAGAGTCAGGTTTCAGAATACCAAAACAGATTATTTCAGAACAAAAGATGGCTTTAATAAGAACAGAAGTTATTCCAGTGTACCCCAATGGTGATCACATTTTCAAACAACAAATTTGCTTTTTTGTTTTTAAACAAAGTTTCATGGTTCCAGAAAATGGCTTCATTAAAAAGCTAACCATATCTCCCCCTTCAGCATCCAAACAGTGACTAATGACAGTAAAAATTCACTTCTAACATTCAAACCACAACACTTAAAACCTGTTTGTGGGACACTATAAAGCAATTACCTTTTTTTAATTTTCAGCTTTGGTATCAAGGCATGTGGTTTCTGCTCCCAATCACCTGGAACCTACACAGTTAATTCCCAAATATGCCAATATCATCAGTGGGCATAGCAGCACATACCTCTACAGAGCAACAACTAAAGGGAGTAGTGGGGGGAAATAAACATCATGCTTCTTACTATCCCTCAGGGCCAGCTGTGTTTTGCACCAGTTACAGCATGGGCGGAAATTTGCATTAGAGAAAAGTAGGAGGAATAAGTAACAGGAATAAAAGATAAACAAATCTCCCAGTGAATGTGTTTTAATTATTTCCTGCCAACTCTCTCACACCAACCTCTAATCCCAGATGAGATTATTATTAATTTTATTTATTTATTGTCTATTCTTTATGTCCTAATCAGTCCTGTTCTTGGTCTTGCCTGATCTGTTGATTAAATGACTGTTACTTATGTATATTACAAAATCAAAATGCATCACAATGACCTGTGGCATCCTAGTGCTAGTTTTAACAAACTTTTGCCAGAAAATTTCTGAGTCTCTACAGAAGTGTAAAGAGGGAAAAACTGCTGCTCTTGGCAGAACTGTAGCTCCGGCCCCCATAGCACAGGCACTGAAGCAGACTACCTAATATTCCTGACCAACACAAGTCAAAGAAAAACAGGATAGGGAAATATGGTGCAAGCTAAGAGGCATGCTGTTTTTACCAGGAACATCTTCTATGTGAATATGGAGACTAGTCAGCTGACAACAAGATTTAATGGAATAGCAAGGACCTCGTTTGATTTGCAAAAGGCAGGAATCCACTAAAGCACCTAGTAACGTGGTAGGTGAGCCTGCTACACTTTAACACTCCTAAAAGACTCCGAATTTTGACCCACATACCAAGATCTGTAAGCCTCCCAAGATGTAGGGAATAAGTTTCACAGGCAATGGTGGCTGCTCCTACACAGCTTCTGGTCTGTGCTGCTACTGATTTGCAGCGCCTGCCTTTGCTCCTGCAAGATGGTTGATCTCGCCACAGGGCCATTCAGGGAGTGAAAACAGCAGCAAAAACACCCACAGTAGACCACAGTCTTTTCATTGGCACTGCCAATTTAGTAATTGAGCAAGTTATTTCCCAGACCAGCCTGTAGCGCTGGGACCTGCGAAAAGCAGTGTGCATATGCCCCAAACAAAAGCCTGGGCTGCCCCATCCTGCCCTCCAGCCCAGACATTTCCTTTAACTTTATTCCAGGGGATATGGGGAGCTGATAAACTGAAAACTAACTGCAAGCACAAGGTATTATTATTCCCCCCTATTCTGCATAATGTCACAGGGAATATTAACAAATAGGCAAGCACAGGATGCACAAACACCCAACTTTCCCAGGCATCAGTGGTAAAAATGTGAAAGCAGTGACCCATGCCAACTGATAAGCAGCTGTTTCAGTAAATACACAAGAGCACTGTGGCTGACCTCATACATATGGGTCTGCTTCTTGGGGCGTAACCCACTCTGAAAATGGTTTAATTTCCAAAAAATTGATGGAATGATTGAACTTCATTAAGTGAAACCAGAATTTCAGACAAAATTTCTCCCAGATAGAGAAGTCAAAGTTGTAAACTCTATATTTTGCTACTCTCTTCCTAAGCTTGGTGAACCTCTCTGGCCAAAGCATTCAAAGCAATGACCCACCCTTTCAGCTGCAGATACCTGTAGCATTTTGCAAGGTGTGACCATTTTCCATAAAGTAGTCCAAGACTCAGTACATAAAATAAGAAGGTACATCTATTATTTTGCTCTACCTGGAAAATAAAAGTTTTTCAGCACAACTTAAACCACAGAGTGCAGAACTGGCAAAGGCCAGTGTAAAACCTGGCAGTAATATCAATCTTATTTACTGACAAATGGTGAATGATCCACAGATAAAAGGACTACAAATCTAATTTCCCAGCATTATGTTTACTTCTTCAGGAAACTATATGTTCCTCTCAGTTCAAACTAATTAAACCAGTATGTAATCAAGATAATTTTCTAAAAAACTGTGCTGAGAGTACTGGGCAGAGTTTTCTTTGCAATAACCCAATCTTTTCCTACAGAGGCTTCACTTCTGCAAGAGATGTCCTATCAGCATGATGCAGCTGCACAAATCAAGCTTCCTTTTACCCCTAGTGAATGCACAGGCATTTAACAATTGTTCCTGTCAATAAATTCCTCGTCTCTTACTCACAGAAATATTCTTGACTTGAAGCACATTCGGCCCAGTGGTTACAGTATAATAAAAACCAGTTATTACTCAATTTTCTGTAACTTCTATATTATAGCATGTCTACATTTCCACTTATCTTTGGTAGACCACAGTCTTTTCACTGGCACTGCTAGCTCACTTTTAAGGTCATTTGTAACTCCCAGATGGAAGGAGGGGTGGAGTTTTCTATTTATTTGTTTGTTTAGTAACACAGTGTGAAATAAAAAGCAGTAATTCTTAATAAGTATGTTTGGGGAAATGGTCATCCAGAAATATTCCCTCATACTGCCTACAGTGCCGATAACTCCTCCTGGTAGAGGAGATCTTGAAAGAGAAACAAAACAGAAAGTATGTATATTTTTATTTATTTATTTTTGCTTAAAAAAAAGGACAGGAGAAAAAGTAATACACACTAGTTTTGTTATCCTTTTTAAATACAAGACAGATTGAGAAAGCAGATGGTTCCCATGAGATGAAAATTGAAGCATCTTTTCTCCATATTTATTTTTTTTTAACTTGGACAGGTTGTGCAGTTCAGGTACCAAACCAGCTGCATTCTCTTACCCAGAATATCTTTCCTAACTTTTGCTCTGAAACTTGTCACTGCTCGTTCATTTCAGAAGGACAGCTGGACACTTAGATATATGTATACTAATCTGACCTCACAATACGTTGTGGTACTCACCTCTTTGTCTATTCCAAAACAAGATAAGGCTGGAGATTGGTTTATTCTGTATTTAAGCAAATCTTAGACATTTAAAATAAATAACACAGTATCTTCTCATGATGACAGCTGAATGAACTGTGCCCTTGTTTAAACCACAACATTAATTAGTTTAACAGTTAAGCAAAAAGTGACATTATTTAAATGGCTGGAAGTCCAATATTATTAGTAGAATGAAGGCAACTTTCAACATGTCTGTGAATTGTGGCAGAGCCATGTTTAAGAGGGGAGCTAAGGCAGGGGTGAGAAATCAAGCTGGTACCAGCAGAAACACAGACTAGTACCAAGTCTCTGCCCAGCAGCCTGCAGAACCATCAGAAAGGTTAGCTGAGGCTGCAGTCACCAGCTCTGCTTAGATGAGACGTGCTTCTTCAGCAAGAGCCTAATCTTTGTCTATGTTTTTAGTTATCTTGTACTTAGAAGAGGGCCCTTTTTCAACCACAAAGATTCCCTGGAGCAGCAAGATAAGAGTTCCATGTCCAGGTAGTAATTGTGCCTTTGCTACTCAGGCAAAGCAGAACAATTGCAGAAGAAATTCCTTTACAACATCTGGGCTCCTTCTTTGCCTGCCACGTCTCCCCACTGATACATTTTAAATCACTGTCTAGGAGGACACAGCTGTGACAGAGTACCAGCATTCTGCAAATTTTCATTCAAGGCACTGAAATGCAGACCAATCCTCAGCAGTGCCCCTTACAATCATTTAGAGAGGGCAAGTAAATCTCACTCAATTTGTTCTCTCTGCTTGAATGAAATGTAATCTGCATCTGAGTATCCAATTGCCTCTACCACAGAGCAATTTCTGCCTAAGAAACTTTGTATTAAGAAGCTTAATATATAACAGACAAAGAGCAATGGACAATAGAGAATAATTACTTATTCCAATAGCATACAACTTATACAAACACTGAGTTCTATTCATATTAAGGAATAATGCAATGTGTTAACTAGCAGACATCTGAACAAGACAAGAAAAGAATACGGATCCTGCAAATACAAAAATTAAGCTTGTTAAGTTCAGCATTCTGACCATTTTATTTCTAGTTAACATTAGCCACTAAACATCTTTTTTATTAAATAGAAATGTAAAATATAAAATTTAAATATAAAATATTTAAACATATTTAAATATATTTAAAATATTTAAACATATTTAAACCAAAAAATGTATTTTATATTTAATACATTAAGAACATCAATTAAATAATTTTACTCTTCCCAAACAGGCTTGCTGTCTTCTCAATATTTTTAAAAAAGCAACATGCATTTTTATTGGAAAGGTTTTGTTATATAGACACATATAACACTGCATGTGTGCAAGCCAAGATTTATTCCTACTGTTGATTGTCTGGGGTTTTTCAATTATTATTATTATTTTACCTTTTATACTTTTATCTCCCATAGATTGCACAAGCCATGGGAAGATGCTGTCACTTCAGTGTAAGAGCATCTGGGTATTGGATACCTATTTGCAAATAAAAGTTTCATAGTTCTCTCACCATACAATATAATTAGCTTTACCTTAAAAACTTTCTGATAACTGGTCTCAAATCACTAATTTTAATTTCTTATTTGCATTATGTATGAAAGCAAAAGGATATGCCACAAAACACTTGGTGAAAATACACTTTTATACATCTAAGACAAGTTTTTGCAGAGGTGCCTGCATGGTACTTTTTCTAATTATACCTAAGGGCTAAGTTGAACCAGATAGCAACTTTTTTACCTAATTCAAAATAAATGCAAGTGGATTTGCCAATGATTATCTAGACTTTCTTTCCAGGTGAAACCCCTTCTGTCTTCTGGCAAACAGGTCTTGCTAAAGGGAAAATGTGAGACCACAACCCCCACCAACTCAAAGACCTATGCCTTGGCATAAATGGCTCAGAATAGGGACCAATATTTTTTCCAGCATCCAACAGGTTCATGACCATCTAGCCAAAGAAGAACTTCAGATACCTTGTCTCAGTTCAGGTCTGCTCTTCAGTTTCTTTCAGTGAAAAGCAGCATTGCTGAATTTCAATAGAAAATTGCTGGTATTCACCAGGATTTTACTCTCAATTGGCACTCAGGTATGGGACACACATCCTTATTTAACTAAGTTTATCTACTGTGTTTAGTATTTCACATGTATAGAAGGATGCTGTATTTTTCTTAATTATTGCTTGATTTTGATAATTTGACAAAGTTTCTTCAAGATATGTGCAACTTGGTACACCTATTCATCCACTGCTAACCCTTGACCAACAATCCGTAATTACACCCAATCATTTTAGCGTACTTCTCAATATTTAGTAATTGTCACTCTTCATTCAGCAGAATACCCCCCCAGGTTTGTGTCTGAGGGACAGCAGCAATGCATCTTTAGAAGTGTGTAGATGAACACTCAGCTCAGTAGGACCTCAGCTCTTCTGAGATGTAAGAGGAGAAATGAAACGGAAAATAATGCAATAATTTGCAACTCTGAAAATTGGCACCTCCTACACAAGCTTTTCAGACCTGGAATACACATTTTTCCCCAGCACAAATGTGTGATGGACAATGAAAAGCAATTTTGCCATCACTAGAAAATGATTTTTTTTTTTGTTGAATACTTTCTATCATCAATCTTATGATTTTTCTAAATAAAACAAGTTTCCCATTGAACCATCCACACTGCCATCTAGTGCAAGAAGCTAGGTTGTTGGAGTGTTTTTTTAAAAAAAAGGTGAAACTGCAAGTTTTAAGGGAGCATATTTTCAGCATTTTTCTGCCATACAAAGCAGCAAAAAGAGAAAAAAAATTGGAAAACACTTCTGTATTTTCAATGGCCAACAAAAATTATCTTCTACTTTTGTAACTGCAGACCAGAATAGCTAAAGGTGTGAGATCAGCATTGTAAAAAAAGACTTGTTCACAGACTGAAATGAGAGTTTATTATTAAATCTGGTATTGGGAACAGAAGAGGTTTTTCTGTTCCCATTTTAATAAGTACATCAATTATACAGACACACCAGGGTGTGTCTGGGAACCTAACAAAATCCATCTAGCAACTGTCAGCCCACGGGTAAAACACACAGCCTCACCCTGAGAGAATGGCAGATGTTACAACAAAATTATTATTTGCGTGTTACACTAATCATTACGCTACCTCTGAAGCCAAAGCTCTGCTGGCTGTCACAGCTGTCAAAAGCAAACTGCACAGGACAAGGGTTACAGCTCTCTGCTTCCTGCAAAGGCTTGTGAGCCACTGCTGCTGAGGGCACAGAGGGACAGGAACGAGCAGGGTAAGGCAGGGAGCAGCACCTTGTGTCAGCCTCTGCCCACCTACCTGCTGGGGGCAAGGCAGGGACGTGGGACGTGGCCCTGGTCACTCGGTGCTGTACACCCTACCACAGCCGGTCATCATGGCGTGCTGAGGGGGCCACACTGGCTACTTAGCCACCTTTCTGGTCAGCAAGATGAGCAAGGAAATCATATTGCCAACTAGACACAGAGTCTGGCTGCTTCAGGCATCACTGTCTAGCATCTAGCATATGTCTAGATACATACTGTTAATAGTATACGTTGATTCCTAACCAAGGAGTTTTCGTGTCTCTAACGTTTAGGTCCCCCTTTAATATTAAGAGTGAGGGCCATCTTCTGTCCAGGAGGGGAAGAGATGGAGCTCCTCCCAAGAACTGGGGTAGTTATCCACTGCAGGAGCCTGCTGGCTTCCTCCACCAACTCATAAAGCTGATGAGGAAAATGATGAAACTTGCCTCCTGGATGATGTGCCCAACTTATGTGACACTTATAATCTATGATGCTTGCATTTCACTTGGGGTGAAGTGATGCCTTTGCAGGATCCTGAATGCATCTAGCTGTTAGTATTCTGAGTTTTTCTATATGAAAAGCAGGAATGTTTGTGCACAAATTAATGCCCTTCTCTGTATGGCATCAGAAAAAAACCTAGGTGTAATAGTGAAAAAAGTCCTTAGATCAGCAGCCTGCTCACTTGTGATTTTACTATGCACTGAATTAGTCATAAAAAATGACACCAGAAGATCTGGTGTCTAAATAAGCCTCCCTATGCATGGCTCTCAAGCAGAACAATAACACAGTTACATTGCTTAGTAACGCTGTGAGATCAGAGTGCTTTTCTTGCTTTGAAAGAATGGCTCTCCTTAGAGCAAGCCTCCTGCATGAGATTACTTTCCACCTTGGGACTGGAGACGTTGAGACCAGTGACCCAGTGATGCTCACTCTCTCAACAGCATCCCAGAAAACAATGGAAAGTTATTTCAATTTTGTTACAAAGAATTAAGTTCCACCAGTTTACAAAAATGACACAGTTGTGGAGTCTAAAACTTCTTAAAAGAACAAATTCTTTGCTAACTTACTGTTGCAGTCTGAAGGAGACTGTACTTTTATCAGATATTAGAGGGTTTCTCTGTTGTCCCTTAAAAATCACTGGAGAGGATCCCATGGAGCACGTAAACATTTGTATACCATGGAAAGCAGTTGCCTTCACTTGCACGGCTGAACAGCTCAGAGAGGTAAGATCAGTAGCCAGTAGACATGCCTCAGTCTGGAACTTTACTTCCAAGAGGAATTACAAGGATGTTTTTCTTGGTAATAGGACAGAGTCTGCTCCCAGAGACATGGACTGCACTGCAGAGAAAAGTAATCTAGCCCATGGCACAGACAGCTGCCCGGTAAATCCTGTCACCTTTGTGACCAAAAGACCACAACTTGCTGTGTGTGGACAAGGCACCAGTCACTTCTATCTACCCTTCTGCTGTCCTTCAGCAACAGAAAAGCTTTGTCTAAAACTGCATAGACCCATTACCTACAGTTGAGCCTTCATCCAAAAATAATTTTAAATAATCAACCCTCACCTTTGTGAACTTAGCAAAAAATATCTTAATGACCCAATGGTAACTAAGATGACAGCAGTAGCTGTCCTGAAGGCAGTCACCACTAGCTGTGCCAGCTGCAGAGGCCGTGGTGGTTACCTGCTACAGTCTCTCTCAAAGTCACAGTGGTGCGCTGGTACAATGAATTTAGGAGACTTTACCTGCATCTCTGTACCTGGGTCCAGCCTAAGCACAGCCTATCAGTGGCCACCAGGTCACAACCTGGAGGGACAGTACTCAGGTCACCTAGCACCCAGCAGACTACTCAGTGACACTTTATCCTGCAAAGAAATCCTACTGAAAAAATTGATCAGTCATAAAGCTGGTGGGAAGGGAAACAGTCTTTTGGTTTGGGAGGGAGGAGGATTTGGCAACTCCTTGGCCAGCTCACCAGATTGACAACTCAGGTATCACCATCTGCAGGGAGAGCTGATGAGTGGTGATGCTGCTGATGATATGGCAATTAAGAAATCACACCTGAGCTGCAAGGAAGGAGAAGAATTTCACTGTCAGAGAATTTCTTTCTCTCTCACACTAAAACAATGACTAGCAAATGCTATGGAAAAAAGATGATTCTTTGTTAAATATGTAAAATCCCTAATCTCTGCTATTGTATGCACAAGCAGAACAGGATCTCCTTGATTCCTGCCCCCCTCCTCCTTACTCAGTGCTAGAAATACTCAAAATACTTCAAAATGGAAGACAAAAGAAATATATCTACACAATCATATTTTTACAGTTTAGCAAGAAGCCTTTGACAGCAGCAAGGAAAGCCAAGTATTTTTCCTATTGCTGAGCCATCTAAACAAGATTGGGCAGGAAGGAGAAATAATATATGTTGCCAATATACTCCCCCTACACTACATTTTAAGTATTCTCTAATTTACATCTCAGTATTTTTTTAAAATTATGATCTGAGATACAAAGATGCTGCTTGCCACTGTAGGGAGAAAACTTGTGTGGCCAAAGCTCAAGTGGAGTTGAAGCTGGCCAGAACTGTGGGGGATAATAAAAAGGTTTTTTAAATCCATTAATAACAAAAGGTAGTGCAGAAGTAACATTGGCCTGTTATAGTATGAATATGATCACAGAGACATGAACTTCTGCAGGATCTGCTGCTCCAGCTGAACCACTGTAAATTGATGGGGCCTAATGGGATTCTGAGAGTTTAAAGAGCTGCCTGATGTCAACTACAAGGCCTCTCTCAAAGATTTTTGAATGGTTTTGGGAATCTGGAAATGTCCCAATTGACTGGAAGCTGGTAACATTCTCCCAGTTTCCAAGAAGGGCAAGAAGGATGAGCCTGGAAACTACAGGCCTGCAGAGTCTCATTTCAGTGACTGACAAAATTTTGGAGATTACTCAGTGAGATATTGAAAAACACCTGAAGGACAATGCAGTCATTAGTCACAGCCAAAACATGTTCATAAGGGAAAAATCCTTTTTGTCATAAACTTAATTTTATTTTATGACAGGGTCATCCACATAGCTGATCAAGGGAAGATGAGTGATATTTGGAATTCAATAAAGTTTTTGATACTGTCTCTTACAGAATCCTTCTGGATATGTCATGCAGTGGGTGAACAGCTGGCTTAGTGGCCAACCACAAAGGGCTACAGTGAATGAGGAGGCATCAGGCTGGTGACCTGTGACTAGTACAGTTCCACAGGGCTCCTCCTTAGGGCAGTGCTCTTCAACCTCTTCATAAATTACTTGGGTACACAACTAAAGGGATATTAAGCAAGTTTGCTGACAATTGGAAAGAGCTGTTGAAGGCAGAGAGGCCTAGCAGAGAGACCTAAGCAAACTGCAGGACTGGGCAATCACCAGTGACATGAAGTTTATTATAAGGACAAGTGCCACACCTAGCACCTGGGACAGGGCAAGCCTGGATGTACTGACAGACCAGGACACAAAAGGCTGGGAAAGCAGCCCCTTGGAAGCATTCAGTCCTGGTCTGTGGCAAGTTGAACAATGGTCAGCAGTGTCCTGGGGTCAACAGGGACAACATGGAAAACCAGGCAAGGGAGGGGATTGTCCTGCTGTGCTCTGGGGCAGCCTCACCTCAGGTGCTGGGGGCAGTTCTGGGTGCCACAATAAAAGAGATATAAAGCTACCGGAGAGTGTCCAAAGGAAGGCCATGAGGATGGTGAAGAGCCTTGAGGGGACCCCTTATGAGGAGGGGCTAAGGTCACCCAGTCTGTTCACCCTGGAGAAGAGGAGACTGAGGGAAGACCTCATTGCAGTCTACAACTTTGTCATGAGGGGAAGAGGAGGGACAGACACTGATCTCTTCTCTGTGGTGACAGTGACAAGACCCGAGGGAATGGGCTGAAGTTGTGTCAGGGGAGGTTTAGGTTGGGTGTTAGGAAAAGATGGATTATCACACAGATGGTGGTTAGGCACTGGAACAGGCTCCCTAGGGAACTGGTCACAGCTCCAAGCCTGACAGAGTCCAAAAGGCCTTTGGACAACATTATCAGGCCACTGCTCACATGGTGTGATTATTGGGGTGTCCTGTGCATGGCCAGGAGTTGGACTTCATGATCCTTGTGGGTACCCCCCAAGTCAGGATATTCTATGAACTTTTACTGATGTGAGGGAAAATAAAAATTCCATAATTAAAAAGACATTAAATATGTGGTTTAAAAACTATGAACGGATTTACAGGAAGAAAATGTTTCTCAAGTTTGCAAAAACTAGAGGATGTCAGGCAGGATAAAAAGAAAAACTAAAAATGAGGTTTATTCACAAAACCCAAGTAGTTAATGAAACTCCTTGCCACAGGATATTATTGACAATGCTAAAAGTCACCCATACTTAAAAACCCCAGCTGGAAGAAAAATATAATGTATTTGTCCACCAGAGGCTATTGAAACAAATACCTTTCTTGTGGCTTAAGACAATGCTGGACTACAAATTGCTAGCGATTAGTGGTATATTCTAACAATGTACTGTGCGCCTACCCTGTTCTTATGTTATATTCCCTGGGCACTTTTCTCTGGTCACTGTCAGGGAACAGACTGAACCTTGTGGACCTTGACCTGATCCAGGAGAGACAGACCTGTATAAACAAAACAGAATAAAGTGACAGAGGGAAAGCACCACTTCCACTGGTGGCAGCCTTAACAGAAGTGGTTTGAAGTGACTGTGTAATTTTGAACTATTCAACCCCATTCTTTTATGGACAAATCCATCCTAAACTGTACAACTCTAGAATGAGTCCAAGGAAAATGTAGCATACCTGCACTTCTCTGAAAGCTGCTTTCCAGACAGCTGGCTTTCTGGTTTCGTGGGGTTTTTTTGTTGGTTTTTGTTGTTGTCGTTGTTGTGTTTTTTTGGTTTTGGTGGGTTTTTTTGGGTTTTTTTTTTTGTGAGGTTTTTTTGGGGTTTTTTTGGTTTTTTTTTTTGGTTTTTTTTTTTGGTTTTTGAATCAACACTTAGCATTTTTAAACAATTTGGAACAACATTTCAAAGAAGGCAAAAGCTCTGCATCCCATCTCCAGACACATGCCAAAACTTATCCATAATTGTGAACTAAATTTCAAAGGCATGGAAATATTTTACTAGCTCTCCATCAGGTTGTGCAAGTGTCCACAGACAGACCTTGTTTGTGGGGGTGCTGTACGTCTACCAATAGGGCATTTTGCTAAGGAATGCCTAACCTAAACTAAACATTTGAGAGAAACCTGGCAAATCTACAGGTTATCACAGACTAGGAAATAAAGGATCTTTTCACTCCCACAGCAAGCTGTGCTGAAAATTTGTTTTTCTGAGATGGAGAGGAAAATCTGCACAGCTTTCTAATTATAATGATTTATTTATATACACACTATGTTATGAAAAACAGTGTTCGCAAAGGAGGCCATCCTGTTGAACAGAGACTGAGAACATCCTTCAGGGCATACTCATGCAGATTTACACTGATATTACCTGATAGCTGAGTCCTAAAGCAGCCTGGCTCTTGAGAAAAACAGAGGTGCCTGCTGCCAAACTGCTGAGGCTGCTCACCCTCCTCACAATTGTTACATAGGCTCCTGGGAACTTCTGAAGGTTTCTTTGTTCATTCTTGGCTTTTCTTCACTCTAAGTTTTGTATCTTGATGATTATTTCATGCAGCAACTTCTACTCTGCTGAGTTACCTACTGTATAGCACCAGGATTTTCAGCAAGGGAAGGGCAGAGCCCTTAAGGAAAGCCAAGCCTCTGGACAGTTTTCTGCCCAGAATATACTAACACCTAAAAAGCAAAGTCTTTAATGTATTCTTTTTAAAACTGTTCACACAGGTTTACCATGAACATGCATGACTCCCAAACTGCATCACCTACCATCTGCAGGCAGAGGGGCAGCAGACTTGTAGGCACAGAGTGCATGGTTCTCACTCAGGCATCAGTTGTGTCCTCACCACAAATACCGTGGATGAATCTCTGGGTTTCAGTTAATTGCACTTACTGTACAGACCTATGAATTCCATCTCTGCTCACCTTTCTGCCCAGCTGACCCCTTGTGGTTTCTGTACTAGGAGACAAGGAGGCTAGCAGGAGACTGATTAACGAGTCATCCAAACACTTAGACTAACACTCTTGCATATGATATTGAAGCCAATGCAGAATGATTTGTATAATATTAACACTCTGCAGTCAGTATTAACACTTTTTTTTTTAAGCAATCCATTGCAGACTAGATTAAGAACAATCCTATTTTCACATTGGTCAAAACTGTCAGTCTTGCAAGGCATCTGACAGCTAATAGATCAACTCATGTACAGTATCTTTCTAGGAGATCTGAAGACTCATTCAGCACATTTTGGAAAGACTGACCTAGGACACAAACATCCTACAGAACAGACACAGCTGTGAGTTGTGGAAAACCTTAAAGAGACAGAAGGAAGCATGTGGGTAACATCACGTAGAGACAACTGCTGCTGAGTGTAACAGCATAAGCAACGCCCCACTGCAGCCAAAGGAGGCCAGCAGGCCTATGGAGAGAGCAGGAGCTGCTGCATTCAGAGAGACACAGCAAGTACTGCACAGTGACAAAAACTCTTGTCAGGCCTGCAGACCTGTTGTGCAGGCAAGCGCAGAAGGGGACTCTAGGATGACACAGGATTCCAAATGCCCACCAGTGAACAGCTGCCACACTCACTGGGGACATGCCTTTGCTCAAAGCACAGAAGGCACCAGGAATTAGGAGAGGCACTGAAGTGCCACGATGGTGCCAGCTCTGCTGATGCACAGATGTGCCAGGGAGGGCTTTGTCTAACTCCTGGGATGGGATCCAGGCTGCTCAGTGCCCCCAGACTGAGGGCAAATACTACAGCATACCTCTGATTTCCTTCCAGTTCAAGGCTGTAAGTCTCAGTAGCCCATAAATAATGCAAAGGTCCACCCACTCCCCTCTTCCCCCTAGCAAGAACATTTTTGGCAGCATTGATATGGATCACTTAGAATCCCCTGGGAATTGTCTCACTATATATCACTCCCTTTAATGCTTTCATTGTGAAGTGAACCATGATTTGGAAACCTTAAAGCCAAGTTTCAAAACTTGTGATTATTTTGGAAGCAAGTTGTGCTTTTATGCATAAATCCAGGAAACAATAGAAAGACTGACAGAATTCATCAAGAAGCCAATATACACACATGGAGACAGTGCTTAAATGCAACTTTTAACCTTCTCATTACTCAAAATTTGGACATGCAAATACATATGCAAAAACCTAATAAAATAAAAAAAAACAGCAAACCAACATGGAGGTTTTTCTCATATCTGTTGTTGCTGTCATCTAAAACCTACAACAGCTCTGCCAAAATAATTTTCTTTATTAAGGACAGAGCCTGTAGAAAGCACAGAAGAAACAAGGAGTTTCAATCACCCAAGCACATTAGAGCTGCCAAACTGTCTTTCCAGGTTAGACAGTTTAGACTAATTTTCCCATGATCCATGTGTGCCTAAAGTCTTTGGTTTCCTTCCTAGGTTACATGCATCTGGTGACAGTCTTGTAATGGAGATTTATGAAAATGCTTTCAAGCATGAAGTACTGCACTGTTGGGATTAACACAAAATTCTCTTAACAAAAGAACATTCCAACAGTGGAACAGTTGTTGATTACTAACCTGCAATGACTCAAGTTGTACAGTAAACTCTACTATACTTCCATATATCCTGTGTAGAGCATCAAATAAAGAAAGAATACCTAAGCAGTCTTACAGAAATTAAACCATTTTGACAGTGCTCCCTAGTGTGTGTACTGTCCCAGAAGACCCATGGGGGAGACACATTTGGTATGTACACATTGTACATACCAAATCTGATAGAAACTGTGTATGTTGGCTGAAATAAAAACACCAGTTAAATTTATCTCCATACTATCTCTTGGTAAGGCACCAAACTCCACAATAAATAACATTATTCCTTGTAGCTTGTCTGTACTTTGCCACTGATATGTGATTCTTGGTATCTCAGGTTTTTAAAATCTTATCTCCTCCCTTACAGAAACCCAAGCCAGCAGCCCTACTTTCCTTCAGAAAGCTATTTGATACAAGTGGACCAAAAAGAAAAAAGGGCCCCATTTCCTCTGCAACCTTTCCTTCAAAAAGTGAGGCCTGTGCACTGGCATGTCAGGTGCTAGGAAAAGCAGCACCTCAGCTGCCAAGACAGGGCAGAGAGCAGAGGAGGCAGCAATGCATCCCCTTGCAGACAGACAGCCAGCAGCAGTCTGTAACTCCAGAGTGCTGCACTCACCTCAGCTCACCTCACTGGCTGTGGAAAGGAGAAGTCTTTCCAGCCCTGCCACTCTGCCTGAATCTGGTGGCCCCCTGGGCACCTTTCTACAAGCTAAGGAAACATATGAACAGTCAGATCTGCCACCTCCTCTGCTTTGTGCCTACTCTTTAAGATGACAGCAAAGAACCAACAGGAGATTTGTGTTCTACCTCCCTCCACTGTTCCCCCAATACATCTGTTTCCCCTGCTTGCCGTTCAGGGTCAAGGCAAGTCAGTGCTTCCAAGGCTTCTCCCTGGGCTTGCACAGATATCCAAACTGTGGAAGGGTCTGGAAGATGAAGAAATAAAGTCTGTGGCTGGGCTGTATTGCTGCAGCCTCAGTAAGCAGAGGACAAATACAAATACAGCCATTATCTTACTTGCCTTCTCTCACAAACCTTCAGAGCAGCACCTGTGGCATTACCCACAATGCTGTGACAGGCAGTTTCAGCAGTGTTCCCTCTGCATGGAGGACAGCATCTAAAGATCAGTCTAGCCATCAGGCATAAACCATGTAACTGTCCCTGTGGTAATTCCAACATTTTTTTAATTGCAATTCTTATTTTCCAGGATCAATTGCCCAAAGAATGAAATGGGACAGATTAGTCCTCTCAGTGGTTATTCCAGCCTGTCTACATATTCAAAGGTGTGAGTATCATCTGCTCCCTTATTTTTATATCAGATTTTAGTTTAAAGAACAAACAATTAGTTTTGCAGCAGAACTTTGCTGAAGAATTTTGCAGCAGCCTTGCCCCACTTGGGAGGGAGTCATAAAGAGCTTTTGTTACCTTTTCAGTTTCTACTGAAAAGAACATTTTTTTGTAATGAAACAGCATAATCATTTTGCAATGCCTTGTAACAGACAATAATGCTACCTCCATCTTATCTCACTTGTGGAGCCTGCAACAGAGAACATTTTACAACAACAGAAGTAAGCAAAGACAGGACAGCATTTGCAGAGCTATTCAGGATACCAAAATGTACCAGCTTTTGAGAAGGTCTGAATTTATGGCCTCTTGATTTGTTCTAATTGCCTGACAGGACACAAACACAGCTAATGCCTTTCAAAATTAGCCTGCACGTAGTTGAAAATGTATTTTCCATAACCGAGAGCCACCTAATGGACATTGCCTGCCACATCTGCCCCAAGTGCAATTCCAGGGGAAATCATCTTTATAGAGAACACATAGGATAGCACTCTGCTTCTACAGAGCTGTTACTTGGTTAATGACTTTGGAAACTGTGACACCTCAAAATCTCCTGAATTCCACAACAATGTATCATTTTGAAAAACAGACACACACAGATTAAGAGATGAAAGCACACCAATAGTTTCCTGCAAAGAAGTTGATTTTCTTCCTAAACATGCACGTTTTTATATGCAGTGTGTTATACTCAAGAAAAAAAAATTCTTCCTTCCCAAAAGAAGAGGGAAAGCAATCAGGATATGAATATATTCATGCCTATCAGTATCTCATATAGGGATGCCTGAAAAGCCTGTGCAGGTATTCTAAGTTTTCCTGAACACACAGGAAGACCCAAGATCACAGGTGCCCAAGATTATCCATAGTCTGATGAATAACAGCTTTTATTGGTTACAGTAAATGAACAAGAGACTGTACCCATGATCTATGACATGCCTGAAAGTCATTTCTCTAAGGGATTATTTTTCTCTAAGAGATTATTTTTATTGACCAAAGCATTAACAGCTACTGTCTCCTGAAATGACACTGAGTAATTTTGCATTTCACTCTTCATTGCTTAAAAATCAAATGGACTTTTGCAATTGCACACTGAAACCCAGCACTCCTGAATTCCTCTGTGTGAAGGAAAAAAAACCTAACAGTGGACATCAAAACAGAAAACAATTAAGGTAAATTAGCATTGTCATGATGTTCTGTCCTATTCATTACCCAGGTTCTCCCTCCAAGTCTTACTCAATTGATTCATTTCACTAACACAGTAGAAACCTTTCTTTTGTCAGGTTAGTTTTCTGAACAGCATGCTGAATTAGCATTGCTCACTTTCTAAACTGTGCATTTATCTCGCTCTCCCTGTCTTTCCACAGCAGAACTGTCCTACCTTGACTCAAACTAAGAAATCTCTTCAGCTAAAGAACCTGCTGGAGGACAGTCTTCATTATGCAGAATTCACCCACATACTTTATTTTTCCATTTTCACTAAACAAAAATATTGTCCTAGTATTCCTGTTTTCCTGTGGCATCTGTCCAGCCCAATCTGTGCCTTCCAAAACCACAGTACAACACAAACATGTACTTCCTGCACTCAATAAGAGTGATACCTACTCAGTCCAAAAATATTAGTCTAAAACGTATGCTAAATATTTGCAGGGGGAAGCAAGGCCACTCTGGTTTTTAAGCCCAGTGCTAAAGAAAGGTGTACATATCATAATCTCAGTAACTATGAGGCTGTCAGTAGGGTAGGATATACAACTGCTAGAGCTCATTGATAATCCGAAGAACACAGCCAGCCTTGCAGGAACTGTGAGCATTGACCATCTGCTGAGGTACTGCCTCCTGAGGTCACTCACTCCCCTACTCAATGAGAAGCTCACAACCAAGGCTGTTCTGCTTGGTTGTGAGCAGTGCACAACCAAGATCAGTGCTGCCCTGTCTCTGCAGCACACAGTGCTGAGGAAGCTCAATAAACCTCAGCATGACAATGGGGAGAGACAACTCCACACATTACCAATTTTGGGAAAAATCTACTAAATGCTTAATGCCAGAAGATTGCCTAACATCTGCATCTCTTCCTCTCCTGTGCATGTTTTATGGTACAGTGTACTAAGAGGGAGAGAATATTATTACAGCTCTTTAAGTGACAGTTCCCTTAAGTCAGTTCCCTTGACTTACTTAATCCACTTCATGCCACTGCTTCTCAATGGGAACACTGGCAAAACATGTGCTGCAGCCATGCTAAGGATAAAATACAGTTATTGAATCAGAATGCTGTTCTAAAACACAGAGAAGAAAAAAAATGAGGAAGACATTTTAGAATGTACAGTGAAAACAGAAGAAAAAGATTACGGAACACTAAAAAATTATTTTACTTTCCCTTTTCTTTTCTCTCATGATGGAGGACCTGTCTGCTGCAAAACAACATATAAAATCTTCTTAAAAGTTCTTGTGCTCTTACTGAAGCTTGTTTTGCTTTTCCAGTTATTCATTCCTCCAGTGCCACCACAGTATTTATTGAGGTTTACAAACAAAAACAGCTGTAGGTTGTACAGATTAACTGGAATCAACACATATAGTTTCCAACTATCAACTAATTTCAACCACATCATTACTAAACAGAAACTCTCACAACTTATATTTGGGATTTACAAACTAGTGACAAACAGAACAGCTTTCATAATTTTAAGCACTTTTTTTTCTTTTTTTCTATTCTTCCCTGTCCTGAGGAGAGACAGTTATTCCCTGATTGAGGAGGAGTCTTAGTCACTGCTAAAAATTCATACAAAACATGAGCAGCATCACCTCTGTTCTGATATACTTCACTTTTTCTTAAAAAAACCCCAAAATTACAATGTACTCCATCTACATCAGTAGAATATCAATCTATTTCTCCAGGTTTGTCTTAAAATTGTTCCACACAGTAAAAGACAGGAAAAAACCCCATTAAATAAATCTTTATCAGAAATTGGAGGAAGGCTAGAAGTAATTTCTGAGACACAGAATTATACTGTACCTCTGGGAAGTACTTCCGACTTTGGTTTTTCACCATTAAAGAAAAGATAAAGTAGAATGGGAGATAAACGTGTGATAGGAAAGATGTGTGCTAACATCTTTACAAACAATTTGATGGGTGAGGGTCTTCAGAAGCAATGGGTGGTAATATCTTTGAAATGGGTCTTAATGCCTCTACTCAAGCTGCAAGTTTGTTACAGAACCTAGACAGTTTGGCTCATGAACTTCAGGGTAACAGACAAACGGGCGCAAACGAAGCCTACTCCAGGACCCAGATAGCCTGAACTTCTCAACTTCGGGGTAAAAAGACAGGTTCAAGGGAGCACATGGGGTTGGTGGTTTGGGAAGGCTGTACCTTCCTAGTACCTCAGCCAGTGGGGAAATGAAGAGGGAAACGTGCAGCCCGGAGTTTGGGATAAAAGGAGGCTGCGCCCTCTGAAACCCTGAGAGAGAAATCCCGACAGGCGTGTGTGCCCCAGAGGACTCTCCCCCTTTATTTGAATGAAGTTGAAGGACTCCTCTGTCTCCTTTTTGGACACTGGCTTTTCATAGCGTGATTTTCTGCACACATGAAATAGGTCATAATCTGTTGATTTGGATTATGAAGAATGTTAAATTTCACATCCTCCATCTCTTTCTTCTTGGCCTCCTTACAGACTAGCTCTGAGATATTTTGTGTGTTCAGTCTTTTATATCAGGTAATGTAAACATCCTCAGGTTTCCCACTATGATTCACACTCCATTACAAGCTTTACACTGTGTCTAAAGACTTCACAAGTGAAACTGTATTTGGGCTTCTTGCCCTCTCTTAAGTCCTATTATCTCCTACACATCCTTCCTATCCCCTTCTTCCAGACTCTCACATTGTCCCATTATGTGCTTCTGCATTATTAATTTCTTCTGTAAAAGGGCATATGCATTTGGAGAGCAAGGCTCAGGGTAGAGTTCTCTGGCTAACAACTGCTGTGGTCAGCTCATATCTGACTTAAATGCGCTCTGCCCATCACTCTCAGAGAGGCTTTACAGAAGTGCCCTACCCAAGAACAGAAGATTTTGTAGTACTGTGTTAAGCAACTCTTAATTACCTACACAAGAGGAAGCATGAAAGTCAAACTCTGAAGCTCTTTACAGCTGAAATAATTGCTTTCAAAATCCAGGATTAGATCTTGTGTTGCTCAATGCATTAGGAATCTTGAAATTGAAAAAAAAGAAAACCAAAACAAAACAATGGCTCATCTCTAAAGCACGTGCAGAAATCTTTACATAACTTACATCAAAAACACTTGTTGGAAAAAACACTGTAAAGGCAGGTTAGCACCACAGCTAATGCTAAGCTAGCATGAACTGAAGTAAATGACTCTCCTGAGCAGCAAACCTGACACAGAAGAGATGGTCATAGCTACAGAGTGAATCATCTTCTCTCTCAACTCCTTCAGACTGGTTCACTGCCAGTGTACATCCCTAAGTTCTCCTGTGTTTATAAGGCACCTTTGCCTTCAAAATTCCATGATCTTCTGATCTGTTTTTTCCCTAGGTGTCTTAGTTTGAAAAAAGACAGGTGTCTGCTTAGGAAGGCAGGAGCGTCTTTAAAATGGAAAATGAACCTCCCTCTCCCCCCCTGAATTATTATAGTTTTAAAATTAAGTGTCTCTCAGGCAAAGATATGGGAATAGGAATAACAGTTCTTAACTAGGAAAACTAAAATACAATGCAATAGTACAAAAAAACCCCTACTGACAGGGTCAGAAGATGACCTGATACCCTTTTGGTCAGAGTGCTGGTAGCACTCCCATTCAGTGGTGGCTGCAGTCCTCCTGCAGAGACAGGTGCGGTTCTGTTGGAGCAGTGATCCTGTAGAAGGGTGTAGTTTTCCTCTGAAGGTCCCGTGGTGGTGTAGATGGACCTGGTCTTCCTCTAGGAATCCAGTGAAAAAGAAGGCTGCACCTCTGGGAATCCAGAGGGAAAAAGCTGGCTGTAGCATTCCAAATCTCAGATTATATCCAGGTAGGAATGCTTGGCTCTTCCCTCTGGGCAGAGCATCTCCCAATGGGGTGATGAAATTTTATCAGTCATGCAGTGACACTCAATGGCCCATTAACAAAAGACAATTCCCAGAGGTAGGATTGGTTGTGGAACAGATAAAGAAAAAACCAGGTGGGGCAGTTAACATGTGGCCCAATTAACAGAAGATAACTCTAAGAGCTGCCCTACCTCTAAGAGATGGCAATAGAATACATACTCCTGGCCACATCTTGTAACCCAAGACACTAAGTGCCTACAAGAAAACCTATTTCCAATACAGTTTGAACAATTACTCATTGACCACTGATATATCGTAAATTGTTTCAGATACCTAGCAAAGGACATAATGCCCTAGTAGCCACCCTTTTTTTTAATGTAAAGAAAAATTTTGTGTTGTACAAAAGGAGATTTCCATTTTAAATACATTACTGATTCCTGCTTCTATTTTCAATTAAAAGAGAAGCCCAGCTAACCATCCTCAACAAAGGCACACTGTTGGGCATTTAAACCTGTGATTACCTGCTAATTCTGCTCCCAGTCACGACTAAAAGGAATGTTACAGGTAAAACACGCAGCCAAAAGTTAAATAAATACAGACACATAAAATAATGAGATGCATACTTCTGCTGTAAAGTTACATTAACCAAGCCAAACTCCTCCCTGAATTGAAATGCCATCAATTACTGACTTTGAAAGGCAGTCACCCAGATTCTCGGTCTCTCTTTAAAACACTGTGAATCTATCTGAAATGCCGTTTTTTATTATTATTTTTTAAGCAGATGGAGCAAGGATTTGAAGCAAAATGAAGGGAGCCATCAACCTGAAGTGATATGACAGAGAGACAAGTTTAGGATAGTAGCATTTCTCACAAGTGAGGGGTAACCTGGCAACAAATACTTCCCTCTTTCCTAATTTGGCCAGAACAAGCCCTAATCCATTCTTCACTGAGGACAGACTTCAAATAAGATCTCTTGCTACTCAGTTGAATTTGGCACAGGAACTCTTTTACCCTTTGGGAATCATGGACACATTCCAGCAATGGAATGGAAAACGTATTTTTCACCAACCCTTTTTAAGTTATTCTGAAGTTTAAAAATTGGTTCACAAAAAAATCAACAATGCAACATTACATGTTTACTTATCAGGGAATAAACTTTAAAGATTTTAATGAATATGTCAGCATTGTAACTATTGGTCTTTTAAAAATCTCAAGGACAAGCTTTCCTTTTACAGCCCAGGGACTGCCAAATACATTCAGCTGAAATAACTCCTAAGTGCCTGTGCCCAGATTTGTCTTGCGTGTTGATCACATTGTTAGCATCTGAAACTTCATTTTGATCTTCAAGAAGCAATAATGTTGGATCTTTACTTTGCACCCTTCTTTATCATGGAAGATAATTTATAGTTGCTGTTGCACCTCTAAAGAGGCTGCTGTGGAAGAAAGGGAACACAAGATACCAAAACATTCAAGACCAAGGCAAAGAAAACAGAAAAAGCTGGAATAAAACCTGAAATCGCTTGTGATTTCACTTCAAAGTAAACCACAGGATCCTTAAAGTGGTATGTACCTCAAAACCGTTAGGGGGAAAATTCCTTGGGTATAAGACACATTAAGCTCAGTCATTCATGGTGTACCTTTAAAATTGAGTTCTTCAGCCTATTCTGTATTTTGAAACCTCACATGCCAGCACTGCCTTTGCTATAGGCAGCATACAGAAAGCTTACAGGAATGCAATTTTTCTAGCACAAAATAAATAAAACAACAGAAACAAAACTGCTTTTATAGCTCAGTTTTCCAGGTGCACAAGAATATCCCAGGTTAAACCAGAAGGAGGAAGGGTGAGGAACCTTGAAGAACAGCTGAGGATCATGCTGGATCCAAACTTTATTTACTCAATTTTCTATTTCATAGCAAATTTCAGCACTAAAAAAAAACAGATCATGTTTCAGATACTTAAAGCTTGCAGTGAGGCAACACATAACCACTCATTCAATTATTTTGTAATTAGCCAGGGGTGCAATCATTTTCCCAAACAACATAACTCAGTTTTCCCCTACCTAGCAATTCTTCTACCGTATCTAACAATGTTTTGCTTTTACTGCATCCAGCTTAGGTGTGTTTGTTTTGATGTATATTGGGAAAATCTGTGCTGCCATCCCCTAGCAGCTTATTAAGAGCAGCACAAAAGGGAGGAGGAAAAGGGGAACAGGAGGAAAACACAAGAGCAACCTACAGCTCTGTGTTCTGTACACATAGTAGAGGAGTAACATGCCTTGACCACCCCATTCAATGGAAATTGCATGAACATTACCAGCCAAAATGGTTGTTGGGACAAGAAGGGTTAAAAAGTGCTCTGCATTTTGCAAAGAGGGTCTCATCAAGTTCACTGTGGAAAGATCATTAATAGAGTGTTCTAGAAGGACAAAATGTTATTAATTATCAGCGTTACAGACATTAGGCAAGGACATAGCTCTACTTAAAACATATTTTGCAGAGAATTAATTACTTTTACAGCTGAAAGTTCACGGCAAATTCAGTAAGAATCAGTTTCTGCCAGTGCAGAGCCTCTCAGAGAAGATAACTGCACTGTTGACACAGTAACTTGACAGAATCAGGGTAATTCAGTGTACTCCCCATCTCTTTCAAATTAATGGAGGAAAATTAGTGTAACAACAAAAAGGAGAAAAGAGATTTTGTCCACAATGATGACTGTTCTGTGATTCACAGAACAAGTGTGTACTGCAGCCTGGCTGGTTGAGGTAAATGGAAGCACAATGTACCCATGTCAGAACCAACACAGGTTTTGTACACTAATCAAACCTGGAAGAGCCCTCTGAAGTTTATCCACCCAAAACAAGCTTAATACATTTTTTTGTACCAAGAGAGAGGAAAGCAGTTTTCTTTCCCCTATAGTAGGGCATAATGCAACTTGTCAGAGACAAAATTTGGTGTTACTCCTGGGTGGGGAGAGATTCAGCAACTTGTTTTACTCTCCTACCCTATGCTTTTAAAAAAAAATATTTTAGGGTGAAGGATCCCACCCCACCCCTGTTAATTCCTATACTGGAAAGAAAAAAAAAAAAATCTTCTTCCAATGCATTTGAAAAGGAATGGGAAATACCACATTAAAAGTAACAGGAGTTTTTCAGAAAACTTTTCTTCACAAGTCACTGGCCTCACTCTTCCCCTACCACCTTTTCGTTGCTACTGACTGCTAGGAAAAGTCTCTGGTTTCCCTTAGAAAAACTGACCTTTTTATATTTATACTACTTTCAGGTCCTTTTGCATCAGACCATTCCTCCATCATCTGTCCCTGTATTTTTAGCATGGTCTGCAGAGATCAGTCATGTGAAGTTGATTTCTTACAGCCTCATCCATCCCACCCTCCTCCACAATGGTCCTCCCAAGGGTCAAGGATTTTGGATGGTGGCAAGCAACACTCAGGTCACTTGCACAGTATATTTCTAATCTAGGTAACTTTCCAAAAGTCACTCAACCTGACTGGACCAAGGCATATTTTGTTAGTAGTATGAAGAAAATAAATGTCAAATTGCATTAAAGCACTTTTATTTTGTCAGACTACTGATTGACTTCCAAGGGGGCAAATGAAGAGGTCTGAACAACACCATCCATGCACTGCCTGGAGAGAGTGTGCAGATATGGAGGAGAATCCAATCCTATTGTACTCTGGAGTATTTCCTTATCTTACAGTTTTTCATTACAGTGGCTTCTAACAATGCCAGTGAAATATGCTCTTTTAAACAAACAACAGGAACAAAGGATTTTCAAAACTGCATTTCACTACCAAAGTATACTTGTTTCCAGAAGAAATTACACACACACTCACACTCTCAAAGTGTATGAACAGAATTGTAGTAACATGGCTGAAGCCTGCCCTTCTCTAAAAAAATACAGCTGCACAGTTGCTCCAAAGTCAAAATCACAGGCAAGTCAATGTCCACTGTTTGTATTTTCTGTAGGATCAAACCAGAGGTATCCTCTTCAACCAGCACAGAAATTTTTAGATGACTGTGTAACATCTAAATTGTGTAAGTATTGAAACTATAGTAAGATTTGCCACTTTGATTTATCAAGTGAATTACCACAGCTCTACCAGATGACCTATGGAAAAAAATCTCCCATGTCTCTTCCATGACAGCTTTCTATGCAAGCCACATAATTAATGATGTTGAATATCAAAATAACCTTCTTCAAGAGTTGAAGCTTTCATTTAAAAAAATCACAGCCTCAAGACTGCTTTAAGATAAATTATTTTATATTAGCAGTAATCAGATTTACAAAGTCAGTAAAAATTCATAAGTTTTGCATTTTAATCACTCATAGCCACTGTATTTGATTTACTCCACAATTTCCATCAGAAAATGAAAAAGTTTTGAAGAATGACTCATTCTCAATGTAAATCTCTAGCAAGCCTCCGTCAGTCATGTTAGTCCTTTTACCAATGGTTTTTCCTGCCTTCTGACTGCAATGACACCAAATTTAATTACTTCATTACTTAATGACTTCTAACCTTAAAACACTGCAAATATATGGAAAGTTAAACTAATACACACCAATTCCCCATAGAATAAAAGAAACCATTATAACATCAGTATAACGTGTAAATTCCTTACCCTGACACTTTTATAAAGAAAAAAAAAAGAAAAAAAGAGAAAAAAAAAGAAAAAAAAAGAAAAAAAAAGAAAAAAAAAAGAAAAAATCTGTAGGGGTCTGGAATGCTTCTACCAAAGGATATCTATCTACAAACATAAAAGAGGGAAATAAAATTCCATAATTCTAATACAATGTTTCCTTGGCACAAATTGTAAATTCCCTTGGCTGTAGTACAATAACAATCTCTGGGAAGCTACTCTTCCAAAAATTATAGCTTAAAAAGAAGTTTCAATGCTGGACATCTGTTGGAAAGACTAAGTGCCTCATAGTTTTGCTGGCGAGTTGTTTTTTTTTTTTTTTTTTACTTACATATTTATTAATTTCCAGTTTTCAGCAGTTCATTGTACCTTTGTTCAACTACAGGGAAAGAACTGTTTAGTTTACAGCACAGTTTTATATGCAAATTATATTCAGTAGAGTCTCTACTCATCGTAAGTGTCAACTGGAGAAAAGGCATGACAGATTTAAGGCTTGAGATTTTTTCATAAACTTTGAAGGAACACTGAAATTACAAAGCACACTGAGCTCACTGTAAAGCATTTTCTCTAAGCATGTGCCAAATGAAGTATAGTAAAGCGTTTTTTCTTCTAAATGTACTGTGAGACTTTATGATCCATTTTCTATTTCTACATATTTGAGATAATTAGGAGAGTCCTGTCTTCAGCATGGAGTCAAACTTACAGTTTGCTTAGCTCCCCTTGAACTTAAGTTTGTTTCTATTCTGTGAAAATATTTCCATTACATTTAGTAACACTGGAGACAAAGCAAGTTTTCAACCCCAAACAAATCAAAATTCAGAAAAACTCAGAGTTCAAAATGAAGAGATATTTTACTGCCAATAAGAGGGGGGAAAGTCTTAACAAATCAGCCAGTTGTTGCACTAACAACATCAAATAAAGAAATTGTAGAGCTTATTCTACCCTTTATCAATAATGCATGGCTGTGCACAGACAATTTATAGCTGTTTTCCATCACTGGGTATTGTGCAGCACTAAATTAAGTTGACAAAATTCAAGGACAGTCCACCCACACAGCTACTGTGAGCCAGCCAGGCCACTTTGAATAAGCATTTTAAAGGCATAAAGTGAGTTTTATTAGCATGCTGAGACACAGTTCCTAGTGGACAAAGCATCTCCCTTGAAAAAATAGAAGAACCTTTAGCAGAAAGAAAGATGAGTTACTCTTGTACCTCTTCACATGTAGAGAAACAGCAAAAGGGTAAATAAAAATATATAGGTAACAGCTCAAAACTTATTAAGATTAAAACATGAAACAAGAGAATTTACTTTCTATACTAGCAACTGATTGTCATTCTCAGAAAACCCTGAGAGTTGCTGAATTGGTGTCAGGTTCTGACAGCAAAAGAACTAAAACTCAAAGATGTTTTGGTGGGATTTTTTTTTAATGTTAGGTTGTTCCAAAGATTAAATGACTTATTTTTTTAATCCTTCACAAGTCTCATAAATCAGAAAAGGACACAAGCCTTTCATCAATATAAAGAATTAGTTACTGTACTTAAATAGCTCAGCATTTATTGTGGCCATAAAATTGAAGAGTAGGGTCCCTTCCACAGACCAAATTCACAAAAATATAGTATGGCACAAGTTGGCTGCTCTTGGTCAGTAGCATCACTTCCAACCAGTGGTCCCAGCACCCGAATGCCTGAAATGCAAGAAAGCATCAAGCAACTTGGAGCACATGTGCTGGCCACCAGCAGTGTCGGATGCAGACACGATCTGCACATCCCAGTTTCACCTGGACTCTGCTCTGGCAGTGACCAGTGCGCCGGGGGGGCCTCCACCTGAGCCTCCTCAGCTTGGGTGCAGACATGGAGTCAGGTGCAACCAGCCACAAGACGGATGGCAGCACCACCAGGAGGTGGGCTTGGGTCACACTGCAGACTTCTACTGCTGTTTCTTTTACAGTCAGGCTGCACAGCTGGCTTCCCTCTAGAAACTGGCAAGCACGAGGTGACACGGGGACAACCTTTTCATACTCAGAGCACTACTCTAGGTGGGAACCTCCAGGTCTCTGGCAAGTGGCATGACAAGAAGACTCGGAAAAATCCCTCTGTACAATATGGGAAGGTGGAAGCTGTAACACAGCATGGCTGGGCAGCTTGATGGCCTTGTGGCATATTTAAGCACAACCACAAATAAGGGGAGGAAGGATGAAACAGCCAGAGCTTAAGCTACAACTGTTTTACATTAGTCAAGTGGAAATACCTGGTCAAATAAAAAAAGTGACTGCATTTAATTGTGCAGGTGTTGAGAGAAGAAAATCAACTCTTTTCAGTGGTATTTGGATTTGAGCAAAGCTTAACTGCACTTACAATACACATTTTCTCAAAAATCAGATCTTCCTTGTACATGCAAGTATATCAGGGACCTCTGAAGCCAACTAATCAGTGTGCAAAACTCCAATTTAACTGGTCCAACAAGCACAGAAAACTCAGAAAGGCCAGATAAAAAGACTAAGATAACATAAACAGAAGATAACCAGAAGTGTAAAAAAGCTACAGTTTAAGGATCAGCTAAGCAAGGTGATTGTTGAGCATTTTTATTTCAACCAGTCTGTATTTTCATCTGTCAGAAGTGCAAGACTTTGTTCATAAGGTTGGTTGCTGTTCCAAATATTTTCCCTCTTAAATAGGCTGAGTTTCTTCTGTGAAAAGTGAAAATGCTTTAAGTGTCATGATATTGCAGTAAATCCTTTCTTTTTACTAAAATCAAAGCTTAATTAAGGCTACAGGACACAGCTTTGAGAAACCCAAGGCAATCCCAATGAAGCAACCATGGTTTTATAAATGGAAATTAATTTTAATAAGTCTGTTGCTCATCTCACATTGCCAAAGTCTGTGATCCAATTAGAAGTGCAGTGCTTTAATCATCTGCACAGGGATCATATTCAGTGAAGTTCAGAAATAGACAAAATGCTTTTGGGCCCTCTCCATGGAATGTATCACACCAGCGAGATGCTGGCTTTGTAACACACAGACAAAAATCACTGAGGTGTTCACATTAGTATTTCAAGGTATCAGTATCTGTACAAATGCAAAATGCCTTGAGCACAATGAAATGTTGTGTTACATGCCATCATGCCACACCCAGTTTTCTAACACTCTGCTTTGAGGAAACAAATTAAGCCCACTTTTCCCAAGACTTGCTAAATTACGAACCCTACCTTGTGTACTAACATTTAATTGGTAGCACATCTCTGTGCTGATGGCTACTGCCAGTAATGCCTGTGCTCCCCTGCCCTCTGTGCGTGCCCAGAGCTACTGATGCAGCAGGACAGCTCACCATGCCACTCTGTGTAGGGACAAGCAAAGATACATATAAATGTATGTATGTATGTAACTTGGGGGGGACCTAAACTCAAAGTGCCTGAAAAGGAATATCTTCATCTTCCTCCTCTCCATACGCACAGCTTTGTGACAAGTCACTGAGAAGAGTCCACTTCTCAGTGACTGTACCTGGTGCTCCTGTGCTTTCCGAGGCAGTCAGCAATCATCCCTATTGTCAGCTCCCTGAGAGCCCCTACAAGTCTGATCTGGATTTTCCAGCCTTTCTGCAATCTCTTCCTCTCTCTCTGCATGTGTTTCCCTACAGCACCCTCCTCTCAATTCACACCCTGTACCTTGCAGGGCCACCCATTGCACCCCACTGGACACAAAAGCTGTAACTGCACTACATTACTGGCACCTGCTGCAGTGCACTGGTAGGGCTGGGGGTCTGAAAAAGGCAACCTGAGAGCTCCTCTGGGCATATATGTACACATTTTCTTAATTTAGAAGCCCATGCTTGGCTGAGGGTGTCCACTTCCTGCAGCCAGGACACGGCTGCAGCACACAGCCACACAGGAACTGCAACCAGCCTAGTCACAGCAACAGTAAAGTTTCCTTATTTTGCCTGTTCTAAGCTTCTCCTGCTGTATCAAAACACTTTTTTGCCACCAGCAAAGATAAAATCCACAAATGCTAATGTTTTTCCAGTAAAAGAATAATCTCCAGAAGAGCAAGAGCCCAGGAACACCCAAGTGAAGAACAGCATCCTCCCAGGAGGAACAGACACTGCCCCATGAGCAAGAGCCCAGGGCCAATCCAAAATGTGCTGGTATGAGACCTGCAGAGGAAGTGTACACAGGCTTCCCAATCATGGCAGCTTGTCTACTGCAGAACCCTCTGCCTCCTGAAGTGCTTTTACATAGCAGAGCCAGAGAGTCAGCGGAGTCCGGGTGTTTCCAGCTACACACGCACCTCCACATCTAAATGGGAAGTTCACAGAGTAATGAAAAATGGCAGGAGATCTGCTTTTCCACACTTACTCAGTTTCAAAATTTGAGGAAAATCAGCTGGTGTCCTCATGTCTTTGGAATCACTAGATTCAGGAGCCCTTTACCCGCCCCATAAGCTGGCAGGAATTCAAGTCCACACATGTAAGCACCACATTTACTCCGCAGTCAAAAGTGAGACAAGCTCTCCACACTCAAAAGCCAAACAAGCTGTCTCCACTGTTTGTTTACACTCTGATTAAAGCTGCAAAAGCAGCAGAAGAAAAGCAATTAGCCATCCCAGGTAGTCACAACTGTCAAGAGACTAAATCCTTCCTCTTCAAAAGAGAAGTTCAGTTTTAGGTGTGTCTTACCTCTCATCCAACTCTTCAGCATATTGTAGTGCATGCAATAAGGTGGGCAGGCAGTGACACTCTAAGTGTAAATAAAAACAGGATTCAATTGCCACTTCAAACAGCAGCTGTCAAACCTGAGGCAATTCAGCAGTCAGCAGCAAAGAGCCTTTACACAGCCTTTACTTATCTGGGTTTCCTTTCTTAGAGATTTCATTCAGGCCACCCCTTTGGTGTTGCTCTTAACATGATCTTTGCACAGAAAAGAGAAAAAAAAATCTATATAGCCCTGTCCTGCTGGTCATCGTAACAACTCTGCAGTGGTAAGAGGCCACACTGCTCACTGGGCACAGCATAACCCTGGTACTGACTGACTCTGTCAGTCTGCTCTGTGGCTGGTCTGCTGTGCTGCTGACAAAATACAGCAGCCCTACAGTGCAGCTGATAATGCAACCACGAATCCCAAAGATGCACAGGAAACATAGTGGCAGATCACAGAAGCAGTCCTAGTCAAAGCAGAATGGTCACTTTTCTGGCTACAGTCATGTTTAGCTTCATAGCCTTATTTTTCCTGGTGGTGACTTGATCTCAGCATGGCATTCTATAGGGACTGAAGACCACTACTACTAAATAATTCTAATACATAGATAGAAGAACTAAGGCATGTGAATGGAAAGATATACAAGCACTTAAGAGTGCTTGCATAGCACTTGCATAGAATTAGTGATATAGGAAAAGAAAATAAATTGTTTCTTCATGGATGTTTCTTGAAATTGCATGGATTTTGTCTTTTACTGAAGCCAGTGAATTTGCTTATAATCAACAAATAATGATAGCTGGGTCCAATACAAGACCTCAGATTCGTGTACCTCTGTGCTGACTTTGTCTAAGGTGGAGTTCATTTTCCTCACAATAGCTGATAAAAAGCTATGCTTTAGATTTGTGCTGGTAACAGGATTGATAACACATGGACATTTTAGTTATTGCTGAGTTCATGCATAGTGACAAGGCCTTTTTTGGTCCTCATACCACATCACCAGCAAAGGAGGCTGGGGGTGCACAAGGAACTGGGAGGGAACACAGCCAGGACAGATAACCCCAGCTGACCAAAGTGATATTCTAGACCATGTGGCATCGCACTCAGCATATGAAGAGGGAAGAAGGAAGAGGGAACATTTGTAGTGATCACATTTGTCTTCCCAAATCATCTTCATGCGTGAAGGGGCCTGGCTTTCCTGGGATGGCTGAACACCTGCCTGCTCATGGGAAGTGGTGAATTAATTCCTTGTTTTGCTTTGCTTCTGTGCATGGATTTTGCTTTCCATATTAAACTGTCTTTATCTCAGTGCACAAGTTTTTCACTTTTACTCTTCTGATTCTCTCCCCCATCAGAGTGAGCAAGTGAGTGAGCGAGCAAGTGGCTGTATTGGACAAAACCACAATAGGTTGATTAGAGACCAAGAGGTGGGACTAGGACAGCCTGTGGAATCTGTCTTCTTCCCTCTGCCCTGGCAAAAGAAATAACATCTTACCTTAAAAGACTGTAACAGAAGTGCCAGTCTCTACTTTCCTTTAGGCCTTTTTAAACATCAGAAATAATGCAGTAGATTCAGCTAATTCAATGTGTCAGCATTTGACAGCACATTCAGGAACCTGAGAGTTATCCTACAAGAAGAGAAATTAAAAGCACCAATTAGTCCATATGTTCTGCAATATATCTTGTGCTTCAAACTGCTGATGCCTAGTAGAGCCATGCTGCTGAAGAATGAAGAAATTACCACAAAAATGAAAGGCTAAGTTATTTTTTGTTTCCAAGGTAAAGTGCTCAAGCATATTTTGGCTACAGCACCATGGTGGGAAAGCATGCATATTGCAATAGCTGTGTCACCCTGCCCTGCCTTCCCAATTTAAATCTTTGTTCAAACAACAGTCCATGTGAATGCACAGAAACTAAGTTCCAGGCATATCAGGATACACCAGCTACACCAGTTACAGAAACAGAGCAGTAAATGTTTATAACCTGGATTTGTTTGAACTGGGAAATGCATCAGAAGCCTATGTGAGCTAAGTATTAGCACATTATAAGCAAGGATCTTGACGTATGTGGAAGACACATGGAGGTACTATATAAACTACAGGAAAAGGAGAAACATTTTACAGATGGACTTGGTTCATTCCCCTGGATAGGCTTTTTGCAGAATTCTCACCTTGCAAGCACTCAACCCATACTGAGTGAAGCTGCAGCAGAGTTAATGCCTGCACCACTACAGCACATAAGGCAGCTCTCTTCCTCCGCAATAATTCAGCAGAGATATTCCACCACTAAGGTTTAGATACTTGTTTTTCAGCTCCAACCTATTTGGTGTGTTTAATCCTCCAAATGAGCAAATTTCCCAAAACTAGAGGCACACACACACAGGCACACACAGAGACAGGACAGGGCTCCTTGCACTGAGATATCCTGCCTCAGGGCCACTCACGAGTACAGTCCAACAGCTGCACCCTGATGTGGTGCTGATGTGTAACAGTTGCACAAGGACGCCACTTTGATATCTGACAGCTACAGAGTGATGGGCCAGCAGAAAAACTTATCTATAGCATGGTTACTCTAGAGAACTTTAAAGATTATTTTCAGGTAAAAGACACTTCTTATCATCCAAGTTGTTAAGTACTTCCCTAAAGCATTGGTATGAACATAAGTGACCTCTGTCCCAGTTTGTAAAGCTATAGAGATGGGGGCTTAATGGAGTGCATGCAAATCATAGAGTTTTTATTATAAACTAATAAAAAAATCTAGCATTGAAAGCACGTCATAGGCCAATGTGCCATAAAGACAAATATATTGTTCTAATCCTACACTGTTTACAAATCCTTAAAAAAGCCTTGTAAGGGTTAATTATCTTCATAAACTTCAATAAAAAGTAGCATTTGAAGGGAAACTACAAGGGTCCACGTCTTTCAGAGAAGTGGGGGGGGAAAATAAGTTGGACACCTACATTTGTTAAAAACACAGAAATCCAAAAGTCCCAAGCAATTTCTTCCCCCCTCCTGTTTCTAACACTTTCTCAATACATTGACTTTTAATTTTAGTTATATGTGTAAAATATGAGTATAGTAGAAACAGATGATCCCCCAGCCAGGGAATAATGTGCATTGACTCCAATGACTTCAGAAGGCTGAGCAAATGCTTTATTAACGTATACTATATTACACTAATAATATACTAAACTATAGACTAAAAAGATACTATACTAAAGAATACTATACTAAAAAAGATACTAAAGAAAAATCTGGAGACAGTCAGGACACAGCTTTGACCCAACTGGCCAAGGAAACAAAACCTTCACCAGTGTCCAATAACCAAATCACTTTTGGTAAACAATCTCCATAACACGTTCCACATGTGCCAAACAACAGGAACACCAAGTAGAGATTTGTTTTCTCTTCTTCTCTGAGCTTCTCACTGCCTTCCCCAGGAAAAATCCTGGGAGAAAGAATTTTGTCTCCCTCTGTGAATGTGAATACCACATACGAATGTTTTATACAGCAAGTTACCTATTCATGATACCTTAAAAATGCCTTTCTTATCATGGAGGTATATTCTAAGCTGATTACAAACATCTCCATTTACATAATAATAAAGACTTCAATTGCATACAGAAATTTGAGATTATAGGAAACAAATAATATCCTTGGAGCTCTATATTCACAGATTATAGGAAGTACCACAATCACTGCTCTTCTCTATAACCTCCTCCACTACACTTCTCTATAAAGCAGTACAGCACTTCCTAAATGTTCAGTCTGCAAAGTTATAGTTATACCCAGTCATACACCTATATACAGTCATACCCAGTCATACACCTGTTCAAGGACACAAAACCCTGTCTTTCAAACCCCTGCTGCCATATGTCCCTATACCATGGAGTCAAGATCAGCCAGGTGTTTCTCATGAGTTATTTTTTCCAACAGATGTCACATTCCGCTCATTGTCCCACAGCTAGCATAAACTCCTTACCAGACACTCTGTGTAATTTAGCTGAAGAGAGTTTATGCCCACACCTGTTCCACATCAGTCTAAAAACACAGAAACTGTTCAACTCCAAAGGCTAGAACCAGGACAGGGCTTGAGCCCCAAGATGAACTAGTAGCAATGTTGGGGGAATTTTTCCTTTTTGTCAAAGAAGTATGATTGAAAGTCAGAAATCCTTCGGGAGCTGAGACTTATCATGTACCTGACTGTTTTCCACACCAGATGGAAAGAATGCTTCTGTTTTACTTTTTACCCCAAACAAATCACAGCATGCATGTGTACACAATCATCTGACTCCTACACATCCAAGCATGACCAAAACGAAAAACAGTACACTGAAAAAATGGGTACATTTTTTCCCTTAAGGGAAGAACAAACCACACCTAACAGGTATTAATAAAAACACCAAACATCAGAAAACATTCTGTTACAATGAGTATTTAAAATAATATATGTAACACTAAGCAAAATTTTAATCTGTACAAAATAGATGTAGTATCTCACATAAAAAAGTAATTGTTCTTCTAAACTGCCTCACACATGGCAATCTCATTTTATTTCCAGCCAGCAAATTTACTCAGTGACTAGCATAACTGAGTATTAAGCACAAGGAAAGAAAAGCAGAAATGAAAACAAACATGGTCAAACAGTTAAGTGGGCATATTGAATATACAACAGGAGTCCATTTGCTGATAAAGTTGTAATTTTTACATAAAGTTTCAACCTTCATAACATTTTAGATATAAGTTAAACTTGCTATGCAACAGATATTCCTTAAGGTCCCTAAGACATGGTGTCAATTTTTAACAAAAGTTCCACGTCTCACAGCGTACTTCACTAGCCTGACAAGTCACCAGATGGGTAACACACGCATTCCATCTTCTCTCCTTTTCCATCCTAGCACTGTTGAACACCTCCACCCACACGCTCCTCCAACACACACACTTCCCTCCAGCAGACAGCAGCCTGATTCACTTATCTAAAGAGGAATTTATGCTGGCCTGAGAAAACACCAGCCCCCTCAATTGCAAGGACATGCCTAGATTGCTTATTGAGATATGCCTCAGATGATGTGTCCAACAAGCACTGCTAAGTCAGCTAGAGATGTCCTATGTAGCACCAGAGGGGCAGTTACATTCTTGGTGTGAAGGAGACATTTTTTAAAAATAAATTTGAATGCAACATTTTCAGTGGTGAAGGCACTATTTCCTGGTGAACATGTTCTACACTTTGGGACAGGAAAGCCTTTAAGTAGTCAAAAGCACTATTCAGCCTTGGTACATTTCACTGACATAAGTTCTCATAATTACTAAAGGAAATAACTAAGGCTGTGTCTGGGTGGCACAAAGCACCATGCTAATTACCGTTTCAGAGACACTAATTAATCCGGGCAGGGCACCACAGTAACATGACTGCTCTGCCTTGGGAATCTCACAATGTTGATGTATTGCCATTTGGACACCCGCCTCCCACCCCGAGCAGTCTCTTTCACACGAAAGAGTCTTACACCAAAGATGAGCCCTCCATAGAGGGGTGTTTCCTCTCAGAAGCTGTGTGTTTCATTAAAATCTACCACCTTCAGCACACAATACTGAGCTGTACACTACACCAATTCTTGAAAAACAGTAAAATAATCGACAAGCAATTACTGAGCATCCTCGGCTGCTAGGAGGAGGAATGTGAGAGGGTATACCTACAGACAGTATCCCGGGCTCCAGAAGAAAAGGTTCAGGTTAGCATCTCAGAGGAGCTATGTGTAATGATAATGGTGACTGTCCGACAATCAATCAGCTGTGGCATTCACGCCATTTTAACAGACACGTTTAAAACGGACCAAGGAGAAACCCTCTAGCACTAGTGCAAATGTTCTCCATTTCGTAAGCTCCAAGTAGCAGGTAATAGTGTGCTTGTTAGCAGGGTAGAAGTTAAATTGTTGCCAAAGTGACTTTGTCTTCAACTTTCTGGAGATAAAACAAGTCCTGGGCTAAAGCCAGAACACTTTATCTACTGTACCTGATGCCACCTCTTGGTACCGAGACATGCTCTTCACGTACTTCAAATGGACTTTGATCTTCTTTTGAATTGTTAAAACACGTTCAATAACGAATAATGTACCCAGCAGTAGCTTAAAGCACCTGTCCCAATAGGAACTGGTTTTTGAACAACCAAAGAGTAATAGGGAAGGGGAACACCTGATACACAATACAACCTGCAGCAGAACACAGCCTCCTTCCTGTCCACAATAAAGAATGAAAGACACAGAAGGGTCATTCCATGTGGCACAAACAAACCATAGTCAGAGAAGTACTGCCATGCACAACAGATAATTTCAGATACTGAAGAGCCCCTATCCAGTCCTGTCCCCTCTTTCTTCTCCCCACAAATATTTATTTTAAAATGAATAATTTTCGAAACAATCCTGTTCTTATGGTTTCTCTCAACAGACACAGACCTTCTGCAGAACACAGTCCCATGAGTTCAGGATTTACTTAAGTGAGATGGCTCACGTTGCAGGTAAATGGTATACACCAGCTCACCTAGAAGCTGGCAGGCAAGGCTGGCTTCTCACATGTCTGTCAGCTCTGCACAGAGGTCACAGCTCTAGGAGACAGCTTTACCTGGGGTTTGTACCATAGTGTTCAGAAGTTGGTGACTGGCTTCAGCACGTAAGCTGTTTCTTGTAGCAAAAGCATAGGGACAACCGTCTAACAGAGTGCACTGCCTTGAGACAGGGAGAAATCACATCGATTAAACAGTATCAAGAGTCCTTGAGCTTTTCATGCTCCTAGCAGAGAGGACAAATACTCAAATAATTCTGCCCAATACAGCACAGGTGAATAAAACACTACAAAAACCATAACAATTCACTTATGAGTAATTAAATTGCATTTGATAAATAGGTGTTAAAGTAGCAGTTTTCACACTTACAAATACTTCAGCTCATGAAAAAATAGAAAGGTGCCATAAAAGATGTATTTGCTACCCAAACCATTTAAAAAATATTCACAAATGTAGTCAAAACATACAGTGTACATCTGAGTTTGACATTGCCTAAAAAAAGGCTCTCTCCTTCAAAATATTTTTTTTTACGCACAGGCTGATTGTGAATGGTAGACAGTAAAAGTGGCAATATAGGTGAACACCTCAGTCTCCAAACAACAACGGCTAGTCAAGATGGTGACAAAACCCAGCAAGCCATACAAACGTGTGCTGAATCTTAATAGCTTTAGCTGCCACATCAGGTGAAGTTAACTCAGCATTCCATGGACACTCAGAGGTCAGATACATGTCCCACTCCCTCCTCCAGAACCTTCCCTACAGAAACTGTTGAGCTCACGCTGGGCTTTCTGAGAGGAGCCCTTTGCTTAGCAGAACAAACAATACCATGACACGACAACCACTGCAATGGAGAGCTTGATCTGGCAAGACTCTGGTTAAGACTCAGAGATCTGAGTCTTAACCAGAAATGGGCAAAGAAGCAAAACAAACAGCAGCCAAGGCTGCTGCCACAGATGTAGCCTCACTGACAGTGCTAGAATTCACCCAGGACTTTCCTTTCTCCCATCTGCAGGGAGACTGCTACTCTTGGACTTCACTTATATAGGGATTCACACCCAGTGACTGAGGAGATAAAGTCATTAACACACCCAAGTTTTGTTTGTGAGGATTTTTTTTTCCCACACATGCCCATGTGCCTGCAGACATAATTCTTTGTTCTCTGACTGCAAAACTAAGCTACCAAAATTAGTCCAGATTAAAAACATAGTGAATTTTCTATGGCTGCAAAGCAGGATGTGTTTAACAAGGCCAGTTTAGATGGGATACTTGACATTAGGCAAGGAATGGAGGGAGAAGAGGGTGTCACAACAGAAGCACTGATGCGAAGTTACCTAAAAAAGTGATTCAAGAAAGAAGGAAAACTGGAAAGACCCTCAGCTACCTATATTCTCTTTTTAACTTTCCTTCATACACCAATTATATCCTGTACTGCATCTCTTACCCAGTTGTATCCTTTGCTTCTTTACATCACCATATCATAAATTACTGCTGATAAGCAACAACAGACATGATGAATCTGTGCTTGCTTCTTGAAGGCAAGCAGATATTAGGAAAGGGCATGAAGGTATTTCTTTTGTCTTGCAATGAAAAGGAACTGCAAAGGTGGCGAATGAAACTGAAAGGGATCATAAAACACTATCTTGCTTGCCTTGTTCCAGGTGAGACACATGATGCTCCTGAGGAGAGTCACTTGCTTACTCCTCTGATCCCTTCTCAGCTGGACAAGGAGATGGAGGAAGGGAAAGCGGCCTGGAAACTTTTAAAAGGCAGAAGATATTTCACTAGATATCTTACCCTTTAAAATTCAGTTAAAGATATAGAATTGATAGATATTATCTCCAGAAGCAGCAGATCTGAAACACTAATAACCTTTATGACTCCCAAAAATGTTTAGTTGCTAGATTTCAAGTGAGAAAAGCAAATATCTGTAAAAACTCTTCTTTGTACTATTTCCCCATCCTCACAGAATATGAAAACATTCCCCAAAGGTCAGTCATCTCTACACATCTTCCTGGGTGCAACACAGCAATAGCTAACAATAGGCTGGTCATGCTAGCTAGAGGCGTGCCAAGAACCTGCATCTTAGGGAATTCCTGTCCCTCATATATCCATCTCCATATCTAGGCCTAAAGGCTGAAGCTCCCCTTAATTAGGGACAGGCAACATCCTGAGACTTTGAGTCAGAATGAAAATCAACAACAGAGCTCACATCTTCCTCTGGCACCAAGTCAAACCCTGGACCAGGTCACTTCTTTGCAGCCTAGGCTTTCCATGTGCATGTTGCCTAGCTGCATTTCAGGATTTTTAAGTGGATCTTATGACCATCTTCCCAGTGATATTCTAAAGTTTATATTCCTAAAGGATGGGAATTTTGGAAGGGCTGTGGTGGACTACTGTTCAAAATCCAGCACTGTTTGGTAATGATCCTCAACACTCTCCACACACTCCTGGTAATAGCTCTGTGGAAGTTATGACACTGAACCAAGATGAGAAAAAAAGGCTCCATCATATTTTCAGCCTAAAACTCGGAAAACACAATGAATTTATGAATCCCAGGCTGCACAGTGCTATTGGGTGGCACACTCCTCACTGCAGCAGACTTCAACAAAAAGGGTCCTCAGAAGTCATGTATCACTCAGGGCCATTGTCATGGCAATACTGCTTCCCTTGTACAGAAAAGAAAAAAAAGCAGATATGACAGCTGTCTCATCAGATGTTCTGAATCAATTGCTTGAAGAACAGCTAAAACTAAGATCATTCTGAATTTACCTCCTGTGAAGCAAACTAATCCAGAATAACTATTGTATGTTCCTATGCCTTCAAGAGCACTGTGTTCCAGACAAAAGAGTAAACCAGACATTTTACATGAGAGATGGCAGACAAAAAAAGCACTTCCAAGTATTCAATAACCAGGAAAATTAAATAACCAAGTATATGGCCTCCAAGGAAAAGGACAGATTATTCCCCAGAGTTCTACCACCAGCTCTCAACAGAACAGCTTTCCCCAATTATACTTCAAACCCAGTCAAGGTAAGACATTTGTCAGTGTCCCTAGGAAACAAAGCAGCTTGTCCTAACATAAGGAAGACAAGGGGAGGAGAAGTAGGACACAGGTAGCGGTGGTCAGGATGTTCTTCTTTTCTGAAACTTACCATGGCTTGCATATTCAGCAATGGCATTGATCAGGAACTCTACTAAAGGCAGCATACACAAATGGCAGTATTTTTGGAATTATAAAATGGTTTGGCTTGGAAGGGACATTAAAGATATCTAGTTCCAATCCCCCTGTCATGGACAGGGACACCTTTCACTAGACCAGCTTGCTCCAAGCTCTAATCAGCCTGGCCTTGAACATTTCCAGGGATGGGACATCCACAACTTTTCTGGGCAATCTGTTCCCGTGTCTTACCCCATCCCACAATAAAGAATTTTTTCCTAATATCTAATGCAAACCTACCTTCTTTCAGTTTTAATTCATTAGCCCCATCCTGTTGCTACATGCTTTTGTAAAAAAAAACACCCTCCATCTTTCTTGCAGGCTCCCTTCAGATACTGAAAGGCAGCAATTACATCACCCCAAAGCCTTCTCTTTTCCAGGCTGAACAATCCCAATTCTTTCAGCTTTTCCTCATAGGACAGGTGCTCCATCCCTCTAAGCACCTTAGTGTCCCTCCTCTGGACTCACTCCAACAATTCCATGTCCTTCCTGTGCTGGGAGCCCAGAGCTGATGCAGCCCTGCAGGTGGGGTCTCAGCAGGGCAGGGCAGAGGGGCAGAATCCCCTCCCTGGCCCTGCTGCCCACCCTGCTCTGGATGCAGCCCAGGACACGTGTGGCTCTCTGGGCTGGGAGTGCCCATGGCTGGGTCATGTCCAGCCTCTTATCCACTAATATTCCTGTCCCTTCCGCCAAAAAATAAGCAGTGAGTCTCTCCTTATAATATTAATACACTCTCTCTCTCCACATACAGAACACCACTGCCCCTCTCCAAAACCTTAAATGCTAGATTTTCATTCTCCAGCTCACAGACATTAAGGTTGTAGTCTAACAACAATCTTTCAAAGTAGATTGTGGAAAACATGTGTATGCACAGTGTGATTGTCACTGTATGTTTCTCAAACTACTAAAAATGTCACTACATGCAAAAGTTCCATCTACCCACACAGTGCATGAAACATGAAGGTCACTAAGCAATGTGAACCTCAACCAATTCTGTCTGAAAAGCTGTATGCTCCCATTTGCAAGGGCAGCCAGCAAAAGGCAGGGGAGGCAGAGCACAGAATGGAAATGCAGATGAAAAAGTCAGCACAAGCTTTGCAATGCTATTTTAACATCTCGGCGTACTTGCAGGTATTCTGGGTCACCCCAGATGAAAAATCACCAGCAATTTAATTGTCATCCCACCACCGTTTCTGCTGGGCAGAATTTTACTTGTGTGGGACTGTCTGTGTTGCTGCAGCAGTTTGCAAACAATTAGTGCACCATAGAGAGACACCGACCAGGCACACACATGCGTACACACATACTTTAATACTCCTTCGACATTAAGTACTGCTGTTCAAAAACAAATCACCACTTCAAGCCACAAGTACTCTCCCATTTAGAAATATTTTAAATAGTCCATTAGATTGTAAATCCAAAACCTACCCAGTGACACAAACCTGATCTGATTTCACTATTTCCTGAAAGAGCAAAAAAAAAAAAACTGTATTAAAACTTACAGAGCTGTTAGTCCACCGTTTCTCTCTGGCACACGGTACATTATTTAACTGCAATGCCTGAAACAGTAACTTGACCTCTCTGGGAAGGTGGGCGGTATTATTCAAGCTGAAACATTAGAAACATGCATAATTACTCTGGGTATTCGCCACACATTCTTTCATCCGTAAACCAATATGAATGGAAAAGTCACACTGACACTCTGGGTTTAGATCATATCCCAACCATCAATTATAAACATTTTTCATGAGGTCTCAGGAGAACAAAATTTCTTAGGGCCAGAGAAATTTTCTCTGGACTTAACTGTGCTTATGTTACCAAGATAAAACGTCAGTGCTGCCAAATCCAAACCAAGACTTCAGCAGGCTAAACCATGAATTTTGAGCTTTCTACCCCACCACTGATAATACTGTAATTTTGTTTTCCTTCAACCCCACAAACCCATTGCATCCATTCATGTGGCACTTCTAAGGATGCCTGCTGTAGCACCAACCACATCCCATCATTCATCGTCCATCCATCACTGCAGGGTGATGCCTCACACACCTGTGTATTGCCTGCCTGCTCCTCAGCAAACCCAAGGACCTTTGGCAGAACCAATCCATAGGGCTGGGTGGGATAAAAACCCACTGGAAGGTAAACAGGCAGATGGAGCATGAAGAAAAGAGACCATGCTTGTTCCTGACTCCAGAGGCATCCACTTCTTGCATCATGGCTGCCTATGCTGATGGCAGTTCCCCCTTCACACCAAGCATACAGAGTGTCCCCTCTATATAGTCTTGTCTTCCCTTCAAGGATAAACCTTTCAAGTTTTGGGTGGCAGAGCCACCGCCAAGAAAAATTAAATACTACAAACTAATAGTCACAGCTGGAGCTGTGAAATGTACAACATTTTCAGTACTTTAAGGGTTTTCAGTACTTTTTAAGGCTAGCAACACAAAATGCAATTTTTTTGAAGAGGGAGAAAATACTGTTCACAAGACAGAAGAACTGCACACACATGTCAAATAGCAGTCTTCTCTAGCTAAGTTCTCATACTCCTCAAAATCAAGATCTAGCTGCACTTCTGACCAAGTGAGATGCAGCAATACCTATAACTATTCTGAACCCAATTGCCCCAGAACCTATTTTGATACCAACATCTACATGTCGCTGCTCTGGGCAACTGACCTGACTAACTCCTTGCCTACAATGGAACTTCCAGTGTTCTTGATTCAGCCCATTTAACTCCTGGCACTTAGCACAAATACACGTGGAATACAAGGTGTTCATTTCAGCTAATTCCCCAGGCATTAGGGACAATGCATGCATCTGGAACACTGTTCCAGCAATTATACATGAATAATTCTGGAAGCATTCTTCTGTTTTGTCTTTCAAGCAGTCCAGCTCCCTGCATCTTGTTCATCATCCTGCTCTTGTTCATCATTTTATACTTCCAAAACACTGGAAATCATAGCAATGCACACAGTGAAGCACCTCTAGATATTTTAAGTCAGATTTTGTACTATCAACAATGTGTTTTCCCTTTATGCAAAATAACCATGCATATCAGGGAATACAAGTTGCCACAGCAACCACAGCAATAGAAAGTAAAATTTCAGGACAGTATTTTCCACATGTATTTGAAATCTCAAGATAATGAAAACTGGTCAGTGTTAAGTTGTTTTGACCATATAACCAGAACATGCTGGAGATTTTTTGGGTAAGTTTTAAATATGCTTTTGTAAACAATGGTTTATGTAAAGTGTAACACCTGTGTACTTTCTTACACACCAATGAAAAATGTGGACAGATTTATTTTGAAGATTCTCTCCCTCCTCCACATAAACTACAAAATAATTAAAAGATGACAAAGTGACCATCTTAAGCATTACCTAAAATATCTATTCAAAAGGTCTGAGGTATGCAATAAAAATGCTTTGAATCAAACAAAAGTGGCTTGTGGTAAAGAGAGGAAACAGAACAAAGATCTGAGTTTGCATCAAATGTTGGTTGCAATCATTTAATTGCCACTGTTTAAGAGAAGGAATTTCTCCAGTCTGTTTCAGTATTTGCTATTCCAGTAAACACAAATAAAGGGAAAAGTCAACATTACAGTTTTCCAGTTTCAAAGTCATTTGATAACCTTCCCTAAGTCATTCTCCTGGGAAAGAGCTGCTAGAGAACAGAGCTAATTAGAGCTTGTCAGTTAAGCTCTCTCTCCTGCTTTGTTCAGAAAACCTGGACCAATAGCTTATCCATGGATAGACCTGGGGGCCTTTCACAAATATTTTGTATTCCACAGCAAGCTTAGACACATTGCATAAACATCTGGAGTACGCACTAGAAACATTAACATCTCCCTGCTCTGCCCTGCAGCAAGTGCCTTCATCAGCAGTGACACTTTCATCAGCAGTGACAGAAAAAAAACCCAGTATTATTGTGGGCTTCCATCCAAAAAAATGTTGCCATGTATAGTCTGTCTGTAGGCACATGAGGATTTGGGGTAAAAGGAAGGAGGGGTAATTCAGGCGCATAAACAAGTGTTCCAGTCTTCCTTCTCAATACCTAAGTTCTGAGAGAAAGAGGGAAAGAGCCTTTTCTCATTATTAAAAGAGAGACTATTTCCAGAATGATTGAAGACTAAGCTGCTTTGAGGGGAAACATCAGTGAAAACAGATATGCTCGTATTTTCCCTGGAGGCGCAGTCCAGTTTGGAAGTGCTCTCAGCATACAGAAGTTAAGACAAATACAAATCATCCTGAGGTACTCTGGCATGATCCCAGACCACAAGCACAGAGAAAACCACAGACACTGCATGAAGCAGGGGCACCTACAAAATGTCCCTGCTTTGTTGACCATGCCAGGGCCAATGATCAATAAACCAATTGCTCACAATAGAGCAGATACTTTGATACCACATTTCACAGCATAGCTGGATTGAAGCAAAGAATCTACGTGCTCTGGGAGCCAAGCTATATATAAGGAGGGAAAGGCACAGAGTTCTCTCTAGCAAGCTTTCCTAGAACAGCAACACCTGTGCCTTCAGTTTTGCTGCAGTTCTGCAGGCATCTCTGCAGCCTATCAAGCCTAACCACTGGACAATTGTTTGTGTATTTTTTGTGTATTTATTCTTAAAATTTGTAGAGCTGTACTTTACCGTACATTACAGCATCTGCATAATAGCTGCAGTTTAGCTACCTCAAAATATTAGCAGGGAAACAAAGTCTCACTCTTCCCTGCTACTTTACAGGAGAGCACTGAACGCTTCTGGTGAGACAGACAAAAGCAATAGCAAACAACCAGTGTGATCAACTACCATTCACATTTTACTCCACGGAGTAGTAATTAGTCATTTAAAAATACACAAAATCCATGCATGTGTTAAACATGAAAGAAGCTGTCCTGAGAGCTAGATGCTCTGAGATCACATTTCAAAGCAGTGCAGCATCATTCTGTTAATCTTTTGGGAAAACCAGCATGGATATTCTGCTGCAATGTAATTAAGGCAGGAATTCCAGCTCCTCCATTGTGACCTTCACAGAAACACCAGGGGTCAAGAGTAGCAGCCTGTACCCGGCTACAGTGCCAATACAGCCATACTATAAACAAAAAACCTCTTGCAACGATAGTACCAACAAGTTTCAGGGAGGTAAAGGGGGGACATGTAGATACACTCAAAGACACACTGCCACAAAACAGCTTCTACCACAAGTGTAAGGGAAAAGTTGTTTTTCTAAAGGTAGTTGCAGAATTTCACTTTTACTGTGTAGGTGCAAAAAGGCTGACATATTTACTTTCATGTTTTATTCTCAACAAATATCCATGCTTATCAAAACAGTAATTAAAGACTTGCTTTCTTAGAGCAATGTTTAGTGAACAAAACGAAGCCAAGGGAAAGGCGACTTCTGGCTGTAACAGTGAAGTTCTACACAGAGAGCGAGGGTTTGGAGAAAGTGTTGGGTTTTTTAGCCCTGGTGAAACCTCATGGGTACAGGCAAAGCTGCAGCCTGCAGTGACAATGCTGATTCTCACCCTTCATACTGCAGCAGTCATGCCCTTTGTCCCCAACACCTCCCAGCAGTGACTGACAAGGACTGCAGCAGTCAAAGGACAGCACGGACAGGCAGAGTGTGTACGGTGGGAATGGCAACACTCAGCTCTGCAAAGGCCCTGTCTGGTGGAAACTTTAACTGAACTCTACCCAGAATGCTTGGCATAAACTGTCTGGGGTGGGCCAACATGAAATCAAGAAAAGAGATAATCAGGTAGGCTTTTTTCTCATTCTTACCCTCTGCAATCTGAGAACAGTGAAAGAGGACACCACCTAGCAAGAAGGTTGCTAATTAATTCCTCCTCACCCAGGCATTGCAAAGCTTCTAGCTGCAGAGTGCGTGCTTACCTACGAATGAGCACTTGATAGCATTTTAAGAACTGGCTTCATTTGTTTTGAAAAATGACATTAAAAAGACACAGTCATCTCTAGATTTTTCTCTATCAGCAGTGGGAAAGAGTGAAAGTAAAGCACCATTGCTGTTGCCTGACTAATTTTCAGGGCACCAACTTACCGTGCACAGTGAGTTTGGTGGGAGGTCAGCATGCCAAAGGCATAGATGCTTTCAAACATATAATGAGAGGAGATCTCATATCTCTTAGCTGAACAAGTTTCCCTGAAATAAACTATTTCTGAACAAGTTGTAACAGGGTAGAGATGCCTTGCTGTAAGGGCAGGACCAGAATGCAGTTGCAAGTGACATGCCAGTTTAAGACATGGGTAGCTAATATACTTTTAAACCAAGGAAGCCAGACTCTGTTAAGTGTCAGTTATCTTGGATCAAAGGCTAAAAAAAATGCTGCTTGGATATAGCACTAAAACAAGACATGAGCCACACAGAAGAAACAATGGAAAAACATTCCACAAAAAGAGTTAAGCACACTTTTCACACTATGGATCACAAGCATTCTGCAAAGACTGCTCTGTTAGTACCAGCACAACACAAATAACAAAAGTACCAATAGCAAAAGTCAAAACTCTGGGCTGTGATTAGGCAGATACATCCAGAAGTCAAGTATTCTCTAAAACATCTGCACTCAGCTGCAGCATTTTAGAGTAGCAAAGGGACACCACAACCATTAAAAATGTAAGTAAAACATCCACCTGCCTGAACATATGTTTCATTCATCCACCGTATCTTTCTCCTCTTCATTCTGTTTATGACTGAGATGTCCCTGATTTTAGCTAGGACAAAAATCATGGAGTTTCTTAAATTATTATTTTTGGTTTATTTTTTTAATGAGGAAGGACAAGCTATAAATTTGTGCCACACCCAAAGCACCTCTAATCTCATTGCCCTTTTCCAGTCACATCAGTAGCTCCCAGCACTACTTCTCTTCATCTTTGCTTTACCCAGAGTGAAGCAGGAGCACCCAGACCACGTCTTCACAACTGCATGAGTACAACTGGGCAACAGGCCAATTGGACAAACATAGGCAATGGAAACAATCTTTTTATTTTGTGTTATCACCCTCTAGATACACAGAGCTCAATGCACTGGAGATGTGCAGCCTAGCCAGCTGTGCTTTCTCACACAAATTTTTTATCCCTTTGTCCTCACCCTTTGCTTTATACCCACCCACACAGCAATTTCAGCCACCTATTTTTCCTTGGAAAAAAAAAAAAAGATTACAGTTTCTGGTCTTACAGCACACAAATTTCATTGAAATTTGAGAAGCAAGAATGCTCTACTTCATTTGAGCCCGAAGACACCTGCAGCTCAGTCTCAGGTGAGCAATTCAGAGCCAACAATAAGAAAATGAAAATGTCAAGGACCAGGTACTTCCTTGAAACAAAACAGACTTTGTTCTGGGCAAACAACAGGAATACTATTTGTTCTTTCCTTTTAAGGGAGAGACCTTCTCCAGAAGATACATCACTCTAGGTAAATGAGTCCCTCTCTTCAAACTCTTTTCTGACAAACTGACTGGCTTGAAGCCCTTCTTTGGACAAGAAATCAGGAAGAGGTCATTTAAAAGACCCTGAAGATGCAGCAGGCTGGATCAAGAACACTGATGTCCAGAACATAGGCTGGATGAGCAGCTGCCCTCTGGTTGATTACCAGGCAATTTCACACCAAGGCTATTCCATCTGAAGAACATTACAGAGAACAAAAGGCATAGGGACACATTTCCTATTACATACTGTTACTTCTTCTCAAAAGCAATAAAATGCCCCGGCTTTGAGTGTAAGAATGAGGGCGAGTCCTTCTGTACTTGGAATAAACACACTTGTGCACATTCCTTCCTTTCATGCTGTGTACATCTCTACTTGGCATTGCAAGCTGTTGCAAGATGACTCAGCTTGTTACTGATTAACATCTCACCTTATGTCTTTTCTGTGTGCTTCGATCCAGCACTTCTCACATCCATCAGGCATCCTGACACCATGCATTTCTTTCCATTTCGCCCTCAGGTGTACCAGACAGACACGAACTCAATAGCCCAGAGTCACCACGTACCACCAATTTTCTTCTCCCTTCTCCAGAGCACAAACCCTCCTTCTTCATGCTACACAGTGCTGCAGCACAAGCCATTCACATCCCCAAAGGCACTGCAGGCAGCAGAACAGGGTTTGCCACACCAGATTTCTGTGCCTTCCTTTCCTTCCATATGGAATCAAGGAGAGGTGTCAGGTGCCTGAGAGATACTGGCAGCTCAGACACCATGCAATGCATCATCCATTTGTTTCTGGAGAGCAGGGCCTGGCCTTCCTGCCCAGAAAGGGTATGTGTTCCCCACATTCGAGGTGGGAAATTACTTTCGGGTGACTGAGAAATGTGGTACTTCAAATCAGAGAGCAGGAAAAGAATGTGTAACTTGCTTTTTGGGTATGTTTCACCCAAATACAATTTTTATAGGAAAAAAAACCAATTGGTTCCCAAATATTGAAGAGAGTGCGTCCATCCTTCATAATGGGACTGTTATCTTGAATAGTCATCTAGAGCTGTGTGCTCTCATGGACAAAAGGAATCACCACCCCTCACCCTCAAGAAACTTTCTTGTAAAAGCTTCTGAAGAGTGATGTTACCCAGCCACTACCTCACTGCCTTGCACCCTGACCTCCCCCCTCCCACCTTCTCCTCAGGCATCAACACAACTTTACTCAGCTTTATTTCCTTACAGAACACATTCCCTAGCTGAAGACCACCTCCATCTGTGCCTGCAGCTCATCCTTCTCCCACCAGCACTGGCACCTGCACAGACACGTGCACACACCTGTCCCAACAACAGCACCCTACCTGTGTTCTAGGGAACAAAGGAATCCCAGGCACAGGATCTCACCCCTTCTCTCACTCTACTCTCACAGCATGGCATTGCCAATAAAATATTTGCAAACACAGACACACAAGCTGAGAACACTGTCAAGCCCTCCCAGCGGTTCTTACTTCACTGCATTTTTGCGTGGCACAATGAGCACCTGTAAACCCTGCAATTCCCAGAAGCCCTTAGAGCAGTGCACAGGAGAAGTCATATGTCCATAGTGTCACAAAGCCTCCAAAGGCCAACATAGTGCCAAGTGACATGCAACTGGCTTTCAGAAACAAAGGCAGAAGAGGAGGCAAAGGGAGGAGTTCACTGTCAACACTGGAAGTTTGTTCGCTGCATTCAGAATTGTATCAGGAGATGAGCTAAGAGACCTTCTGCCACCTGCATGCAACTTACTGGCACATCTGATCTATTTCCAAATGTGATCTCTAACAGTCCATGCAGGCTGCTCTGTAAAATTAGCAGTGTCAACCCCAGTTTTATTCGGGTTAGAGCCAAAAATCACTCCTGTGCAAAGATCACTCTGTCCCAATAATTATCAGACAATATTTACATATGCATCAAAGCTACAGTTTGGCAAAAAAAAGTTAATTCACCCAAGAGTGCTTTGATCCTCTGACAAATCATTTCCTGATTAAAGCTGAAACAACAAAAAGGACTTTGGACACTAACCAGCTGTCACACTTGTGTTGTGAGCTGGCACTAAATCCCACAAAGCCTGGGAGGAAAGATTTAGGTGGTGGGAGGGGAACAAACGGTCTATTTGCATTCACAGCATGCGAGAAGTTCCTTCTGGAAAGGCAATTCCTTTTCTTGCTGCCTTTCTGAAGCAAGCTAACAGAACAGGGATCCATTAAAACTCATCAAAAGGAAAGCAAGCAACTGCAGGACACTCTGGCAGTACTGAAGTATTGCAAAACTTGTTGGATGTACTACAGCTGGGGGTGTTGTGTGTTAGAGGAGTTTTCTGTTTTGGCTTTTTTTGCTTTGCTCTCCAGAGGATGTTTAGAAATGGAAAAATTTCCAAATGCAATGACCCATTCGACTGAGCTGAATGAGACAAAAACAAAAAATGAGCTTAACAAAGATCTGAGCTGCAGCTGGGAAAAGTGAGGGCAGAGCTGAGGTTTAGTAGTATCTCCTTTTTTCCTACTAAAATGAAGCTGGACTGTTGTACTCCTAACCATAAAAAGAGTCCTGATGCTCGCAGACTTCTTTCAACATTGTTCATCAGATAGTCTCTCAGTTATTAATATTTTCCCATGCTTCTACTGGCAAATAGAACATTTGACAATTAAACAGAAACGCAGCTTGGGGGGTTGCAGATTAGAAGCATATTTTGCTACATAGTTCTGGTATGATGAACTCTTAATTAAAAAAAAAAAAAAAAACAAACAAAACCCAAACATTATTAATCCAAGGTGTTGAAAGAAACAGTCCACAAAACTAAATAATTTCATCCAAACTTCAGCCTCATTTTAACTGATGTATTTTGTTACCAGGCTTTGAGAAATTGAGTCTATGGTCTCATTAAATCAATAGGCCATAATACACAAAATAAGAGACTGATTAACTCTTTAGATGCTCTTAGTATGTTGGTGTTTATTAACTTAGTTTTACTGGTGATGTCATACAACTGAACTCCTGAAATCTCTCCTTGTGACAGGCTGGTTACTTTTCTATTCTCTCATTTAAACAAGTTTTCTCGGCAGTCAACTCTCAGATGTGCTGCTCGACCTGCCACCTGTCTACTTCCAACAAGATCAGTATCTTCAAATTTCGAAGCACAAAGGGACCAACTTGATAAAACTCATGCCTTGCACTTTGAACTGCCTAACACCAGATCCAGAGCTGACATTACTGCAAGCCTTTCATAGGGCTCTGTTGTGATGCAAATAAAGTACAATCCCCAGACACAAAAAAGTCATTAAACCGGAATTAGGAGTTATAAGTAACTGGCAAGCTGAACGAAAAATCTGGGTTAAGAGAAACACCAAAGAAAGACCTACAAAGAAAGTGGGAAACGGCTGTTGACAATTACCCTTCAGCAAACACAAGGAAACAGGTAGGGGACCGCAGTGCTCTGCAGCAGCAGCTTCCACGGCAGGCTCAGCCGGCTCGGCTTCCACAGCGTGAGCTGGGCACTCACATCACCCTTCTCCCCCAAAGGGGACAGAGTGTGCCCTCCAGCCCTGCCTGCTCAGTGGGCTGAGCGCACTGACAGCATTTTAACTGAGCAGCTCCGGCTCAGCTCGCCGGCAGACGCCAGCTCTGTGAGTGACCTGGAGCCAAGGCCAGCCAGGCTCCCAGCAGCTCCCCAGCTGCTGACCAAACAGGGAATTGAGCAAACTGGGCAACAGCAAACACTCACATGCTATTAGGTCAGGAGTTAAAATATCTCAATGACCTGCAACTTCCATCATGAACAAAGGCTGATAAAAGCCAGAGCCTTAGGGAATACAAACTCATCTACAAAAAACCCATCCAGGCTTTGATGCAATTTCTGTCATTTGAATAGACAGCAAGACAAAAGTAAGGAGGGTCTTCCTTCGTTCTGAAGAAAAAAAAAATTAGAAGTCATGATGTAAAATGAAGTTTTCAAGAAGGGATCAAGGAAATGGATGGATCTAATGGATCCTTCCTAGACATCAGAGAGAAGCTCAGCATATCAGTATAGCAAGACAAATACTGCCCCTTTTTTCGTGGTAAGAAGCCATGAAGCCAGGAACCTCTTTGCCTGTAACTCCATCTTCAACATCAGCACTAATCACCTCATCCATCAGCACCATCCAACTTGAGTCCCGAGTGGGCCACGCAAGATGAATTGCAAATCAATCATACAGCACAACAGCCTTCTTTTCACAGCAGCAAAACGTAATTCATACATAGGAATATTGCCAACACGGACTGGGGCTATTCTTGACCCAGAATGTATTCAGTCCTCTTACAACCAGCTGTGAATTAGCATATTAACAGTGAAAGGAAATCAAGAGATCTGTTTAAAAAAATCATACATAAATCAGCCTAGAAGAGTGTTCACAGCTAAGAAAACACCAGATTCCTGCAGCAAGCAGGAAGAGCTTAAAAGAGCATGGGTCACAGCCCATGGCCAGAGGAGAAGGCAGTGAGGTGGCTAATCCACAGCCTCCACTACCCAGCTGCAAACAGGAGAGCTCACTACAGCGAGCATGGCACATTTGTGCTGTGACCCCTAGCCACTATCCCAGGTTTATCCCAGGTTGTGTTCTGCTGAGAAGATGACAAAAATGCAAGTTCTCAGACACTCGGGGACAAGGCAAGGCCATGCCAACATTCCTTACCAGAAAAAGTTCTCTCTGCACACTGCCAAGAAGAAGTATGTATACTATACCTTTAATTAGCTACACAAACTTTCTTTGCAATGCTGAGCCTTGAACTTGGTACTAAGAATAGTCCAGTATATCTTCTTTTTTTCATTTCCAAAGTAGAACATTTTGTAAGACTGCAACAGCCTAAAAAGTCATGCAGTCACCCACTGCTACAGTGAGAGGCAACTGAATCTTTTTTTTTCCCCCTCCACTTCTAAGGACAAGAAAAGGAATTGCACTGCTGGCTCATTACTCCTGCTCCTGCAACAGCCTCACGAGACAAAGTTCAAAACTAGCAGAAATTTGGTGACAGGCTGAAAATGTGAAGCAAAGGACAGTTTCTCAAGAAAAAGTTATACTTGTCAGATTAGACAGCAGAGCCTGAATTCTGTCAGAGACAGCTCTTTCACTTCTCCTTTTTATTTCTTACATTATCTTCATGGTGACCCCCCCCCCCCCACTTTCTGTATTGTCTTAGAGACTTTGAACAGAGCAAGCATTCAGGGGCAGGGTGAAAGAGGAGGAACAGGCATGACTTGATGGGCACTGAACAAAGTGCACACTAGATAGAAAAGCTACAGGAAATAAAAGGAGTCCGGAGAGCTGAGACAGAGGAATAGCAAAAGCATGAGAACAGCCAAGATGCTTCACAGACATGTCTGGGCAAACATTCAAGGCCATGAGGTAGAACTATCAGAAGCCAGGAGTTACATTATGCTTCTTTGTACTCCAGTAAAACCTACCCTGAACAGCTCCAGGGAGGGATCCACAGGCAATACCACAACTTCCACTCAGTGACTTACTCAGAGATGGGAGAAACCAGCTGTGTTAGACATCCAGGACTCCCCTAATCCCTCTTAATCAATAAGCAGCTGGTAATCAACCTGAGTTAAGATGAGGCAATGGGCACAGATGGGCAATGAACTCACAAGCTTAGACATGAGAGTGGCTGGCCAGCACGGACTAGTTAGTGTTGTGCATCTAACATGTTTAACCTCCAGTATCAAACCCAGTATTTCTAGCAGGGTATTTTAAGACTCTTCATATCTCTGCAATGCAGTCAGAAACTTTCTGGTAACTCTCAGAATTATTCACCTAATTTTCCAAAACCAGCAGGAAGTTGATTTCAATTTTTCTGAGAAGACTGTGCTGAAACCCTTATCACCATGGCTATCCTACTCTAGGCACATGATGTTCTCTTTGTGGCAGGCTAAGCAGGTGGGCAGAAGTACCAGTTCAAAGGTATCTGACTTGAATTTACCTCCATATTCAAGTCAAAACCACTTCAGCCATGGTCAGCCTCCTTCTAGCAAAAGCCAGGATAACATACTTCAGTTAAATCTGTACCTGAAAGCCACCATTGCATTAATTAGATTCAGCCAAATCCAGGTCTTTGCAGTCTAGACATGGTTTAGCAAGTACTTTTATGTGAGTAATTCATTGAGAAAGAGCACATGTTAAGTTCTATCTGGAGCTTACCTCAGTTTTGGCAAAAAAAATAGCTGGATTTTGACAGGCCTAACACAGCTCAACCTAACTATTCAAGCATTGGTCCAAGGGAAGATTTTATTTGACAAAGAAAGGAAAATGTTCCTCCTTGGGCCAAATGCTTTTCCAAAGTTTAGCCAGCCACAAAAGGTGTTTCCATTCAGAGCAAGAGCAATAAACAGGACAATTTTGCAACACAGCACAGACATGAATCTTGGAGCAATACAGAATACATACCCCATGCCTTACTCCGGCCCCTCCTGCAGTCTCTGTAATACTCTAGGTTTTAGACAAAGGTCCAGAGATTAATAGAAAGGAAAGAGAAAAAGCACATATGGAGTAACTACTGCTTCTGACCTGTGGTACATCTACACTGGTCACACACATATTTACAGCAACTTTATACAGGAATGTCAGGGCAGCCTTGTGGCTTGACAACTTCTGCACTGAAATCAAAGTGATGAGATGCTCCAGCTCCAACAAAGTCAGTTTGACTAAGCTTTAATATAGGTACAAACGGCTGTTGGCTGACAGAAAATTGTTAGTGCTCCTAGCTGTGTACAAATACATTATAACTATTTTCTATTTCTCAAAGAATCTCTGGCTTAGCAGTAGTAAAACATGGCAAACAGCTCACTGTTTCTGAAGACAGGATGTGCAGGAAAGTGCCTTACATACCCAGCTGGTTCTTCCACAGGGCAACACCAGTATCCCAGGCCAGACAGTCCTCCTCCTTGCAATGAGACTCTCTCAGCACTGATGAAAGACTAGCTGTAACTGGACATTGTGGTAAAAGAATATTAGGCAGTTCAATTAACAGTTATACTTGAATGCATCAGCATGCATAAAACAGCCCATAAATCGTGTCATTTTCACTCAGAGTTAAGACAATTGTTATTTTCTGAAACAAAGTCAGGAGACAACCCTGGCTCACTTTTGTGATGCAAATTAGCAAGTCGCTTGGAGGAAGAGGTGGGGAGGAAAAGTCTTTTAATTAACATTACAATGAAACTTCCTCCCTACACAAGAGTCACAGACACCAGCTCCAGTGGTGTCTCCTCCAGGAGCCCAGCATTCTCCTTCAGCCCGTGCACAGCCAAACCTCTGGCTCCTCACTGCTGCATCTGCCATGTCACTCACTTGCAGTCACCAAAGAGACCTTGGTGTACCATCCAGAATAGCCACCAAGCGTGTTAAACAAGGGGACATAAACTGCTGCTCTTCCATGAAGATCTAGCTACAAGGAAACTTGTTTTACCAAGCAGGAACAGCATCCAAAGCAAAACACCATCCCAAATGAAATTCGGCTCAGGAATGTGAGCTATGTGGGCAGGGGGGCTCTGATGGATATAAAGGGAGGACAGGAGCAGGCAGGCTGCTTTCACAACAGTGGTTTTCAAGCCAGAGCAGAGGACCAGCTTAGCCACCTCCCTCATCCCACTTCGTGCACGGCAGAGCTCGGGAATGTGAGCAATGCGGACTGGGGGCCAGGGGGCTTCGCTGCCCGGGAGAGAGGGATGGGAGGGGCTACCAGGGGAACAGCACATGAAGACCAAGAGGCAGCTGGGGTTGCTGAGGAGCTGTAGGGCTCCTTTTAAGGGAGGGGCGGTCTGTGGAAGGGTCAAAAGGCTCAACTGCAGGCTGTGAACCAACAAAGGTCCCTTCCTGTCCCAGTCACCCTGTGCTTGTGAAACAAAACTACAAATGTAGCTTTGCAATAAAACTGTCATTAATCTCTACCCCTTAAAACAAACTGCAGGCCATCCTGGTTTTTTGGCTAGTTGTGGGCATGAAAAATATACCAGCATTAAGACTAATAAATCCATGCACCTAACACTTCCTGAGCCAGAGATTTAATATTCAGCTGTAAATGCACAAACCTTCTCTGCCCCAGGCCAACAAAAGATGGAATTGCTATAGGTAACAGCCCTGAAACCCTCTCAAGTCTGCTTCAACCAAAACCAACAACCCCTTACAATGTGAACAATATTCTGTCAGTTGTTTATTTATAAGATTCTTGAAGAACTCCATTTTATTTTGACCACATTTTCTTGATCCCCACATCCCGGTCCAGCCACTAGGTGACTGAGCACTGCCTATCTGGCTGGAGCAGCAGCCTCCCAGGACGTGCACCTCCCAGCGCTGGGTCTCTGGAGTGAGCACCGACTGCATCTCCTTAGCACGCCTACCACATAACTCGTGACAGTCATGATGTGTGCACAGATACAAAGAGGGGTTTGTTTTCCTTAAATTTCCTCAGTAAGAAGGCTCCCGGCAGCCACTAGTATTTTCGTGTGTGTGATCCTGCTACATTGCTTAAAAACACGGCAGTGGGCACAAGCAGCAGTACTTATGGGATGAAAAACTGCAAGAAAAACACTAAGGAGACTAAGACTCAGTGCTAAATCACAGATGGAATCAGGATCGTGGCAACTTCCACTACACACATCAGAACCCTTGTTAACTCAAAAAACCCCCATGCATAAAGCAGCCCATAACACTACAAGAACAAAGTAAGAAGCATTCATCAAGTTTGTCAGCCCACTTAAACGATGCTGACAAGATACATACACTGCAGCTGACCATGCCTACGTAATTTCAAGCACCTCTTTGTTTCAGAGAGATTTCACCTTGGTCTTGCAGGTGATTCTTCGAATGTTACTGACTTGTCATGGACAGAAAGCTGCCTGAGAAGGCTGCTGGTAAAATCTAAGTTGAGAAAATGGTCAGTGATGCCAGAGTAAGACTATCATTCATCTGAGGAAAGAAAACCCTTCAAGAGCTTATCAGCAGGAAGAAAAAACAAGAAAGCAGCAACTTGAAAGTTTAAGAACAAGTTCAGCCCCACATATCAGGAAGGAATGGAACTTAAGCTAAAAAAATCTCTTCTTATATTGCATTTGCTGAGTCTTAAGATTAGTCTGGGAAAAAGACTATTGTTTCAAAAGTGAAGTTATTAATTGAAAAATGTGAAGTGTGGTTTTAAAAAAAAATACCACAAGGCAGCTTAATTCTAATCACGTTCCTGTAAATCCAAACTGAACACCTGAAAAGAGCCAAATGACTTTCAATGCCTTAAAAAATGGAAGAAAAAACACCAAAACCTGTCTCCCCTATTCAGGAAATCTAGCATTTCACAGTTCGGTTTGGATTCCCCCCCCACTCTCTTTTTTGATTTATTTGTGCAAAACTAGGTATTATGAGCAGAGTTTAGAGCAACTTCAAAACTTACATTTCTATTAAGTCCATTGTGAAGCAGCTTCAAAACTGAGTAGAGGCAACTGCTTTTCATTCAGCAAGCCTGAATTTTCTGTTGCAAGCAATTTTCTGTTGCTAGACTCTACAAGGCAAAGTGCTACTGCTGAAGAATACAGCAAGAGAAGGACTCTAAAAAGTCACAGGAGGCTATAGAAATTCTGCTTCAATATAGCTGTAAAGTCCCACCTTGGTTAAGTTCCATGATATTCCACAACATCCAGATCAAGTTTTGACAACTGTCCTCTGCTTTGTTAGGATTTCTCCAGCCATTCTGCACCACTCTTTTACTTCTGCTCTCTTCTGCACTTACAACACACAGAACAAAAAAGCTAAGCCTGGCCTGCCAAATTACTTCTGCTTCCTGTCCCTGTTTGCCCCAGAAACCCAATTACAAAGTTAACTCACGCTAATGGAGCCTGAAGGGACGTGCACTCACACTCAGCTACATGACAGGTCTCAATGAATGAACAGCCTGATTTTCACCCTGGTTTGGTATCTGAAATGTAAACAATGCACATTAAAGTTATCTATTGCAGAACGGCAGGTACCTCTGGGTGTATCTGTGGCTAATCGGAGTGAAAAGTCAGATTCCAGCATGAGTCATTACCCAGTAAAGGACTCTCCTTAAAAACAAAACAAACAAACAAACCCCCCCACAGTGGGGTTCACCCCTGATAGAAACACCAGTTTCTACTCTGAAGAAACAGCCAGCTAAAGGAAACATCTCTTAGCAGGTATTTTGCTGCGCCTATTGAGGTAGGTACACCTCGGGAAAAAAAAAAAAGCAAAGCTCTGCTCTAGTGCAGCCCTCCAAAAACTGAACTGCAGCGGGAAGTAGAATATATGTTAATGTATCAGTCTACTAACACTGCAAAGGAACACTGATGAATTGAAACAACCTGTCTACTGACAGGTGGGTTAATTACAAAGCACTGGTCAGAAAATACCAACAACCTTAAATTGCGTTTGCCAAGCTGCAAAACTGAGAAGACCTACCAACTCTTTCATTCTGCTTTCTCTTCTGTTGGAAGTCTGGAAATTGGGAGAAAAATTCTGCAATATTGCTTCATTTAATAACTAGGCATCAGTCAAGTGCCCCTGCTTTTGTCTCACGATCAGTATCTTGACTGTCCTTTGTTACTTTTCATATTCTAATTTTAAAACACTCAAAAGTGTCTACGTAAATAAAGAGAAAGATTCTCTAGTCTAAACCTAAACATTACTTTCCCCAGTCACTACACTTCTTCTCAAATTCCGTCTGGAGAAGTACTGAATACCCACATAAAACACTCATGTATGTATCTTTCTTTCCCTATCCAAACTAGATTAATTTAGTATAACCCTCAGAGATCTTCTGCATATGCTGTGATGAAAAGAGCATCATTCACAGAGATTTCACTATTGTCCGAGGTCCCTGGGGGCTTTTTGACACAGCTGTTCCAAAACAGCTCAAGAATGAGCACCATCCTTTTCTCATTTAACCGCCCATGAAGTGAATGAAAACACTCTGATGGAAGCCCCACCACGCACGCCATGTTTATGCACCTAAACAAACACATTCAACCTCTGACATGGTCTCACTTCAGGGAAGACTTCCAGCTGTTAACTGGGAAAACAGTTGAGGTTAAAAAAAAAATTAAAAAAATATAAAGGGATCAGAATAGCTCGGGGGAGATAATTAGTTTAGTTTTAAATAGATAATTAGTTTAGTTTTAAACTAAACTCAACATGTTAGTCTTTGAGACTAACAGGTTGCAGGCTGGTAGCTGATGAGTAGAAAGTGCAAGGCGAGGAGCTCTCCCAGTCCCACCCACAAAGCAGGGCTTTGACGATCAGTGCTCCTGATCCTCATCTACCAAAAAGGTTCTAATAGACCAAATCCACATCACATGGGTTTCCAACTCACAGGCTCGGGAGGCAATCACAGCACCATGATTTCATGCCTGTTAATTTCTGATGCATCCCTGTACTACCGCTGAGGCTTCCCACCCTCTCATGCTATGTTGCCACAGCCCGTGGGACACTCTGCACACATCAAGTAGCCGGGGGCAAGGGGAGGGGGAGGTATTCCAGCACATCTGTTTCCAGCCAGATCAGTGTTCCAATCGGTTTTGTCCCACAGCCACATTAATATTAGCACCAACAGAAAGAAGGTAGCAGCAAAAGTGTGAGAGAAGAGCTCACTGCTTTCAGCCAGGCACAGGTTTTCTGCCTGGCTGCAGCCCCTGTAAAGTCCCTGTGGCACAGGCAGAGTCAACAGGAAAGAGCCAGGAGGTGTGGAGACTGGCACAGGCGCTGAATAAAACAGAAACATTTCTGGCACCACTCGGCAATTCGTGGTGCAAAATCATCTGAGTCAATCTGGGCAGCATCCTCCCCCTTAATAATGACACTACAAAATTGGGAAGGGATCAGAAATACTTACAAATTGTGAAAGAGGCTTCAAAAAGACAGTTCAATCTTTAACAGACCAAACTACATTATTTGGAAGGGGCTGGTGAATTATGTAAAATAATAGATAGTGCATAAAAGCTAAATCAGTGTTTGTCCTTATGTCAAGAAGTGTTGATCAAGCCATACAATTAGGAGGCTGAAATGTGTGCTCACATGCTACAGAACTCATTGTCAGTGCACAGCAGCCACAAAGAGAGACCAAGAGAAGGACTGACACTTGTGTGGGTAACAGCCCTGTATGGAAGCTAACTTGGGAATACTACCTGAAACGTAAAAGTAAAAAAAGTAGGAAAAAAAGTCCAGGGACTAAGAGTTTAAAAGTCAATGTTAACTATTTACAGACTCATACAAGACATACAGGATTGATTAGGCCTCATCAGTCTTAGATGTATGGGTACCTCACACTGGATAAAAACCTCTGGTACAGAACCTCTCAACCCAAAGCAGCCTTACTAAGGCTAGTGCCTTGTTCAATAACCAATATTTTGACTGTTTGCATCTTCTTGGAACCCTCAGCAGCAGTGTAATCGGCTCCTGCCAGGGCACTACTGTTTCATGTAAATGCGCTGAACTTGTTGGGCCCAGAAGATGGCAGACCAGTAAGAAAAAGCAAGGTCCTTGGCATGAGGAAAGGGTACATCTAGATAAGGAAGAACGCAACAGTAAATCCTTCTAGATTTCCACAATCAGCAGCTTAGGGCATCTACAGTCAGGAACTTCAGAGCACTAGCAACCTAATACAACACCAGGCCAGCACAGACCACCAATCCATCCCCTAAGTGTGGCGGCACAAACATTTGTCCCAGAAATCCACTGAGGTGTCCCCACTGCCCTCCTGGACACCAACCACCCCCCAAAACCACAAAAAGCTGCTGTAGCTCATGGCATACACAGCTGCAGAGAAGATGGAAAAACAGATGTATTATGCATGTAGGAGAGTTCTCTCACTGACACTTGTTAGTCTTGATTTCTGTGTGAGACACAGCAACATCCCACTGCTCCAGGATGGCACAGACATCTCTCTCTGCGTGAGGGATGGGACACAGCACTATCCCTGAGCCCCAAAGCAGGCTGGGACACCCCCAATGCTCAACATCCTCCCACCATCCCCTTCACCAGAACATTTTCTGGAGATGGCTTGTTTTAGGGAAAGGTAGTTACAACCTCCAACACAGCAGGGCAGGTATCTGGGTCTACTTTTGGCTCCTGCGTGCAACAGGAAGCCCATACATCAGAAGAGTATGTGAACAGTAGCTGGGCTTTTGAAAAGACCAGACTCAGTTTGACAACGCTTATCCACAATTAAGTTCCAACTGATCTTGTCCGACTCCTCTGTCTTCAGTCTACTCACATCTCCAAAGAATTAAAGGGACATTGAAAACATGCATTCATGACTCATGTTTAATTGCCAGCTATCCTTCCTCAGTACAGCTCTAATTAGAAATCAGAAACACATTTTTGAGCTCAGAAAAACACAAAAAATTGGCATTAAGTGACAAGGGAAACCTGTGGGAGTGCTTTAAGTCCAACAGGATGTCACCTCCTAAGTTATGCTTTAGCCAGACTAGTCATTGGGCTTAATACAGGGTTAAGAGCCCAGAGTCTGCAGCAGCCTAAAAGAGAGATCAGATGCTCTTGCCACCCCTCCTGAATGACAGATTTTTTTTCATTACTATCAAAGCTCAGAAAGCATTTCCCATGTTCACTACAGCACACTACAAGTTATTTCCTTTCTTCTTCATCATGGACAACTACACCATTAATGGTGAAAAAGTGACTATCACCACATACATCTTTCTGCTTTCTGGAGTTTGCCAGGGAACCTTTGGCAAAGTACAAATATAAACATGGCCTGAATCACTATTCAGATTTAACCACAAGTCTCAACACTACTGTCATGACTGCAGATACAGTTTCCCAAAATAAAATATGTGGGCAGAATTCAGAATTAGAGAACACACTAGATAGACCTTACAAGTATAATTCACAATACAACACTGCCAGGAAAACATATAAACTGAAAAAAATATCAATTATGCCAGTTGTTAATTCCTGACATGTATTTATTTCTCTTCAGGTACCAGTCTTTTGATAGCTGGGAACAGTCATATAATTTACATGTTATTTCCCCTCAATATATAGCCTCTATAACGGGAGCAAGAGACAACTGTGGAGTGTCAGAATTGACAGCCCTAAGTAGTTTCCCTTGAGATGCCTAAATGCCTTTTTACAGCACTGCCAATTATTCAACCATGCAAGCAGATACTATTAAGATACTTAAAATGAATCATTTCCCACTAGACTCAAACACATTATAAACCTCACCATAAATCTCAATCTCTAGTCAAGATGAACTTATTAAATAATATTCATAAATATTGTTATTTCATAAAGGCTTGTGAAATATACAAGTTTTATAAACATACATTATTTTTAGATATTTTTATATTTAAACAAAAGACTTCTCAAATAAATTCCATAAAAAGTTACAGCTGGCATTTCAAGTCATCTGTAAACTACATTTACTGCATCTTTAAGAACTTAGGTGGAATCATAATTTTTTGGAAGTAGTTCATTGCTACTTCTTGTTGCAATTCCACATGAACTCCTCATCATCACAACATGAAAACCTAGTCATCAGCTTAACACGTCATCTTGACACAACTCACAAAAATTTTAGATAAAATTCATACTTGTGCACATACACACAAGCTTTCAAGCCACTTTCCAAGTATTATGTTTCTTCCCTTTCTAAAGCGCAGATGAGAATTTTTGGATGGATAAACAGTACAGGCAGTGATGCCTGAAACATCTCCTTTGGCCCATTAGACAATTCCATTAGCTAAATGACTAGGGAAAAAGCCCTTCATCTCCATGACCTACCACTTCAACAGGTGCTGACACCACAAGAAAATCTGCAACTCTCCTCAGTTAACACCTAATGTTTTAGCAACTAAAAGCATGATCAGATGCCCATTCCCGACAGCTCTTCAGGAGCTCTGCATCATTTGCAAAACTGACTCTTCATTTGGACGTTTTCATTTCACTTTCACCATCTATTATTTAGACATGCAGTGCACTGCAGAAATTGAGACAAGCTGTACCAGAAGCTTACAAACCTAAGAAAACTGCTAGAGTGAGAGAAGGCAAACAGATACTGAGGGGGAGCTACTGGATCAACTCATCTCAAAGTGAAGTCATTTGTGCTACAAGAAATATCTCCATAGCAGGTTCTCCCAAGGAGGTGGTATTTATAAAGACACCTAAAACCAGTTCACATTCAGTTTTCAATCAAGGCTTTCTCCAGTGCAATTTTGAAGTAAAGCCCAATCTTAAAAGAAAGCAGGTGTGCACAAATTTAAAAATTAAGACACTAGGGACTCCTGTATGGGCTGGAGTGCTACAGAAGTTGTCACCAAAATACACTTCACAATATGAATTTCCTTCTAGTTAGATTGCTAGCAATACAAAGGGACAAACCACACTGTGATGTCAGACAAATGAAACAGAGTCAAATGTAACACCAAATTCCATTAAACACATGGACAGCAAAGCTACAGATTTTGAGGCACACAAGAGCCTGTATCCACCTATCCTTAAGCCCATACTCTGCCACAACATGGAGTTGTGCCACTGCCCCTGGCACTGGTGTGACCTCCCCATTCCCCTGTGTGGAATGCAACAAGTTTCCCACCCCACTGCCCCACACCAGAGCTGCAACCTCTCTCACTCAGACCCAAGAGAGGAGGACACAGGCTATCCTGTCATATGACAATATTTCATCTCCTCTTGAGGAAGAAGTTTCGGGGTAGAATCCTATTTCATCTAATCACTAATATATGGCAAATGTTCCCAGGCAGAAGAGAAACAAGACTTCAAAAGTACTGCTTGCAGCACGGATTGGACTCAGCCCTACTCCTGTCTGGCAGTACCACTTTGCCCTACTGGCACCCACTCCCTTTGGAAAACAGACTTGAAGACCAAAGCAGCACTTCTAAGGACTTGACACACCACCTGAACAAAAATGTCAGGGCTTTCTCTGCACATCATGAACACTTTTTAAATTAGTTTGGCCTTTCTAAAATTCACACATTAACCCCGATCAGCCTCCTCTCACTTTTCTGATATTGTCCTTCTTTCTCAACAGACACCCACACAACGTTTAATAAGACCTAGTCACTCTGACAGAAGGGGTGAAATAAAAGGGTAAGATACAACCGATATATTTAATCAGCAAATTGTCATGGTATCTTTCATGGCTTGCCAAGATACAAGGCAGTCAACTATGCTACTGGTATGTCAGACGGGCTCAGCTGCTACTTAAATGTTTGAAAGCTTTGATTTAACAAAAGCACATTACACCTGACCTTAACATAGGTACAAAAAAGTTAAACTCAGCTTGGTCTTATGTGTAACTCGGGAACAAAGCAGTCACAAAAAAGCCACTGTCATTACTGAGGCTTGTAATTACATCTGGATCAGTTTTTACACGTAAATGTGTATCAAGCTATTGGGTCCCACAGCGTTGTTTCAGAAAAAGTAAGACTGTTTTCAAACACTTCAAGATGTCTATAAGAGTTTGTGAGTTGGGTTTTTTCTTTTTTCGTGAAGAGCATTCGTGAGATTCGTGAAGAGCAGCCAAAGTTAAGGCACTTTCATGTACTGAGCATCAAAGCTCAAGACCTTCCCCTTTTCCCATCCCCCTACCCCCCAAAACATCTCTACTCTTTTGAAGTGCCGGCTCACAAGTTAGTGACGGTCCATTTAAACAAAGCACCGGTGAACACCGCTCTCACGTGTGACCCATTGCACCCCTCCTCTCCCGTGCCCAGGTACTTCCCACCGCACCTGGCAGCGCCTCCCTCGGGGCCGGGGGAGCCGGGCAGGGTCGCGGCTTCGAGAGCGGGCGGGATGCGGCGATGCACGGAATACGCGCGTCCGCGCCTCGTTTGGTATAATCCAGCATTTTTAATCAAAACGGGGAGGGAGATCAACAACTCTTCGCGACACACTCACAGACCGGTCCGCCGGGACCGCCGTCTTCCTACCAGGGGGGCAGCGCCGTGGCTGACCGTCCGCTCCCCGCTCCCGACAGACCCAGGCGCTCCCCCGGGGCCAGGGAGAGCTGCGCTGCTCCTCTCGACGAGAGCGACAGCAGCAGCAGCTTCGCCGCCGCTACGCTTGCCGCTTGCCCCTCGCCCGAGCGCCCGCGTCCAGCCCATCCCAATCGCGTCCCCCGCCGCTCACCTCTGGGCTCCGCGTCCCGGCGAGGAGGTTGGGGTGCGCTCCGGTGACCCCGCAAAACTTCAGCTCCTGCCTCTGTCCCCGCCTCCCTCCTTCCCTCCCGCCGCGCTGCGAGTCCACGGAGCGCTCCGGCCCCGCTTTGTACCCGGCGGCGGCCGCACTGCGGCTGCGCGCTGCCCAAAACCAGAGCGGCGCCTCCGGCCACCCTCCGGCGCCGGGCAGGGCTGCTGCCCCCCTGCACCCCCACATGGCCCCCCTGCACCCCCACATGGCCCCCCTGCACCCCCACAGGGCCCTCCTGCACCCTCACACGGCCCCCCTGCACCCCTGCACCCCCACACGGCCCGCCTGCACCCCTGCACCCCCACACGGCCCCCCTGCATCCCCACCCGGCCCGCCTGCCCTCCTGCACCTTCACCCGGCCCTCCTGCCCCGCCGCGGCACCGGGAGCCTCGGGGCGGCCTCGCTGGGTGGACGGCGTGGCGGGGGAGCCCCGGCGGTGCGCTGAGTGCGAGGGCCGGTGGCAGCGGCAGCAGACGGGAGTTTTTTTGCCCCCGCTTGAGAGCCTAGCTCGGCGGCTCGCTGGGGTGCGGGAGCTCCTCGTCAGGGAGAGTAGGTTACCGTCGGGGCTGCGCCTGGAAATTCAGCATCCTTGGGAAGATCTGCCGGGGTCTAACCCAAGTGGGGTACGCCATGTGTGCAGGTTGGAGAGACTGGTTCAGAAAAGGAGTGTTGGCCCCAGCAGGTCCAATACATGGGGTCAGATCCGATACCTGTCCCAGGCTAGTACACAGTCCAGTGCCGAGGGATTTGGGATTCCCCAGTGGAGGCTCTCCTCGTGTTGGAGCCTCGGCAGAATGTGCCCTCCGGCTGCACTGGGTTGGATGGGGTCCTCGGCAGGGCTTTCAAAGAGCATAATGGGCATCAGCTCCCTCTGCATTGTTTTGTGGACCTCAGCTTAGAAACAAAGTTTTTAGACTCGTGCCTTGATTTTTACTGGTCAGAACAGGCCATCTCTAAAGCCTTTTCAGCTACGAAAGGATACAGTAGTCCCGGTTTTTGTGTGCCTTGAATTTTTTTCGCTTAAGGGTTTGAATATTCGGAAGGGATTGATGGGTTCCTCCCACTCTTATCTCAAGAGCTATCTCCATTGCCCCAGGGCTCCAGTGTCTCCAGGAGCAAATTATTCAGAAGCTTTGTGATGATGCCAGGAAGGGCTTCACGGGACAGTCGCTCCCAAATAAAAATCAGAATCCACAGGCCAGGAGTAAGCAAGATGCAGGAGACTCAGCTAAGTCAGGAGTGTACAGAAAACAATGCCTTTCTTTTCCAGCTCTGAATATAGGATCCTGCAAGGTGATTATTGTGAGTTACTTTACAGAGCAAAAGGGCACAGCTTTGGTGCAACACTCCTTGCTTTTTCTAGTTTTACATGCAGTGTGCTATCAAATACTAGCATCTTCTGATCCCTTTTAATGTCCTTCTTTCTGTGTAATTTCTCTGCTTTTCTTCTGCCTTTCCCTGGTTAATTCTCCCAAAGCCCTGCATATTCCCGATTTTTTTTTCTTTTACATGATACCTGAAGTTCGTGAATGGAGACCACCAAAGTTTCTCTCAATGAATATTGATTCCAGAATAGATGAAGGAGGATATTAAGGAAATTTGAAAATCTCTGGTTTGTTGTTTTGGTTTTTTTTTTTTTCCCTATGGACCACAATGAAGTAATGCTAGGCAAAAATGCTACGGTTTTCTCATTCTATAAAAAGCTAATAGGCTCAGTGATATTTCCATCTAAATAATTTCCAGTATTTCTTCTGAAATCTCTGAAGCCATTAAAACATTTTAGAGATTAAATCACATCTAGTATTTTTCTAAGTAAAGCTGCTATGACATTGACGTAAACCACAGAGCTTTTATTTAAAAAAAAAAAATATTTTTGCACATTTTAATTCAAACCCACATATTTTTGGATATAGTGTCAGTCCAAATTTGCAAACAGGCCCTGCAGCTCTTTAAGATGCTAATAGTTATTAATCCTGACTGCTAACTTCCCATCCAGAGGCTATTTTTTAATGGCTGAATTACCAACTCTAAAAAAAAGGGGTTACTGATGAAAGAAGTAATCGAGATAACAGTGAGCACCACTTACCATTTTTTATATTAGCAACCAAAAAGAAAGTATATTCAGACTAGCAAACAGCTCCTTACCATCAGTTTATTCATCTGATTAGATGGGTCAGGACCATGTTGTACCAGAAACTGTGCAAACAGAATGAAAGCACTCAGACTACGGCAGTGTACAGAGCAAGCAGATAGTACTCTTTCACTTCTCCCACTTAATCCTTTCTTTCAAGAGCTGCCAGCTCTTGACAGTTAAAATAAGTGAAATTAAATAAAGAAGTCAATTGTTGCATTACTTACGTAAGAATGACAGAATTCTTTCAGCAAGGTCATGCAGTGGATGGGGCTTTTTCCTTTGATGATGCAATTAAAAGGTCTTGGTTCACCCTTCAGCTCCTTGGAGCTTGTCTGGCCCTGCAGAGTAGATGCAGAGTGCACTTACTGGGAGCCCCGGGGATCTGCCAAATGGGGCAGAGGGGTGTACAGGCGAACTCGAAGTGAGGGGAGCCAGTAAGCACCTCCAGTCTGCTCCATCTGCCCTGCACATGCATATAGGGAAGGCTTGGAGAGAGCACAGAGGCCCCACCCTGTCGAGCACCAAAGAGAGAAACTTGTCTCTGTCTAATTAATCCAGCCAAAGCCTCCAGGAGAAAGGGGGATGAAGATGTTAATGCGTTGCTACTCTTTCACAGGTGTGAGCCATGAGGAGGAGGTTCCTCCTTCTCAGCTGGGCACTGGCACTGGCTTTGTCACCTCAGAGATGCCTGTGCAGCTCCCACCTGGGGCTGTGGGAGTGCGTGTTTGCCTCGCTCAGCCTAAGCACCAGCAAGAGACACTGGGCTGGGAATACGTGCTTTTGCAGGGCTTTTCTAGCTCTTTTTGGGTGTTTTTTATTTGTAATCTGCTCTGACAGGTAGGAAGTCTGGACTATTAAATATTTAGAGAGAAAGTCCCTACCACCCCAAAAAATCCTAAACCCACCTATTTCCTTCAAAAAGCTAGATGCCCATGTCTGAGAAGGAAATCATAAGGGGCATGTCTGGAAGTAAGTAAAAGCAATACTTTGAAGAGAGATAACACATTGTATTTTTCCATGATGTGGTCCAATAAATATTGTTGTATGCTTTGACAGACGTTTCAGATTGCTCACAATACAGATAAACCCTCTGCATGCATAGAGCATGTGTTGAAAACAAGGAGGTTTCAGAGAAATCATCCTGCCCTTCTGCAGTGGGTTGAGCAGACGCTCAGGCAGAGTGAGCTCTCATGGATTTTCAGGCCACATCCTTCTGCATTTTAACACTTCCCATGCCTGAAACCTGTTTTTTGTTGGACATCCCTCACAGCTTACTCAGGAGCCACTGGGTCAGTCACCTCAGCATCCTCTGTGCTGCCAGTGCACCTGAGTACAGGTGATCTGCGGGCTAAATTTAGAGGCAGGTTGCATTAACCATGTTCCCGTCTATGGCACACTTTTGTAAAAGTGTGGAAAGGAGGGACATCAGACATTTCCTCTGCTGCTGTATTTGGCTTTGCTGTATTTTTTACTTTGCTGCCACTGTAGAGAAGCATGAGAGGCCATAGTTATCTTAGATGAGTTGCCTTAGGTCTTCGTCAAACTGCAATGTAGATCTGTGGCTCCACAGCAAGCAGCTCCCCAGCACCCTAACTCATAAATTGCATATTTTCTCTTCTCCCACATTTCTCTAACCTCAGAAAATAGGATGCTGGCAGTTCCACAAGGCTCACAGGTTCGGGGAAGCCCCTTAAGCCACAGCAAACGTCACCCGATTTGTAGGGGTAGTGGAAACAGTCCTGATGTATTAAAAAAAAAAAACAATCCTATGAAAATTTTATGAGAAGAATAATTCTAATTTTGCCAAACAAAACAAAAAGTTGAAATGTTCTTTCCATAGGAAGTGGTAATATTTTCCTGTGCCTTATTTTGTCCATTCTAGAAATACCACTTACCTGAAAAAAACACACATTTCTTTTTTATCCAAAAGGAAGATTTGGCACATGGGAAGTGGTGTTCAGGCACCCACCTAAGACTGACCAGAACAGAGTGACCCTCCCACCCCTGGCTCCTTGCCTTTGTCTGTTGAACAGAGAGGGGCTAAGCAGGGCAGGGCTGTGCTGCTGAGTATCGCCCATCAAAGGCACCTCTGCCTCTCAAGGACACTGTGAAGTGCTGATTATTGCCAAGCAGCTGCCAATGCCAAATCTGGATATCAGCCTAAGGAATTAAATAAAACACTATTTTAAAAATACTGAACGTTTGCTGTTGTGAGTATTCTGCACACCACAGTGAGAGCAGGGGTGACGTGTTTCACTGGTGTGAATGACCCCGCACAGTGGGCATGGCAGCTGAGAGGCAGAGTAATCCTCTCCACTGCAAATCTGTAAAAGCCCAGCTTTTTCTCTCTTGTGCATCTGCTGTCCTGACTTACTTTTAGGGATGCAGCAGTTTCAGTAGATGCACAGTGTGTCTCTTTTCTCAGCACAGGACACCACAGGCAATTCACAATGCATGGCTGATTTCTGCAGAGCCCCATCTGCAAAGGAAGGATGTTACACAAACACAAAAGAAGGCGGGGTACTTTTTCCACCCTGGTTCATGGCTCACACCAGTGGCAGCAGGGAAAAAATACCATATGCTTTCCTGAGTCCAGAGTGAGATGAAAGAATGCAGCAGGGCACCTGATTTTCCATCATCAGTTTTCAGTGCTGGAGGGTAAATGTTGCTGTTTGCCACACATTGTCCTGGATTTCACCATTAGGCCTATGGATATTTAAGGCAGAACAGTGTTCTTGATTTGTGCATGAATGCACAAGAATGCAACTCCAGAAATCATTTACTAGATGAAATGTAGCACTTGCCTGGAGAAGCAGTGTCAAAATATGCTCCCCAAGGTTTGAGCAATTCTAATATGACTGACGAAAAAGTTGCCACCAAACTTATGTCCCTGAAATATTTTAAAGAATGCTTGATTCCCCAGAGCTCCCAGACCTTTATTTTTGAGCAGGATGAGGAGGCCACTGCAGTTTAATGTAGTTCTATCATCAGTATAATGAAGTTGTACAACCAAGCTCAATCTCTGCAAAAGGCCTTACTTGGACTTGATGCCTGTCATGATTCACCTGAGAGATTAATAGAATAATTTCCTTAATGGGATATGTGCATACAGCAGCTGGGGTTTTGAACTACATTGGAAAATCATGCTGAAACCTGAAATTATCACCAAAGGTCTCTTTGGACGCCTGTGCTAGGGAAGATGAGCATATCTGCATGACAGCTCGTGAGAGCACAGGATGCTTGTCTTACATGCCAGGGCAGGGAGAAAAAATTTTACGGCACCCCAGAAGCAAACTTGAGACCCATAGTAATAGGCAAAACAACATCTACAGGGAAAACTCAGGACAGAAAAAACATTAGCAATTTCTTGCTGGAACAAGAAATTGATAAAATCAACTCCCAAAGTTAGACTCATTGGATGCAATCCTAAATTTATGCCAAGGAATAGCAGAATGAGGAAGCTAATGACCCCAGCATTTGTTTCCATCATGCGTTGTTCATTGGAGGAGTTTCTCCTTCATTGTGGAGATAGGTAGGATATAGATAGGTCCTATTCTCTCCTGCATAGACAAATTTGTTTACTTTGTACAAATGATTATTTGCTTTCATCAAATTCATTAGACAACTGTCCTACAGTGTTTTTCAACCTTCATTCTAGTTACAAGTTCATGAGAGTATTTTAAATTAGAGGCACGGTATCTTTTTTTAAAGAAATATGACTAGGTTATTAAGGGCCTTAATGTAAAAAAACAAGAAAAAACTTGATGTACTTGGGCATTTTGTTGTGAAAGGTGGTGGACCCATATTCTGTTCTTCTCACCTGCTGACTGATTTAACAAGTAAGGGCCCATCTGATGGTCATTTAATGATGACTCTCAACACTAAAGGTCTCATCTTGACTAGACATCAGGCTGAAGAAGACAACAGGCCTTTTGCTCCTGTTTGGATGACATCAGCGTGAAGCTGCTTTGCAGAGGCTGGCTACAGTTTATTTGTTCTTCAAATGCTTGCCATGCTGATTAATCTGTGCTTTATAACACTGGTTGTGGGTGTAGATCCTCTCTCATAACTCACAAAGATTTTTCATCCTGAAGCATCCAACACTGGCTTTTGCACCAGCAGGAGTACAACGTGCCTGGTGTAAAGATACTGTGTTTGTGTTTCAATGAACTCATGACTAACAGTGTAAGCCTTCAGCCCTCAGATGTACCTACTGCCAACACTAGCTGGTACAGACAGTAAGTACAGATTAATCCATTAAACTAAGCCGTTGCTTTATTTTGGTGGCCAGATGCTTCACCTGGGGCCTGGCAGTTGTTGTGGGGACACAGGTATCCTCTCTCTGTCTCAGACCACACTGAAACACATGAAGAGCCCCAGTTTTTTGTGTCCTAACTCTGCTGCATGGTGCTTCTGCAGGTGTGCCTGTGGAGCTGTGAGCCACTCGACCACTTTTGTGGGCATTCCCTTCTCTGCTGAAGTGTCCAACTCAAGCCACACACAGGTTCACGGGAGTCAGGCAAAGGGATCTTGGGCAGGCGGTGAGTTACAGCAGTGTCAGGGAGAGCAGGGATGGGAACTGTCTGAAAGAGAGCTGCTGAAGTTAAGGAGGATTAAACAAGCTCCAGTTTTGCGACCACAAGTACTTTACATTATATGCTTTTCCTTACCAGGCGGTGGGAATGATCAGCCCTGTAGGAAGGCTCAGGTAGCCTTTCTAGGAAGATTTTCTTCACCATGGAAACACTGAGTGCTCTCACAGCAGCTGGTGCTGCAGGGCCAGTGCCCTGGTGGTGGTGCCTGCCTTGTGAGCCAGATCCCAGAGCTGCAAAGCCACTGGGGGGGTACATCTGGGTGCCTCCTCCACCAATTAGCAATACAGAAAATTACCAGTGAACCAAAACCAGTGGAAATAACAGGGCATGCTGCAATGCCCTCTGTTTCCTCAAACTATGCCTGTCTGATATTATTTCCAAGCTATGTAATTTCCATCCATAGCACCCCTTTTGTGCATAGGATGTGCAACCAATGGTCACTCCTGACACCCATTACTGCAGGAGATGTGCAGGGCTGTGTCACTCCTCCTAAACAGCCTGAATTCTCTCCTGAAAGCAGCAATCCTAAGCTCCTAAGTTTGTTCTGCCTCCTTCAAAGGAGGGATGTGAAAGCAGTGTGCCTTTTGTTTGTTGCTTTTGCAGTTTCCCAGATCTTTGTGTAAACTAGCAAAATCCAGGAAGCCAGCATTAAAAAAAAAATTAAGACAAAATGAAACAAAACCCATGAAATTAATAACCAAAGAAACACAGCTCACCAAATCCACAGAAGCCCCAACAAAAAAAAAAAAGAATGTTTTTACTAGGAAAAAATAGATTTTTCTCTATTTTATTCATTTAAATATTTTACGATTTCTTTTTGCCTGACAGCTGCCATTACTGCATAACAGTCCTCACTTTGGTGCTGAGTGCCCCACATGGTCTAGAAAGTGAGATGCATTCAGCAATTTACCCTGCCCATTTAAAGTACTGCTCCCTTTGTTCCTAGCAGTGTTGGTGTTTTGATCTTTCCTTTCTGATTGCTTATTAATTGATGTATTTTTTTCACTCAGCTGCAGCCTTTGTCCTAGGCTGCAGCAGGCCTTGGGGGCAACTGGGCTTCCCTACAACCTGAGCTGAGCAATCCTTTTTACACATCCCATATGCTCTTTAATCTGCCACAGATTACAAGAGTTTTGCTCTTCCTAATTTAATCAATGATTGAAGCCTCTTACATTAACCACCTTATTTGAAATATTTTAGACAGTGTTGATTTAATATTGTTTTCCCAATGTTAAAAGCTGGCAGTATGAAGTACAGTGAAGATGCCGTTCTTCCAGGCTGCTAACAAATCTCCAGCCTCTGAGGCAAGTGCTATCAATGTAGTTTTTCTAAAGTTGCTCTTGCTTACAGCCCCTTCCCCTTCTCCCTTCCCCTTCCCTTTCTTCATCTGGGAAAAATGTCTCCTCGAGGGTTTGGATTTGAGCCCAGGATTTTATGTCTTAAGTCAAAAAGGAACACACTTTGGAGCACTTGCAATCTTTTTTTTGATACCTGAGAAGGGACTGTTTATCTCTTGAAAAGCCAACTGCAAATAAAGGAAAGGATAGGGTTTTGTGCATACTTCCTTTCTTCACTATCTGTTAAGTCCAGAAATGCTTGTTTGAGGTTCTTAAGGTTTTAAGATGGCTTTCTGGCACTTTCAAATTCTAGATGTTGTAGTGGTAAGCTTGCTTTTGTTTGTTTGTTTATTTCCAGTGAGCTCTTCTTGGGGAAAAGAAATTTGCACAGATGTTCACATTTGGGAAAGTTAGAAATGTGTGCTAGGAAATCTTCCCTTCCAGTTGTTTTACACATGTTTATTAAATGCACAAGACTTAGTCCTCTTGCCATCCAGCTGAAACACCTTGTCCCTTTGGTTATTTCATTTACTTTTGTAATTTGCATCCTACCAGTAGCTGCATGTTTAGAAATATTCCATGAATAGAGGCTGATAGTGAAAACCCTTATTCCTGTAACAAGACATAGTTCTAAAAGAAGATAGCAAAAAGGGTGTCTAATGATTTAGGTATCTTCTAAAATAATGAAGAGAAACTTAAAAAAAAGTAAAATTCAACTTTGTATTTTTTTTCTAAAGAGAAAATTTTGTTTTGAAGGGTGCAAAGCATCAAATTGCTTAGGACGGGAAGAACAAAATGTTACAACTTTCAACGCTTTCTAAATTATTCTTATAAAAGTTATTATTGAGCATCTTCATGGGTTCAGTTTGCTTGGTTTCGTCAGCTAAACACTTTGTTTGATGTTTTCAGGATCTTTTACTGACCAATATTGAGTGATTCAAGGTTAGTTTTTTAATTCTTGAACAGTTGCAAAACAGTCTGGTTTTGAATGAAAATGAGAAATTTAAACTAATCCCTCTGTAAGAACATAAAGAGTGACAGAACATAGTCACTATGTGAAGTGCTCAATGAATGCTAGAATTTACTGTAGCTTTCCAAAACACAAACTGAGTTCTACTGTGAGAGTGTATTGTCTTTATTCGTGTAATCAAAAGGGACTTTTTCTAATGGCAACACCCTGTGAGCACTCCTTGTACGTGTTCCTCTCTATCAGAAGACATCAGCAGTGTAGTGCAGTAAACCCCAGTAAAACACCATTATTGTGTGCTTCATTTTCATAAGAAGCATTGCTTTGAGAGATTGAAACACCTAGAAGAGTCCCAGCTGGCTCAGTGTCAGGCTCTCTGCTAAGCTTTAATTGCCCTTTCTGAAGTACTTGAGACAATGATACTTCCAACAGACAAAAAGAGAGACAACAAAAAAGAGTTTAAATGCTTGCTTTCACTTTCCCAAGCCTTCACAACTGGTGGGAAACATAACAAGAAAGCATTCAGCTTCCCAGAAGAGGTTAAATAACCCACATCTGCCAATTTTAAGTGACAACACCGCTTTTCTCTGTACCCAGCACAAATGTGGCTACTCCTACTCATGGTCATGCCAGTTCAGTCCATCACTTCCTGATGTTGTGGTTTCTTTCATGTAGCATGAAAGGTGTGCTCCCTGTATAGATACTGTTCTGCAATCCAGGAAATCCAGTGTTAGGGCTGCCCATGCAGGGTTCGTTGTGCTGACCAAACACAGCTACCTTGACTGTTCAAAAATGTTTTCAAAATGCACTGACATTTATACTTCTGGGCATTACTGCTGGCCCTCTCATACCCGGCATGGACTCCTTACATCTGCCAGATGTGCAAGTGTGGGCTGACACCTGGGGCTGTGCACAGACTTTGCCACTCATGTGCTGCCACAGGACAGGGCATGGCTGACGTGTCAACAGAGAGATGCTGGCACTGAGCTAGAGGATTCTTGTGCCAAATTCAGCACCGTGCTCCTTAAAGCTGGTGCTTGCTAGCAGTACTTGCAAGGGGTGAGTGAGCTCTGGTGAACTCCCAGCTAAATGTCTAGGATGGTACAGCTCTTATTTGCTTTGACAGCCTCAGCAGTTTAGTCCTGGATTTACCTAGTTTGGGAAAAAAAACTCCCTAGTCTTGAATTGTGCAGATGCTGAATTCAGGAATCAGGCATGTTTCTGCTCTACAGCTACAGACCAGAGGAAGAAAGGAGGGAACTACTGTCACTGACCTTCCCACTAACATTTTTCACGTACACTGAATGAAAAACGGAAGCTGGGAAGTAACTTCTGGCTTGTAATCCCTGCAATAGGCACAATTTATCCTAAAGACAGACCAATTCATTCTCTGCCCAAATAAATGTATTTTTGCTAAATGATGCTTCTACAAGAAAATGTTCTTCCCACTGAAATTTTCTTTCCAGCTGCATTCTATTGAGGTATAAGATACCTCAATAGATAAGAGATAAGATGCAACACAAAGGAACTTCTAAATATGCTGTGTAACAGTCACTTTATTGCAAAATGTATATTGTAAGATAGAAAATTTGTTTCACGTAGTTCAGCTCTTGAAAGAAATATACAAGCCATGTTCCATTTGCAGAAGGGACAACATGAAATGCAAACTGTGGGCAAGACTGGCCATCTGATTGCGAGGTGCTCAACTTGTAAAATGGGAGTGAAGCGTCTGTCAGTATTCATATTATCCTGAGTGTTATTTCAGTTCAAAGAACCACTTCATTACTTTTATCTAGTATATTGTACACTTGTAAGGGGTTTTATTTACCTGAGATTTCTGTTAGTTAGTCTGTAAAGGATAAGTATCTTGTAAACAGTGATGTTGAATTGTGGGTTTGATAGATGACAATATTTTGACCTTTCTCCTCAACTGGAAGTTAAAAACAATAGAGAAAACACAGAGATCTCATAGCGTCAAACTTTGGGAAATCAGTAATTTTTCAATCTAGAACTGTTTCAAAGCAATTTGAATATAGAGAAGCCACTCTGACATAGAGGCATCTTTTGCTTTGAGCTTTTTATACCATTAGCTTATGTACTTTGGATATGCTCACTTCAAAGTCAGGGAGTTCTTATTCCCGATTATTTCATTTAACAATACTGTGAATGAGGACGAAAATTATTTTCTTACACTCCAGGTGCCGTGTAACTACAGGGTTTATTTCATGTATTTCCACATCTCATCTTGTTTGATCATCTGTGCTAATCTTCTGTGAAGCACATTCAAAATATGATACAAATGCCAATAAAGTGCTTTTCATATTATCAAATGGCAAGGCTGCAGGTGACCATAAAAGTCAAAATGTTTCCACTAAAAGCAACCTCAATCTCCCTTAAACTTTTGGATTAAAGAGGCCTTGCCTTTGGAAACATATGGCATCAGCTCTGAGAAAGTTCACTGTAATTTTCTAAAATGAAGCATAAAGGAAAAAAACTGACCATTTCCTTGAATTTTAACATTAAATTCTGTGTTTGGGCAAATGGAATTGCTTACTTTAATCAGCATTAAAGAAACATTTCCAAAACATAGAAGAGCTGCAGGAGAGGAAGTAATATTTACAATGCTTTCACATATCTTTGTTTCAAAACACAAACATTCTGTGGCAAGCATAGTCACAATAAAAATTGTAGCTCTTCCACTGCCTCACTAAAGGAGTTCCAAAAGTCCTAAATGAGTTCCAAAGTCCTAATTTATCTTCTCTCTTTGCATCCTCATCTGCAAAATTGTAATAACATTTCCACAATTAAGAGAAGTGTTATAAAGATTACTCAGTAAGATATTTGCTTAGGACTCAAAAAATACCAAGCACTTGGTATTATAAATTATGTGCTAATTTCTCTTAAACTGCAGTAAAGCCTGAGTCAAGTGATTTGCAAGAAATCCCCATTGTGAGCTTCTGTAGTTAATTTTGGATAAGGTTATCTACATAAGAGCTTTATGTAATAAAGAATCACTCATAGCTTAGCATCTTCTTTTTAAACTATTACTGTTAGCTCTGCTAAATATGTCACATATTACTAACTGCATGTCAAGTCACTATACTGCATATCCCTATACTTAGAAAAAAATTTAGAAGATCTATATGAACTATCTATTACTACTTCTTGATTTTCATACTATGGTTGAGAAAACTTGTGCAGAACTCCCTGCAGTTAAGGGCCATGACCAAGAATCTGTTCAGAAACTGACTGAGGAAATTATCCTTGCCTAGAGCGCCAGCTCAGCAAACACTGAGCAGGTAACCATGTCTCTCCTCATTAAAACAAAAATTAAGCACGTGATTAACTTGCAGAATGTGCTTCATTGCCAAAAACACATGGAAAAATGCTGTCTTGAAAAAGGACTATAAACATATATAATTTGTTGTTATTAGATATGTTATTTGGATTCACCTCAATCAAACTACACAGTTCTATGTCTGTTACCTAGTTATGGCTTCATGCCACTGACCACTCCAAGGTCCACCCCTCTGCATTAGGCCATTATTGTACAATATATACAAAAGTATCTAAAAGCATCCCCTTCCTTTCCAAGCCCTTGGCATACGTGCTTGGTTAGGATTTATCCCCTATTTTTCATTCGGTGATCTTGTATAAATGCTTTTCTGCATGCTGTCCAGAAAGTGCACATGCTGTCTTGTAAGAGATTTCTGATTTCATAGATGTGGAAAAAATACTCCATCACTTCTGTCTTGCAGCATGAAGCTCTTCCTTGGCCAAAGCAGCTAGTTCTTATGTGCTTTGGGAAGAAGTCTGGGTATCGTATTTCCTAAAACTGTGGTTACGAAAAGATTCCCTGCAATGAAACAGATTCATAAATAGAGTTGGCAAATGAAAAACAATCACAGAAATACCTATCTTGTGAAAAGGAGCTCAGCTGAAACATGCTATGTGTTGGCAGGTCAGCACTGTCATTTCTTCTTCTCCCACCCCAAGCTAGACACAGTGGCTTTGTGAAGAAACATATAGTCATAATCAAAGAACATTAGACTCATGAATAAAAAGGATTGTTTTTTGTAGTGAAAGGATGACTTCATGCTGCCCAACACCACATGGTGCCATACTTGTTCTACCTCCTTTCTGGCTTCAAAGGTTGAAAAATCGCAAGATATTTCCAGTAAATTTGTTAGGGTGAGAGGGAAGTCTTATCTAACAATGCATTGAAATTACGTAAATCCTCTACCCCCACAATGCAGAACTTGAGAAACGCAGCTAACACTACAATGATCTCCAGTGGAAGTCAGCAGATTTCTTTAATCAGTAATAGAGTTGGCAGTGTACATTCCAGCTTGGTTTTAGCTGCCAGTACAACTCTCTTTCTTCCTTGCAAAAAATGGCATATTTTTTATAGCCACAACAGATAACCTGTCCTATGGTTTAACTATACCTTATGCTATGGACTTTCACTACAGGTTTGTACAGCTCTGGGATCTTCCTCTCAATCATGGGTCTAAGGTTCTCCTTCAGTTTCATGTAGTTTCTTTTGAGCTCCTGATGATATTCCCGTTGATCAGCAGTAATAAGGTGCTTGTTTTTCTCCACTGCTTCACCACACCTAGACAAAAGGAAAGAAAAAAAATACATGACATATATATATAATCTACTTTGTTAAACTCCCTCATTTTGTGTTAGGTAATTTAAATGGACAAGAATCCAGTTCCTTTAGTCTAGGCGTTCCTCTGGTCAAGACTTAAGTGACAATGAACTAATAAGAAAGTTCTGTTTTTCCCAAGTAAATAAACTGAGATGATATTTTAAAGAAATTAGTAAAGCATGAGTGAACTAATAGAAAGCAAATTTGATGACTGCAGAATACTGATGTAGCTGCCTACTTACTGTATAAAGAGATAAATTGGCAATAGCAATATTTAGAAGCTGTATCTTCTGCATAAGACTTGTTTTTATTTAACTCAAACATATCCTTCAGCAAGGAGGATAGTCAGGACTAAGGAGATGAGTATCTTCCTATGTGAATATTCTTGTTGAGATTTACAAATGTATCTAAGGCAAAGGACGTGTCTGCCACTATCACTGTGTCGGCTTGACAGATGTGGTTTTCTTGTAAACAGCTTTCTAAGTAAGAATGTCATTTTATTAAAAATCAAATCAAGGCAATAGTCTGAAATGTTTGATTTCTATAAGATGTTGAAAGATAAAACAAATGGAAGATCTTAATTTATACATTATTAGTGTAGAGTGTTAACATTTCTTCCCTTTGAGAACACAATGCCTACCTAAGCATTCATGTGAAGCAGAAATAACAAGTGTGGCCTGAATGCTCAAGGTGTGAGATGCCAGGATTCATGATGCTAACTTGCATAGGCAATTACTCAGTCATATTATCGTTGCAGTATTGCTGATATTGAATGTATTGATGCAATTCAGCATTTCAATTTTGTTTTACTGACCTCATTATAAACTCTTTGAAGCACAACCTCAGCTTGTTGTGATGTCGATAAAGTTTGGGGTCTGCTGGAATTTCAGCCAGGAACACTTGCGCTACCTCTAGTGGTCCCTTATGAAAATAACACAGGAAAATGTTAAACCCACCTGCTTAGACTGAAAACACAACACACATTTGTTTAAAGCTGTTTGTTATTTCATGAGTGCAATGATGAAAGAAAATAAAACTATGCACTGTTACCATAACAGGATGGATTTTAGCTCCCTTTCCCCCATAATATTTCCTTTGGCAAGCAGAATTTTTGCCCATCATATCTTATCCTCTCTTGTTATTATTCCTCCTCCAACTCCACAACAAAGGGAACAAATTCTGCTCAGCAGAGAGGAGCTGAGACACTCTAGTGACAAACCTGGTTATATTAGAGAAACACAGCTCCTGTGTGTGTATTACAAGACCTTCAGGCAATAAACCCAGTGCTGGAAAAGATCACTCTTTGCAAAGCTTATAACAGTACATTATTTCATAATACATGCATTGGTTGGAAATGGAGAGCATTTAGGCTTTCAGAAGAAAACTCCAAACTCTGTGAAATTGTGCATAACACTGTTTTTGCTCAGCCATGGCTTCAGCATTCCATTTTAATTTCTTTTAATTTCTTGGGCTTTTTTTTAGTGTGTATGTTTATGTTATACCTATTGTATCTCAGCTTTACTTTGGGGCACTCAGGTCTTGACTTCATATATTGATTTGATTTCCATGAGACTGAGTTTGTGGTGGTTCTACAGGAAAATTGTTATTATTATTCCCATTCCCCAAGGATAAATCTGGAATGAACCAAATGGCTGAGATGGCTAGCATGCTAGAAATGAAAAATCCTTGGATGCATTCACAAGACTTCTATGAGTTTCTGCACCTACAGCCAGAACAGTGCTTCCTATGAACACTTTCACCAAAAACATAGGTAATGAACAGTATATAGTGACTAAATATCAAGGGATGAAGCTTAAATACACACAGTGACTAAATGTGTCTGACTAGAGGTACTTCTTCCAATGCAAGAAGTAGGAGTGCAAAAAAGAATGCACAGTCAGAAAAGTACACTTCATCTGGCTTATTTGGATCCCTTACCTGATTTACAGTGGCTCCAACTGAGCCCTGCAAAACCATCTGGAGCATTTTGGCATCTGGTGGTTCTTGGTTGGTGGCTGCAGTTAGTTCCTGCGTTTTTTTACGCATATCTTCAATAGCAACTTCAATTGGTGTCAAAATAAACTAAGGGAAAGGGAAGAAAAGATGGTTCATTACCTGAATCATGCATGCAGCTGACCTGTTCTAAATACAACAATATCATTCTCCTGTTTCAAAAGCAGTAGTTGTGAAACCCAGAAACACTGTTCAGTCTAACTTGGTAGATGGTCATCTTGGTAGACAGTGCAGCTGATCTTAGACATCTTACCATTTGCAGAAATAGGGTGTGAATCAGACCTACTGTTCACATAAATTCATTCTTATTCTAAGTTACTTCATGCCTGAAATGGTGTTGTACTTTCTACAGTATAAAGCTTCCCTGTCTCTAAACCAGCCCTAAGCCCAGTCTAGTTCTCTGACTGTACTCCTATCCTACTTCTGCCTTATCAGCTGGAAGTATAGCTACAAACAGAGTTCCACATATCCTCCTACACAGCATTAGAGCTAGGAGGTCAAAAGAAGAATGTACATTGGCTCTCGTCTCTTCTCCATAGTATATCTCTATCTTGCCTTGTCTGTCCCTTCTGTGATAGTCCTGTTTACAAGAGCAGTGTCTGACAAATTCAGCATTCTTTTTTTTCTGCCAAGCATAAATTTAGAAATCTTCCCACCCAGAGACTCCTTCAGTCCTTGAGAAATTAGATCTGTCTTCAAAACCCAATTACCTCTTCTCTTTGGATGACATTAATTCTAGTTTTGATGTAGGGGAAAGCATGCATTGTGGTTAGGATGGTGTTCCTCTTGTACTGCTCACTGAGTTCTCCTCTGGGACGCCCATCCATAGTGAAAGGCGTAGTGTACATGAACCGGCAGATGTTGAAGTTCTTCTCAAAGTAAGTAACTCTGTCCTTCATCTCATACTCATCAAAATAGGGCTCCACAAAAGTAATTTGTATGTATGCCTAAGAAAAGAGGGAAGAACCATTACAGTACTTTACAACCCGAGGAATGTAAAAGCAATGGCGCATGTGAAGTATCCCACAGTACACACTTCCTAAGGAAGGTCTGGAAAAGCAAAGAGCTGAAAATACTTCAGGGGTCATTTTCTTATTCAGAGCTAACAAAACTTGCATCTAGGAAGGCACAGCTTAACCCTGGGGATCAGAACCAGGGCAGGGACCAGAGACCAGAACTTTTAATTTCTATACTCTGTGACAAGCTACCATGCTAAGCCTGTCACCGAGGCTTTAATACCCCTGGGCACAGAGATACCAAGCTGGGTGGTTTCTTTTAGTGCCTTAATGTTTGAGCATAAAAGTTGCAAAGGGACCTTCTCTTCCCATTTCTCTTGTGTGACAAAGCACTCAACCCTCTTGGTAGTACTTTCCCTACCTTATTGGGATCCAGCTTTCTTTTGTCTACAGGAGCAGAGTCCTTAATCACTTCCACAGCATCCTCCCCGAAACATTGGCCATAAAATCCCTAGAAAGGAAACAGAATTATCCCAAAATTTTAGTCCTTAATGCAATGCTAATGCAATTCTAGGAGAAAGGAGTGACACCCATGATGATTTCTGGGCTCTGTACAGTCAGTATACTGCTCCACAAACCACAGCTGGCCAGGGTAAGGCATCTTCTGACAAAGATCACTGTGAGTTGCTCAGACAATCACAGAACTTGAGGTTAAATAATCAGAAGGGAACATAGCAATTTCATAAAAAAGCTGAAAAAATACCAAAGCAAATATCTAGCATGCTCAAAATCACTCAATGTTTTACAGGCCTGCTTGTAAGAGACATAGCTGCAAAAGAATGGATCACTTACATAATTATGCTTAAAAAGGGATACTGTGGAAAGGATATGCACTAAGGAAATAATCTATGGTAAAAATCAGTTTGTTACTGATTTTTTATACAGCAATGACAATATTAGGACTGTGTGGATTAATTGAAAAATATACCATTTGAGATCCTGTTAACATAATATTTTTCCTTACCTCTAATCTGTGAGAAATCTCAGGGAGTTTTGTAATTGCAGGCTCCTTATAAACAAATTCCTGTTCATCCAAGTCCCCAAATTTTGATCCATAGAAACCAACACGGAAGTAAGTTCCAAACATTCGTTTCTGTCCCTAATTGATAAAGAGAAGAGGAAATTTACAACTGCTTTATGTGGACATTGCAGTATTTGGAAGCCTTTTTTTCCCCTCAACTGATGTATGAGAGAATTCACTAGTCCTACATTTTCATCATTTCAAAGCCACTTCTATATATCATCAGTGCTGATGCAATAGAAGCACAGAAGAGAAAGCATAGAACTAAGTAAACATTTGACTGCAATCTAATTTAAAATTTAAGCGGACCATGAAGGAGGTTGTATAGAACAAAATATCTTATTAATTTTAAATTCCTTTGAATACATGTAAGAAAATTAAAATTTTGCAAATTTGCAATGAAAATTGATATGAATTTGAAACGGATTAGGCTCAGCAATAAGGTTCTTCTGAAGAAAGAGAAGAGAGTATGAGTGCTGAGAATTAGATGGGTTTTCACATTTATGAAATATGTTTTATAAATATAAACACTCTTCAGTTTTATAACTGAAAACACTAGTGAATTTAGAATAAAGTTATTTTTGTTAAACAGATGTGGCCAGGTGGACACAGACATGTTCAGCTAAGACCATTTTATATAAATTTCTGCTTTTTTGGTATGGAGAGCCTTTTTACACTGTAGACTATGTAGATAGACCCAAGCACATGGAAGCTTTTATTTGAAAAAAGGAAATGGAATTATTTCAAATTCTGGTGGGTTGATCATGGCAAGATGCCAGGTACCCACCAAAGCCACTGTATTATCCCTCCCTGCAACTGGACAGGAGAGAGATAATGAATGGTTTGACATAAGGATAGGGAGTGATCACAAATTAGTTACCATCATGGGCAAAACACAGTTGACTTGGGAAAACTAACTGGATTTATTACCAATCAAACTCAGAACAGGATAACAAGAAGTAAAACAAATTTTAAAAACACCTTTCCCCCTTTCTCCTTAGGCTCTACATCTTCTCTCCCAGTGGTCCAGGGAGATGGGAAACAGGGGGCATGTTCACCACATGTTGTTTCTCCCACTGCTGAGGGTTGGAGTCTTTCTGCTCCAGCCTGTGGTTCCTCCCTTTCTCCCTGCCAGCCTTACATGGGGTCACAGCCTTCTGTCAGGCATCCACCTGCTCTGGCATGGGGTTCTACATGGGCTGCAGGTGGGTCTCTGCTCCCCTGTGGATCTCCATGGGCTGCAGGGCCACAGCTGTCTCACCCTGGGCTGCATTTGGGCTGCAGGGGAATCTCTCTCTGGCACCTGTAGCACCTCCTGCCCCTCCTTCTCCACTGATCTTGGTGTCTGCAGAGCTGTTGCTCTCACATATTTTCCACTTGTCTCTCCTCTGAGCACAATTACATCTGGCCAGTAACTTTTTTCCCTTTTAAAATATATTATCTCAGAGGTGCTGCCACTGTCACTGATGGGCTCAGTCTTGGCCAGCCTTGGCCAGCAGCTGGCATTGGCTCTGTTGGACATGGATAAAGTTTCTAGCAGCTTCTCACTGACATCCCTCTTTAAACTCTCCCCCTCCACTATCAAAACCTGGCCACACAAACCCAATACACACATGAACAGTTTTATTAACAGCAGTCTCAAACAAATAGTGCAATCCAGCAATGTGTCTTGCTAGCAGTGCCTTGCCTCAAAAGTACCTTATTAATAATGCTGTCAAAGGCCTTCTGTAGCTTGCTGTGTGTCAAGGTGAGCTTCCTGAAGTCTCGATGTGCTTCCAGTATGGGGATGACAATTTTGTACACTTCATTCACAGTTTCATACAAACCTCCCTTTGAATAAAAAAAAAAGAAAAAAAAAAGGAAGAAATGAAGTGAGTCTTCATGCACTCTGAAAAGAAACTATATCTCCATCAATGGCTTAGCTGAAAAGGAGACTTATGGGACTCATCTGTTAATCTCCTATGTTGCTTGTTTTGGTGTTCTGAAAACTAGTAATAGGAAATGGGCCATTCTGAACAGCAAAGAATGAACTGGGTGTAATTTGGATCTCTGATCAAATTCCTGTGTAAAGCCCTGGTTTCTACCTCAGGCTACAAGAACTAGAAATTCAGGCTAGCAGCAGGAAATGGATTTGTTTGTCATGTATGGTTCAAGGCAAACAGAGCTATGTCTGGACAAAGGGACCCAAGTGATACCTTTGGAGATGCTAAATCACAAGTCCTTACATAGTAAGTGTAGATTATGAGGCTAGTGGTTGTATGCTTTGTAAAAGTATAGGAGTAACTCTCACATGCCTCCTAAAATATATATTTTATGCAAAATCTTTTTCTTAAATGTACTATCCCATGATAATATCAACTGAAAGTCTTGGTTCCTGCCCAAGACAATCACTTTCTGTTGATGTTGCCTGTGGTCTGCACAGTAGAGGTGGGTATGTGGCTGAGCTAGGCTGAAAAAGCCTAGGTTAATCAATCTGACTGAGGCAGTAATGGGACAGCCAAAGATGTGTCCTCTTGTTATTTGGACTGTGGCAGGTCTGTGATGCCTGGTTTAGGAGTACTACATTGTTTCCTCATGTGCAGGAAAGGAAGCTGTGGATCTGGCTTAGGTAGCCCACTATCCATTCCCTCCTGGGGATTCTGGTCCTCACTCACCGTGCTGAAGAGCTCTGCAGCTTGTTCCAGCAGCCCTACCAGTCCACTTTCTGAAAAATACCTCCCAGAACATATGCCATCTTCATCCGGAGACAAAACATCATCTGAAACAGCAGATTCCTCCAGCACATTGGATGAAATGTTCTAAAATACATCACAGCACACAAATAAAAAACCTAAATCAACAGTACATAACAAGGATTGAGGAAGAAATTGTTTCAACATATTTACATGATGGGAAGAGGAATGAGTTTTTTCAGTTGCAACCAGGGGACACATAGTTACATTCGTTTTTAGAAGTGAAAGTAACATCATAAATCTCCATAGATGGCAGATCAGGAGTTTCGCTGTAAGAATCATGAATTTTCTTTCTAGCCTCAGGTTTAAAATGCAGACTCCTGTAGGTGTCAAACTAGCTCTTCTCTGGTGGCTGGATTTCCATGGAGCTTGCAGTGAGCTTAACCCCCAATACTACTAGAGTCACAAGCAATGTGCCCTTCCTAGTGCTGGCACTGAGGAGTGGGAAATTCCAAACAGCACTCCAGACCTTCTGCCATCTGCTTGAATAAATTGAACTTTTTATTCACCTTTTCCAAGCAGAGGAGAAGTTTTTATTCACCTTTTCCAAGCAGAGGAGAAGTAGGACACAGACGACATCACTCAAAAAACCACAATAATTGATTGCTTCTTCCTGGTTCATCCTCCGCCATACTACACTTCAAACTTCCAGTATTTACTCAGTTTCTTGTTAATGTTATGGATCTCACTGTGCATTTAAATAAAACTAGATGAAGTCACTCTCTTAAGACCCTAAATAACCATGAAATAACATGTCTACAACAGTTCTTCAGGACTTCTTTGAATATATGACACTGTGTGGCATCAACATTAAAAATTTTATAAAATATAGAAATACGTACAAAATAACAGCAAAATATGTGTACATCTAGTATAGGACTGGCATATGTAACTTTCAGCAGCAGCAGAAAGGCTAAGCTTCGATTTTCTATTAATTAAAAGGAGTTAAATTAGTGTCATAGTGTCTCACTTCAGCAGAAACTGGCAATGACAATCTGTCTGAGTGCAGGATGGATGCCAGCTGGCTAGCTAGCTGAGTCCTTAAAGGCATCTTTATAAAATAGCAGAGACACTGAGGGCTGTTACTATTGATCAGATTTCAGATAAAGAATTGGCACCACACACCACTAGCAGCATTGGGCTTCCCCCCATGGGTTTTATGGATGTATTTATTACTCCATGGGTGAAATTTACTCCAGCCATGCTGCCATTACACTGCCTAGTCTGCACATCACATCAGCACCACTGGAAGGGTGAGCGTAGCCTTAGAACAGAATTCATAGGAGTTCAGAATACATCTGAATTTTGGCCAGAGGAAGAACCACAGCACATTTAGCACACCTAAACCACTTTTTACCGACTAGTCCCATTGAGGAGAGTGACTTCAACCAGACTTAGGTTCTCTAGCACATACTTGCAGAAACTCACAAGCCATGCAGATTAATTTCAGGTTTTCCTTTTCTGTAACAGTAGCTGTTAAGGACTGTTTTGATGTGACTCTGGTGGCTTTAAAAAAGTTTTATTATTTTTTATTTTCCTTTTGTAGCAAAGAGAAGAGAGTCTAGAGAAGTGATTTATATACAAAAGTAACGAGAAAGTCACAGATACCAATTATCCCTTCTCCACCTTTAAGCCTCTAATAACTAATGTCAGGAATGTATTTCCATGTTTTACAGTCCATGTACTCTAGGAGGAGAGAGCCTGCATGACATACTTCTGGGGCTTGCATGATCTTCTGCAAAGTGGACAAGCCTCAACCAAATTAAGCCTTGATCTACCTTTCATATTGGATAATTTTACATATCCCTTGTATAATAAAGGCAATACATAAATCACAATATATTTTATAATCAATTATATTGAATTTCACAAGCCTAGTTTTCATTAAGGAAAATAAGTACTTCTGTGAACTCAAAAACCCCTCTGATCTCCAGCCCTCATCACCATGTTAAATAAGGCCAGGGTAGCCTGCAACCTAGATGCCCAAAGAGGCCAGGCTCTACCTGCTGAGCCATGTACCTCAGCAGGTAGAGACACACACTAGGTCTATGTTAATAGAAAGTGCTTTAAAGTCAGTCCCTATGCACTTCATACTCTCACTAATTCTGCTTTACTGCTTGTGAAGGAAATTTAGCGTAAGCATGAATTAAGTCAAATGGAATTCCATTGAAAGTTACCTCACTTTGATTTTGAGAGATAGTTTTGATTGCATGGAGGGAAGCTTTATGTCTGGTACAATATAAGGAAAAGTATTACTCTATTGACAGCCAGTTTTCTGGATGCTAACAGATACACTGCAGAATATCAAATCCAGAACTGATTTGATGCTTTGCTGACTCATTTTACTCATCTGTAAAGAGGAGATAATACTTCTGCTCATGAAGAATAATATTTTTATTCACATCATTATCACCCTCAATTCCACATCTAAATGCACATCACCACTATTAGTTGATCTCATATCTGAGCCAAATGAAGAAATGATCACAGAGTCAGTGAGTGAGACCTGTAACCACACTTGAAGCTGAGCTAGTCTGCATAGTGTTTCCCTCTTTTAACAAAGTCATCTGAATAAGATCTCCACAGGTGCTAAAAAACATAAACCTGTTTGTAAAGAATGGGAAAACTTTTCTTGAAAGGCTATATAAAAATGCAAAGGGTTATTATAGTTATAATTACTGTTATCGAGTAAACTGAAATTGAAAATTGTACTGTCAGATAAAGAGTTATGTAATTGGGTTCTTGTCATTAGGGCATTTTATTACCTCTGTCTTATGAGGCAACTGTGTCTTTGGAAAGTATGTATTTACACAAGCATTTTGATGAGAGAAATTGATTTGCTGCTTTTAAACTCCTAAGTTTTTGCCTGCTTACTGCCTTGCACAATAGACTTCAATTCTTTAACATAAATGAAAACATATCCATTTATAGCAACCTGCATAATCTAGGAGCAATGGAGGGAGGAATTGCATTAGGGTCAAGTGTGTGAGCTTGCAAGCACTCAAGGCAGCCTGGGATCAGGATGACATTGGGGAGGGAATGCAGATTTCACTTATATCCAAATGATGATAGTATCTAACAAGTAGAAAGAAAAGAACGGTAAATAGAAGTAACGCATGGAAGTTAGAAGTTTGAAGATATACAAAACTGATAAGGGATGCAAAATGGCAGAAGAATAAATTCATGGCCAAAAGTTTAACCATTAAAAACAACTATCATAAAGCTATCTTTATTCTAAAGAAAATCAAGAATAAACACTTGTCCATCACCTAATTGCTGAGGTGGTATTGAAAATACTAATGCCCAACAATTCAATGGAAAATGCCAAGTGGCTCAATCATGTTCACATTTACTGTTTTGAAAGGGAAAGCTCCAGGTGGCTGTGGTTTTATCAAGGGATGGTGAATGCACCAAGTATTAGTATTAGTTAGGTATTTCAAACTCATTTTGGCAACAAAATATGCTCTGCAACAGATCAACAAAACTAAGCAAAGGAGTATTCAAGCAGTGAATCCTGAGCTGCCATTTGTTTTAGAAAACTGGGGAAGTTCCAGAAGAGGAAATATGCTTTGGGGATCATCTACTTCTTCAAAGTGTACAAGATGAGCAGATGGTGATAGGTTTATCAGACTGCAGCAGGACAAAATGGTGGAAATACTGATACAAAATTACTAAAGAAAACCTTAAAAGTATTGTACTTAGGCTGAATCAACACCAGACTACACAAGCCTGATACTTTCTAAAGAAAGGAATTACAGTCCAATAAAGATAATAATGTCTAAACAGTGAATGTCTATATAACATCTAAGGTGATTCTACAAAATATTTCTACTAATTAGTTGAAATTATTTACAATTTACTTTAATCATTGCAGCCAACAATTCACTGGTTTCAGGGAATAATGATATAAGAGAAATCTTCAACACATGGCAATAAATTAAGGGTTTGGCCATTTTTATTTTTAACAATATGAAGAAAAGAAGCACTAAAATAATTGAATTTGCACATGAAGTCAGTTCAGGTAAGGGTATCTAAAACTGCATAATCTGATAAAATAAGTGGATATATATATGCATTTCAAAAAGTTTAATCACAAAGACTTATGCTTTCATCTATGTGATGAAACGTAAGGTGAAAAACTGAAGCCAAGAAAACTGTCTGGAAAAGATCAGTTTATTACTGAGTAAAAAAACTCAACAACATGAAAAGAACCAGCGAAATCTTCAGAAAGATAATGGGAGAGCTACAGCTCATGCTGAAAGAACTTATGGGACATGTTTACTAGACTTGGATATACTGGATTGACTGCAGTGATTGTGTCATTCATCAGTCAAAAGGGTTTGGTTAGAAACTTGAGGGCAGTCAAAGGATTGGAGAACACGCCTGAAAGAGCTGAGCAGCTCCAATTATCTAGATTATGAGAAAGAAGTTTGAAAAATGCATCTGTCACAGTTGATAAGTAACAGCCCTAGAAAAAGCATGGGATAATAGAGGGTTTCTACTTGTGAGAGACTACAGTATCAAACTGCTGGAAATAAAAGCTGGAGACTGCCATTGTAACATCTGCCCCCTGCACGCATCTCTGCTTTGCTTAGCACAAGAACAAACACACACACCAGAGCTACCTTATGCCAGCAAAGCCTTTTACCTGAAAACTGACACTGCCCACAGGGAGATAGTTACGATCCTCGAGCATGCTGAGGTACTCTGACACCAGTGCTGCAGCATGAACCAGGCACATGGCTGCTTCTGTGTAGCACTTCCTCTTGGTGTGCTTCTCTGCCATGTTCTGCAGCCAAGTCAGCCTCAAGTCCGGAGATGTCTGGTATCCTTTTGCAATTCTGAAAACACAGGCCAGAAAACAGGTGTGAATGATCACTTCTCAAATAACAAAAATACCCTTATAATTCTTCCCCTGGGTTCAATGGAAGAAGACATTTCTGTCTTTACTCTGTATGATTCGTTAAACAGAAAGCAAAAGAAATGGTTAGGCGGTGCTGGGCAAGAGATAGAGGGGCTATGAGGAAAGTAAAACTGCTGCATCCAAGACTCTTCAATGTTCCTGACTCTTATCCTTGCCCAAATCTATGTACACCTCCCAGAGGCTGCACTGCAATGTGCTCACTACTGCAGCCTGGGTGCCCTGCTAAAGACCAGCTCTGCCAAAAAGGAAATGTGCAATAACAGAACAGATAGAGAGTTTGTCACAGCTATGTCCCTAAAATGCATAGTTCAGCTCACCTCACTCCAGAATTTTCTCAGTAGCAATTCTAAATGGATTCACCTGTACATGAGGTCCATCAGCATCTCTGGATCTTCCTGAAATTCCCTCATTTTCACTGTATCTGACAGGATGCCATTCAGATTACATAGTAGCTCCTCTACCTGAAGCAATGCAAAGATCAATGTAAAGATCAATTCTCAGGTGTTTATTTTTTCCTCTGGAAAAACAGTATCTGCATCAGATGATGTTAATCTCCTTAAGCCTCTTTTACCCAAGGAAATGTCAGGATGTTTTCTTCAGCTCTATGTAATGCAGCAAAGGCTGCTTACATAGCAAATCTTACACACACACATATTTTAATTAATCAAAATTAGCTGAAATCCTTTGATCTATTTATTTCTGAATAAGTCAAATGTGCTAATGGAATTCAGCTTTAGTTGATCTTACATCTGAAACCAGATGTTTTTCAGTACAACCTGAGTTACTCTAAGAATTTTAACAAAGTGTTTGACGGTTGTTTGATATGTTTTTCATTATTGCTGCTGACAAGTTGACAAAGAGAGAGAAGTTTCCCAGGTGGTACTTGTCTGAAAACATAATTAATCAAATTCCATTTTGGGAAACTCTTAGAGGGCATAGTTCCTGCTGAGGTCTAGGAGAAAGCTGTACTCAAAACCAAGTGATGATTCTCCTGTAATGTGATTTCAGGGGAAATTCTTTAGAGTTTATTTTATGGAATAATATCACTTCTTCCCCCCTTATTGTTGTGCTAGACATAAACTCATGCAATAATGTCTTCATTCTTAGTTTCATTGCTTTTGGAAGACCAAGACCTAGAACTTGCTTCAAGCATGGTCCTATGTGAAAGCTCCTGATAAAAGCCACAGATGCCATAAAAGATTTAACCTGAATGGGAAATGGCGTTGCCTGCATATCTGTGTCTTCCTCTGCGTAGGCCAGGATGGTTCGCAAGGATCGTCGAAGGAATTCCTCATTAAACTCAGGTGATTTTCCAACCAGAGAAGCTAGCGACATGGTCACCTGCATCTTCACTCTTGAAAAATTCTTCCAGAAGAAAAAAAACAAAAGCATGAGAGAATGATGGCTGCACTGCAGTTCACATATCTACATCCTCTATGAAGCAAACCCACTTTCTCCTGTCCAGATTGAGTGCAGTAGACTCACTGCTCACATAACTGGCCCCTGGTGCATCAAACCTAATCATGTTTTACCCACTTAAGCCAAAGATCCCTAATCTGACATGTCTGTACTTTGGAGCTAGAATGTTTCTTAAAATATGCATGCATTTTGAGACAGGAGAAAGCCAGAAGCACCCCTTTCCCCCTTTGCACAGGCCAGTGGGTGTGTGGATCAGACCACACACAGGAATAGATGAGGAAGAATGACTGGAAAAACATTCTGGAAACAAATCTCGGAGGCAAAAGGCCTCTGGGAGCTTCAACTGGTGATGCATAACACCCTGATAATCATGGTGTGCCTGCAGTATAGTTTCCTTCTGCAGAGTTTACACTTTTACATGTCCAAGGCTTTTAAAGTAATAACTAGTGAAGGAAATTCTGTGCAAGATCAGATGCTATCCAAAATGCTAATGCATATGTTTTTATGCTAGAACATTATTAATCTACATGCATAATGTATGTATTTTGCTCCACATGCGTGGTAAAAATCAGAGCCTAGTCCTAAGACCAAGGAGCTGGTGAAGAATTCCAATAATACAAGTGTACAGGAGTATACAGAAGTTGCAACTGCATTAGAATAGAACTAGACTGAGTTGTTCTGACACAGGAATGAAAGAAAAAAGACAAGGTGAAGGGTATTGCTTATGCATTGTATGGTCTTTGCTGTCAGAGGCCTAATGCTGCTCTGTTTGAAGATGCATTTACAGATATTGGAGGATGATATTGAGTCATGTTTCCTGAATCAATGCAATGAACAATAATTAAAACTACTTTCCCCCTGCACTTCTAGCACTTCTCTTGGCTCAAATGTGTGAAACAGCAGACCAGGTGACTGCATGCATTCTACTTGCTGTTGCAACTTCAGTCCTTGTTTCAATTGATCACAAAAAAAGGTGGCACAAAATATACTGCTGTTCTCAAAATCTTACACTGGTAGAGCTGAAGCTGTATCTCATGAGGAGATAAAGAGTGGCACAGGCTTGAGTCCGTGTAATATCTATGCTGCTGCTGCAGTGATGGAGAACTCTTTGACACAGGTCAGCACACTGTTCAACCTCCTCTTCAAACAGCAAATCTCCAAACTAAGAGAAAGGGAAGAAAACATTTATTACTCTTATTTATAACCATTAAAACATGATTATCTTAGAGCACAAAAGTGACAGGGTTCACAAAAAGCCCAAAGTTTTCAAAAACTACATTTTATATGTCTTTTTATTCACACTTCTGATTCCTGTGATGTTGCAGATTCCATTTTTAAGATTTTCTACAAGAAAGAAGAATTTTAAAAGAAGGGTTTGTGTTTTGGAAAAAAGAGAAAGTGACAGAATAAACTCAGAGTATGATGGCTTCAGGAGTTTTTGAAAACATCAAATATTGCAAAATTCTTAGAAGCATGGAGATTTGCTATTTTCAGAATCCGTAATGATTGATGAAGCATGCAAATACTTCCTTAAGTATATGGAGCAATTTTTAGCTCTTTGCACCAATGCCCTACCCTTCCCCAGGCCTCCAATATGTTCTTCCTCCTATGGTGTATGAAAAAACTTGCACTGCCAAGCTTTCATGCCAGACCCTCCTTTACAGTGTGTACACAATGCACACAGCAGGCAGTAAACTCAGGGGGCAGGATGTCTGTCCAAAGAAACTCTCATCAGAGACAGCACAGATGCACCAGTACCATATCTACACACACAGGACTGATAAAGGTGTCTGAGCAAACACAAGATATTGCTTCCAATCTGCAGACCAATTTCCCAGTTCTCAGCCTTTCTTCAGTCTATTCTCTCACTGTTTTGTGTCTAATTTATATTACAAGCCTGCTGGCAGATGGTTTTATCACTTTTACTTGTAAAATAACATCTATATGCCTAAAAGGTAATAGAAATAATTGGACTGATTTCTTCATGAAATACAGAACAGAGTCAGCTTAACTACAAGATCTATTTCAATGAGAATAAGAATTGCTTCACAAAATTCATTACTGTAATTGGAAGTTAGCTTCTAAAGATAAAGTAAAATGAAAACATAATTATGAGTTTCATAACTATTCAGGTATCTACCCTGCAATTAGGCTTTGTCAGCCAATCTGCATTTAAGAGCAGACAGGCATTAACTGGACAGGAGTATCCTGTTTCTTATTTATATTTTAGAATAGTTTAGGGAAAATAAACATTTAATGCATTCTTCCTTAGTGGAGCTGCTTTTCTTTGTAGGAGAATGAATCTTAAAAAGGTTTTAGAGTCCTTATGAAGCACCCAGCTCCTCACGACCTCTATTATTAAAAAAAATACTTTGGGTCAATTTCTGTCCTCATATATGTTTTGAAATTTGTGAGGTTTTATTTGTTTTGTTAGTTTTTTTTTTTTCTTTATTGTTGCTGCCTTTTCTGATCTGGAGTTTTTTAATTGGTGATACAGAAGTGGAAGATGAGGATTTGGCTTAGTTTTCAGGCAGAACAAAGATGAAAACTGTCAATGTCTTAGAATCTACTTAGCATTTTGAAACTCATCCTAGAAATGGAAATCTAAAATTATGCCCTCAATGTCTCATGAGTTTTGATTTCTCTGCTGCCCATCTGACTGGAAACTAGCCTTGCTGATGTAACAACTTAAATTTGATTTTATGGAATTCTTGTGCAGTTCTTGGCATTAAGATTCCTAATTAAAATCAGAATGTATTTGAAATAAAGCGTGTGGAATTGCTTACTTTTTTATTGGTAAATCTTATATGTTTAAGAGTAGGCTGCTAAACCTACAAGATTATTCAGATTTAATTATTCCATCTTGTGTGGTCAGTGAAATAACCTTATAACAGATGCAGAAATCCTGTAATAACCCTATAGATAGTAATTTGTATTTACATATGCAAAATACATTTAATAAATGTCAGAGAAAAGTGGTAAGTGAATGGACACAGCTCTGCTCACTCTACAAGTGCTATTCTATTAATTTGATTGTAAGCATGAAAACAAGTTTATCAAGAGCATACCTTGGCAATGAGTGCTCTGAGTGTGGCAAAGCAATGAGTCAGGTAAGTTGTGCTCTGATCATAGCCAAGAGAATTTACCAGGACCTTCAAAACTCCTCCCAAGAGATTATCTCTGCATTCTGCTGCAAAGCTGGCCTACATAGGAAGGAGAAAAACAATAGCTGTATGAGGTAATTCAGCAATGAACTGGCACACAGGAACTGAAGTTCTGCTCTCCAGCCCATGAGAAATCCAGGAGTTCAGAATCTCTACTAACAGGTTTTCAAGCATGAAGTTTTCTCCACTGTACCTATGAATTCTTTTTCTATTCAACACTATACAAGTTTACAGAAGATCTCAAAATATTTGCACTAAGAAACAAAAGGAAAAATTAATCTTTCTTCCACTTGCTTCTGAGGGAGCAGGGATTGGAACTAAGCCACCTCTACTATTTTTCACCTGAATGATGTTCTCTTGCATATCAAGAATGATCAGGTTAGCTTCAGTAGCCAGGTTTCCGCTGATCAGAGCTTCTTGGTCTAGCTCAGCTTTTGTCCTGCAAAAGGAGTTCTAATTAAAGCAAGCAAAGTGTATCCCAAGAGTTAGATGACTTGCTGTTTAAGGAAAGCCAGAGTACAAATGCATACCATTCTGAATGATCCCATAAGAACAGACAATAACAATAGTGTTCAGAAATGTTTCTTAAAAACTATGGAGTGAAATTAGGAAAGCTGCTATCATAGAAGAGCAGTCACAAAGGGGACTTCTGAAAACTAGGCCTCTAGACAGTTGGGATAAATGCTTTTCTTCCTTAATAGTCATCTGCATAATGGCTACTTAGTATCACATTCAGTTGTTCAGTAAACTATGTTGTAATTTCTGAATGCATTGCCTGTAGCAGGGCACAAAACTCCGAAATGGGGTAATAGATAACTGATCTGACAATTCCCTTAAAAAAAAGTAAAAACAAAAAGTAAAAAGTAGACTAGACCAAAGTGGAAATTGCTTCTGTGCCATAGAAGCATTGTTTAATGTAGGCAATTTATAGAGACTGAGACTGTTGACAAGAAAAGACAGCAGGTCCATACAGCAGAGTTCCGGGACATTTAAGAGAGAACTGAAATAATGATGAAAGACAGGAGATAATGGTGAGGCTACACATATACCTGCTTAGCTGAGACCTAAGAACAAAGTCTGGAACAGAGTTTCTCTGCAGCTGAATAAACATAGAAGCAGCTACTAACAAAACTGCATTTTCACACATCCAGGCCAGAAACGCAAAGAGGCATTTTTCTTTTTCCTAAGCTGCTCAAAAAAGTGCTGTTGCCTGGCTAGAGGCTGCTTTCTAGAGCTTGAGATTAAAGATCCCGTGACTTCGGCCAAAGTTCCTAAGGTGCATATCTGTGGCTGGAGCAACACCCTCACAATCACGCTTCTGAGTGACTTCAAAATGTGTAGCTGCTCTGCTGCATACATTTACCCAAAAATAAAACCAGAGGAGCAAAGAGCCATCCTTTAGTGCACAAACATTATAATTCTGAGAAGAGCTAAGAAACAAAATCAGGGAAGTCATATGGTTAATAATTAAAATGACTCAAAGCAACAAAAAAAAAAGGGACTGCCAAAACTTTAGTGCTATAATAAGGGCAGAAATCCCAATAAGAGTAAGAACTGAGCAAATTTAGTGAACTTTACGGGTGTTTGGGCTATTTTCAGCAACCACTGAGCTTTGATCCACATGCTGAAGGGATCCTCTCTGGCATGACACATATCTTATGACTACTGCTACAATCCCAAAGCATTATGTTCCCTCACTCCTGCTAACAGAGCTTCTCAATATTAATATAGCGTGTCAAACCCAGCTTAGCTGATTTAATGTGGCAAAACATATACCACAGTACTGTATGTACTGTGGAGCAAAGAGCAACACCAAAATAAATGTAGCAAGCCTCCGTGTAGGACTCTTCCACTAACTAATGTTTGCCACTGTTAATAAGAAGCGAAAAATGTGTAGATAGCAATTTAAAATTCTCCTTCTCTCCATTCTTGTGGCCCCTTTGTTGTGTCATAGTAACAGTTGAATATTTCTGCTACAGAGACATTTTATTTTTCTTTCTCTTTGACAAAAGAGGGAAAAGAATGAAACGACTGATTTTTTAATAAAACATCCTAGGGGCAAGAACAAAATGTAAAAACCCCAAGCAGCTTGGTTCTAATAAAAGCAATATGCATTAATTAAATTACTTACTTATCTTGTCTCTCATTTGCCTGCCGCCACTGTGTCTGCTCCTTTCTCCAGCGCAAATTTTCATTTACCCCTGCTGATCTGTCATTCCCTAAGAGCGCAACATGCGTCAGAGAGATTAAAACAAAAGGGGACACCTGAAGACACCAGCTCATCAAAAGAAAGAGATATATTTCTGTAGCAGTCTGTCATAACTAAAACCATTCAATTTACAGGTTCAGGGCTCTAGTAAAAAGATTCATCACTTTTTTTTACTTAGGATTTTTAGAATATTAACTTACTTAATGTCTACAAAAACCTGCACAGATTTTCCATTTATTAAATGAAGCAAACTTTTTTGCTATGAACAATTAGTTTTTAGTGATAGTTTTGATAACATTTCTTCGTTCTTAATTAGATACTAAGATAACTTTTTAGAACATCTTGAAACTTCTTTCTTGGCTTCATATTCTTCACATGAGAGGAACTCGGTCCTAGCTACACCTTGAACAGTTGAAACCTAATGATATTTTCATCCATGCAAAACCAAGAATGGTCTGCAAAGAATGGACTGTGGGTGAAAAGGGGGTGAAATGGACAAGGATGAAAATGGATAAACTGGATAAATGGATAAGTGGATAAAATGTTGTGCACAAACCCAACAAACTCATTTATGTTTACAGACACTTGAGTTCCTCTCAAAAGGTATGGGGGGCAATGGCATGAAGTACCAGCTGGTATTCTGCAGCGCTTCATCATTTCTCCTCTGGCTCCTTCTCCTCTCAGTAAAGCCTCTTCTAATCGAGCTTTCACATCGCGTGACTTCTGGAGTGCTTGGGTGCTAACTTTATCTGAGCTTTGCTTGCCCTGGAAGTAAAGTTAAAGCAATCACCACCAATGCCTCCATTTTTGATCATAAGACCAAATTACATCTCCAGAATGAGATACAACAGGAGAGGCCTGTAGAGGGGGCAGAAAGCAGTGAATTTGATTGACTTATATTTAAAGTCTAATTAATGCTGCAAATGAGGAATGAGGTACAAGATGCACTGCTAATAGAAACAAAGATGTAGTTCTGTGCTACAGAGAAAGAAATTAAAGTTCAGAGAGAAGGTTATTTGGTCCATTTCAGACAGACCCTCTCAGAGAGAAGAGTGCTGACATCAAGTCCTGCTCATAACTAAAGAGTCATCCTTAGTGTCCTATCTAGTACCTACAGGAGCTGTTGGTATAAGTCCCACCAAAAATAGCCCTCAAATACCCAGGTAAAAGAAAATAATTAAACTACTTAGGATACCTTCATAGGACTTCCTCAAAAGTTTCAGCAGCATTTTACTTGAAGGCTATTGTCAGTTAGTCTCAAGTAATTTGTCTACGTTAGATAAGTGCTAATTTAACTATTGTCAACAACAGATTTCCCCCAGACAGCTTTCCGGACAGATTTCCCCCGGAATTTAAAGAAAAAAATTGATCCAAACCAGGACAACAAAACTATGCCTTGTTTCACTTACCTTATACTCAAAGCATGAAACACAAATGAACAGGAGGTCTAAAATCTTGTTAAGTTGCATGGATGGAAGGTCTGCAATCCATTTCTGTATTAGGTTCTGATCAGCATTTTTCATAATCCAGAGGAAACAGATCAAAAGGTTGCGAGTAGTATCAGGACCTAATGTGGCAGTCTGTCTGTAGGGCTATGAACACATAAAGTAAATGTTAATTGAAAGCAGAAAAAGTAGAGGAAGGTCATTTGGGCAAAGTAATCTTATTTAAATTTCATTGGAATCAAATCTCAGGATTGGACTTCAGTAAATTTGACCTCTTCCAGGTGATAGTTATCGTAATTTTGACTGTATGTGTAATTAGTGAAAGGACCAGTGGAATACAAGTAAAAGACTGAGAGAAGCTCCAGTTTGCTACATGCTTGTATAATAATTTCCATATTAAAATGTAGGAAAAAGATTCTGAAATCATTTGCTTCCACCCTGCCATGCAGTTGTGTCAGCCAAAATGCATAGTAGATTAAAAAAACAAAACATAAAAGGAAAGACCATACATAGAGAAAAAGAAACACCTGAATCCTAGATCCATGGATTCAGGTAATACTGGAACTGTAGGGCTGCCACAGTGGCATTTGCTGATCTGGAAATGAGTCTAGATTTGGTTTGGAAATGGAAACAGGCATGTGGGAGAAAAAAAGTGAACAATGTATGGTAAAATAGCAATTAACTAACTAGAAGAGAATAGGAGATGACAGAAGGACTATGAGGGCTCCGTCAGGGTTGGACAAAACAGAAATGCAGTTTCTCTTGACTGTAGCTGTTAGTGGCAAAAAAGGATAAAAGGAGGAAGAAATGAAGATGAAAACAGATAGAAGAAAGGAGATTGGCAGAGCAGTGAACATACCAGTGACACCAGAGGTATTCCAGAGTTCCTGATGTTGAATTGACTCCCTGCAATGGCAAGGGCCACGTTTTGGTTGATTGCACCTGATGACTCTTGTTCTTCTTCTGGGTTTCCTGTGCGTCCCTTTCCACTGCGGGTATCTGAAACTAAATTTGAAATATTCCATTGGAACTTCAGGGGCAATCCAGTTGCTTCTGCTCATGTGTCACAGTCTTCCTTTGGTCTGTGACTGAGCAAAAAAATTGGCACTTCCATCCCTGAGACTGTTTGTCTGGCTGATGTACCAAGCAGTGAAAGAGGCACAGCATTAGCAAGAGGAATTGCAGCCATCTGAGCCATCTGCAAAGTCTGCCAAATTATTCAAACACATAAAAGGTGGTAGCAAGCATGAGATTATCTCTGAAGATCAAAGCCAAGCCAGTACTTTGTAAGACGTGGAACCATCCAGTTCTAGTTAATTTCAGTCAAGAGGATAAGCACAGAAACTAGACATGGATTTGGTAATATTCAACCAAGTATGTAAGTCTGCTAAGAGCTGACAGATCTAGTATTGCCTGCTGATTTAAAGACAAGTTTTATTTCAGGCACCTAACTGCTTCTATTCCCTGCTAGTTCCTGACATCACTTTTAGCAAATGAAGTTATTTATACTAAAGTTTTGTAAAAATCGTGTCTGATTCTGAGCATCCATTTTGTGTTTTGAAAGTTCTGTTTTTCAGAGAAGCTGAGTGATCAGCTGGACCCCATGTGATCACAGCCTCTTGTGACAGATTCTCAAAGGAAGACACTCTAAAACCTAGGCACATTGGTACACCTTGGCTTCTTCATAATAACTTTTTTCATCTATGGTATAAGGATAATACTTAGATGAAAAGAATGGTGTGAGATCTAATTAGCCAATTTATTTATGCATTTATTTATATTTCCATATTATATGTATGTATGTATAGTAAATGCGTTCACCTTACCCAATTGAAAATGGTAAATAGCACTTTCATACTAGTAAGTTTTTTGTTAAGACATTTAAATGTGAAATATTGTCACAATCAGTGACAAAAATGTACTCTTCAAAGTATATACCTTTAATTAATTAATTTTGGTATAATGTTAATAGCAGCAAAAAAGCAATAGAAAAAGAGAATACGATCTAATTTCTATAATTGTGGTGTCACATGATGTCAGTTTCACTATCAATATTTTCACTACTGTTATGTGTATGTAGAGCCAAATATTTCTTGCAGACCTTGCAGGCTTTATTTGGCAGGTCAGAAAACTTCAACTAAGAGATATGCAGGAGCACTTACAGATGTATCTCTGGTCTATCACTTTCTCCTGAAGTGAGGACATTGAAGTTTTTCCTGTCTGTAAAAATCCAGTTTACTTCTAGGTAAAGAAATATTCTCTCTTACTAGATGAATCTCTTATGTTTGATAAATTATTTAGACAAGTCTCTCTTAGGAGTTGAAAAATTCAAAGGCAAAAAGGTCTTACTTGTAAAATCATGGAGTTGTGGTAGAGAATCCAAAATGATACCAACCAAAGGGAGGTAAAGGGCTGCAATTTTAATCTTCACCTCCTTTTTGGAGCAACGTGGGTCTAGGTCATGGGAACTCAGCAGGCTAAGGATAGCACTGACAGCTTTTCTTTGCACCTTGCTAATCCTGTTAACACAGAAACCATCCATAAGTTCTATTCATGGATCATGCACAAATCATTTATAAATCAAAGATATAATAAATAGAAAGGAGGTGAAAGAAACAAATAATAAACACCAGTATGCACTTGATAATCTCTTTCATTCTGAGCAGAGATTCCTGTTCCCTGCAAATGATAGGTATCTTAAATCTCCAAGATAATTTACCAGAATTAGGGCATACATGCCTTTCAAATTTCTTATAAAAATTCATTGTGGTAAAGAGAGATGCTTGAGGAAAATTATCAAGCTCTGGCCAAATTTTAGCTAAACGCTTAAGTTCAGAGAAAGACAGAGGTGTTTTAGAGGGAAGAGCAACTGAAATTTTGTGTTCTCGATTTCTGTATTCAACCAATACTACCACCACAAATAGTATATTTTTATTAATTGAGAGGAACATACTGCAGATAAAACCATGACTGGATCATTCTATGTTACAGAGTGACTCACTGAAAAGCATGGGGGAACCAGGACTGTCCTGGAGTCAAACTATGCCCTTGCCAAGAGTAACAGTGTGACCTGTTCTGAAATCTGCAAATTAGGATACACACCCCTCGCTGTCAGCATCCAGTGCTGCTGCCAATTCAGTGAAAAGTAAGCCAGTCAGGAAGTGCTGCTGACGGTACTCAGCTGAGAGGTCAAACATACCAGTGATTTTCTGGTCCTGGAAACTAGAGCAGGAGCTGGAGTTCTGCGGAAATATATTAGAAGTATTAAAGAATGATCACTGAAATGAATGTTTCTTAAAGAGATCATAGTCACAGTCAATGTAACAAACAGAAAATCTCTACCAGAGGAAAACCACAGACTTTGAAAGTAGACCGGACATTTTGGAGGAAGACATCTGTGTGTGAAGTTAAAAGCTTGCTAGGATGCAATCTCATCCTTTCCGTTCTGTGCAAGCAACTCATTTCACACCTTTTGAGATATAAAATTCCTACCCTGTATTTGTTAGTTTGGACAGGACACAAAGTCAGAATTTTCTCCATTCTTGTTCTTATTGGGCAGCCATTAGCTATCACAGAGAAAGTGCCTCTACATCAAGAGGGACTTAGTGTCAGAAGCTGTTCACTGTGTGTTCTTCAGCATCCATGATGTCTAGTATGAAAGTAAGGTCAAGAAAGACATGTGAACCATGTTTCCTTTTGCCCTGGAACTCCTTGGCTGAGCTTGCTGACAGCTGGCATAATTTAGTCCAGCCTTCAAACTGCTCTAACTTATGGCTGTGACTGATATACAGCCAGCCCAGGAATGGAAAGTTGCTGCTATATATGTGCTGTGAACTTCTTAGCTTCTCCAATCATAGGTGTGTGCCACAGGTCATCTGGAATGTTCTTGTCCCTTGCTCAGGTAAGCATAAGTCTTAGACTCTACTCCCACTGCAGCTAGCAGGTTTTATGAGTCCAAATTTTGTTTTTAATATATATTCTTCAGTATTCCTTCCAATATTTCTGTCAGTGACCTGGGAATAGCCACAGAGCCCAAACACCTGAAGTATCAGTGTACCACACTGTGGTATCTTCCAGTATATTGGGTCAAATGAACCCCACGTCTCTTAGCAGCCCCATATTTTGGATCCATATACTTAGGCCCACTCCCATTCAACCCCAAACAAACAGGCACTGGCTGTACTATGTTTGTATGAAATAATGTCAAAGTGTAGAGCACCCAGTTAAGTGAGTTTGGCATCTCTAAAAAATTTCAAAAGATTTATTCACAAGACCATATTTCTACTGCAAGTCTAACTCAAGTGGGCAGCACTCCTGTGGACAGATCAAAATTACTGCAAGGGTGGTCAGCTAGTGCATTAAATCGTGCAAGGGCCACAAAAGCCTTATTGATTTGTGCAGGTTGCACATTGTAGGTTACTCCTAAAGGAGAAAAGAGCTGATGATGTTGCTTGAAGGAAAGATCAATTAAACTGATGTTGGCCAAGATTTGACTTGCTCGATTAGTTACAAGAACCATGCTGAAATTTTTTTATCCCAATAAACAGAAGAGCCATATTTCTAGCTCTTTGGCATCCAGGATTAGTATTAACCAAATGCACTGTGATGCTTTGTTTTTAGGACCAGGAAAAACTTCAAGAAAATATTATTTACTATTACAAACCTGTGACAACAGATTATTAAGGTATGAGATGTAGCACATCTTAGCATCCAACCAATTCTTTGGCAATGACACTCAAAAAAGAAACCATGAATTTGAACTGCTGTTCATTACTCAGACTGTTTTTCCCATAATTTTTAGCTTCAATTCCATCCCCTTGTCTCCAAGCATTGTGGCAATTATGTAGCATTGCACTGAAATGCTTCAACCCAGTCCTGACCTCTGCAACACCCCTAAGGTGGAAAACAGACATGTGAGCAGCCTTTGATAGGGGGTTTGCCCCATTGTAGAAAACCATCTCCACAGAATGCAGAGGAGAGCACAAGATTGGCAAAATAGTGTGTCGCATGCCAATCAACAATTTCTTTTTTTGATGTGTTTGTGAAGTCTGTGGTCAGGAAGATCATGGGAGGTCCTGACATTAAAAAAGTCTAGAGCTGTGTCAGTATCAGACCAAGTCTGGAAAAATTCCTGGAGAAATGAGATATGATGCAGATTGCTTGGTCTACTCAGGACGCCTAAGTGTTTCCACACAGAAAATCTTAAAGTTCAAATAAAAAGGAGAACACTGTTCAAAAAACCACAGGGAATCATGGACAAAGATATAGCATGATCTGTGCTACTGTGGGGGAGAAACCCAGAAGAAAGAACACCAGAAAAAGAAAGCATGATAATCCTATTTTAAGCAACATGAAGGCTCAACAAAAATTCACTATTCCAGGATATTGAAATTGCAGTGTGTTAGTCATTAACTTAGATAGTGGTACGATCTATTTCCACCTGGGAAGTAAGTTCCATTAGAAGGCAAACACATGGAAAGAAATGCACTGCTTCATGGCATAATTCTCCAAAACAGATATTGAAATACATATTTGTGGTTGTGTAGATGGGATAAGGGTGTGCCTGTAACCTGGCCTTCAGAGCTGTATTCCCTTTAGACCTTGTGTGTCTACCCCAACAGTCATTTTCTGTGAACATGCATGTGCATGTTTCCAGGGGAGCATGTGTCTGTGTCACATTCAGCTTTAACTCCTGAAGATGCAGCTTTGCAGTAGCACTCCTGTAGCCCTTCTTCTTCTGCCCCTTTTTCTCAAGTGGGAAATTTTTCTCCCTGATCCAACAGTGGCTGATTCTAACTTAAGTATTTGAGTACAGAGCAATGTGAGTATTTTTCTACATGTGCTTCATGTGACATTCATGCAATATCTATCTAATGGACAAACACCTGGGAGGACAAGGAGGGAGAGGGAGATGCTGGAGCAGACGCAGATGTCATGAAGAAGAGGTTCAGATTGAGGTAATGCTCATGGCTGCAGAGAATTCTCAGGAACTCAAGTCTCATGGAAATCAGGGTGGAGAGTGAATTCAGCTTGTTTGAAAGCTAGGAAAAACAAACAAAAAAGTGTCAAGTGATGGGCTAGTATTATTTGAATTACTATGTAGTGAAATATCCTGCTCCCGAAAAGGACATAGACACCTAGCCCTGTGTGCATTAAAATGCTCACTGTACCTAGTTTCCATACATTAGCTGCTCTTTGTTTGACAACGATGGTGTCTCTCTCCCTGCTCCCTGGATGGCTTATCATCTTCACAAGAAATAACAAATTGTTTCTTTCTTCTTTTCTCCCAGAACAAAAATATACATTATTTTTGTCTTTTGCACAAGGCAAAAAAGAAAAACAAACTGAACTTTTCTGAGTCTGTGGCAAACTCATAAAATGTCCTGCTAAGCAACACAGGACACTGGTGGTCTCATCATTTCCCTTCTTATCAAAAATGACATCAGTGAAGGAATTTATGGAGACACCTGATGGACCTGCACAAATACAGGTCACAAAACAGAAGGAAAATGCTCCCTGTCAAATACAACAAATAATTCCATAACAACATCCTGCATCATCATTTATTTTTAATTTTCAGAGACTCGTGACGCAAGAAGACAGATGTATTATTTTGAGTGACTCCTTGAAAGCTAAATACTGTCCTCACAGGAGGAGTCAGAAAGTTGATCTGTATTATCTGAAGATCCTACTGCTAAGGGCAGTAAAAAAATAAGGGAAGAAAAATGGTTCCACGTATGTTTTGCAGCAGTGCAAAGTATGACATTTCCAAAAGAGTCTTTACCTCCACTCAATTTTTTTCCTGCAGATCACAAATCAAAAGAGGTTTTAAAATCATTGCATATGCAATAGGAAATAGGAAATTTACCCAGACCTTTAACACAACTCAAAGGATCTTGATGGATAAACTAATCAGACAGAACAAAACATATAAGCCAAATGCAAATCCAATCATGCATGGTGCCTACCTGATTACAGTAATGTTTGATGAGATTAAACACAAATCCTCGATCCATTAAAGAAAGAAGATCATATAAGAAAAATGCCAGGCTGATATTGATTTTTTCTGCTTGTTCACTTTCCTTAAAAAAAGAAAACACTCCAGTTACGATGTATAAAACTTACATAAAGGTGAAAGACGTTTTAGAATCATGAAAAATAGTGCAGGGGTCACCTCCCAGAACCATCTTGGGGAAAATATAGGACAAGATTGTTTCAGTTCTCCAGTTTACATGATCTTGTTAAAATTGCACAGAATCACTTCTGTAAATTATTTCAACTGTTTCACAATGAAATGTCCCTTTGTGGACATTTTGCACCCCTTTGGGCTGACAACAATAAATTTGAGAACTGTTCTGAATTGCCTACTGGCTGCAGTATTGCACATGACTTTTTCCTATTGAACATGATAGAATACTGGTTTAGGAACTTAAAACATATAAAATATTAAGAAAAACCTGGACTGGCTTTGCTGATGGAATGCTAAGTATTTTGTTTAGAATTTTAAGTGTAAGACTGATAGTAACAAAATACAGGTAAGATAAATCTGTGGAGTTCACCATCCAGCAGCTAAGCTCTTGTATGCTTGGAATTGGCTGGATTACCAGAGATACATAGCCTCAAGTAAGAATCACAAAGAACTTCATGTATCCTCTAAAATGAGGCTACAGATACTTCAAACATACCAATTTAAATCATAAACTCTCAGTAGCCTATGTAGTTCACCAAGAGGAATTAGTGAAGATGCCTGAGGGATCTGCACATATTTAATGCTCAAAACTGACAAAGTAGATGACACAGAAAAATATTGCCTGTACTGGCACCTCTGGCTAGTGAGAACAGGTGTGCAGCACCTCAGGGTGGCTACAATTCACTTTTTCATTTTTCAAGCTTTTTGTTGCTGTTTGGGAATATATATTTTCCCTGCAATCTGGAATTTACACAGGAGAAGATTTTTCTATGGTGAAGAAAAACCTGGTTTTCCATTACCTTGTAAGGCAGGCAAGCATATGCCAGACATACCGCTGTAAAAATCCAGGGCAATCTGACATGCTCAACCATGTATTGAAACATCAATTATCACTTCTTGGATTTAAAAATCAGACACATATTGCCTACTACTCTGTACATCTAACCAATGGCCCTAATTCCAAAAACACAACAGTGGAATTTTCACACATGATCAGGTTCTATATGCTCATTCTATCAAAATGAGAATTAAATTAACAGTCCACAAAAAACTGTGTATTTCTTGTGAGGAAGCGATAAATACTAATTTCTTTGCAAAGCCTACAATTCTGTTAAAGCATTTTTATTGTAACAAAGTTTTATATCACAATGTATTTTAAAAAAAAGTCACTGATTGCTTAGGTAAACATTTCTGTGGAAATTATTTCTCTGCATGTGGCTACCAGAGAAGCACATCAGTTGATTGAGCTTCAAGAACAACCTTTTGGTGAACAGTGACAATCCCTTCTGTCATTCTCTGCCCCAATTTGTCTGGTCTTGCCCTTTCCCAGTTTCTGATCCTCAGAGCACTTTGAAGAAGTGGATTATGAAACTGATCTTGTTGAAAAGTGACCTGGCAGGCCAGCTCTCCCGGCTGCTCTGCCCTACCCTGCTGGGCTAGCTGCATTTGGCAGCTCTGGGGCATGAAAACAAGTTGGTTACAACAACTGAACAAACAACAGTGCCTATCTGTGGCCCTAGCTTTTACTACTGACCAGTCCAAAGAGGTATCAAGGATACACACCAACAGTAGCAATGTTAAAATATAAATTACAGTTTGTGATCCTTTCAACTTTATAATCTGTTTTATCAGTGCAATTTGTTAAAAGTAGAAAGAATTTTATGGGACTTAAGGCTTATTTCTGGTCATCAGTTTTCAAGTGCCCAGTGTCTCTTTAAAGAGATCAAGGGTTAGATCACTTTTGGTTGGCCTTTGCAACATTGACAAGGAGCACTGCCTTCCTATGGCATATTCTACTGCTACAGAGAACTCAAATGAGGAATTAAACACAATTCAGTAGGATAGAGGGCAACTGCAAAGGGGGATAAAGGAAGAAGCCCTACTGGGCCTGCAGTCTGATGTGCTGGCTAACACAGCATAAAGAATTACTACAACTGAAAATGGATGACCAGCCTTTCCCGTCAATAGGAAAGGGAATTATCTTCTTGCACACTGCAGCCACACTGAGAAGCAGGCTGAGGAACTGAGCTGAACAAAAACAGTCTGCTAAGAGAGCACAAGGCTGCCTTTTACAGCGCCACAACTCTTGCTTAAGGTGCATGTGAGAATATTGGCCTAATTCTAGCAACACTGCTGATTTTGAAATGAGATTAAATGTAGCTCAGTGTAACACAAGATGAGCAGCAAGGATCCATAGTGCTTATTTCATCCACTTACCTTGGGTGGTTTGACTACAAGTGCAGCAATCTCTGAAGTAATCACACTAACAATAGTGGTAATATCATCTTTGAAACGATCAGAGAACCGGCTTCTTCGTGAATTGTCTTGCTTCTCCATGTTGTGAACATACTGAGCCATACTCTTTATCTACAAAGCAGAAAAAAGAAAACACTAAAAAAATGCCCAGACTGGAGGTAAAATACTGCTTTAAGTTTGTTGGTAAAAGTAAGATTTCCTAATTTCTTTTCCCTGAATTTAATCACTCATTTTCTCAGAGCTGCTGTGATAGATCCTACATGGAAATGACAACAGAGAGTTTAAGACTCAAATACAGACAGACATAGATTCCTATTCATATTCATACAGATGACTATTCTCAGTACCTGGAATCAGAAACACCCTCCCCCAACCCCTTGCATACGGACTTCTAAAATGCTGCTGCTTGCAACTCTAGCCTTTTACAATGACAGACAAGGAGTGACACTTGTGGAATTCTTATTTCTTGACCTAATGTTGCATTACTTACATGCTGATAGTGGAAATCACTATATTTTTTTCCCTGACATGCATCAACGCAGGGCTTTGGAGAACTGTGAGTTTGTGGAGCTTTGTCACTGCTCCCATGATGTAAACAAAATGGAAAAGACAGGAACAGATATTTACCAAAAATGAAGGACTTGGTTGATGAGTGTGTCTCAGTCTTTTGCAAGCTGTCTAGCTTGCAAACTACTGCTCATGTAGTTCATGCAGAACTTTGCCATCACTGCCATAGTGAGGAAGGAGGGTGAATACAAAGAACTCTATTTTGTACTCTCTGTACTTTCATTATTTGAGACTTCTTCTTTATACAGAGCAGAATAACTGAAGAGGTCACCCCCCAGCTGAATCTGTGCCTGGAGCACCTACTACATGCCGCCATTAACCAACTCTAAAATACCACTGTCAACTCTTACCAGGAGCTCAAAGAAGAACCAGGCATACTTGAAGACTGATTCTCTCACCATGCCCGTGCTGACCACCATCTGCAATGCCAGTTCCTCATGGAAATGCTACATAATAAAGACAGACTGTTGGAAAATGGCTTTTAATCAACTCATCTTTAATTTTCAACATCTTCCCTGTGGGAAACTTTTCCATACTGGAGGGTGAGCTGCCAGATGGGGATTTATGGGCATCCTTGCAAGATCAGAAGGCAGATTTCACCAAAATGAATGCTGTTGGCAAACAGACTTTGGGACCCATTTTTCTGTGGATCCAGAACTGTACATAACTGAAGAGGGAAATGCCTTTGGACCATTCTCAGGTCATTGTCTATGTGCACAATAGAGAGAAGTCATGTTTCCCACTCCCTGCTAAGCATTTTTGTTTAGCACATCCATGTTTTTCTGAGAGAAGTTAAAAGTAAGATTGACTTTGTGGTGGAAGAGAAAGACAGAGCAATAAGCACAGCAGACCTGGTACAGACATTTGTAGTTGGAGACAATACGTTTTACAGTGAAATCTGAACACAAGACACACAATCCCAATTATTTAAACTTTTAGGAAATTCAAATCTGGACAACAAAAAGCTTGGTTCTAAAAGCTACAAAAAGGGACAAAGAGAATAATTCTTTACAGAAGAAAGAGGAGGCAAATATTTCTGAATGGAGTTTACTGTAACATGTAAAGACATGTATCCAAAGGTAAACAGCAGTGGAAAACGACAGAGGCTCTAAGACCTCAAGAAAGAGAGCAAAGGGAGGATTTAGACAGGCTGATACCTGTCTAAATCTGGATAGAGAATCTAAAGACTCTGGAACAGAAGCAAAAAAGTTTGAGTAATGTTTACCCACAGATTCAATATCTCATCATTAATTCCTTGTTTGATAAAACTGGTTGATATTTTGCTCTGTTGCTTCCCTCTCCACATTTAGAAGGGCCAATCAGCAGCACTACCTCAGGATGCTCCAGGTTCTGCAAGGAGTTCCCTCATGCATAGCCATAGCCTACCTTTTTATTGGATGGTCTTGTGCTTGCACAAAGCCCTGACATGTCATTTGTTCCTTCAACATAGTAAGACATCCGACTGGAGCTGTGATCCACAGGCTGGGGGACACAGATGGAAGAAATACATAATAGTAAATCCATAACTAACTTAATCTAATTAACAGAGAAGAAATCACCTGCAGTTGGGGTTTCTTTGGGTTTTTTTTAACGTATGCACATAAATTCATCTAAACAGTTCTTCTCTTTCCCTCTTTCCTTCTTCCCATCCCCCTTTCCACTCAAGGCCGAAAACCACCTGACAGCAGCAGCAGCAGCAGCAGGGTGCAAATGCACTGCCATCGTGTGCCCAATGGCAGCACTGCAGCTGTACTAATTTTGTATTAATTTGGAAAAGTGCCTTGAGCTCTGATTTGCTTCCCGCCCCCCCCCCGACACATTAGAGTAAAAGTCATAAAATTCAAACCTGCATTATGAAAAACTGGTATGGATGGATATATATGCGCATATGAACAAATCAAATAAATTGTCAAAGCCTGTGTATCTCACTAGTTCTGATTTAATTAGCTGAAGACCAGTACCTATTCATTTTAGAATGAATGAGGCACATGCTCATTCAACAGAGAAAAGACTTCAAAATATTTCTGAAAAGAACCTACTTGAGAAGCAATATTTTACATATATATAACACTCAAAGAAAAATGAGGGGGGATACAGTTCAGACCTCATCAGATGTATTGTTGTAGAGCTCTGCCAGGACTACAACTAGCAACAGGCTCCTTGCACAGGGGAAAAAAATCCTGCTTTTGCCAGAGGCATAGCTTCCCAGCTCCAGCTGAGTGGCAAACTCGAGGTTTTGATTTCCCCGGACAGCTGCAAACAACAATCCTCATAAAGCTCTGAGATGAGCTGGGATGCTGTAGGTCAGCGAGCACCCAGTGCCAACAGGGAAACAAAATCCTTCCTTTTGGATGGTCTCGACCGTTCTGTCCTGCAAGCCATTGATGGTATATGTAGCAGTGGATGAGAATGCAGAGGAAGGTTGTATTTCACTCTGTGGTTGAATAAAGAATTTGGAAAGACCCAGGTGCAAATTATGCACATGGCATCTGCACTGTAGCTGATATAAAGCTATGGGGCTGCTGTCATATAATTTTCATATAATTACGGTTTGATTTTTTTTGTTTTGTTTTTTTCTTTTTTTTTTTTTTTTAATAGGAAACTATATGATACCAAACAAAAGGAGGAAGAAAGTTCTGTGGCTGTACTGACTTTGTGACTTGGACCAGACCAGGTCACCAGGTGTGAACAGAACTTAAATATCTGGAAAAATAGGAGAGTGAGGCAAGTCAAAAAAAGCAAATGCCTCTGTGAAGTGTCTAAGCCACAAACAAAAGACAAGAGTTCTCACCTCTTGCTCTACAATGGTAAGAGACATCAGAATTTAGCAATGGGATTTAACATGTATTTATGCCAAATCAGATAAACAGAAAATGCTCCTGGTGATATATACAGTTCATTTACAAGGAGCAAATCCAACCCTCAAAGACAAAATCAAGATTATTAGGTTTTGCACCATACCATTCTTCAGATATTTGACATTGTTCTCTTACCTTGGATGATATGATGTTTTTGACCTCCTCATCATTAGCAGCTTGTGTAACAGTGATGTCAGGATTGCTGCAGCTTATCACTCGGCTCTGCAGGAGTTTGCTTCCCACAGACACTGCGGAAGTGCGTCCAAAGGTGTAATAACGCGATTCTGTAGAAATGGCACTGCTGCCTCCACCTGCCACAGCAAGATGCTTGAATTAGGATTAAAGGACATGTATATGAGACAAACATGTATATCAGGTTCAAGCTGGTTTTGCTCAGTGGTGTTATAACATCAGCATTTTGAAAAGAATAAAGCTCCTGAAAAACCTACTACCAGCTGCTTCATTAGCAATCTCCACAGGCATTGAAAGAGATGTTAAAATATTATCCCAGTTAACGGGGTGATTGCACAAGCAGTACCAAAAGATTAATAGGGCTACCTAAGTAGCAGCACTATTACAATAGCTCGTTCTTCCCACCAGCTCTTTTTAATTTGCTGTAGATTAACACAATATTCGCAGGCCTAAACACAAAATACCACTTTCAATACATGATTTAATACCATCTTTGAAGTATCCAAGGAAGCAGGGAGCACTGCCATCAGGAATTTCACTAAATGATACCTAGTTTTCAGTTTCACCACAGACCTTATTTCTCGAGGACAAAAAATGCCCAAGTCTATGTGAGCTCACAGATTTTCACATGTCCCAACATCAGTCTAAATGTGCCTCAAGGGGGATTTAAATTAATATTCAAAAGAGAAAAAGGCCTACATACCTCTAGCTCCCACAGCACAGCTGCTTGTGGTAAATCATTGAACATACACCAATTAATCAAATGAATCCTATAGGCTTTAGGATAATGATTGCAACAGAATACCAGAATGGTTGAGGCTGGAAGGGCCCACTGGAGGCCATCTAGTCCAACCCCTCTGCTCAAGCAGGGTCACCTTGAGTCAGCTGCCTGGGACTACAACCAGGTGGCTTTCTACTATCTCCAATGTGAGAGGCTTGGGCAACCTCAGGACAACTTGTACCAGTGCTCAGTCACCCTCAGAGGAAGTGTTTTCTCATGTTCTCTCTGTTTCAGTGTGTGCCCATTGCCTCTGATCTTGTCGCTGGGTGCCACTGGAAACAGCCAGGCTCTGTCTTTGCACTCTCCTTTCAGCTCTTTGTGTACACTGAAGATTCTCCCCAAGGCTTCTCTTCTTCAGGCTGAAGAGCCCAGCTCTCTCAGCCTTTCTTTGTTGAAGAGACATTCCAGACCCTTTGCTATTTTTGCAGCCCTTGGCCCGCCTCTGTCCAACAAGTTCACACCTCTCTTGTACTGGGAGTTCAGAGACGGACACAGTAATCCAGGTATGGCCTCACCCGGGTTGAGAAGAGGAGAAAGATCACCTGTTTAAACCTGCTGGTCTTACAGTATTTTATCCTCCAATGACAAGTAAAATCTACTTAATGCAAAGTAGATATTGGGTGAGCTCGGCCCAATACCACTTGGCAGTAGGTTACTTTGCATGGAAAGTAATTTATTTATGTACAGGTCAGTAAGAAATTGGCATCTTAAGGCCATTTTAACTTATGAAAGAAATCATTCTAGAAAAAGTTTCCATTTAGGCAATCTCTCTTGCATTCATCTTCATGAAGCTACAACAGTTTGTAGCTATGGAAACCTCTCACCTCAACCCTTCATCTTAAATTAATAACTGAGGGATGGAGATTATCAGGGGCAAATTCATATTGCTCTTTGCAGTGCTGATATTCCTGACCTACCTCTTAGTGCTTAAATGGTACACAGTCTGGGTCTGAGAGGTTGTGTTTGCTATCTTAAAGATCAATGCCTTAAGTCCTTCTCTCAAAAGTGCCATGCTGAACAGCATATATCAAGAAAAAAAAATACTCCTGCAACCTTTACACCAACAATACCTGGTTTGACCACTTCTCTTTGTGGGTCTGGCAGACAAAATACATAGTACACATAAGATGCCAGGAGACAGTTCCTTCCATGCTGATCCTTGCTCAGCTCTTTGCTGTTGTGGAGACTATTCACTATTGCAACCACAGACTCAAAGGCAAACTGTGAGAAGTTGGCTGTGAAACAAAGGCAAGAATTAGAGTCAGCACTGAAGGGTACATAATTAATAACATCATTAAGTGAGGTCATTATTTGAATCAACAACTAATCTTGCAAGGTTCAATTCAGTCCTTGACAAATTCAGAGTTTTAGACAGCAATTGCTATGCCTGACCAGACCCAAAGTCTACATAGGCCAATAAACACTCTTTAGCAGACCCACTGACTTTCAACTAAATCACTGGTATTCTCTCACTTTGTGCTACATAAAACTGTTAATTACATTTCTAGCAGCCTTCACACATTTCCTATAAACTATCTTCTTGCAGAATACTAAGACTCATTACTCTCCAGCTGACAGACACATCCAAGCTAGCAGGCTTTAGCACAGATATTGTAGTAGATGACAGATCTTGATTATCTGAATGAGATAGGAAATTACCTAAACCACTGCATGCAAGTATGCCATTTTTCCAGATTTAACATATGTTATGGACAACTGGCATCTCAGTAAAACAAAAATCGGTATTCACTATTATATTCTCTAGGTTTGTGCTCACTCAACTCTGTCTAAAGATCTTTGAGCAGAGGATATGATGCAGACAGCAATGTCAGTTGTAGGATAATGATTTTGCTGGTGTTTTACTTGCAAAACAACTTAATTCTAAACAAAGAACCCACTTTCTGACCTATATTTTCAGAGAAGTAAATTACTACAGTTTAATGTACCTTCCAACCAGAGACTGAGTCTCAAATGTAGGGGGAAAGGAGAAAAGGCAGCAACTCCATTAAGCCTGATTAAATTGTGCAGTCAAACTCTGTCTTGAGCAGCACAACTCTTTCTGAAGTGTGCTACCCTAAATACTAAATCCAAGTCTGAATATTTCAGCAAGCATTCCCCCCATATATCTAGGTTGCTTGCAAAGCCTCTTGAAGACCATGCACCAGTAAATACCTGTCTGGCCAGCTATGACCATAGGCTGTACAGCCAGCTGGAAAAGTTTATCTAGTACCAAATGCAAAAATAAGACAAGAGGTTCAAGGCGTGAAGAATTCAAACAGATAATGCTGAGTTTCAATTCATGCTCCAATGAAGCCTCTGTAATCTTCTGATCCATCACTCGAAAGGGGAATGTCACTTGGCTTTCCAGAGAATGGCACAAGGTGAAGAACTTCTCCAGATGGTTGTCCTGCAAATACAGTGCACTCACAGTTAACAAAGTTGATATATTTCAGGCTAGCTCTACCTAAGAAAAGCCTGATCATACCACCTCATGGGATGAAAGGAAAGATTTTTGCCCTTCTGGTTTTCAGTAGTGGCTGTTCTGAGTGATCAACTTGTAAAGCAGCTGTCACAGTGCTTTGTTTACTCCTATTCATCTGGTTCAAATTCAGACTGTGGTGAGATCAGCTTAAAGGCAGGAAAGTTATTGCCCTCACTAAACTGATCACTTGATTTAATGAAAAGACTTTTCCTTCTATTTGATAAAACTCTGTCACATCATAGTCCCTCTGCCACTTACACCTGAATTCCAGCTACCTACAAGTTATGTGCCATATGATTACACCCTTCTTGTATTTAAAAAACATGCTGCAAAGGGGTGATGGACTGGTTCAAACACAGGGCTTCAGCTGTTAGGACATATTTACCAGGATTAACTAGAATGGAATAAGGGATAAGGGATAAGAGCCACTGAAAAGCAGCAGAAACAAAACAAAGCTGATCTGTCTCAAACCAGCATCTCAGTAAGATGGGCAAAGATCCAATTTCCTGTGGCATTTAAATGATGGGAATTACTGAGGTCTCACCCAGCACTAAGCTTCTGTCCCCAGAGCACATGGCATTGACAAGTGAGCTGCTTAACACGTACTGGCAGTGTATGACCTGTCAATGGAGGTGGGGAGGAGCTATGTCTTTGGAGGTGTGGACACACAGTCTGAACTAGCCTTTATGAACAGAAGATGCAGAGTCCAGAAACTGGCACTGTGCCCTGCCAGCACCTTTCAGTCACATCCTGAGCAGACCCCTGCTGAGCTGAGAGGACACCAGGCTCCCTATTGCTCCATGTGACTTGCTGCCAGGAGTGCTCATTTGTTCACTTCCACCAATAGATTTAATTTCACCAAAGGATTTCATTCACAGAGGATATCAGGTTATTTCCATAGCTCCTAATTTATTTTTTTTTAAACTGTGTAGACTTAAACACTTCAGTTTCATAAACCCACTAAATTGGCCTGGACACCTGAATTTTCTTTGAAATGAAACTACAGCTGTGTGTTGCTTCTGATGCATTACCTGGGTGTGAACAGATGACACAGCTTGAACTTCAACAATGAAAACGCCCTTGTGTCCTTCAACCCACTTTATAGGGGGTGTCTGAGATGGAATTTTCTGTGATGGAAAAAAAAAATGGGAATCACCTTCCTTTTAATGCTCAAACAGAAAGTCTGTTTACATGAGGATCTATAGGGTATTTCCACTATTAACTTCATTTTAGATATCCAAATTCAGTGTCACACAGAGGATGACAGCTAAGCATCTCCTTGTTGTCATGGACATTTGTACAGAAGCTGATGCACTGAACAGGGAAATTTAGACAATTTCAGCTGGATGTCTAGCACAGACCACGTAAATATACATCTTCTGATGGGATATTGTTAAGGCTATAATTTCCTGGTCAAAGCATTGCCAAAGGCATTCTGTGGTGATGTGGTGCAAATTTCCTACATGCCATGTTTACTGGGAGCAGTTTTCTCATCCAGTAATACCTGATTCCATTTCTACTCCCCTTCCCACAAGTCACAGAAAAAAAAAACCAAACCAAATTATCCTGTGGAAGAAATCAAATTATTGCCTTGACACTCTTGAAACAAATGTATCCCTGATTAGACAATTCACAAGAACTTTCTTGCACAGCTAACTTCTAAAAAAACAGTATAGTTATATAAAATATTAACACCAGTGACAATAACAACAACACTTTTCTTGACTTTCCCCTTCTAAAGAACAAAAAGGAGGCACTGCTTAACAGCAGACAGCAATGTTAGTTTGTAAAACACTTATGCTGTTCTCCTACATTAGGAAAATACTATATTTTAATAATTTTGTTTGTTACCTCAGGCGAGTGAATTGAATAGTGTAAAGGCAGTTTATCCAATGCAACAGGAAGACTATAATGTCCAGTTTGAAGACGATCATTTAATAGAATTGGCAGCCACTGAAACAAATGAAGAGAAAACAACAGCAATATTCCTGATGACATATGATTAGACCCATTTATTTAATTTGTTAGATACAGTCAACAAAACAACAAATGAGATATTGACCTAAGCTTCTCTGGTCTAACCCATTCAACAGTCATTTCTTTGTATTTTAAATTCAAAGATAGCTGATAGCTACTGTAGAAAAATGTATAAGACTACTTTACAAACCATCTCTTTTGAAGAAAACAAACACAAAGCTTCTCATGTGTGACACATTTTTTCTAATAAATCCTATCAGAAGGATTTTGCGGAATCCATGTTTTGATTTAAAAATTCATGTATCTTGAATACACTGATTCTTGGTATTGAAGCAAATCAACAGCTAAAGTTTTGCTGGAATTAAATTGAACATCTTCCTTGTGGTTACCATGCCAGTCTGACTTTTCATATCCCTGCATTGATATTTGGGCACATTTAATTTTTTATTCAAGTCTGAAAGAGGATGGGCATTTGAATATCACAGGGCAGAAACATTTTGTAATTAGATGAACAGAAGCTTGAAAATTAAGTCCACACCTATGTCAAATCTTGGTCCTGAGCTAATTTATTTCTTAACAATCTCACTGACATTGGTGGGACTATAACTGCCCATAAAAGAAAGCCCATTTGAAAGGATTCTCAGTACTGTGGTTTGAAAATTCCAAAAGCTAACAAAGAAACAAACAAGCAAACAACCAAAAATACACAAACACAATGGCCTCCCAAACTTCATAGGAGTACTTCATGGAAAGTACTTGTCTGGCTCCACATCTCAATTGCTGACCAAAGCTGTAGGATGTTTTCAAATCTGAAAACGTCATCCTCAATTATTTCCTTTTATATGAAAATTTCTCCAGTAAAAAGTACTGTTTGATAAAGAAAAAGGTCAGAGAGACTATGCTACAACATGTATTTCTTAATCTAAGACATTCTAATCTCAACATGAAGATAAAGAAGGCAAGAGAATTCACTTTTAGCTTTTAGAGTCTTTCTGGTTTTTAAATTTTTATGTGGATAAAAGACAATTTAGAGCAGAAATGAAGCGCCATGTAAAATCTAAATGAAAATATTACATTAGCTATTACCTCATGTATGGACATGGTAACAGTAATAATTGTAATTATGTATGGTTTAGGCTTTTTATTTTTTCAATAAATAGGATCTAACAGAATGAGACTACATGCTATGTTGTCACAAATATTTAGGTGCATATTTCGGTTGATTCAAGTGAATTCAATAAGTTTAAAGACAGTTAAAACAGTAAAATTATAGGATGAGGATGTAACACATCTCAGGTGGCATATAGTTTCTATGAATTCACACTAAGATCTTCCACTGGTTTTGATGTATTGCCATAACCAGAAAAGGAATAAATGACCAAATTCTTGACAAGCAGAGAGCTTGCACGGGAGACACACAGACATGCACATACACGCACCCACACACACCCACTCTTATGTACCACATGGAACTTACTGAATACCCCAGGAGGGTTTCAACAGATGCTCCTTGCTTTGGTTGGCAGCTGATGTGATAGAATGTGAACAGTAGATGGTGTTTCTCTGTGAGTTTTGCTGGCAGCTTAATTTTCACTTCTTCGTAAAAGTCAGGGGATCTGTTAAAAAAATGCCAAGCACATTCCCAAGGTAATTGTAAGAATGAGCAAGAGGCAAATTTGCCAGATGGCTTTTAGGTGCTATGGTTATAAAACCAGATAAATTCTGAAAACAGAGCTGAATTAAACAAAGTATACATATATATACACACACACATTTTTATGAACTTGAAATATTTTTATGCATTATGAATCTGGAAGTCATATTTATGAACAATCTACAGCTTTGAATCAGAAGAAAACAGACAGGATCGGCTGGACAGATTCAGCTTCCACCCATCTCTAGGTTCAATCTCTGTTTTGGATTTTTGCATAAGTATTCTGCAAATCCTAAATCCCAAGTTTTCATTTATGAGAACAAGAATGTTCCTTCAGCTCCTTTGGATCTATGAATTCATTGAAGTTAATGATCTTAAAAGTTGTGCTGCTTCTTGTTCCTGCTTCTGAATCATCACAGTAGGAATATTCTCAACTACTAAAAAGCTTCAAACAAGAAAAGTGAAGGTCACCTCTGCAACAGCCACTTATGCAAATGAATGTAGCAATCCAAATAAGAGACCATAAATTGCACAAAACATAAATGTTTAAAATGGCATTCCTTGATGAACTATGTAGGGTAACTATTACGTAGAGAGATCATGATTAATACTTCTTAAGTCATATGAATAGATAGTAACAACACTTACTTATTATGATATGTGATAGCTGTGTATATTTCTTGGACAAATTCTGGACCTGAAGATTTCCCAAAAATTACCTACATTAAGAAGAAGAGAAAAGCAGGACTATAGCACTTATTTGTCATCATCTTGTGTAAATTTCAAGACAGTACCTAAAAACTTAAAATGACTCCTCAGTTTTATCTTAGCTTGTTGGCATAAATGTCTTACTACCAAGCACCTTCCCTACACTCCATTCAGGGTAAAACACCAGGAAAATGGAGCAGTGACTTATTTCTATGTCACTGACTACCTCACATCACATTCTTTAGTCATGAACTAAAAGCTTAGGAATCATAGGAAAAAAGTTATGGTAAGCCACTTACACGTTGTCACACTGCCTTTATCTAAGTGCTAAAAAGTTAAATAAAAAGTATTTTTAGGAGTTTTGCTTTCCAGTTGTAACCTGCACATTCAAGGTGAGATACATCTCACCTTACCTTGCAGGTCCAAAGTCCCTTTAAAATCAATGAAGAAAAATAGGCATTTCTGGTGCTAGATTTGCTTTCCTAAGATACATGTCTATGGTAAGGCCTAGAAATCAAATAATTTAAAGGTAGCCCTGGGAGATGAGTTTAGACAAGAATCTCTGCATTGTGCAAGCTGTTATATATGTATTGAGAGGCAGATCACTTGCAGTGGAGAGAGAAGACAGATGAACTGTGTCTGTCCTAACCATTTGTCAAAACCTAATTATAACACAGGGCAGAGTTTAAGGAAACCAACAATGCAGTATTGTGTAAAAGAAGGTGTTACATTCACATGGCACAGCTCTAGCTCTAGAAGAAATTTAGCTTGGGAAACACTACTGATGCTCTGATTTCAGGTCCACAGGTTATGTGGAGCGAGGCTGTGAAGTATATACTAAACAATGTCAGCACACTGATAAAGGCTGGTTGGGTTATAGTCCTTGGTCCAACAGATTGTTGGACTAAAGTTTCCTCAGCATAATATTTCCACTCATTGTTTTCCTTCTCCAACACATAAAATCACAGATTTTCATCTCAATGTCATTCTCAAGTAGCCAATAGTAATGTCTTGAAAACATAAAAAAAAAAATCGGGCTGAAGCAGGCATCTGGGTTGGAACATGTCAAACTGAGCCTCTGAAGCTTGGTAAAGTTGAATAGAGGATCTTACAGTGAGAAATGTTGAATAACCTGAACACAGATAGGACTGTCTGCTCTGCTAGGAGTGTACATGTATGCCCTAATACACAGTGTGTTTCAAACATGGAAAGCTCATGGAAACCTACACTGCATAATCGTGCACCCATTCATGCTCAGGCAAAGAAGATCCCAATTTTTACCTTCCAGCGTAATACCTTCCGGCACTTGTGTAAACACAGTGCATACAGAGGAGTTACCCTGCAAAACAGACTACATCATTCTTAAAAGGTCTCTGAAGCTCTGCGAATTTTACCCTTAGAAATTCCAGCATGATACTGATGTGATATTATGTCATTCTTCTGAAAATAGGGTAGGAAGATTTAGATAAGAGAGAGCAACATGCTTCTGGTTCCACTAGAATCACAAAAAAGTCTTTTTTGTTGTGGGTAAGGTGCACAGCCCTGCTTTAGTATGAGGATGAAAGCTTCTCAAGCTCTCTGTGTTAGGCTTCCCAAGAAGCTGTGGTGATGGGAAATAAATAATGACTACTGTCTTCAGAGGTTTCTCAGGAATGCAGGTAAACAAAAGCCTCCTAAGAAATCTCAGCATTTATTACCGGCATTGCACAGGATGGGTCTTCACCACACATAAATTGGATCTTGATGGTAATATTCCTTGCAGAAGCCAGTCGGTTAGCAAAATTCAGCCTCTGAGGGTAAACATAGAGGAGATTTCTGGAACAAAGATAAGGAAGAATTTGTAAATGGCAAGCATTCCTGTTTGAAAATTAAGTGCACAAATTAGCACCTTGCTCATTCCTCTCCTGGTCCTTCAATTCCATCTACATAGTGAAAGATCTGTCAGAACTCAATTTCAGAAGTCCACAAATAAAATATAATTTCTTAGTGTGACACATAGAACATCCTATATTTAAGGTCTCACCTACACTAAGCTACGTTCTGTTACAAACTATTATCCTTGCTTGATGTAATAAAAAGCAGGAATCTCTTGAGACAGCAGTTCCTCTCTCAGATATGAATAATCAGATATTGGAAAGGAGAAAGAATCACTCAGAGGTGATAAAAAACAAGGATATCAACAACTGAAGTTCATACATTCACAGATTATAGCAAAAAAAGAAGGCATCTATTTCTGGATTATACAAACCAAAAAGCAGTATCAATGAACCTGAGTAAATATAAATAGGAAAATTTGAAACAATAATTCTATAAGCTACCTCTTATTAGTAATAATGCTTTGAAATATAGCATACTTTGCTGTTTACTAACTTCCGTACATGAATGTATCACTAAACATGAAAAGCACCTTTAATTTCTGTGGGGAATGTGACAGCATAGGTGGTCTTCTGATGTACAATTCCAATAGAAGAGTAAAAAAATTAATAGATTTTTCTCTGGGGAAATTTATGGCAAATCTGAGATTTCAGGTAGGTATGGATTATACACAGATTCTGGAATCATGATTATGACTATTTGCTGTCTTGTTTTCCCATCTGCTATAGGTTTCTCACTGCTTGTCCTCTGAGTGTAAGGAATAAGACTAGTGTTGGAAGAAGCATGCTGGCTTTCAGTGAGAAACAATGAAGACTACTCATGAACTTTCATGATTTCTTTTCATCTGTGGCAGTCAGAAGCTGCACACAGAATTGCACTCTCCTTATCACAGATGTCTCCTCAGTACCACCGCCAGCTGAAAAAGTCAAGCAGCCTTGGAGAATATTGTCATTAGGTCAGACAGTCCATCTTCCATATACTGTATCCCAAGACCAGGAAAACTGTGGTTTATTCTTCTGATTTCCATTTGTTGCAACATGACACACGTTCAATTACACAGGCCAAGCTACTCTTTTCAACTAACATGTGCTACATGGCATGCCTTAGTAAAAGAAATTGGTTTTAACTTGCCTTTCCCTTCACTCAGAATGGTGCTTCTGCCTGTCACACTAGTGCACTCTTTTCCTTACTACCTTATCTACAAGTTTTGCTTTGCCAAATTCTCTCCCAGATCATGTTAAGGAAAGCTAAGTGAAAGAGCTAAGTGAAATATATTGGTAACCTCTACTGAATTATACTTGGGGGACTGACATATTAAATGAAGGATATTGTCAATACTACATCTGCCAGAAGCGAAGAAATACATGTAGGGAAGGCTGAATAATACAGCCATTGCTTCATTAATCTGCAGCCTAGGACAAGATGTCACAAATCTGTATAATGTACCTAAGCACTGGATTTTACTTTTAGAAGTGACTTGAGATGAAAGATGTAAAAACACAGAGAGCTCTCTGCTGACTACATAACTGAGGAATAATGATTCCAGCAAGTATACTGGACTGAAGAGGTAAAGCTTGTGCCATTTATGCGGAAGCAGTTTCAGGGATCTTGCTTACATGTGTACTAAACCCATCAGCAGCGAGGAAGAACAGAGGCAAATGCTGACTCTGGATATCCTGCAGAGATGAAAGTGATGGCTGACATCTCAAGCAGGAAGGTGCAATGATGATCCAAAAATGTTCCCTCACACAGGTATGAATTGTAAACCCACTGCTGACCCCTGCCTTAGTGCTACTGCCTGCATTCCATCCATACACTCCAAAAGCCTGAGGGGAAGCAGAGACAAGGAGCATTTTCACATGGCAGTTAGCAGGGGCACTGGGGCAGCAACTACTGCTGTCTTTTAAATAACAGGACAAATAGGATGCACATAAGGATGTGGTGGGCTCCAGAAGGCAGTGCATCTCCCCCAAGGTTCTGCACTGAGCAGAACTATTATAGCAACATATTGCAGCAAATACTTCTGGTATCAAATTTCTCCCCTCACTCTCCCTTCAAAAGTGCATGATTCCACCTCCAGATACAGTCAGATGCGCTTAAAAAACAAAAGAGCTGTTCAAGGGACAGCATGAGTCTACTAAAGCCATGGCAGTACACCCAGAATACTGAACACCCTGAGAATACAGTCCCAAAGGCCAGAAGAGGGTGAGGCACAGATGCCAACAGCTTCTGTGGGTCAGAGAATTACCCAAAAGAGTGGTAAGAGACTATTCCAGAATCAGTTACCTGCTGGGAAAGCTAAGGGTCCCCCTAACCTGGCACAGGACACAATGCGGCGATTCTCATACAAATTTGCTGACCTTCCTACGTTTTCATGGGACTTAGCAGTGATTTAATCGCTTCCCATGGGCAAAGCAAGACAGACCTATCCTCTGCCAAAATAAAATCTATTCAGAGTTTCAAGTCTGTGACCATTCTTATTTAGTGTTTGTAACTACTGCTTGTGCATATGTGCACATAAAAGAATCCTTCTGTTTGCTAGATTACACCTCCTGTGAGGTGTCAACAAGTGCATCTTAGCTTCTTATGAACTTCTTATGAACATTCTCAAACTTCTTATGAATAGTAGGCTTCTTCACTGATGACTGTGACGAGAATTCCATACAGAGCAAAACTCAACATATGTGCAAGTAGTCCCTACTGATACAAACCAGGAATGTTCTGTAGGTGAGGAGTGATGGATGAATTAACACTGACATTTAAAACTTATGGTACTAGACACAAAAGCTCATGAACCCATTAGTTAAACTTTTCAATATTTGTTGATTCTTTCACAATTTTGGTGGGGAGTTTTTCAGGAAAAAAAATGGTTAAAAATTAAAAAGCACCTCATAAATGCTTAACCAAACATGGAAACCCATTCTAGTCAGCCATTGACTAGGAAAATAGAACAGTGACAGAACTTCAACAAGAGGATGTGTAAAAGTCATAAATGCCGTATCTTAGGATGGGTAATTTGGAAAATAGTTTGAATGATTTTTCTCATGTTGCTAAAATTTTGAATCATCTGAAGAGCTGGTGGACAGATATAAAACTAGACTGAAGGGCCCTTAGAAGACTCAAACATGTAGTGAACATGCTTTCTCTGGATTCCACGGGCAGAGAGGCAGAGAGGAGTAAATAGCACTGTGAGAGCAATAACAGGAGTGAGACACCGTTATTCATTATTGATGAATAACCTTTCCTCACTTCAAACTAGTCAAGGATGGGGTGGAATGATTACCCCCAAAACATAGGCCTCCACCTCACACTACAGACTACAGCAAGTCTGAGAACATTGCTAAGTGGTTTGCAATTAAATGAAAATGAAACCGCAAAGAAAAGGGGTTTTTTCCTCTTCCTTCAAAAATCCCCTAACAAAGACAGAACTTCCTGTGCCTGGTTAAGCTGAGTAACTGCTGAAGTGATGTGACAAATCCCTCTTCCTCAGCACCAACATTTCATAGTGGCAGTAAACAGCATCATTTTCATTTATATTTAATGAGAAAATAAAATGACAAACAAACTTTAAATTATATGATTTTTCCTATTAAAAATAGAGGGGTATGAAAGAAATAAATCTTGGAATGTTTTGACAATTTCAGGGAAATATTTTTATTAAAGAAATGTAAGTACACAACAAAAAGAAGTGCTCAATTTCACAGTGCACAAAGAAAGTGGGCTGGCTGATCTCTCTGGCATAAATCAGAAATAGCATCATTTAAAATAATGGCATTACACCAGTAAAAAAAAAGCTTGCAAGACCTGAGTTCAAAGACTATAACAGAAGGCTCCACTTTTCCTTTCACAAAGGAAAAATCTATTTTAAAAAACCCAAAAAAACAAAAAACCTTTAAACAAACAAAAAACATAAAAAAACAACCCAAACCAAAGCAAAAAAATCAACAATTCATTCCTCTGAAATACCTTAGACAACCTCCCCCCGCCAGTGTCTACACGTATAGCACTAGTGAAAAAAAAATGGTTTGCAGACTTATATCCAAAAATTAGAAAACATTAAATCACCTTTAAGGCCCTAGCAAGCCATGACTCACATCTATGACTAAATACTATCAAATTGCTTAAGTAAGACAGCATGATTTTACTTTTCAGATTAGAAGAAAGGGAATAAAATAACATGAAACACTTTGTATTTGGCTCTATTACAAATTCAGAGTTACTCCTCATGGGTTAGTTTAATCTCAGACTCAAAATTGCATTCACCATATGGAAAACTAAGCACTGAGTTTAACATGACAGTTAAATTAAGCAAAGGGTCATAGGGCTCCATGGAGGGGTCTGGACAGGCTGGACCATGGGCCAAGGCCAGTGGTGTGAGGCTCAACAAGGCCCAGTGCTGGGTCCTGCCCTTGGGTCACAGCAAGCCCAGGCAGTGCCACAGGCTGGGGCAGAGTGGCTGCAAAGCTGCCACAGGAAAAGGCCCTGGGGGTGCTGGTGACAGCAGCTGAACATGAGCCAGCAGTGCCCAGGTGGCCAAGAAGGCCAATGGCATCCTGGCCTGTGCCAGCAATGGTGTGGCCAGCAGGAGCAGGGCAGGGATTGTCCCCCTGTACTCAGCACTGGTGAGGCCACACCTCAAATCATGTGTGCATTTCTTAACCCCTGACTTTAAGAAGGGTACAGAACTGCTGGAGTGTGTCCAAAGAGAAGGTCAACAGAGCTGGGGAAGGGCCTGGAGCATAAGTCCTCTGATGAGCTGCTGAGAGAGCTGGGAGGGTCTAACCTGGAGAAAAGGAGGCTCAGGGGGCTTTAAATTGGATATTAAGATGTATTTCTTCACCAAAAGGACTGTCAAGCTTTGGCAGGCTATCCAGGGAAGTTGTGCAGTCACAGGTAGATGTGCAGCTTAAGGGACATGGTTTAGTGGTGGACTTGGCATGGCCAGGTTACAGTTGGACTAGATGTTCATTGGCCTACATCACCTATGTATGTCAGCTGTGTGATTACCATTGATTCGCTAATTAATGTAAAGATTAATGAAGGCAACTATTCTTTATAGAACTTGTCTTCATTATTACAAGTTAGACTGACCAAATCCTAATTTGTCTTGTTGCCATGACTTTTACTTAGGGTGAAAATCAAAATGGAGATTTAAAATGAAAGGTTAAGCATGTAAGGTGTGAACCCTTGCTGAAAAAATGTGACTGTTGAGTGATAGCAAGCATTTCCTCTAATGTGGATGTATGGTTTCAATACAGACACCCTGGCAACAGAAGGATAGTGTGGAGACACCCAAATTTGCTTTAGGAGAAGCACAAGTTAATTGTTGGCATGGTGGCTTTTATACTTATTATGTCTAGTTGCAGAAGTGAGAACCTGATGAGAACTAAAGGGAGAATATTCTGTGCAGACTCAACTGTTACAGCTCAGAAACACAGTAGTTGCTAATAGTTTTTGTCAAAACCAAACATTTAGACACTGCAAGACTGCACATTGGAATTGACACTTACTGGGGCCAGACAACGAGTAGGAAAGTTAAAATTCTGTCTTATTTTTTCATTGAACTAAAAAAAGGCATCTTGGCTCACATTCATTTACATTTCCACTTTCAATTCTATAAAAACTATTTTCCCTATAGAAATGTCTGCATTAAAGTTCTACCACCATCCAATTCTATCTATTTGATACACAGAGAAGAATCTCTGCATTTTAGTGTACTGGTGCTGTGAGCTGTCTTTAGGAGATTGAATTCCACTGAATTATGGCAGAGCTCAGGAGTAACTCCTCCAAAACTTCTAATGAGGCTATAGCCAAACTGGCTTACTTATTTCCTGCTGACACCACACTGCAAGTTGTTATTGTAAGATAAGTTTTGCCACTTCCTTTTTGCTTTCCTGTAAAGCTGAGACACAAATCCAGGTGTCACCAACAGCCAAACAGATCTCTAGTTTACTGTGAAGGTGTGGATCATCTCCCCAGAATAAATTAGTTTGCCATGGGGCAGTTCTGAGTTGTACAGAACCACAAGTCTCGTTCTTCTTTCCTCCTGGGTTGGGTCAGGTGAGCAGGTGGGAGAGCTGGCTCTTTGCTAATTTCTACTGCAAGAAACGAGTAAGCTTTACATCGCTTTATTCTGTGCCTTCATTCTTTGATTCCTTATTGGTAGCCACAACAATTTCTTATTTTTGCCACTAACATAATACAGTATCTAGCTACTGTTTTAGGGATCAGAAATCCCCCTTAGAATAGCACCATCTACTATCATTGTCAGAAGCTCCCTTGTCTTGACTAACACAATGGTCTGATGAAAGTCATTATTTCAAGTTATTTCTGTATCTATAATACTGCAATACGCCCATCAGAATTACTGTTAGCTATTACTATAACACCACTCACTAGCAATGAAATACTGCACAAACATCTTGAAACATATTCTTCTGCTGTTAATTTCTTATAGGACATTCACATGTTCCAGATTATTGAGAAATAAATTATTGGAATTGCTCACTTGCATGCTACTGACTACTGTGATCACCTTGAAACAATCATAACAGAACAGATTTAAAGAAATTAAATTACATAGCGTAGAGTGCTCATTCATAATTGAAAAGTTCATAGAGCAACACATTATTTCCTCAGATACTCAGATGACTCAAATTAACAATAGAAACAACTGAGCATAAAAATTTACCAGAAGTGATAAACTACAATAAAATCTACTGGAAAAAAAAGCCCAAAACCAAACAAACACATTAGAGAACAGATAGATAGATAGATAGATAGATAGATAGATAGATAGATAGATAGATAGATAGATGATAGATGCCAAATCAATGACAATTGTTAAAGGAATTTTTTTTTTTAATGTTATAGAAAATTTATCAAAAGACAACACAATTAGATTAGTAAACTCATTATGGAATATTGTGCAGGTATTTTATCTTGTAATGGCTAGGAAGATGAAATCATCAGCCCAACACATTGTGTTTAGCCTTTTAAAAAAATATTTTTAGTTTTTACTTCTGAAAAAAAATCTGAATTACATTTTTCAAAGAAATGTTAAAAATATATGTTATTTCTTACCTATAAATGGTATGGGGAACATACACTTCTCTAATTGGGAATTCCAAAATTTCTTTGTGAGGGCGATTACGGTTTTCTGAAAATGGCTTCAGTGGGAGTAGTTCTGGTGTCAGACAATAACCAATGTTTTCTGGAGCTGGGGAAATCTCCACTTTAAGAGTTCCTTTAAAATCAAATCACAAAATATTAACAAAAATATAAAAAATTATCAGCCTATAATAAAAGAAAAATTGAAACAATATGTAAGGTTACATAGCAATGGTGCAGAAAAAAGAACTGGTTCTTGGGCTGCATGAGAAGAAAATAATAGGTACAGAAAGATACAGAAAAAGTAGCCTACATACAACCCAGTCACAATCAGGGCAACACAGAGCTTCTTGTCTACCCTGTACTGTTTCAAAGAAAATAGAAAGAAAGAAGGAATATTATATGCTGGTCGATGTTCTAGTGTCTTTCACGCACAAGTAACATAACATTTGTCTGGGAGACAAACAAAAGGTGTGCTGTCTAATACAGTTCTCTCTTACTCCCCCTCCCCTCAGGTTCTGCTGGGATTAATCTCTGGCAAAGTAGGCACCACCCACCAGGAAACCTAGGCTTTTTGTGGTGAGCAGTTACACAGTTAGTACTGATAACATTTACCCCACTACAAACAGAAATTCTCTGCTGTGGAAAGTTAATACCGTTTGTGGAGCTCAGACTTGTCATTTCTGGAAATCTGCTAAAAAGGAAAAACAGCTTTGTCCTCAGTTCATATTTTTTAAGGCTCCTCCACAATGCAGAAGAGGTTGAACTGTAATTTACTTGAAAAGAAAAATTAAGCTGGTCAGGTGTTTGACAGTAGCTAAACACTGCCTGTACTTCTCTTCTTTGTTAACTAATGCTGACTAACATCAAGCTAAGATGAAATGTGTATACATTTTAACCTCTCTATAAAACATGAACCATTTCAAAGCATTGCAGGGAAGTAGCAAGGATCCTTGAAATTTGCCGTAAAGAACTGTCCTCAAATGGTTTGAATAATAACAAAAGATATCCAGTAGGTACACTGTAAATTAGGGAGAAAAAGAAATAATTTTAAAATATTAAACTAAATCTAAATTTCCATACTCTTTCATGCAGAAAAAAAAATTCAAAAGCATTTGTGTTCAGGTAGACACCAGAAACCCAGGAAGTTCCAAAATAGCACATACTATAGGCTTTTAACCCAAGTCAAATAGGTTTTGGGTTCAGAATTTACAGAACAGTTTAGGGGAGAAAAATACATATAACAACTTCATCCAAAATTAATTATGTACCTGGTAAAGTCTTAATTCTTCTTTGTAAGGAAGATGATCTTTTGAAATCAGCTAAAAATTTAAACAGATCTTCATCACTGAGCCTGTCTCCTTCCTACCAAGAGAAAGACAAAAATCAGTATCTTTGTAACAATACTTCATAACATGGACAAAAGGTGCAGGAGTGAACCATGTCCTTAAGGCATCCAAAGCCAGTGGATTACTCTTTACTTGACTGCAGTTGTCTCTCTATCCCCTCACAAATATAACTGGTAGCTTTTCCCAACACAATTCATATTACATTGATAAAAAAATGTCTTATGAAATCAGACCTAAAGAGAATCCAGTACCTGTTTAAAGAAGGTGGTAAAGGTGGTCAGAGGCATTGTTTTGAAGTTTGATGCTGGATAGTTATCCTCTGAGTTGAAAGTTCTCTCAGAAAGCCTTCTTGCCTGCAGCAGTGTTGCTTTCTTGTCACTACTGGAACCTTTCCCTTCAAAGAGAAATTAAATGCATCATCACCTTGTTTTTTACTTTTTGTTGCAGGACAAAGATTCCCAGAATACACTAGAAAACCACAGAAAAATCTCACCAACATTAGAGGATAGAGCAACTAAAACATTCTGCTTCTTTTATTTCCGACTATGTGAAACAGTGGAATACTAGGACACACCTATTAAAGTGGCATTATTTCTGCAGAGCAAATGTTTATTTAAATTTTTAGTTCATGGGTTATAAAGCATATTGAACAATGGTCCTGCCTACCAAACTGATACGTTTGGTATCTTGATTGTTCAGTATTGCTAGCTAACCCCATGGGCAAAGGAAATTTTACTTCTACAAAGGCAGTGTTCAATGAAAATTGGGCCTAAACCATGAAAGAATATTTAGCAGACATAAAAATAAATATGCAGAGACAACATGGTGAGCACAATTAATTTGTAAGTGTCTGTAGGACTGAAAAGGAAAGCTGTCAAGACATGAGTTTGAATCTGTGATTCACTTTTGATGCCAGAGTGAATAACATTGTTTCCTATACCCAGTCCTACTGCAGAGCCATTTTGCCTTACTTAGAAGAGTTAGACAAGTACCATTTAAACTTTCAGCTTCTTGTATTTCTCGTTCAAGTGTTGAAAAGTTGAAGAAACTAGCTAAGTTTATGGGAATCCAGGCAAATGGCATTCTGTATTTCCCCAACCTTTGACAAAAGGATTCAGCTTGTGCTTTCAGTTTTTCAATCTTTTCTTTTGTCTGAAACAAAGAAAATATTGGCTGTTTCAAAAGAGGTCAGTTATTGCAACGCTACCATAGACAAAAATGTAAGTTACATATTCACAGTTCAGTAAATAATTTGCATTGGTATCTTGTATTTTCTTGCTACATCATAGACAGAACTGTAGCTATTTTGATTTGTACATTCACTTCAATTTCTTTTCAATGAGTTCATTTGTATTATAGAAATGTAGAAAGCCAGTCTTTTTGTAGTAATATTCAAATCCAGAATGAGCAATCACCATGAAACATTAGCAGGTTCTACTTCTTTCATCAGATACAGAAAAAAATTCTATTGAAAGCAATATTCTAAAGGTGAGACATGTGGAAGCACAGCAAACACTGTCAGTGTGTTCCACGGGGTAAATGACCGTGAATTTCTTGAACAGAACTCACATTATCTATGGACAACAGTACTGAATGGGAGAGCTGCACACTACAACAGGCCATCTGCCCATCCAAACCAACAGCATGTCTCTGAGGTACAAGCATGTCTGCTAATTCTACCTTTCACTCATTTCCTTTGCTCACCCCCATCTGCTTCATGACTCAAGACTGTGTCAGTATTGACTTCCAAAGGGGTCAGTAACAATAATGCACCTTGCCTTCTCCTGATTTCTTTCTGTCAGTCACAGACATCAAACTGCTTGCACAATGGATGATCTAACCACCTTTTCCTCCAGTGTTTTTGGTATTTCATCCTATTTCAAACAGTTGGCTCTTTGTCTGTTCTTTTTGTTTGTTTGGTTGGTTGTTTTAAGCATGCATTTTTTGATCTAAATATTCTTTACAGTTATTTATTTACCTTGCCAGCCTCACTTTCTTTAAGAACCATGTAGGGCTCTGCACAGTCTCCGATTTCTCCTTGCTGAAGCACTTTTTCTATCTACAAAAAGCAATACAATAAGATGATTAAAGAAAAAATGTCATCCAAATAGTAACATGTTGTTTCTCTAGCAATTTTAAAGAGCTCGCCTAGATATATAACTGTATATAATTTCTTAAAACTGTCTTTATGGAGTAACTGATGCTAAACCTTCTAGTTTTCATCTGTTAGAAAGCAGAAAATATATATGTGACAACACAGTCAATCACTTACTACCACATTTTCACTGAAATAAGGATAATTAACACATTTCAAATGAAGTGGTTCAGGCTAACTCAGTCTCAGAATTAAGCAAATAAAATGATGCAAAGTGCACAAAAGTGATGCCAAAAAACCTCCACAGAATGTAAATAAAATTTTTCAAAATGTCTTATTTCACTATATTTTTGATTTCCCTTAGGCAGAGATAGGAAATTCTACGTACTTAGTAGAACTGGCACATGGGATAGTAATATAACCTTGTAGCTTGAAATGAGTTATACCACTGGACACCTGCTCACATACTACTATTAAAAACTGTCATAATTCATCTCATCTAGACAAAAGCCATGTTTGTCAGTTCCATGAGCTCAGACAACAGGAACAGGCAGAATGGTGTCAAAGTAGTACTGTAACATACCTTTATTACCAGGTATATATCTGGTGAGGGATAAGTGACAGAAAATATTGCTGATCTTGCCTGAGTAGACAAGTCAATGCAGGGTGTATGAGAACGCAAGAATCCTCTTAATGAATCAGAATTGAGGTCACAATGAAAATTTTCCGAGATCTTGAAAAGAAAAAAAGGGGTTAAAATATGGTGTAAAGCAAAAATGCCTAAAATTTAACTTTAAAGCAAGTCAAAATCTGTGACTACAACTACAAAATCAGCAATTGCAATAATGTGGCTGACTCGATAGCAAGAATCCTGGATCAGACTACGTGTGTAAAAAAGTAGCAAGTTTTGTGTAAGTTTTCCTAAGTTGCTACTCTGAAGATAAAAACCCAGGCCAAGTGAACAAAAATATTGTATATACACTTACCTTTTTTCTTTCTTTTATGTCATAGAGAGCTATGCATGCAAACAAAGGTTCTATCTCTATATCAAACCTGTTAGGGAAAGACACACAAGACACTGATTGATACTGCAGTCATATGGCGGTGCATAAGAAAAAAAGGAAGAGTTATATTTTGACTGGCACTTTCATTAAAATGCAGAGAAATACTTAGCTCCAGACCTCAGCTCTCTCAAAGTCTTGAGGATTTTTTTTATTAGTGCATTATATTAGATGATTTTGAGAGGAAAAGAAGGGTAGTAGACTGCATGCAATGTATTTTCTAAATTTGACAGAAAGATGGTCTCAGAGATTGGTTAAAATTATCATACATTGCTCTTTTTTTTCTGTTTATGAAGTTATGCTGGCTTTACCTGGGAGAGAATTAATTTCTTCAGAGTGGGGCTAGGGTTTTGGAATTGTGCTGAACACAGGGTTAATAATACAAAGATATTTCTGTTGCTGAGTAGGGCTTGCCTAAAACTAAGGCCTTTTCTGCTTTTGGTACTCCTCCAGCTGGTGAGGAGACTAGGGTGTGTGGGAGACTGGAAGGAGACAAAGATAGGACAGGTGACCTCAAATAACCAAAGGGATATTCCAGATCATGTGACACCATGCTCAGAATACAAATAGGGGGTAAAATGAGCAAGGAGGGGGAAATCTGGACTGATGGTATTTGTCTTCCCAAGTCATATTACATGTGGACTTGCTCTCCTGGAGATGGATGAACACCTGCCTGTGATTGGGAACTAGTGAGTTAATTCCTTGTTTTCCTTTGCTTGTCTGTGTGCCACTTGCTTTCCCTATTAAAATGTCCTTGTCTCAACCCATGAGTTCTCCAGATTTACTGTTCTGATTCTCTCCCCAGTCCTGCTGATGGAGGAATGAGCGAGTGGTTGTGTGGGGCTTGGATGGTGGCTGGGGTTAAACCACAACAAAAGTCCAGCAGTGCATAGGACATCAATCACCTCTTCTTTTTTTAAAGTATATAATCTGGGTTCACTCCCAACTCTTTTTCATCCTGGCATGCTAAAGATTTCTGTAAAGATGGATATAGAAAAAATTCTCTGCTACACTAAGAAAGAACGCTTGAGCAGTGAATGCTGCTGTAGGGGACAGCTATGGTGGTGCAACAAGGTGTGCAGCTGCACACTGTTGTGAACTCAGAAATGGTGAGCAATTCTTGTGAAGGATTACTTACTTCAGAGTGTGCAGCTTCACCAAAATCCTGTTGCCCAGATGTTCCTTTGGGCGATCTGGCACTGGTCGTATCTCCACTACATCTTCCTATCATTAAACAATCATACTCAATTAAAACAACTGTAAATTTACACACTTGCATAAAACATTTACATGACAGTAGCCACTGCTACAGACCAGCATCTTCCCCCCCTCAGTGGGCAGTTAATGTCCCCAGAGATGAAAGGAAACAGATTTATTATTTCTGAATATTTACATTCCTGACCCCTAACTGGCATTTACACCAAATATTTACAGTTGTGGACCCCAAGTACAAGCTGCTATGAAAGGTGACGCCCTGACATAGCCGTATCACCATCATATGGCTTGGCCCACACTGAGAGCAGTGTAGCGTTTATCTGCGGTCGTGCGGCTTTAACCTCGGGCACGCTGGGACAGCCACCGGGGAGAGGGGAGCAGGACAGCCGGGCTCCGGCTCACCTCATCCACGGCGGGGTAGAGGGCGAGGAGCTCAGGGTGCCTGTTGGTGCGGCGTGCCTCCTCGTTCAGCCGCTCGAACTCCTCGGCGCTGGCGTGCCGCAGCAGGTGCTCCAGCCGCGGGTCCGGCTGCAGGCTGCGCAGCTCCGGGTCCGAGCAGGCCGCGCTCGTCCTCGAGGTCTCCTCCGGGACAGCAGGAACATGCTGGGGTCCCACCTGCTGGAAAACAGGAAAATAGCAAGGTGTGGCTTGGGCACCAGGGTGTCAAGAATGGCTCTTGGTGAGCTGGCAGAGGGTATTTTAACGCCTCCTCTGCCGCGAAGCCTAATGGCCAGCATGGTGCTCTGCTTGATGCCAACACAGATGACAGAATCACAGAATATGCTGAGTTGGAAGGGATCCACTAGGATCACAGAATCCAGCTCCTGGCCCTGCACAGGACCATCCCCAAGAATCACACCATGTGCCTGAGAGCATTGTCCAAACGCTTCTTGAACTCTGTCAGGCTTGGTGCTGTGACCACTTTCTGGGGAGCCTGTTCCAGTGCCCAGACACCCTCTGGGTGAAGAACCTTTTCCTGATATCCAACCTAAACCTCCCCTGACACAACTTCAGGCCATTCCTGTGGGTCCTGTCACTGGTCACCACAGAGAAGAGATCAGTGCCTGCCCCTCCTCTTCCCCTTGCAAGGAAAAGGTGAACTGCAATGAGGTGTCCCCTCAGTGTTCTCTTCTTCAGGCTGAACAGACCAAACAACCTCAGACCCTTCTCATACGGCTCCACCACAAGGCCTTTCACCAGCTTTGTGTCCGTCCTTTGGATGCTCTTCAATAGCTTTCTATCTCTCTTATACTGCAGTGACCACAACTGCACACAACACTCAGGGGGAGTCACACCACATGCTTCTTTTGAGGGAAGCTGCTGTATTTGATCACTTTTCCCAAAGTGAAGAAAATGTACCTGAAAAGTTGCATCGCCAGAATCCAATGTTTCTGATTCAAATGTTTGTTTTTGAAGTGTTTTGTGAAAATCTTTTCGGGATCCCTTGTTTTTCAGGCTACAAGTATCTGAATTCCCTTGGTTTCTTTTATGGAGAAGCCCAAGAAGGTCAGGAGAACATGACGAAGTGTTAAGGGAAAATAAAACAGAAAAGACAAATTAAAAATTATTTAAAAACTGAAAAGATTGTTCTGCAAAAAGCAGTGTAGCACAGCTTTTATATAAAACCTGACATTTCACAATTTTAACATGTTTTATGCACCATTGTGACTCTATAATGTATATTAAGAACAGTTTAAAAGGAAAAAAAAGGTAATTCAGATAATTTTTCTACAGAGTATAGGTCTAAGACAGCAGGAAAACCTAACCTAGGTACAAAATCTGCTCTGATCTCCTCATCAGACATGGTGATTATTTCAGTGACCTTAAGAACACGGATCAGGATCACTTATCTCTTGGCTGGCCTCTTCAATTATATACATCAAATCTCTTACTGCTCTTATCCGGGACCTAGCTTGTATGCCAAGCTAATCGCATGCAACAATCTACAACTTCCAGAAAAACGCCTGGTTTTGAAGAGGGCTATTTCTATGCCCCAATGTAACTCTCCAGGTTGGCAGCTTTGAAAAATTCTTCTGAAATTTCAAGTTACTTTTTTTTGAGGCAGATTAAAAAAAACCAGCAGATACCCTGAAAAAAAGGCATTAGATGCATCCAGACCTCTGTTTCTTTCACTTTAGTATGCAATTTGCTAAATCCTGTGATAGTCTTTTTTGCAATCAATCTCCTTATTTACAACATCCTGCTTCATTCATTTTCCTTTCTGTGATACTCCCAAGGAAATGACTGAGCATCTGAGTACTTTCATAAAGAAGACACAATAAGCAATTATTGATCAGGGAGACACCTTTTTATTACATTTTGGGAGTAACTGAATTATATGCTCTGATGTGTTTTAATTTTAATTGTTTGCATTTTAATCGTTTGCCAGTTCACTGCAACGAAAACTGGTCATAAAAAGACAATCCCAGCTCTCCTTGGATGTGACCTTGTTTTGGAACCACTGTAATTATCCAGAATGGAAGGCAGAAATTTCTGCATGACTTTAAGACATTTAAGAATCCAAAAAAGGTTGTATAGATTTTTTTTTCACTGCCTCTGGTGGCAAACTAATGATTAATGGAGAAATTTATGTACCTGAGTTCACATTTTCCCTGTGGTGTGAAAACTACACTAAAGATGCCTTTCCCCATAACTACTGCTGGAATATTTATTTATACCACTTATTTATTTTGAAAAGCATTATAGCAATTAAAACTCACCAAGTGGCAAACCATGGTTTTAATACACATGTCAATTTAATGGGCACACACTGAATTAAGAAAATGAGATGAGGAAAAAACCCAAAGGACAACTGAAAAGAGAAATAGGCACAGGAACAAGCTACTCATTCAGCCTCCTGCAAGGCCACATGGACTCCAGCTGTGCCCAGCTTTTCTGCCACATACCTCTCTACCCTGGGGCCTGAGGATAACCTCTGCTCATGCCACTCACTGCAGACTCCTCAATCTCCTGTTCTGAACCTTCACATTCATGAGTGGATCAAAGTCACTCACACACTTGTCTCACCCATAGCTCACCAGACAATATATTTAGCAACCTGTTCTATAACATCTGTCAAGCAGGCAGCTACAGTTTTTCCAGCCTTCCTCAAAACAATGGAAACAATCACTTTTTTCTCATTTTTCTCTTGATATCTTTTCTTCTGCTTACACTTTTTTTTTAAAGAAAAAAAAGCTGTCCAAGCATAACATGAGATTCCCAATATCAATCTATCACTGGATTATGTGACACTGCAGCATATTTCGTAGTGGTTTGTTCTTTGCAATTTTTAATAACTTGCTGGCATTGCTAGCCACAGCTGCCAAAGCTCAGCTCTCTGGCAGAGTCCACCATCATGTTTACCACAGAGTCAACTGCTTAATGAAGATTTTGAATGCAAATTTACGTCACCCGAATTAATGAAACAGTAAAACACTCAGCAAAACTTTCCACATATGTATATTTCTATGGCTCCATTCACACTTCTACCAGCACACACAAATGCAAAAATAGCCATGTTCTATTTTTCACTTCACCTACTTTACTGCTTACTCCCTTCTCCTGTGCTCAAACAAAGCTGCACACTGGCTATTTACAGCATACAGAACAGCACTGTGTGAAAGAGCTAGTGCCTCTGCTCTGAGTGGTGAGGGAGGAGAGCCAACAAAACCCACTAGCCTACTTTTAGTGACTCACTGCAGAGCAGTTCTGAGAATTCAATCAGTTTCATCAGCACCCCTGGAGGAAGTCGCTTAATAACCCCCCATAGCTGCTCCACTGAGGAGCACAAGCTGCACAGTTAAACAGTGCAAATTTCTCTGCAATCACCATTGTAAACCCATAAGGCACCCATAACCCAACTGGCTGCTGATGTCCATCAGAAAAACACAGAGTAACAAGATGGAGTGAAGAGGCACAACAAAATTGCAGCAAATGTGTCAGCACTCAACCACCTGCTGCTCCTTCTGCTTTTCAAGAGCTGGGCATGAGTGCAGGAGTGGATGAAGAGGAAGTGCTATGGACAAAACAGAGCTCCAAAAACCTCTTTCTGAAGAACAGGATGAGGTGATGGGGAAGGAGGCAAGACATCCCACAGACTCCCCTAAGAGTCTGGGAACAGACATCCTGCAACAGAGAGCACTGACTGAGAGTCCCCTTCACATTTTACATATGAAACAGAATAGGACAGAATAAAATAAAATTAAATTTAAATTAAATTAAAATATAATGAACTAGACTAAAGGAAATGAAGCACTTATAATGCCTACAGGCCCAACTCTCTGTGTTGAATTACACTGAGCTCAAATGCAGAAATCATTTACTGATATAAAATAGTAAATTTGGGTATAACACGGATAATCGTATGAACACAATCACTGCTGGGAAAGGCCATAATCTTTGAGTTTTCAGACACATTTGGAAATCAAATCATATTGAATTTTCAGGGCATGAATAGGAGAAAAGCATGCAAATATAATCTTTATCCCTGTTATCTTTCCTTTTAGTGGGATCAAACAGTACTAGTTTTCCTGACTAAGATAAATCATCACTACAGAGGGTTGATGTGAATTTCTTCCCATCAACTTCTCATCCATTTATAGCCTGATAATTAAGAAGCAGATGCTAAAGTATTTGGCAATGCACACCATCTCAAACAAAACGATATGGTTATTTATACTACTGAAAAGTCAGTTCTCATCTTCAATCACTGACTAAAATCATAATAATTTAGGATTACTTATAAGAGCAAACATCTCCTCTCTGATAAGTAAGATGAAATGTATTTTTTATTTTATTTAGTTTTATCTTGCTTACTTTCGATTCACAATCAGCCACTCACGGATGTAAGTCTGAACACAGTCTTTGACGTGTGAGTCTAGTTCAACCCTGTGGAAAAAGCAACATATTTCAGCTCCTAAGTCATACTTTCAGGACAAACAAATTTATCTAAACATGCTAGTCAGATAAAGGCCTCTCTGTTAGTCCTCTCCTGTGTATTTATTTTACTGCTAAACTATTGTTTGAGGTTTAAAAAAAATCCTCTGTACTGCATGAATTCCCTTATGCAGGTTTTTGGTATTGTGCTGATAAACGTACAAGCATACATTTAACAGAGAAGAGGTAACCACTTCCTACACTATCTATTTATAAACATAAGAGTGACATTGCTATAAAATATAGTAAAATTAAACAAATTATACAACATAAACAACCTTGTGATTTTCAAAACTTGATAACAAGTCTCAAGATATAGAAATATTTTTTTAGAGGCCTCAGCTCCTGGACTCTTGCAAATACCGAGTTTTTATGTATGGGCAATTTTCTCTTCCCTCAGAAACAAAGAAAATCTTAAAAAGGGATGCCCTTTAGAACTTAAAGTTTAGAACTTGAAGGTTAAAAAGCTTCTAATCAGATAGCATAATAAAACTTTAAGTTCTAAGAATACATTATAATTTCATTTTCTTTTTTTCAAATAAGTCTTCCTTAATGAAGGGGGTTGTCAGTGCTCCTTGATAGCCTGGATACTATTTGGAACTACAGGTCTTTCAGCCAATGTCCCATGAACTTCACATCATGACGCTGTGGCATAATTCCCGTATGCCCATTCTTAAAAATTTTAATGATCTGTTCCAAAATAATTTTTAGCATTCTCCAATCCAAGTGAGTAAAAGAGTAGGTAGGATAGACATTCAATACAGGAACGGGTGAAAGGTATTATGATTTTTAGCACTTTCCACATAGAACTCCTGAGAGATTTGCAACTGGTTACCGAGGCCGGCTAACAGCTTTTTCAGGTTTGTGTGGGCACAGTGGGACAGAGCCTTGCCTGATGCCATGCTGTTGAGTGCCCCTGCCTCTGGTGGCTCCTGCCTCTGGATCAGGTGGGAGGTGTGTTTGCTGGCAGGCAGCACATTAACCCAGTTTGGTCGGTGGTACCTGTTTCCTGTTCTCTGCACACAGAAACATCAAAGACTGCACTGCCTGCAGGCCCATCCTTGGTTCATGCCCCTGCTGTGTTCTCATCCTCCCTAACACATCCTGGCACTCTTGATCAGGATTTTCTATAAAAACACCAATATAAATTATATCAATGTGAATGACTAAGTGGCAAGCTGCTGTAAAAAAAATCTGCTGAAAGCACATTTGTTGGTATTGACTATTTGAGCTTTGTCACAGACTCCTTATAGAACATGTAATAACTTTGTGGCACAAATCAGGCTTAAAACTGATTTTACAGCATGAGCCTGCATGGTCTTCTACTGGAAAAACAAATAGGTAACTGCTGGTTTAAACATCAGGCATGGTGGGAAATAACCTTGAAAATAGGTAAGAAATGGCCTTATTTTAGATGTAATTTCAAAAGTTGAATAATTATTTCAATATTTTTGTCCATTGTTTAAACAAAGGTTACTTCAAGCAAAAAAATCCCATTTGTTGTCTTCCACATCCATTCTCTCTCAAATCCACAGAAAAAAACAAGAATACCTTGTAAAGATTGGGACTTTTCTATAAATAACTTCAATTGAAAATCATGGGTTCTGCAAATATTAGAAGCTGTGTGATTCAAAGAGTTCTCAGGTAACCTAGCATGGCATCTCATCTCTACATCTGTCTTTGTTCTCCTTGAGAGAAGCACTGGGTCAAGAAGAAACTTGCAGACTGAAACCTTGCTTAGAGAGAGGATTCTCAACTGGTCTACAGCTGGCAAAAATCACACAAACTGTGCTTCCCACTTAGCCTCATTGTATTTGGTGTGTCGGGCAGAAAACACTGAACAAATACTTCTGTTATACAGGGCTCTAGTTTGAACAGCTGGCTGGTAAAAATTAGAGCAGCATGTATCAACTTTGGCAGGAACAGAGGGGGATGCAGGTCTACCCTGTGGGCCAAGACAATGTAAATGAAGCCAATTTGTCCCTCAGCATGGCAGTTCAGCACAGCACTGAATATAGCCTGTGCTGTTCATTTCCTGGATACGCTGTAAGGAGCCAGCCCCCATCCCAAACACACTGTATAGTTAGCCATCTCTGCTGATGTAGCAGTTTGGGGCTAAATGGTGCTGCTTCAGCTAAATGCTGCTTCGTATTGTCTCACTGTTACTCCTTGCAAAACTCAACAGGTCTTGGAGTTCTACTGTTTCACATTTACAGTGAAATAGTCCCTGAAGTGTATTTTGTATACATAGCCTTTCTAATATTGCATAGCCTTTCTAATAACACATCAGAAAACTCCCCGATGAATTTTCTCATTCTGAAAAATGCTTTTGTTCATAGCATGCCTGTTTTTCAAACCAGCTTAAATATTTGCAGGACCATTGAGCACCAGTGTCACCATAAGCTACCTATATAAGCTGTTTAAAACAGGGTAATTATTTCATCAATATCAGCCTAAAACCACATGTGACTTCTACACTAGAAATTAACACTTATTCCCCTTCCCAAACCTTGTGAAGTATGAACCATTTCCTCCCATTTAAGCAAGACAGGTACGGAGAAAGAGATTCTTAGTGATCTGATCAATGTAACACACAGCTGGCAAAAAAACCCAAAAAAGTCAATACTGTGCTTGTTACCTGATCAGAATAAACTTATCTCTGGCATCCCAGCTGCAAAAATTATTTTTCATACCATCCTCCTGTCCTTTACTCCTCTTCCTGTTGATGCCTACCTCACTTGTGCCACTACCAAGGAAGTTGTGTAAACACTTGCATAATTTTAAGTGTGCAAACAAGCCTAACAGAGCCAGTGGTAAAGTTCAAACATTTGAAGTTCAGGAACTGTGTAATGGCTGGACGCATGGCAGAGTGATGTTGGATCAACATCTTCAAAACTATTTTTAACTATTCAAAACTTTAATTATTTTTGCAGCATTTTGGAGGGAGAGAAACTTTCCTTACCCATCTTCTGGCATAGAGGGTTGCAAAGTCCTGCACTCTTTGGGTGTAAAGACAACATCCAAATCATCTTCAGGGAAGTCCCCAAGTTCTTGTGCTAGATCTAAGTCCAGGTTGTTCAGCTGAGTCATCAGGAAGCCTTCAAAATCTACTGGGTCTACTGCATCATAAAAGGAAGGCTAATGAGAAATAAAGAAGCATTTATTTTAGCAACAGAAGGTTCTTCTTGATAGTGCAATTTAGGCATATTTATTTAACTGTTGTAATTCCCATTCTTTATTACACATCAGAAACAAACATCTAAACTTCTAATCTTGAAACAAGGATATAAGGGAGATGACCAAAATGGCAGTGACAGGCAATGCCAATGGGCAGGAGATAGCAGACAAAACACACTAGGAATAACAAGGCCAGGTCTTGGAAGTTACTCCAAGTTACGGAGCTAAGGACTGCAGTTAGTGCTGTAGTTGCTGCCGTCACAAAGATGCACTCATTTGAGGCACTGTGCCTGAAAAACACTAATAGAAATGCTCTGTGCTTTCAAGTGCAACCAAAATTGAGGACAATATATACTCAAAATCAGGAAAAAATTACTATTTTTAATCTCTGAATATTACTGGATTCTGTATTATTTGAGTTCTTAATTTATTGTATTTTTCAAGGGTTTGTACAGTGCTTTTGCAAAAAATTACACGGAACTACTAAAGTTGTTACTGCAAACCATAGATATTCCCCATTTCTACAGTGCACTGCATTGCACCATGATAGACAGAAGCTGTATCTCATTACATTTAATTAGCCATTCTTAAACAGAAGGTCCACTCAGAACAAAGTTAAACAACTATGAGCTGTAAGACTCATGCATGCTTTTTATCTGTTTAGTGTCAAAAACAGAGGCAGAAACTCATGTTTGATTTGGCACTTGGAGATGTTCTACACACAAATAAATGTGACTTCATGTATTAAAAGTGTATGTATAGACAAAACTGAAAATTATTTTACTTGCTATGTAACAAATAAAAATACCCTGTATGTCTTTAGGAAATACAATATTTGTCCAGTTGAGTACAGAGACTAGAATCTTTTATCATTGATTTTCTTTCTTTAGAAAAATCTATAGTTTATTTTCTGTGTGTTCCAGAAAGGCTGATGACACCTCATCACTGTAAAACTGAAGAAAATTAGTTGCAGCATTAGAATAATAGCACTGGAATAACTTATTTACTGTGAGGAAGAATTCTAGAAAAACCAACTAATAAATCCTCCTTTCTGTAAAGGGCAAGGATTGCATTGCACTGATTATCCCAGATATCTTTCACGAGGCTGTCTTCTGAAGCTGCCAGCAAAAAATACATCTGTGGTGCTGTTGATGCATTGTGGGGAAAAGAAGACTTCCAATGTGCCTGGTATCAACACGCCTTTATATTCCATGTTATTCTGCCTGTTGTCTCATCCAATGTGTTCTTAAGCTATCCTCCTTATACTCCAGTGTAAACACCTGTGGGTCAAAATCAGCAAGTCTTCCCTCATTAATGCTGAGGCCTGCTCATGCAAGACTTTCATGGAAATCGACTGGAATTTCACCAGAGCATGAAGTGACTCCAGTGACACCATCGTTGTATCTAAAACATCAGGAATTTTAGCTCAATGGGACAATGAGAAATTTCTCAATTTATGAAACACACATAGAGACTCAAAAATGGCAAAGCACCAGTAACTTTGAACTAAAATGGCTCTGAACTTAATATGCTGCATCAGCCGCAGTAGAAAAGAAGATGTGTCAAAAACAATAATTAGTAAATGCAAGCTTTGGAACCATTTTAGTGTTGTGGACATATAGTTGAGGAAGTTTTTCAGATTAAAAAAATCCAGAAATATCTTGCAGAAAGTTAAGCATATTTGAAAGAAATGTGCTGGAAACATCTAGGAGAAGCAAACCAATTTAAACTTCTGAAAAAAACCTCATATGTGGTAAAAACTCCTGCAAATATTTTAGTAGAGACCTTTGAACCTAACCAAGTACCACCCCCTACCTCGGGTTCCCCTTTTAAAGGGAAACTATATTGGTTTCTGCATAAACAGAGTCTCTGAGCTCTCTCCTCTGCCTGTACATTTAAGGCATCAACTGAATTACCAAAATTTCTCTAGGAAAAGTTTTTCCCTGTCTTTGCTCTTTTTAGCCAAAAAGAAAACTTAACATTACCAGCAAGTCCATCAAATTATAAGGCTGTCAGAGGAAAAAAAATACTCTGCTGGCTTTTAGTTTAAGCATTATCTCTGGTTTGCACCTAGTGTAGTGCTGAAAATGCCGGATCAATAGTTATGAGTAAATAGTAAACCTTATTTGCTATTTTTTTATTAGTTATTGGCATAATATGGTTGAAGGCCATTTACTGTCCTGTCAGAGGGTAAAGCGTAACATGTTAATATATAGATATATAAAAAGGTTTATAGAGAGATTTTTAGATGTAAAAACATATAAAGTATTTAACAAAGAAATAATATGTAATAAATATAAATATATATAACATATATTTCAATCTAATAGAAAAAGTATTTCACAGAAAATTAAAGTAAAACACAGCTTAAAGTATATAAAGGTGTACTACATCTTTTCAGTTGCTGAAGATACCTTTTGCATGCAAAATAGTTTTGCTTAATTAAATCTAATTTTTAATTAACCATTATACTTCCTTTCAGAAGTCATACTTTTTCCATTCTGTCAGGTCAAATCCATTGCATTTCACAGTATCCTCTTTTTCTAGTTCAAGTGTTAACAATAACCTTTAATTATTAGAAATATGCGCTTTTGACTATTGTAAATTAGACACAAATGTAAAAAAAGGTAGTGTTAAAAGTAAATGCAGGTGGAGGGAAATGATCTCCTTAAAAACTGGTGCAGCATTTCAAAGGAAACACAGAAAATGGCTTAAATAAGAAGCCAGCACCCCTTTTCACATATCATAAAAACGTGCAAAACAATTTTCGACAGAAAATGCCAGAAACCATTACTGCAAACATACCTTTTTTAAGGATGATGAATTAGAGGCATGTAGATTGTGACAGCACACACAAAATGGCAGCTACAGTGTAATACTTGGTAGCTGAAATGCTACCAAGTTTTTTGGTAGCAGAAGCGGTTGTCTGCGTGCAGAAGAAGGGACCTGGCCTCGTCAGGCTGAGTAACCACAAGGAACAAGTTAAAGATCACAGTGCCTCAGATTAAGGAAGTGAGTAGTGGCGGGAGGCCCTGACACAGGAAGCAACCACTTGCATCTAGATTTTCACAATCACTGGTGCACAAAGACTCTTCCTGCTTCTACTTATCAGACCTCACAAAAATAATCAGAAATTAAAAGGAGAGGGACCAAAATAATAATCAGTTTCTCTTATGGCACGGTATGTTTGCAGAATACTCATCCTCCTGAAAGGCAATAAAAAGATCTGGCATTTTTTCCCTTTGTCACATGATCTGACTTCTTTAGAGTGTAAGGCTGAAGATGATTTGGAGACACATAAGAGTTGACTCAATTATGTCTATGTCAACTGGGACATGCTTCAGCATTTCTCACTTAACATGCACATTCTACAGCACTGAAAAACAGTCGGCACGTTGCCCCTGCTGCTGGCTCTGGAAACTGTATTAAGTTAAGTTTTTTGAGCCTATACCTTTCTGGGTATTTTTTCTCTTTATTCATTGATCTGTGGTGGTTTTAGCATGGATACAGTTGATTTTTCTTCATAGCAAATATTATGGGGCTATGTTTTGGATTTGTGCTGGAAACAGTGTTGATAATAAAATTTGTTTTCATTATTGGTGAGCAGTACTTACAAGGAACAAAGGCCTTTTCTGCTCTTCATACCACCCCACCAGCAAAGAGACAGGATGCACAAGAGGCTGGGAGAGGACACAGCCAGAACAGGTGACTGCATCTGACCACAGGATATTTCAGACCACATGAAATCATGCTCAGTATATAAAACTGGGGGAAGAAGGACTACAATTCGAAGCATTTACTTGAAGAAGTTGTTGAATGTTTCCATCAGGGAAAGAATGTAATATACTCTAACACTTACTAATTAACTTTGATTCATCGTAATATATAGAGGGATTGTCTATTTCAGGCTCCAAGGAACATTCTCATGTTTCTCAAAGGCATAATTTCCTCAGCTCACCAGAGACTATTTTTAACAATTTCAGGTGGAAGCCAGTGAAATGCAAGACAACTTAGAAGATCATTTAATTTACCCTAAAACAATTAAGCAATGTACATGCCAAACCTGTGTAAGGAGAATAAACACAGAACTTACCAGATGAAATGTAGAAAAGCCAGGGGTACTTAAGCTTCGTTGACAGGACTGTGCAAATCCTGGTTGAACAGTAAATTGCTTTCTTATTTCTGCAGACGAGTGCCTTTAATTAAGCAGAGAAAAATCCTTATAATTACAATTATCCCTTTACAAAATTCCAAATGCCAGCATTTAGCCAATTTAGTCTCCAGTCTTGGTGTTTAGAGAGATATTATTTTATAATGATCTAGGCTCCCCTTGGTTTATAGTTGAGGCAAATCTCATAAAATATTGCAGTCCTATATAACTAAGATTCTGTCACTCTTCCAACAGATATTTATCATCATTTTGCAACCCTCACAACTGGGAAATGCAATGTAAGAAAGAATAACCTTGGCCTGAAGTAAAGTGTGACTGCAACCTTCCTAGGAATACTTGCAGATTCACTTCTGCAAAGCAAAAATACATTAATAAAGTAGAGAAAGAAAAATGAACATTACATAAGCAAATATTTTAATTGATCAAAGGATACTTACACTACTAATGGATTTTGTTGCAAAAAGCCCAAGGCAAACCAAAGAAAGAATTAAAAAATCTGCCTACCTATTTCCTAATTTAAGGAAAAAACTCAGTAAGTGCTAAGTAACTGATTGCTATGGAAGTAGAGAGACTCCAGAACTGAATTCTTCAGAAATCCCAGGGTGATAATGCATATAGTCTGAAAATATGGCAGAGTAGCCTGGTGATTTTTCATGGAAAATAATCAATTAATAGTTAATATGATTTAGAATAATCAGTTTAACAATAATCAGCCATGAAATGGTAACAAAACACCCACACTATATTTCACCATAAGGGTTCAGGACAAGATTTTAAAAACAAGATGCAGTAGAGCATATTTCAAGTAAAAATAATAGCTTGCAGCCCACCAGGGCAGTCAAATGGGAAAAAGGAAAACACAGAGGTAAGAAGACACTCCCCTCCACATGAGACTCTTTCAACTTCAGCAAGCATTAATAGGCATCTTAGAATTAACAAATTCCACAGGACAGTTTTGCCTGCACTTTTTCTCCTATGTGGCCTCTTGATTCCTATTACTACTGTACCTATTCTGTGACACTTACTACAGCTTTTTTGAGCATGATGAAACCCTGAATTTAATAGGTTTCTGTTCATGTGAAGCAACAGGCACCTGACAGAAGGTATTCAAAGTATTGGATTAGATTTAGAAAATAAAAGTTGCATAAATGAGAGTAGTTGTTTTTAGGTCAAAAGGCTATGACAGGTGTGAGTGTAATGCTGCTCCCATCTTAAGTCAGCAGCAATCACAGACAGAACAAAGACATCATTATAGAGAAAGTGAAGAGATCCATTTGGAAGAGGATTTCCTACTCATCAGTGGTATTCCAAAACTCAAACCCAAGACCTTTTAAAGGTTATTCAATGATTACATAAGCAAGAAGCCATGTAGGGAAAGTGACAAAGCCTGTGCACTTTGTAGATTATCTTTGACCTATTTTAGAAAGAAAAGCTATCACCGATGGTGTACTGGGGACACACAAAGGTGATACAGAGACTCCATCATCAGAAGGCATGAAAAGGTGCTTATTTATTAGAAATCAACAGTTCTTACAGAAACAATGGTGGACCCAAGACCTGATTGGCCTTTAGGAATCTTCTCTCACACTTTTGGTGAACTATGAATAGCACACTGTGAAGAACCATATCTATAAACAACAGTTACAGAAAGAGAGATAATAATTGTTTTAATCCTTTCTCTGAGCTTTCTCACAGCTTCTCGCAGCGTCTCAGGAAAATCCTGGGACAGCTGTGTCTCTCTCTGCTCAGAGGATATGTGATTACCACAAAAGCTTCTTGTATATCAGGGTTATTGTTACTCAATTTCCCACTACCAATAATCTCTGATAATGAATGCGTGTACAAAACTTAAATTATCCAAAATTATTATTTTATTGCAAACTGAGTCAGTTTCTCCCCTATCTGTTACTGATGGAAATAGTAGAGGGAGCAGCAGAGGTAGACTGTTGCAGTCTATAGCAGAAGTTGTTGCAGTAAACAATGATATAAGACACCTTTAAATTACATCCAATATAGGGTTGTCATATGCTTCAAAGAGGAAATGATATGAATTTTCAATACAAGAGGAAGCACACATATGTATGAGAGGCCAAATTTGCTGTCTGGTAAAAGCCTGGGCAAATGTAGCTAATTGAGAGCAAATACAGTTCTCAAGATCATTGTCATCAATTAGTTCCAGTGTCTCACCAATAGAAAGAACTTGCAAACTGAATCAGTCCAATGGATGACAAACCTTGTAATCTGTAATGGCAACTTTCAGGTAAGAATAGTTCATTTGACTGACTTCACAGTTTTGCAATGACTAAAAGAAGAAAGTACAGTAAGAAGAAGAGAAGACAGCAAAATTTGTTTGAACCAACTCAGAAATTATTGCCTAGAATTGCTAGGATTAGATAAAGGAGAGTCCCAATTGCTAAAAGAACCAAAAGCACAAGTTAATCACACCAACATGGAGGAAAGGTGGGTGTAACAGTCAGGGATCTGCACGGAGACTTCTGAAAACTTGAGAACTAAGGTGGAAACAGAGGTCCTACTAGATGGCTCTTTGATAATGCCAGAATGGCTATTGTCTGTGATATGCCTGTTTCCTGATCAAAGAGCTGCCTTGGGCACTATTGGTGTACCCCCAGGAAAATGGTATTAACACTCATTTAGTGCATGTCATGTCTTAGCTTTCATGGAGGCTGCAGTCCACCTATGCCTGCCTATACTTTTACCCTCCTTGTCTGTACGGCAGGCCTGTCTGATTCTGAGGAGAGCTTTACAGTCATACTTGACAGCAACAATGGTCTATCTATGTGCTAAAAAGAAGGAAAGAAGGCAAGTGGTTAAGGATAAATGCAAAACAGTCACTGACAATTCTGAGAAAAAGTTCTGTGGTTTCCATTCAGTTGAAGCAAGGGAACCATGAAATTGGACTTAACTTTAAAATGTACATCACCTTAGACATGCCTGTTTATTAACAGTCTGATGATGAAGTGTATAGTGGGCAACTAAAAAATATGGACTGCAGTAAATTCTGGTCCAAAAAGTTTCACAATTATTGGTATGTTATTGGCAATTATTAGGAGATGATGAACAGACAATATGGATTTATCTAAGGGCAGTCACATAAAACCAATCTTATGCTCTTCTGTGATGGTTTAAGTGGCTCAGTGAGGCTCTTGATATTGTCCCTCATGACATTCCCATAAGTAGAGAGAGCAAGCAGCTGCATGGAATCATCACAGCTGTTTCCAAAAGAGCTCACGGCTGGTTAATAAAGCATATTCAAGGCATAGTCATCATTGGTTCAAAAGACAATTGCAAGGAAATTTTACTATGAGAAGAAATTTAATTTTTCCTCAATCTAATTCAGTCCATACTTTATTTTACAACATGGATATAGGGTAACATAGGACTATGTTACCCTATAACCCCCCTAATCTGAGGATTGCATCAACCCAGGAGGAATATAAGTATTTTAGAAACAGTCTGAAATCAGCAGACACACAGCTAGAGTCAAGAAAAATGAATGCAAACCTCTAAACTTAGGAAGAAAAAAAACAACTGCAGAAATACAAAAAGTGAAATTAACTGTCAAAAAAAAAATAGCCATATCACAGAAGAGACACTGAGATAGTATACTGGGACACTTACTAATAAAACTACCACAATGAGGAGAAACAGATCCTATTTCTGTTAATAGAAGTCAATGAGACATATTTGGGCTGATGTATACACTTATAACAACACAGTAAGGTGCAATCAATTTTAAAAGGCTTCAAAAGAGAACAGTTAGATGGCTAAAAATTTTGCAAGGATGACCCAGGAGGAAAGACTGAAAAAACTGGTTGTGTCACCAAAAGGGAGATTGACAGGAGACAGCAGTTGTCCTTGACTATGTAGAAGATAGCAGTAAGGAAAGAAAATGGTGAACAGTTCATGTCCCTAGAGGGAAGAAGAATAAGTAATGTGCTTAAATTGAAACAAGAACGCTCTAGTAAAGTATTTCGAAAATTCCCACTGCAACAGCAGCAGGACACTAAAAGTGGCCTGACAAGCTGGCTGGTGTTGTGGCCAAGCCATTCTCCATTATATTTGAAAAGTCCTGGTGGTCAGGTAAAATCCTGGTTGACTGAAAAAAGGAAAACATTGTTCTCATTTTTAAAAAGGGGAGAAAGAAGGAGCACAGAGGCAACTACAGACTGTTGAGCATCACCTCTGTGGCTGGGCAGATCATGGGGCACATCCTCATCCTCAGTGTTAAGGCACATGAAAGACAAGGAGGTGATCCAAGGCAGCCAGCACAGCTTTACTAAGGACAAATTGTGCCTGACCAGCCTAGTGGCCCTGTATGATGGAGTGTCTGCAAAGGTCAACAACAAAAGTCTTACTGATATCATGTACTTAGGTTTCTGTGACATTATCCGATGTGACAGCTTATCTCCAAATTTGAGAGGCATGTCTATGATGGATGTGCTATGGATGGATGTACTATGATGGATATACTATGTACTATTCAGTGAATAAGGAATTTGCTGGATGGACATAGCCAGTGAGTTGCTGTCAACAGCTCTTGTGAACCCTCCAGGTGGAGGCTGGTGAGGCGTGGTGCTCCTCAGGGCTCTGTCTGGGGATTGGTGGTCTTCCATGTCTTCACCAGTGACATCAGCAGTGACATTGAGTGCACCTTCATCAGGTTTGCCAATGACACAAAGCTGAGCAGTACAGGTAACACAACAGAAGGAAGGGATGCCCTCCGGAGAGACCTGGACAAATTTAAGCAGTGGGCCCATGGGAACCTCATGTGGTTCAACAAGTCCAAGTGTGAAGTGCTGACCCTGGGCCAGGGCAGTCCCAGATATGAGTACAGACTGGGAGAAGAACTCATTGAGAGCCCTGTGGAGAAGGGCCTGGGGATTCTCCTGGATGAAAAGCTAGACATGACCCAGCAGTGTGTGCTCACAGCATAAAAAGTCAACTGCATCCTGGGCTGCATCCAAAGAACTGTGGCCAGTGGGCTGAGGGAGGGGGATTTGGCCTCTCTACTCTGCTCTTCTGCAACCTGCCTGGGGTACTGAGTCCAGGTCTGGGGTCTTCAGTCTTGTACTGCACTAAATAGTTATTTAGTTGTTGTTTTGCGCTGGGTGATTGGAGATTTGCACTGAGTAGCCTTTATATTGCATTGAATGGTTTATGTTTATTACATGGTTTTTCCCTCACACACCCCTCTCCCCAGTACTCCCTGGTGGTGGTCTCTCCCCTGGTTTACCCTTCCCCTTTCCCCTACTCACTTGTATCCCATTGGCTGTAGTCCCTCTCCTCCAGCCCCCTTTCCCAGTTCATAAAAGCCCCTAGAGGCAGCTGGCCTGGCCTCTTTTCCATGTGGGCTCTTTCCCACCTGGGTCTGTCTTTTCTACCTGGAAATAAGGACATTTGTCCCCACGTGGAGAAAAGCGCTTCTTGTCTTTTGCCTTTGTCCATGTAAGATCGTGTGGGCTGGAACAAGCCAGATTGGACCGAAACAGCCCGTCCAGACATGGGTTCTTACACCTCAGGACACAATAAACATGGACCTGTTGTAGCAGTCCAAAGGAGAGTCACGAGGATCAGAGGACTGCAGGAGCTCTCCTGCAAAGGCTGAGACACCTGGGGTTGTTCAGCCTGGAGAAGTCTCTGGAGAGACCTCATCACAGCCTTTTACCACCTACACGGAACATGTCAAAAGGAGGGAGTGTGACTTTTGCTACAGAAAAATAATGATACGACAAATGGGCAATGGTTGTAAACTTATAGAGGAGAGATTTAGATTAGATCTTGGGAAGAAATTCTTTACACAGAGGATGGTGAGGTACTGGAACAGGTTGCCCAGAGAAGCTGTGGATGCCCTGACCTTGGAAGTGTTAAAGGATACATTGGATGGGGCTTTGAGCAACTGTACCTATTGAAAGATGTCCCTGTCCATGAAGGGGACAGTTGGATGTAGATAACCTTTAAGGTACTTTCTGGCCCAAACCATTCTGTGATACTAAGCAGCCATCTCGTGATTGCCTAGTGCCAAGAGGCCATTTGTGATGTCCCTCAGCTACTTGGAAAACAGCATCTGGGCAACTGCAACCCTTCCAAAGACCAGTGGGATTCAGCAGTGTTAATAGCTGTACTGATCACTTATATTGATAGCTGCTCCTTTTCACTAGCTGAAAAAGAAAAGAAAAGAAAACAAAACAAAAAAAGTGTAGATTTGGTGAAGACTTTTCCACAAAGGTCACTGCTGAATTCAGTTTGTCAACATGCATGTAGAAGGATAGTGTAAACCTGTACAAAGACAGCAGATGACAACATACTATGGATTTTCTGGATTTTAGGTCCTTGGCTGAACCACAGCATCAAAGCAAAATAATATAAATTGGAACTAATTTTTCCACTCTGTGATGTCTTGAGCCCTGAATGATGATGACATACAATCATACAATCTGGTGCAATTCTTGAAAAAGCGGGAACTCACCACGCTTCCTGATCCACCCAGACAGGACTGGAGGGTAGCCAAATAAAAACAACCAACCAAAATAAAACCCAAACCCCAAACTGGTGCTTCTCAATCTCAATTTCAGCAGTGTCTGTCCCACAGGTAGATATAAACCTCCAGCTGAGACATAGTCTGTATTTCACAAATACTCTCCAATGCAAAGCATTCAGTTTGCATAATATATTAACAGTGTAACCAAAGTAACAGACTACACCTGGAGGTTCTTAAATTAATCTTGGAGGTCAAATTCTGGAATGGTTCGCAGGACAGAGCTCCTTGAAGGATTGTATGCTTGGAGATTTGGGTTATTAGTTGGGCCCAGATGAGGGCCCAGGAAAGAAAGGAAAGGAAAGGAAGATAAACCAGGCATTTATTTTCATCCTTTAACATATGTGAGATCTATGGCTGAACATTGCTGGTTCTATAATTAAAATTATATTAATGCTTATAATGCATAAAGCAGGTTTTGCAGTTTCACTGTAAATTCTGCTCAATGACATATGTCTTTGAAATATGTAATTTAAAAGCAGGCACAATGGGTATACTTTTTTAGTATGTATATAATATGAAAATTTAAACAGAGAAAAGCAAATTAAAAATAAAAGTGAAAGAGAACAGCTTTAACGATCACCTATTAACTGAAAATCAGAAACTTCCTAAGAAAAGACCTAATTTTAAAAGTATGCTTCTCATGCCTACTGGTTGAAGTTCTCCAAAGTTACTTACTCCAAAGCTACTTACTATTAGAGGGGAGGGAGAAAGGGTAATCCTTAACAACCTTACAATCCCTTCCAGCAGACTGAAGTTGTCTTCTACAAGAGCTGCATACGCAATTAGACAGCAAGGAAATATGAAAATAAATAAATAAATAGAAAATGCAAGAGCTATCCCCAAAGACAGACACATTCACATTTAAATGTACATGGATGGCAGAATCATTAAAAAAAATAGTGAAAACTTTTACTCAACAGGTTAAATATTCAGCCTTGGTTACCCTGAAGAGTAATCCCTTTCATCTGACACTGAAAAAGAAAATTCACAGCTAGCTTTCATTCTTTTCTGAGCCTAAGATGAAACTTCTCTAGTTACAACTGAAAACAAGCAACTAAAAAGCTCTAGAAGAGAAAAATGTAACAAATACCTACCGCTCTCTTTCATTCCCACACGCAAAGACACACAAAGTTTTGGGCAATGATCCAGATCTTTAACTAGCAAATATGGGAATCTCACTTAGATCTCTTGTTCTTACTGCCAGTGGCACTGCCTGTTTTTCTTCTAAGTTTCTAATTAGTCCTTAAGGCACCGGAGCTCCACTTTGTTAGTCACTGTTTACAGCAGTGGTCGATCTGAACTGCTGCTCCTTCCTTGTTGGCTCTACACCAAGGTAGGCTCTACACCCTCTGGCACACACCCACTTTTGGGTCTACCACATTAAGACTCTATATCAGCTAAAGCAATAAAGATCCTATTCAAGATGGTTGAAACTAAACAACAATCTTCTTACATGGGATGGTGTGGGAAGAAAGAAAAAAATCTAAATGAGGAAACTGTTAACTTCATTATGCTGTCAACTTGTTACAAAATGGGCAAGAGCTCAATTTTTATTTCTTTCCCAGGTCATGTATGATATTTATTCAGTGAAGATTTTTCTCTGCCTTTCTGTTTTGCTGCTTCTCCCTCGGGAAGAGACATGAGCACTGATAAAAATAATTTTCTAATCCTGGCCATGCAAAGAAACCAAAAACCTCTGATTTGCTCCTGATGAACAATGTTTTTATGCAGTTTTTAATTGCTGCATGGATAATAGGAATAGCTATGAAATAACTTTTGAGAAGACAATGTGTATACATTGTTGACTGGCTGACTCCTGCAATGAAAGTGGTTTTAGGTGTGAGGTTTTACATGATAGTTTAGTGGTACCTCCTGGAAAGCAGAAAGTATAATTCAATGTCATCTGCCATCCTATTGTAGACTTAGACTGGTTGTGGTAGTTTATATATGCAATAGAGAATTTGTAATTAATATCTCATTTGATGCTAAATAATGATGCTGACAGAAGATAAATACGTGTGTAAACACCAGAATTCTTTTGTTGTCCCCATTGCCTTAATATCCACCAGCACACAGCAATATGTACACAAAGTTTTCATTCTGAATGGATTAACCTCAGTTTGTCTAAGGACAATTTTCTGTGTTTGGCTCAGAAGCCTCTCTGCTTGAAAGGCACTAAAGCTCACATTGGTGCCTTATTATTTTCTGTTAACTGAGATGTCTGAAGAAATACTTTTTAACAAATGTGCCCCTACAGCCTCCAAGAGACACACAGGTCTATATTACATTGCAAAACTGTAGCTAGGGCATAGCTTTATTTATTTTTTCTTTTTTCTTTTTTTTTTTGCTAAACTGTTTAGAAGCCTTCCAAAAGCTTATATTCTTTACAATAAGAATTATAACGTATGAACCATCCTCTCCTTCTCCTTATACTGTGATTTAAAAGTAATATAATAATGTTAGCTTACTCTTCTAGATTTTTGTTTTGTCTGCACTGTTCCACCAATTCATAACAAAGTGATTATGAAATAAGTGCAAGACCTATATTCCAGCTAATGTGTATTATCTGAGTATCCAAAAGGCTTCACTAAGAAAATGCTACCGTAATACTGATAATTTTGTAAATCCTGTACCAAGACTGTACTTTGTTTTCACCTTTTTACTAAAAAACAATTATTGATACTAAGTGAAAAAAGTCAGACATTAACAACAATAACAAATAATATTAAAATAAAGACTATGTATGTCTTATTCAAGGAAAAATTTTCTTTTTGCTCCTATAGGGTGGTTTTTATTTTCTTTATCAAGGTCAAAGTTTATATTTTTATCAACCAGCAGAAAATGTTGCTATCAACTTCAAATAAATTCATAATATATTCATAAACGGGTCTTTCATACTGAGTATAGGAAAGGCCAGAGGAGGAAATAAGGCAAATTGGACAGAACTGGAAAATAATTTGTGTTAATATTTTGGCCCCTCATTTCTTAAGAACAGAGATTTGTGCAGCTTCAGTGTGACTTTTCTGATATGGAAAAAACATGGGGTTTTTTTTTCCCAGTCACTTCTTAGAGCAACTTTTTTTTCTTTAGAGCTAAGTTGAACTAGAAAAAGTAGGATCATTTACTGAAATGCCAAAAAAAAAAATTGGCCAACTTACAAGCACATGAAGAGGTACTGCTATTTCTAGAAGAGGGAATTTTGATTTGACTTCAGCAGGAGCCAAAGCAGTATCTAAGATATGTTTGAAGGCTGGATCTTTTGCTCACACTCTTAAAAATAAGTGTTCACAGAATTTGGCATATATTAAAAGCTATTGTTAAAATTAATATATTTTTGTGTCTGCTGGTTGTCTTTATATGTACAAATTTCATTATTACACACTCTTACAAACATATGTGGATTATGCAAGACATTTTATATAATAAATTACAAACCAAAATATCTGGAAAATTTCAAGCTGGAGAAATGTTACATTTTACTCAATGTTCTAAACATGACATCTTGCTACTATTATCTTTGTGAGGCTCAGATCATGTAACAACTGAAATAATACATGCTTTTATCTAAGTCGGTTTCCTCGACTTTAGGGAAAAATAATGAGTCCAGATGTGCCGACTCCCTTCTAAAAGATCTCCATTATATTACCAAGGCTAAGAAAACTGTGATTTATCGTGTGCAAGTATAATTCTATAAAACTTATGAGGAAATGTATTAGGGACTTTTTGTGTGAACTTGGCCCAAGAGCTGGTTAGACCTGGGCCTATTTTTCTGTAACTGCATTTACAATGGCAAACTTTTCATGTAATTGTGTTATCAGATGAGCACATTCACAGACTACCCTTTTTCCTACTGCTACAGACAATGGTAAGGTCTGGTATGGGTTCCTCAAATCAAATTTAACAAATAGTCAAGTCAGAACAGGAAAAAAGGACAACCATATAGAATTGTGCTCATTAACTGTAATTTTTAATGACCATTAACCTGAAAATGCTAGAAGGTATAAAATATTTCTTTCTTGCTGGTTTTCACTTCATGTTTGAAAGTGACAATCGTTTGGAACAATTAATAAGAAATATTCATACACAGCACTTGGTGGACATAAAAATGTTTCTTATTTGTATGTACATTTTCCTTTGGTAAGCTTAGGAATTCCTTGACTGTATATATAAAAAAAAGAACCTCATCATAAATTCTGGGCTAGGCTTCACCTTGCATGTATATGTCTGAAGTCTTGAGGGACATAAGATCTTAAAAAATTATGTTAAAATGCTTTCCTGAGCTTTTCTGCTCAGAGCTTAAAGTCCAGAGCTTAAAGTCCAAGCCCAGCAGTCATCTCTGAGGGAAAAAGCAAAAATCCCATTACTCAAATTATGTAACAGGGATTATTACACCTGAGTTCAGTGATTGCACAGGTATGTAAGTGCTGTATAATACTATGCTTAAGCAACCATACCAGAAAATAGATGGCTATATTTTAAACTCTATTTGAGTATCAAGTCTGCAGTTAGAGTTTCCTAGCTGCCAATAACATCTGTCTCAACTGTAACAACAGTATTCTGCTTGCATGACCAACTGTTCTCTAAAGACACAGTTTCTACAGCTGCCTAACAGCTGATAAAATGTACACTTGTATTATGGAGCCTATCTTGCCTGTACTTGTAATTTTTCACAGAGATATGGCTGGGCGCGCCTGTGTTTGTTATCAACCTCCTACCTAAGTGGCTACTATTACCTTCATTGTATGGCAGGCAGACGATTCCAGAAAGGGTAATCAATAAAAACCAAGAGTCACTATGAATAACCAAAGGCACCAGTACCCTCTGAAAAGTCGTTATGAGGACATTTCCTTCCTATTTCTTCTCTACTTCCTAAAAGTTACATATATTTTAGGCATGAAATGTTGCAATTTTTGTATGCCAGAGGAAAGGGCTTTTAGTCTTTGTGATGGACACTATGCTACCAAATGTAGTAAAGGCATCATCCTAAATAATCTTACCTTCAAAAAATGAGGAGATGCTTATAGGAATTTTAAACAAAAATATCAATTATTACCCTATGGCACAATCTAGACCTATGATGTTGCTTTTTTCTTCAGCTTACTCCTGTAACCGATTTACAATCCACCTTTGCTAGTTTACATCTCTCCCTTTTAGTGGAGGAGTACTTGTAAAAATGTCCCAGAGTATGACACACAGGTCAATATACCTAGGGAAAGAGCCATCTGGGGCTTTTAATAACTATTTAGTTGTTCACATGCTGTGAGCACTTGTAACTGATAGAGCAGGGATGAAACCATGGTATCAAGTCCTTTTTATCTTTTCTGCCCCCTCAAACTGCCTTGATCTCAAACATTGGGAAGGTGGAAGGTAAAGCATCTATCTGCAGAGGCTGCAGTGGGGACTAGTCTTTATGAGTAGTGTATGAAATTGCAGAGCACTCTGTCTTCTCTCTCCTCTCTTCACCTGCTTTAGAGCCATGTACAGTACATTCCTTATGCTGAATAAAAATCCAGAAGACACCAAGACCATGATGCCACAAGCTAGGAAAAAACAGCTTGGAGTAAAGAGATGGGGGTTCTTCATCTGTCTAAAGGAATAATGTCTAAAGCTGGTGAAGTGTAAGTGGGATGAGCAGACAGTGTGTTGGACTGAAAACTTCCTGAACAGTTGGTGATGATCAGTGGCAAGTCTACCTAGAGGGAATAAACTAGCAGTAAAACTCAGGGGTCAATAGTCGATCCAATCCTGATTAACATCTTCATTAATGATATGGATGACAGGGCAGAAGGTACCCTCAGCAAGTTTACTGATGACACAGAAGTGGGAGGACAGTGCAGCATGACCTTCTTGATGCAGCACAGGGTCATGCCATTCAGAGGGAGCTCAATGGGCTGGAGAAATAGACTGATGGAAACTTTGTGAAGTTCAAGAAGTGCAAAGCCCTGCACCTGGATCATCTTCATCCACCTATATATGCTGGAAGGCACTTAGCTGGAAAACAGCTTTGCAGGAAAGCATCAGAGGTCCTAGAGGACCATGACTACATTGGTTCTGAGACTTGAGACTTCCACAAAGTTGAACATGAGCTAGCAATATGTCCTGGTTGCAAAAAAGCCAGATGTTATGCTGGGTGCGGTGGGCAGAGTATTGCCAGCAGGTTGAAGGAGCTGATCCTTGCCCTCTGCTCGATGCTGGTGAGACATGCCTTAGTTCTCTGCCCAAGTCTGGGCACCTCAGGACAAAAGAGACATGGATATATGGTAGAGAGACTAACCAAGGGTGACTGAGCTGACGAAGGGACCACAGTCTCTACAGTGGGGAAAGACTGAGACAGCTGGGACTGTTCAGAGAAGAGCAGGCTTGAGGGGATCTTATAAATTTATACAAATATCTAAAGGGACAGAGTAAAGAAGACAGAGCCAGGCTTTTCTCAGTGGTTCTTAGTGAAAGAACTAGAGGCAATGGGCATACCCTGAAACTTGGGAGATTCCATGTGAAACATCTTTTTCCCATGAGGGTGACTGAGCCCTGGCACAGGTTGCTCAAAGAAATTGTGGAGTCTGTCTCCTTGGAGGCCTTCAAAATCCAACTGGACGTGATCATAGGCAGCTAGGTCTAAATGGCCCTTCTTGAACAGAAGAGCTGAACAAGATAATCTCAGGTCCTTTCCAACATCAATTATTGTGTGATTCTGTGAAAGAATTGAGCAGATGCTTTAATCAGTTTATAATCTATCCCTGTAAACCAGAAATGGGAGATAAATGCTGTGGACAATTGAAAGGAAACACATGTTGTAGTCAGCTGAAAAAATGGAAAAAATTGAATGAAAGATGAAAAAAGTATAGTGATATTTCTGTATGCTCCAGTATTTATTTCTTATAGCCAGATTAAAAGATTTGCAAACAGAACCAGTATCCAGGAACAGTGCTAGTCAGCCTTACCTCAGTCCTTGGTAGGGTCATGCAACAGATTCTTCTGAAAGCTATACTGTACATAGAATACAGATAGGTGATTAAAGACAGCCAACATGACTTCACCTAGGGCAGATTGTGCTGTACCCATCTAGAGGCCTTCTACAATGGAGTGACTACACCAGTGGACCTGGGAAGAGCAACTGGTGTTACCCACCTGAATTTCTGTATGGTGCCCCAGTTTTCTTACTCCAAACTGGAGGGAGTCTTACTCCAATTGGATGGAGTCGTAGCTGGAAAAGGAACTAGCTTGAGAGCTTTCTTGCTTGAGCTCCGGTGAATGTGCAATGTCCAGAGAACAGAAATAAGTAATAAGAGCTGTTCCTTGAGGGTAAGTGGAGGGAGTAATTCTATTTAATAACTTCCTTAATGACATACATGGTGGGACTGAGTGCACCATCCAGCTGAGTATTTCACTTGATTCACTTGATAGCAGGAATCTGTCCAGAGGGAAGGGACCCTGACAGATTTGAGAAGTGAGCTCATATGAACCTGATGAAGTTCAAAAAGGCCAAGTGCAAGGCATTGAACATGTTTAAGGCAAACACCAAGACCTGTGGTTGAGATTGAGAGATTAATTAATTGAGAACAGACATCCAGAGAAGGAACTGAGGGTACTGATGAATGAAAAGCTGAACATGACCCAGCAATGTGTGCTTAAGGCCTAGAGAGCCAATCATGTCCTGGGCTGCATCCAGAGCAGTGTGGGCAGCAGGGCCAGGGAGGGGATTCTGCCCCTCTGCTCTGCTCTGCTGAGACCCCACCTGCAGGGCTGCATCAGCTCTGGGCTGCCAGCACAGGAAGGAAACAGACCCCTTGGACTGAGTTCAGAGGAGAGCTGAAGCAGCTTTCCTGTGAAGATGGAAGCCTGGAGAAGTTGGATTTGTTCAGCCTAGAGAGGAAAAGGCACTGGGAAGACCCAATATCAGTCTTCCAATACCTAAAGGGGACCTGCAGGAACTACGGGGAAGGACTTTTAAAAGAGCCTGTAGTGACAGAACAAGGGAGAAAGTGAATCCTCTCACTATGAAGTGAAAGAGGAGAGGTTAGGCTGGATATTAAGAAGACATTTTTTACTGTGAAGGTGGTGACACATTGGAACACAGACACATTTGTCTGGAGAAGCTGTGGATGCCCTATTGCTGGAAATGTTCTAGGCCAGGTTTGTTGGGGCTCTGAAGAGCCTGATTTGGTGAAAGATGTCTCTGCCAATAACAGGGGGTTTGGAATTACATGATCATTGTATGTCCCTTCCAATGCAAAACTTTTTAGGGATATAAGGTGCAAACCTGATTTGTATACCCTTGCATGTGAACTCCATGTAATTGGCCCAAGTTTTTAAAAGAATAATCTCATTTATTTTTGTGGAAGTCTTAGAAAAATGCCCATTTACTATAAATTGTTATCTTACATTGCTATACCTAACATATGAAATACATTCATCTTACTTGTTCTCTTTAATCTGTTACATTTAATATTCTGTGTACCAAATACAAAATAACTACCATTTCACACATGTATGCATGTGTACACTAGATTTTTATATTAATTACATAAACCTATTGTACATACAAAAGACTGAGGTCCTCTCTGGACCTTCTTTTATGTATTTAAGAGTTTGAAAAGAAAAAGGAATGAAAATAAATAGCTTAGGGTATACAATGGAGTCTGGTCAATGCTTTTAAATAATTAACATCTTATTATATCCATATAACAAGGGTTTTATTAAAATTCAATCCAAAGATGACAGCCTCAAACCCATGAAGGGGTTGCAGTGAACAGCAATCTACTCTCAGAGTATATAGGAAATTAAGACAATTTTTGCTCTGTACTTGACTCTTCCACAACAGCCTCTGTCATTTAGGGTAAATTCTCATGAATGTTCAGACCTGACACTCTGTACAATATATGATTTAAGCTGACCTTTTCATTTCAGGTAAAAAAAAAAAAAATTCATCATTAATGTAAAATGGAATTCCTGGTACAATTGGAAATTTCATATGAGTATGACTTTTAATGTAAGCTCTTAAAAATTGAAATCTTTAGCTGTTTCCTTTAATATTGGTATCAAATGTTTCCTTTAATATTGGTAGTGTGAGTTTGTTATTCTTTAATATTAGTCTAGGCATGTAAACTCATCCTGAAGTACGCATCTTAAAACTAGAACAGGAAAAGCTAAGTTTGTTGCCCAACTGGGCAATTTCAGGGACGAGGAAATGAAATTACAGAAATGAATGTTGAAAATTTCTTATGTAATACTTGTGAAATTCAGACAACAGCTGTCTGTAGAGGCAGTTGACGAGTATGCTTATTGGGTGAGTTTTTAATTGCAAGAGACATACGACTGAAAGTTAGGTGACATGTTAGGGACCTGTATTACTGTTCTTGATAACCTTCTGCTTTGTAATTTGTGTGTCGAAATGTTTTGAATGTAGAACATTGGTGTCCAGTGCACCAGCTAGGTGCTTGAAGCACAATTTTCTTCACTTGAAGTCAAAACAAACAATCACTACTGCGAGACCTATGTGAAAGATAAAACAATAAATTACACTAGCTAAACAAAAATAATAAAAGTAAAATATCTTTTCAGTTAATATTGTATTTATCCTAACACACTGCTGTGACAAACTGATTAAAATTCAGTTTTTCTGGTCTCTCAAACCTACACTGCTCACCTGGTACATATTAGAGCCCACACCTCTAGCAATGGTGAGTTGCTTTCCCCTCAGTGATTCACAAAATTATTTTTTAAGTTCCTTGATTCCTGGGTATAAATACTGTGGAAAGTAGACACATATGGCACAATCCATATATCTTCTAATTGCCATCTTCAATTAAACTCAGCAAGGATGATCTGGCTTTTTGTGTCCCATGCTGATTTCTAGCTGCCTGACTTGAGGGACCGTAAAAATTTGTTTCTTCACTTCTACATAGGAAATGAACATCATTATTCATAAAACCTATCCTATTAAAGCAGAAGGAACTACTTACATTCATGCATTAAAAACCTATGTGCAAGTCTTTGCAGGATTAAAAAAGGCAGGAAGCAACAGGTTGGGGCAACAGACACCAGATAGGTGGAAGGAAGAATAAAGTGATAGGAAAACATGGTTACGTGGGCAGGTTGCATACAAGAGTTTGAAGGCATTTGAAGGCCTGTTTTTAAAGTTTGACCTAGCTTTAAACAAATGTGTTGCTTGTCATGTAATAGCTGTTCCTGAAACATCTGCAACTTCAGCACTCATGAACTTGCACTAAATTTAAATCATAATGAGACCACTAAGACATTTTGTATCATGTTATTGCTGATTTTTTACAGAACAGAGGTCACAGGTTGGTCAGATATCTGCCATGGCTCACCAAACACACCAGGGTACACCTTATGTTAGCAGCAAGGTGGCTGAAGTATAGGCAGAACAGAGCCTAAAATTCTGCTGGTCCTCATAAAAACAGTATATAGCTTACATAAATCACTGGCAAGAGAAAGAGTGAACAAAAAAGGGCAGAGTTTTGCATGCAAATTTGTAGTGAATGCAAAGTAATTATAGAGGCAATGTACTAACTCCTGAAAATGTTGCCTTGTCAGTAATGTTCAACTTTCAATACAAGTTGCATTTTGAAGAAGTCATGAACTCTGAAAAGAAGAAATAAAATTTTACAGCTGTAGATTAGCCTTTTGTGTACAGTCAAGAAACCTAACACACTAACCTATTATTCCTCTGATTTTTAAAATCACTTGAAAAAAATCCAAACTACCACATTAAAAATGCTTCTTGCAAAGATCTATCACTCTTCTGACAGCAGTAAAAACTGCATTGGAGGCATGAAAAAATGTTCTGCTGCTTTTCAAGAAAGGGAAACAAAATATGCTTCTAAAAACATCTACTATACTGATAAAAGAGAATAAAGCGTAAGTGTAGAAGAGAATATCCATGCCCACTCTTAAGTTGAAATCATATTCAGAATATTTTGATACTATATTTCAACATTTAACTTGCTATGAAATACTGACTATTTCACTACTGATTCAAAAGAAAAAGAAATTTTAAAAATTGTAACAGTAATTTAATTTCACAACAGTTCTTAAGAGCAAAACTTTGTGAACCTTGTTATTACTCTGCTACTTTGTAAGACTTTAGTCATAGAGATGAACAGTGACCATCACCAAAGCTAGGGAAAGCTGCCAAAAAGCTGACCCTAAAATAGGAAGAAAGAAAATAAGTCAAAATCTGTAAACATCAGCTAGTTCTGATTTCTGTTTAAGCAAGTCTCCAAATGATCAGGAATTGTGGTCTGATCCTCTCATGAGCTCCTCATCTGATGGCTTCTAAAAATGGTGCCTCACTTCTGTGAATATTCCACCATAAATTTAAAATAAATTCCCAAAGGATACAGAAAGGTATGCTGATGCATATTCTGCTATAAGAACGACACATCACAGAGGAGCTAATTTTATCCTCCCTGACTGCAAACCCCATGTCTTCCAACAAGTTGCTGAGGAGGCGGAGTTTCTCTGCATACTTTTCTCTCTGGCACAGAGACTTATCCTCAGTTTATATTACCATTATGCTATTTGTTCTTTTATGTGTCAGCAAACTCAGGTACCTGTTACTTACATCAACACCCTGGAAACAGTTTTTGCCTCAGATTACAAGACTCTTGGAAAGGAGGCCTGTTTTTTCCTTTAACCTAACAATATGAAAATAATTGTCTTGGTTTCTTACTGCCACCACAGAGCACAAACTAAGAGTCAGCACTTCCCTGGGAAAAGACACCAAAGTCTATCAGACAGCAAGTTTAGTCTCAAGAGTATGGTGTTCCAACAGCTGAACTCTAATTTATTTGGTTTAGGGAGGGAATGTGGGAGATATATTTTCAGTCATCAGGGGACTTTTTTTTCTCATAGACGAAAGAATGAAAAAAAAAAATCCCAGGGATGTATGTCATCGCAGTACTGATGCCCTACATAAACTCCTCATTTGTCAGTAGTGCTAATTTAGAGGGACCAGGTAATTTTGCTATTTCTTGTGAAGGGGAACCCCCATCGGCAGCGAGCAGCCATTCCAAAGAGCTCGGGACTTCTTCGGACAGAACAGATGGGGAACGAACTCCTGGGGTGAGACTGGACGTCACCTTCCTGCCAGAGGACACGGACCCACGGCCGGCTTTGTCTGAGCCCCCTTCATGAGAGCAAACCTTACAGCAGAAGTGCAGCCCGGGTCCGCAGCTCCCGCAGCTCAGGAGCAGCGGGCGGAGCGGTGCCCGTCCAAGGCTGGCTAGCCCGGCTATCGGGAGCTGTCAGATTGCTCTCCGCCCCTGGGGTCTCCGGAGGAGGAGCCCTGCCGCCCTGCAGGCTGACTGGCGAGGGGTACTAGCCGGGTACGAGGAAAGCCGCTTACCTGTTGATTTTCAGGGCGAATGCCCTCCTGTCTGCGGCAGGTAGCGTCGCCATACGGGCGAGCAGCCGTGAATGTCGGCTGCCGACGAGGACCGAGAGTGGCTGTACGCACGAACGGCGGATTTATTTCATTTATTTGTTTTTCTTAATTGCGTGCTCCGGGCTAAAAACCCGACGATCCACTGACAGTTCTGGGTGGCAACTTCCGCATTTTACCTTCCTCACCGAAATTGGCCGGAGTGGGAGGGATCTGCCCTAGTGCACAGCAGGCTGCTCACCCTGCCCCTTGTTCCCCACCGCCGGCAGCGTCCAGCGCGGCGTCCCGGGCGTCCTGCGCCTTCCCGGCGGCTTGCACCAGCTGTCCGCCTCGGCCAGGGCGCCCACAGGCACTGGGGGAGAGCAGGAATTCCCCTCCCTCTTTTACAGAGGCTAACCCCGAGCCCCCTGGGAGCATTTTGGAGGGAAGCAGAGGGGAAGGCAAGCGCTTAGGCACGGACAGGAACGGAAGGCACCGTGTACATCTATCTGAACACGCACAGTTGCGGGAATCCGTGCGCATCCCTCACGACCCTTTTTCTTTTGGAAACTGCGGTGCGACTGTCAGACACCTCCGTCTCCGTCTCCGCCCCACCACACCCCACACACATATGCACACCCGCCGGGGGTCCGGCGCTGCTCTGCGGGGCCGGGCGAGGAAGCAGCGGGCACCGCCGCGCACCGCTGGCCACCGCCGCAGCCGGGCCGGCCCCGGGCACCGAGGATCCAGCCCGAGCTGCCAGGCGCGGCAGGCGGGGCCGCCGGGCCGGGCCGGGCAGGATCGGGCGGAGCAGGCCGGGGTAGGGCTGCTTGGAGTAGGGCAGAGCCGCGCCCACTGCCCCACAGGGATCAGAGATAGTCACGGACCTTCCTTCGGCCCCACTAGCGCATGGATGGATCTGTCCGGGCAATTAGGGACATCAAGTTATGAGACGAAAATACATGTCAACTCTTTACTTGGGACAATATTTTGCCAGTACACCTGTGCACCTAGATCTGTGTTTCTCTTACATCTAAACCGTATGTGTAAGAAAAACTCACAGGTACCAACACCAGATAGCAGATCAGCTTGGCACAAAGCTTGGCACTCTGTTATGTTGTTCTATTCACCAGTACTTACTGCTCAGCTTCTTTAAAAGGCCATTTTCATTAAGTATCTTGTGGTTGTGTAACAAAATTATGTTTCCTGACTGGTATTTTTCTTTCTGCCTTGATGTAGTTTTCACTGCTTCTGCAGATAAGGAGAACTCACCCTTCATTTGAAAGGGGAAACAAAAGCCAAACATGGTTTCTACAGATGAATTTTGAGGTAGTAGAGCCAGTTCAGTTTTAGATTGTCTTGTTTTTATTAAATCTGTGCTTTGAAGGCAACAACATTAGGATTCACCCACTGAAGGCAGTCATAGCTTATCTTTCCATTCCCAGTAACCTGGAGGGAGTCTAGAGGAAAACAGTGGGATATGAGGCATGAAACAGAAGATTGTCAAACAGTGAGGGCCTAAAATTGTTCTACTAAAAATTATCTTTTTCTCTGTAGGATTCACCATTCTTTAGAGTACTGTTAAATATGTATGGTCTCAAATATGAATGTTAATCTCTAGGTTAACCTCTGGCTAAGGGCCCCTAGGGAAATGTAGAAATGCCAAAGAAGTTTAAGAAAAAGAAAACAGAGGGAAATAAAAATTTAAAAACTGAAACATGTTTTGGAAAAAAACCCACAAGGATCTACAGCAGAACAAGACCTGAAATGATTCAGAGAAACTTATGAGTGAAAATATTAAAATCTATTATTAATAGGATGTTGTTACCTAACAATTATTTGCTTTGGGAAGAATAAATTGGACACTTTATTGCTTGGAACTTACACACCACACCCATCCTGTCTTTACCTCACCAAGATAAAGCTAAAGCCACTTACCTACATATAACTTGAACTTAAATATTACTTAGTTACAAATTACTGATATGTAGCTGTAGTTCAACATGTATTGGTGACAAGAAAATGTTTGAATGCCATAGATACTGAGTCTGGCAAGACACTACCTCATTGAAGCTACAAAAAGAGTCCAGGCTTCATTTTAATGGCTCATGTGGCGTGAAGTAGGGGCCTTTCTTGATTGTTAAATTTTGCTATAGAAATAGAGCTAGCAGAAATGCAGCACAAATGAGCAATGTACCAATGTGCACAAATACATCCATTTATTAATGATACAACGGTTTATTTTGCAGCTTCATATATTCTTGGAAAGCATGGACAAAAGGATTGCTCTAAAATATTTTGCCACATGCAGGAAAAAATTCCTGAGGAGATGCACACAATTAAAGTTTCCAAAACTTTAAAGTTCTGGCTAGTATGTATATACATTGAGAGAGAGGGTGCTATCATGGTTTAACCCCAGCTGGCAACTATGCATCACACTCTGATCCAGTGGGATAGGGAAGACAGAATCAGAAGGATAAAAGTGAGAAAACTTGTAGATCTAGACAAAGCTGGTTTAATAGGGAAAACAAAGGCTGTGCACACAAGCAAAGCAAAACAAGGAATTCAGTCACTGTTTCTTTCCCATGGGCAGGTGGCTGTTCAGCCATCTCCAGGAAAACAGGGCTCCAGCATGGGTAATGTGACTTGGGGAGGCAAATTTCATCAGTCTGAAAGGCCCCCCTTCTTTCTTCTTCCCTCCAGCTTTCTATGCTGAGCATGATGCCATGTGGTCTGGGATATTCCTGTGGTCTTTTGGGGTCAGCTGTCCTGGCTGTGTCCCCTCACAACTCCATGTGCCCCCCAGCATCCACACTGCTGGTTTGGGGCGAGAGGCAGAAAAGGCCCTGATGCTACGCAAGTGCAGCTCAGTAATAACAAGAATGTTCTGTGTTATCAACACTTCTTCCAGCAAAATCCAAAATACAGCCCCATACCAACTACCATGAAGAAAATTTATTCTACCAAAAGCCAGCCAAACCCGTCAAAACCAGCATATATATTCAGCAGATACAGAACAAACACTTAGATAATTTATGATGAACTGAATTATTGGAACCCCACTGTGGCATAGGAGCAGTAAAACTCATCAAATACTCATTTCATCTATTATGTCAGCAGTTACATTGCCTTTTTTGAAGGGAAAAAAAGTTTACATGGGTTTAACTCATTGGAGCACTACCAGATGAGAAGCTGGTGAAGTGATATTTTTAAGCTATCTTATCCAATTCAATATGGTCAGTATGAGTGAGTGCTCCAGTTTTTGATTAACCAATACTACTGTTTAAATTCTTGCAACAAACCAACCTACCAATACAAGATAATGAAGTCTAAACACTCCTTTATAACACGAAGTAGAAAAAGATCTTCCCAGTCAGAGGATTAAAAAAAAAATCATCAAAACAGGTTCCAGTGAAGGCATCAAAAAATCAAAATTAAAGAAAACAGTGCAATTCAGAACAGATCATTGTGTTCCAAGCCTAGCTTTCTTGGGTGTCAGTAGCTGCTTTTAGGTGTTGTATTAGATACAATGGAAACCACACTTGCGTTCCCCATTCCTTACCCCCCTCCTTCTGTCACACACACATGCATCCCAAGTGGTAGTTCTAATCGTTGCTTCACTACCTCAACCCTAGAATCAGTCATAACTTATGTTTTCCTGTAATTTTTCTTGGGTTTCAAATGCTCTCACTGTAACTTGGTCTTCCTCCTGCACCTCACTGGGAGGTGTTGGGTCCATGGCTGGCTGGGTGCTGGGCAGGCTAAGGAGAGGCAGGCCAGCCACAAAGAACAGGCTAACTGGGCAGGCTAAGGAGAGGCAGGCCCAGCCACAAAGGACAGCTGAGTGGTGGTAATGTCAGCACTGGTTCTGTATAGGTGCCTGGGAAGAATGGATACTGCTGCAAATTGTTTTGAAGGAGTTTGCAGGCTGGGATTAAAGAAACACTGGAAGAAACAATGATTGGCATGCTGGCATGTCCACATGTCACCTACCAAGGAATTTTTTTTTTCCTGTAAGGCATACATTTCCAAACATCTTTTTTCTTCTTCACTGGTAGCAGTATCCCTGTAAGGAATGCTACTGCATGATTATCAAGGCACCATGAACATTGCTAAACACAACTTCGTATCCCAGTACAAGTATGGCCTATATCCCAACAAAGCCCTGCGTAAGTGTCATCTGCTTATTTGTAGAGGATGTACCTTTGCTGATTTATAGTAGAGGAAATGTATTGTACTTGAATATCTGTACTTGAATATCTGTATAGAAGCTTCGCCCGGGGAAGTCCCGGTTGTCCTTGATGGGCTGCAGCTGTGACCAATGAAGATAACTGGGATAAAAGCGGGCGGGTTAGCCAGTCAGGGAGAGCCTTGAAGGAGCCTTGAAGGAGCCTTGAAGGAGCCTTGAACTGAGAGAGAATCACATGTAGAAGAAGGAGTCTGTGCTGTGAGGATCTGTGGCCACAAGAACACACCAAGGAGGTATGGACTTTAGAAATCTGACAACAACAATATGGGACTCTAGAAATAGAACAACACCACTGATTGACCAGCAATTGAGTTAGATACATGGGAGTTTTCTCAATATCTTTTATAATGTTAAGTTTGCATCCTTGGCAAAAAACACCAGTGGTATGGTGAATTTGTTAATTAATTAATGTGATTTGATGACCCCATCAAATATCTGGCGCTCCACACCAAGAGGAAAACTGTGATGGCCTCAGTTTGCAACCTGCCAGGAACACACAATTCCTGTTAATATTTGCTCATATTACACCTTCGTACTGCATCAGAAGAGTGTAATGTAGCCAGTGCAGGCAGACACTCCTTCCTAAAGGAAGCTGACATGCCATCAAGTTCAGTGGTTTTTCTGTCACAGATCTCAACTGTATCCAGTAAAATCTAAGTAATTTAGTCAAAAGTGCTTTAAACAAAAAATGTTATATGAAATTTAGCAGACTAAACCTCAGAAAAATGAGTGTTATTTTCCATTATTTCTATTAATGTTTTAAATAAATTGACAATGAAATACTGAACTCCCTTAAAAATAAATTTAAAGTTACTCCTAGGTTTAAGATTGAGTTTTGTGTTGGTGAAGCAGAAGAAAGGGAACTTAGATCACTTTGTAGCCTTTTTTTTTTTTTTTTATGAAACCTTGGAGTCTAAAAGAAGAAAACCAGTCTATGTAAAAGCATATCCTCTTTTTCCACTTTTCTGTGCAAATTCTTCTGGAGGAATACAAATTCTACTAGCCAAATTCACATATGAGTTTCTCAAACAGAAATGTTTGCTCACTTTCACAGTGAACAAAACATTAGCAGAAACAACACTCACAAAATTTTCTCTTGCTGACATAATTTTCTTACATACAACAAGGCAACTTGCTCAATGAGGCTGATATTTAAATTCTGATTGTAAACCATACCTTTTTTCTAATGTTCCTAGTTTCACTAAGTTTCAGATTATAACAGCATATTGAGAACATAAGTCATAAAAAGTAGTAGTGTTAAAAAGCAGATGCTCTGGCTGAGGTAAGATTTTCTTTCTCTTAAATGACATGTGAGTAATCTGCATTCTTCAAAGAAAAATAAAGTCGTCTTGTAAGGAGAAACTGTCAATGCAAGTACAGATAAGAAAATAAAAGTAACTTAATATAGGAATAATTTAATAGGTAACAGACAAGAAAGAAGTAAATGTACCCTGGGGAATATGTAAATCATACTGACTAAACTTATGCATCTGCCTACCAACTTATATTTTGAGATCACAAAACTGAACCTAATATCCATTTCCTTATTGTTTTGCAGGTTAACTGGTATCATTGTATGAATTTGCAATTCCTTTTTCTGAGCTGCAGAACTATATTGTACTATACTAATTAGTAGTACCATGCAGGAACCTCACAGGGCTATTGTGCTTTAAGACTCTTATTCAACATAATACTGAAATACCAATGATTTTCTTCTCCTGCTGTTTTGCTCAGATCATGCTCCCCTTGCTACTGGATCAGGAATTTAAAAGTTGCAATGCTCTTCCTTATTTTCCTGTTACAGCCTTCTTCCCTAATTCTACGCTAAAGCCTTAATCATTAAAATCAGTCTATGGTCCATCATTAAAATGGCTTGGCTTGCATTGAGATCTTCAGCATTAGGAAAGGGAGTAAGTTATTTCAAGTACAGTCAACTAAAGTAATAATTAAACACAACTTCCTGGTACCCAGCAACACTTTACTGCTTTCTGATGTTGTATGTTTTGTCTACAAATATCTTAGAATAAAATGCTTCAACTGTGCCACCCAGATTTAAGTTTGCAATGCTCATTTGGCTGTCACCACACTAAAATATACAGGTTTTACATCTGTCTTTACAAAGTAGACTTCATTACATGGTTCAGCAGAAAAGAAAGAACAGCTAACACTTATAGCAAAATTCTAGTATTTGAATATAAACTTTAAAGAAACCAAAAGGAAACCCAGAAACCATAGTATTTGTTTTAGGTAATTTTGTTCAAAAGAAAAAAATAATAAGCAGTGTCATGTGAGCTGATGAAAAGCAGAACCACATAAGGAACCATGGTTTAATCACCTTTCTTTCCCCATACCAAATATCTCACTGACATGTAACTGAAATTTCAGTATTACAAATAGTCTCATTTTGAAAGACAACTTACATCCATGTTTTAGTATGTGCTGCAATGCAAAACTGCTAATTCTCAATGCCTTTTTGACCGTCTTCTCTTTTACACAATCTTGTAATTTTTTTTAATCAATGCTTTAATAACAAAATTTTATAAAGCTGTGCAGTCCCAGGACAGCAAAAACATCTACCACAAGGCAGGGTTCTACCAGATACAGCTTTGAAAGGCTGATCAGATTTTTCCTCTAAAACAGGATGCATCATACAAGGTAACATGAATTACTGAAACAAGAATGCAAAAAGATGCACTGTATAATGCATTGCTTTTAAAATTCTAGAAATCAACAGTGTGTATATGCTGTTGGAATTTATTGTTGGAATAAATATGGTTGTATCTCCAAGGACAAGCTGAATCAATGGATTAAATGAATTATTTTATCATTTCTTAGTCACTCTAATTTTAACAAGCATTTCACATGCTTGTTAGAATTAGAGTGACTAAAGGAGATGCCAACTATTTAGAGTAGAATATTATCAAATATTATGAGTATTAAATATTTTAACCTACACAAGTATAGGAAGAGTCAAAAATAAATAACAAGTACATTTATTACCAGTACCATACATGACACACAAGACGTACAAAGATGAAGCCCAGTATATTTTACCATAACAGTACTCCAACTAGTGCTACTGAACCTTATTTTGAGAGCAGAGAACCCCACCTGGGTTTTGGGCGTGTGAACGTATCAGCATGCATCAGGCCAATCTCTTCAGTGTGCCTCCCCAGTGCTGTTACATTTACACCTTCTGACATGGAGAAATGTCTTACCTATTTGCTAAACCTCTGGCCTACAAAAAGCTGGGGAGCACATGACGCTGTTAAAATTAACTGTAGTTGTGTCTTACACATGGTATGTGCCCCCTCACAGTCCCTAATGGAGAGCAGAGAAAGCCAACATTCATCTTGCTGATTATTTGATTATAGATAGATGACAGCACATGCACTCTGCACCGTGTTTGTTATTCACACTGGGGCTCCTTCAGCGCTCTGGTGTGTCCGAACCAGGCCGGGGGCTGACCTGCTGGGGAGCAGCTCTGCTGAGAAGGACCTGGCGGTCCTGGTGGACAACATGCTGTCCATGAGCCAGCAGTGTCCTTCTGACCACCAAGAATGGCAATGGTATCCTGGGGGGCATTAGGAAGAGCACTGCCAACAGGTCATGGGAGGTGATCCTGCCCCTGTACTCAGCCCTGCTGAGGCTGTACCTGCAGTGCTGGGTCCAGTTCTGGGCTCCTCGGGACACGAGAGACATGGAGCTCCTGGAGCTCCTGGGTCCAACGGAGAGCAAGAGAGGTGTGAGTAAAGGACAGCGTTTCTCTTACAAAGAAAGGCTGAGGGAGCTGGGCCTGTTCACACTCAAGAAGAAGAAACACCCCCTTGAGAAGAGAGGACCTCATCGGTGTCTAACAGCGTCTGAAAGAGGGTGTGAGACGGTGGAGCCAGGCTCCTCTCAGCAGCGCCAGGCTATAGGACAAGAGGCAACAGGCAGAAGTGGATAAAGTTCCACCTGAACGTGGGAAGAACTTTTACTGTGGAGGTGACTGAGCACTGGAACAGACTGCTCCGAGCGGATGCCGAGTCTCCCACACTGGAGATGTTAGAGAACCGCCTGACACACGCCTGTACCATGTACCCTGCGCTGTCCCTGCTGGAGCAAGGCGCCGCCGCAGACACACCACCGCGCCCCGGCGGACCAACATTCCCTTCACGGAGAGCGCCCCGCCCGGCTCCCCGAGCTGCGCCTGCGCAGAGCCCCGCGCGGGGGAGGTGCCCTTGGGGCCGAGGCGCGGCGGGGCGTGACGTCACTCCGGTGACCCCACCCGAGCGACGTCAGGAGTGTGACGGCAGGGGGCGCCGGAGGTGGGGGTGGCTGGGCCGGGGCCGTCCACGCTTATGGAGGACGAGGACTGCCCAGACCTGGTCCCGATCGGCGCCGGCGGCGCGGAGCTGGCCGATGCCGGCCCCGACAGGAAGATCCCCGTGACGATCATCACGGGGTATTTGGGTGAGGAGCGGGAGCGACGCTCGGCAGGGACTGCGTGCGGGCAGGGAAGGCCCGGGCGGGCCGGGTGAGCAGCGCGGAGCCAGGGCTGCCGGGCGGGCGGGGGCCTGCACCCCACGGGCCGGGTGAGCAGCGCGGGGCCCTCCGGCCGCTCCCGTGAGTTTGCAGGGCCACTCTGAGGAGAGGTGTAAGCACCTAAAGGGTTGCTGCTTCCACCACCCTGCTTTCAGAAGCCGCCTCGTGCAGGTCACGATTGACAAATGGCTCTTGGTCACTTAGCGTCAGAATAGTGCAACACATTTGGCTCAGTTAAATGCAGACTGTGTTGCAGTCTGAAAAATGTGAGGTTCGGCGTTTTTCCTGTGCCCCTCGACCAGCAGAGTTACTGTGTGATACACGCAGTTATGGACTGCAAGAATCTGGTTAAATTTAGGATCGCAGTCACTGTGCTGAAGATTGTAACTTTGTACTGCATCACACTGTTGCAAAAAAAAAATCCCTTAAGGACAAGTAAGGAAGGTTCCCTAGTTGTAGTGGTCACCTGCTTTGGGCTGGATGATCTCCAGAGATTCCTTCCAGCCTTGACAATTCTGTGATCTTGTGCATGGGATGAAACTGCTGCTAAAGCCCCTCAGAACACGTTTTGTAACACGTTTTATAACAATACCCCGTTTAAAGGCAGTTAGTAGCACATCGTGGTTACTCATGGCAGAACAGGTCAGAAAAGGCAGTAAAGAGGGAGAAGATTTAAGTCTGCCTTCTGTTAAAAGAAGCATAAAAGTTAGTGTCGTAGGAGAAATCTGCCCAGCTAGTAGGGAGCTTGTAAGTTTATCAAGTACTCACACTTAATGAGTGGGAAAAACTTATTTAAGGCTGCAGTTTAATGTCCTGATAGTTCTATGAGTTGAAATATATCTACAAATTAATTTCTACATCATTAGAACAGAATGTAGGACATAAGAATGAAAATTTCTATTTAGAAGAGAATTGCTTGAAGTGTGCATGTGCATGCATAACAGTATTTAGCTTTTATTTGAAATGTTACGTGTTTTTTTAAACATTTTAATAGAAATATGGTCTGTGTTCTAGGAGCTGGAAAAACAACTCTTCTAAATTACATACTGACAGAACAGCATAATAAAAGAATAGCAGTTATTCTGAATGAATTTGGAGAAGGTATGTAAACGTGCAGAAATCTTTCTTTTTGCCACAAAATGACAAGTACATAAAACTACTGGAAACCAAGACTGTTGTAACTTTAAATCCATTACTGAAATTATTAACCTTATATACCTCATAGTCTTCAGAAGGGCAGAAAGTCTTTTTGCTGGTTTTCATAAAATACTGACATGCATTAATCTATTTTGCACATAAATGTAGGCCCTCAGAATAAAGTAAATAAATACATCACCCTGTTGGAAGTGCTATACCACTATTTGTCTAACTCAGTTTCAAGCAAATGGAAATTGAAATAATATGTTGGTAGATGATATTTTTTAAAATTTCCTTTCCCCTCAGCTATTTGCAAATCGCAAATTATCATGGACCAAGAAAATGGGGAGATGTGTGCTTGGTGGCTGTGGTTCTTTGAACTCTTTGCTTTCAGAACTTTTAATTGCTCTAGCTGTAATTTCATATCTGTACCATAGTCAGAAGCTTACATTGTTTACAGTTTATACTGTGTTGGTGGGGGGCTCTCTGTTTGTTTTCATCAATAAAGATGTGTGTAGCTTTTCTGTTCACAGAGCCTAAAAGAAAATGTACACACAGAGCCTTTATTTGACAGGGAGGCACAGGCTGGTGTCCCTTTCTTTTAGCAAAGTTTGTGGCACTTAAGATGTACCATCATCCAATGGGGTTTGAACTTTGTGGAATGAGCTTTGTCTTGGCTTTTATATTTCTCATAAAATAGAAAATACAAATTTCTTGAGAACATATCAGAAACGTGGTCTCAGAAGAAAAGAATGTAATCCACATATCTCTCTCTTAAAGGCATTGTCATGCAAGATTGTAGATTAAAAATATAGCACCACTTGTATTTTCAGGAAGTGCCTTGGAGAAATCTCTGGCAATCAGTCAAGGGGGAGAACTCTATGAAGAATGGCTGGAGCTCAGAAATGGCTGCTTGTGCTGTTCAGTAAAGTGAGTACAAGTTCTGTGCAAGTTCTTCCAGTGGATATTGTGGGGAATTGAGGAAGGGAGAAAACATCCAGGATTTGATTCCTGAAACTGATGGTAGAATTGATTGAGACTTCTTTTGTTGGATGAAACAATTGGAATTTGGGAGGTAGAAATTTATTTCCTATTGCTGTCTTGCTGGATTTGGACTTGGTGTCTTTCAGAAGAGTAATCTAAATACCAGCTTATACAGCATGGGGATGTTGTAGAGTAGGGATCTATCCCTCTATTGTTAGTATAATGTGCTTTCATGTAGAGAGCTGAAGATTCAGGTAGGCTGGAACTAGGACTCAGGTTTCCCAATTTCCCCACAAAACGCTTAGTCTGCTTCTTTCTTTGTACATTGGTTACTACTTCAATATAGTATTCGTCAAAAAGGATGAATGGAAAACCTTCTGTGACCTAATGAAACTCAGTATCCAAATCTGTAAGCTGGTGGTCATGGTAAAAAGCGAGAGAGTATTTGTTCCCTTGACATGTTTTTTTTTACCCTGTTTGTTGCAATGCTGAATTGTTTGTGCTAAGTTTGTAAACAAGGGTCATGGCCTGTTTGCCCTAAAAATTTGGGAGAACTGGTCTTATGCCTTAAATAGTAATAGGTAGTAAGTGGAAAACAGAATCTTATTGGATTCTGTTGTTCTGGGGTGTAAGGAATGCTGTCTTAAGAGAAGCATAGAAGTTTTATATACATTGATTGTTTTATTATTTTTATATGCTGTTTTATATGCTGCTGTGTTTTATATACAATGATTTCTTTAAAAAATGCTATACATTTCTGCTTTAGACTGACTTCATCAGCTCTAATTTAAGTAAATGGCACGGTAATCTTGGTGTAGGTGAGGTAGAAAGACAGGGCAGCATGCTTCACTTCTACTTCACCCCTTATTTCTGTAATATCAGCTGCCAAACCAAATAGTTCCATATCTCCACAGCCCTACTGTCCTTTACAGGTTGTTCAGTGTTTGAAAACAAACCTGGTGGGTTAGGAAAATGCTATTTTTAGACTTAAATGAAGGAGAAAACTAAAATTTGCCTAATAATGTGCCAGCAGATAACTAAATTTTTGTTGCAGACTGTAAGTCTGCAAATGTCCTGTCTTAGAACTTTTGCTTTGATGATACTGACACTGTGTTCTGCATCAGAAGATACATTTAAATACATGCTTTAGCTTGTTTTCTCTGTTCTCAGGTTTAATTGTTTCTTCTTACAGGGACAATGGTGTGAAAGCAATTGAGAACCTGATGCAAAGGAGAGGAAAATTTGACTATATATTGTTAGAAACAACTGGTTTGGCAGATCCAGGTAGTTCACATTACAATTTTCATAACCATGATAATTATTCTGTTTTTATGAAGTGCTTATTTGCTCACCAGTTAGTTCACTTTGACAGTTGTAATATTAACGTGGTGAATTGTCAGGTGCCTATGCTTCAGTGGTGGTACAAACTCCAGTGAATTGATTCAAGGTGCAGATATGACTTTGTCTTTGGTTGAGTTCTGTTTGCTGACCTTAGTTTAAATTGAATCTAAAGCTTAGTAGAAATCCAGCTAAAATATATTTCCATTTAGAGAAGACACTGGGCTTAGCAAAGAGAAGCATACTCTAAAACTAGTAGTTTTCAATACGCTTTTGATGTTCTACATTCCTCCTTTTAAAGTCTAAATAATTAGCATCTGTTGTATTGTTACACTGGTTGTGATAGGCCTTATATCTTGTGAAGTTGTAAAATATACTGTGAAACAGACTAGTACATTCTTCTTAAAGAGCAATAAGAGATTTTACAAAATCCTTCTGTGCTCTTTAGTAGTATTTATTATTAAAAAAGGTGTTTAAACTTGATCTCATGTTAGGAATAGCTATCCAAAACAGTTTTCTCTAAACCATCCACATTAAAAATCTGTTGTAGATGGAGAGGGAAGGAAATTCTTATCAGAAATTCAATTGTTTTCCCATTAGGAGACTGGTGCTTTCCAGCTCAAAGCTAAATAGTTGTCGTTATAAAGTAATTTTCTTCAAAAGACAGGACATTGATTTCGCCTCTGTTACACACAAATTCTGTTTGAGTCAAATTGGAAAACTATTGAGCTTTTTGGAAAAAAATCAATAGATACCAGAAAACGATTTCATGTTGTGGTCCCTGCTATATCTTGCCTGAGTAAGCACTAGAACAGCTGACACGTATTTGGGTCTGATACAGAGTGGTGTTTGAAGGACTGCATCATATCACTTCAGGTGGACAGTTTTAGGTGTTGGAATGACTTTAGTCACTGATCTTATTGTTAGCACTGCAGATAGAGTTTTTCTGTGAAATACCTCAGTGTTGGTAGTTTACTGGAAACATCTCAATTTTGCAACTGTATATATACTACACTTCTTAGGAGCTGTGGCCTCCATGTTTTGGGTTGATTCTGAGCTGGGAAGTGACATCTATCTTGATGGTAAGTGCAAGCCTATTTTCCTGTGTATTGGCATTTCATATCTGGATTTAGAGTAATGTATGATTGGTGTTTTAAGGCAAGGTTTGAGAACATGTTTGAAATGTATGAACTTGGTTTTCACACTGGCAGATTTGATCACAGAGGTGTCCCTGCATATTCTGATGCTTGTTTATTTACTTGGGGAGGTGCTCAGTCTTGCAAAAGCCAGCAAAAGTTGTTTAATGCTTTTCTAAGGGATCAGATATGGACAGCTCTTGACAGTGATGTAAGGGGAAAATCTCATTAGCTAGAGGTTATAAAACCTCATTTAGGAGTAATATTACAGCATGCTTTTTTTCCCTCTTTCTTCCTTCTTCCCCTTCTACTGAAATGCAGTGTTTCCTAAAGACAATTTTTCTGAATTCATAAATTGTCAACACCTGGATGTTTCTGCCTTTTGTTTTCTGCTTTCTTCACCTATTGTACTCGTTGGCGCTAATATTTGCTGTGTTCTAATAAAAACCTGAGATTACTGAAAGATAAGTCATCACTATATGTAGTTAAAGAGCAATTTTTTTAATGTAGGAAAAAAATTTACTTTTTGGCTTAAAAAATGCCCTACTAACATTTTGGTCAGTCTGTAAAATACCCATCTAACCAAGGAAGGAAACACTGAGTTCAGTAAGAAGGAGCTTCTTGAGTTTCTGCCAGAGACTTTCAAATTCCTGGTCTTTTACCATCAGAATGGCTACATACATCAGTCAGTCCCTTAATTTGTTTCAGTATTCTGTAAAAGCATACCTCAGCCAATTTCCTCTTGTGGAAGATGAAGCATCTACTTTGTAAGAATTTATCTCACCTGGTTCTGTAGACATTTTACTACGACAGATAAGACAATGAATAAAAAAATACTTAGGTAACAAGTTTATTGTTCACATACTTTCAGTGCTTCCAGTTTATTATAACTAGTTGTAAATTTGCTGATATTGTTACCTTTGTACAGGAGGTTTTCAAGTTGTTAAACTGTCAGCTGCATTTAGCACATTTCTATTCCATTTTAATGTTTTCTTTTAGGTATTGTGTCTGTTGTTGATGCAAAGCATGGATTGCAGGTAAGTTACTAGATTTGTTATATCGTTTAAAACTGCAGCATTAGAACAGCTATTGCAGTAATGTTCATGTGGATTAATTAATTTTAACAATAGCTGTAATTCTTAGATTGAATGAGGACATATTTCATTATTACTATCTTTTGGATGGGCACAAGGAAGTACTGATATTTGCAGGAATTCACATTCTTACAGACACAGCAACAGGTGTGACAAGAGATGCCAGGTTGCTAAGTACTTGGTTTCTTATAGTTCTAACTCTTCACTCAGGAATGTTGCTTTTAATCCAAATAGGCATTTGGATTGCTGTAAAAACAATGGAGAAACTGGTCACTGGTCTGTGTTACTTGAAAGGAGAGGACTAAGAACAGATGTCTTATACCAGTGTGGTAACAAGTGAGTTAGGGCTCCGCCTGGGAAGGGTACTAATGTAATGGTAGCTGTGGCAGGGAGAAATGAAAGCACACATGTTCTGGTACCGCTTCACATTAACATGATATATGGAAGCAGACAAAAAGAGCAGGTATTAGAGTAATCTGTATATAAAGTATAATGTAAGAACAGACATATACAACAGTGAACTTAGGTCAGCAAAGATTGTGATTAATTCAAATAGTTCAGCTTTTTTTTTTTTTTTTTTTTTTTTTTGGTAATAGGTGGGTGTAAATATAACTATTTGCAACTTAATAACTTAGGAGGTTATTGCTTTGATTGGGTATTGATTTTGCAGGATTAAAAAAAAAGTGACCATATGAAAAAATGCCTTCATCATTTGAGAAATGCTGCTCACTTTTAAAATTTCAAAAGGCTTATTAAACCTTAACAAAATACAACAAAAGGACTGAATAAGGAGAAAGACCTTAAGGGGGAAAGGGGGACTATGGAGAGAACAGAGGATGTCCAAACAACAAATCACAATAAGGTAACTCTACATTAATAGAACTTCTCTTACATACACATAATATTCATCCTTTAATTGCAGGAGCCAGCCACTACATTACCCATCTATAATAGTCATATAGAAATTCTATGCTGTGAAAGTGTTTGTAGTATTTTTGCATTTACAATGGCTGCAAATGGCTCAGAGAACTGAAGAATAATGGTTTAAGAATAAGAGAGTAGTTCTTCCCGTAAGATTTTTTTTTGTTTGGATTACTTGGGTTTCTCCTTTCATTTGTGCTTATCTGATAGCTGATTTACCAAAAGGGTAAATTTGGTAAAAAAAAAACAAAAAAGGATATCAGATTAGATTTAACAAAAGGGTAAATCAGGTTAGCAGTCCTGTTTTCTCATTAATTTGTCTTGGACTGGAACAGAACAAATGGAACCTCATAGCAATTTGGAAAGTTAAGTTCATTGTTTTCTACAAGAACTTTTGTGGAGAAGTTGGTAGAAGACTGAGGGGAAGGGGATGATTTGCCCTTCCAAGCAGTCACCATCTTCTAAATCACCTCAACTATCACAAGAAATCATAGCATGTTTTAGGTCAACCCCTTTTCAGCTGGGTTCCCTCATATTAATTCAGATGTGTTTTATATTATATATTGCTTGCAAAAATGTTGTTCTGTTTATCTTTTTCTTCATGCAGTGCTGAAATGTTGTCTCAGATGAAATATAATTGTGTTGCACACAGCAGCATTAAATTATTAATGAAAACGAGTTTTAAAATGCTAGACTTTCAAGTAATATAACAGAAACAACACAAAAATGTTTTGAAACATTTAAATTTTCTATCTACTATTACCTTTGGCACCTCAGTGAAAACATACATAATCTGATCAGTAAACCTGTAAAACACTGACATCTACACAGAATAGTAGGAACTTCAGACTTTCTTAGTTGTGTACTAAGTAAACTTTGGTATAGAAGGACTTGCTAACTTGTTTAGTTCCTCTGATTGCAAAGCCTGACCTCAACAGCTGCTTATTATTAAAATAACTTTGAAAGCGTACAGGTAATGGCATTGAGATAATGTGCAGCAATTTAAGTATGTCACGCTTCAAAGAACCAACCCATCACAAGAAAAGCTGACAAACATCCCCTGTGACCAACCATACCACCACCCCCATGCTAATTGATACCATGGGTTATCAATCTAACAGGTTTGTCACACAGCAATCTGAAATACTAATTTCTTTAATTGAGGGTGAACAGTTGGACAGCTTGAAGTTGCAGTCCTCAACTTCCAGGACCTGACATCTGCACTACTGACATTTGATCTTTTCAGGGCAACAAACCTAAACAGTAATTGTATAGAATCAATACACAGAGGATTACAAAGAAGAGGTTAGAGGAGAGGTTCCTGAGAGTCATCTTGTTGTTATTCTCTGCTTAGGTTGTGCACAATCAGGAAATAGTTTTGTTTGTTTTTACATGATAGACTCACAGTATGCAATAACTTATTTTTGCTTTTCTACAAGTAAAATGCTGTTAGATGCCTGGTAATTACAATAAAGAAAAAAAGTTTTCAAGGTTTTTAAAAAGCTGTATATTTCCCATGACAAATTGATTCCACTTTTAATTTGTTGTTTCTCTAACTGGAAACTGAGATTTTAAAGTAATATTCCTGGTAGATTTAGAGCTGATGAAGGAGTGCACAGGACTCTCTTAGAGATGTAAGCATAAGTGGCAAGTTCTTATTAATACTACAGCACCAGTTTGAAGTTTTTCTGTCTCCAGATGTCTGTGACATTTCTATCCTAGAGATTGCTACCTCCATGGCAGAGTGGGCAGAAAATAACTTGTAGCTAGACCTTTGCTGCTTCAGTGTAGTCTGTTGCTGTGACTAAGTTAAGTAAGCCTTTGTCTTGCTAAATGTTATGCTGCTGCTTGAGATGCAGGTATTTTCTTCCCTTTCACTAATTCTTCTTCAAAGACACTAGCTTGGGCAGACAAGTGGAGATGATACTGAAACTCCTGTAGCTTCCGACTTTGGACAGACATGCCAAAGAGGAGTGGTTTATCCATACAAACCTGAAAAAAGTTACCAGTTTTTACTATCAAAGTAGAGTTTGTCTTTGAGTCTTCAGAGGAAAAGAATGTGAAGTTACATATAAGAAAGCTGTATTGCAAGCCTAGCCTATGTTTTGTTAGTTAGTTGAGTTCACACTCCTTTGTAAAATAACTGAGCCTTAATTTTCTTCCAGATATATTTTTTCATTTTTACTGTGTGTTACGGTAACTTTTTTACTTCATTGTAAAGCTGAAAAGTAATTAAATATTTTAAGGTTTTCCAACCCTTTAGCATTCTAATAATAAAATAAATTAGAAGAGTTTGCTTTTAGCTAATTATAAATCCATGTAATGATGAATATATAAATGTACTTTTTCACTATCATTTAACAGAAAGATTCTGGATACCATCTTCCTCAATGCTTTGTCAAAAAACAGACCTCAACTGAATTGGATTTGGCTTTCTTTAATTGCAAATCAATTTAAATTTAATTTGAATATGTTTAATCCAATTCTTTTAATTTTTGTTTAGCACTTGACAGAGGAGAAACCAGAAGGCCTTATTAATGAAGCATCTCGGTATGGATGTAGAAATTAATTTTATATATCAAGTTGGGAATTGCACTGTATAAAAGTTCATTGGAAATGGGTTCTTTAAAATAGGGCTTTTTGCTTCTGCTTTGCTTAAACTGAGGTAGATTGGTGTAATGAGGTAAAATGTGGAAAAGTAACATCATGGTTCATTTGATCTTTCTGCCAAGAATGGACTGTTCTATTTTAATAGTGATGGGATTTTATTTAAGAATGAGAAGCACCCTTGTTGGGGGAATTAAAAGTTTCATGTTAGGATCTATCATGCTTGAAGCAGAACTGGAGATAGAAGAATACTTTTTAATAAATGTGGAGCCACAATAATTAAGGGTTATTGTAACAATTGAAGTCTTCATAAAGCAAAGAAACTTGAAGTATTGCATTACAAGGATCACATAAGGATATAATCTCACTGGCAAATAGGGATTTGTAAAGTTGTTAAATCACTAAGCACTTTGGATTAAATGACATAAAAAATCCAAACAAACAAACAAAACAACCCTGAAATAAAAGAATCTAGCAAGCCTTGATTTGATCTGTTAGGGCACAGAAGAACATATTGAGAAGTCAATAGTACTGTAATCATTCTCCATCATGTTCTAGTTTGATCAATGCTTGCCCTTCTGTACTAACAATGTTCATACTACCTTTTGGGGCCATGGGGGAGATAATGTTTCTGCCTTACAGATAAAGTACTTGTTTGTTAGTGATGTCTTTTCCTCTCTTTTTTTTCTTAATACATAGGCAGGTTGCATTAGCTGATCTTATAATCATCAATAAAACAGATTTGGTTTCAGAAGAAGAATTGAATAAAGTCAGAACATCTGTGAGGTATGAAACTTTTGGCATAACTGTAACACTACTTCCTCAAAAATTAATTTAAACACAGTTACTTCTTTACTGCTGTTAAAATAGAAATTAGATCTCATTATTAGATGGACAAAATTGATAAGCTTACAAGAGAAAAGAGACTGCCTCTTGAAAGATACTTTAGTACTTCTATGTACTTACACAATCTTAGCATTTTGTCTATCTTGATAAGATTTGATGTTGTTTAGTACGGACAGACCTTTTTCTTAAGTGTTTATGTTTTTACATTTCTGAGCAGCTGATGCCATTTTTTGAGAATTAGGAGAAGTGGAAAAAAATCTGCTGGTAAATATGAGTTCACTGGCAAATGGAAAGATATATGGAGAAAGTCCCAAACAATTGTCATGGAAGCAGATGAACCAATGGTCTGAATCAAATTAATGATCAAAGACATTACTCTTTTCTATCAATACCATGATAAGCCAAATGAAACATTAACATTTAAAATACTTATCAACTGTATTAATTTTTTGAAATATGAAAATAAAAGTGCTTAGACTGAGCAGAGAATAGCTTTGGATAGGAAAATGCTGTTCTCACTGGTGGTATCTTGTTGTCAGAACTTGTGAAGTTCACCAGCTATAGTGGAAACCAAATATCTCAACCCATATCTGATAGTTATTTAACAAGCTGATAATGGAGTTGGGATGCTATTTCACATGATGCTGTCCATGGTTAACATATTCAAACAATATATCACAGTTATATTTTCATCTAACTAATGATTCTTCTGTTTTATTTTAGGTCAATAAATGGACTTGTTAAAATTCTAGAGACACAAAGATCAAGGTATTAAATGGCCACTATTACTAGGTACTAGATCCTGCTTCTTTTGTGTCAGTTTAAATCAGTTCTATTAAATCAGTTTTGTTAAAGGAAAAGTATTGAATTAGAAATAATTAATCCAATGTTTATTTTATGAATAAGCATCTAAAAATTTTTTTTTGAGGAAGTAAAAATGTATTTCTAATTTATATTTTTCTTCATTGGTGTTCATATCACAGAATACCAGAATGAGTGAGGTTGGAAGAGAGCACAGTGGGTCATCTTGTCCAACCCTCTTGCCAAGCAGGGTCATCCCAGAGCACATGGCACAGGATTGTGTCCAGATGGTTTTTGAATACCCCCCATGAAGGAGACCCCACAGCCTCTCTGGGCAATCTCTTCCAATCACCCACACAGTAAAGTACTTGCTCATGTTCAAGTGGAACTTACTGTGTGTCAGTTTCTGCCTGTTCCCTCTTGTCCTGTTGTCTGGCAGCACTGAGAGCCTGGTCCACCCTCTCTTCAGCTACTTCTATACACTGAGAAAGTCCCCTCTCAGTCATCTTTTTGAGTCTGAACAGGCACAGCTCCCTCAGCCTTTCCTCATCAGTGAAGTGCTTCAGTCCTTTAAACATCTTTGTTGCCTTCCCCTGGACTCCCTCCAGGAGCTCTGTGTCTTCCTGTGCTGAGGAGCCCAGAAATGGGCACAGAACTCCAGGTACAGGCTTACTAGAGCTGACTGGAGGGGCAGGATTACCTTTCACGAACTGCTGGTAGTGCTCTTCCTAAGGCACCTCAGGACACCTTTGGCCTTCTTGGCCACAAAGATACACAGTCAAGCAGCCTTGTGACTGAAGAGCAGTTTGTACAGCCAGGTTGGTTTTGAGCTAATAATTGGGTATGTGCACTACAGTGTTTTCCTTCAATTGTGTCACCCTAAATTTTATTCTCATTGCTGCTGCAAATAAGTTGTTACTACAAAATGACTTTGAAAGCAGTGGAAGGAAGTTACAAGAATAACAAAAAAAAAAAAAACATTGCACTGTTTTTTGCTATTTTTAATTGAAATTCTGACTCAGATTTCTTCTTTAGTAAGGACTTAAATGGATTCTGTATTCCCAGGAGCATTAGGAGAGTAGTATATCTTCCAGACTGCTAGGACTGATTTGTGCACTTTTACATCAATTATTGTGGTCAGTGTTTGTAAAATAGAGGTTTTTGATTTAAGCAAATTTAAAGGGAAGGTAATAGTCATAATAAAGTATACTTGGCTTTTTAAAGTGGTTGTCAAATGTAGTTGGAAATTGTAGAGAAAAATACTTGCTGTTGTTGGGTGATCATATAGGACCAATTTTGAAGAAGATACTGAACTACATTATTTGTGTTTTAAATGTCCATTAGGGGGACATCCAACATCTGATCTCTTTGCATATTTTATGGTGTCTGATGCCAGCTAGCACTAAGTTTTGGATATGAGATAAAGTGGGCCTCAGATTCAGTCCTCAATGACAACTCTTTGTTACTTGTTAATATTCTTCTGCAAATGACACATACAGTCTCTTCCATTATTAAACATTCCAAATGTGAAATCAGCACAAAATTAATTTATTGGCATGGTATGAGGACATACCCTTCTTAAGAGGGGTTTGTCCCTCAAAAGCCCACATTTAAAAGGGAGGATTACTATGTGATTTTTTGGAACACTGCTGAGAACAACTGACACTGAGCTGATCATGAATTTTACACAGGAATTGTTTGTGTATTCCATTATAAGTCTTTCATCTTAGAAACTGCTTGGTACAACTACTGTTGAATGTAAAAGTTTAATGATTCTGGTTGTATTCCAGAGCTTGGGCTTTTTACTTGTCGTGTTCTTTTTATTTAGCCCCATGTCATCAACTGTATCTGAAAAGCTGTCAGTTGCTATTAGCAGTGAAATCTGTAGTCTGTATTGCTTTGTGAAGAAAAGTTTCTTATGCAAGTTTATAGGTAGCCATTCTTGTAAGCAGATATGATTGGTACTGCCTATTCTGAATTGCATTTTTTATTTGTCTGTTTCAAATTGTAGAGTTCAAATTCCTAGTAGTAGTGCTTCCCTCATAAAGTTGTTTCAGTTTTGTTTGCTAACAGTGTGTCAGTATAAGCTACATGTATTCTGGGGGTTTGTGTCTGTATTGAGAGGCTCAAGGTTCCTTTTCCCTTTCAGGGAAAATATTTTTTTATTCAGACATAATGAATAAGAGATTTTATCATACTTTTGGAAATACCTTGTATTTTACTGTATAACAGTAAAATTTTAAAAGTTTTGTTTCTGTGCTTACATGTTATTGTGTAACTAAACACAGAATTTTCTTGTAGAAGACAGTACCAACCACTGATATCCAAAAATAAGGCTAAGTATTAATGGCATTAGTCTTATAGACAAGAAAAGAAATATATGCTTCAGTAAACACCTTTAAAACATGACATTTAAATACATAAAAAATACAAAGCTTTCTTTTTTCCCCTCTCTTTAGAGTTGATCTCTCTAATGTCTTGGACCTGCATGCTTTTGACAGTTTATCTGGAGTAAGGTATGGTAATTTTCTTCTCTTCTATTAGAAAAAAATACCTGTGTATGAAACATACACACTGAAATCCTGGCTCAAATTTGCATCAGAGTTTCTCTTAGAATTTCTAGTTTAGTCCATCCTGTCTAGACCAGGACAGTCACATTTTAAAAATTACTGCTTTATAAGTGGTAATATTAGATAGAATTTCTTTCTTCTTCAAATGCCTGCAAAAACCTTTTTGACCTTATAAAGTTAAATGAGCCAGAGTTTGTGTGGTTGGTTGGGTTTTTCCCCAAAATGCAGGTTTTGGTTTAGTATCAGAGTAGATTTGTACACTTCTCTGGTTCTTTTAAAGTATTTCAAAATTTTTTCTCCTTTGTATTGTGATGAAATGGAGGCATCTGTAGATTTCACACAAAAGAATGAGGGACTGAGGTTCCACAGCAAACAAAGGTTCTACAAATTCTGCTAACTATGTTTGTCATTCCTGGGGTTTTTAAATGCTGAATGCATGATTCAGCATCCTGGATGGGTGCAGGAGTAAAATGGGAAGGAAGGGGGAAAGGTCTTTTTGTTCATTGTGAGCAGAAAGACCTGAAGAACAGCAAAGGGAGTGAGGAGTACCGGAGCAATCATAAAGTAAAGGAGGGAAAAGGAGGGTAATATCAGCTTCATTCTTCTGTAGGAAGAAATTGCAGGACATGCAAATTAGTAACATCTATTAGATAACATGTGCTTGTGAGATTTCCCTCTGAACTGGTACAGTACTATCAAAATGATAGGTTTTGTCTTGTTTTGCTGGCACTGGCTTTGTCTAATCAGTGAAATACTGTAGTATTTGTTTCAAGATTTCTACCAATGTCAGCATCAGCGAAATACCAAACTAGGCATCCAAAACAAAGTTAAGGGAGGAAGGAGACCGGTATATCCTTTAGAGGCAATAGATAACTATTAGTTTGTAAGCCAGATCATAAATCCATGTTCCAAGTTCTTATAATGGATCAGCTAACTGAATTGACTCATCCTGGAGCCACACAGCAGAGATAAAGCAGTAAAAAGATGTGAACCAGAAAAAGACTGTTCCTGTTAACAGCAGTTCACAGTTAGATCTGATTACTTGTAATATTAGGATGTGTTCTGTGAAGTTTACTAGTTTCCTGCGCTCCACAGATCTGAGAAAGTTCTTAAGGAACTGACAAAAAAAATCTTTATTGCTTTCCTCAATCTAGTGTTCTCTCTTATCCCACTCAGTTACTTTGAGCTTCTCAATATTTGGTATTAAAACAGAGGAAGCACTTTAAAACATTTGTCAGCATTTAAAGACAAATTCTAAATTACCAAGAAGATTGTAGACTACTTAAATAAAGTTCAGTTTATTTTCTTTATGTTTGAACTCAGCACAGCAAAATTGCTTACCCTGTTTCTAGTTCCTAGACACAGAAATTCTTACATAAAATATTAGTGGTGGTTTCAGTGCCATCACCTGAGTAGAAAAACTTTGCATCCAACATCACTTGAACACAAATACACACCAGTACATAAATAATGTTTTTCTTTTAATGGCACACTGCAGGAAGGATTTCTGTCAGCAGACAGATACGTCATCTGTTTGGTGTGACTGTGTGATAGAGCCTTGTAGTCTGGATATACCCTGAAGTCATGGGAAGCACATCATGAATTCTGGATTCTGTGAAGGGGAGTATGAGAGTAAGACAGCAAAGCAAAGGAAGTAGGAGAAGTAGGAATGTGAAATATTACTTCTGTAGCAGATAATACCTTTTTTCCCCACCATAAAGGCTTCTTAAAATTTTGCAGTCATCAAATTAGGAGGAGGGATTTTAATGGGCAATTTTCTCTAAAGTGGCAGAGGGCATCATAGTAACTTGTGCTACAGTATTTCTTCTCTGTGTTATTCACAACATAGAGAGAAAACAGAAACAGTACAGAAGATGGTATTTGAAGAAATTTTGTGCTATCTTGATTAATTGAGACAGATGTGCATGTGAAATCTAAAGTTGCAATACAATTTTCACATGAAAAGATGCAGTAAGACCCTAAATATTAGTTTACAAAAGAGGTTCTCAAGTAGAGCTTGAACTTAGGATCTTATTGAGTAGAGAGTATCTGTTTTAAGTTAGCAGGCACACTGCATAGTACAAGTGAGCTGTACAGCTGAGAAGTGGAGGCTGGTATACAGTATTTCAATAAGTGTTACAGATTTTGTTCTCTCCAGCAACAACTTTGTACATTCTTTTCTTCTTGATTTTCAAATAATTGTAAAGTTTTTTTAAAAAATGAACATCTATTAACTTGGTAAATTCTAGCAGTTTTTTTCTTGCTTGTTCTAATGATGTAGTTTGCCTTTTTTGCAGAAAGGAGTATCAAGGGTCTTGTGTTCATTGAAGTATAAATGTTTTTAATGCTGAAGATACTGCAAATCAGCACTATAATTCTCTTTATGTTTTAAAAAGCATAATTTTCTAACACAAACAACTATCAAACAAATATAGTTAAACATTTCTATTTTGAGATTCAAAATTAATTAACTGTTGAATTAATTATTTCAGTGTACTATATATTATTCTGAATATATAGTCTATCTCTGATATTTCAGCTTTGCTCTGCAATACTGGAATTTTTAAAATTTTGAAATAATGGCACTTTGACAATCCTACTCAAATGCAACATTTAACTTCACTTATTTTCAGTTTGCAGAAAAAGCTTGAGCATGTAAAGACAACACATGCACATCTAGATAAGGTAATTACCAAAAATACTGCTTTGATGTTTTTGCAACAACAGGGCTGTTCAATATTGCATGCTAATTTTGTTACTGTTTCAGAAGGTTTCAGTTAGGGAGTAATGTGTTCTAAGGTATTTGGAAGATGACCTAGATTACACAAAAAGAATGTGCTTTATTGTAGATAGATTCTAAATGACTATATTAAGTCTCACTTTTAAAAATAGCTTATAGGCTTTCAGACAGTCATACCATTTGTTGATTCACATGGAGAGTATTAGTGAACCAAATAGAACCACTTTTTTTTTAGGTATTTGCAGAAACAAGTCCTAAATTTGTAGCCAGTCTGTCCTATAGGTTTTCTATCCAAAACAAAATCTCTCTAGTTGAATTGTGGGTCACAGTCCTCCTTGGGGTGTCCATAGGTGGGTGGAGTTCACCCATAGGCCACGAGTCCCCTAAGAAAATGCAAAAAAGTAAAAACTTCTATTTTTTAGAATAGATTTTAGGTGTTTTAGGTTTTTTTTTTTAGGTGTTTTGGAAAAGTGAGCTTTCTGCAGAAGGTCTCTATAATTAAATTGAATTTTCGGGTTAAAATATGATGCATACAATGCCTGTATTTTTATTTTTAAACTGCATAATTTAACTGTGAAGTTGCTAGTCTTGGAAACAGGAAAAGGCAATAATAAATTATTTTGGAACTACAGATTAAATGCAAAATCAGTTCATGCTTGATTATAATTACAATGAAAATACTGATTGTTTTTGCTTAATCAAAATTCTTAAATATGCTCAGTTATAGAATCTTAATAGATCCCTAAAGTAGATGGAAATGTTAAGTAGAATCCTTCTTGAATGTTATGAGTTATAGTATCCTTGTGTGTATTATTAAGGAGATTATTGTTAGTTTTGTAGTGTGTAGCCATTCGACAGAACTAATTGTTAGTATCTGTGTTTAGTTTAACACCCACATATTTAAGATGATTGTTGAGACATTTGAGGCATAATGAGGGCAGAACACTTCTCACAGTAGGCTGCAAGTCCTTGTTGTAAGACAAAGTGTGCTTATTATCTTCATGTTGAAGGTCAGCAGAAACAAACTGCGCTGTGCTTGGAGCACAGTGAACTTTGGTCTGACGTGTTTTGAAGCTGCTCAGAGTGTTAGCTCTTGATTGTTTAGATAAGTTTACTTGGTCATTAGACAAACATTTGCTGCTTGTTGCTTTAATTTCTTTTTTCCTTAAGTTTAGACTAGTCATCAGAAGGTAGTCGTTGGAAAGCATTACAGGAAGTAATTCTCTCTCTGTTCTTCCAAACCATTGAGCAGTTATAGTGACAAAAATAAGACATTATTTAGCCTTTAAATAAATTTTTAATTTTAAACTATATGTTTTATTTTTATATTTTCTTTTGGTAATTGATCCTGAGCAGTTAGCTGGCAGTTACTTTAGCACAGAACTTAACTTCATACATCTTGATTTTCTGACTCTATTCCTACACAGTCTGTTTATAAACAGCTTTTTTTATAAGGCAAGTACAGATTGTCTTTTATGAAAATTATGTTGATTATTTTTTGTCTGATAGTATTGTCATCAAGATCAGTAAGCCAAAAAAATAGCATTGTTAACCATATTTGAAAGCTTGATCATAATAGTCTCTACAGCAAAGAATTACATGGCAGCAGCTAATGGCACTAAACTGTTCAAGGCATTGTATCTGCCCTATAGGTGCACACCCAAACAGAAACAAAAAGTAGAGCTTAATTTAGAAAATTAGAGCAGAACAGAAATAGAGGTTTGGGTTTTTTTTTAATTTGATGTTGTCATATACTTGCCTTTTTATGAGGCCAAGTTATAAAGAACACTTTTTGAAATTACTGTTACGGGATTTTTATTCAGTGTGGTAATAAGCGCATCTTGCCTTTTGCAGGCTATAATTACAGTAACATTTGAAGTTTCAGGAAATATAAAAGAAGAAAACTTAAATCTCTTTATTCAGGTAAGTAATACATCACTGTCAACTCAAAAAATCATTGTAGCTTTTTATAGAAACTCATCCCATGCCACTTCGTTTATGGAAATAACTTTTTCTTTTCATAGAATCTTCTGTGGGAGAAGAATGTGAAAGATAAGACTGGATGCACCATGGATGTCATAAGACTGAAGGTTAGTCAGAAATTATCAGTTTCTTTGTTTTGTGTTTTTTGTCTGTACACCTAAAAAACTGCATTGTGCTGTCAGTTATGGACCTATCAAAGCTGCTGCTGATCACTGTAGCAGAGCAGATGATATGGAGAGTATCAAGTTGTCATTCCATGAATGACTCAGAAAGAGAGAGCTGGCAGAGGAGCAAACATTGATCTTACTTGTTTTAAATGGGGAGGGCAGATGTACAGTCCCCAAACATCAGTGGCAGGGTTAAAAATCAAGCCATAGTTAAATCACTTTTAATTTTCTACCTCCATTGCTTTGAGAGATACTATTCATCTCGATATCTAGGGTTGGGATACTGTAGATTGGATCCTATAGATTGCTAGGTGTACTTAAAATTGTTGCCATAATATGCAGAAATTCAGTTTGGCGTAACATAGGAATGCTATAGTAGTTGTGGTCTACAATTAACAAGTTTTTACAGTATTGTCAGGCTGTTGTTTTGAAGATACAGCTCATAAGTATTCATCTTCATGGGCACTTATATGTTCTTCACTTGCTTGGTTTGGAGAAGAGTAGAGGTGACAATTCAGGATCTACTTTCATTTACCTTATACCAAGCAGCCAAGTAAATAATGAAAAAATAAGAATCCAGTCAGTCATTTGTCAGGCTGTAAGAAATATAAGAAAGTAAAGCCCTGGCTTGTTTCCTGAGAACCCTTGACCATCATAGATAGAAACATAATTATTCTAGTTTTATAGGAAGGAAAGTTGTTTTCTTGCTTTCTCAGCAACAAAATTAGAGTATCCTGGTCTTCTCCTTCCTGACAAATAGAAGAGAGTAGCCACTGATGTATCTGAAGCTGCCTGAAAAGCAGTAATGCCATGCACAAGCTTGTTTTTGGTGTATTGAGCACTGGAATCAAATTAATCCTTTATGAGATGTGAAGCCTGTGTAAGATGTGTGCTCTCCCTCAGTTACAGACAAATACACCAAAGCAAATGAACCTCAGGCAACTAATTACAGAACAGGTTCCAAAGTTTGTTGCTTTTATATTTATATTATATCTGCAGTCATAGCCCTTTTGGCAGTAATAGTCATGGAATTCCAGCTAATAGGTCAAATGGAGGCCTATTTTATGAAATATTTTAAACTTTCTTTAGGGAAGTGTCCTGGTTTAGGGCAAATTCTGGGAGGAACTTCCAAGATGTACAAGACATGTTTTACAGAATGTGTTCCACTAAAATATTTTAGAACATTGTGCTATGAAGTGATGAAAACTGTTTAATAGAGCTTTTGATATGTGAGTTAATGGACTCATGCTGACTGTTATCTTTTCTAATTCTGTTGCTAGTTGTTCTACTTCACAGATGTTTATTCTTTCCCCAATATTCAAAGATGCTGTTTCAGGAAAGTAAATATACTGAGCATAAGAGCTTAATTGGACTAATCTGAAATCAGACATTTTTGTTCATTTTACATCATTTTGTTGGCAGGCAGGCTTTCATGGACTCCCATGTCAAACACCATATATGCATTCAAAGAGGCATAGTAGATGATGACATTTAATTTTTGCTTGGGCAGGCTAGGTACTGACAAATGATGAACAGAATGAGGAACAGAAGGCAAAGTATGGTAAAATGTAATTCTTAGCCTTTAACAAAATAAGGAGATGTGAAAATGGATGTTATGAGTAGATGTGTTGATTGATAATATATGTTTATTTTGACTAAGAAGTTCACAGGTGCCAGAAGTACTACTCCCTGCTTGAACTAGATTGAAAGTTTTGTTTCCCCTCTTACATATTTTATTTTTAAAGTTTTGTTTATATACCCTAACAGTTATTTTTCTGATAAGGGACTGGTATCTATTCAAGGCAAATCTCATCAAGTGATAGTCCAAGGTGTCCATGAGCTCTATGACCTAGAAGAGACTTCAGTACCCTGGAAAGAAGATGAAAAGAGAACAAACAGGCTGGTCCTAATTGGTAAGAGGAAATTATGCATCTCCTTCTTTGAGTTTAAAAAGCTGTTTTCTCATAGACAGTCTCACAGACTGGGCCAGGGAAAAGCAATCAGGCTAAACTGGCCAGAATTAGTGCAGTAAGTTTGTTCAACTTAACCCTCTTTTTAAGGCTTATCCATCAAAACCTCCTGAAGTTCAAAATTCCAGCTGAGAGGAGTCTACACTATCCCTATTAGTGCCACCAAAATCAAACCAAATCAAACCAAATCAATAAAATACTAAGCTTTCATAAATTATGTTGGCATATTTAATCTTGTTTCTAAAATCTGTAATTATAAATTGGGTGATGGGAATAGTTTGAATGCTTGATCAAATATTAGTAACTGTAAGGAAGGTTATTATAGCTTTGAAATGTTTAAAATCAGTTTTGTTTCTAAAAATCTTGCAGTGCTGAGGTTCTGTGCTTCTATTTTCTGTGTATTTGTTTGCTGTGCAAAGTGTTTTATTACCAAAAATAACCTATTTTTTCCCTTTCCCTTATTTGTGCTTGAAGTCTGTTGTTGCCTTAATTTTAATACTGCTATTGTCACTGATTGATATAATAAACACTTCCTTAGGATAGAAGAAGCTACTTGTATGTGTTTTAATGCACTGTAAAATACAGTTAGATATTTTATTTCTCTTTACAGGCAGGAACCTGAATAAGGAGATCATCAAAGAAGTATTCATAGCCACTGTGAGAGAAGAACGAGGAAACAGTTGACATAAAACTATAAAAAAGATTAAATGTCTGTTTTAATCCTGCAAGGATTTTATGGCAGAAAAGACTGAATGGCATGGACTATAGTAGTTTCTATATCCTCTTGGAGTTTATACAACAGTTGAACCCTGAAGTCTTCCTAAGAATTCCAGCTGACCTACTGCTTTAAGATTAGCTCTTATGGTCTAGAATCAAACACAATTCTCCTATTTTGGATTCGGCTGAAGCTGTGTCAGCAACATCATGTAACTGTGCAGAAATGGAGACAGGCTGTTATGTTCTATGTGAAGCATTACTGTAGGGATATGGGAAACATGTTTGAAGCCTAGTGCTTTCTCTTCCTAACTCTCTTCCACTGGGAATGAAGCAATAGTGATTGTTGCCAGTGATATAATCACAGTACAAAATGTTTAGTGTTTACTAGTAAACTGTCTTCCATCTCTTTCCACTTGCTTTGTGATTTTTGAGTGTATGCACCCATCCCAGGTACTGTTCTACCTGTAAACCTGTTGTGTAATGAAACTAAAAATACACAGGTAGCAGAGGCACAAGATCACATGGAGTAAATGCTGTCTACACAAAAGCTGTGCATGCAGTGTTTGGTCACATAGTCAGCAGTTTGAAAGAGGTAGCTGAACTCTTCAATCTTATAGGCCATCACCCTGCCAGTTCAGGTTCTGGGGAGCTGGGGACTGCACCTTTCCACTATATTCAGGCTGCTCTGCATGATTTCTAATGGGGTTCTGTGACACTACTTTGAAAACCTAGTCTGAAGCTTTTATCTCTCTGCTAATCACAATTTAGAGTTGAACTTCTTGCCCTGTACATTCTCCAGTACTCTTTGTTCACCTCTTAGCTTTAGAGGGATATTTTGACTACAGCTGTGTGAAAGCAAAATAAGTCAATGCAGGAAGATAATGTAGAATTAAAAATGTTTGCAAACGAAATTCTAGGACATACAGTTCTGAAGGATGGACTTTTGGCTATAGTGCTTGCTGTGGGTGCTAGGTTATGTGTCTGAATAAGCAGAAACTTGTCTCACACCTAACATTAAAAAGAAAAGAAAGAAGACCATTCCCTCAGTCTCTCCTTCAGGCAGTATCAGCAGTCTTAAATTTTTTTCACTTTGCTTCTACTGCAGCATATGAGTTTGGAATTCATTTTCAAAAGAGCTGAGGATGAAGACATTAATCTTTCACTGCCCAGAGCTGGTGTCTCAATTGATTAAAATAAGTAATGTATCTTAGCTAACATAGAACTCTTTACTCTTCCAGTAGATACATCGGCAGGCATGACTGCATTCCTCACATTAGAAATAGCTTTAGATAGCTTGAAGTAGTTTTCAGGACTTATTTTTTTCTCTAAAGCAAGGTCTAAAGAGAGAACAATCTGCTTACACAATGTTGCTTTCTGTTCAGCAGACCTTGGTGGCACCTGAATGAACTGTTATAGCTGAGGGACACTGTTTCCCTTAGCAGTTAGAACTCTTCATTTTTAAAACTAGTATATGTTCTCACACTGTTTTGGACTGCATAAATGACACACAGTCCTGCATGAGAATTTGTCAAATGATTGCCATCACTGTTATTCATTGAGTATTAAGATCACATAAATTTAAATTTGTGGATAATACGTATATAATTTTTAGTGCTTTTGCTTCCATTTGTCACAGGAAAAGTGATCAAAATACCTGTAATGTAGGAACTCTGTTCTCTTTAAAGCAATTAATCTCTGAAGCGTTGCTAACTTTCAATTTGAAAAAAAGTTCAGAGACCTAATAAAAGGAGCTTCAACCATGAGTCATTAGGGAAAAAGGCAGAGATGGCTTACACAGAGTCATTTTTGGGTGCTTATTTTTAAATATTTGTTCACCCACCACACACTACACCACATCCTAAAATTTCCATGATGACTGTTAATATGCTGGGGCTTTTGTTGCTGCAGAGGGGCATTTCTGCAGTTGGAAGTATAAGCTCTGCACTCTGTATAGCTCATGTTGGTACCACTTACCCTTTCTTGCTAGGACTTTCCCTGCACTGCTTACAATGCTCATGTCAGAGACACTCTAGTCAGTATGCACATCTTGTCTGCTTGTCTTCTGTAAACTGCCTGCATATTTCAAGGCATCCCTTGGGATGGAGAGCAAGCGGTTCCTCAGCAGGGGTGGAGTTTGTACTCCTCTTGCTGGCTGTCAGGATGTCCCAGTGCTTTGTCGTCTATTCTGTTCACACATAATGACACCGGAAAAACGCCAAGCACCTCATCTTTATCCCCATCTCCCAAGAAGACCACTGGTTACATTTCTTGGTTATTTATTTAACCAATATTTTCTCATCTGTTCTTACATACACAGGCTGGGGTGCTATGTCTTGTCTTTGCATCATGCCAGAACCAAAAGAAAAGGAAAGGTAATGACAGCTCTGTAAAAGCTGTGTAATTACTGTAATATTTGTGTTACTGGGAGCTATGTCAAGGATGGCCTTCTCCAAGGAGCTACAATTGGGCTGAAGTGAGGTTGTGTGGGAGGGTGAAATGGACAGGCAGACACCACTCAGCCCTGTCTTGGGGTTGTGGTGTGTGGATGATGGGGCAGCCAGGGATGCTCAGGTTGAGGTGAGGAGGGATCTGGTGAAGACAAACATTAGCAGTTCTTCCTGTGCAGGTTCCAACAGGGGCACAGCCGCACCTGAAGAAATGATGGCTGTCTAGACCTGGCCTTACTTCCCAGCCAGATAGCTGGCACTAAGGGTGCTTCAGTCCCTCCATCAAGAGCACAAAGCTAGGTAGAAAGTGATCTTGTCAACAAACCCCACACATTTTGTTCCCTAGCAGAGGCTGAGGAGTTTCTGTCCTAGAGGGAAATTGCAATGATTTGATCATTGTGCCATCATTCATGAATGTCAGACATCTACAGAAATAGACTTTACAAAGCAGCATTTTTCCCCATGGTATGCTTTCCACATGTTTTTAGGAGCTCCGTTAAACTTTAACAAAAATTATATCCTTACACTCTTGTGCCATTTGTTTATATCACCTGTTAGGTTTAATCTTCAGGAATTACCTGGGAAGATGAAGGGATGATCACAGTCTAATTTATTATGCCCTTTAAAATTTAGGCAGTTCTGAATTTGGTAGTATTTTACTAGATTCTTACTTTTTAATCCTTATGTATAACCTCCCACCTACTGGAGCATGGAATGTGTTTTCCATGTTCCATTCCAATTCCTGTAGGCAGGATGTGACCAGAGGGGACACAGGATGGATAGGTTTGTGTTCCCAGCCACCTGCTGTCCTTGTGAGCCACCCTGTTTCTCTACTGCCATCATCAGCCCAGCTGCCCTGCAGAGCTCACAGCAACGGCATCTGCCTCTCCTTGTGGGGCATTTCCTCTGCTACCAGGAACATTGGCCCAAACAGTGTCCGTTTTTTGTTACTCCTCACTCAGTCCACATGAGCAACCATGATTTGCTCATCCTGCACTGCTCTACAGCTTCACATTGCTTCCAGATTTGTTATATAAATTGCATATATATTATATACACTAAATACAGATCCAGGTCTGCATGGTTTTAACTGATTGTAGGTGAACTGTTTATAGCAGTGGGATTCCAGTGCTATGCCTGTGCTGCATTTCTTATCACCCCTAAAGCCTGTACTCCTCTACAACACTTGTCTCCACTTTTCAAGGCCACTGATACTGTATCAGTCATGTTTCCCTATGCTTCAACCTCACATTAAAGCCATAAATATCTCATCCTACGCAGAATGGCAGCTTGTAACTACTAGCTGTAAAAACACTAGCTGTAACATCCAAGGAAAAAAGTAAAACAAATTAGCAATTTACATCTGGCCAGTTAGAGATACTAATGTCACAAATAAATTGAAGTAATCAGAGCTTCAGGTGGGTCAGGAAAAGATTGGCCAGACCAGGTGTGGCAAACCTCAGCCCTGAGGTGCTGCACATGCAGTGCAAAGCCTGTTACTGGCAGTGACAGTGGCATCCTGCAGGATGACAAGGCTACATTCCCATTCCAGTGCCCTACACATAGTCCTTTGCTCTTCCAGCCGTGTACGTGCAGGCAAAGGGAACAAAGAGGAAATCCGAGTCTGGCTATGGCCAGCAGCTTCACAGAGACACCAGGGCTCCAGTGCACCTTGGCCTCAGTCCCACATACACCAGCATCCACAGAAATTTTCAGAAAAGAGTGCAGCTGTAACAGATCAAGCGTCAAGCATTCTAGGATGTGTATTGCCCATCGAGAAATGAGTAAAGCACTTGTAACTTGAATTTACTTCAAAATATTGGTCTAAATTGTGGTTTCATTGTAGTGCTTCCAGTCTTTGAGCAGAATGGACTTACTAATCTTACTATCCTCACTTAGCTAGTCTGAAATACCTACTAATTTCACATTGCTCTCTTAATAGGATTCAAATTTGTTGCATCTCTTTCAGTTTAATAATTTCAATTGACAAGCACAATTAATTTGTTATTTGGTTTCTTTATTGATTTCTCTGTACTGTTCTTGAAATGTTCAAGCTTCTTTTTTATCAAAATAAGCAGTTAATAATAATCTTATACTGTTAAAATTGGTATTTTTTTCACTCAATAATTTCACTTAAATGCAACAGTAAAGGCTACATTTCTATGTCTTGACCAGTGCAGAATTTTGTTTTAATTAACAAGAGGCTGGTGAGAACCATGGCATTGAATCTCATAAAGTTTATTCAAAACCCCTACATATATACTACAATTGCCTGCTAGCAATATATAACAACATAATGGCATTATAATGTTACAACAAGATGAAAGGGCCTGTTTGTTGTAAACTGATATGGCTACCATCAATATACTGGGGACTACCTGATCAAAGGCTTGACATTCCTATTACATTTAAGCTGTTCTTTCCAGGAGGTTTCAAACATAACCAGAGAATCACAGAATCATAAAACAGTTTGGTTCGGATGGGATCTTTAAAGGTCATCTAGTCCAACCCCTGCACTGAGCAGGGACATCTTCAACTAGATCGGTTTGCTTATAAATCACAGCCTAAATTAAAAAAACTTTTTAAATCATAATGTTTTTATTTGCTTCTTGGTAAATGTTCTACTACTTGTTTCTGAAACAAAGCCTGTGAGATCAGTGTCTCTCTTAGAGGACCTGGAGGAAGGTGGGTAAAAATGAAAACTGACACAGTTGCTAGAGTTCTGGTTTGCAAATAGGAATATCAGAAAGTCATATCTCAGAGGACAAAGTTAAAAGCAGCATATTACTTGAACTGAAATAAAGATTTTACTATCCAATAAGTAAGAAAATTTTACTTGGTGAAGAACTCTGCTGTTGTTTCCAGAGGAAACTGAATTTGTTCCAAAAGAGGATTTATCCCAGCCGCTCCACTTTGTTTTTCCCTTCTAGTAGCCGATCTACTCACAGGTAGGAAAAGTCACATTAAACGAGTATTTGGTGTCATCTAGTGGTAACATTTGTTTCAGCAACTTTGTCAGCTATACAGCCATGCAGATGTAGTCTTCTAGGAAATTTATCTGATTTTGGTCTTAAGCTTTTTTCCTAGTCGGTGAAGGAGAGGGATTATGGAAAATAAAAATCTGTATCACTTTAGGCTGATTCACTCCAGTGTGAATCTAGTGACTGGTTCACTCTAAAATCAGAGCAAGGCTTTTTTCCCCCTGCAAATCCTTTCCTCTTTCTTCTAAAAGTAAGAGAATACTGACTTCATGGTTTTGATGGAGCACTTTGCTGACACAGTTGCAGGACTGAATTATGATATCAAAAGTGCCTGAGAAGGTAAGTTTTAGCTTTCCTGCCCCACTGTCTTAGAAGGAGGGATTACTTTAATCATGTTCTTCAAAAAAGAGGTGGTCAGAGTACAAAGTGCTGTGTTCATGAAATTTTTTAGTTTGGTGGGGATTTTCTTTTTACCTCCCCCGAACCCTCAGGTATTCCTGATGCTACAGGATGGACAGTGTTGCTTATTAACTATATAGCCATGAAAGTCACTGGATGGGAATTGGCATGTTTGACATAATCTGATCCAAAGTAAAACCTGACAGACAAAGATCAACAAGAGCAAGTCAAACCAGCACCCTCAGTTAAATAGGTAGGTAGAAACAGCCCTTCCCTTCTGTGCAAGAGGAGCATCCTGGGGAAAAAGAACTGGTAATTCTAGAGTAAATAAGCATGTTACTCCTCTAAAAGCACTGTGGTCTAAGTAAGACTGACTTGTTCAAACGAGTTCAATGACAGATTCATTTTTGCAGTAGTAGGCTGCAGAACCAGATGAAAGGTCAGGCAAAACCAAGAATGGAAGATACATGAAAACAGAAAGCTAGTTTGACAACAATTTTCCAAATTACATACGTACTAATGGATATCCCTAACTAAACACCCTTCCTGGCTTGCAGGTCGTGAGAACTGAGAGCAAACTCTTCAGAGATGCATCAAAAGGTTTGGCAGGTTACAAAACAGAAAAATAAATCAGACTTTGGCTGCGGACAGAGCTCTGCAGAGGCTGAGAGAACAGATATGCCCACAGAAGGAGGCGCTGCTCCACCACTTTCCACACCTCACGGTGGCACCTGCAGCCACCCAGGGTCCTCAGCTGCTTGTCAGGATTTGGATCCAAATCTCTTGAGGTATCCTGAAATTACACCCTTGACTCATTTTCTGTAATTTTTCCCTGGACCTTAGTGAAAGGTTTCTTCAGGACTATTTTTATAATTTTAAAGAACTGTTCTCATGTCTGTCTGATCTTCCAGAAGAAACAATCAGAGTGACTTGAATATGGAAAGGTTGTTTAGCAGACAGGTTGTTGCTGTGAGAAATTTTCTTCCTTTCATCAGTCATTGACAGAAGATAAAACAAGTTCCCTGGCAGAATCAATTTGTCAGGCAGAATTTAGACTATGTATGCTGGAAAATTACTTGACCCTTGACATGAGGAAGAGAAGAATTCTTAAAAGGAGAAAAAAATCTCTAGTGCTTTGTGCAATAGTATTCCCTTAAATGGCAGAGTAAGATACAGATGGCATGGTGAAGTTAAGTATTTATTTTTCAGTGGGTGCAAAAAAACCCCAAAACAAACAGTTAAGCAACTATGCAAAGTGATCTATGTCATGATATTGGCACTTACTAAAGAATCACTGGAATTCTGTCTGGGGCTCCTCCTTAAAACAGGCCTTTTTAATCCTTAGGTTTCAAAGTGCTTTCTAAAAGGCCAGTGAATTTGTTTGTTGAACTGAGACTTAAACATATTGTGTCTTTCTCAAAAACTCAGAAATAAAGTTGCTAATAAAATCTTCCTCCATTTGAAGGAGCTGTTTTTCTATGCTGCTTTATTCTTCCTTTTTTTTGGTTTGTTTGTTTGTGTTTCTGTGTTTGTGTTCCTGAGTAGTTTAAGCTTTGAGTTCTTGTCAGAGATGCTATGACTTAGAGCAGAGTGATGGTATTTTGCTTTATTCCCTTGCTTTATTGTTGTAGAAGGCAAACATATAAAAGGCAAAGAATCCCTGTATCAATCATTATGTTGACTGTGTATCTTCTTTCGGATATCTTGGTGCAGAGGTGTTGTGGGAACATTTCTTTCCCTGTGTTTTTAAACTTTTCATGTGTTTTGACTTAATTTTAAAAATCATGGGCTTTTAAAATGGATGAAAAATAGATCTCTGCTATCAGTTTTGTTTCTCTTTCATGTACTAATCTATTAGTACAGCAAGAAAACCAGCAGTATTTCTGCAACCTTTACTACCTAGTGTCCCTGGGCTAGGAGATAGATAGGCAGGATAAATTTGAGCATGTCCCATTTCTGTGTTATCACTGCCCAGCTCCCAGCATCAAACCATTGTGTCAGAGCTGAGGTTTTAATTTTACTCAGTAATTCCACTCCTGAGAAGGACGGAGATACACAGAATACATGCTTACTTGTAAGGAGGGGACTTCAGACCCTGAAGTAGTTTTTTGCTGGGAACCCACAGTGCTTAAGAGGGTGATGATGTGAAAGAGGCCATTTGGTTGGCAGTGTCTGTAAGATGTAGAACATTGTAGAACATTGTGTCATCTGAAGATTACAGCCTGGAGGGTCTTGTCGTATGTCACTCTCATTGGATGCAGTGGCAGTAGCTATTTGTTGCACCTCTGAAAATCAGACTGGGAATCAGCAGGTCTGCAGCAGTAGGAACAGTTTGGAAGTTCTGTTTTATTTTTTGCATATCATGTGCTGGAATGACAATCATATGGATAAATTTTCCACTCTTAACTGGTGACATAATTGGTAAATAACCATAAATGGAAGCATAAGACTTCCACAGTGTCTGTGAAATAAGTTCCTGCTAAATCAGGCCTTGACAACACGGTTGTCTTACTTGGCAGTACAAACAGCTTGTTAAACAGAATATATCTATCTCTGTCACACAGTCTAGCAAGACTGTGGTGACTGCACACTTAATTTTACATAAAGTAAGATTACCTAACCTATTTTCAGTTTGAGAGAGAGTATCACTCACTTGAGAGTAAGCAAAACTATTTGAATAAACTTTCTGCATCCTTTGGACTTTTTGGAGGATGTTCCTTTTATAAGGATTGCTTCCTCTGTTAGGTTAATGACTGATGATTGTTCTGGTTCCTTCTCTCAATCCTTTTTTTCCTTCCTGTTTCTCCTGATTAGATGGATAGTAACAGGCAAGTTTATAAGTCAGACCTGACTTACACAACAATCATAAGTTGCTGGCATAGCAGTACATCAGTTATCAGTTATGAGAAATACGTTTTCAGGGAATTTTTCCCGTTTGGGCTTTGTAAATCAATTTGCATGTAAGTTTGTGTGAAAATGTTCCTTAAAACAATCACCCTGTTTCATAGTAATTACAAACTTGCAGCTGTAGTGAAGTATAGCCTTTCAGGGGATTAAGTAAAATTTCCGGAAAAGAACTCAATGGATATCCATGAGTTCATAAATACTACTTCTCAATAAAACTCTGCAACAAGGGAACTAATTTTCCTGTAAGAATATAAAATACATTTTCTCTGCCTTTTCTAACATAATAGAAATGCTCCCTGGAAAAGCTTTAATTTGTGAACTGAAAGACAAGACAGATAAAGTCAGTCAAAATATCCACCAATTTTTCAATTTTAATTTATCTTTTAATTTTTTTAAACTTCTAAGTAATTTACGTTTCGAAACGAAATCATTGCAAGTTTAAAAAAATAAGTAGAAAATGCCCCACTTGGAAACACTGGGTTTTAAAAGTAGTTTTGTTCTTATTACATAATAATGCAAATAAAAATATATCATTTTATTTATAAAAATAAAACAATATATTAATTGAATTGCAATTTTTGAGTGGTTTAAATAAACTGACATTGTATTTTCAGAACTTTTTTGTTTCAAGTTAAAAACTTACAGTTAGTGCATGCTATTCCTCATATGATAACTGCACTACAAGTGGAACTGGAGTATCCAGCTCAGTGAGGATGAGAATTTGAACTTCAACACATGCCACCACGGGGAATGGCTGAATTAATTTTGAGTATCCACATTTCTATCTGGAACACATATTGCATGAAACAACTGTAAAAATGTGTTTCCATCTAAAACTCAGGTACTAGTGATGAATTGTGAACTTAAAAGCAAAACTTGCTTTATTTATGGCACCAGTTCAATTCCCCTGCAACATCTGCAAGTTGATACAAAATATTTTTCCTTGACAGAAAGAAGTGTCATGTCCATGGCAATTTCCTGTACGTTGTCATCAAATCAGAACTGGGCTGGGCTTCTACAATCTACCTTCAAGAAAATCCATTAGTATTTTCTGCCATCTTGCAGAGGGGACACTTCAGGTCACCAGGTCAACTGAATTAGAAGTAATTGTGTGGCTATAAAGGGCTTCTGTTGCCATGGGACAGACTTCTTTCCTTCAAGTCCACACAGGCAACCCAATTCCCAGCTCAGTGCATGAAAAAACTGGGCCTAAAATGACAAAGGTACTAGTACAATGCTGGTAAAAAAAAAGATGGGCAAACACAACAATACAGCTCTTAAAGTAATTAACACTGCCATGTTGTCACAAGACAAATGAATTATGGTAAACATTTTAAGTCTCAGGAGTTAAAAAGCTTTAAGAATCAAGTAAGAAACCAACTACAGGGTGAAAATGTTCCTGAACTAGATTGCATATGTCAAACCAAGTTTCTAAAATTGGCATTCAGAAAGCTAATGGTTTTAGTTGGAAACTGAACAAATTTAACTTTCACTCATGTCACTCCATTAAGCTGGTTTTTATTTTAACAACCTTTAAAAAACTCACTCGCAACACAGTTTGGTAATACTAAGAATAAATTTAGCTGTTGTTTCCCAAGGAGACATTCCAGACTTTTAATATCACCCCAAATTGATAATTATTCATTTTTTGAAGATACACAGCAGTAATCAGTTAATGTTCTGCAGCATTGGCCATTTACAGGAATTTCCACTTCTCAATGACATCTGCTGAGAACAGGACTGTATTAAAAAAATAAAACAGAAATTGAAGCATTTACCCATGGATAAATGTATCCACATAATGCTAATCTGGGTGCTGGAAAACTGAAGAACTGAACTAAAAAAGGGCAAAAAATTGTTCCTTTTCTTCAGCTTTTGTACTAAAATGTTCAGGCTCTCTGCATTAACTTCCTCATCCTTTGCACTTCTCCTGTGAAGGCTGGCATTTTATTTTTTAAAGCAAAACCTGAGATCTCCCTGAAATAGCATGACTTTACAACATAGTTTTACAAAGTATTACAAGAATCATGATGAAAGAGAGGTTACATAAACTTCTGGATGGACTTACCTAAAGCAGAGCTTGAGTTTGAACTAAAAATTTTACAGTGCTCAGTACAACCCATTACATTTCTCGTAATGCCTTTGTCAAGGCAATGCTTGAAAAGACTCTAAAATACACTTTTTCATTACTGTACATAAATTACATAGGTGGAGAAAAGCAATTCTGGAAAATTGTCATTGATTGCCTATCTTAAAATATACATTCTGAGAATGTCAGTGTTTGCAGAAGTTGAAAATTGATTCAAATTGATATATTTTTTTCCAAATGCTCAACACATTCCCTCTATCCATATGAAAAATGCAGTCAATACTTTATTTCAAAGACTATCACATTTCTTCTTACTTTGGTCATGCGTTTTCCTTTATTGGGATCTTATCTGTTCTAATGCTTTCCATCTTTGTTTCTGCTTCCTTGTAGAGCATTTGCTCTGGTAGATACCAGTTATCTGATTTTATTTCAGCTTTCGCTAAGGCATACTAGTGCAATGTCATGATTTCATTGCTGGCAGAGCCCAAAATTATTTAAGATAGAGCTGCCTCATTTAAATTTGCTTTGTTTATATTAGGGATATGAGAACTGGCGTTTCCACAGGGCAGATTTTTCCCTTTTGCTGTTTAAGATGCATTCTGAATCAGTATAGGAAGCTGCAATCATGACTACAGGCTAGGAGGTCTGATGAAAGAAATGAGATTACTGTCATCCTGTATGTGCTCTGGCTGTCTGCTACAGTATATGGCCCACTACAAAGGTATTCTGCCAACAGAGCTAGAATTCTTGTATCTGCTTAAATGGATTCCTTTGTTTAAACTAAACTGTTGGGCATTGCCTACCATAGCATGTAGAATGTTTTAACTGTGATGGCAGCTGTCCCTGCCAAAGAAATGTATGTGTAGAAAATTATGTCTTAAACAGTCACACTCTATCTGATATGAACCACCAAAAAGCCGGCAGAAATAGGGCTCAAAACCATGACTGAGTTCCTCTGGTTACTATTCAGCAGGTGACTCTCACTGACTCTTAATGAACTGCTGAATGAACTCTCAGCCTCTGTAGAAGACAAAAACATTTTAACCCATGTTGGCCTGGCCATCTCCTGTCATTGCAGCAAACACGTGTCTTTGTTGAACCATAACACTCCACCTGGCTTCTAAGTGGTGTATGAGCAGACTCCTTCACAGAAATGAGAAAAATGCCTTAAAAAACTATATTTGCCTACTGAGATGCAGGTCTGCAGGGATTTCCTAAGCACAAGAATAACACTGAGGTTACATGACTATTTTTCCTAACTCTCCTACCAAGAGAGTTGTCCTGGCAAAAAACAATGCTGTGTGGGCCCAGTGTGAAAAGAGCATTTGGATGGAAAATTTCAGCTGATGTTTGACAGTCACAGGCATCTATAAACACAGCCTTTATACTGGGAAATGTCAGGCATCTTTGCAGTTGCTAGTGCCACCACCTCTGCATTTCATTTAAGCAGAATGAACCCAAGCCAATGAACTAAGCTTTACCATACATCTGTATGAAATGCCTTGGTTTAGCATAGGGAAAGGCACCTTCATGGTTGGCTTTATAGTAAGCCTGGAGAGAAAAACTAGAACAGTTAGTAAGCAAGCCCCTCTTTAAGTTTACTTACTATACAAAAAACCTTGCTTTTGAGCAATAGAGAAAGAAAAGAAAAAAGTCGATTCTCTTTGTTCGTTCTCTAGTTGCCCGCTGTGCTGTTCCCTCTCCTGGGGCAGTACCACTGCGCGGCCTCACCCCCGCCGGGATGCTGCGCTCCGTGTGGGCGCTGCCCCGCCGGAGGTGCTGCCTTCGTGCCCAGGGTGCCCGGTCCCGGCGGGGGCCCCGGCGCTGACAGACCGTGATCCCCCCGAGCAAGTGTGCAGCGCTGGCTCGCCCGCTCCTCGCTGCCTCCAGTTACATCCCTGACAGGAGCCCGCGGCTCTCGGCTTCGCTTTCCAGGGTTATTTTTGGCCGGGGCCGCCGCATGCTGATGGCAGCGAGCCGGCGAGCCCCGGGCGCCTTGCCGGGCGGCGCGGCGCCGGCGGGGCCCCCGGCGGGGCGGGCGGGCAAGGGGCGGCGCGGCCCCGAGCCCGCCCCGGCTCCCTCGCCTCGCCGGGCGCCGGCCGGGGGCCGCCGGGGGCCGAGCGAGCGCGGCCCCGCCCGGGGAACGCCTCTGGGCTCCGCACCGCCGGCTCGGCAGCGTGCGCCGGGGCCGCCGCAGGCCAGCGGAGCCGCGGGCGGGCGGCAGCCGCCATGGAGCGGACCCCCATCCCCGTGCTCACCGTGCAGACGGCGCCCTACGAGGACCAGCGCCCCACGGGCGGAGGGGGCCTGCGGCGGCCCACGGCGCTCTTCGAGAGCCAGCGCAACTACCTGCCCAACTTCGTGCAGAGCCTCCTCTCCTCCGTGGACCTCCGCGACCGGCAGGGCTGCACCATGGTGGTGGGCAGCGACGGCAGGTACTTCAGCAAGACCGCCATCGAGATCGTCGTTCAGATGGCCGCGGCCAACGGGGTAAGCTGTCCCCTCGCCCTTCCCGCCGCCCCGCAGGTGCCCCTGCTCCCCGTCCCTGGCAGCGGCACCCGCGCCCTGCCCGCGGGAATGCGGGGCAGAGCCCGCCAGTGTCATCCCGGAGAGCGCTCGAGGCACAGGTAAAGCCCGGAGGAGCCCGCCTGCGGCTGTGTTGGAAATTATGTCTTAAACAGTGCCACGGCCAGCCCCGCACCTGCCCGTTCCGGCGTCCCCGGGCTGTGCCGCCGGGCCTTGGACAGACGGTGGCTCCATCGGCGTGGTGGCAACCTCTGGAGACTGCCAGCCGTGCCGTGCTGTTTCGCCCCTTATTTTAGAAGGAGGAAGGCATGGGAACTGAAACATAAGGTCACTCTGCAGGAGAAAATGTAGCAGAGTTAAAACTAAGTACGCGGGGAACAAAGGTATCAAACAAGCACTTGCTGCTCAGGATATTTTAGAAGAAAATGGTACTGTTGAAGTAAGAGGAATTCAGCATTTTACCCGCAACCTTAGGAAAAGAACAGTTCTTTCCTCCTGGTCACTTGCTAACAAATTATAAAATGCAGGGGGAGACCAGTGTCAAAAACCTCTGGTCAGACGGGATACAAATTTTTTTGGTGTAGTTTTGAATGTAGGAAAGAACCCAGGAAGAGAACTTTTGTCTTCTGCTAGAAGAGAGAACTTATCTCCTCTGTGCATGTGGAGAAGAGATATTTCTGTATATACGCATTCATGTGTGAATGTGTATATACAGAAAGCTGGAAACACTACATAATCCAGGCTTGAAGTTCCTACTTCAAAGCAGAGTTGAAACTGCTATCTCTTGTTATGATGCCTAGACTGATCCTCTAGGTTTGGCAGAAGGAGTGATATAATTCTGTAGGGTTTTTTTTAATAGGGATTTTTTTTATTCAAAAGCTCAGTACTTTAAAGGCATTCCTTTCAAAAGATCTTTCAATTTTGAAATTAATCTCCATATGTGTTTGAATTTTCCCTGCTGATTTGCTGTCACATACAAGACCAACCAGCCTTGTATGAATAATGAGTATTTTAAATTTACTTCAAGTACGTTCTCAACATGGTGATAATATCAAGCAGATGGTCAGTGATGCCTTAAGATTTCAGAGACTATGTTACATACTGTCTACCTAGTGCAAAATCACTGTTCATATAGGGACTTGTTAGAGGCCAGGGTTTAAGTGGCCCAGGGTGTGGGAGGGCTCTGTGGGGGACACTGGTGAAAGTGGGGACAGTGGCGAGACTAGCACAGTGGTTCCACCTGCAGTGTCCGGGAAGGGAGCGTGCAGGGCAGAGGAGTGGACTGGTGTGCGGGGAGTTGCAAGGAAGGTGGGAAGCACATGGAGGAGTGCTGCTCCAGAGCCCCATTGCCCTTGTGGCCCAGTGGAGACAGTCTCATTGATGGAACTGTACCTGTTGGCCAGGTGGGGTAAGGTGCAGCAACAGCTAAAGCAAGAGCTGCCCTGCAGAGGCTGAGGTCCTCATGCTGGTAGGAGCTACCGGAATGGGTTTCAGTGCAGAGTGGCCACAAGAACTGAGGTGCTGAAGAAATTTAGGATTTAGAGGAGCAGAGGCTTCTCGCCCAAGTTATACTGACTAATTTTTCCTGTCAGCCTGCTTCCTTCCTACTGCTTCTGTCACATTCCCCATCTTGCTGGAATATCTTTCTGACCTCAGGAGATTTCCAGTTTGAGATGATTCTGACACCTTGCTGTAATAATGGTCTTTCCCCTTTCTTAGTTACTGCAAGTTTCTTAGTAGCAAGTTTCTTCCTAGTGCTTTCTAAAGCCAAACTCCTAATGTTTCTGCTCACAGTTCTCACAAATACCTGAATTCACGTGTGATTCTCTTGCTAATGACACAGTCCTCAGAAATTGAGCAGCCTAGCTGGTAGGGAGCTATTGAAAAGGCTTCCTATTTCCATGTTCTAACACTCTGTTCCCTCTTTAACATCTTCACCATGGTCATCTTCACCTCTGTTTCTCTCAAGCACAATGTAAATGCGTAAGTTTCACATTTACTTCATTAGTACTAGTTGTATGTTTTATTTTTTGGCTGTTAAGATACACCTGCTGGGAAAATATCTAAATCTCCTTGATAGCATTGTTTAGTGCTGTGCTATATAAATAGGGGGAGAGGAGGAGACTCATGTGAGCAAAGATCTGTCTCTCTGGATGAGGTTAATATCATGAGAAAGCATGTAGCTGGTATCACAGGGAAAGAAGTGAATTGATGTAGGCTGGATCAGATGAAACGTGGGGAAGGCTTGAAAGGTGCATTGAAAATGTTCAGCTGCTCTGAGTGCCAGCAGTGCTGATAAACTGAACTTTAATCTCCTTGCTGGAAGACCCGTACCAAGAGCCATGGCTAGTTGTGCTGGCTGAGTACAAAAATAAATGTGATTTTCTATTATCATCTGTAAATGGATTGCCCTTTAGAGTTGCTAGGTTCCTCTTGTTCTAACTTGTGGGTGACTCATCCCACATTCCCCCTGTGCTAACAGCCTAGCATGGTTGGCATGGGCTCCAGTGCAAGGAATGAGATGAGGTCCCCTGCTCAGTCAGCTGCCAATGCTTGGCCTGCCTTCTACTCATCCTTGGTGCTGCTGGCTCATGCCCTCCAGCTCCAGGCTGCAGGTCCATGCACCACTGCTGCAGCCTGCACAGCCTTCCTGTGGTGGCAGCAGCTACAGGCTGGCCCATGCTCTGCAGCTGCCAGCAGCACATATGCCACCAGCTCCTTCTGTTCAGAGCCAAGGGTGACTGGCCAGGGTTACCCCTCAGTTGGCACACAGCTGGGATGGTAACAAACACTGCTGGGTAAGGGATGCATGTCATGGGAAGGTGGGGGACTGTGAGGAAGGGCAGACAGAGGTCCTGTACCATTCTGGGTTGCAACAATCAGTTTGACAAAGTAGAGGTGGTAGCAGACCATTTGAGGGTCTATTTCCCTTTTCACCTGCGTTGTGCCAGTAGTAGTGCAATACAATTCATCTATGTATTAGATGGAAATACTCTATTAGACCCACCAGCTGGATGGGGTGTCTAATTTTAAATGGAAGGTTTAGGATACGTTTAAACAAGAAGCTGTTATTTGTGAGTCTCAGTGGTGGATCAGAAGGCAGTGCCATTACTCTTGAATGTGGAAAGTCATGACAACGTGCTAGAGAGACTGCAGGGTATTGCTAGTAATGCTGCAGAAGTGTGAGATGGCAGAGTTGAATTTTCTGGTTGTTTCCTATGTAATACCATGTTGGTTTTATTTTCCATGGCCTTTCATGCAAATCTTCCCTGCCTCCCTGGGTCTGTGTGATATTTATTTGCTTCTACACTGAGCATGGTGTTCATATTCCTGAATTTTACTATAGTATCCTAAAGATACTAGTAAATACAGGAAGGCAGAGCCCGAAGGACGTAATGTACTTGCTTCACGTTCTTTCAAGTAAAATTGGCTGAGGCATGTGAGAGATTACTGGGAAAAATAATTAAAAAAAAACATTAAATGAGTCCATAGTAATCAGCTGAATTGTCTGAAAAGGCACAGCTGCAAGTGGTAATATTGCATAAAAATGTTCTTGTAAAGTACTTGTTAGGGTACTTTATTCTTTCAGCTGTAACTGCTGAGGATCTTTGTTTCTGCTGTTGTTACTAAAGTACAGGAACAAAATAGAATGTGGCATAGGGATACAGTAAGAGAAGAGATATTACATGCCTGTGATCTTGTAGCCATGCAAGTTTTTGAATTCCAGAGATAATCTTTCCATGCTATGAAATTGTCCAAGATTTTCAGAAGGATATTACTGGAACTTTAATTGTGACCCATTATGTGGGTACAGTTTGGTAACCGTTTTAGCTCAGATTGTGAGAAGTCTGTAAAAACAAGTATTAATTAAATTAATTAAAGAAATAATTTAATGCTGGTTTAGCATTTGATTCAAAATGAACAGATTCTGAGAAGATGACCTTGTGCATTCCTGCCACCAAAATTAAAACAGCAAAAGAAGATGGATAGCACATTTACACCTCTAAAGTCTGCACTGTCCTGAGGGAGTTTTGTAGAAGCACTGATGGCCTTAATAAAAGGTGAAACTTTATAGTAGTCCCTGCAGATAAAATACTGTTGTATCATTTATGTAATGTGATTTGTCGGATCCTTAGTTTAGAATGCTAAATATTGCAATATTTCTATAGTACAGAAATTAGCATAATAAATAATATTTCAAAGTAGTATAGAAATAGTAGCCTCATGACAAGTGCTTAAAGCAAAATCAAATTACTCATCTTTATATTAATATTTGGCATCCAGAAAAATGGGAAAACTGGTTTGTGTGACATCTGCTGAATGGGAAGAAATGAAATATAGCAAAGAGATAGTCCTAGGTAATTTGTGCATTCTGAATAATTTAAGGATTGGACTAACTTTAAAAAATACAGTGATGTGCATGAGGACATAAAACTCACTACTTTAGATTTAGAAATACCAAAACCATGCTTGTGACAAGCCTGCATGCAAGTGTAAATATGTTTATACTTGAGTGCCTCCAGATAGATTCAGAGTGTTGTTTTCAAGCGTTTTGTAAAACGTCATTGCTGTCATATTCCTTTTGTTTACTCATACACAATACTGTTTTAAGAGCTGGCAACCATTTCTGACAGCTGTATTTGGAAGATTGAGTCATTGCTCTAGCTTTCTACATGCTTCACAGTTTAAAAAAAGGGAGGAACAATATTCAAAACAAACAATTTAAAGGTTTTTAAAATAAAAATTTTCTTTTCACGGTAATATTTTGTTTGTTTCTTATTAGCTCTCCTGTTTTCTAGCAACATTCCATAGGCTTCAGAATTGTCTGCAAAAACTCTGAAAAGAGAAGCAGGTAGACAAACAATTATTCTTTCATCAGAGCTTGAGGTAGAAATCTCAGAAGAGTGCATTTTCTGCACATTTTTTAAAATTGAAAAGCAGATCCTGTGGTTCTTACTGAAAGAGAAACGGTTAGACATAGTTTGTGATTGGTGAGAATTATCAAAAAAGTAATTTATGGTAGAAGTTGATAATTTCTCTGTAGTCCTAATTTTTGAAATTAAAATAGTTTACAAAACCATCTTAAATAATAATCTCCTAATCCTTTGCTCTTCTGAAATTATTTGAACCCACACTTTTAAGTAACCATTAAGGTCCTCTTGTGAGTGCCCAGAAAAACGTCATCTGTGTACAAAGGAACAGCTCCATATGGACAGGAGGCAGGTAGTGACACCTCCTGTGCTGTTGCTTTGCTGAACAGACTGTGGAGCTATCAAATCTCCTTCAAATTAGAGAATGAAGTCTGAAGTTCAATTCCTAGTCTGCTTTCAGATGGGGAGTCGGAGGGATTTGGTGTTCTGCCTTTCCCTCTGCCTACCCTAACAGCCTTGCCCCTTCCCAAACTACTGCTCAGTAGTGGTGGTGGTGATGATAGGGGTTTATTTGATTTTTTAAAAATATTGATGTTATTAAGAAAGTCCAGACTTCAACAATATCCTTTCAAGCTCCTTGCGCAGCTGCCTCAATTCTCCTCTGTGATACTTTACCTCCCCTTCTCCCCTTGCTTGTTTGCGTCTTCCTTTTGCGTTCCCCAGAAATTGGAACTCCTCTTGTATTTCTTTGTAAATACATTTCTTGTTGGCTCCTAGATTATTTATGTTAAACTGAAACTGTAGTATCTGCATAGGGGATGAAGGCATGGTTTTGAAATTGGAACCTTGCAGTGGAACTGCATATAATACCAAGCACATTGACTCAGTGTTTAATAACACCACCTGAAAGGGTTTTTTTTTATTTTAAGAATGGTGGGAACTTCCCCTGCTCAGCTGTGCCCTGGGAAACTATTCATTTGGAATAGCCAAGGAGTCATTGATAGCTGAAGGAGGAGCAATGCTTTCTGTGGTGCAGGACATCCAAGGCTGTCATGCAATAGAAGTGTAACTACAAGAGACTGAAGGTCCTAATGTGGAGTGGTACTTGTGATTACACTGGAAGGCTGCTCTGTGAAAGGCAATTTGCTTTCTCTTCTTTTTCTGTTAAAGCCCCAGCCCTGCAAATGCATCCATGGGGTCAGCCCTAAACTCTACTAATATCTGAGAGGATTTGCTGACTTGTGGGGTTACCTGGCAAGTTTTGGTAGCAGGATGATAGCCTACTGTTGTGATTGGGAGTTTTGCAAATCCTTGTCATTGCTGTGCTCTTGCTGTACTGTCGCATCCAGGCCAGTGGGGTTAAATGTGCCAGGTTACAGTATTTTTTGTCAGTGCTCCAGGTTAGCATGCAACCAACTCATGGATATTTCTCTGCAAAAGATTATGTTCTGTACCAAGACTTTACCATTTCTATCCTGTATACATATTCCTATTGTGTGCATGTTTGTATACTAATTTTCAAAAATTTAGTACTGCTCAGACTACTTTGGCTTGTTTTTCCCATGTAGATTGGCAGATTGGTTATTGGACAGAATGGGATCTTATCCACACCTGCTGTTTCATGTATCATCCGAAAGATCAAAGCCGCTGGTGGAATTATCCTAACAGCTAGCCACAGTCCTGGGGGACCTGGAGGAGAATTTGGAGTCAAGTTTGAAGTTGCCAATGGAGGTATGGTTTTTTTAAAAAAAAGACACTACAACATTGCATCTTGGCATCCTGGAAATGGCTTGTGAGGATGACTAGCTGTCTGTAATTATGTGTTTTTTTATTTACTCTCTTAAAACTGTGGAGGACGTAGGCATCTCTTTTTCTTTAAATAATATAAGTGTATTTGTATACATGGGTCTGAAAAATAAGAATTAAATGTTCATTGAAGCCCTTGGGGTAGCTGTAAGATTTCTATAAATAACTTGCCATCTGGTTTTTGCAGTCATTTATGTAGGCATCCAGATTACTGTAACAATTTTGATCCTTTTATAAAGATGCCTATGAGGGAGCTCTGTTTTCCTCATATTTCTGTATTGCTTGTCTTGGCATTTACCTTAAAGCGTGTAATTTCAGAAGTACTGTACGCAGTGTAACTCATTATCTTGTGTAGAAGAAAGCAAACGAGAAACTTCTTATGTTTACCCAGGAAGTAACTTATCCAGGTAGGGAGTTGTACCCTTTTACCACTGCAGTTCCACCATTGAATGAGGGAATTTTTGTATATAGCTAAAGTCTTGTTTTCCGAAATTGACAGCTAACACATTATGTTGTTACAGGTTCTAACTTACCTATGTAACTTACCTATGTATGTTATAGGTTCTGTATGGTTTACATTACAGATTTGTGTACACTTATATAACATTATGTGAGGTTGCTGACACCTTGTATACCTCACACATGTAGAGTGCTTTCCATCTGAAAAAAAATTAACTGAAAGTGCTTATATAATTTTTCTTTCCCTATTTTGAAGGTGGGAGAACTTGAGATGGGGGGCTTTCTCCCTTCTTTCTTGTGTAATTGAAGAATGTGCAGGGTTAAATGAGTGTGATTTTATAAACAGAATAGGCTTGAATCCCAGAGGGATTACAGGGACTATGTCAGGTCAGCCACTAAGAAAGCCAGGGTCACAGCACGCATATACCAGAGCTGAGCCATTAGATGAATTAGCACTCTATGAACTTTAAAACACCACATGCATCTAAAATCTGCTTGATAAATGGGTAACAGTTGGAGGTGTGGTCTTTATAGTGTGCTTTGCCTTTTTAAAGAGAATTCAAAAAGACTATTAAGCTTTATGTATGAAACACTCCTCAAACACAGGTCACAAGGTTTAATTATTTATGTTAATCAGCCAGGCCATAATGAAAAGTAGTTGGTTTAAGTTCCAGCTGAGAAAATGTGGGTTAAGTATTAGGCAAGGTGTTTGAACTTGAAGACAGTGTTTAAGCACAGCAACAAGCTCCTAGGGAAGGTTATTGTTACTCTATATTCTTGCTCAATCTATTTTGCAGATCCAGGTCAAGCAGAAGTGGCTTGTCTCCGTAGCTGTAGAAGAGAATGTAGAGTGGCCTGTGGGATCTCCTTAGCTGGAAATATCAGTAGACAATACATCCATCTATCAAGGAAGTTCTGTAGCTAATGACATCTTTAGTCTTTGAATGGGTTTGGATTAGATAAGTAAGATTTCATTTTGGAAGCTAAATGAATGTAGACAAGTAAGAAATCATTTTGTAAGCTAAATGAAGAGTTTAGTGGCTGGTTTTTATTATAGTGATTTGGACCATCTGGTGCACTGCATCTGAGATGGAAGACACTAATTTACATGGCAATTCACTGCATATAGCATCATTGCTAGACAAATGGAAAGTTAGTACTGAAAAAGCCTTCAAAGACATTTTGGATGAGGAGAGAGAACAAAACAGAGGGAATAAAACAAATAATTTTTAGAGTAGAAGTATAGTTTTAATATAAGCTGTGCAGAGTCAGATAAGCCAGAAAGGGACTTGTTGCAATTCACACTCAGTTGCTCGGACTCAAACTTTTCACTGCATAGGAAATCTTCATTTAAAAGAAATGACCCATCACATTATTTTCTGTTATAGGACCTGCTCCAGATATAGTTTCAGAAAAAATCTATCAAATCAGCAAAACCCTGGAGGAATATGCAATTTGTCCTGATCTCAGAGTGGATTTATCACGCCTAGGAAGACAAGAATTTGATCTGGAGAACAAATTCAAACCTTTCCGAGGTATCAGTGTGTGCTTTTACTCATGCTAAATCCATTGAGTCTAAATATTAGTATTACTGCAGAATTATAATGGGTAATTACATTAGCAGAACGTCAGTTCTTCAAGATGCCTTACTAAAAGTTATCAAAATGTGAGACAGTATAGAATCATGAAATGGTTTGTGGTGGAAAGTACCTTCAGAATCATCTTGTTCCAAATGTGCTGTCATGGGCAGGGAGACCTTTCATTAGACCAGGTTGCTCAGAGTCCCATCCAACCTTGCCTTGAACACTTCCAGGTATGGGGCATCCATCAGCTTCTTTGGGCACCCTCTTCAAGTACATCACCGCCCTCACAGTAAAGAATTTTTTCCTAAAGTCTAATCTAAATCCCTTCTCCTTCAGTTTAAAACCCTTCTCCCTTTTCATAACACGGTTCGCCTGTTTCAAAATTCTCAGCTGCCTTTTTGGTACTGGAAGGCAGCTGTAAGGTCTCTTCAGAACCTCTCCATGCTGAACAATTCCAGATCTCTCAGCCCATCCTCTTAGGAGTGGTTCTCCATCCCTCTGATCATCTTTGTGGCACTCCCTTGGGCTTGCTCCAACAGGTCCATGTCTTTCTGGTACTCAGAACCCCAGAGCTGATGCAGCCCTGCAGGTGGGCTCTCACCAGAGCAGAACAGAGGGGCAGAATCCCCTCCCTGGCCCTGCTGCCCACACTGCTCTGGATGCAGCCCAGGACACAACTGGCTTTCTGGGCTGTGGGTCATGCCCAGCTTTTCATTCCCAAGAACCCTCAAGTCCTTCTCTGCAGGGCTGCTCTCAGTGAGTTCTTCTCCCTGTGTCTGGAACTGCCTGATCCAGGTGCTGCGCTTCATGCTTGGACTTGTGCAACCTCAGGAGATTCTCACAAATCCACTTCTCAAGCTTATTCCCGTCCTTCTTCTGTTGTGTCAGCTGCACCGCTCAGCTTTGTCATCTTCAAACCTGCTGAAGGATCACTCAATGTCACTGCTGATGTCATTGCTAAAGATATTGAAGGGTACTGACTGGTCCCAAGACCAAGAGCCTTGAGGGAACCCACTCCTCACTGGTCTCTACCTGGACATAGAGTCATTGACCACAACAATCTGACTGTGTCCATCCAGCAAACTGCTTTTCTGTTGAATAGTCCATCCATCAGATCAGATGTCATCAGACGTCTCTCCAATTCAGAGATATTGGATGTGATGCCATGTGGTCCAGTGTTAAAAACCTTTAAGAAGGCTACATAGATCATGCTGGTCTATCATATATCATCTGAAAGATCAAAGCAGCTGCTGGAAGTATCCTAACAGCTAGCCACAGTCCCAGGAAACCTGGAGGAGAGATTGCAGTGAAGTTTGAGGTTGCCAGTGGGGGTAGAGTTTGGGATTTTTTAAATAAAGCAAAAGGTCTCATCAATAGACTCCTCATGTCAGGTGGCCAACCACAGAGCCCTATGTTGATCTGCTTCTTGATTTTCACCCAAAGGGTCTCAGTCTGTTTGTGGCTGTTTATCAGAGGCAGCTCTTGACAATCTGACCCTTCTTTAACATTGAGCACAACACCCCCACCCCTCCTGTCTGTCTGAAAAGACCCAGCCTGTCTCTTCTGAAAGGCTTGCAGCCCTCGGCTGCAGTGCGCCAGTCATGTAACTCATGTCCCATGTTTCTGTGATTGCAGTTAGGTCATACTTTTCTAAATGCACCATGGATTCCAACTCCTTTTGCTTGTCTCCAATGCTGTGTGCATTTATAGGTAACCATTATGTTTGTTTTGCATTTCAGGATTCTGAGTTACAGACTTTTAAGTGAATCAGGCCTCATCTTTCAGCCAAATATCTTTGCTAAATTTATGCTTGCTAGTAGTTAAACACCAAACACAAACCTTTTTGGTCTAGGGATGGTTTGCTTATTGAAGTCTAATTGATAAAAGTGTAAGTGAGACTCTCAGTTTATTCATTTTTGTTCACACTTTCTGAAAAGTTATGGGATTTGTACATTCAGTGACTCCAAATGTAAAGGGATTGCTTAAGCACGTGTTTAATTTTAGGCATAGTGAATACTTTTATGCTTACAATTGATTTAAAATTATCTAACACAGCTGTTTTCTTGAAGGAGTCAAAAACAAATTAAGGGGTCCTGATATGTATTTCAAAATTAGTGTATATTTCATATATTTCAAATACTGTAAAACTCTATGCAGCCTCAAGAACTTTCTGCATTCCTGATGCCCTAGACTTAAAGCCATTTTGTTTTTCACCCAAACTTCAAATTTTGAGACAATTTACATTTTGAGAAATAAAATTTTTCATTTTAAAAAAGTCTTTAAATTTGGATTTCCCTGGGGTATTTTATTTTATTGTAAAGAACGTGTTTGGCTTTTTTAGGCAAACAAAAAGAGACACTCCTCTCCCCCAAATATGTATAAAAGTGCATACAAATATTTGCAGGTTTTCTGTATGTTTTTCTAAGAAAAAAAAAATCATTTTCCAATCACATCTTCTAAGAATACATCAACCTGAGACAGTAGAGCTATCAGGGAACTCTACTGAAGCAATGCAATTGGCTTATAAGTGCATGAATAAATACAGTTTACACAGATTTCAATGCAAATTGAAGGTGCAGAAAGAATGAAAATAATAGAAAAATTAATTTAAGATACTCTCTTATGTATTTGAAACTTTTTCTTCAGTTGTATGAACTAACTTCTGTGAATCAAGGCTACAAGAATCCAACCCTCTATGAATCAAGAGGTGCTGGAACAACTGAGGTTGGGTTTGGCTGGAGTTGAAATAATTTTTAGACTTTAATCCTTCATGTGCTTTGTATTCACGTGTGTGAGCAGCTCCACCAGAGCTGCCACATTTCGTATGTGTAAAGCTTAGGGCCTGCTAAAATGCTGTAAGGAGCAGGGCATAGAAGACAAATAATATAGTCCTAGTAAGTGTTTAAAACTTTCAGCATATAGCATAGAATTGACTAGGTTTTAAAAAAAAAAAGTAGGTTTTACAGATAATTTTTCAGCCTTGAGAACCTTTTTTTGTTTCTTCAAGCATATTGTCACAATCTATTATAAGTGTTTTTCTCAGGCTCAAAAAATGTCTCTCATTTTCATGTCTCTCATTTTCATGTTACTCTAAAGAAGAGCATTAGTGTGAGGTCAGTGTTTCTGTGCAAAATTGGATGAGATTCTAATTATAATTTAACTTATAAGTAAGATATTTCAAGATACTAATTTAACCGGATGAAAAGACATTTGTATAACATATGCTTTTAAATTTATTCAGGAAAAGTAATTAACTCCAAGATGACTGAGAAGCATGGCTTTTGACTGTTGTTTGGTTACTGCTTTCATTATGACAGACTTATTTTCATTAATTCATTTTTGTTTAATGTTTTACATCCAAAAGAACTAGAAAAACTGTAGTGCTCTCCTTTTACGAATTTAAATTTCAAGTTATCAAGAACTTAGCAAGAATACCGGTGAGCCTTTGCTTGCCTAAATCAATGAGATCTACAATGCAAAAGTATAGTTTGTTATCCATCTACAACAAACTGAACACAGGTATTCCTGGTGCCAGAATTTAGAAAATAGATTGTATGTCTCTCTTGAAGGAATTATGCAGATGGATACTGCTGTCAGGTAGAAGTTGAGTGGTGTTAACTTGCCATGAACATCCTTTTCCTCTGAAAATAAACCTGCTTAGCTTGCAAAGTGTTTCCGTGGTTTTATGAACAATCTGTTAAGAGTTTACTTTGATGTAAGGTACACTCATGAATGTCTCAGTGAAATAGGAGCTGTCAACTTACATTATCTCTGCAGTCTTTTGGCAGGCAAAACTGTTGATCTTTTCAAGGCTTACAGCTTGATAATAGCCACACTGAAGGCAGAGGGAGCCTTAGATTCTTCCTCTTTTCAAAGCAAACCTGTGTGATGTGGGATTGTGTGCCCTGACTTTAGTTCTGTTGGGTGGAAGAGAGCTGGAAGAAATAACTTCACTTGGATGAACTGTAGTCACTTTTTTGGTGTGATTTTTCTAGTGGAAATTGTGGATTCTGTGGAAATCTACCTCAATCTCCTTCGAAGTATTTTTGACTTCAATGCCATCAGAAATTTGCTGACTGGACCCAATCAGATTAAAATAAGGATTGATGCCATGAATGGAGGTATGGAATTAAGTGCTCTTGGGACAGAATTTCAGTAGGTACACTGAAATAACTTCCCAATAAAAGTTGCACACTGCTGTGGTTTCCCAATAACATACAGCATATAAACGTTGGACTTTTATGTAATAGAAGCTAAGGGTAATAAGGAAGGAATTGAACCTTATACTAACAAGAAAGGCAGTCTTAGTAACAGGTTATATTTCTTACCAGGCAAAGAGATTTATCTTACTTGATAAATAAGGACATATGTGTCCAATAAAAGTTTTTTTTTCTGCATTGGAAGCAATCACGGTGAGGTAATCTTGCCATGACAGGGTGATGAAGTGTATTGCAGTGTCCAGTGACTGAGGAGGTTACAAGGCTGTCTCTACTAAGAGGAAATTATAAATGGTATAAAACTAGTAAAGTCTGAACAAATAAATTAAAGAGTTAGCTCAGACCTCTGTCTCACTAATGTTAAAAGTGAGCAAATTTCAGAGTACTGTGGACAAGTTGAAAGTGTCATAGAAGACAGCAAGGGGATCAATGGTGTACTGATATTAAAAAAATATAAGCTGTGTCACTTGGGGAAACACAAACCAGGATAAGATCTGTTTTAGGCTACATTATGAATATATAAATAAGGATTGCTGCAGATAATGAGTTGAAGGATAGGAGCGTGAGTAAGACTGTTCAGCATTATCTTATGGAAAACAGATTACATCAAGCAAACCAGGTTTCATTCTTTAATGGGATTACAAAACCAGACCCATAAAAGGAGTTGGACAGACTTAGAAAACTTCTGTAAAGCATTTTATCTAGTACAGCGTGATAGCTCTGATCACCCAGTTTTGCCAGACTGTGTCAGAAAGGCAGATGGTGCCCTTTAGCAGTGCAGAGGGAGCAGTGAGGAAGGCACTGCCCCTTGTCGCGTACTACACTGGAGAGAATGTTACTAAAATACCTTGGAGCTGTCATGTTCAGAATTTTTACAAGTTGTCAAAAAGGTGCATAGTCTGTTTAGGATTAGAAAAACTGATGCATCACAAAGATTTTAAAGGACATAGCTTGTTTACTTTATTTGCAAGGTGGTAGAGAATTGGCTTTATGACCTTGCATTTTGGTGGAGAGATGGCTATCTATAATTTAAAGTACACGTAGATTAAGTGTATACAAATGGAATGTATTTTTATGGCTGTGCATGCTGGTAGTTTAACAATGGCAGAGAAAAGAGTAATTTGATAGGAGTCCACTTTAATACCAATCTGAATCACGGTATATTTTATGGAATTAACATCTACATTTTCATGAAAAGAGGTTTCACTCACACAGTTTTACCTCAGGTCTCTGCTGCTCCAATTAGCAAGATTTAGGAGTAAGGTAGGAGAAAGAGAGAGCAGTCACTCATGCATTTTTTACTTTTGAGTGGCCTGTTCACACCTGCATCAGGGAGGCAGAGTGCACAGGCAGTGACCTTTCAGTCACCAAATGCAGGTTGTAATTATGGTATGTAACAGCATGGGGTTTTAGTTGGTCATATCTTTAACAAAACAAAGAAGTACTTTGGAGTTAGTTTTGAGAAAATTTTAATTTATTCTCTGCATGGTAACAACTAAAATCTAGTAAAATTCTTTAGTGGACATATCTATTGCAATTTTCACATGAATTGGAATCTTAAGGTAGGTGTATTTCCCATAGGTATTCACCTACTATTGTTAACTTTCCTTGCTATTATGTGTTATTTAAACACATAGAATAGTGTTTTTTTATTATTTATTTTAGTGAGAAAACCTCCTTTATGTGTATGATAATTTCTTTACTTAATAATCTGTAAAAAAACCTCTGTGTCTTTCACCATTTTGATTTTCATGCTGAATTGATTATTTTCGTAATGATTAGTTATTTATTTTGAGGACAATCACATATTCCACTTTGAAATAATAGTTTGGGGGTTGTTGCAAGGACAGATGCATAGAATTGCTGAAATTATGTTTTGTATGCAATGTCCACAGTGCTGTGAAAAATTTGAATGTCAAGCATATGCTTTTGTGATTGCATGGCAGATTTCTGTTTTCACAGTTATGGGACCCTATGTGAGAAGAATCTTGTGTGATGAATTGGGAGCTCCTGCAAATTCTGCCATCAACTGTATTCCTCTGGAGGATTTTGGTGGACAGCCTCCTGATCCAAATTTAACATACGCAACTGCCTTGCTGGAGGCTATGAAAGGTGGCGAGTATGGATTTGGAGCAGCTTTTGATGCTGATGGAGTAAGTATTTAGATCTGTCCTGAGGTTCCACCATAGTTGTTATTGTGTCTGGGGTCAGATATGGGACGTGTAAGTATAATTTATCTGGTTTTCAGTAACCCATTGAAGCTGAAAGTGGTATTACTTTCAGGTACAGATGGTAACATTTTCAACCCATAAATCAGACACATATGTTGTAATTTTTCTCTGCAGATGACTGAAAATCAAGCAGAATTTGAAGGTGGGATGAGAATTATTTAAGTATCAGGCTGGTTTTGTCTTATGCTGGTGTAACGCTTTTTTCCTTGGTTAGGAGCACACAGCATGTAGATGATACAGACTTGTCACAGTAAAGAGTAACAACATTAAGTCCTTTTTAGTTAGCATCATGAAGTAAGGGCTTTTTAGCTAAACAAAGCACTGAGTCATAACCTCTGTTTATTTTAATTTTTTTATGTTGCATTGTCACCATAATAAAAAGCATTGTATTACAAAAGAACTTTCTGCCCTGACAAGGTGGGAGAAAGATTAAAAGGTTCTGAAGAACAAAAGCTGTTTTCTATTCTCAGTAAACACAAAACACTCTCCTACACCCCTAATAGTGTGTGCCATTGGCAAAAAGATTCTCCTACACAAGCATTCTCTTGGCAGAAACAGAGCTGCTGAAGTGACACGTAGGAGGCAGAAGCTCGAAGTTGATCAGGAGCATTGATTTGGAAGGCAGGAGGGAGTGATGGTGTGATAGTGAGATTATAAACATGCCAGGGTGATTCCAGTAAATTTTTCTGCCCAGAGAAGGATATGAGTTACCCAAAGGCTGCCCTTCTTCTCTCTATCTCCAGTGGATCTAGGAAAAGAAATTAGGTGTCCTCAATACATGGAATTTAGGATGCTATTTTAAATCTGTTTTCTTCTCCAGGACCGCTACATGATCCTTGGCCAAAATGGTTTCTTTGTTAATGCATCAGATTCACTGGCTATAATTGCTGCCAATCTGTCTTGCATTCCATACTTTTGTCAGATGGGTGTCCGAGGATTTGGCAGGAGCATGCCTACCAGCACAGCTCTGGACAAGTAAGATGAAATATTTATTTGTATCACCTTGGTCATTACATTAGTTATCTCTACTTTTTATTACATAGCAATTCCAAAACTGTGAAGTCTTTTGATAAGAGCTTCTAATTTTCCCAATCTTTATGTGCTTTATTTTTTAAACTGGTTTTGACAAGATTTTGGTTTTACCTAGACTAATTTTTCCTGTTTTTACTTGCATTAAAAGAGTTTAATTCAGTTTGGAGAGGAAGTAAATTGGTAAATCTCATGTACCAATATTTCACTGTATTCTTCCATAAAACTTTATTCTTTTTATTAGTAAATAATGGTTTACAGCCTAATCTGGCAGCCCTTTTCATGAAAGTTGTGGAATTTAAAAAAGGATGAAGTAATAATTCAATACAAAAAATCAAAACTCTCCTTAGACTGAGGAAATATGAGCATCTTCAAAATCAGCTGAATTTTGAAAAAGTTTCACCTAGGCCTGAGTTTACTGTAAATATCAAAACAAGATGATTACATATTATTGCATTAATATATTCTGTTTGGAAAAGCTTTGGCTAAATCAATTGTGTCTCAATTCATCTGGCTGCATAGCTTTACTATGACAAGTGTGATCTGCTGCTTCCCTTAAGTGTGTCTAATCAGGAAATAGTAATTTTAAAGTGAAAGGTAGGTTGTATGGAAAGGTTGATTGCTGTATCTACAGTTTGCCTATTCAGGAAATTTTGAGGTGTTACTAAATTCAGAGCTTGCAGCTTCCTCTAATGATTGACAGAGTCTTTGGGGATATATTCCTTACTTGTGGGTAGATAGTCTAGTTTAAGGAAATACTGTTAGGTCAGTGTTTGGTGTGTTTTGTTTATTCTCTTCAGCGGTCAAAAAATCTCCTTATCGTTACATTGAAATACAATATAAGTAGAATTCATTTTGTATGTAAACACCATATCTGCATTTCTGTAAGAACTGAAGAAACAGTGACATTTAAACATGTTTTTCTATCTGCTTTTCATAAAGTTTGATAAATATGTCAGAAAGCATGAACTCAAGTCCCTGTCAATGCTCTGTGACTGTTTGAATTATATTCTTTGCGATGTTTACTTGACCTTCTGGCACAAAGATTGTTTCATAGTGATTACTGCCTTATTTAGTTTTGTGGAGCTAAGCCTGATTATTAAATAAAACTGAGCAACTGATAATCATGGAAGGACTTAAGTATTTTCCCTTCCATTCTTACAAATATTTATTGTTATGAAGTTTTTAGTCTGTATCCAGGACACTTGATTTATTTATTTTTTAATTTTGTTTTGTGGTTCTCCTTGTTTTCTTGAAGACTTAGGAGTTCCATATTGTCATGTAGTTCAGTGTAGATCGTGCAGTTTTCACATAGGTCATGTGGTTCCAAACCCCCTGCCATGGGCAAGGATACCTTCCACTGGTTGTGCAACTCAGGCAGTGTGGCTGGAGCACTGTAGCTGGTAAGGCTGAGGCAAAGCTGCCACTGAATTCCTCAGCCTTCTCCATGTCCTCAGTAACCAGGTCTCCTGTTTCTTTCTGGAAAGAGTCCACATTTTAGTCTTCTTTTAATCACCAGTGTACCTATAGAAACTATACTTGCTGCTTTTGACATCCCTGGCCAGATTTAATTCTATCAGGGCTCTAGCTTACCTAGCCTTATCTCCAGCTACTTGGACAATTAATCTGTATTCCTCACAGGCTACCTGCCCCTGCTTCTACACTCTCTAGGCTTTCTTCTTGTGTTTAAGTTTGTCCAGGAACAACTTGTTCATTCACACAGACTTCCTGGTGTTTTCACATTACTTCCTCTTCATTGGGATGCATCTCTGTCAAGCCTGTAGGAGGTGATCCTTGAATGTTACCCAGCTTTCTTGTGCCCTTCTTTCCTCCTGGGCTTTGTCCCATGGCACTCTATAGAGTAGATCCTTGAAGAGACCAAAGCCTGCTCTCCTGAAGTCCAGGCTAGCGGGCTTGCGGGATCCCTGAGGATCTTGCATTCCACCATTTCATGGTCAGTGCACTTCACATTCCACACCAGCTCCTTGTTGTGATGAGATCAAGGTTCAGCTTAGGATATCTCCTTGTTAGCTCCCCTGTCACTTGGAGAAAAAAAAATAAATTCATCCATGCCCTCTAGGAACTCCTGGGTTGCAAATGCCCTGCTGTGTTGTCCGTTCAACAGATACCAGGGTGATTGAAAGCCCCCATGAGCACCAGGGCCTGTGAAGGTGAGGCTGCTCCTGTCTGTTTGTAGAGGGCTTTATCCATCTGGTCTTCCTCGTCAGGTGGCCTATGGCAGACCCTCAGGCTGTAATGTCTCCAGTCACTGCTCTCCCTTTAATCCTGTCCCCTAAAATCTCAGTAGGTCCTTATCTGTCCCTGCGTGGGTGGGTGTGGGCTGACTGCATGGATTAGAACACTGTTAAGAAGTATCATACACACCTGGAACTTCCTTGGAAGTTCACTGAGCTTTGGCCTGCTTCTGAACCTTGGTAATAAGCGTGACTCTCCTCTGGGAGAACTGGATCAATTCCTGCCCACTTGGCTTCCGTCTTCTGAGGTCACAGAGATCTTTCCTGAAGTCTGTGCTAGACAGCAAATGAAAACCACCTCTTTGTATGGTGTGTCCATATTGTGTGGCCACGGTTTAGCCTAAATAATAGAACTGGAACTTTTCTTTAGCTCTATTAAAGAAAAACAAATTATGCACAATAACTTAGGGATTTAGAAAATCTGTTCCTTTTCTGCTTGTGTGCATGATGTGTTGCTTAAGACTCTTTCAAAGCGCATTATTGAACTTAAAAAGAAGGAAGCAATAATCTAAAAGACTCTAAATGTTGCTTAGAAATATGGCATTAACAACTGGAGCAGTGAATTACAAGAGAATTCGCTCAAAATACTTAACCAGTGTTGCTTGTATTTGCTTGAAGTGACTTCTGGAATATACTAGTATGGCCTGTAGGGAGAGGATAACACTTGACAGGAAACATCTGCTTTAATATGCTCCAACATCAACAGGATTGTGGCAGTACGTCTCCAGACTTCAATTCTCTGGCAATATGTACTCATAGGCTGGTGTTCTTTTTGTTTTGGGGAATGTGAACCTGTATTCTCTGTTCAAAAAACTATTCTTGTTTCATATCCTTGTATTCTGATTTATCTGATGCCTGCATAACAGGAAAGGAAATGAAATACTGAGATGTTTGCTAACAGTGTACAAAATGAGAATCACAAGGGTGAATAAAAATTGTTTCTGTAGGAAATACAAAGTTGGGTGTGTGTATAAAATAGCAGTCAAGATGGTACTGGAGAAAAAGGTTTCTGAGAGAATACTGTATTCTTACACTGGCATCTGATAGGTTGTTTCTACGGCAAGGTTCTTTCAACAGCATGTAAGTGCTTTCATTACACTTGGCCTGGGCAAAGCTGAGCACCTTACTGTGCTGTACCCTGCCACTTTACATCTGGGAGCCTGTCTCTTAATGCAACTTCCACACATCAGTGTTCTGTCTGCTGATTGTCTTTGTTGTCTGATCATCTAGAGACAGCTTCTAAGGGGGCCTGTGGTGACAATAAATGTTCTGGCTTGTTTACCTCCTGTTGACATGGAGGGCAGAGATGCTATGAGCTCTAACCCATCTGCCTTAAGGAGGCTGCCCCTGACAGCAAGAAACATTGCGGTTTAGAGTGTGGTCCATTTTGTCTGAAGCACACCAAGAAGCTTTGCTTATGTCATAGAAACATTTAGGTTGGAAAAGACCAATGAGATCATGAAGTCCAGCCCACCTGCCCTCCCTCCCTCCTTCTTGTTCTTACATTTTTGATTTCTTCTCTTCTTTCTCTAAACACTGCATTTATTTTCATCTATCTTTGTGCTCTCTCTTACCTTTCACATTTCCATGTTTTCCCCTGTTCCTCTTATCCCACTTCCTTCCCATTCAGCGTCCCCTATTTTTCTTCAAATATGTACCTCAGGCCACAACACACCACATCCTACTTGTGCCTTTGTCATTATTTCCTTGAATTCTTAACATGCAAATCCTGCCTGGATTTTTTTGTCTGTCTTTTCTTGTGCATTTCTTCTATGTTGTTGGTCATCTGAAAAATTGTGTGCCAGAAGTAGGATAGGTACTGTGTATTTCTTTTTCCCTGCATGGACACCCTTTACTATTGAGTTTAAGGGATTTTTTTCAACATAAAGGCTTCTCCAAGTCATAAATATGCCTTTCTGCATGGTTCATACTGTATTCACTTTGTGACTGTGCTTTGTTCAAGTTATGCCAGCCATGACCTTCCTCTTTTTATCTTTCTTCAGCATGATAATTCAGTCTCACTCCCTCTTATCTGGAATAGGCTCGCTGTGAATTTTTTAAGACACCTCTGTCAAACTTAGTGCATGTCACATATAAGCAGTTTTTGAATTAGATAAAGCAGAAGGACAATTTGTGTTCTGGAATGCAGAAGGACAACTGCATAAAACCTTCATGAATGTAATTTAACATGTTTGAAGTGTAATATAAAGTTGGGGAGCACTGTGATTGGAAAGGTGTTTAGGATTTGTAACTTCTAGAGTAACATTGCGATATTAAAAGTGTCCATATAAATCCTTTGTATACTTGTATATATAGTAAAACAATAGGGTTTTTTTCTGTAACAGCTTTCAAATATGTTCTACAGCTAAATGTTTTATTTACACAGATATGACATGTTTGAGAAGACTCATGGAGGAAAAACAAGCTATCATTACAAAGCACTGATGTTCTTACTTTAGCTGTGCCTCTTGATTTTATTTCTACAATGTGCTTGTAATCTAGCTGCTATCCTTTTGTCCCTGAATGTTTTTTAATCAGTGGAGGTGATTTATCATTGCAAACATTTTCAAAGATATCCTTAGGGAGTTGTCTTGCTCTTTATGTTTTTTTTTGATGGTGGATTTGTTATGCTTTACTATAGTGTGGCATATTTGACTGTTGCAAACCCACCATATGCTTGACTATCCAGTGTTTCATTATCCTAGCCCACACTGGTCCAAACATGCTGTAGTCATGACAGGCTACATTTTAAATGTGTATGGGGTAAATGTTTATTCTCAACACTTTACAGGACAATGGCAGTTGGATACTCAAACGCTTTTTCAGTGAAAGATAAAAATGAGCATATAATCTATTGCATATTCTTGACATTTACAGGAGAAAATGAATCTTGTGTTTTTCAGTGGTTGCTCATGAATAAAAGGATAGAAAACATGATGGTGTCCTGTCCCGTGAAATATCAGTAGAATACTGATATTTCAGTCATATCTGAGTATCTGTGTTGTCCTTTATTGATTAATGGCAAGAGATGCTAAGCAATCCCATGGCTTTTACTTGGCACACAACTTAGCTTTATTATTCCCTTCTGAGATGGATTCCATGGCCAGTTCTGGGCCTGAAGGCAGCTGTTCCCTGTTGAGAATGGCAGGCTGCAGAGCAGCCTGACTCAACACACAGCTCTTACTTTTACACAAAGGTAGCTGGATTCTGGCCTGTGCATGGACTGGACTGCTATAGCTGCTTAGCTTAAAATGAGCAGGTTCATTGGTTGTGCAATGCGAAGCTTGCAGGACTGAATACATAAAGGTGATTTGAAAGCTTTCTTCATGTAAGAGAAAATATGAGTTGAAAACTATGCAGTGCTCTGTTTCCAGCTTAATCTTTGGCTGAGAGTGAAGTCAGTTTGTCAACCAGACTTAGAGAGATAAAGATTTGGTGCTTGGTGAGAAATAAATATATTTTGTAACCTTGATTGACTCCTGTTTAGAAGTATGTGTATTTGTAGTTCTCACAAACAAACAGACTTTTGTCTAGGCTTAATGTGCTGTATCTGAAAAACTACCTGAGAAAAAAAAATGTTTTGCAAAATGCCTGGAGCAAGCCTTGTAGTGTGCAATAGATTGATGGCAGGTAACACAAAGTCACAGATTCTTAGTGCCACGTGTCTAATTATCTCAGAAAGTATACAGCTATGAATAAAGAGCAGGAATTCCTACAAATCTGGTAAAAAGTCCAGAAGTGTTTTAATTAAAACAATCTGAGGAATTTTGCATCCAGTCAGTTACAGAAGATTTTGTGACTACTTAAAAGTTAAAGACCCCATTTCTTTCAGGTTTTATGCAATCTTATTATATGCTTCAACTTAGAAAGGCTCATTGGTATATCAGCATGTCTGAACATGTTTTGCCCAGGCTGGAAAGCACAGCTGGTATCAGCCCAAGAGCAGCCTTTCCCATCAAAGGATTTTTATGTCAATGGGTGACCTTCATGGAGAATGCTTCCTGCTGATTTAAAAGAAAATTTCTCTGGCTCAGAATTTCAAAACAATGTGTTTAAAAATCTACTTCTAGGATGTATTAAAGTATAATCTTCTTAGGTTGTTTAGAAATTAAGAGGACAGTAAATTGTTCTTTACATTCTGTGTGTTTTGAAGGTCACTGTAAGACTGGCAGAACCAGGGAACTTAAAATTATTTGAAGAAGATGGAGAGTCCTGTTAGACCAGATCTTATTTTAAGTAATAATCAATTGAATTATTGTATTGATTTTGAAGGAGAAGAAACATTGTCTCCTGTTTCCTTTTGTGGGAGAAATGAAAGAAGTGGAAAATCTTTCCAACATCAACAATTCTTTGATTCTGTAGTAACAGTCTATACCTATGGCATACTATACTTTCTTCTTTCTGTATTTTTTCTATGAGCACTATAATATACTTGTCTACTTTCTTCCTTTCCCTTCCCAGACAAGTCCTACAACCAAAAAGAGCACTTAACAATTTTCAGTCTTTAAAATATACAGAACAGTTTGCGAGAGAGCAAAGGAAAACTAGTGTAAGCCAGGCAATCCCAATCTAAATGGCATCATTAGGGAGCTACTAGAATAAATAGTGTCTAACTAAACGGATTGCCTGGCTGATAAAATGATGGAATCTGTTGATGGTGTTAAGATAGTAGATGTCATTTACTGCCATTTTAGCAGTCCCATGTTATTTCTGTATCCAGGAACTTTATGTTTCAATGGGTGGAGAGCTAGGTAGGTAAAAGTCTGGTTTGATGCTCAGACTCACAGGCAATTGGTTAATGAACTGGTAAAAAGTGGGGTACTGCAGAGGTCTGTTCTGTGACCCATGCTGTTTAACATATTTGTCAGTGGTCTGAAGGGGGAGATGGAGGACACTCAAACCCAGTTTGTAGATGACACCAAATTGTGTGGGACCCGTTGATGTGCTGGAGAGCAGAGCCAGCAGTCATGGAATTATCAAGGTTGGAAGAGACCTACAAGAGCATCCAGTCTGACCACTCACCTGGCACTGCCTGCCACTGTTGCCCCTAAATGACCAAACCCATCTCCAGATCTAGATGCCTCTTGAACATACACAGGGATATTGACTCCACCACTTCCATGGGCAACCTATTTCAGTGCCTGACCACTCTAACAGTGAAAAATTTTTTTCTAGTATCTAATCTGAATATCCCCTTTCTTAGCTTAAGGCCATTTCCTTTGTCCTCTCACTGTAGCCACAGTACAAGAGACCAACCCCCACCAAATAACAACCTCCTTGCAGAGAAATTGTAGAGAGTGATTAGGCCTCCCCTGAGCCTCCTTTTTTATAGACTAAACAAATGCAGATGCCTCAGAAATTCCTTTTTACTAGATCCTTCATGAACCTTGTTCCTCTTCTCTGGACATGTTCCAGAACCTCAAAGTCCTTTTTGAAGTGAATGGCCCAAAAATTGACATAGTACTCAGCTGCAGCCTCACCAGGAGTAATACAGGAGGATGATCTCTGCCCTGGCCCTGCTGGCCACACTGTTCTTGATTCAGTCAGGGGAACCTGGACAACTGGCAGGAGTGGATGGCAAAGACCTAATGAAATTCAGCAATGACAAACTGTGCCCTCAGAAAGGCAGAGTCCTGCCGTGATGTGGAGTGCAGCAGAGGAACTGAGCAGCAGCTCTGCAGAGACAGGCCAGCATCCTGGGGGACAGTTGTCTGAGAAGTTGTGTGCTCTGGAATCAGAAGAGGCCAGTGACATCCTGGGCTATATGAATAAGATAGTGGTGCAGAGGGTGGGGGAAGTTATTATTCCCTTCTTATCATGTGTGAAACCACTCCCAGATTTTGTTTTTTGTTTGGTTTGGGGTCCCCACTATAGGAAAAACATCAGTAAAGTGGAGTGAGTTCAGCATAGGCTCACCAACACAGATGGGGGCTGGAGCACAGGCCCTGAGAGGAGAGGCTGGGAGCTCTGTTCAGCCTGGAGAAGGATGGCTTCTCTGGTGGGACCTAACAGCAGCTGCCGTACCTACAGAGAGTGCCTGTTGAGAGCCACTGCCTGGAGCCAGGCACTTCCAGCTGTGCATGGTGGAAGGACAGGGGGCAAAGAAATTTGAAAGAAGCAAGTTTTGTGTCCAGGATGTTGGACTAGAGACATTCCATGGTCACTTCCAATCTAAGTTATAGTACTGTGTCCTTATAAAGAGACCTTTGCAGGAAAGCCCTTACACCACCAAGATTGTTGAGCCTGCCTGCCTGCACCTATGCACTCTTGTAGTTACTATGTAGCAGCAAGGTGTTTTATAGAAAAAAAATTATGTTGTGTAATATTATTTTTTTTAAAATTTTCTTCAAAACCAAAGAATTGTCCATCTAGAGAAACTGCATTGTTTCTGTCCTGATCATTTTCTGAGCTATCCTGCTGTCTCTGAATGAGAGGATGGAAGTAGTATTGTGGTACTCAGGAGGGGAAGAAGCAGCTAGGGAGGCAATCAGTAACTTCTGATATGTACCTAAAGCCATTCTTTCACTGTTGTTCAGATAATTCAGGGTACGGGTAATCCAATTTGAATGGCAGCAATACAGAGTTTTGTAACACATGTAGTGGATATATTCACATCTGGTTTGCATCTTCATCAATGAGCATAGGCACAGTGAACCAGCTGACCTCACTGTAGTAGCCAGGAAAGGCTAATGAATATGAGATGTGTACTCCTGAGTTAGTGGAGGGTATTTTGCCTATGCTTAGTTCATAGGATTATTGCATATCCAGAAAGTGACCCTGGGTCTTGCCAGTCTTTAGTTATGACATTATTGATGTTCACCTCACTAAGTATATGCAGAAGAATATAAAGGAGAATACCTCTTTATTAAATCTTACAATTCATCATGCCATTTTTCTTCTCTGATATAATAAAATCTTCCTGAAAGTTTCTGTAGAATTAGAAAACTTAGAAAGCATTTCTCCTTGCCTTCATAGACCTTTGTATTGCTGAAAAACCCATGGGTTCTGTATGCAGCAGTGACTGTGCAGGACTTGGGACTAGAACAGAAAAGGTACCTGTTTAAGGGTGGGGAGGTGAGAAGGCTTTAAGTGTTGTTTTTTCCTTGTTCATACTTTGGGATTTTTTTGTTTTTCTGTAGTTTGTGTTCATTACCTGGCTGATATTTCATTGTTGCACTGAACACAAAGCTTTTCCTTAATGAGATGAGGTCCACTACTAAAATTCATTTGTGTCATTTTGTGCTCGGGTGTTTCTTACATTCTCAGGTAAGTTTCATTTTCCAGGGACCGGCTTGCTATAATGAGCCTTTTTGTTTGTTTCTGTTATTTCCATGCATTAGGAAGATTGGTCTCCTGTCTTACTCAGGAAACCATCAACAAGTCAGGCTGTTAACACAGCATACTGCAGCATAGCAATGACAACTGGTTTTCTGTATGTGTATTCAAAAAGCCCTGCCTTTGCTCACAGCGTTTAGCTCATCACAGGCCATGCTTTTGGGAATGGGGCAGAGACAGGCTGTCTAATACCGAGTCAGTTGTTGCCATAAAAGAAGTGGAGAGTGTCTTTTCTACAACAAGGCATAATCTTCCTGCTGCTTAGCCATGGCAGAATTTGAAGGCTAAAATAAACTCGGAATTTTAAAAGGAATTACATTTGTTGTGTAAAAGTTCACAGAATGCTAGAAGTCATCATATCTTATCACTGTGCATTCTCTTCGTCCTGCTGATGAGGAGTTAACTTACTCTATAGGCACATGAGTACTGAAATAATAATGAAAAGTGGTTCTTGTATCTCAGCCAGGAAGGGCATGAATAACCCTAGGGATTACTGCAGTACATCTGGAGAGCATGGCTGCATGCTTTCCAGCTGGTTGGACTTCTCTTCATTACTACTGTGAACTCTGCAATCAAACCTCATTCTCTGTGGATATGTAGTACATATGTGTGCAATTTGTCACTGGAACGGGCTTTTCAGGGAAGTGATTGCAGCACCAAGTTCGTCAGAGTTCAAGGAGCATCTGCACAATGATCTCAGTCATATGGTTAATTGTTGGGTCATCGTGTGAGGGGCAGGGGGTTGGACTTGGTGATTCTTATGGGTCCTTTCCAACTTGAGACATTATGTGATTCTTCACCTCACAAAGACTCTGAGCACTGTGCCAGCTGGTTTTATCACGTGAAAGACAAAATTCTATTGGTGTATGTTGCTGCCAAAGTGCATCTCTCTCTCATTATGCTCAAAGAAGTGTGTGTATTTGCTAGTTGTCTGTGGCAAAGCAGCTTTTGTCTCTTGCTTTATCCTTACTTCTAGCCCAGCCATAGCTGAATACTGTATATGTCAACAGCTGTTTCTAATCATTCTATTAGAGCTTGTGTGAAAAGGACAATGAGGTTTTCATAAGGCATGGAGTCACAGGCATGCTGTCCTGAAGGTTATACTTCTTTTGGGAGTTGACTCTTGAAACATTTGCAAAAGAGGGTGAGAAGTTATGCATTTTGGATCTGAATCTCAGTCTGATGACTAAAGCAACATGAGACAGCATTTGGTGTGGAACATCGTGATGAGTACACCTGTTAACAACCCACACACTGAGGAAAACAACCCCCTAATAAGAAAGAGTTACACAGACTTGTGCAAAGCTTTCCAGTACATTTGTAACCAAGATAAACAGTTAGAAACATTAGTTGCTCCATTACATTTTGTTGGAAGCTATCAGACTTGTAAGTTTTGAGTTTGTGGAAAGGTCCATTTCAAAGGCAATTATGGCATTTTCACAAACTTGTGTATTATACATGGAGGGGTGTGTAACTTAGGTTAAAGAGAAGATATGTTGCCCATATATATTGTTTGCAACTGTAATGCATAAATAGTTTTTTATCCTAACTGGTTTGACTGGGAAACCAGTGAGAATTTTTGTTTTCATCACTTTTATCAATTATATAATTTGTCTGAGTTTATAAGAAGTATGGGCTTTGCTTTTGATGAAAATTAGTGTAGTTTCACAGTTCAAGTAGCATTTTATTACCACTAGTGCAACATCATGAGGTTGCCAGAATATTACAGAGTGAACTAAGCCATAGTCTGTAAATTTACTTAAAAGATTGATATTTTTGTTTATTTCATTTGGTACAATGGATCTGAGGTGTAGTATGTGTAGTTATGGATGATTTGACTGGCTTGCAGAATCTTTCTGTGATTCCAGAGAGGAGTAATATAGATAGAGAAAATGTCTCCATAAAGTTACTGCTGAGTTGTATTAGAAAATTCGCTTAGTCAGAGCTCTACTTGTAAATTGTAGAATTCAGTTCTTTAGGATATGCTCCTGACTGGCTGATCACTCAGTGCTGGAGTAGTCTACTGGGCTGTTTTAACTCTGCAATCATCCAGTGTTGTATTTTTTCTCAGTATCTTTCCTCCCAAGTGCAAATTGATTTCTTAGAGAAGATGGAACCTGATGGGACTGTAAGGATAGCTCCTTTGTGGGCCAGTCAGCACTGATTGTCAGTGGCCCACACCAGCTATGAGGTCTTGAAGTTTCCAGAATCAAGAGCTAATTCTACACCTCTCCTAGATAACAGAATATTGAGTAAATTGTTCTTCAGAAACACAAGAAATTGTTGTCTAAAATCAAATTAATGTGCTCTCAGGAACACTGCTGTGTATAGATTTCTAAGAGTACTTTCTCTTGTTCAAATGAATCAACTCCCTGTCAGGTACAACTAAAGCTCTGTTTGCTTATTTTTGTCAAATCTCTGCACAAATAAAGTTTGTTTTTCTCCTCCATCATTTAGAAATGCTTAAGATGATTGATTCATTCTTGCTTTTGCCAATTAGAGAATTTTACTGACATCATTACAGTCTGTGAGCTGTAAGCTTCTTGTCCAGTTTCAATCTGACTTTGCTCCTTTGCAGAAATTGTCTTTGTGGTGGGTATCACTCAGCCAGCAAAATTAGAGAGTTAATTAAAGTTCTTGTAGCTCACTGAAATTATGTAGACTGTCCTGCTGAATTTACTGTAATGATACTGAACTGCAGCTTGAATTAACCCATCAGACCCTTCCATTTCTATCTTTACAGCCACCATTAAGTGTAGGATATATCAAGGCCCACATGTCAAATTTTTAGAGATTTCTTCTTTTTTTAATCAGATCAGTCAATTCTTTGTTTCACTGGAAAGAGTTGTGGAAAGCCTGGCAGTAACTTTTCTAGAAATTTTTCAAATGAATCATTCAGAACATTAAAATTTGTTACTAATGAATGGATGAGAGTCTTGGAAATGCTTTGGCCAACCATTGGCTACAAGTATTTCCATACCTGAGGCAAAAAGGAGTCCACTGTGTTTTTCCTGTGCCTGTTGCTTATGCCCCAGAGCTGTTCTGCATGTTCCTTGTTTAGTTACTTATCTTTAAATCTTTTAAATGTTACTGTGAGTTGGGAGAGTGCTGGAAAGTGACCCCAAGTTAGTGGAATCTATATGGGCAGAGTCTCAGTGAAGGAAATTAATTTCTTAACATTCAGTAGCTGTTTATTCTGGGAGTTTTCCTTTCCTTGTGTGGATCTGACAAATTTGCCTTCCTCCTGTAGGCTTTGAAGTCCATCTCAGCTACAGTTAACCTAGTGGTGGTGACTGATACTTGGTCAAGCTGGTTTGATGGGCTTTAAGTGGAATGTTAGAGTTTTTCCTCTCGAAAATAGAATTTTCCTATTGGTACTTCTGCTTAAAGGCAAGGGAGGAGTCTGCAGGGGCTAGGCAGGAGGAACCCTTGCAATCTGTAGTCTCAGCACAGATAAACTTCTAGCGATTTGTAGTTAAACTACAAATCGTTTGGCTTCTTTACACAGTGTGCTGACAGCATCCTGTTTTTCTCTGTAGATTAAAAATTATAATGAGAAATCAGAAGCAAGAGGACGAACACTCAAATTTTGTACTTTGAAATTGCTTCTTCCCTCCTTTTTAAACAATAAACCTTCGAACTTATTTTTATTTATACACAGACCTATTCACCTTGGTATAATTTTTTTCCCCTCTTCCCAGGGAGTGGTATTTCTGTCTGTAAGGTACTGAATTTGTTAACAGATTTCTTGGAAACAGCTCTTACAGTCCACATAACTAATGTTGCTTTATAATAAAAGAGCAAAATGTCAACTATTAAACACTCAGTAAAGCAAAATAGTTGACATTTTGCTCTTGGTACCAGTTAAGGAAGTAATTAAGCACATTTACTTTTGGACTCATGAGAACCCCTAGAGATTTGAAAGGAAATAAGAAATCCTTTTGTAGAAGTTTAAAAAAATAAAAAAATAAATGGATGGAGAATATAGGAAAAACAAGGTCTGTATGAAAGTACTGGGGTTTTTATTACTTATTTGTTTTTTATTTTCATCCATTTATTATTTACTCATTTTTTTCTGGCACTGAACCCTTGTATAAAACACTTGTTCTGTAAAGGAGAAATTGAAGCTGTGCTGTGCTTGAGTCAGCATCCCCCAGCACAAACCTCCTAGGTTGCATCTCTTCATAAATCTCAGTGTGGGTGGCATGCTGTAGCTGGGCCAGAAGGACATAAGATATGGAAGGGGAAGAGTGCTGAAGAGCACAACTCAGAAGACGAGGTTGTATGTCCACAGACGGTACTGTAGTGTGAAATCATGTAAAGCTTGTGAACGTTCTGAACACTGCTGCCCTTAAGGAAGGTAACAGACTCATCAAACCCTGAATTACACATTCTTCATGCAGTGAGGTGTTTTTTATGGGAGCCTGGATAAGCCTGTATGTCTACATGGTATCTATGCAGGGCAGTGCAGATGATATTCTGTAGAGTCCCACTGCCTGTTTGTGTCTGCAAAGCACCAAACCTGGCCTGTGAAGGAGATTAGCCAACAGGGGCACAGTGCCACACTGATGGGCCCAGACTGCTTCCTGCTTAACAGATCATTCCTTCATCCTGAGCTTAAAGGTACCTGCACCATGCTCTGTTGGTCAGTGTGGCATTTTTTATTCACCTTCAAAGGTGCCTAAAGTGGCTGAGTATGCAGCTGAGCTTAAATCAGTAGTCCTCCCACAAAAAGTTTGGCTATGAACTTTGTAGACCTGCCCCTGAGAAATGCAGCACACTTTTTTCTAGTCTCCTTTCTTGTTTATTCTCATCTTGCCATGTCTGTGTTTTCCTGCACACACAGCAGAAAAGAACACTATTATAAATACCGTACTTAAAATAAACGCTTGCTCTTTGCAAACTCAGATACAGATACTCAGTCCAGATACAGGCATTCAGGTTGACAGTCTGGGTTAGTTCTAAGCACAGTGGAATCGTTCTGAATTTTATCATTCAGTGGAAGAGAAAGAAGAGATCAGTGTTGGTAGTGTGATAAGTTCAAAAGGCTATTAATAGTTTGGAAAAAGAATTTTAAAATGGACTTATTCCTATTAAAAGGTAACTAAGAGTAATTTCTAGCAGTTAAAAGTTAATTCACTGATTTAATTGTTTGTAATGAGAGTACAAATATTTCCTTTGAAATTAAGGGTTTTGCATTATGATTAAATTAACTTTTCTTTAAAAAAAAGGAATGTTGGGTTTTCTCTTGACCTAACAATGTATTTAATACAGATGAGCAAGACAGTGCTCCTTAGTAACTCTACTCATAGGAAACTCCACCTGAGTTGGTATTTTGATGAAATTTTATTATTATTGTACCAAAGGCTATTGTCTAGGAATTGCATCCATTTCTGATTCCTTTTGGAAGACCTGCTCCATGCTAAAATCTCTGCTGTGATTTTTATTAAAAGCTGACAGAGTAGGTTTAGGTTGTGATGTTTTTTTGTTTTCTGGAGACTGCAAGGAATTGTGTGTTTTGAAGTTTGACCTAGCCTGCTTTCATGCTGACAGGAGTATCCATACCATTATAGTCTTACTGAGCAGAAGCAGATGCCTCAGACTTACTGGCTGGTTTCATGTCTGAAGTGAGTGGCTTCTCAAAATCCATGGTAGGATTTTTTAAGGCTGAATTTCCTCAAAACGAGGGATAGCTCTCAGTTTCTATACGTACAAACATCATTTAAATGGAATTAAACATTTAGCTCTTCAGAGGACTGTTTTCTCTTATGGAGTCTCATTGTTAGAACTCTGTATTATTGTCCACATTTCAGAGGGGGACTGACCAGCCAAAGTTGTAGTTCAGGCCTTAAAACCTAGGCCTGCATATGAGGACTCCACCAGTGTAACTTCCTAAAAGTGATTTAACTTCCAGAAAGCAGATTCTTTAATGGCTCATAGTGCTTCCAAATTTGGGATGGTAACAGTCTCACTACAACATGTGTGTAACTTGCATTCACATGATAGTTTTAACCCTGGCAGTAATTTCATACCTTGGTCACTGCAACAATAACCTATTTGCAGCACCTGCAATTGTAGGGTGATAAATCCCAGCTTTGTGTGCTGTTTCATGTATTTTTTAAAGGTGCATTTACCATTCTGTTCACCAGTGAGTTCTGCATCAGTGACAGTTCACCTCATCACAGATTAGTGAGACTAGGCTAGAGTACAGTGTCCATAAAAAGTATCCTTGTACCTCCTGCCCATAGAGGACAGGATTATCACATTAGCTTTGAAGGCAAAGGCAGACTCAGCAAGGAGCTGTGCTGGCTATTTTTACTTTGACCACTTAACTCCCTGAGGAGTAAGGAGGAGGCAATGGCTTTCTGCAGTCCTTTCTCTGGGGTTTGATTAGATCTGTGCTGCAGCTTTTGACCTGCTTACGGATGCATTTCAGTTCTACAGTGCTCCACTGGCTCTGTATCAGGCTATGCAGTTAGGCAAATTACTTTACTTTTACCCTTTGGGATAGAATCAGAAAGTTACCTGTGTGGATTGGGACACAAATTAGTTTTCTGTTATTTTGTAAAGTGTCTCAGGTACTTTCAAGAGTGCTGTCTTTTTTGTGTGTTGCACAAGGTGCTTGTATCATTTGGCTGGGGTGCTGCAGAGCTTGTGTAGGAAAACTTGATGGTGTGAAATATGGAGCTGTCTGTTCACACCATGACCTACAGGTGGCAACAAGGAATATGACTGACTGCAAGGCCTCACTGTGGGTATTGGGGAGCCTGAGTCCTGGGATAAGTGCTTTAATCATTCTTGTGATGGTGCAAGTCTGCTCCTAAGGAAGACAGATGAAGTCCAGTGAACTTCAAGGGGCCAAAGGGAGATTCTAAGTTTTAAATTTGTTTGGTTCAGAGGTTTAAAGCCAAGTGTCTGACTTTCCACACAATATTCCTTGGGTATGGTGGTGATTGTGCTGAACAGGAGTTCCATGTAGCCCAGTTGCTTGTATGTGTCTGGTATTACAAGACACGAGGCAGGTAGATTGTACTAATGGATTTATTAGCTAAACTGAGCAAAGGAGAAGCATTACTGGGCCTGGACTAGTGCTAGTGATGAGCTCATTAGAGGGTTAAGATCGGAGACTGACTGGAATGTAGTGACCATGCCTGGGTTGAGTTCATGATCCCAAGGAGCATCGGCCTGGCAAGGAATATAGAATGGATGTTGAATTTTAGAAAAGCAAACTTCCAGTTGTTTAAATAATTAGTGAATGTGATCCCCTGGGAAATTGTCCTTAAGGATAGAAGAGCAGACCATAGCTGGCAACTCTTTGAGCTCAAGTGTTTAGAAAATCAAAGAGAGAGGGACAGAAACTGGTATGGCTGAGCAAGGATCTGCTTCTCAAATTGAGGAATAAGAAGGAAGTACTTAGCCAATGGAAGCAGGACAAGTGATCTGGGAAGAGTACAGAGATACAGATTAGATGTGTAAGGATGGGTCAGGAAAACTAAGGCACAGATGGAATGGGACTTGGCAAGGGATGTGAAGAATACCAAGAAAGAATTCTGTAAGTACATAGCTTGGAAAAGGAAGGCTGAAAATAAAGGCCATGGTAAACGAGAAGGAAGAATGGTGAAAACAGAAATGGAAAAGTCTGAGGTACTCAATGAATTCTTTGCCTCAGTCTTCACTGGCAGTCAGGCTTTCCACATCTCTCAAGTATCTGAACCTCCAGGTGGGGGCTGGGGGAGTCAAGTTCATATCACTGGCAGTGAAGAGTGGATATGAGACCACTTGACGAAGCTAAATAGGCCCAAGGCTGATGAGATACACTCAAGGTTCCTGAGGGATATTCTTACCAAGCCATTCTCCATGATATTTGAAGAGTTATGGTGGTCATGCAAAGCCCCTGGAGACTAGAAAAACGAAAACATCAGTCCTGTTTTTAAAAAGGGGAGAAAGGAAGATTGGGAACTACAGACTGGTGATCTCACCACTGTGCCGATCATGGGGCAGATCCTCATGGAAGCAGTGTTAAGGCACATGCAAGACAAGGAGGTGATCCAAGGCAGCCAGCACAGCTTTACTAAGGACAAATTGTGCCTAGCCTGATGGCCCTGTATGATGGAGTTTACCAGATTACCATGGTTGACAAAGACTGACAGATGTCATATACCTAAGTTTGTGTTAGGCCACTGACATGGTCCCACATGGCATCATAAAGAGGGGTGGCCAGCAGGGTCAGGGAGGGGATTCTGCTGTTGTGAGATCCTACTTGCAGTGCTGCATTCAGTTCTGAGATCCTCAGCACGAGAAAGGTGTGGACCTGTTGTAGCAGGTCCAAAAGAGGACCATGAAGGTGATCAGAAGTCAGAAGCACCTCTCCAGTGAGGACAGACTGAGAGACTTGGGGTTGTTCAGCCTGTAGAAGAGAAGGTTCTGGGGAGACCTTGGGGGAGCCTTTTTGTACCTAAAGAGGGCTTATGACAAGATGGAGAACAGCTTTCCACATGCACACGTAGTGATAGGACAAGGGGGAATGTTTTCAAATTGAATATGAGAGATTTATATTAGAAATTCGGAAACATTCTTCACTGTGAGGGTAGTGAGGCACTGAAATGGGTTGCCTGGAGAAGTTGTGGACAGCTGTGGTGGTTTGACAGGAAATGTGTTTTTTGGGATGCTGTGTTTTGGGCCAATGGATATTCAGGCTTTAATACTGGCATTTAACCTGGCCATTAGGACATGGATCCACCTCTGAGAACACGGGGTTAAAAGCAGAGCTCTCCCCTGGGAGGGCTCTCTTGGGTTTCCAGCGGGAGAGAGTTCGGGTCTCTGCCCCGGCCCAGCTGCTGGCTGGGCAGGGGAGGGGAAAGCAATGTGGCCGAGAGAGGTAGGACTGAGCCCGGGGGTGGAAGGGTGGAAGAGAGAGAGAGAGAGAGAGAGAGACCGGGAGCCATCGGGCAGCCCCCCCTGAGAGACACAGAGAGAGAGAGAGAGAGAGAGAGAGAGGGAGAGAGAGCCGCTGCCTGGGACTGTAACCTTGAAAGTGGATAAACATGGGCCTGTGCCGGCAGCACGACTGGGATGGAGAAGAAGGGGGGGGGTTCAGCCGGCTGCTTGTAGGAGCTTTTAACCCCTTTTTGGAGAATGAGAACTTTACAGAACATTGACCTCTCCTAGAAGATAGAGTGGAAGATGAGGAAGGAAATGGGCCAGTGTGAGAGAGGTCTGGGCGAGTGAGAGATAGTAGAAGAGTAGAGAAGAATCCTAGTGGGAAGAGATGATGGAGTGGCTTTTGCTGGACTCTTTTTGTACAGCCATGGACAGACCCATGTTCCTTGTGACACAGAGACTGCATTCTAGGGGGAGGCGATGGCCACAGAACCAAGAGGGTTCAGTGTGGATGCCCCTCGGCCCCAGGGGGTGAAAAATATGGGGGGGACAGGTGTCCCAAAGGAGAGACTGTGGGGACAGGTGTCCCAAAGGAGAGACTGTGCCTTTTTTGGATCGGGACAGAGCATCCTTAAAAAAGACAACCCTAGAAGCAGCTCTGGTCCATGTTCAGTGGTGAGAGCACTGGACATGAAAAGGAAGAAGTCACAATGGCAGATGTACTCCGGGCAGTGCCACGAGTGACACAGAAACACACGAGGCTTCAGCTGTGTTTCCAGGGGAAGCCCATGGCACAAGAAGGACTCCTCTCCTCTTGATGAACTGAGGATTGATTGTCTAAAAGGTGGTGCTGGACCGAGAGTTGGTGATTTGAGGAATAGATGTATTGTGTTGGAAATTTGGTGGGGGGAGGAGGAAATGCATTTGTGAGGTTTTCATTTTCCCTGTGTATGTGTTCCTTTTTATTTGTAGTTGTAGAGTAGTTAATAAAGTTCTGTTTTCTTTTCTTTCCTAAGTAGGAGCCTGCTTTGCTTATTCCTGGTCACATCTCACAGCAGCTACCAGGGAGAGGGTATCTTCATGGGGGCACTGGCATTGTGCAAGTGTCAAACCATGACAACAGCCCATCCCTGGAAATGCCCAAGGCCGGGTTGGATGGGGCTATGAGCAATGTGATGTAGTGGGTAGCATCCTTACCTGTCACATCTAGTTCCATCCTTACCATGGAACTAGATGATCTTCAAAGTCACTTGCAATCCAACTCCTCCTATGATTCTGTGACTTTGTGATTCTATGACTTTGCCTTTCTGCTAGAGCAGTTTTTAGTTTCTGCTGTTGAAAGATTTCAAAAACAAAGAGAGGCCAACGTGAGACTGAGAGGCAGGAGAAAATACTGGAACAGTTTATTGGTTCAAGTTATGTTACATGAATGCCAGGAGGCTCCATCGATAGAAAGCTAATTCACCTAGTACTGATAAGATTTATTGATGATATCTGCAATTATTAGCAATCCATTACTTAGGACTATTGTCAGGCAAAAAAAATTCACCTTAAGTTGCCAGTTTTCAAGACAGAAGCTATCCCTGAACACCAGATCTTGGTTCAGCGTACCTTTATTCCACCTGTATTAAGTACTTTAGTTAAAACATTGCAGGGGTTGGGAGGAAGGAAAACAAAAAATAATCCTAACTTATTTAGATGCTTCATAGTTAAAGTGTCTCCAGATGCTTTTTCTGTATTGATTTGTTTTATAGGATTGTTCTCTGTGGGATGTAGCATAGTAGAAAGCAAAAAGTAAGGGAACTTGTCTATTTTTTTCTCTGCCACGGTGTTCTGACAGCCTCTCTGCCAGACATGACACCTTGCATCTTATCTTAGTGATGTCCTGGTTATCTGTGTTGTGTGTGAGGGCCTAGCATTCCACTGCTTTTTGCTTAATAAATTAAAGACTGGGAAGGAGTAACACTGTAATACTTGACCATATAAGGGAGATGACTGTTTTAGTTCTGCTCCTTGCACAATATGCAGTTGAAGCCTTTTAAGGGAAGGTGGCACAGACAGAGTGAAAACATCCAGAAGCAGAACATCTATTTCATGTTATAGTTGGTGCCAGTGCTCCTGCTGTCATTGCTACTACTGTGAATTTCTCACAGTCTATTGCAGTTGCATAGATAAAAAGTGAAGACTTAGAGATGGGACTAAAAAAAAAGTTACAACCATTTGGTTCCTGACTCTTGCATCCTAAGAAATAGTAAGAATGAAGAGAGAACCGACCAAAGGTGAGATTAATTAGACTAAAGAAGTTGAAAAATGAAGTAGCAAAGAGCTCTCCAACACTGGAAAGAAGAGACCAAAAAGGGAACAAGTGGAAATGCCATGCAGTGAGAATGGGATTGGACCCAGTGGTCTAAAAGAATGAAACCATTAAATTTTGGGTCTGGTTGCAAGTACACTTAAGACAAATTCTGTAGTATGTGGTTAGAAAACAGCCAACCCAGTATCTTTATTAAAAGGATAGCAAAATTGATGTAGGCAAACAGAAATGACTTGTGTTGACCTCAGAAATGTCCAGAGTGTTGGAAAAAAAATCCAAGCAACTCAGGTAGTAAAATATCAAATACAAAGGTTTGTAGGTTAAGGTTAGACTGTGTGTGAAGACTTACTTTCAGCTAGAGAAATGATCTTCTTGGTAAATCAGATGCAGGTCCCTTATTGAGACATGTTTAATTCTTTGCACGAAGCAAAACTACAGAAGTGGAAAGAAAAACAGTGTCTGTTAGTTTCAGTCAAATAATAATCTTGTCTTTGAAATAAAATGTGCTTCACACCTAAAACCAAATTAGGCTTTTATCAGCTGGAGATTAGATAACAAAGACTACTTCAGTGGCTAAGTAGAGATTTAGAAGACCTAGGAAGAAACCTTTTCCTTCTATAGCCATAGTAACTCTGAAAGAAACCATTACAGAGGTTTGTTCTCTTTTAGAGTGCTGCTACAACATACTATCCTTCAGTGCCCAAATCTGTCCCACAAATTCCTTCAATTCCTGATTGTTAGTGCCTGTCAGTGCTTACCCTTCTGCAGAGGAAGACGTGCTGAAGGATCATCTCTGAATTATCTACCTCAGTGCTGCACCACAGAGAGGAGCAGGATTGAAAATCAGTGTATCCATGGAACACCAGTCAGTGTTTTGAAGCCTGTTCATCCAGGTGCCTGTTAGCATCTTTCACATGTCAGCTGATACCTACAGGTGGTGGAAGATGAGAGACAGGGACATGTATAGCTGCTTCTCTAGTGTTTCTTTCATTAATACCTATTTCTTCCTCCAAATTCAGACTCCAGAATGAAAGTGGTGCTGCAGTTTACCCTAGACAGCATTTCACCTACAATACAAATCTCTAGCCAGTCACTTACATCTTTACAAGTTCATGAGACCTGTCAAAGAAGGCCCTTCCCCTAGTGTTGTGACCTTTATCTTTGTGGTGAACAGGCATCACAACTTTGGCAGGATGAATCTGTCTGATTGACTGATCTATTCTTGGAAGTTATAAGAGTTTCACTGGCACAAGAAAGTCAGCTTGCTGCAGGCTGTTGTATTCGAATGATTTATATTCATCTGGATGTTTTTGTGGCATTGTAGTGATTAGGTTAGAGAAAACTTCCCTCTGACTCTTGTTGTAAGTCAGGGTCATTCTTCTGGTGTCACAGGTGTTTTGCTAGTGCAAAACCATGATGTCTGGGAGATACCATCAAGGACCACTTGGTTTTATGAGCCTATCTGTGAAAAATAGTCTGTTGTGTCTACTGAAAACTGAAATAAAATTATCATGGATAACTTTTGTGATCTTTAACCAAGGATCTTTAACGCTTTTAAATAAAAAAAGTGTTTGAAAAATGAAAATCTTTTTTACACAGTTTAGCAGGCTAATATTTTTAGAATTACAAGGAAAATAATCTGGGCTATCAAAGAGTCCTGTACCTTCTGTTTTCCTAGTTAGGTGGCATGTAGATGGCTATGAAGTGTAAGGAAGACGACCTGTGATATTCAGATGTGAAACTGTACAATAAGTAGTCCAGTTGCCTGGTTTTCCGCATTAGTCCGTTAGGTCTTTCAGGGGTAATGTTAGAACTAGCTGTTACTTTTTTTTTTTTTTCTTGTCAGGAAATTTTTAAAAATTCTAATCTTTATTAGAAGACTATAATTATGTTCATTATTATCTTTATTATCAGCTGGCCAGCTCATGATTTAGTGAGAGGTCATGCCTTATTGTGTAGTTCTAGAATTGGCTTCACATTTCTGTGTTGGTACTAAACTCTCCAATAATTCTGTTTTTTAGAGATGAAATAACTCAAACTGATTTTCAGCATTGCATTGTATACATTCTTCTTATCTTTAAAAATAAAGTGGGCAGTCAGTATAGGTAACGTGGGACTAGCTCTTCAAAATAAAAATTACAGTGCAACTGTGAAACAGTAGGAAGGTAAATTTAACAATGGAACTGTACAATATTTATCTTCCTATTTTCACTCATTTTGTTACAGCCTCATTTAAAAGCATCTGCTCCTACTATTTTTTAAATTCACAAAGTATAATTATAAATAATGTGTAATTGCAAAAAGTACAGTCCACTCTTCTTTGATTTAACCTTTTTCTCCTTAATTAGTATTTCAGCATCTTGGGAACATAAATGCTGTTAGTTCTGATATGAGCAGACTAACTAAGGTTATTCTAAGGTTATAACTAAGGTTACCTTACAGTTTGGTTCTAAATGTAAATACTCTGTTTCCTAGTCTAGCAAGGGGTAGTTACTGCTAAACACAGACAGAAGAAACTTTACTGTATAATCTCATTGATGTAGTGAGCACTTACACTAAAGGAAGGCAAGAAGTGTAGTGTTTGAAGTCAGTCCCATTAAATGTCCAAGATGGCAAGAACCAGAATGTCCATGGTTTGTTGTCTTCTTTCAACATAGTTCATACTCATGGAACATATAAACACAGCTATATCAACTGTGTGGTTAGACATAAATAGACTGTCTTTACTTCAAATAGACTAGGGAAATGAAGCTGTTTATAGGGCATATTTTTCCCCAGTTTTTATTTTGAATTGCTCCGGAAGTATATTCTATCCATTAAGTCAGGCCTTTTAACAGCCAATACCTACAACATGAAAGCTCGGAGCTTGAGGTATCACCCTTACAGGTGCACTGCTGTATCAATATCTTGTTGATGATGCATTACACATATTTAAGGATATATAAAATTTACTGTGTTATCTGGGACTTCTTCAAGATAAATACCACTTGTAGTACCAGTTCTAAGACTCACTTCCTGAGAGAACGAGTATCCTCTCTCATCAAGAGAGCTCATACAGACAAAACTCTTTACATTTGCTTGACTTTACATTTCTAACTCCCCAAATTTGGGGATCTAGTGTAAGTATACAGAAAGAAGGGAAACTTAAAAAGCTGTACATACGTAGTCTTGGTTGAACTGTCCTGTGAAGGTGCATTTCTAAAAACATTGTAAAATGTAATTAATGGACCTATGATTTGTTGAAGATAAAAATCTTTACCGTGACTCATCAGCAGTTCTTGCAGAGTTGCAAGTTCCTGAAACCCTTATCCTAAGCATTTATTTGCCTAGCATTTATCAAACCTGTCAGGAAGCCATATGCTCCATTAAATAGTGCTGCAAATGTTCAGTTCAGCAGAACACAGAAACTTAATTTCAAATTTGATCCACAGGGATTCTGTCAGTCTCAACTGGAACTTCTTTAAAAAAATATCTGGCTTCTTGTTGTATCAATGATTGAAAGCTCTGATTTAGGAATTTTGTCTATATTAAAAAGCAGATTGGTAAATACAGAGTGAAAAAAATACTGGAAAAATGAGGGTTTTTTTTTTTTTTGCTTTTTCTCTCCTGAATACCCAGTCATATTTTTAGTTTAGAAAGATGTAGATGTAGGAGCATTAAAAATCCCTCCCCTTTCCCACATCTAATCTCTGTTTTCCCTGGCTTTGAAGATCTAGTAATTTCACCGTCACATATTAGCTTCCTTCCTCTGAGGGTGTTTTCCTGTATTTTGTGTGATTATGTGTTTGATCTAATGCAGCATATTATTTCTCAGAGTCTGCAGCTTTGAGAATTTTGCAACTTTCATGAGGGAATCCCCCCCTCATGTTTTCTGGGGTGATTTTTCACCGTGAATGTCTATAGGCTGCATAAAGGCACATTCTGCATTTGTTGAGACTGCCAGTGATGAGTCTTTATTTCAGAAAAATGTCAGTAAGGAAGGAGTATGCTTGATTTTCTGTGTACTTCTACTTACTTACTTTGTTGAATTATTAAGAGCCAGAAACAACAAGAAAAAAGAAGGCGCATGGAACAATCTGTCATATTCCTACTACAAACTATTCGTACTATAAACTCTGTACAAAGTGAGCCCACATGCCAACAGAAACAACATTTGTATTTTCATTGCTAGCCTATACCTAGAACTCTTTGAAAACAGCTACAGCCGTTTGAAGCTTTTAGTGGTGGTCAGGGTAACTCCATCCTAGGCTATTTGTTCCCCAGCTAGAGGAATGTAGAAAAGTAAATGGGAAATGATTTCCTTCTCCAAAAACTGTACCAGGATATGGGAACATTTCTGCAAGCCAACATATTTCAGTTGTATTGTTAGGCTACCTTAAGAGAATTGGTTTTGCTCTGCCAGCATGTTAGGTATTGCCTTCTGGTTTATTGTTTTCTCTTTTTTTGGCAGTACAGTCCTGTTTTCAGCCTGAAGTTATTGTCACACAGAGATTAAATTCTTTCTTGCTCTTGACTTTTTGAAGAGCCAGACAGATACCTGTTCAGCTCTGTCCTGTGAAACCTCCCTTTATGGAACAACATTTCTAAGGGTTAATAATACATGTAGTGCTGTATAAACACAAGGAGGTATGTACTCACCCCTACCTCTAAAGTAGAGGTATGAAATCTGAGTTCAGGATTAAAAGTTCTGGTAATACCCTTTGGTAATACCCTTTTCTTCATGTACATTTTTGTCTCTTTTCAAATAAATATCAGCAATTCTTACTCCATCTGGTTTAAAAATCACTGATTTTAGATGTAATATGAGCACCTAGAATGGATATTCTTACATAAAAGAAAGATTGATTTGGAGACTACATTACAGTGCAGGTTAACAGTGTAAAAAATTTCAGAGATAATACTTAAGGGCTGAACTGTATTGCCACCACTTTTGGTGATGAATGGAGCTAAATCTGGTTGGTGGCTGGTCACCAGTAGTGTTCCCCAGGGCTCAGTACTGGTGCTGGACCTGTTTAACATCTTTATCAATCATTTGGATGAGGGGATATAATTCAGCTCAGTCATTTCACAAGCACCACCATCAGGCAGGAGTGCTGATCTGCTGGAGGGCAGGAAGGCTCTGCAGAGGGATCTGGACAGGCTGGACCATGGGCCCAGGCCAGTGGTGTGAGGTTCAACAAGGCCCAGTGCTGGGTCCTGCCCTTGGGTCACAGCAAGCCCAGGCAGTGCCACAGGCTGGGGCAGAGTGGCTGCAAAGCTGCCACAGGAAAAGGCCCTGGGGGTGCTGGTGACAGCAGCTGAACATGAGCCAGCAGTGCCCAGGTGGCCAAGAAGGCCAATGGCATCCTGGCCTGTGCCAGCAATGGTGTGGCCAGCAGGAGCAGGGCAGGGATTGTCCCCCTGTACTTGGATAGTGAGACTGAGGTGCTGGAGCATGTCCAGAGAAGGACAGTGAAGCTGGTGAGTCTGGAGCACAAGTCCTGTGAGGAACAGCTGAGGGAGCTGAAGTTTTTTAACCTGGAGAAAAGGGGAGGCCTTATCACTCTATAATTGCCTGCAGGGAGGTTGTAACCAGGTGGTGGTCAATCTCTTCTGCTGTGTATCAAGTGAAAGGGCAAGAGGAAGTGGCCTTAAGTTGTGCAAGGTTAGGTTCAGATTCAATATTAGAAGGATTTTTCACTGAAGGAGTGGCTAGACATTGAAATAAATTGGCCATGGAAATGGCAGAGTAACTCTCTGAAGTATTCAGGAGGTGTCTGGATGTGGCACCTGGGGTGATTATGATTATGGTGATGCTAGGTTGATGTTTGGACTAGATGATCTTGAAGGTCTCTTACAACCTTGACGATTCTGTGATTCTCTCATTTAGATATATTTATGTACCAGGTTTTGAAGGGGTCAGTGCTGGCATATTTTGACAGTTTATTCCATCTATTTTATGCACTTAATGTAAGACAGAGAGATGTGCCATCAGAAAACAGGTGTTTATTTGACCAGAAGGGTGACTGCTTTCACCTTGACACTTTTAGACAGATTGTGTTGTGTTGAATCCATCTTTGATTGATTGATTTTGCTTTGGCTTGACTGGAGTTAAAATTAAGTAAACTCTCTTGCTTTGAGAAGTATTGTTAGGTATGATAGTTGAAGCAATCGTAAGGTCATTGGTAGTTGGTCAGATTGCTTCACTGTATCTCAGTTCTTACTTTCCATGTTATAAAACAGTTGGTTCTGAAAACCCTAGGCACACAATGAAAACCAGAAAATATAATTAGAAAGAAGACTGGTAATACCCGTTTTGTGTAAATCCCATTTTGAGACTTAGAGTTCTTTGGAGTTGTTGGGTGGGTTTTCTTTCTTTCTTGTTTTTTAGTCCAAGCAAGGGTTTTTTCATTGTAGTTTTTAACAGGAATATTTACCAGTTAACAAGCTGGGGAAAAGAATGCATATCCACCTTACAAGGTTGTTAATTTTGGTTCTTGAAAACACTGACACATCACACAGATAGTGAGTGGGTTTCTTGTATTACATGATAGGAGACAGGGAAATTAAGTTGAGATTCAGGTTGAGACTAGGAAAGGTTTTTAAAGAACATACTGGAAGCATTCCTGTATTTTCTTGTCTTTGAAGACATTACAAGAAGTAAAAGTATCTTTCAAGCATTTTGATATTTGACTATCTGTATTTTGTAAAGGAGGATGCTTCAACATGATAATTTAACTTTCATTAAAATATTAGTACAGCAAAACTGTCCATCCTTAGATTAGCTGTTTCTTGGTCAGTAAGAAGGGAAAGATACTGGTAAAGCCTATTGAACTGAGGTCCTACATTTTCCAAAATAATGCACTTAATGTATAAACATACTTGGGTTCTGGCTGAAGTTAGATACTGAGACAAGGATCAGTTTTGAATGGTAGTGTTGATCTGTTCTTGGTTTTGGTTTTTATTTTTCTACTTCTACTCCAGCTGTCAGGAGATGTAAGGAGACGTAGAATATTCCTCAACTGATCTCAGATCATATGTAAAAAAAAGCATGATCTTAATCATGTGATGTTTTATTGTATGTTTTCCAGAGTGGCAAAAGTAATGAAGGTTCCTGTATATGAGACACCAGCAGGATGGAGGTATTTTTCCAATCTCATGGACTCTGGACGTTGTTCCCTTTGTGGTGAGGAGAGTTTTGGCACTGGTAAGTAATACATAATCAGAAATTACCACAAACTTAATTTTTCCTGGATGCCTCAAGTCAAACCCAAAACAATCAGCAAATTAGCTCTGTCTTGTGCTGAAACAGAGAACTTTCTGTTGTTCACATCTTGAGGTTCATCTTGTAAGTGTGGTGTTCAGCACTTAAGCCATGAAAAATACGGGAAATGGATATTCAGCAGAGGCAAGCAACCTTACTGCTGCCCAGACAGCTTCTGGAGGTGCCTCTTCTGACTTGAACATAATGCAAAAAAGCCTCAGTGGTTCCTCTGCAGGTCTTCACAGACTGCAGCAGCATTTGGAGGGATTTTGCCTGTATGGAAGCCACATGTTTTTTCCTAATGTGATTAGGTGTACAGAGGATTGGTATATCTGATGGTACATCTAAGAAAACTGTTTCAGACTTTCCTTTTTGGAACATCACAATTGCTCAAGTGTCAGATAAAATCATCATTAGAAGAAATTCACTTGCATGTGAGCATTTGTGTTTTCCCTAGGTATTTCTGCCATATCAGTCCCAAGAACCAATCAAACGACAGAATGCAGAATAAATGACAAATTTGAGCCATCAGAAATATAGTATTGACAGTAAGAAACAGAGCAAATAATTGAAGTATGTAGTCTATAAATGTACATAAATGTGGTTTTAGTTGATGAGAATGATAAAATACATTTCAGAGTATTTATTTTTTTCTTTCCTGGATTCTGGCACAGAAATTCTTCCTTTTTGTTTATCAGTAGGGGTATATTACAAGTCCTTGAAAAAGCACAGACCAGAATAACTTAATAATTTGCCTGGCTAGTAGTTTATTCTATATTTTGATGTGAGATATGGAGTTATGGAGTTCTCTATTTTGAACGTGTAATACCTTGGCTGCAGCTCTTTGTAGAAAATTAATTACCATGCAGTGAAACTTGATTACAAATTTCATTTTGCTTTAATTGATTTATGTCCAGTATTAAGTTTGTTGGTTGGGATCAATTAGAGCAGAATGCTGCTTTTTAAAAAAGAATGATACATTAAACAGCTATAGACATGGCACTTCATGTATTTATCTTCTTGTTTGCTCTATGGATCTGAATGGGCTATGATGCAAGAATAAAAATATGTTGTATTTTGGGGGTCTTATATGTAAGAAGGAAGAGAATTTAAATTTATAATTAATGATGATTTTCTTTTTGTTGCCAATGGGAACCCATGTCCTGTGATTGGCAAACTGTATGCCTTCACTATTTGCTCTGAGTGGCACAGGTTTGTATGGCCTTGACTATATCTTTTGAATACAAACTTCCTCTACAGTGTGTTCTATGAGGTCATTCAGAGAGATGTAATTTGAGGGGAGAAGGGCAGGAAGATCTTTTACCTTTCAGAATGTACTGCTATTTGTTGTGTGTTGTTGAACTGCATTTCCATTAACCCACGCGAGGTGTGAACTGGGGAGTTTTCAACTCTCACTGCTTTTTAATACTTTTTCACTGGGCCAATTCTGTACCTCTTCCGTCTAAAAACTGAAGTTCCTCTTGTGCATGCAAACCAGATACTTTGATGAAATTTGTCTGGTTCTAAAGACATTGGTAGGACCTCAGTAGCACACAAATTATTTGGAAGAAAACTCCTGGCTTCATCATCCTACTGAAGAAAGTTAAGTGTGGATTTTAACTACAAGGAGCTTGTAAGAGTTTTGGTGGTGAGTTCCCATATGTTGAAGTATGTCTAGAAGTATATCTAGGTCCCTTAGCCTACAGAGTGCAGCACCTCCTGCTGCATGTAGGCTTATATGTAGAGTAGTGGTTTGTCATGACATACGTGCCATATGTCATGACAAACCACTGCAGAGCTCTGTCTCAGCTTGAGGAGTTATTATCCTAGACCATCTTCATCTGATGGTGTTGAGTAGGACTCTTTCAGATGCTTTCTGACTGAGGGAGAAGAGAGGAATTACTGGTTGTGCTCAGTAGAAGCCATGTCTTCTTTGAGGTAACTTGCCATTTAAACTTTATGGTGCAGTTATAAAAAAAGACAAACATCAGATTTTTCTTTCACATTGCAAAAGCACATTCAGCTATTGCTAAGCAGGGTGTCCCAAGTACTGGTGGATTTTATCCCTGGAGATCAGTCACATAGAAATGAAAATGTGTTTTGACCTACTGTAACAATGAGGACAATATGATCTTTGTAGGTCTAATTTTATTTTCCTGAGTATCTGATAGTGTTTGTATTTGGGAAGAGAAACACTCATGGAGGTCATGGAAGTGCCTCTAGGGTTTGACTGTTCTAGATAGGCAAGAAAATTACCCTGACCTCTCTTCACTTGCCATTGACATTTTTCTTTGCCTTAAACAATGTGAGGCCTTAAAACAATTCTGTACTATAAAACTTCTGTACTATAGCCTCTCTTCCAAAGTTGCATGACCTGACCTTAGACTAGTCTCTACATTCCTTACCACTCTGTGTTCTTACATTGTCTGGTTCTTCTATTCTATCATCAATTCTTCAGATTCCTCATAAATCCTAACTCTCGTGAGTGCTTGAAGAACATACTGCTGGCCAGCATGGAGAGCTAGCCTACAGCATTATCTTGGCATCTCGGTATGCTCTGATCAGATTAACTTTGTTGTACCTGCAGCACTTCAGTGCAGAAAGCCTCTTGATCTCCAGTTTTATCCAATTCCATCTAAAGGCAAATCTGGACACTCAAGATTCAATTTCATGGGCATCCAGAGAACTTGAGCACGGGGTTTGAATTCCTCAGTCCGTGTGTTGTTGCTGTGTAAAAAAGTATGATTCAGAAGGAGATTTCCTAAAGAGGTTGTGGAGTCTCCCTCACTGGAGATACTCAAGAACCGTCTGGACTCAATCCTTTGCCATGTGCTCTGGGGATAAGCCTGCTTGAGCAGGGAGATTGAACCAGATGCCCTGTTGTGGTCCCTTCCAACCCAACCCGTTCTGTGATCCTGTGACACTTTTGGGGCAAATTATGTAATGGCTGTGATGTCTAAAGTTTGCCTCAATTTCCTTATCATCTTTCAGTTCAGTGCAGATGTCTGAAAAGTGTCCTCATATGCCAGGAGGTTGGTTTATTTTTAAGACATGTTCTGATTTGTAGATGACCAGTACTTTAGCAATGTGATCTGGTTTTAGCAGTAAATATTTACCTTATTGCGAATCTTTTAGTAATGTCCTAAGCTGTGTGACCCTCACATGTTTCTGCCAGTATTGGGCATTTGAATCAATTTTACAGCTTTTGCCCAGTCATACCTATTTAGGGAACTGAAATTTGGCACTTCTTTAGCTTTCAGCATGGAATAATTATGTAAGTGTACTATGTAGTGATCAGAAAGGGAAATTCACAGCTCTGTGTAAGAGAAAGGAGTTTTAAAAATCCACCTTTTTCATCAAACTTCATTGGAAATCAGTTGTTTGTGTACCCAGGTAATAAAGCCCAGCTGAAATTTCCAAGTAGTACAGAGCCCTGGTTTTATAACATAAGGGACTTTGGTGTGGTGAGTAAATAAAAGCAAATTTTCTGCTATAAAAGGAGAAAAGATGTTGAAAACATCCCATACAGCTGTATTTCCCAAACTTGTTTTCTGGCAGCTGATCTTGGAGCTAAACCAATGCTTTAAAAACTTCTTCCATTTTTGTAGCAGTGTGGGGAGCTTGTCAGATGAGGTTAGTAGCTTTCTGGTTCTGTGACTAATGCCCGGTACAGAGTTCAAAGGAAGGCCTCGGCAGCAGCAATTACTTTCTAAATTTCATCAGCAAGTTATTAATCAGGATTAGGAGAACTGTGTGGCTGATTTATCTTACTGCAGTTTAAACCATTTCAGGTTGAATGCTACAACTTTCATAATTTGCTTACTTCATCTCCAAATTCACAGATTCTATTAACATCAACCCCCTTCTCCTGAAAGATTATTTGGAAGAAGACCTAGTGGAGAGTATAAAAATGTGTGATTGCTGACATGAATGAAAGACACAAATGAGCTATTTGATTGTCCATTGCAGTAATACAAATCTAAAATAATCTTAGTAATTTGAAAAACTGATCAGATCAGAATGCCCCTAAATCTCCACTTGCCTAAAATATTGCTAAGTTTCAGCAGGATGAAAAATTTGTAAGACTCAGGTATGTGCAAACAAAATGATTTGGCGTGAGCTTGTGAACTCCTGTGATTTTCTTGTTTTAAAATCACATTTATAGAATACAGTATGATAGACTGGGATTACTAATTTATGGAAAAGCAATTATCTTTTATTCATGCATATGACCCACAAGGTTTGCTTTCCCTATCAGAATTGGATGTCTCAGATACAGAAAAAAATTAGCTTTCACATAGTAGAAAAATCATAATATGAACATATTTGCATGATTTTGCTTTGTTTCTCAAGCTACTGCCTCTGAAGATTTTTCTTCCATTGCAGACTGTGTAAGTGGCGTACTTCTCTATGAATGGGAACATGCTCTGAGAGTTTTACCCAGTTTGTTTACTCTGAGTTTGGACATAGCCATTAACTGTAGTAAAAAAATAACTTTTCCTACTGTTATATAGAGAAATAATGAATTAACTTAAAAATAATTTGTTGAAACACTTGCAGTTATTATAATTTCTCTTACAAATGCAAATTAAATATAAAGGGTTAATCAGAAAAAAAATTCGTTTACTCCTCTTTTGTGCTGTCTCTTTCTGCTTCAGGTCATTGAACAGAATCAGGAATTAATTAATTCCAGGATGTTTCAATTAAAAGTAGCACTGAGAATCATCCTGAGGTTACTCAGAGCCCCAAGAAAGCTGGGGGCAGTGTAAGTATTGCAACTTCAGGAATACAGAGCTGCAAGGCACCTTTTCCTTCTTCCCTTTGTTCGGGACAGGTCTGCCTCTGCAAATTCATTGGATCTGTAGAGCAAAGAATGGTGTTAGCTGAACTGAGGCAGCAGAGCAGAAACTCCCTCCCGAGAGTTTCTACAATGTGAACTGGGCAGTAGGACTAAGTTAAGACAGAGCAAGCGAAGACACCTACAGATGGTGAAAATCAGAGTAACAAAATTGCAGAAATAGATTTTAATTTGCTGAAAGGAGGAAGGGCAATAAGTACAAGAACATATATGTATGCAGCTGATCAATGTTTTTAGTTTCACTTCCATTAATACTAACAAACTGAAACACTTTCTGGGCACAAAGAATTTTTGTCCTTGTGTCAGGCTGGTATTTTTAAATTGGTGATTTTTGATTCTGAAAGAGAATCAGGATATCTAGATCCTAGATGTCCAGACTTTTGTCTCTTGGTTACCTTCTCCCACTGCTTTCTCTTTCCAGGGAAGGGGCATGCAAGGATAGAGAACATGCCAAATCTGCTAAATGTTTATGAAGAATAATACATTCAGCCATCCTCATATAGATTTATGCACTTAAGCCATACCAGAACAAAGTTCAGAATGTAGCAAAGAGCGCTTCAGAAATGCTTCTGTCCACGTTTCACTAGAACATTTTGGTTCAGTGAAATATCCTTAAAGTGTTTGCTAAATCAGAACTCATCTCTTTAATGTTCAGCGTAGCCTGTTATTCCATTGTCACGATATAGACCGTTTTGCTGAAGGACTGCAGTGCTCTTCACTGTGTGATTTGCTGGCCTGCAGCCTGCTGAGTGTTATGTAGCAGGAGAATAAATGGTCATTCATATTGGGACAAATTTCTGAGAGGTTAAGCTCAGTTCCATGTCTCCACTTTTGCTGGTGTCTGTTGAGACACTTAAGCCATTTAAATGGCTGGTGATAATCAGCAACAGAGATGACATTTTAGGCAAAACAGAATTTTTTTCTGTGCTAAGGATGAGTGGCTGGAAGGGGAGACATGCAGGTTAAGAGGGAAAGGAACAGCCATGGTGGGTGAGCCTGCTGTTGCCAGGGCCTTGTCTGGGCCCCTGGGGCTCCCTCACTCTGCCCAGGAGCAGCACCAGGGCTGTTGGTGCAGCACCCCAGCAATGCTGCAGCAGGGCCAGTGTCCAGCTCCCCACAGCTCTGCCATGCCAGGCCAGGGGTTCCCCAAAGCCAGGCCTGTCCATGCTCCCACATCCTGGCCTGGTATTGCCCTATTCCCATTCCCAGGAGGTGCCTGATGGCTGGAGCTGGGGCTGCCCTGGTACCCCAGCTGCCCTGCTGTGCGCGTGATGGGACTGGGCAGGCCCTGGCTGCTGGCCTGGCTGCTCCTGCCCTGCTCTTCCCAGTCCCCTGAGCATCCCCAGCCCCTGTGGTGATGTAATAACTTTCCTTGCTGTTACCAGAGGAACAATATATCACGGGGAAGTGAAAGCTCTGTTCTGGATTTCTCTTTTGGTGGCAGGGGCAGAAGCCTGCACCATTATCTGGGAACAGACTCTTGGCTTTGGTGACAATGACTGTGACTCTGCTACCTGCTTTGCCTTTATTATACATAGGACATATTGCTGCTGTTCCTGTAGAAGATATACTTAAGCTGATCTACTCCCTTTCTGCAGTGAGGGAGTAGAAGAGGTGAGAGATGACCTTTAAGGTCCTTTCCAGCCCTAACAATTCTGTGATTCTATGCCTGAATGTCTGAGAGACTGACTCTCTGTAGAGGGACGTTTGTTTTCCTTTCTTATCTGAAGCTATTTGCAAAGCTTTGAGAGCTCATAAATAACCCTGCCCTTTTTTTGTGACTGGTTGGCACTCCGTGCTTTCACGGTACTGGAGCAGGGATAAGAGTGAGCTGTGTCTCCTCTTCCAGCAGCTCCTCAAGCACCAGGCCTAAACTCTGGCTGTTGTAATAGGGCACTGCTGTTGTTGCAGAGAGCTTGCAGATTACAGAACAAGTAGCAAAAAAGAGATATTCTTACTATCATGACAGCTACTTTGCAAATGTGAAGGCATGTTACTGTCTCAGCTCTTAAGTCCATCCAGAGTGTTCTTGTTTTCTGTAAAACCTAACACACAGACATAAACAAAATCTTCAGGCAAATCTTTATCCTCATCAACAAGTGTTCAGTAATCATTCCTATACAGCTTGAATATTGTGCTGAATAGTAATTTGCATTTATTTAACCCTGTGGTAGTTAACTTAATGTTAAAAATAATTAATGTTAAATAAACAGTGTTGAGGTTGAATGTAATGCAGGAAGTCTAAGTGGCAGGCAGATCAGTATCAGACCCAGGACAATGGGCTCTTAGAAAATCCATATGAGCAGAGGCTGCTGATTGTTGCTTTCTCCCAAGAAGAGGGATTGCAAGTTCAAGGTAACAGCAGTGATTGACCTAGGAATCATGGTGTCTCTCTGCACATCTTGTTATTTTCCTTATATGACTTTAATATGTTGACAATTTTTCACCAGATTAACAGCTTCAGTTCATCAATTTATATTATGGGAACTGTCCTCTGCCAGTAGCAAAACACTGCTATTTTGACAAATGGCTGGCTGTGTGGACCTTGCAGCCTGTTATGTAAAGCCAAGCTGTACAAAGCAGTCTTGCTGCAATAGGATTTCTGTGTTTGAGGAGGAGAATATTTCAGAAAACAGGTTTGCAGCATAAGAATTTTTAGATTCCTCTCTTTTGTTAACTAAGGACAGATAATTTAATTGGTTGCCTCCATAATCAGTAGGTACTTCATGAAGTAAACAAAACTTCTGAATTGCTGCACTTGCTTTGTACTCATGGATTAAATAATGTGTGACTAGACAGAAAACCCTAAGGCTGCAGCCAACAAACTTTAACCAAATTTAGTAGTATTATGCCAGAACAGTGGCTACATGTTTGATATCTCTTCAAGTTTCTTGAGTCTGTTAGCTTATAAAATTGCCAGCAGTATTTACTGTGTGCCAGTGGACTTGGATCTTACTGAGATCTGAGACCACATGTTGAATCGTGTGGGGGATTCCAAAACTGTTCCTAGTCTTCATTGTTGGAACAAATTTTTTCTTCATAAATACAAACCTATGAAGGGATCTAGACAGGAGCATCCAGTCTTCTTTAGCACTGAGAGGTAGGAAGAAGTATAAAAAAGGGAGCAGTCCCACTCTCTAGTTTGCTTGGTTTCTTTTTTCGCTCTGGAAGAATCATTTCAAGCACTTGCTTGTTGTCCTGACTGGAGGTCATGAACATTCTGGAAATTTCCCAGTTTTGGGAAGTTCTTTCTCTGCAGTTTGACATCTGCAGATGAGCATCCGCAGAGATAAGGAGATGCTGTTGAGCTTGACTCTACAAAGGAGAATCTTCGTCTCATGTCTGGGTTTCGCATATCTAGCCCAGTTCTGGGAAACAGCAGCAGAGATGTGAAAACACTGTATATCAGTAAGAAGGAATAATGACTACACGTGTTTTCATACTGCTACTGTTTATCTTCAGATACTTGCACAGATGTTTATTTAACTTTGCAAGTATGAGCTTTGTCATGTATAAATAGATCACATTTTAAGCATTAGTTCTGGTTTTCTGTCTAGAACATATCAGAGGTGCTGGGGCTAGTACTATTGATTACTTTTATGTGACATGCACAGTCAAATGAGACATTTTCCCAGCCTTCTTACCTTGTTTTCAGATTTGCAGTGATACCAAATAATGTGCTTAATGTCTGTCTCTTTAGGGTCTGACCACCTTCGAGAGAAAGATGGACTGTGGGCTGTGCTAGTTTGGCTTTCAATCCTTGCAGCTCGAAAGCAGAGTGTGGAGGAGATTGTCAGGGATCACTGGGCGAAATTTGGCCGGCACTACTACTGCAGGTGAGAAAATTGAGGAAAAGGCACTTAGGCAGCTGATAGGAGCATTCTGCTACAATCATTGCTTGTTTGGATGTGCTCAGCTGCACTTAGGTGTGCATTCATACAGAATGAAAATGTGCCTCAGATTATGACTGTTTTGTAGACAGGCTTTTTCGGAGGAGTAAGAAAAAGGAGCTACATGTATATGTCACTGCTAGCATATGAGTAATTTTAAAATATTGAATGGCAGAAAGATTTGAATTATTTACTTGTGGAATATATAGGTGCACCTTGTTACATGATGTTGAAAAAGAAACATAATCCTAGCAAGATTTGTTCCTGCATTTTTTTCTGTAAGTGCCTCCATGTGACATTGTTTTAGTGAGAGCTGAAACCCATGCCTGCTTCCAATTCAGGATAACTCTTCCAAAGATAAAAACATTTACTTATTTTTATTAAAGTCTCAGTATGGTGAGTTCTAGCTGTCATTTTCATTTTTGCTTCTGCCTCTCTCTTAATCCAGGGTTTGCCATTTGTAAGATCTTTTGCACACAGCTGTTCCTCAAAACTTGTAGCAAAGTTCTCTCTATTTCACTTGTCTGTTGAGCACTGCACTGATTGTGTCATTAACTTTTGAAAGCTAGTTGTGTATTTTCTATGCTGCTTTAGAAATTGCATTTTCTAGATGCTTTCTGTTGATTTTAGAGTCAGGTGGCCAATTTAGAGCTGTGGTTGCACACATGTAATGGTTGGATGGCACAGGATTGGCATGTGTGTGCTGGTTTCATTTGCAATCAGTACTTCGGAGGTACATTTCTAATTTTTGAAGTAAGTAGTAAATTGCTAACTGTGAGTATATAGAGTTCTCTGAAAGCAGAACTGTCTTCTCAGCTCTGAGGACTTACTTTCTGATTCTATCTTTTTTTTGATATATGTGCAAGGTTTGATTACGAAGCACTGGAACCCAGAACAGCGTATTTCATAATGAGAGACCTGGAAGCTTTGATCACTGACAAATCATTCAGCCATCAGCAGTTTGCTGTGGGTAACAATATCTACAGTGTGGAAAGAACAGACAGCTTTGAGTACATAGATCCTGTGGATGGCACTGTGACCAAAAGACAGGTATGTCTGTAGTGATGGATTAGCAAAATTTTGCAGCTGTCATATTGTCTCCAACAGTGTTGTTTCTGAAGTTCAGCTGGCAACACTGTCCATTTATTTATGGGATGGTGTTTCCCTTGCTATGATAGATACTGCATTTCCTACTTAAGATTAGCTCAGCCTGGATAAGATAATCCACCTTTATTTTATTTTGTGCTTGCTGTACATAACTGGGGACAATAGTGACACAGTGAGCATAGGATGGGATGAAGTCCCTGTTGAAAGCAATGCATGTATAGGGAGGGTTCCTTTTCCAGAACAGCAGAAAATACCATACAGAAAGAAGGTCTTCCCTTTTGCAATTTGCTGTCTGAAATCTCCACTGGCTATCCATTAAAAAAAAAAAAAAAAAAAATCTATTGTAGCCAGTAGGTTGCAGAAGACTTTAGAAGGTTGTAGCCTGTGCAGGCATATTTGACATCCCTAGCCCAAATTACCAGCTCCTTCTGGACTGAGATTCCTTGGTTATCAAGAACTGCAGTTCAAACTGAGCTTTCAGTGTTTGGAAATTCATTATGTGCTCAAAATTCATTATGTACTTTTACCAGGTGTAAATTTATATTCAAGTAACTAGAATATGAGCTGTGACTCCTATTAAAGTTTGTCCTGATTTTATGCTGTTTATGTTTTTATGGTCATGGTTTCTCTAGTTTTTAAATTATTTGACCTAAACAGACCCTAGGAAATGATATTACAAGCCATTAAAACTATCGTCATGCCTTTCTTCTCAGAGCCCTTGTAGTTTCCATTCATCATTGCATCCAGAAAATATGAGCAGCCTGTCTGCCACTGCGCTACTTTCTTGTTGCGTATTACTGCTGAAACAAGATACGAGGATATTGTCATATCCAAGTCGAGTGGAAAATTACAGACATGGCTAACTCGTGACCTTTGTAGTTCAAAAAGCAGCTTGTGAATTTTAATTGCACTTTTCTTTCCCTTAATTTTTTCGTCCAAAGCACTTACTCTGTATGGGAATATAATTGCTAATCATATCACCATGTAACACAAACAGAGAAACATGACTTGGTTTTTCAGACAGACTCTGAAGGGGAGCCCATAAAACCAGAAAGCATGTCTTTTCATCGGGAGTAGCTCCTATTTATTCAGAGTACAGTTCAACCAGTTTGTCCTTTGGCAAGGACACATTCCTAGCTTCATATGTCTGTAGCCTCAGTGGGATTCTCCAAGCACACTAAATTGGAGAGGTTATTGATCTATGCAAATGAAACAACAGTTCACTGCTGCCATTTTCCTTGGGTAGCTTGCTCATCATCTAAATGCAGCTATCTCTTTCAGACTGTCATAGGCTTTGTGCGGATTTTTCAGCTAAGTGTTCAGGACCATGTGCCAAGTGTTATTCCCCAGAACACAGGGGAGAGAGATTTATATTCAGTGTAACTGCAATGAATGAGAAGCTGGCTACATGGTAGTTATTCAGTGTTAATAAACAACATATTCAGAAAACACGGCAATGAGAAAATAGAAAACAAACAATACACACAGACTGTTGCTTCTGATTAATTCTGTTTCTTGAAACCCATTAATATTGTTTGTCATGCTGCAATAATGAGACTTAAAATCAAATGAAACATTCTGTTGTTCTTGAAGACTTCTAATTTTTAAAGCCGTACTGTGTTTTTGCACATATCAGCACATAAAAATGCTGCTCCTGAGAGTCCAGCAAGCCAGGGATGGGACCAGTGGCATTTTTACGTAACATCTGAATTATAAGGATGAGAGGTAAAAGTTGGCCATTATACTAAGAGACAAAGGCTCCAGGGAGACCTTATTGTGACCTTTCTGTACTTCATGAGGGCTTGTAAGAAATATGAGGACAATTCTTTTAGCAGAGCCTGCTGCAGTAGTACAAGGGGTAATGGCTTTAAACTAAAAGAATAAATTTAGACTAAATGTAAGGAAGAGATTTTTTTTACAATGGGAGTGATGGGACACTGGAACAGGTTGTCCAGAGAGAAGGTGGATGCCCCATCCTTGTAATCATTCAAGGTCAAGTTGAATGGGGCTCTGAGCAACTGATTGAAGATGTCCCTGCCCACTGCAGTGAACTTGATGACCTGATGACATCAGGACTGGATGACTTTCAGAAGTCCTTTCCAACCCAAACCATTCTATGAGTCTGTGATTATCAAACAATGCCTTATATGGTGCTAAAGATGTTTTGGCATATATCTAAGGAAACAAAGGTTTTACTTAGGTTTTACTTATACTTTAGAATATTGACACACTGCATTTCCAACATCGGTGTCTTGACAAGCTGCTGATAAAACTGGAAAAATAAAATGCATATTTTTAAATTATCTTCTTTCATTTTTAATGGCTTACTGTCTTTTAAACAGAAGTAACAAGGATCTCAGTTTGTGCACTAGACCTTTGACAGCAGAGGGACAAAGGGGAAGAAAAGTTCAGTGGCTTATCAGAGGCTGTACTTAGTCTAAGGATACCATTTACATAAAGGGAACTAGAATGTGTATTAGTGCACAGCTGGTAGAATATTGCAACACGACAACAATTTATCTGTGCAATTTAGTCCTCTGGCCTTAATGGCCTTCTTGTACAGAAGCTGTGGATCCAAGAATATGACCTGTGGTCTGTAGAAAAAAATGTTCATATGTGCAGTACAATGGGGGGAGAGAGAGAAAAAGAAAAAAAGATGTGAAGATGGCAGCAAAGAGCAAATTTTTAGTTAATTAATTAATCAATCCTCTTTATTATGCACAAGTTAATGTGCATGAAGTAATGTACTTGAAATCAATTAACACCTTAAGTTTTCCAAATTGTACTATAGACTTACTAAAATTCTTGCAGTCATATATTGCTGTGTAGTATTTGAGGGGTAGCAGCTCGTCCTGTCTCTTGTATTCACTATTGACAACTATTTTTTGATCCAGGGATTCTGTAGCTGTTTTGTTAGCCACTTACCCTTAGTGATCTTATACCTGTTTCTCAGGCTGTTGATTTTGTGCTTTGCCAAACAGAGTAAGAGCAAATCAAGTAAAAGAAATAAAAACCACAGTAAGAGAGTATTTGTTATTAGGAGTGGGAGGGAATGCACAACATCTTTTTTAGTGTTTAGAGGGGAAAAAAGAGTATCCTGGTTCAGGGCAAATTTGGAAGAGATCCAAATCCATCCGCAGACATCACAGTCCAGGAGCAGGAATGTGGAGGAGTGAGTGCAGTGTCTCTCCCCCCTTCACTCTCTGGAATACGTCTTAAAGGTGCAAAACTTATTATTTAGCATAAACAGAACAAGACAATTGAGGATAAAAGCATCATATAGTCAACCGAGAACAAAGAGTAATGAGTGTGTTGTCCAAAGATGTGGGGAAAGAAGAATGGCATTCAGATGACTTTTCCTTTCACTTTTGTTCTGGAGCAGTGGCTGGTGATTTGTTAAGGTACTGTATGATGTTCCATGTATGATGTTCCTTCTCCTTTCCTAGGGGCTGCGGATTATTTTTTCAGATGCTTCCAGACTCATCTTCAGAATGAGTGCTTCTAGTCATGTGAGAGCTACTCTGCGGATCTATGCAGAGAGTTATGAAAAGGATCCTAGCCAACACAATAAGGAACCACAGGTAATGAAACAGGATCGTAGTAGGTCAGTAAGTAAAGCACTGCCTCGGTAATAGCAGTGGCTACAGGTTTTCATCTTTGATCAGCGGCAACACTCAATGCTTTGGCCCAGGTACTGTGTTTGTAGATGATTTCCCTGGTCTTGTAAGTGTACACCTTTTGAGGAAGGACCAGCAGTTTTAATCAATGACTTCAAGTCTGTTAAGAGAAGTCATTCTAGTTAGAATTTTTTTCAGAAGTTTTTTAGAGTTGTGATTTGATTTATGGAACAGTATTTAAAAAATAAGATAACCATTTTTGAAGGAGATTATCTGAGAGCCACTTAATTAGGCCATCCCAAGGACTCTTCACAATCAGAGTACAGTTAGGAAATGTGGATACCAGAGTCTCAACAATGTAGGGATTCCTTGTAAGGGAAAGACTTGTAGCTGTCTCAGAATTATCTCATATCATAACCAGAATTTTTCTTAAGAAGAGTAAAGCTTAAGAGCAAGCTGCTGGATTGTCCAGCAGATGCCTTATGCAATGAATAAAATAAATCATGCTCCACACTCTTAGGTTCTTCTCAGTAAATGTTCTTTATGCTGTGATATACAAGAGAGGACTAAGGATATTTCATGGAAAAGAAGTTAAGCATTTTGCTTGTAGTAAATCAAAACTCCATAGTATTAAGTCTCATGTAGTTGTGTCTTCATGACTGGAATGCAAATGCAAATCTAGGAAAGCACATATGCTGTCAAATGAATTTGAACTCTAGGTAAGTGTTTGATGCTTCACCAGATTCTGACCATAAACTTAGTGAGTTTCTTCTTACGCTTTTAAACAGTTGCATATCAGTCATAAAAAGTGCTTCAGTTGTCACAGAAATGTTGCAGATCCCATGCCTGCAGATATGATCTATTAAATTCTTCTTGCTTTTGCTTGAGAGAGGTGCATGAAGTCTTGCCAGAATACAGACCATGTCCAGGGAGCAGTAGGAATGGGTCTGCTGCACAAGGCAGTAGGAGCCAGGCATCCTGCTGCACCACAGGCAGGGCCCTCCTTGTCCAGGGGACAGTCCTACAGCAGGAAAGTGAGGAGGACAGGGCAGCTCTCTGGTAGAAAGCTCCCTCAACAAGTGATGGATCAGAGGCAGGGTTCATCTGGGGCAGCAGAAATGGAACCAGAGACAAAGCTGGAGACAAGGATGAGTAAACCTACTCAGGAGACAGGGTCAAAGTCAAAACTGGAGACAAGATACAGCATATATCCAAGCAGTCTTTCAGGGAAAGAAGCTGCCCTGAAAGCGTGGGCCTGAGGTTCACCTAGGCAGCAGAGGCAGAAATAAGGCTGGAGACAGGCACTCCTATGGCTTAGCTCAGGCAGGGACCAGCACCCCATGGACAGGATGTAATGGACCTTGGCCAGGGTGCAGGGGAAAGTCCTCAGGGGATCCTAAACAGGTCAGAATAGCTTATGACTGTCCTCAAGGATTTCAGAGTTTGGTCTTTCAGCACACCAAAAGGGTCTGTTATTCCCAAGGACAGAAAGAAGGTTGGAAGGGATTTTTTTTCTGTATTGGTAACAGAGCCTGTCAGATCACAGCACTTTTGGCTGTTTAATCAGAATATTCACTAGTGAACAAATAATCCCAGGGGCAGAAACGTCATTGCCTTGAAACTTGCTACAGGGACTTTCCTGCATTTATGCAGTGCAGACAGGCATTTTGATATCCAGACTGCCTCAGGAAATACATGGTACTGTAAACACCCTCCTCATCTCCTGCCATGTGCATAACATCTGGGATAAATAGAAGTTCCATCTCAATTAATACAATAAATTCTTTATTTGGTTTCTCATTGCTTAATATTGCACAGTTCCCACTGCTTCTCTTTCCTTGCCCTGGCTGCATGCTTTGCCAACAACATGCGTGCATTAGAAACAACAAGGTCATAGATTGTATCCGACAGGCAGATGGCGGACTTCAAGACAGTGCATAAATTTTAGGAGATCCTCATGTACAAAAATAACTAAACGTTTCCCAGGAGAACATTTGATAGTCTTCAGTGAAGTATGTAAAAGAATGTGAATAAAATACTCCTTTTTCAGAAAACAGCATTGTTAAAAAGGGGTGCCATAGTTTTCCTGATACTGTAATTCCTTTATTGTTCAGTTTGCTTCAAAGTTCATATTGACATGCACGCATCTAAAAGAGGTGTGACAGATTTGTAGTTTCAAGAACTTTGTTGCCTATTTGCTGTCAGTAATAGGAACACAGCATATATGTAAGTGGTCAGTTATGGAAAAAGCACTGACATAAAGGAGTATGTTAATTATATATGTATACTATATGTATTACCTTATGGTATTTAAGAAAGTTGTTACATTTTGAATTATATTTTTCTGTAGCTGAGGAGACAATTGTATGTGGTTTCTGTATTATTGCACTCTTTTTGAAACAGCTGATCAAGAAAATCTCCCTTCCATACCTTTTATATCATAAAGCAAAACAAGATTATTTGATGATTAGCTGCTTAAGTAAATATTCAGATGGTCCTGTTTATTGCACCATGTCTTTCCAGCACCTTGTTTTAGATAATGCACTGCTCCATGTTTTTGCCTGGTGACAATTCCAGTCAAAACCTGAACTGAAAGGCAAAAATACCTTGATACATCTTTTGCTTTTTGTGACAGAAAATAAATGTCTCCATCTTGACAGGCAACTCAGTCATGTTGGAGGTTCCATTTTGTGGAATCATTATGGTAATTAGCTTGACTTTGCCTCATGCCAGCATCCTTTCCCCCCTCACACCCTTTCCTGTTCCAGACAAAGCCTTTTCCAAAATTAATCATCCACCTTTACAGTAGTGTTCAAGTTCTTTTATTTTGCTTCTGCAGTCTTTGACAATGTAGCTTCTGATGGTGAATTTTTCACAGATAAGTAAATGTCTGAACTACATCTTCCAAGCATGTTGAGATGTGCATATTATTCTGGAACATTAATTGTGGCACTTTTTGAGTTGAACTGGACCTTCTTGACCTTTTGTTCCAGTTTATATGTAGGCCAGTATGTGTTGTAAACCATGGGTGTTAATGAATGTAAGAGTCACCCAAATCATATTTTAGTACTATCTTTTGTACAATTAATTGGTAGTACTTTCTACCTAGCATAAAGCACCGACAACTTCCTGATGTACAGCAAAGGTCTTCAGAGGAAAGTGGTAAAACATGCCAATAATGTATGTTTGAGGTCATGGACAAATGTGAATAGCCATGACTTCTGGCTGTTGAATGATCCATTTGAAGAAATTAGCAGAAGCAGCTTCATGGACACCTGGGAAATAAGAGGTTGCTGCTTTTTTCTGTTCAGTTCTTTCTGCAAGCCAGTATCAACAGTGAAAATCAGGAGCAATAAAGAAAAATTAACATCATACTTTGTCCAAAGTATATCAGAAACAACTCAATGTTTTCAATTCAAACAAATCAAATTCAATTCAATATATTACTCATTTGAATATTGCATAACTTAGAGTGGTGATGCAATCTAGATCTAAAACAAAGTCTTGAAAACAATGCTGAACACTTTTCTAAAACTGAAATATTCTGCTCTAAAATTGAACATCACTCTGTTGATGTGACTTGTCACAAGTGATGCCCCTCATCACTGGGCATTCCTGAGAATAGTGCTTTCCAGATAGTTAAAAACTATTTAAAAAGAAATACTTTTTAAATATAAATTTTCCATGCAAAAACTATTTTTAAATAGTTTTTAACTATTCAGATAGACGTCCAACTAGCATTTCAGAAAGCTCAGTTCATTATAACAAACAACAGGCTTCTCTCTGAAATCTTACATGAATTGGGCTTTTATGCATTGGCATGTATCTTTTTCTAAGTGAACAGAGTTATGAGTTTTCCTAAATTTAATACAGTTATAAAAAGTAGAGAGATGTTCAATGGGCATGAACTACTAAAATAAGACTTTGTTGACCTTTAATCTCACTTATAGCCTTATTTTGTTATGTTACCTCAATATTTGATATTTGTACATCGCCACACATCTTGTCCTTTGTTTAGCCACATGGATGTATTATTGAACTTGGATAAGATTCAAACAGGAAGTTTCATATACAAAAGCAAAGGAAGCAATGAGCCGCCTTGATTGTACTTGTAAATCCAGTGTGTTCTTCAACCACATGTTGTGCTGCTGTTTCAGGGTAAATGTCCTGAAAAGAGTATCAGTAGTCATTAGTCCCCATTATTCTGATAATGACTTAATTAGCTCTGTTTACAGTACATTATAATTTATTATGTGAGTTCTGTCAGCAATAAATAGGTGTTGACATAGAGTCACAAAATTATAGAATGGTTTGGGTTGGAAGGGACCTTAAAGATCATGTAGCTCCAGCCTTCCTCACTAGACCAGATTGCTCAGAGGTCCATCCACACCTGACTTTGAAGATGGAGTTTGGGACATATACAGCTTCTCAGGACAGCCTGTTCCAGTGCCTCAGCAGCCTCACAGTAAAGAATTTCTTCCTAGTATCTAATCTAAACTGTCCTCTTTCAGTTTTAATCCATTACCACTTGCCCTGTCACTACATGTAAAAAGTTCCTCTCTTTCTTGTAGGCTCCCTTTAGGTGCTGGAAGGCTGCAGTTAGGTCACCCCCAAGCCTTCTGTTTGCCAGGCTGAACATACTCAGTTCTATCAGCCGTTCCTCATAGGGCAGGTGGTCCATGCCTCTGTTCAGCTTCGTGTCACTCCTTTGGACTTGCTTCACAGGTCCCTGTCCTTCCTGTGCTGGGAGCCCAGAGCTGATGCAGCCCTGCAGGTGGGGTCTCAGCAGGGCAGGGCAGAGGGGCAGAATCCCCTCCCTGGCCCTGCTGCCCACACTGCTCTGGATGCAGCCCAGGACACGTGTGGCTCTCTGGGCTGGGAGTGCCCATGGCTGGGTCATGTCCAGCCTCAGCCACCAGCACCCCCAATTCCTTCTGGGCAGGGCTGCTGGGATCTGTTCATCCCCAGCCTGTGCTGGTACCAGGGCTGCTCTGACCCACAGGCAGCACCTCGCACTTGGCCTTAAAAATTCCGTGAGATTTCCATGGGCCCACTTCTCAAGCTTGTCCAGGTCACTCTGGATGTCATCCCATCTTTCAGGTGTGTCAAGTGCACCACTCAGGTTGGTGTCATCTGCAGATCTGCTAAGGGTGCACTTGATCCCTTTGTCCATTTCATTAATGAAGATACTGAATAACAGTAGTGCCATTATGGACCCCCAAGGGACACCACTTTTCACTCAACTCCATTGGGACTCTGAGCCATTGACCACCACCCTCTGGATGTGACTGTCAAACCAGTTCCACTGAACAGTCCACCCACTGAGTCCATCTCTCTCCAGTCAAGAGAGAAGGATGTTGTGGGGGACTGTGCCAAAGGCTTTACAGTAAAATAAAGATAAATGACACCTGTAACCCTTCTCTTGTCCACTGATGCCATCACTCCACTGTAGAAGGCCACTGGCTTGATCAGACAGGATCTGCCCTTGGTGCAGTTGTGTTGTCTGTCCTGAACCACCTCCCTGTCCTACGTGTGCACAGCTCTAGGGGCATCTGTTCTGTGATCTTCCCAGGCAGAGGTGGGGCTGACGGGTCAGTATTTCTCAGTATTCCTCCTTTCTACCCTTCTTAAAGGTGGGTACAATGTTTTTCCTTTTTTCCAATTACCTGGGACTTGCCCTGACTGCCATGACTTCAAATATCAGGGAGAGTGGCTGTGCAATTATATCAACCAATTCCCTCAGTTGTGTGCAGTCTATATTGGGTACTCTTTAAATGGGACGCAGTGAATCACAAATACTGCAGTTACTTTTGCTGTAGACTAGTAAATAACGGACTAGTTAGCTACTATGCTAATCATAAGATTAGCAGTAGCCAAGCAAAGACTTCGGGGCAGGACTTGCTTCTTTGTGTTTTTATTGGAAAAGGCAAGCCAATTAAAAAGCACAAAAAAAAAAAAGGTTAAGAATACATCTTGATCATCAAAGATTCATTTCATGAATTTCTGAAATGAGCTTTGAAAAGTGAGCAGCAGAGAGAAAAACCCTCTGATTTGCAGGTGGACCTTATTTGGTATATGAAAAATTTTTGTTATATGTGATTGTATATATGAGTGATTATAGAAAATTATTGTTTATGGTGTGAGATGGTCCAAGAGCAGGGAACTGAGATGAACAATCCAGAAGTCCTGGGTTCTAAATCACTTCATTGGGACAAAATTAAAGGAATCTGTGTGGTTTTTGCAAGGCACATACAACACTAAGCACAAGTGCAGTTTGCTAGACAATTATTGCCTCTCTGTTTACTTTTGAGGGGTTTTTAGCATTACTCTGTTTAGCTATCAGAACAGACAGTACAGTCCATAAAAATTATATGAAATTGTTCTGGTTTCATGTGGCTAGAATTAATTTTCTTCTTACTAGGTGGTGCAGTGCTGTTTTGGATTTGGTATGAGAATAATGCTGATAACACACTGATGTTGTAGTTGTTGCTAAGTAGAAGTTAACCCATGTCAAGGACTTTTCAGTCTCCTGTGCTCTCTTAGTGAGGAGGTCCACAAGAATCTGGGAGGGACCATAGCTGTGATGGGTGACCTGAACTGGCCAAAGGGATATTCCATACCACAGCATGTCTTGTTTGGTGTATTAACTGTGTGGGAGTTAGCTGTGAGGGGCTGATGGCTGCTCAGGTCAGGCTGATCGTCAGTCAGTGGGTGGTGGGTGCTGCATTATGCATAATTTGTGTGAGTTTAGTTGGATTTTATTCCTCAATCTTTTTCCTTTTATTATTAGTTTTGTTATTGTATCTTAGTTTATTTCAGTTATTAAGCTGTGCTTATCTAAGTCCATGGGTTTTACATTTTTCCAGTTCTCTACCAATCTGCCAGGGTCAGGGAAGTGAGCGAGCAGCTGTGGGGCACTTAGTTTCTGGCTGGAGTTGAATCAAGTTTTGCCTTTACTGTTAAAATTCATAAGATTTTCTCAGAGGACCCATGGAATATGGAGACTTATATGTTTGAACACACTCTTAGATAATGCAGCATGTTTGTGCTATTCAGGTCATTTAGCTTCAGATTCTTCTCGAAGTCATACTGTAGAGTGAAGACATTTTAAATCAACTGGGACTGCAAAGGAAATAAATCATGGGACACTAATTATCAAATATTCCACAAATCAAGGAAATTAGTTAATCAAACCTAATTTTCCCTTAAAGCTCTTCGGTTCTACTAGAAAAGAACTAATCTTTTGTGAACATAAGAGAAGTTCATGCTCCACTTGGTTTCCATTTTCCTCCTGTTTATTTCACCTTTCATGCCTGCCCTCCTCTATTGCCAGAGGCATAACAACTGGTTTCGTGACCTTTATTGTAATTCTGTTTGAGTTAACAGGCAGACTATGCACAAGACTAGAGAGGTCAGTTTCCTTTTTTTCTGTGGAAGGTCTTCTTCTCAGCTGAATCAAGTGAACACCACCAGTGCTGTGCATATTACAGAGTCAGTTCAGTTTGTTTCACAATGAACCACATCCCTTAGATCCTTAGAGCAGGTGGCTGTTAGCATAAACCTTTCCAAAGACTTCTGGGTGTTTTTGGAATGGAAGGCCAAAGCAAGCACACTGTGGTGAGCTTTGTGTTGAGCCCCTACGGCAGGATGTACAGGCACAATGCTGAGCTTTTTAACATGCAATCAGGTACATTTCAGCCCTTCCTAACTTTTTGATAAACCTGATGCATCATTGGGAAAAATCTTTTCTGTGACCTTGATTAGAAGAGAGGAAATTGTATGGAATTTTCTTGCAAGATCACAGACAGAAAAATTGCTAACGAGCCAAGAGGAATTATACGTGTCTGACAGCTCTGGTACAGATTATTCCCAAGGAAAAAGCTTTTAATCTGTATGTGCCTGATGTTAGATATCTGCTTGCTTGATTTATTTTCTCGTAATCATTCCTCCCAGCTATTTTTTTAGAGATATAACTTCTACCTATGATTACTAAAGCAAGATTCTGATTAAGTCAGTTCTGTTAATTTTCAATTCTTATATTTTATCTAAAGGGTAACATGCCATATGTTCTTAACAGTTGCCAAGAGATAAGTGGGCTATTTAACATCCAGAATAATTTCAACTGTCACTTAGAGTTGAAATGTCAATAGTAAAGTTTTACAGTTTCTCAAGTAGACAGAACCAATAAAAAATACTTTTACAAAAGATCTCCTTGAGATATAGAAGTCTTTCTAGAGGAATATTAGTGATAAGTGATTGTTGGCTGAAATTTATCTCTTGCAGCTGAAATATAAACTATTCATGGCAGATGTAAAGGAATTTTTAAAAGGCATATGTAGTCCTAGTTTCTTGTTATTCTGTCCTGTTCTTGCCATTCCCTACATTATGCACTTTTGCCTTTTTTTACATATTTTGGATGAAGAAAGTATAAAAATTAAATTGAAGTGTGGAAAGACAGAATTAAAAAAGGACTTTCTCTGTTGAGAAGCATGATTGCAACAAGCAGAATACTTAGTAGTAATTGGAATCATTTGGCAGGCGCAATTGTTTTTGTAAATGGGTGTCACATAAACTCATTTGATTCTGTGTTTTGTTCCAGCATTGTGTAAAATGTTGAATGTGGATTTTTTTTTTTAATTCAGAGTGCATTTCTTGCCTAAAAAAGCAGGATCCAGTAAAGTGGGTCAGGACAGTTGCTTTTTGATTTTTCTTGTACTTTTTAGATTAAATAAGGAAGAGGTTTCTTAGGGGTGTGCTGGAGAACTTCAAATGCTTTAGTCTCATCCAGACCTTATAAATTGGCACATTTTAATATTTACTTTTGCAGCATTTGCTCACAGATATGAGTTTGTGCTCTACATATTAATCTTCTCTAAGTATGTTTGACTTTAATAGACTTGTGTTCTGGTTCAGTGATTATTCAGAAGATAGATATCTACAAATATGGAGCTTTTTTAACAATAACATGTCAGACTGCTCACACTTGTGCATAACTGAGCTTAATCATAAACTCACTTGACACCAGTGGCATTCATGGTGTTATTCCATGACTCTGCTTGCACAGTTAGTCTCTTCACTCTTTTTGATTTAACTGACTGTTTGCATAAGTAAAGAAACACCTCATCCTGTCAGAAACTGTCAGGTGGCTGAAGTAGATTCAAAGTATTGATTATACAGGCTTATAAAAAAAGGTATCTGTAAATTTCAGCTCTCCAGAATTACTGTTCTGTTTCATTTGATTCTCAAACCTAATGTATGTGAAGCTGGAATTAGTTTATTTGAAAGAGACAGCTGTAGAAAATCTCTAGGGATAAAAGAATTGGTTTGGTAACCAAATATATGAGTCTCTGAAAAGAAAATTTTCACACAAAACTCAGTTCTGCCATTTTATCTTTGTGGATCATTTAACTAACTGAAAGAAGATCCAATTGTGATTTAAAAAATTGTGTTTTACTTGATTTTCATGTGGTATTATCATAGCTGTCATCTGTACTCACCCATTCAAGCCTATAAATGGCTGTTTAATGAGGTCTGTAGCCTGAAACTTGAAAGTTCATGCTGTTCTGTTGGAATTTATCCTGTTAATAAAGTTGCGTGTGGTATTAGTCAAAACACACTTCTGTGAATTCTGTTAAGGTAGTTGGTTGTTACAGTCCCTTCTGATCCTAAGCTTCACATATTAAGTGTATTTAGACAAAGAAGAAAATATCATCTGTTTGATTTCCCCTCATCAGAATAGAAGCTGGTCTACCTCTGTTATTTCTGGGTTGTTTTGTACTGCAGATTTCAAAGAGCTTCACATTTCCTGTTTCACAGAGAGTGATCAGTACAGTGTATATTTATTGTTTCTCTTTTCTGCATAGCTTAGATATACTCAATGTAACACTTCACAAAACATATGCTAAGCATGATACCTATTGTGTCAAGTATAACAGCAATAGACACCATAGCTGTGTCAGTTTTTGATATTCTTATTTACTATTATTATTATATAATTGTGCAGTTAAAAGAAGGATTTATAAATGTAAGATGTCTTTTGATATTTCTGCTTTATGTAATTCAATGTATTTCTTCATCTTTAGGCCGTCCTGAGTCCTCTTATTGCAATTGCGCTGAAAATATCTCAGATTCATGAGAGGACAGGACGAAAGGGACCCACTGTCATCACTTGAAGCCACGGAAGATTGTTAAACCAGGGCCAAAAGAGGAACAGCAAGGAAGAGACAGAACCTTGTTAAAACTTGTTAGCCATTTGTGCCTTGTATGATTTTAAAAGTTAGGTGGGAAGAAAAATTCAATATAACATTAAGCGTAATCATTTGCATTGATCTCCAATGCAATAGTGTATTGACTTGTTTTACCTGCAGTATCATAATTTCTGATAACAGTATAACCAAAGAAGGAGGCCTTAATGTTCAAATGTTGTCAGTAATGTAGCCAAAAATGACAACTTCTTGGTTTTAAATGCTATGATAAAAGTTAGAGAAATTTCAGTATGGGGGAGAGAGGGAGGAATTGCAAAGCAAAGATATGTTTGGTGAGTGTTGTTTGGGATTCTTGTCACATTCTGGTAAGTTTCTGAAGAGGTGTACAGAGCATGTCTGAGTCATAGGGCCGTGTACTAAGCTTTGCACGGGGTGTATTTCCTCCCCTGGCTCCATGCCTCCTCTCAGGCCTCTCCTCTTGCTCACAGATGCACACTGACAGCAGTGTTGTATACACACTTACACTTGCGCCCAAAGATGGGGTTATTCCATACTTTTTTACCCCTGCTTTTAAAACATATCAATGTGATTTCTGCCTTTAGATTTTCCTTATTTTTTGACTCTTTGGTTGTTTTCCTCCAGAAGGAGGCCTTTGTTCTACAAAGCTGATTTTGTCCTTCCAGCAATATGTCGGGTATGGAATCTGACTGTCTTCCATAATATTCCTCATGTCAGGAGATGATACTGGTGCTTACTGTGTTTGAAAGATAATCTCTGCAAGTTCAGCAATTGTTTAGGAGTTACGGAAGTTTTTTTAAGTCTTCTGAATATTCATGCTCCACTTACCACAAAGTAAGTGAGTGAGAGGGAATTAAACCCTAATCAATTGAATAGAAATACTAGTCTGACTCACCCTCTGGACATGGTTTTTATTAGATTCTTGGTAACAGTGGATCATGCAATAAAAATTTGGGGAGTGCAAGAGATGTTTCCGGCATAGATCTGAGAAGGCTGTTGGGGATATGGACATCAGCATTTTTCTGCCTGTGAAATGATACAGCAGTTCTAGCTACAATACTGTGCTCTGAAAAAGAACACAAACACTTTATGCATGTGATTTGCTTGAGAGCTTTGCTTCCTTGGAAATGGTATGATCACTTGTATCATTCGTCAAGGTGGCTTTGTGCAGCTTGCCTCTTTGCAGTGTATTTCAATTCATTGTGGTTGTCAAATTTTAGTACAACTAATATAATGTTGCAGCAAAGGAAATTGTTTAAATTTCTTTGAACACTTCTGTCAGAAAATGGCTAAACACTTAGTATACAATAAAGAGTAATGCTGTATATCTGTCTTAATACATAATTGTGGACAAGACACCTGCACTTTCAAGCATCCTAATAAAGTTGCCTTTATTACAATTACATTATTACTTAATTGGTTCTAAACAAATGAGGTATGTTCTCACTTAGTGTCCTATCTTGCCATTAAATGTTCCCACAAACCAAAAGAGATTTTAAGACTTTAGTTCTTTTTACAAATATTTTTCTTTTATATGATGTGACCAAGACATTTTCACACAGTTTGGACATCTACTTTATAATGTAAGAGCACCAATCTTCACAGAAACCTTGTTTATATAGTATTTTATATTTATAGTTATATTTATTTATTAATTTATAATTTTATTTTTGTCTATTTTTAATTCAACTTTTCTAGATGCAGAATAATCTCTTAAATAGTAGATCACACATGGTCAAGCATAGACACATTCTGGATTATGACAGTTCAAATTACTGGGTTGTGTGAGGGAACATTCTGAAAGTCAGTCCACTAAATTTCTAAAATCTTGTACACATTCTCTGACAATGAAATTATTTTTGATCACGTAGTGAACTAGCTGTTTATACTACAGAGTATTCCATTTGCCAGGCTTTTCTGAAATGAGAATACAGTTTGAAAAGTAAAATATATTGCAGTCATGTGTCTTTCAGGATGCAGTGGGAAGACTCAAGAATAGATGAAGACTGAAGAAACATACTTGTGCTTTTATCAGAAAGCTGTCACTAGAGCTGCAGTAGATGGCAGTCTACTTTCATGAAGGCAGTCATCATAAACCAAGGGGCATGTTTTAAAATCTCTGTATTGACTTTGTCCTGGGCTGGAGAAACATTAGTTGTGACTGTGTATGGAAATGGAGAAGAGGGCTGTTTCAGAAAAGGGTTGTTTGAGTCTGGTTTTGAATAGCTGTCAAACAGCAGACTGGCAGAAGTAGCCTACCCTGAAATTGCCATCCCTTTTTTTATGGTGATGGGTGATACTGATAAAATGTTACTAGTATTTTCCATCAGTTAACTGCTTTTCTCTGCAAGAAGATGAATAAAACTTTGTAAGGCTCAAGCACAGCTTTTTATATCTGAAGTATGTGGGAGAGGACTGTAGCCACATGGAGTGTGCTGCATTTCCTGAGGTTTTTTAATTATTAACGTGATAGATGAATGTGTGGAAAAAAGCAAGTTATATGAACTTACAAAAAGATGCAGAGCTCCTAAAACCAGACCATACATTTAGCAGAAGGAAAACTATTATTATACTGTTCATCTTATCACAGTGTCTAGGCACTGTGAGAGAGGGACCCACACCCTTTTGTGCTATTGTTTAATGAGCAGCTTCCTCAAGTCTGGAAGTTGCAAGATTCCTGTATTATTCAGCTGTGATTGCACTAACATTTATTTGGATCATTCTGTTTCCTAAACCCTCATATTTTCTATGTGTTCAGAGACAATTTGGAAGGTGATATACTACTCACCTAACCAAAGGATCATGGAATCCTCGAGGCTGGAAGCAGCCATCAGGACCAAAATCACCCATGTCCCAGCTCACAGCAGAGTCAGGTAGAGGAGGCTGCCCAGGACCATGTGTAGTTGACTTTAATTATCTCCAAGGACTGCTCCCATAGTGCAAAAAAAAAAAAAAAAAAAAAAAAGGCCAAAATCAAAAACTGAATAGCAAAACCTTCTGGAGTGTTCAGATGGAATTTCATGTCACCCAGTTTGTGCCCATTGCCTCTTGTCCTGTCACTGAGAAGATCCTAGGTCTGTACATTTCTTTTTTCCTCACCAAGTATTTCTAGAAATCAGTAAGATGCTTCAAGAGCCTTCTCTTCTCCAGACCAAACACTCTCAGCTCTCTCAGTGTATCATCATATGACAAGATTTCCAGTCCCCTTTATGGTCCTTTGCTGGAGCTACTCTGGAATGTCCAGGTCTGTTTTGTGGTTGGGAAACTCAGACCTGGACCCACCACTCCAGATGTATCTTAAGTCTACCAGTGCTGAGCAGAGGGAAAGGATTCTTATACCTTCTTACAGCTGCTGCTGCTGCTGCTGCTGTTTTTCCTGGTGCAACTCAGGATGTCAATTGCTGTCTTTGCTGTGCAGGTGAGTTGCTGGTGAGTTGACAACTTTTTGTTAAGCAGATGATCCCCCATCCTTCTCTGTGTAGCTGTTTTCCAGCTCACTGGCCCCAGCATGTATTGCTGTCTGGGTTGGTTCCTCCACAAGGGCAGGACTTCCCTTTGTTAATGTTCAATTAGAAGGTCATCAAGTTGGTTAAGCACAATCTACCTTTCGTAAATCCTTCCTGATCCTAAATGCTTTCTTGTCCTTGGCTTTGGCAAGGGTTTCCAGCATTGGCTATTCCATCACCTCCCCAGGAACTAAAGTGAGGCTGACCAACCTATAACTCCTCGGATCCTCCTTCTTTCAGGGACAGGAGTGATACTTGCTCTCTTACCTCAGGGACCACTTCTGATCACTCACAATCTTTTAAAGGCAAGAGAGGGTAGCTTGCAATAGCATGATTTAGCTTCTTCAGCTCTGCCATTCTAAGTCATTCCATGGATGTGTGTATGTCCTGTTTTTTCAACTACTTGCTGACCTTTTCTTGCTCCATCCAAAGTAAGTCTTCCTTACTCCGTATTTTTCCTGTAGTCTCAAAGGCCTAAAATTCCTGGACTGCTTTTACCAGTAAAAATGGAGACAAAGAAGGCATTGAGCACCTCAGCCTTTTCTATGTCCTCTTCCAACTCACATGGATGTAGAAACTTTCCCCATTACCCTTCACATTTCCCATCTGTTCTAGTTTCAGCCCATACAGAGTTATTTTTGCATTTGCTGGGATGGAGGTATGGGAAGGTCAAGAAGGCTGGAGCCATATGGATGTGTACAGGTGATTTATTCTATACTAGTCATGTCATCGCTGTAGGGCATGGCTTTGAGTAGAAGAAAAGGCAGAGTGGAAGGACAGACATTTTCGTTCCCTCTTTACCTGTGAAAGCAAAGTGCTGAGCAGAGTGGTGCAGTCTGGGTGGAGCCATGCAGACTGGCTTGGGAGATTTGTCCGTCATTGCTTTCCACTGTCTCAGATGTGGGACAAAAACCCCGCATTGGCTGTGGTAATGTCCACCCTTTTCTCCTTTGTCTCTGGAAAAGCCATGTTGCCACCAGGGATGCAGTAACACCTGCCATTTTTCTCCTTTGTCTCAGGAAAAGCTGCATATCACAGGCCATGGTAACAAGAGGATAGGTGGACTTCCATAAGCATTTTTGGGGTGTAATCACCCTCATTTATCTATTGTTAGTATTGTTGCTGTTACTGTTTGTTTCCTTATCTTACTATTTTTCCAGTAAATTGTTGTCTCAACCCATAATCTTTCCCTTTTTGTCCCTTTCTCACTGGAGGAGGTCAGGGGAAGGGAAGTGGATGTTTGGAGCTTAATTTCCAGCTGATCTTAAACCACAGCATCACCTCGTTCAACTCCAGGTGGGCTTTGGCTTTCCTCATTTCATCCCTGCATGATTGTACAGTGCTCTGCATTCCTCCTAATTCAGCTGTCCCCGCTTTCACTTACCATACATTTCCTGTTTATATCCGAGTTTAGCCAGGAGCTCTCTGGCCATCCATGTAGGCCTTTTGCTGCCTTTATTTGAACTCTGCATATCAGATTGAACGACTCCTGAGCTTAAAGGAGGTGATCTTTGAAAATTAAACAGTTGTCCTGGACTCATCTTTTCTTCAGGGCCACGACCCATGTGACTCTTCAAGGAACTCTGAAGATGTTAAAGTCTGCTCTGTAAACTTCAGTTCCACTCTTTGCTATTCTCCCTCCTCTCAAATTTCTGAATTCTCCGTCTCATGACGTCTCATGTTCCCTGCAGCAAAAACCTTCACATGCCCACACATTTCTTCTGGTGTTGTGAGTGCCAAGATTGACTTCTCGGTTACCAGTGTCAGGAAGTTGTTTGTCAATGCACTGAATCTGTTGTGTTCTGAAGCTTTACTTTGACCACTTCATATCCTTCAGCCCAAAGAAAATTTATTTTAATGTAAAATTTCCAGCTGCTACTCTTGGCAAAGATAAATTCACACTATTAAATACATTCAAAATCAAAGTGTTTAAAGCCTTTTGCTGCCTTAAGATTATCGACATTTTTAAGCTCATTGCCCACAGCATTTTGCATTAAGTTCATAATCATTAGCTGAAAAGAGAAACTTAAAACCAGGTTGTATCAAGATATTAGGTATTAATATGAATGTTCTCGCTATCTCAGTAACATTTTATTGCATACTGCAGGTTGAAGATGCATTAATCCTCAGTTTCACATTTCTGGATCCATTATGACCTCACAACATCTGAAAAGGGCTGGCGCTATAAAGGGGCACTGCAGGACTCTTGTGGAATTGGGAGAAAGGAAAGAACTTCCTGGCTGTTCATAAATATATGTGGACATGCTCTGAATGCATTTCCAATAGCAAACCAAGAGCAAACTTCAGTGATACTCCTGCAATTCTTGCTATTAGTATGACCCAGAACTGTAGTCCCAGCCATTTTCCACTCTCAGTCTTGCTTTAATATCACCTAATGTAAAACTTAGATTTCCACAGGGGTGGGGGGAAGCTAAACATACAGAGGACAAGGATTTTGCTGTGGGATGTCTCCTGGTTAATCAGTCTTACCTGCTGTGATTGATGCCTGCACTAATACTTGCATGATGCTGGCTGCCTTCAGAATCTGGGACTCTGGAGTAAAGAAGCTGGAGATTTTGGAGGATGGATGTGGTAATGCTAGAAGGTAAAGCTGTAATAAGGTCACTCAAGCAGCCTCTCTTTAACTGTTTTGGAAACAATGTGTTGTGTTCCTCTGATTTTTATTGTTCTCTGTGGTGTGCTGCTTCTCAGTCACTTTGAAAAATATATCTTCTGTCTCTTTCAGGGACTCTTTTTTTCTCCCTCTGGGTACTTTTCTACATTTCTCATCCCCAACTTGTCCTGAAAGGATTTTTCATCTCTGTAGCTTGTCCAACCCTTTTTATTCTTCTTTCCTTTTTACTTACAACAACTGAAGAACTGTGTGTTCTTCCCATAAAGGATGAAATTCTTTGAAAGACAAAACTGATGCAGCTGTCAGTTCCCTGGCCTTAGCCATGGCTACCACACATGTACAGCTGTAATGCTTAACTTGTAGACTTCCAGTATGTGAACATCTGGAAAGTGTGATAGCTTTTCTGTCTCACTGGTCTGTAGCAAAACCAGGAACAGGTTTCCCAGAGAGGTGATTCATGTCCCATTCCTGGAAAAATTCAAGGTCAGGTTGGACAGTGCTCTGACAACCTCATCTAATTGAAGATATACCTGCTCGTTGCAGGGGCTTGAACTAAATGATCTCCAATCCAAACCTTCCAACCCAGAAAGAAAAATTCTATCCAAAATAAATATTACAAGTTCAAATCTGAGTGAGCCCTCATGAAATTTTTCTTGCCATCTGGAATTACAGATGACAGTGGCCTGAATGCAAATTTGCCTCAGTGCTTTTGTGGGAGGAAGGATCCATGTAACAGAAGAAGGATGAGTCCAAGCCTGTCCTTTTTCTGGTGTTTGTTGTGTAATTATGAAGCCACTTGTGCCAGAAACAGGATACAGGGTCCCTTTTTCAGTTCCCACACTCTTGAGTAAGCTGTGACAGAAGCAACTGCTCTTAGAATTGGCTCAGAAGAATCAGAGACGGTTTTTCCTCCTGCAATTGATAGTTCCCTCTGAGGACATGTAAGCATAACCAGAGCTCTCTGTTTGGCAGCTAGGTGATGTGCCCTTATCCTGAATCATAGGCACCTTGTATCATACAAACAAATTCAAGGCATTTGTTTTAAATACGAAATTTATTAATGAATTCACTAGTAAAATAGCAGTTCTTTTTACCCCCCACGTAAAACAAATAACTTGAAAGGCATACAATACAAAAATAATCAGTTGCAACAAATAATCTGCAAATCTCAAACAAAAGCTAAGTTAATAGGTTTCCCAAGTCAGTTAATGTCTCAAAACCAAAAATGAGAGCTTTCTTTTGAAACTCCTTATGAAGTACAAGTCAAGATTGATAACACCACGGTGCTTCATTTATCTTGCAGTGTAAGAAACTCCTATTGCCAGAGATGGTGACTTCTATTAGACACAGCCTGAGAATTTCTATCTCTCTGGAGATTTATTCTAATTTGAAATACTGAGCACTTTTAAATATCCCCTCCAACTCCACTCTAAGTCACAAATGATGAATGTTTTTTCTGTGCAATTTCACCTGAAGAAGTGTTACTATTAGGGATCACTGACAAGTCTTCTTCCAGTTTTCCCTGCTTTGCAGACGCAGGATTTTACTGGCTGCCAGTCTCTCATGTTTTGACAGGTGTTGCTCTTCCTGAGGTCCTCTGGAAATCTGTGTCCTGTTGGCAACTGATTTCTTGCATGAATCTATGAGAATCTAACCCCCTTCCGGGGTTTGGGTCTTGGCCAGCTGTTTGCTGTTGCTCCAGACATAATGTGTATGGTGGTGGCGGCTGTTCCTGCTCATTTGTTTCACTGACAAACTCTGCGCTGCTTTCACTGTATGGAGGTGGAGGAATATTGATGAATTCTTGCTGCTTTATTGTGGAGGCAACTGACAGTGGGGAGACCAGTTTTTCAGGATCTATGCTGTCTTCATAAGAGGGAGGATAGAAGTCAGGCCTAAAATAAGCAAGCCAAAAAGAAACACATTATGGTGAAGTGTGATTTATCTCACAGAGCTTGGTTAGATGCTTCGTCTGTTATGTTTCCAAAATTTAGATGAGGTCTTAACTGTAAACAGACATCTAAGTGTGTTTAAAGAATTAAATACATTAATGTAAAATGTAGACATAACTGGTATAATTTGCCTTGCCTTTGTACAAAATGTTTTATTGAAACACAGCACTCTAAAATGACAAGCCTTCCCTGTGAAAATTCCCAACCATGGCATACAAACACTCATGCTTGTGAGTATTTTAACAAGTGAGAGAAAAGTTTAATTTGGAAGAAGAATGAGATCAGTGTTCAAAGTTATTTATTATTGCAATAACCATTGTTTTCCACAGTTTAAAAATAAATTTGGTATGTTTCTGCTTATCTAACCAAAATTTACTGAATGTTGCTTTTATAGTGCCTTTAGAACACCCATTCTCAGTGTTTCTAGTATGGTTTCCACAACAGTCCAGGAAAAGAAATTTGTATCCAGTGACCATGTTAAAGAGTTTTGCCAGGTCTAGTGCAGTTTAAGAAACTGTCTCTCTCAAAGCATCAGACTTTGTAAAGAACAAAGTTATAGGGTCACAGAATGTTTTGGGAAGGGACCTTAATGATCATCCAGTTCCTGCCATGGGCAGGGCCACCTTCCACTAGACCAGATTGTCCATCCAGCCTCGCCTTGAGTGCTTCTAGGGATGGGGCAGCCACAGCTTCTCTGGGCAACCTGCTCCAGTGCCTCACCACCCTCACAGTAAAGCATTTTTTCCCCAATATCTAATATAAACATATACTTTCTCCATTTGAAACCATTCCCCCTTCTACTGTCACTACATGTTCTTTTTGGAAGTCCCTGTCCATCTTTCCTGTAAGTTCCCTTCATGTACATAGGATGCTGTAGACTCACTGGAACCTTCTTGGGGCTGAATAATTCCAGCTCTCTCAGCCTGTCATCACAGGAGAAGTGTTCCATTCCCCTGATCATCTTCATGGTGCTCTTCTGGACCCACTATAGCAGGTCCATGCCCTTTCTGTGCCAAGGATGCCAGATCTGGATGAAATGCTCCAGGTGGGGACTCACAAAGACACAGCCAAGGAGTAGAATCCCCTCCCTCAACCTGTTGGTTACACTTCTTTGGATGCAGCCCAGGACATATTTGGCTTTCTGGGCTGCAGGTGCACATTGCTGGGTCACATTGACCTACTTCATCAATGAAACCCCCCAGGTTCTTCTCCCCAGGACTGCTCTCAAACCAATCTCTGCCCAGCTTGTGTTTGTGCTTCAATTTGCACCAACCCAGATGCAGAACCTTGTGCTTAGCCTGGTTGAATTTCCTGAGGTTTTTAAATTGGGGGGACAATCAGACAATACAATTTAAGCAGGAGCCATAAAATGAATGAGCGGAGGCCCCCTGCATATCTCAGCTTCTCTCTACATGAGCGCCCATCCCCCAGCAGCATCCTAAATTGTCTGCTGAGATGGAACTCAGTATGCTCCTGGTGAATTTGGAATAGCTGCACCTGCTGCCTCCATGCATGGCTTTGGAAGCTTTGGGAAGTTTGAAACTTTCTCTGTTTCAGGTAGTATACCTTACCTTAGGTATTTTTTGCATGAATGGCTGTTTGCACATTGCTGCTTTCTATAGCAAATAAAATTTCAGACTACAGTTCTCTCCACAGAAAAATAATAAAATGGCTACAGGATTTGCATTTTGTAAAAACCTTGCATTGCTTCTTTCTTTTCACAGTATGTTTAAAAAAAGCATCCCTCCCTCCCAATTAATCTGCAACACATACCTGTCTATGGTGCAGACATGTGGTTCTCTGTGGCTGGGATTTCGAATGAAGATGCCAAGGGCCCTGTATTTCAGGACTTCATGGAAAGTGCTCCAGAAAATACCAGTAACAAGGAGACAGAGCCCCAAAGCTAACAGGCAATAAAACACTAGCTTGTTGTTCCCACATCTGCACATGGAAGAATTCATGGACATGCAAAGTACTCCCAGGCAAATAGTGGAGAAACTGAGTAAGAGCATAAAAAGACGAATGAAAGTAAAAAGACCTTTAGACATCCTTCGCAGAAAACACAGCACTTTGTTCCTGTCTCCTGTTCCTGTTTGCTGACTCTCTCTGCTGTACTTCTCATATTCATGTATGGGTACTTTATATGCTACAACTCCCCTGTAGACAATTAAGAGAAGCAGAGAGTTTTAACCTACTCATTAACTCTTTGAAGACTTATAAACTCTTTTGAGATTAATTTGTAACCTTCTGCCTACTTTAGGAAGGAAGCAGAAACTTCCTGAACCATCCCTTTGCTGCTGTAAGCTCTGGAGTGTAAACTTGGACTGCTCCCTTCATTGCGTGATTTGCAGTGGTTTATACACTTCACTGCTTATGAATGGGACCTGTATTTGTTAAATTTGACTTACTTGACTTTAATAGAAGAACAACCAACAACCAGCAAAGATGGTCTTCATAAATCCCCATTAAAATTTGGAGGGAAAATATGCCTCATATAAATGCAGACATTGACATGGGAGGGGAATGGGCATAGGTAAAAAAACTGCTGTTCTCTGAGAGGGGATGTCATCTCATCTTTTCTCTCTGACTTGCCAAGATAAGGTAGCACTAAAGAATATTAGTGTCTGACAGGTGTCAATCTAGGTTCAACAAAGGATTTACTTCTCTAAGCACTATGTGTTGCCATGGAGTCCTGAGAGCCTAGGAAGCTGCCATGAAGCACTTTGCATGACCTACACAGCTCATAAAGGAGTCCAGCACCTCAGACTGGGACACAGGGCAGCCTTGAGGGGTGTCTGTGAGCTCCCAGAAGGAGCAGCAGAAGGGAATACATCTCTTACTGAGCGGGTTTCCTAGACATGGAGGTACCATGTCTGAAGAGCACTCTCAGCTTTCTCTATCTGCCTAACTTACACAGCTAATATTGGATGGGTATTACAGCAGCCAGCTCACGCCTTCCTATACTGGTTTGTAAGGTTCAAGTTGAAAAAACAGCAAAAAATTCAACTGCAAAAGCAACTGGTGACACAACAAATCGATTACTTCCCTTAAAAGACCTGCTTCAATGGAAAAGGCATAAAGTGGAGCAGATTCCCACTAATGTGAATTGCCACTCAGCTTGTGGGCAGGTGCATGTTTCTAAGGGACAAGGTGGGGGGTTGGTCAGGGAAAATGTTATTTTAGACACTGGCTTTGCCAAATTCGGGTCTTTAAAAGAGGTGGCCCAGTTGTGACAGAGGAAATTGGAAACCAGGAGGGTAAAGCCATGTGTTGGGGGTAGGAATTCATGCAGGGAAGGTGTGAGTGGAGCTGAGAACGTGAGAGGCAGGTGAAGCACAGTGAAATGGTAGTCAGTGCTGCTGGATGTCCACTCAACAGCAACAGCTACCCTTCCAGAAATGTAACTGCAAAAGTGTACTGTGACATAAACACATTAAAATAAGCTGTATCAAAAGGCAAGAAATTTACATCTGTCTTGCCTAATATGAAGTCCACCAGTTCATCTTCTTTCTGCTGCAGGACTATTTACCAGGACTCCTTTCCTTCAAGCTCTGTTGTTTCAAATATTAATGAATGCTCTCCCTTCAATTTGTTTTCCCACAGGTTAACAGATCCAGCTGAATTTACAATAATCTTTTTTCTGTATAATTTCTACTTTCTGCATATCTGTTAAACATACTTTATTTTGCAAAATACTTTTTATTACTTCTTAACTTAAGTTTCAGATCTTACCTAAATAGAAATATTGAGTTATTCATGACTGCTATCTAAACTTCAGTTAATTAATGTAATTCACATATTCTGTGATGCTACTCCTTCTGCTACAGCATGATATTTATGAAAGAATGACGTCAATAAAAATAATTTTTACTTCTTGTTTTCTGTATAGACCTTTACTCACTTGCCTGTTTGGTCATTGAAATTTATACCTGGAACATTATAGCATCATATCTGTAGTGATAAAGGATTAAAAGTTAAACGTTAGGGAAAATGCGGACAGGAAATTATATTCTCTCTGTGTGAAAAAAAAAATATCTAAGAATTCAAATACACTCCCTTTCTATACTAGGAAAAGAGATAAAAAGGGATAGTCTGAAAAAATTCTTAACAAGGAAGTTAAAAAGATTAAATAAATATTGTAACTCTCAGAAGAATCAAAGGCCAGTGACTAGGCTACATCTCACTTAGAGGGAAGAACTGGATAGCAGGATAATCTTTAGCCAAAGAAAAATTAATTTTCTATGCCAGCCAGTTCCCTGACAGCCCTAAGAAATGAAAGAGAAGCAGGCAAGACCTGTCAGTGGCAGCTGCTGGCTCCAGATGATGGTGAAGGCAGCACCCACCCGTGGGGAGGGCGCAGGCCTGAGGAGAGGCTGCAGGGTGCTCTGACCAGAGAACAGCTCGCTCAGCACTGCCAGCAGCTGGGGAGGGGGTCACAGACAACGAGAGGTTATCCTTGCCATGCTGTGGGAGAAGACGACATATATAGGAGCCCCTTCTGTGGGGAAAATAGATAACTCCTCTTGTTTTGCATTTGGAGATTTGCAGGGTTTTTATGCAGGCTGCAGAAGTTCAGTGTTTTCTCCAAGAGGTCAGTTTCATCTATGGCAACAGACTATGGGTATATTATCCTTGAAAACAGCATCTGTATCTCAGCCAGCGGGTATATGAAGGGAAAGGTAAAAAAAATAAGTGATAATAGCACCATAATGCTGCTTAATTATCAGGGTTCTATTATTTTTCTTATTTTCCATCACTTCAGATTTTCTGTAATGTTATTCTTGGCCTTTTCCAATTTCCCTAACATTTTGCAGCTTGATTGTTTTATTGGCAGTGAGTGTCTTGGACTGCATCACACTGGATGAGCAGATTTCCTATTTCTCTAACAAAACAGGAAGAAAGTTGCTTCTAATGAGATCAGGTGGGAAAAGGGAATAACTAACATGGTGTAAAGGTTACTGAGCAGAATTGGCTGCAAACCAAGGTCAAAAGGTAGCAGTCCAGATGGAGATAAAGCAAATCTTAGGAAGTCTGTTTGAAGATGAACTTAATGGGTGTTCCACTGGATGATTTGACAATTGTGATTGTTTGGCAATTTGCTTTTCACTTTGAAAGGTCACTGCTTATCCTGTATCCTGTTGAAACATGTAAGGCTTCAACAAACCAGTTTCTGGAATTATGCTGCTTGCTACTCAAAAAGAAATTTGTGATATCATACACATCTGTATGAGAGTTGTGAAACACAAACTTATTTTTTAACTACTAAGAAAAGGAAAAATTTGATAATCAGAAAACTAAAAAATAGACTTTTTAATGCAAATACCTGGGGTGTGTTAGTACCAGCTGCATATTATATCACAGTACATGCATGATATAAGATGCATGTCATATTTGAGGTGACATTTGCTACTAAAAAGTGATATTTTACCAGAAATTTGAAGCTTATATGTTTTACTCTGGTCTGAAATGAATTATTTTTTAACAAAATTAAAACTAAATTTACACCAGTTTTGATTTTTTCTTCTGTTACTTTCTAGCACCCTTAGCTGACATGATTTATTGTAATAGCTCACTTAAAGGGTTTTTTATGTTATTGTCAATAATTCAGAGCAGATTTGCCAATGGGTTTCTCTAGCAATTCCAGTATTTTTTAGAAATTTATAACTGGGTTAATGGGAAATGATTTTAAGCTCTGCAAGTATAGTCTCTTCTCCAGATCATACCTGAATTAGTGACAGTTTTGAGAGCATAGAAAAGTTTAAGAATGACTGAGAGTCGGTGCAATATGAACATCAAAATCATATTTCACAGATCAGTTTCCAGCCTGAGGATGTGATGATGTCTAAGCAAAACAAGGTGCATGAACACAGCCAGGGCTACTCTTTGTGTCTGAAGGTATTGAGATTTTAGGAGGTGTGGCTCCTATATGAGAATGAATGATTGAATTTCATAAAGGAACCTGGGTATAAGTCATTCTACAAATACTTGAAAAGAGCAGAAATTAACTAATTGGGTTGAAAATAGTGCACTGCAGGATTTTTGTTGAGAGGTTTCCCCAAATGGTAGAGAATAGTTTATTCTAGATACAGGTAACAGAAAACAGCAATAAATACTTAAAATAAGGAGAATTAAGATACTAAGTTTTCAAATCACTGCAAAAAATTTTGATATTTAACAGACAATATTGTAACAAATATTTAAATTTTATTTTTGGTGAATCTGAGATTCCTTTTTTTCCCAGGTATTCTTTCCAAATTTTATTGTTTTATTTATTTACTAAAAGAATGACATACAGTAAGTTTGATAAAAATTGTGATAACTAACAATAATTCAAAGTTTAATAATTTAAATCTTTAACATTTTAAATAGTTTAGAGTGATTATGTGAACTGGCTGGTCAGAAAAAATTACACATAAATGGGACAGTTCCCTTACGAATATGGAATTATCTGTGGTCTATCAGGCTATTTATTGACTTATCTATCTGAATTGTATATTTTTGTAAAACTTTGAAATGAACATGATGGATTATCAAGACATCTGAGGCCTTTCCTTTTGGTTTATATATGTCAAAACCAGAATGTTCCTGTGTCAGGAAAGAAAAAATACAGTAGACAGTGTTCTTCTTTTTCTCTTAGCAAGAAGATATAGTGGACGGCTCTGGCAATGAAAATACTGGCATGCTTATTTGTCTCATGTTCACATATTTTAAAATACCATGTCTTGCCTGATATCCAGGAGCTTGGGAAAGCTATGAATTGCATATGAACATCTATTGAATCAGACATTATGCTTCTTTCTGTGGAATTAAGAGTTGAGCAAATTATCATGTGTACAGTGAAATAGAATGCTTTTAAAATTAAAAAAAAAAAACCCAAACCAAACAAGAATAACCAAGCCCACAAAACAGAAGGCTTTGGTGTCTGTTTACCTGAGAATAAGGATCAGAGCTGTGGGTAAACAGAGTGACAGCCTGGCTGAGCAGTGTGGATTAGGGGCTGTGCAGGGCCATCCTCTCCAGTCTGCTCCGTTCCAGCTGTGTGTGGTGCCTCCAGAACAGTTGTATCTGCACAATTTCTGAGTAGGAAACAATTTTACAGCACTGCTTAGCAAATATGGATAACTTTGACCCCAAAGAATGAGCATCCTTTGTACATGAGACAAGGTCCCTTTTGTTCATGCATCAGTACTCTAGATGATGTGCCAGCTGAAATGTTCATTTTACAGAAAGATTTGTGTTCCACCATTTCATGTGTGAGGATTTTGGCAGAATTCCAATCATAAATTGGTAAAAAAATTATATGTTTTAATGGCAGTGTAAAATGTCTGGGGGAAAATTTTACTTAGGGAGAAAGTGAACAAGTATTATTTTCCATTCAAAATTTAAGTGCCACTCTTCTTTTTAACTTTTACTCCTCCTACATACTTCTTTTCTGCAGAAGATGGTTGTCCTAAGGATTTTTAAATTGAGGTCTAGGAGTAAAATATGGTTTTGTATAAGGAGTCAAAGTAAGACATGTAGCATGTATAGATACCTCCAAGTAGGGCTCAGATAAGCATGAGAACATAGGGTACTGCACATATGAAAAGTGTTGTTCTCCTCTAGGGAAGACAAAGACTGCCTTGAGCATTTCTTTAATCTCTCTTTAGTTTTATGGTATGGGAGGCACTGAAGCACAGTCCTGTTGGCACTGATGCTTTTTTGCCTTTGACAGCAGGGGCAAAGTCAGGCATTCTGTCTTGGCTTGAAGATTCAGCAGTTTTATCAAAAGCAGATCAAAACTGAACCCTGAAGGAGCTGCTGGTAGCTCTTGATCTAACAAAGTTTAGAGCTAGCTGTTTGGCTGTGCTGGACTGTTTAATATTAAAACAAGCATTCCTACTGGCTTTCAAGTACAGTTAAATATTGTAACACAATGAGATTGAACCTCCTGAAACTCTTCTTATTTGACGTCATTCCAGTAGGCTGGCTGAACACTACAATCAAATATTGTACATCAGTAGAGTTTAATTAGCATAGGTGTAACTTTTAAGAATTTTAAGTGGAATAGATGCAGAAGTCCAGCTCTAGGTTAGAGGAATTCTTTGAGTTTTACACAAAATTGACAAATGATCTCATATAGAAAACCCCAAAAAACAAAAAACAAAAAACCACCCCAAAAACAAACAAGCAAAAAAAAAAAAAACAAACACCAAACCCCCCCCCAAAAAAGGCAAGCAAACAAAAAAAAAAGCCAGAATAATAAGAAGTGTCTTAGGAGGTGGGTGTTTGAGATGAAGGTCTGCATTTTGGCAAGGGGACCCAGAAATATCGGCAGACCCCTAGGGCTCTTTAACTTTCAGTTCATAAACCAGACTGCTGATACTGGCAGGAAATACCTACACAACACTGCTCATTAATGCATGGAGCAAAGAGACCTACAATTAGTTTGTTGCTCTACAGGAAAATGGAGTGCAGGAGGCTGATATCTCCCTGATGATTCAAGGAGGAATGTCTCCAGCCACTACAGGATTTGAAATGCATGAGCCACAGGTGCATGCAGAGGCTGGCAGTCCCATTGCAAAAGGTGACTAATTCCATGCTTCTGGGAAGCCTTTCCATTCTCTTTGCATGCTGCTACAGAACACTGTACTGGCATTGCTTGTCACTATTTGGAGATCCCATACTATACATGATACAGGAACATCTTCAGCCCCTCACAAGATGTGCAAACTCTGTCTCCTTTGTAGATCACCAGACTTCCTCTTAGAGAAGACAAAAGGGCACTTCCCACCTAAGAAGAGCCATCTTTTAGGGTGGTCACAAAGGTTCTGCAGGAAATAGGGGTCTCTATTGAAGACTTTCCATGGGTGTGGAGTGACAGAGCAGACCCTGTTTCTGGCCAAACAGATGGTACAGGCTGATGTATGCATTCATAAAATACGGCCTGGTCTGCAACATCATGGAGGTCCAAATGAATCAATGGGGAGGCCTCATCACAGTCTACAGCTTCCTCAGAGGAAGAAGAGGAGGGGCAGACACAAATCTCTTCGTTCTGGTCACCAGGGACAGGACTTGGCAATTGCATGAAGCTGTGTCAGGGAAGGTTTAGGTTGGATATCAGGAAAAGGTTCTTCAACCGGAGTGTGGCTGGGCACTGGAACAGGGTCCCCAGGGAAGTGGTCACACACCAGCCTGACAGAGTTCAAGGAGCATTTGGACAATGCTCTCAGGCACATGGTGTGATTCTTGGGGTGTCCTGTGCACACCCAGGATTTGGACCTTGATGATACCTCTGGGTCCCTTCCACCACAAGGAATATTCTATTCCGTAAACAGCAGTTGCTGTCAGTTTGGTCTTGATGAGTTCGTAGAGCTTATGGTCGAGTACCCCACTGGTTACCCCTTGATGGTTTTATATTCACAGGTGAAAAAAGGTAGCAAAATCCCCCATAATTCTTTGGGGTGCAAAATTTAAGGATGTTTTAAACAGTGTGGCTGATGAGGCTCATACTAGAAACACCAAGTAGAACCACAGTTGGTAGAACCATGCAAGGAGGCAGAATCAGTGTTAGGGAGATCATAGGGTATAACAATGGACTTTTGTTTTTTGACAAATCTTTAATGATCAGGTGGATAACATGATGACACTCAAAAAGAATCTAAGAAAGTCACTGCTTTTGATTGGTGGATTTTTGATGATTTGATTATAGGACAAGGAGTAATTGTTTTAAATTAAGGGAGGGTAACTTTAGATTAGATATAAGAAAGAATATTTTTACAATGAGGGTGGTGAAACATTGAAACAAGTGAGAGGTGGCAGATGCTCCATCCCTGGAAATTTTCAAGGTCAGTTTGGATGGGGACAATATATTGGAAGATGGCCCTACTCTCTGTAGGAGGGTGGGACTGGATGACTTTTGAAGTAATTTTTTGATTCTGTGATTCTGTGACTGAAAACACAAGGAAGGAAAGGCACAGGAAAAAAACCCAGCAAGCTAACAGAAAACTGGAAAAAAATGTAACTTTTCCTTTGGATCATGGGTCAACCAAAAACATTGTCTGGATAAGTAAGACAGCAGCTCTGCCTTGAATTTAAGACTTAAGAGGAACTGATGAGTAAATCCAAGAAATATCAAATATATTCTTACTAAGGAGCAGAAGAAGCAGGGAATGTAGGTTGTACTGGACTGATCCAAGTTTCTTGGAACCAATATGACTACACATAGAAAGCTAACACTTCACAGAGAACATTTCTGTCTTCACAAGAGGGGAGGCAAGAAATCTGTAGTACTGCTGTTGACAAGGTTCAGTGACACAACTGCAATAGAGACAGATATGACAGATAGGAGGCCTCAAGAAAGATCTTTTCTGCAAGGATGAAGAAGTGTTAAAATTCATATTCAAGGGCATTGATTCCATACATGACTTATGATATCCTGGTCAAGGTTCCTTTGAACCTGTAGCAGGCACACTTAATAGCAGAAGTGCTATTAAGTAAAGGGTGAATCAACAGCCCATTGTACAGGAAGCAACTGAAGGTGCTGGACATGCTGTACTGGGCAAAATGAAAGCTGAGAGGCATATGGTTATTGTCCACAAACACATCAACAAGGGAACAGCAAGGTCAGAAGGAAAAGAACTATTAAAGTTATTAACTATGGAAGCATAAGAAAAAAATTATTCAAAATAGCCAGGAGACACTTAGCCTGAAAATGAGTGGACTTAGAAGAAGGAAATTCCTGATTCTTTTCAGAATGAAAGACTGAAAATATATAATAGCTGTGAAACTAACTAAATAGGAAAGAATAAATATCAGTGAATGTGTATCCACAGTTACAAGTTTCCCTGCTCTGTACTCCCAAGTTACCTTGCATAAACAGACTTTGATAAAAGGAGGATATAGACCCTGTAAGGGCTTTGAAATTCATTTAAGTGGATTAATCTGAACCACATTACTATTTTTAGAACTCATACAACATACTCTAATTAAAACAACAGTGTAGTCTATTAGAGAAATCATTTCTCTCCCAGTATGTTGCCTCCAAAACAAGAAGGCATAAAACATTTTTTGGAGGTATTTTACCTGCAAAGTTTAAGGTGAACCTGGTCTCCAACTCATCGTGTCAGCAATTTAACTCACTTCTGTTCCTGACTGATTATTCTCTGGAGAAAGAAAAAAAATGTGAACCTTTAGTCACACACATGCAGGAACCTCATGATAGCTTGCTGGCTAATGCTTCATTTTCACAGGTAAGTCACTTGGAGTCACCTTCCCAGCTTCCTCTTCCCAGATGACCATCCCTGATCAATGATTCTGTCCACCTGAACCATGCTAGGTCTCATAAGTGTGATGTCCCATGTTCCTGATATCTGTTGTCTTTACCATCACATTCCAAACACTGAACCCATAGAATGCTATTAAAAAGATACTAGAAGTACAGCTTCAGAGATTTCTCCATCAAAAATGTAGGTGCTGAACAGCATCTGTATTTTCTAATATGGCCAAAACAGATTCTTTATCCAGACTCGACTCCTGGATTTTTTGGGGTTGGGTCTTTCAAAGCCTTCAACAATCTAACCCTGAAGGAGGAGCAGAATTGCAGTCCTGTGTATCTACTTCTCAGCTCCTGTTGAACATGGTGCACATGTAATTTAACTTCTGGAATGATGCTGCAACCCTTCAGTCAGCATAAACCACTATCCAAAGGATTATGTGCCTATCTCCTAACTCATGGTCACTGCCTTTTGTCCTTCCCAGCCCCTCTTTTGCTCCCTTCCCATTTGATCCAGCACTTACATTCAAATGGCCACAGTCTGAATCAGAGAAAATACTTTTTCTCCCCCTTTTTTTCCACTCATCTAGTTCAATTTGCAGCTGCTCAGTTCCTCCACTAAATGAAGGGACAGCTAGAATTGGGCAGCTGGGTCAGGAGGAAAGGCGCAGCTTCACCTTTTGGTAACTGTGTACTTGTTGATTATACCCCCAAAGGAGAAACAGTTCCTACCTATATTCTGATTAGAATTTTTTATTTCTTAGGCTGAAGTTCTGCTCTCTGCTTCCATTCTCTCTCTTCTTTCCTGTTTTTCATCTTCACCATTTTTTCCCAGTTTCTTCCTGCCCCTCACTCAATCCTTTTTGCAAAGCCATCTTCTTTCTTTAAAGATGCTGCATTCTCTTTAAGACATGTAGCATTTCAAGTTGAGCAGCCTGTAACTGTCCAATTTTAACTCCTGATTATAAAACAGATATCATAGTTTTATGACTTGTAGTAAGGATTACTTAAATAGCTGGAGCTGGAGCATAGGAGCTATGAGAAAAAGTTAGGTAGAGAGTTCCTGTTCATCCCAGTGAGAGCAAAAGGAGGTGGGGAAACTAAAGCAGCCTTCCATCTCTTGGAGGGAGATTACAGAAAAGAAAGAGAGTTTATTATATGACAACTCACTTTGGATACCTTGCAGACTAACCCTCCTTTACAGTGTCTTATTTCCCTAAAGAAGACAGATACATTTTAGAGATGAAAAGTATCCAGTACTTGTTTTCAAGTGTATCCAGTACTTGGGTTTCAACATTTTTCACTGTTTTCCATTTTTCTAACCGACTCCATCCTATTTGCTTGCAATCCACTCTCCTGAACTCTACAGGTCCTGTTCACAGTTACTGAAAAAGGAAATACTTCCCTTTATCTCTAACCCTTTGGTAGACTATGCAGCTACCAAGTTGATGAAGTCTCTACATACCCTTCAGTACTTTGTTCATGTGCAATTTGTTTTGTTTTCTGCTTCATTTAATCTCAATGTCTGATATACTCCTGGATCATTTCCACTGGAAATGCTGAGGCCAGCAAAGACGATCTACATGAAGCATGACAGAGAAAAACTCTCACAAAAAAGTATACCTGTACACTTTATGAGGTTTGGCTGTTGGAGACTTTGCTCTTTCCTTTGAATTCTCAGGTACAAAACACCTCAATATGTGTAGAGTTCTGATAAGCAGCATTTTAACTCTGCTGTTATTCATCACTCACGATGCCTGGCAAATTTATGCAAACACCAGTGTTTAAAAACAACAGTGTTTAAAAAGAGGAAAAAGAGAGCTCTTTGAATTTCTTCTTGTCCTTAAACATAGAATGTCTGCACATAAACTGGAAGGCTTCCATATAGATATTAGACAGGAGCAAAAGGGAGGGAAGGGCATATGAGTGTATTAAAATTTAGGCTTTTTAATAATATGTCAGTCCATACACAATTTAAATTCTGCCATTGGTCAGTGCTTCTGTTCTCTGCAGAAGACCAGATCTGTATCCATCTTTACTGTCTTAAGCATACCTACAGAAGATTGAAGATAAATGATCAAATTTTGCATTGTTATTTTCTTGTAATGATCTCTCCCCCAGCTGTGCAATAACAAAGACAACTTTGGACCATGCAACTTCTGATCTCACTCTGGGAGCTATTTCCTTTGATATAACTCAAAACATCTTGAACTCCTAGTGACAAATTTATTGTTAAGGCTCTGTTGTGCTCTGTTTGAAAACTTATCTGATGAAAGGGAGTCATCTTGCAGTGGTAAAGGAGAACCCCCATACCCACTGCAGTCTAATTACTCATCTGTGTGCAAAATATGGCTTTATAACACCACCTCCACTCCCCAGCCTTCAGACATCTCATTTGAATTAAGATTTTGTTCTTAAGATGGACATTAAAATTGATCTTTTGGGTCAAGGCAAAAAGAGGAGACTGTGCCTTCAGCTCTGGCATTGGAAAAACTTGATCATTGAAGTATTTTATCTTCTGCACTGAGTGAAATAAGTGGATAATTAAGTAGTTCCATCATTTTAATTGAAGTAAATATCTATTTTCAGGTTCCATATGACTTTCCTAGTCATCACCTTTTAAATAACAATCTGAAAAGATTGTAATACTCTTCACAAAAGTAAATTTTATGGGTAAATATCAATCTCTTTGTCTTCCCCACTAGCCTGAAATCCTCCTTTCTCAACCCGTAGTTCCTCATACTGCTGGCATCTTTCTATCTCATGCCATTTCTCACCAGGTAATTTAGCCTCATAAGAATATTATGAGGTACTGCAAAGACATGAATTGAAAAAATCCCCTTTGAGCAGAAGAGATGTCGCACTAAATACAGAATATAAGTGAGAGTAACATGATCACAAATTTTCTCCACTTTAAGAGAGAAGGATATTGTGAGGGACTGGGTTGAAGGCCTTATGGAAGTCCAGATAAATTACATCTGTAGCCCTTCTCTTGTCCACAGATGCTACTATTCCATCTTGGAAGGCCATTGGATTGGTCAGGCAGGACTTGCCATGCTGGCTGTTCAAGCTGTAGCCCTGACAGGTACCTCCATTCTGGTGCACAGCACTGTTCCTCTGCAATGCTGTCTGTGTTGAACGTGCCTGGGCACAGCTGACATCAAACCAAGTTGACTATCCAGCCCAAGCAGTGGTGTGTGAGCTGTATTTTGACATTTATGAGCAGCTTAAAAAGGCGAATGTTTCCTAACACCTGATTATAGACATACAAATCATACAAGTTGCCAGATAACTGCATGGTGATGTGTGACTTCAGATAAAAATGTTGGTTTATTCTTTGCATATTCAAAAAGAGTGCAAAGAACCCTAAAAATCCTAGAAGAGCTTGGCCAGGTGGTGAAACAGGGCTTTGCACAGCTTGGGGATTCAGACATTTGCTTCATGGCTCAACTCAACACCTGTGCACAGGTGGCCACTGTTTGGACATTGTGGAGGACCAGAGTTGCAGGGCTCAGAAACAACCTCAGAGAGAAGTTATAGGGAACTTGTTTCTCTTTCTTAACACATGATTGGAGCAGTCTGCAATACTTACAGGGTTGGAGCTAATTCTATTGGAACATTTTTCTTCCAAATAAATCACTAGACTTTGAATTAGCTCAATGAGACAATACAATACATTAATTATTGATTTTCCCTTGAATTCTGTGTAGATGCTCGAGATTTTGATGAAGAATGGCAGGTGGAGAGGTTTTTAGTAATCAGAACTGTTTGTAAATCATTAGGCATGCAACTACTTCACTGACAGTAAATAGTGCAGATAAATGTAGGTCTGTGCAGACTGTAATGTTGGTTTGGTTGCTCTTCCAGTTACATCAGAAGGATTTTTGAACAGTTTGAGTTAAGTGGAGTTTTCAAAAGATGCAGTTGTTAGCAGAATGTATTTCTACATCTGCTTACACTTGACATAAAATCTCATGAACAGTCATTTTTGTTGGGAAACTTTTACCATGCTTCAGATTTAAAAATTATTTTTTCACAGTGGCATAATATTTATATTTGCATTTCTAAATATATTTATATATTATGATTTTTTTTAGCAAGAATTTATGTTAACTTTCATTGAACAACAGGAAATTTTCTTAATACACTATTTCCTTCATTCAGGGAACAATTTCCCATGTTTTTCTATAGGACTTTCTTCTCATTTCTTAAAGCAACCTGTATGAATGAAGCATTGCATCTTATCCACTTCTCCTGGAAGCTAGAAGTTTCACACATCAGAAATGACCATATACATTATTATTCTTCTTAATTAACATGCTAACAGCATCACAGTTGTAATTTTTCATGAGTTTCACTGGTAACATCTATCTCAGTTTTTTCCTTATTCTCAAATTCTCTGCATTCTTTGTAATAGTTAAATAAAAATAGTTAAATCAAGGAAAGTAAGATTTCACAGAAGTAAAAGTTTCCACAGGATGGGTGATGATGCTTACATGCCTTTTAGTTTTTGTAGAACTGCAGTGCTGAAACCTCTGAAGGGCCACAGACTGGCAAGCACTGCAATCCTAGCTCCTGCCTATCTGGAAGAGCTGCACCCCATTGTTCCTTCCAGACATGTCTGTCAGAGGCAAAGCAGCTCAGCCTTATCCTGCAGTTGAATGTGCTGGCCCAAGGAGCTCCTCCTGCCCTGGCTTGGCTGGGACTGTGCCAGCCTCAGCAGCTGGTAGCAGCACTGCTCTCATCTGAAGCCAAGGTCACTCTCAGCTGCATCATGAAATGACCAGAGAAGCCATGTAGCTGTCTTCCAGCTTGATCTGTGGTTCTGTTTTGACAAGGGAGGGTAGTCACCACAGTGTGTTCCTGTCAGAAATACTTGCTCACACAGCAAGGGGTATGCTCACATACAGAGCAGTGATCTGCTGGGGAAGGACTGTGCACCTTTTCCTCCCTCACAGCAAAGAGGTGGTTTGCATCTGTAACTCAAGTGTAGGAGGTGTTTATCCCCAAATGGTGCCAGGTAGTTCCTGCAAGGGGATGTCCTATCCTGCCTAAGATGCATCCCCTGAAGGAGCCCTGCCTGAATGGAGATCACAAAGATGCAAATAGCACAGCATTTTACACAGGCAGACCCCATGGAGAGGGCAGCTGTTTAGCTGATCACATGTGCCTGGGGACAGCTACCAGGACTGGTCCCCTCTCTGTGTCACAATGGTTCTCCTTAGGACCCGTCTTGCCTTCAAGAGCCAGGTGTATGCCATGAGCCTGGGCTGGGTGTGAGGACCGTGAAACAACCACATCTAAGGGCTTCCCGTCTCCTTCACTCCTCCAGCAGCACTCAGAGTAGCAACAACAGTTTGGGAAGCCTAAATTTGAAGGGCTGCAGGAGGCACTAGGTGGCTGGTTGGAATTGGCATGGAAAGTACAAATGAGACAGAGCTATCCAGTGCTGACAGAGAATGTGAACCTAGACTTGCAGAGTCCACAAAAATGAACATAGAACACACTAGGAATTTAGCACAGGGAAGGAGCTAAGGGATGGGGAAATTGGAGGTGTCTGTCCTGCAGAATTAAATGAAAAGAGATGGGGTTTTATGCTTTACAAAGGAAAGAATTAGATCAGTGTTGAAAGGAATTGCTCTGTTGAACTGTTCAGCCTGCCTCATTCTAGGAATGCTTTTTCTGAACTTGCCAGGAAATGTCTCTTGAAATCTTTTTAAAACTGCATGTTTTAAAAAGGGAAGAGCCTACAGTCATGGCATTAAGCTATGTTAAACTTCTATGTTTCAAGCCAACTCAGTAGTTTTTTACCTTATAAATGTCAGAAGTTCTGGTCTTTCACTGACACCTGTGGATATAAGGCAGAATTGCACACAGGCTTTTATATTCTGAAAGTCAGGAGTTTCAGATCCCAAACATTCTGGAAAAGAGTATCATCCTTCAGGTTTTACCTGAGGAGTCAGTAAAAATGTTCATAATACTCTTGCAGTGATATACATGCTAACTTGTGAGATCAAGGTTTGTCAGTCTTTCTCTCTTTCCTGAGGGAGAAAGGAAAAGAAAGACTGCATGCAAAGTCTATTCATGCAAATGAAAGACTATTCATGCAAAGAGATTTAGAGATTTTGCCTTCTTCTGCAAAAGCTAACTATGTATTAGGTGCACACCTAACCATGTGTTTTACAAGATCAAGATAAATGCAAAGCAGAATGCCTTGTAGTTGGAATGGACAGCCATGAAGCATCACTGCCCATCCAGAAGCTGGGTTTGGCCTGCTGATGGTTTTACCGGATGAGAACAGTGGGATGGGAAGAAGGGACAGTACCTGTTTCACACTCTGCATTGCTACTCCAGTTGAAAGTGCTGCTGAAATAGCAATAACACTGCTAACACCCTATCCTAGACCTCCTTAGGTTAACACAGGCTCACATTTTGCATGGGCTGAAGTATGATTTTAATCATGTACCTTTACCTGCAGGGCAAACTTTTAAATGTTTATTTTGCTGGTATTTGCACATATAGAAATCCTTAGGCTGACCTACAGGACTTCTATGAAAGTTACTGTCTTGTTGAAGGCAAGCTGCTGCTTGTAGGAAACTTATACATGAAGCTAGGATAAATTGACCTTAGACTAGGATGATTTCAATGCCTAAGACACAATTTTTTTTCCCAAGCACATGAGCATGTGCTTGAAGAATATAGTAGGAATTAATTTACAGGCAGCATAATAAAATCATTGCAAATGAAAGAAAGGCAAGGCAAGGCAAGGACCATCTCTCACTGTCCTGACACTCCCATCAATGAAGCCAAGGTCTTGCTGGAATCAAATGAGTGAGTGGAGGCATTCATCACCAGTGCAATGTATCACCACTTGCAGTTTACTGTGATATACAGCACATGCTCATTAGGAAACATTTCTTATTTCCTCACCTTTGTACACTCACCTTTTTACACTGTGGTTGTCTTGACTGTCTTGATAAAAAAACAGCTCTTGCAAGATCATTTTTGTCTCTGACACAAAGTTGTGCACTAACATTAGCTCCAGCTGAAGCCAAACCTAGGAAGAGTGTGGCAATCATTTGACAATTATTTGTTGTGATATGGATTAACTGCAAGGGTACCTTTCCCAATCACAGAAATACCCTCTTCCCAACCTTCTTGCACAGATTTGTGTGCTGTGCAGGAGGTTTGATTTGCAAACCCTTTATTCCAAATGGGTTTTGAAAGAGCTGTGGTATGTAGTGGGGCGTCTGCCATGTGCTGGAAAATCCAACTTTTCAAAATCATTTTCTCTGTGACATTTGTGGTGGTTTAGAAATAAGCAGTGTCTGATCTACAGCATTACTGGGGGTAAGAGAAAAAGAAAGCCACAGGTTTTTTTCATTGGTGTAGGATCTTCTTGAGACCAATAAAGTTTAAAAAACAAGTTTGGTTAATGGTGGGGCCTTGCTACCATAACAACAGAGAAATATGCACTCTCCTGACTTTCAAGAAATGAGGGTCTGGGAGCAGCCCTCTGGCAAGGAAAGCTTGGGAGAGAGAAAACCTCTTGGTGATAGGACACTCTCTTTGCAATAGACCTTGTCACACACTGTGGTGGTTTTTTAGTATGTTTTAAATCTTTTTCAAGACCTTGAAATAGACACGGACCTCTCTCAGGAACTCTTCCTGTTTGGCAATGCTGGCTGGCATCCTTCTCTGTATGCTATTCCAGTGTTATATCAGTAACTCCCACTGAATGGCAGTAGCAGGCTGTGCCTATAATTCTGGCACAACTAAAATGTCAGGTATTAAATAAAGTGTGCACAACAACAGCATTTAAATGTTGCACTGCTCTGAGCTAATCTGGACACCTTCCCAGTACTTTATAAATACATGTTGTATTTACAGTTCTGTGGTTAGACTGAAGTAACCTATTACCATAATGATAGTACTCACCCTGTATATTCAATATGATAGAAACAACAGATGTATGCTGTGAGCCTGGAGAAGGCAAAGACAGATCAGAAAGTTACATCTTTCTCCTTAAATAAGGTCTGTTACAGGTGGCTTTACAAGAATGTGCTATGGTGAACAGAATTAATCTTCCTTATATCTGTGGTTTATATATGATACCTTTGTACAGGGGTGGTATGGTCCTAGTACACACTTAGTACGTTTCTTGCCAAAGGATTCTCTTCCAGAGTGAGGAGAATAATCCCTATTTAGAGAGGCAGCAAATGCAGTGATAATATTCCTTGATTAAGGTTTCAAAAGGATGTCAATAGACATAGGAGTCTGTGGTTTATAGCTTAACAAAAAGGCATCATTCCTCAGTAATTTTTGTGATCCATATGCACACAGAGTTGATGACAGCAATACTTTACTTGGGCTTTTGTGGTCATTTGTGGTCAATGCAGAAAAATATCTCTGTCTTTCCAGCCCCTATTTATGGGACTCAAAATAAGGGGCCAGAGTTTACAACCTCTGGTTCTCAAAAAAACCATAGGATAGCTTGGGTTAAAAGTGACCTTAAAGATAGTCTGTTTCAAATACCCTGCCCTAGGTAGGGACAACTTCCACTAAACCAGGTGGCAGAAAGCCCCATCTATTTTGGTATGGTTATGCTGAAGAATTTCTATGCAGTACCCCATTGTTATCACTAATGCCCTCTTGAACTGTTCAACTTTCTCATTTAGCTTAAATGATACCATGAGATGAGGCAGCAAATCACTGAGATACCTCTGCTCAGATTGCTATCAAAACACCAAAAATCTAACATAACTTCAGTGCACCAAATACCTATTCCTCTTTAGTCTCCATTGTTCTCTGTAAAACATATTGCCAGCCAAAGGATCCCAATGGCATCCTGGCCTGTGCCAGCAATAGTGTGGCCAGCAGGAGCAGGGCAGGGATTGTCCCCCTGTACTCAGCACTGGTGAGGCCACACCTCAAATCCTGTGCTCAGTCCTAGGCCTCTCACTCCAAGTGAAACATCAAGGTTCTGGAACAGGACCAGAGAAGGGCCATCGAGCAGGGGAAGGGTCTGGAGCACAAGTCCTATGAGGAGGGCTGAGGGACCTGGGGGTGTTTAGCCTGGGGAAAAGGAGGCTCAGGGGAACCTTACCACTCTCTACAAGTGCCTGAAAGGAGGCTGTATGAGGTAGGGGTTGGTGTCTTCTCCCAGATAGCAAGTGACAGGACTAGAAGAAATGGCCTTAATCTCTGCCAGGAAAGGTTTAGATTAGATATTCAGAAAAATTTCTATACGGAATGGGCTGTCAAGCATTGGAACAGGGTGCCTGGGAAGTGGTTGGGTCACTATACCCAGAGTTATTTAAAAGACATGTAGATGTGGCACCTAGGGAAATGATTCAGTGGTAGACCTAGCAGTGCTGGCTTAATGGTTGGATTTGCTGATCTTAAAGGTCATTTCCAACATAAATGATTCTATGACTCTAGGGAGATATGATTTTTGTAACCCACTCGGCATCTCCAAAACCTTACTTGGACTTCAAGTGATAAAATAATATGGAATTAATTCTGCATCTGGCAAATTCTGAAGAAGACAAAAGGAACCTTAGTCTTAGCTTGTATGGAATCTCACTGAAACTTCATCACTTCCATCACTGTTGGAAGAGTTTCAAATAAGCACTGATGCCATTTTACATGTAGCTAGCTTGCATGTTAGAGGTGGTTGTTGCTAAGGAGATGGCTACCAGCAGCATTTAGGCCCATGGAAACTAATACTTAATTTTGAAATATATCTAATAATTGGCCCTTTTGAGCCACTTTTGAAAGTCTCCTTGTTCGTTTGGGTACATAAATGAATTTTTTGAATTGTAATGTAAACTGAATAATATGGAGTTGCGGGTATTTCTGCTGCTGCTAAATTAAGTGACAACACTTTCTTTGAGCCATTAGAGTTCTTTTGTGAAATGCAATGTTTTGAATTTTTTTTGGTGCTCTTTTCTAAAACATAATTAAAGAATGCAATTTTAATGCTGGTTGCTCAATAAAACCGGCATATAAAATGCACTGAATAGTTTAACAGAAAGCTGATTTTCACCTTTTCCAAGACTTGACTGATGATTAAGAAAACAAATCAAAAGCACTGTAATATGCCACAGTTACTTCAGTCCATAAAAAGCTGTCATAGTTAATTACTATTTCATATAGCTAGACCATAATTACTGTTTTCTGACCTAAGCATCTTTGTGTGTAGCTCACTGAAACATCTGCTCTATAGGTTCTAGTTGTCCAGGGGAAATGATAAGGGAATGTTTTTTCCCCTGAATATCACTGTTGAGAAGACCCTAGTTCCATTACTGGACTGAGTGGCACAGCGTCAGATCAAATGCTCTCTGCACTTCTTGTCATGACAACTTTGCAAAGGGAGTGGAGGCCACAGAAAATGAAGACCAATAGGAATAACCAGAGACCGTGGCATGTGGGCCTGAGAAGAAGAGCTCCTTGATTTCTGCAGAGTAAAGCACAGCCTTTAGGAGTCTCTCTGATGATGGGGACTACAGTAGGGTCATGAAGGAGAGGGTTATTAATGGGGGACTTGAAAGGGGAAAAGGCAGAGGTAGTTGAGCAGGAAAGGGGTATTATGGAAACCACAACAGTTTCAGTAATGTGCACGTGAGGGTCTGAAGCTGAATAAAGGGGAAAAAAGGACAAGCAAAGCCAGAGAGCATGAAGATAGGGGAGGTCTCAGCCCTCAGCCCGAGGCTGAGCTCTGACCACAATGAAAGCAAGAAGCAAGCTTGGGTCCTGGGTTGATACAGCTTGAAGATGGTGTTTTTCTTCCTTGAAATCTAGTGTAATGCGGTCATCAACACACCATTATTTTTTAAAATAGAAGTTCCTCCTACACTTAAAAAACCCTCCAGAAGCAAACAGCTCTGCTTGCTGTCTTGCCCCTGACCACCCTCTGTGATGACCAAAAAGCTGACAACAATGATACTGAGCCCTGCCATCTCCAGAAGCTGCTGATGTGCCTTTGCCACAGAGTTTGGGCACACACCGATGGGACACCACACAAAAGCACAAGTGATGCTCATTTCACTGCATGTCAGAGAAAACTACAGAAGTTGCCTTGGGAATCAAGCTGGAACTGGGGAAATCGGAAGGAGGTGTCGGGAGCCACAGCAGACTTCGGATTGGAGAACACCAAGGGTCTGTGGTCAAACACCAACCATGCGTTTCTCCAGACCTTTTCACAGATGGATATGGGTATTTCACAGCCTCATCAAGCAACCTGCCCCTGTGTTGACCAAAGTGCTGTAATAAGGGCCAGTTAGAGGAGAAGCAGAAATTTCAGCCGCAACAGATCTTAGGATACAGACTGATCTCAAGTGCAAACTGAAGCCAAATTCTAACTAGACTTGTAGATTCATGGGTTTTTGAGACCAGAATTTAGAATTTGGCATAATTCTTCTAGACCTCTGCGTGGTTTAAGAAAAAATATTAACACATGAGCATGTCTGTTTGTTACATAAGTGGGTGCTTACACCACAAAACACAAGTGGATGGGGATGTTGGGAAACAAATATTTTTGAAATTTTATAGAACCCTAGAATCCCAGGAACAGGTCAGGTTGGAACAGATCACTGTGGTCATCTGTTCCAACCTCCCTGCTCAAGAAGGGCCTCCCAGGATGCATGACACAGGATTGTGTCCAGACAGTTTTGGAGTATCCTTAGTAATGGAGACTCCACAGCCTCTCTGGTCAATCAGTTCCAGTGTTTGGTCACTTGCACAGTAAAGTTCTTTGTCATGTTCAGGTGGAACTTCCTGTCCAGCAGTTTCTCCCTGTTGCTTGTTGTCCTATTGCTCGGCACCATTCAGAAGAGCCTGGCTCCATCCTCTTTCCTCCCACCCTTCAGATACTTATAGACCTTGATGATCTCCCCTCTCAAACATCTCTTGAGGCTGATCATGCCCAGTTCCCTCAGCTCTTTCTCCTAAGACAGATGCTCATGTTTTTTAATCATCTTTGAAGTCCTTCACTGCACTTGCTCCAGGAGCTCCAGGTCTCTCGTGTCCTGAGGAGCCCAGAGGTCAACACAGCACTCCACGTTTGGCCTCAGCAGGGCTGAAGAGGAGGGCAGATACTTCTATCACCTACTGGCAATGCTCTTCCTAAGGTCCCCCCAGGACACCACTGCCTTCCTAATGCTCCTCAGGACATCACTGCCTTCTTGGCCACAAGTACACCTGTGGTTACCTACAGTGTTGTCTGTGCTGCACTGTTGTGTGGTGGGCACCATTAGCACTCATCTGTGCTTTAGAAAAACCTCAAGTGAAAGAAAGAGCTACAGAGGAGATGAGATTAAATAGCTCCCATTTTGAAAAGCCTAATTCTGCTTGTCACATGCTGAGTAAGGCACAGATGTATGTTATTGTCATTCCAAGAAATTATTTCCTTTGCAAAGAATAATATGAGTAATGTGAGGGTGTGAGGGCGGGAAGCCCCTGATGTAAGTGCAGCAGGGGCATATGGCTATTCCTCATGCCTCTCAGGAGTGTGTAGGCACGCAAAGCCAGCCCAGCCCCATGCAAGCAGGGGCAGGACAGGGCTCCCTGCGCCCAGTTATTCTCAATACACTCACCCACTTGCATGGTCAGCAAATGGTACAGACAATACAAGCAGAAGGGCTTGGAACAGAGCTGTCACAAAAACAGTTTAGTCAGCTTTTTATCGCCTTTTAAGAAGGATTACCACTGGTAATACTACTGCGTAATTTTTCAATGTTTTTATTATTTTAGGAAATTACAGTGGAAATGTCTAAAAAAGCAGGAGAAATCCGATCACCCTGGCATTTATAACACAGGCAGCAGTGTGAACAGCTGATGCAGAGATGCCTCATCTGTCCTAAGTTAAACAGGGAAGAGACCCTTGTTCATAATCCAATGTTAAAATTAACAGGATTTCTTTTGAGAGGAGTGCTGAGCCATTGATGGCTTCAAATGCAAGACAAGTTTGAGGATTTTTTATATATGTAGTATTTTCCTATATGCCTAGTAACACAGTTACTTATTTATGAATCCCTTGTTTAAGATCTGAGAGTTTGCTTGGTGTACTGGAAGTGTAAGAAAAGCAGTCCTTTCTTCAAAATTCTTATAAATCAAGTGCCCAGGTTTTGGTTTTTTTTTTCTCAATGTCCTCCTAATGTGAGGAATCAAAAGGAGGACTAGATAAGTACTGGCATAGAAAAACCACAAGCTGTTCTGAAAACCCCATACCATGGAAGACTCCTGTTTTTTCCATCTGCAGCCACAACTCCTTGGCCTGGCAGACTCACAGGGTGGTCCTGTCCCTAGAGAAACTCTGTTTCCTGGGCTTGGCTGTGCTAGAAGCAGCAAAAATAACTGTGGTTTGTGCTTGGCTTGTTTTGCTGCTCCTGATGTGGGACCAGAATAGGAATCTTGGTTATTGAGGAAAAAAGTTGATGTTTAAAATCAATCTTCCTGATAGTCAGCTGTAATTAGGAGTTGGCTTGAAAGTGATGGTTTAGTTGAATTGAAATGTGTTTCCTCTCACCTCAGTAAGCACTCTGCAAGAGGCCAGGAGTGGCATAACACATCTGAATTTGGCTTTCCTGGGAAGTAAACTGAGTTTACCAGAGAGTAAAAAGCCTGAAAGGGGATCTAGTGATGGGGATCAGGATGCTGTTTCCAGGTACCTAATGAGAGCTGTAGAGGACATGGACACAGAGCCTATTTTGAGATATAGGGATAAAAGGACACAATTTGCATCAAGGGAAATTCTATCATGTACTAGGAAAGGGTTCTTAATTTTGGCAGTCTACACTAAAACAGGGAGGGACGTTGAGGGATGCTTTGGGCTGTCTGTCTTTGGAAATATACAAAACCTTTCAGGGTGCGGCCATGAAAGACCTCATGTAATTTTGGTATCAACTCTGTTTCAAGCAGAGATTTGGATTAGAAACCTCCAGATTTTCCTTCCAGTCTGTGAAATGAATGAATATATTAATGAGGTAAGTTGATAAATTATGACCAATTATTCAATGAGATTTTTTGACTCCCAGAGACTATCTTGCTATTCAAGGTTAAAAAGAAATCAGCCAGTTAATACAGAACATGGGAAGGCATGTTTGATCAGACTCCTCTCAGGCAAAGGCTTAACAGAGAAGCCTGTTTTGTCTCTAGCCCACTCTCCCTTTAAGAATTACTCCTATGTCAAACTTTTGTAAATAAAGCAACATGTGTATTTGCAAGATGATGACAATGACTGTGGAAACGGTTAATGGAACACAATGTAGCATGATATATTACAATTATCTATCCTAAGCAAATGTAAGTGGGCTCTGTAATAAGAATTGGGGGTGAATATACTCTTTTATTATATCTGTTTTTATATAAAGTACACAACCTTGACAAGCTGAGCAAAAAAGCAAGAAATTGTGCATCTATTATTGTCTTCTATGAGCAGTCTTCTTGCTAATGTGCTCCTGTACCACATCCAAAAACACCTGTGATGTTTGAGCAAAATAATCCTTTTGCAATGGGACTTACAGTGGCACTGCAGTGTCTCATTGCAATGGTGAACATTTAGGATCCTTTTCCATTTGGATTTCATTATTTGTGCTCAGCGAAATTGTCATCACAGGATCCATTTTTGTCTGTAATCATAGAATCACAGAAGGGTTAAGGTTGGAATAGATCTTTTAAAATCATCTAGTCCAACCCTCTGCCATGACGAGGGACACCTCTCTGGGCAACCTGTGCCAGTGTTTTACCACCCTCATTGTAAAAAATTTCTTACATTTCATCTAAAATGAACCTCCATTTTAAATTCATGATCCCTCGTCCTGTCACAACAAACCCTGCTAAAAAGTTTGAGTTCTTTCTTACAGCCCCCCTTAAGTAGTGAAATGCCATAAGGTCTCCCCATATGCATGTATTGGAGTCTCTAAGAGTTGGGAATTGGTATTTCTTTTCCCTTTGGTCTATGGTAAATCAATCATAATTCAAAGGAATATGACCAGAGCCTGGAAACTCTCTCCATGCTAATGTTTCTTACCTGAGCAGGGCGAGCAGGACCTGTCCTCAGACTGTAGGACAGCTGTCCCAGGACAAGGTGGGTGAGAAAAGAAGGAGGGAAAAGTGTTTGCCTCCCCCATCCCTTCCAGGGACACTTCATGTGGGCACTGGGTGATGAATATTGTCTCCCTGTGGAGAAGTGGTGAGGCCTTGGAAAGCCGGTGCAGCTGCATGACAGATGGCTGTCTCTTGCTCGGCAGAGGCAGCAATGCAAACAGGGGGTCAGACCAAGTGCATTGACTTAAAATCTTAACTTCAACATTTAATTAACATTTCCAAAGTTTCCTTGATCCTTATGAGACTTTTCCCTTCCTGTTGAGAATCAGCCAGTATTGTTGTTGGGCAAATGCCAGATTTCCTGGCTTTAAGTTTGTAAGTCTGAACCATGCTAGCTGTTTCCCAAGCTTTATGTCTTGATCTCTAATAACATATTCACTTCTCAGATGGAAATAGCAAGTCTTTGCAGAACTCCTCAGATTTTTTCCATCCAAGTGTGTGTCTGTGCACATACCCTGCAGCCAATCTGCCTGAAACTCGCATCCAAGAATTGCACCAAGGTTTGAAATCACCGCTTGTAATGCAATTTTTTAAAAAATGAAAATGTAAAATATACATATCATAGGATATTAAATAATGCATCTATGGCTGGTTTCTGGGAAGGGTGGCTTTCAGCTCCAGCAAGCATGACAAACATGAAAAAGGATATAGAGGTATGTAGAATAAAGGGATCCAAAACCAGCACAGAGCAGTGAGACTTCAGAAAGGCTTGGGGTGAATGCCATTAGAAATCTCCCTAATGAACACAACACTTGGGTCTTGTTAGAAAAACCTACAGAGTAGAAGGCCAAAAAGAGTGCTTGGAGGGGCTGCCCCAATGGTTTAATTGTATGTCTAACCTGAGATAATGTGATACAGTCTTACACACCAGGGGGATAAAATACTTGCTTAGAAAGCCTTGCTTAAAGAACACTCTTAAAGAAAAATTTATGTGTATTCTATATTGCTATATTGGCATATTCTGTATGCTGAATATGACATGGCACATTTGAACAGTTTCATTTCCTCTTCTGACTTTTTTGGGGAAACAATATTTGTTAGAAGTATGATTTGAAAAGACAAATGTCTGAAGGAACAAATGAGGAAATGCAGATACTTAGTGAAGACTTAATTTGTGATATATATTTAATTTGTTATTAGTCTTCTCATTCTTTCTCTATTTTTTAACTCAGACACTGAAATCCTGCAAATGGTGCAACTCACTCACTTGGCAGTGCATGGCCTTGTCTGCTCCCATTCGCTCAAGACACTGTTATTCTTATCTCAGGTGCATAGTCACCAGAGGGAGGTGGACACGTGGGCCTGCTCTTCTCACGCCATCCCAGGAGGAAAATTCATAAGTAGTGACCAGAAAAACTTTTCCAGGCTAATGCATTTCTATGAAGACCTTTTCAGGTGAGGGGTTATATGAAAAATATCATTAAAAATCTATACAAACAAAACCAACGCTTTCTTAGTTATGAACATATCTTACTGAGACAGCCATACCTCAGCTAGCAACAACATCTCAGTAAAGTGTTTCACCTGCATCAACAGAGGGCACGATTTCCATAAAAATCACCCTCACTCTTTATTTAAATGAAGTCCAGGCAAAGCTTAGCTGCTAATGCTTTGAGCCTTCGGGTCTTAAAGAGAAAAGCATCTGCTACTGCTGCTCCCCCATGCGGGTGTCCAGGTGGTTTTGGGTGGGCATTCTCTATTTCACAAGGGCATTGTGCAAGTATTAACATAAGTGGCCATTATCCAGGCTAATTTCCCACAAGCTGTTGAGGCAATAGGTCTCCAGTTTTTTAAACTGGTTCTTGGAACCTGACACCAAAAATCCTTTTAAATGTAGCTTATCGAATCTACGCAGCCAAGTCTTGGTTTTTTCTGGTGGTTTCTGTCTATGTTCCTTGTGGAAGCATCAACAAAGCATGGCTTTTATAAATTTCAGCCTTAGTCCGTATGTCACTGGATTTCAGACAGATCCTTCTACTCCAGTAGTTATTTGATAATAGTCAGGGATCATGGTTTGCTCTTATAATCCTTGTGGTTATCTCTCCCTGCAGCACATCTTACCATCTGCTTTAGCATTGCTGCCTGGGGCATTGAAGTTCCTTTTTGCTTTCTCTTTCTAAAAATTGTGCAATCTCCTTCATTTCTCTAGTCAAGGAGGAGAAGTTAGCTGATTTTAGAAGCAGAATACCAATTTTTTTAGGCTTAGCTTGCAGCAGAGCATCTTCACCCTTGGTGGCACATGGAAGAAAGCCCTCAGACCAGTACACACCATGGTCCTGGGGGATTCAGCTCTGGGTTTGGGCTCTTTGATTTAGTTCCATGTCCCATGGATGTAAAATAGCAGTTTTGCTGTGGGTACCCCAAGAAGCAGCATTTGGCTGTTACTGGGCTTGAGGCAGACAGAGACCCAGTACAGATGTGGGAAGGAAGGGGAGGGCCCCTTTTCCTTTTCCCCATCCTATTGCTCAGGCTGGATGAGAGTTGCAGGTGCAGCTCAGTCCTGCTACCTGTGCTTTGGAGAAGCTAGAGAGAAACTGGGTGATGTTTGTCTGAAGTGATGGAATCATGAGAGATGTTACAGCAAATGTAGCATTGCCTGCACCAGCTCCTGACAAGGTGTATGCTTTATAAGGAAACCACAGCAGCAGAGTCCTTTTTCAATGCTTCTGAGAGTGATTCAAAAGAACGTGGCTGTTCTGCATGTAGGCAGCAGCAAAGCATGACAGTCTGGCAAACTCTGAAGAGCTGTTATCCAAAGAGACTCTGCCGGGTGGTAGGGACAGGAGCCCAGCTGTGGCTTTCAGCAATTGCTGTCCACTTGGGTATCTGGCTATGGCCACTGCTAGTACAAAATGGAGGCTGGTGGAAGCCATGTGTCACCCCAGGGTCTGAGATGAGACTCATTGTGGAACATTATGTCAAAAAATAATGGAACAATCTTGTAAATGCTTTCCCCATGCTCTTGATTTTGTTTTGCCATTTCTGGATAGAGTGGGGTGTTTCTCTCGTCTTTGAGTTCATTACCCAAAACTCTAAGGGAAAAATAATAACTAAAAAGAAAGTGAACAAAAGCAGGGGTTGTGTGCACAGTGTTGCAGATTGAGAAATAGCTGTGAGAAATAGCTGTGTCTCACAGTTCTGACTTGGGTATCGCTGAAAGAGAAATATCATAAAAGGTGATGTTTAGACATTGAAGCACTTAGTGTTTGCAACCTTGCACTAACTTCCTCATTCGCCCTTTATACTAGAGCTCTCCTTGAACAGGCAGCTGTGATGGAGAATGTCACAGTGGAATCCATTTAATGTCCTCTTGAGAGCCTTTAGAAGGCAGATTCTTAGCTGATATAGGTCAGCATGACTTGCAGGAGCTGACATTTTGAGATTCGCTCTCCACTGAGACTAATTAGATAGTGCATAGGAGTAAGTTCATGTTTTGCTGCGTGGAGTGAGGTCTGTGCTGTTTTTTCATGAAAGATATCTGTGGAAGAAACTTATGGCTGGGAATAGCAGGCTGGTCTAATCAGGCACCCTCCCAGTTTGTATGGAAACCCTTTTGGCTTCCTTGGTGTCCTCAGAAATGAATCAGTGCAATCAAAAAGATTTCCTCTCTGCTTCCTTCAGGGCTCACTATAGGCTCAGTGTTTTCTGAGCTAACCTGTAAGAGGAAAGGTAATCCGCACACCCTGCACGAGTCCTCTCTGTTGGTGGTCCTTCCTGATTGCTAAGGAGGCCAGGTAAGGGGAAGGTTAAAAGTCTCATTATCTAGAAGCTGTCTGAAATCAGGAAAGGATTAAAGTCACCAGCTTGGGAATTTCACAAGATAGCCGTCCTGTTGAACAAAGCCAGGCTCAAATGAAGCCTGCCTTTTAAAAAGCTTTTAGAGAGTGAAATCTTGGGCTGGCAGGAACAAGGCATGTAAAAATCAAGCACTAATAGAGTTATCTATTTTAAGCTTCTTGTGCGTACTGGAAGAAGGAATGATACAGTATCATTTGAGATATTGATGTGTTTGTAGCTGTTTTTACTTTAACTGCTGTAACAGCTAGTGACGGATGATGCCATTCTAATGAAAAATATTCTTCCATAGAAAAGTAGCGATTTTCTTCAGCGTTTATTGTCCTTTGGGTTTTGAGCTACTTGCGGTTTACTTTGTGTTGCATATTATATTATTTTCCAGTTTGATTGCATTGTGCTGAGTCACAGCTTTTCAATTTCCAAGGGACAAAGGAGCTGGTAGCTGTTGTGTGGGAATATGCACTGCAGTGCTGGGCAGTAGCGTAGTTCAAAATACAAGGGACACCACAAAACAAATAAACAAACAAACAAACAAACACCAAAGAAACCCACCCACCAAAAAAAACCCAAACCAAAACAAAACCCCAACCCCAAGAAACAACCACTTGTGCTTGGCTGTAGTGGTTGGACTTAGCCAGAGTGATCTTCTTGTTCCTGGACTGTAGGGAAAAACATCAGAGGAGAAAAGCCCCCAGCATCAAGGGCCCTCCACCTTTTGTTTCAGAAGTATATTTTATCTGTAAAATTAAATTTTCTAATAGGTGTAACTGATACCTCTGAGGGAAAGAATGTATTGATATACTGTGTACTTCTGCCAGGAAAAGACCAGCTTTTTCAAAATGCCACTATATCTAAAGCAGGAAAGGAAGGCCTAGATTTCTGCTTTAACTTTAGAGAAAGCAAATAAGGCAACAGCTACATCAGCTGTGATCTTTGTTAAGCTGTTTGCTGATAAATTGAGATGTTTGAACGCCATATTAAATATCTCAAACATCACGTCATCCATGACTTTTCTTTGAGTGAAGAAGTCTGTAGAAATACAGTCATTGCAGACTTGCTGACTCAAGCCCTCTGTTCCAGGGTCAAAAGAGAATTGCTAAATACAATTCTGACTAATCTATTCAAAGACATTCCCTTCAGGGACATGTTCTTAAAATTCACTCTGTGAAAATACATGACTGACTGTGGCTGTGATTGCTGTGGCAGTGAGAATCGCTGCTGGCCCATTGGAAACAATCTCCTAAATGATGGGAGGAAAGAGCCTGTCAGAATAAGATTCGCATAGGAAAGTGTCCCTTTGTCTATAAAATTCACAAATTAATGAATCACGTCTGGTAGCAACAAGCAGTGTCCTCTCCTATGTTCAGTCCAGAAGATGTGTGGAGCAGAGCTTGCCTCTCACAAGCTTCTGACAAGTGCACAGTTTTGCCTTTGGAAAGATCACCGTTAAAGGAAAAATTGTGGCAAGACTCAAGGAGTAAAGTTTGCAGAGGGTACAATTTTACTGATTCTTCATGTAGGAGAAAAAGAGAGGTGCCAGCTGAGCACCCCAAAGCCCAAAAGCCAGGTCCACAACTGTAGCTATTGGGGTCTCTTTCAGGTAAACACAGGGCAATATTTTTACCAGTTCCAGTTATTGGAAACCAGTCACTGCCCAGTACAGTGTCTGCACAACCAGTGCAGCATTTTCCACTTCAAAGCAAGGTGCTATTCCACAGGGTTTAGGAGGAAAGTGGGAACTTGCCATCTGATGCAGAGAAGATCTGTACAGACAATGAAATATTCCAAGACAAAGGTTTGCAAACATCCCAGCAATTCCAGGCCTAGCAGCAGGGTGTATTAAGAGAGGAGAAATGGGAAGCATGCACAGCTCAGGGAATATGCTGGTGGAGTTGGAGCTGCTGCTGGGAATATGTTGGTGAAGCCTGTGCAGTTGCAGTCTGCTGTGTGGAGAAAAGGCCATGCACCCCAGCCACAGAAAAGGAGTAAAGCCTAATGCTTCTGGGAGAAGGAAGGTGATCACAGCCTGATCCCTTTACAATGGAGAGGGAATTTCACTTTGCTGCTGTGGACTGATTGAATTCAGAACACATCTGTCCTGGGTGTTGAGTACAGAAGGTGATACAGGAACAGGGAAGAGGACAGTCTGTCATGTTGAGTGCATATATTTTATGTGTCACTGGTTCTAATGTGAATTGTTAATTCTTCCTTGCTGCCTGTGCTAAAATACATCTTTACTGAAGTATAATTTCTGCACTTCAGAAATGAAAGGTCAGTCATTGTGATTTTCATATTATGATTTAAAATGGCACTTTTTTTGATGGATACAAATGGTGCAAAGGTCTTAAAAGATGCATACACAAACACTACTGTGTCTCTCAGCCTACAATATTATATGTTGTTTATGAATATAAACAAGTGCTACCAAGCCTCATAGCAAACTTGAGACATTGGAAGGCCAGCATCTTTATATTCAAAACAAAAAATGGGATAGAATAAAGCAAGATTAACCTGTTTCAATTGCTAACTCTGTTCATAAAATGCAATCAGGCCTGAGACTGGATACTTGATGGAGTGAAATCGCTTTCTCAGTCCCTACTTGACAAGATGTTCCTAAACAAATACTTTATTAACTCTAGAACAAATCAATGTGCTGAACAACCTTTGGGCCCCAACTTCTTCTTCAAGGAACGCATGGTTAGTATATGTTAATGCATGTAAAGTCAGATTTTTCCAATTGACCTGGTATTCGGAAGTAAAATATAATAGCTGATAGGCATGCTTAGCATTTCAGCAGCAGGATGAAGCCATAACTGTCTTGTGAGAAGATGCTTTGGTATTCAGGCAGGTTCACGTTTGACAAAATGAATTTTTTATCATTCTGAAACACTTCTGGCAGATGAATAAAAGTAATTCAGAATATGTTATAGTCTTTAGGATTAGATTATGACTATCCATGGTGTATTTGGCTGTGTAGTTTATCATCTAAATGGAACAATTATCTAGAAGTAAATTTCACTCTACTTTTCTATTAATCTCTAAATAGACAGTGTTTCTCATGCTGTGTTCCAAAATCTCTGCAAAACATAATCTTTTGTCAAGATTCAAGCTGTTTGGCTGTAGCACACTCTTTACAGTTAAACAAATTCATAATGCAGCACTCTGGTCTCAAAAAAAACCCAAAGCAAGTATCAAAAACGCTACCAAATCCTGGGATCATTATTTTTAGTTCTGTAATAAAAAACAGATAGGCAGAAATTTTGTTATTTTCAGTGTTTCAGACAAACTGTGCCCATACAGGTTACTATGTGCACCTGAGATGAGACTCCAGTTTTATCCTCTACTAAGAGGGGGTACTATATTGAGGCAATATGTGAATTATTTATGATCAAAATATTTAGTACAGCTATGTGAAAATCTTGAATAAACCTGACTTAACTTATCACCAAGGGTAAGAATATGAATAGCATTATAATCCAGACATTCTGAGTCACTTTGCCATCATCTTCTGCATTTTCACATTTCTTAGCAAGAACCCGTTCACAAGCTTTGCTAGAAGGTAGGCTGGAATGTCTTTTATCATCTGCTCCATTTTCATGCTGCCTTATGGTTGGGAAGTGTCCGTAAAGCCTTATGGCAGTTATTGTTATCTTCATAGATCTGTGCAGAATCACTCCTCTGCACCTTCTAGGTGCAGAATATCTTCTTTAAAGGGACCGGTTTGAACTGCTGTGGCAGATTATTAACTGTCACACTCAAGATGTACACTCAGATTAACTTGATCACTTGAAAATACATAAATAGAACTTATGTTTAACATTAGGTGATTCTCACTCTCTCTGTTCTCTACATTAAGCATACCAGAGCCAGATTAATACTGGCTTGATGCAAGCAGTAAGTAAATCAGGATAAATGTATGGGATACAACAAGCCTGAGGTGCCAAAAGGTGGAATTATACAGGTTAGTTCTCAGAGATTTGTGGTAGGCAGGCAGGAAGTATTTGGAAAATATTTTTCAGATATTGGGGTGCTGTGGTTTTGGTTTTTGGTTTGGATAGTTGGTTTTTGGTGGTGGGTTTTTTTTTGTTTCTTTGCTTGTTTGGGGTTTTTTTTTGTTTTGTTTTGTTTTGGGGGTTTTTTTGGTTTTTTTTTTTTTTTTGAGATTGAAGCATACAAAAGAGAAAAATGTCAAAAGGACAATAGTATATCCTCATCTACTAAACCTCACCACAGACCTCCACACAAACTACAAATCCATCCCTCTGCTCCAAATTTGCCTTTGGAGTCCAGCAATATGACAGCAGTTTAACAGGACAGTGATGCAATGCAGTAAGCCTCCGTGGCTCCAGCTTTCCCTTGCTCTCTGGCTGCTGTACCTGGGGAAATATCTGCACCAACCTCTGGGAAAGTCTCTCTGGAAACTTGTGAGCCTGCTGGGGGCAGCTAGCCGCAGCAATGGTCACACTCTTGCCTGCTCCTGCCTGGCAGCCTTCTCTTGGAGTCATCTCCACTGTGTGCCCATGTCCACAGGACTCTGGCACCCACACTGGCCTACCTCGTAACTCTTGTCCTCTTCATACCTTTCCATTACGAGCATTAAAGCTGCAGAAGCACAGGTACAATGTCTCAACAGTCAAAATCTTAAACAGCAATTTTCATTTCTGATGTGTTATTTAGCTCTGCTCTAAGACTCAGTTTCTTGTCAGTGAAGAGCTTCCATCCTAAGAAATAAATCAAAGAAATAGGAGACAGTGACCCAAGACAAGGGCTGACTCATGTGCCAATTGAAGCTCAGCTGTAAATACTTCAGGACAAGAAAAATATGAATAAGTTTTATGTTTTAGTTGTAGCACTATCATCTTCAAATGGACTTTTGGAGTGGTTTAATTTTTGGAATTCAAAACCAACTATGTTTAGCATGTAGTGAAATAAGTAAGCAAAAATATTTCATTATAATTATGCCTGTACAAAAATAACATTCTGCAGAAGTTAAAAAGTATTCTAAATATTTTACATCTGGGAGAATACTAGTTAATTCTTTGTATGGTAGAAATATTGAATGAAGCACTGAGAAATCCTTATGAGGGAAGTTTTTATACAGAGGCTTTGTAGAGAGAACCATATATTCAGTTTGAGCATTTCTGTGTGATCAGATACATTAATAACAGCATTCTGGTTTTTTTTTAAACTAATCTGATTATTAGCCATTTTTACCAGCAGGGTTGCTAGTGTTAAAATCTCAAGTATTGAAGAAAGTGTGATTTTGTTCATGCACAATTCCTGCAAAGCTGAAAGTACAACAAATGCTTTCACACATCCCCTGTCTGCTTCATGGCCAAGGCCAGCATCTTGTAACAGCTGCATTGCCAGTAAGAGGGGTTACTACTTGATTACCTAGTGAAGATCCTGAAGTAATTTCTGTTAAAATGAGCTTCAGTTAATATGAGCATGTTAAATATATCAAAAAATCAGCCTCTTTAAGCAGAATCTAACACAGTTTTGCATTCCTTTTTATTACACTTGTTTGGAATGGGAGCTTGAAAATGGTGATAATGGATGAGTTTCTGATCGAAACCAGTATTCAGCAATGAATGAAGCAGCTTTGAGACACGCATGAAAAGGTTCTGATATGGGCAATTATAAATTAACTTTTCCAGAAAATAACGCTTTTTATAATCCCGTTTGATGGGAAGCTGCTGTGTGCCCTGAATAATGAAAGCTCATAACATTGCCAAAAATCATGGCTTTTTTTAATTAAATGTTTTACCGTAATGATAGTTTTTATCTTTCACAATGTAGTTCAGTTATTGTTTCGGATCCTGTGAAACTCCTTCCCTTTGAGGTGGAGGAACATGTAGTTCCTGGATAATACCTTTTTCCAGTAATTTTCAAACCAGTTCTAAAGAAGGTCGCTATAATTAAAATATTCTCTTTTTTAAACTTAAGCTGCATAATGAGTTTTATGAGATAAAATGCTTAAGAAATGGTTTCACAATTTAAAGTATGCCATTCTTTATAGACGCATAGCAGGGAAGAAGTAGAAAATCTACCCTGCTTTCTTTTCAGCCTTTGTTTGATTCTTTTTTATAATCCATCCCTTGTTTTCAGTTATTTTTCAAAAGACTTCAATTTTCATTAGATTTCATCTTATATAAAACACAAAGAATGAAATTACTGCCAGAAATATTGGAGTCCATGTATTATCAGCAGGTTTGGGTCTCTCTCGTGAATGGTCCCACACTATATTTGACCCTCTGTTAATCTGAGCTCATGTGAATATTAGCAGTGTTTCACTGTTTCTCAGTCTTGGGACCCCAAGACCCCCTACAGTTCCAATCTGTGAGTCTGGCAAGAGTCCCCTGAGCTTAGCATTTTCACTTTGGGCTTTCCTGTTGTTTGGCAACAAGGAGCAGGTGTGTTATCCCTCCTTTCTGTGACTGTCTGGCAAACTTTGTGGTGCCTGCACAGGAAGTCAGGGCAGCACACAACAGTGACACTGGAAACACCATCTCTCTGCTGTCCAGCTCCAGCTGTCCCACTGGTTCATCCAGTGGAGGTCCCCAAGGTGGGGGGCAGTGACAGCCAGGCTGTGGGGCTTGAGATGAGCTGCCATGGCTTCTGACTACTGGTTCTGAGCAGCACTGCTTGGCTCTGAAAATGGAGGTTATGCACCACACTGCAGATGTGCAGGAATTATGTCAGTAATTTGCAACAGTGTTGGGAAACTGTTTACAAAATTATTAAATGGATGAATTTGCAACAGCAATCTGAGTCCAACCCTTGACATGACCAAAGCAGTGATTTGAGCTCATTAGCTGGATGAAGCACAGCAAAACAATTTTGAACAGCAGTTGTTACAAACTGTGAGTTATTTCCGAATTACATGTATTTTAGATACATTTTGATTTCTTGTCAACATCATTAAAGAAAGGTGGTATTTGTGAGCCACTTAGCTCTACAATTAATTTGTTTCCAGACTGAACGTCTTCCCTGCCATGTTCTTCTCCTGGTGTGAAAAACCTTAGTAGCAGGTGCCAAACAATTATACATTCCCATCAAACATGGCTTTGTATTTCTCAATTCTTCTGTTTTACTGAGCTGTGTATCTAGTTTTTAGGTATCTTCCTTGCCCTCTGGGAACACAGAAGTACCAGAAAATACACCCTCTCATATTACATTTTGGAGTAAGTTTCTAAACTGCAGGTGCTGCTGTACTTGCACAGATCCATGGCAGGACTCCAGCAATGAGCAGCAGGAGTGAGGTGTCTGGCATTACTCACACTGGGGAGGCAGCAGCTCCTATACCCTGGCACAGACTGGCCCATCCCAGAACACTTAGAGCAGGTGTGATTCCCTGGCTGGCACCTGCCCTTGGATGCTCCTGGAGACCTGAGCCATGAGCAGCAAGAGTTACTGGCCATGCATTCCTCCTGTTGAAGTCACCACGCCTGATGATTCAGCAATAGGTGTGCGTTCTCTACCCCCCAGCCCTTTGTCAGAGGAGTGCAAGTTTGCACATTAAAACAGCATCAATGAAAGTATGAGACTGTTTTCCCACCAAACAGTGCTGAATTAGTCAAACTGAGAACAAAAGGAGCAGTGCTGCAGAGAGAAGCGCTATGGACATGAGAAATCCATGTTCTATGAAATCCATGTTCTACCAACAGTGATCAGATCTTTAGCTTGTGTAATGTTTCATTCTCCAGACAACATTGCTCCAGCACCATAATTCTGATTCAATGTCTGGTATCTAATGCTTTATTAGTTTTTGATTTTCTTTATTCGCTTCAGTGTAAATACCCAACTAGCACTGGAGACAAATAGAAAATTCTTTCTGCTTCCTCACACATTTCATTAACCTTCCCTCTGCCACTTCTTCCTTCGGAGAATTTCTTTCTGAGGCTTCACTGTCATGTCTGGAAACTATTTTTTCCCTTTTATGGATGCAAGGGCATATTTAAAACATGATGCTCCCAAAGTGTGAGTGCTCAGGCATGTCCAGCCAAGAGATGCCAGGCACCAGGGCCCCGTGTTAGGACAGTTTAGGAGATTGTTAAGATGCAGTAGCCAAGACAAGCAGCCATGTGTGACTGTAGCCTTGTATGTTAGTAGAAGAAATTATTTTTTTAATACCTTAAGTAGAAAAACTCTCAAATAGGCCAAATTTCAGGAAGCCAGCCTTTTCCCCTGCTTCTCCTTTCCCTTTTCTTGATCCTTAAGAAAGGAGACATCCTGGCTTAAGGACAGAAATAAAGGGAGGAAAATCAGGACAGATACTACAATGTCCTCTGAGATGAAGGACTAATCATATGGTTTCTGTCTGTCTATGTGCTCTCATTATCAATCTGTTGTTGAAGGCAGCACATGCAGAGGGAAGTAAGTAGATGATTGATTTGCATGAAAAAACTTAATACAGGTCATTGCACTAGACAGGAGAAAAATACATTAACTTAGGATCTGTGAAAGCATCAATGGAAACAATAACTGAACACAGTTAACTTGTTAGTGAAAACCTCTGTCTCTGTCTGGAGCAGGAAGCTTGCCTGCGTCACTGCTCTTGGAAGCTAGTCCATAATGCAATGGAATGGATGAGGGGCTGATGGTCTGGGATATGGCACCAGAGGAGGCCCATGGCAGAGGGTGGGTATCTGGCCACTCTCCCAATATCATGGTTTAGCCCCAACCATAGCCAAGCCTGCGCAGCCTCTCACTCCCCCTCCAGCAGGACTGGGGAGAGGATCAGAAGGGTGAAAGCTGGAAAACTCATGGGTTGACGTAAAAACAGTTTAATAGGCAAAGCAAAAGCTGCACATGCAAGCAGAAAAAACAAGGAATTAATTCAGTGCTTTCCATGAGCAGGCAGTTCATGTTCAGTCATCTCAGGGAGAGCATCTCACATAATGGTTACTTGTAAAGACATAACTCTGTCACTCCAAATGTCCCCTCCTTTCTTCTTCTTCTCCCCACTTTATACCCTGAGCATGATGTCACATGGTCTGGAATATTCCTTTGGTCAGTTAGGTCACCTGTCCTGGTTCTGTCTTCTCCCAGCCTCCCAAGGACCCCCAGCTTCCTTGCCAGAGTGGCAGTACAAAAAGCAGAAAAGCCTGCTGAGCAGGCTGAGCACTGCTCAGCAACAACAAAAATATTTCTATACTATTAGCCTGTTTTCAACACAAGACCAAAACACAGCCTCATACCAGACCCTGTGAAGAAAATTAACTCTATCCCAGACAAATCCAGCATACCCAGGATCAATGCATAATTTTTGTCACATTATGGAGCTGCAAAAGTCATAAAAACAGCTTTTGCTTTGGGAAAATGGCAATACAACTTTCATAGAGACAGTGCATGAAATGCTTTCCATGGTTCTACAGCAATGTATTAACTTTGGTCCCTAGCTGCTGATTGAACATATTTATGTCAAGAGGCCCTTGTGTCATTCGTTTCCTCCTTCCTCCAGCAGCCCCAGCTGGTGGACCATGGTGGTGGCCCTGGTGAGGCCTGGCAGACTGTTCCTACCCCAGGCCTGTTGCTGCTGCTACTGGCTCCAGCAAGGGACTGCACTGGAGGCCACACAGCAGAGTCCTAAAATTTCAGAGAAGTTGTAGAGCAGGGCCAGAGAGTGCCTTTACTTTTACAGCCAAATCAATGTTGAAAGGTGTGGAGATTGGAGTGGAAACATTATTATTGCAGACAATAAAAAATAGCATTTTTCTACCCCAGGAGAATCCTCTCAGAGTACTGAGTAAATTGAAGCCTTGGCCTTGCAGGTGTGCATGGGTGAACAACAGATCTCTTCTGGTTTTAGTCTCATCTCATTGTGAATGCTCTGATCCTCCATTTAAGTTAGGACAGGCCAAAGATGGGATAAACCTGTGCTGGGGCATCACCCATGGCACAATGTCGTGGTTTAGGGCAAATTTGGAGGAGAATTTCCAAATTAGGGCTCCTCCAGTAAGCAAACCCACACAGCCCCTCCCCCCAACCGGTTCGGGAAGGATTCCTCGGAGAGGAGTGGAAAGAACCTGTTTATTTACCAGGCACAGCACCCCCAGCACACAAAATGAACAATACCAGATGACACCGCTCTGAAACAGATGACAAATTCAGAAAGTCTCTCTTGGGGGGTGGTCACTCTGTTCTCAGTCCCTCCGGCGCTGGGGCAGCTGCTGCAGGCCAGAAGGTGCAGGATCTTGGTGTTTCTCAGGTCCCAGTCCGGAGCAGGTTCGAAATGATCAGAAAAAGGAAAGGAAAAACCGTCCAGGAAGAAATTGGACAGTTTAGCTGAACTAGCTAAAGAGCAAAAGCAAGCAGAAGCGAAGCAAGCAAGAGCGAGAGAGAGCAAAGCGAAAAGCAAAAGCAGAAAAAGCAAAAGCTGCAGTCTCTGTGTCCCGCCAGGCTGATAAGAAAACCAAAACAAAACTTTCCCTCTTCAGAGCCGGTCTTAAAGGTACAGAACATAATATCCAACATTAACAGAACACATGAATGGGGATACAAGCATCATAACGGCACCCTAGGATACACAACTATGGTCCACCCAAAAAACAATGCTTGTTCCCGAGCAAAGGAAATGTCAAAGTTTCACGAAGGATAGAGAAAGTGACACTTTTGTTGAGATGTCTCTGAGGCAACAACTAACCCCTTTTGCTCCCACTGGTAACCTCCAGGAAGGCAGATCTCCTTCTATTCTCACTGTCCCTTCTCAGCAATCTCCAACTTCTACTTCTGGCCTCTTTGACCCAGTACTCCTCTATTTGACTTTCTACTACCACCTGTAGAGCAGCAATGCCCAGCAATGCCCAGCATTTGTGCCCGGTTTCTGCACAAATATGCAGAAACTTTTGCTGTAGCTCAATATATAGATGTGAGTGTGTGATAATCCTTTATGAAGGTAGGAGTTTGTATAAGCAAACAGCAATGATGTATTAGCTTCCAGGAAGAGGTTAAGCATGCCTTTGTCCGTTTGTACCTAATTCCTCTTGGCTGCTGTGAGGGAAAGAGACACAAATTTTACGTTCACAGTTGCCGCTGAACATGAGACATCAGTGCCTCTGTGCCACAAGATAAGGCACAAGTAGACTGTTTCCTGGGAACATTGAACCATAAAGGAGGGGCATGAAATCTGAACTTACAAGTACCAGGGTTCCCCAGGATACTTCTGACTGTTTTTCCAATGCAATTTCCTTTCTCAGAAAAGCCACCTGTGCAACACAACTTGGACTATTGCAAAATATAGGTTTAGAGGAAGAGATGCTGATATGAAATATTCATAGGGAAGGGGTTGTTTTTTCCCTAAAGGTTTCTTCCTCCACCTATTGAGATCCAAATGCAAAATACCATCTTGATCAAGTGTTATGTCTGGAACAGAGAAGACTTTTTGTTTGAACCAGTCTTGAAATAAATTGCTGCTTACTGTGTTGTCTTAGAGTGATTAGTTCATGTTTGCTGCTCCTCTGTTCTGCAATCTTGCTATTGTACTCTTGTCTGTCTGTGAACAGTTTAGTGTCACTAAAAGCTCCAGAACAAAGTGTGAAGACCACAGTGACTCTTGTGAGTTAACTTCTGAACATTTTGGAGCAGCTGGAATATTTTATCTCTTTGGGGTTGCAAATATTATGTGATGCCTGGGGATAGGGTAAGGAAAGAAAATATGGGAAGTTCAAATGTGTAATTTTAGATGGAAGGATTATTAACTTTGTGGGAAGTAAATTGTGTTATAGCTGAGAGATAGGAATATTTGATTTCTTGACTGGGGCAAAGCTTTCTGCCTCCCAGTAATTCACTGTGTCAAAACAGATCCAGCTTGCAAGTGCTAAGCATGAAAATGAAGGTGAGAGGTGATGCAGGGGGCTGATGACAGGATTACAGGGTTCAAGAAGATAGAAACAACCACATAGACTCTAAGGTGGTTTAAGCTGCTTGATTTTGTTTTGTCTCAGTACAAGCTGGGTTTTTACATGATTTTTCTCCCAGAGCAATGCATTCAAGCAGGTGGGGAGCACTCATTGTTTGGGACTGTCTTGCCCAGAAATGATCTCATATTTCAGCTGTGCTGGGGTCTGCACTCCCTCCCAGTGCAGCACTTGGCAAACCAGGTCCCTGGTGATGCCTGGCGAGGCAGGCTCTCAGAGCGTGGAGTGTTTGCTTTGCGATTTGTTGGGGTGGGGGATGTGTGCCAGTCAGTCTGCAGCTGAAGGCACAGACCACGGCTCAGCGGTACTGAGCAGGGAGTGTGGCTGCTCCGCAGTCCCCCGACACGTCTTCCAGTCCATTTTAATTGGCTGCAGCTTGAATTTGCATTCTGCCTTTTTTGACATTCATCATGTGGGTAATAGATGCACACGCAGGCTGTTCTCATACAACAAAGAAGGTGCGGAGCTAATTTAAAAGCACTTGTGAAAATTCCAGCTTCAGAGGGCTTATTAAAACAAAAGACCCCAAACTGCTAGGTGTACTTCTCTGCAGTGAACCTGGTTATTGCTGACCTTCATCGTAGATTACCACAAGCTGTTTTTTGCCTTTCTTAATCAACACACATATGTCTGTAAGGGAAATACTGCCATTGCATTATACATGTACATTCCAAATGCTGTATTTACACAGAAATAAATGTTTTGTATTTCAGGTTTTAATCCATTCTTTAATACACTTTTTTTTCTCCCCATTTTTTGGTATATTTTCCCCACAGCAACATATTTGGTTCTTTTTTTTTTCGTCTCAGCTCCTGGGTTATTTGTGCCTCTGTTTTTATCTGCAAAAATCAATACAGTGGGCCAAACTCAGCTTTGGTGTAACTATATTGGATTAAAAGTGCAGCATTGTCACATTTTATATTGCATTTAAATATTAATTATTAATGTGTGTACCTAGTACATTGATTTAAAGGGCACTGCATAAGTTAAATGCTCATCCGTAAAATTAAAACTATTAAAACTGAGTGACATTGCAGAAGTATTCTTCTGCTCTCACCAGAATCCTGGGCAATTGCAACACTGTTTGTCAGACACGGACACAAAAAACCTGCAAAACTCTACTCAACAGAGAGTAGTGCGAAGAAAAGCAACTTTCCTTGAGCTCTGCAACTTGCTATGTGTGTGTGTAATTATCACAAGCAGTGGGGAGGAAATCATAACTATGAGACACATGTAGACAGAAATATATCTTTTCATACATAAAATTACATTCTTCAATATACATTTTTACTTTGGTTGTACTTCTCACTGACCCTATGTGGTTTTATAATCTGAAGAAAAACAATTGCAGAGAATCACAGAAGGGCTTGGATTGGCAGGGACCTTAAAGATCACCTTGTTCCAATCCCCCACCATGGGAAGGGACATCTTCGACTAGACCAAGTTGCTCAAGCCTCCATTCAACTTGGCCTTGAACACTTCAAGGGATGGAGCATCCACAACTTCTCCAGGCAACCTGTTCCAATGTCTCACCACTCTCAATAAAATTTTTTCAGTGATATCCAATCAAAATCTCCTCTTTTTTCAGTTTGAACTGTTCCACCTTGTTCTATCACTACCTGCCCCTGTAAAAAGTCCCTCTCCAGCTCTCTTGTAGCCCTGTTTAGGTACTGGAAGGGTGTTAGAAGGTCTCCTCAGAAACTGTTTTCCTCAAGGCTGAAAAATCCCAAGTCTCCATCTGTCCTCCTAGGAGAGGTGCTCCACCCCTCTGATCATCTTCATGGCTGTTGCTGTGTAGTAAGAAACAACACAGACTCACCAGAAGGCTGGCTTGCACAGCATCCCACATCTTTACTTCAGATCCTCTTTTATACATTGTTCCAATACAGATAGACCTGATTGGTCAATTAATCAATACATTTCATCTGATTGGCTAATTAACAAAATGCCTTTCTTATAAACAATCTTTGAGAAAAACAAGAAAACAGAAAGTAGGAAAACAACACCTGCAGTTTATAATAATAAACTATCATCATCTATCTTCAACTCCCTAAAGTCCCACAAGGCAATTCTGGAAAATTTTATCTGGTTTTCTCACTCTCTGACCAGGCTGTCACATCCACACATGGCCCTTCTCTGGACTCTCCCCAACAGGTCCATAAACTTTTGTGCTGGGTCCCCAGAGCTGATGCAGCCCTGCAGGTGGGGTCTCAGCAGAGTGGGGAGGGGGGTGTCAGAATCCCCTCCCTGGCCCTGCTGGCCATGCTGCTTTGGATGCAGCAGAGGATAAATTTGGCTTTCTATCATGGACAATCTTTTACAATTCTGAGAAACCTGCATGTTGAGGAGAGGGTTTTTCCCCCCTACATGTGTTTCATGAAGGGATGCATGGTAAATGCTTGAGCCCAGTCCCTCGCTTTACTCCAGCTTCACTGTGTTCTCAGCCAGCCTTGCTCCCCAGGGATAACATGGGTCCCAGGCCAGCCTTTCTGAGGGCTGTTTTGCAAGGCGTGGGATTCACTCTCTTTGTTTGGGTGACAGACTATGAGAGCAGGCAATTACATTTCCTGAAAGGGTAAAAGGCATTAATCCCTCAGTGAAATGTTGTGGCAATGTTGGCAGCTCTTAGTCCAGCCATTCTAGGGGAGCAATGCCTCCGTCCCTTGTGTCGCTTCCAGGATCCTCAGTTATATCTTTTAGCAATCTGTGGCAATGCTACCAGTTTGTTGTCAGCATTAATTATGTCTGAGATGATCATCATCTTTTTGATGCTGGCACATATATTAGTAATAGGGATGTTGTCACTAGCCTTAAAATTAAATAATATTGGGGCATTCTTGTTTGTGTTTATCAGTGAAGTATCTGGGAATGTCTCAAGTGCTACAACTTACCCCAGCAGTATCAATGTTGTGCTTCTCAGGAGCTGCTGGACTGAGAAAATAAGCTATGAGTAAAATAAAACTGCAGGCAATTTTTCTCTTTCTAGGCCTAGAAAACCTGTAGGATAAAGAGTTGGTTTAAAACTGTCTTTTAACATTGTTTTCAAAACATTATTTAGCAATTCACTGATACAGATCACAGAATATTCTGATTTGGAAGGGACCCACAACTCTCAAGGGAATGGCCCATATTGAACCTGCAATCTTGGTGCTATTAGCACCATGCTTTAAACAACTGAGCTAATCTCTGTTCTGCAATGAAAAATAATCATGGCTACATTTGTCAGCAAAAGCTTATTTTTCTTCTAAGTGGCACAAGATATGAGTCTTCTTTATATAGCTCAGCTGTAGGGGAGTGATGTTTTGCCTGGGTGCTTCAGTGTGTTCAGTAACATGTGCCCAGCCCAAATCCTGCTCTCACAAGCAGCAGCAGCTGGGGCTTGGGCCATTAAGTCTGCATCTGATGGCTTGTGCTGTGTGATGTTGGGAAAAGCCCCTTTTGCAGATCAAAAAGCCATGTGGTAGGCTGAAGGACTTTGTGGAGTTTGTCTATAGTAATTCCTCCCTAGGGTTTTATATGCAGAATATAGTTGTGCTGTTGAGAGAAAATAAAGATATGACATGCCCTCTGGTTGCATGTTGTGTCAGACAGTAGGAAAAAAAATACGTTCATGCTTGTTTTTAATGCTGTGCTTTTCCTTTTCCTTTGGTGCATTGCCATATTTTTTTCCATGTTCAGTTTTCAAAGAGTATATTTACACTTTCTTCTGCGATGAATAAAAAATACAAAGAGTATATTTACATTTTCCTTTGTGATGAATAAAAAACCCCAAAAGCCAATACTTCTCTTCACAGAGACTCTAATTTATACCAGATGGATTGATCTACAGGAACACGGGAGATTTGCTGTGCATAAAATATGGGACTGTCACAGCTTGTGCTCTGTCAGAAAGGAACTGGTCTACAGACTATATGGTTTATAGCAGAAAATATTTTTAAAGTTTTGTACAGATGGCTGACCAGTTAAACCAGCTCTGAAGCACTCTAAAAGACTGCCAGAGATATCACAGCATGCTTTACTGACCAAATTGCTTGGGATTCTTTAATGCCATTTCCCTCTTATATGTCTGCATATTGTAGCATAGTTATACATAAGGTGCTTTTCTGCTGTTCCTGCAGAAGAATAAATGGAGTAAAGCTTCTGAAATTGATGAAGACAAATAAGATTTCTTTTGCATACATGCACATGGAAAGTTTGGTCTCCAACCTGTGCTGAACCTGTACACGCATTTATCTTGTTGCACACATGTGCTCTTTAATGTGTGTTTAGGTAAGAGGTAACAACCACAGACACACACACACTATGTGGATATGAATATAGGACAAGTTGCCCTTTAGCTGCCAGAATATCCTCAACACATTGCCTGATTCATCAGAGCAGGGTATAAATTTCATACTTTTTCACGTAGGTTGTCTGAACAGGATGTACAAAAAAAAACCACCCCTAGTTAGACTGCTAGGTAGGGTCTTGCTTTTTATAGCATATATTTTATTTCAGCAAATTTTAGAATGGCAATAACAGCTTTCAGTGCCATTAGTGGCTTCATCCAAGAGACTCTGAGTTCTTTAAAATCAATTACATTTTTAAACAATGCATCAAGTACAATATTGCATTTTTCTATAAGGCATAAAATATTTTGGAGAGGTCAGGCTCCTCTCTGCAGTCTTGGTTCAATGTAGTGACCCAAGGATGAACTAAGCTGGAGTATTCTGACCCTTAGGCAATTTTTCAGCCATTAAACCCCTTAGTCAGAAGCTGAGACTTAAGCAAATGCTATCAGCTGGAAAACAGGCATTTTGAAAAGAAAGGAAGGGAATATCTGGATAAAGGGGAGACCTGCACCCTTTAGACACCTACAGATTCAAACAGCTGCTTCATGGACAATTTCCTACATCACTGTAAGCATTCATCAAAGCACTGGTATTATCCAAATAAATAATACTCTCAAATGGCCTTCACTTTCACTTCAGTGGGAAAAGGCTTGCAATCTGCCTACCTTGGTGTGTCCTATTGGTATAGTAGCCCATCAATACAAGGGAAAGCAACTGTTTCAGCTGAGACTGAACCTCAGCCCTTCCTGAATCACCAAAAAATCAATATAACTATTGTCTTTTGCCTGCTGTTGTCCTGCCCTTCATGTCTTCTGAAGGGCATAGAAATTTTTGAATTATCTACATTTAATGTAGAATGATTCCCATGATATTATTTTTCTAAGGCAAGTGCTTGAATAAGGGCATCTAGTCTAGGATTTCACTTGTATAGAGAGTGGGAAAATTGTGTATATCCCCAAAGATCTAAAAGGTCACTGCCCAGTTCCCAGGTGGCTCATGGATTTTCTGGATGACATGAATAAGTTAAATGTGCTATGTTAAGTCTTCTGTGTGTTTGAGTCTTGCATTGAATAGGGAAATCTGTGCTTAGGCATGCTTGGGCATTAGGATCAACCATTTTCTCTTTTCCAGGCACATATATTTACAGCAAATCCCCTCCTATGAAAATATTCACATATTCTTACAGAAAAGCAGCACAAAGACAATTGGGTCAGTCTTTGTGATCCATACTGGTGAGACACACAAGGAGCTGTGCAGACACTTTTGCCATCATAATATTCACATTGAATGCTACAGCAGAGCTACTGTGAATAGGGATGGGGACCTCAGCTCCCCACAGGCATAGCCCAGAGCCTGATGAACAGAGCTGCAGGGAAGCAGCTGGAGTTCTGCCTTGGGCAGGATGATGAGCAAGGTGACATTTTATGTATTAGGATTAAAGGGCAGACTAAAAAAGGTGACACTGCAGTGAGTATTTGCTACAGGCCCTCTGATAAAGAGGAGGATGTGGATGAGCCCTTTTGCAGACATCTGGAAGTAGCCTCACTGTCATGAGTCCTGGTTCTGGGCACTTCAACCTCCCTGATGTCAGTTGAAGGAAAAACACAGCAAGGCTGTGATAACAATCTCTGAGGTTCCTTTCAGGTCACCCCTGATGTTAAGTTTCTTGTAGAGGCTGTGAAGGATCCAACAAGGAAATGTGTACTGTTGGATCTTATACTAATCAACAAGAAAGGCTGGAGGCAGCCTTGACTGCTGGGACCATGGATGGTGGAGTTCAGTATCTGGCAAGGATGAAGAACATCAGATTGCAGCCCTAGACTTCAGGAGAACTAAGTGCAGCCTCTTCAGGGAACTTCATGGAAGAATGCCATGGGAGTCCCCCTGCAGGAAAGTGAGTCCAACAAGCTGGTCAGTATTTGAAGATTCCTTCCTCCAGGTTCAAGGAAGATGTATCCATCTCCCTGGGCTAGTAAGTGAGGAAAAGTAGACTTGCATGGTTGAACAAGGAATGGGGAAAACCCAGACATGGGATGGAAGCGGGGACAGAATCCCTAGGATGAATACATGGATATAGTCAGCATATGCAGAATTGCAGTGAGGAAAGCCAAGGTGTAGCTGGAATTAAATATGACTAAGGACAGGAGGAAGAGCTTCTTCAAATATATCAGTAACTAAAGAAACAAAAATATATCAGTATATATCGGTAACAAAAGAAATATATCAAAATATATCAAATATACCAGTAACAAAGGAAATTAGGGAAATTGTAGGTCTGCTACTGAATGGAACAGGGCCATTCACAATTAAAGTTGTAGAGAAAGCTGAGATACCAAATGCCTCTTTGCTTCTTCTTTACTGGCAAGCCCATCCCTTAGGGAAACCCTGACCCAGGAGACCAGGGAGAAGACCTGGAAGAAGGAATACTCTCCTTTAGCTGAGAAGAATTGGGTTAGGGACCATTAAGTCAAATTTGACATCGCCAAGTTTGCACTTGTGGCTCTGATGGGGTGCATCCACAAGTGCTGAGGGAACTGAAGCTTCATTGCTATTTCACTCATTATTATCTTTGAAAGGTCATAAAGATAAGTGGTGCCTGAGGACTCAAAGAAAGCAAGTGGTACCTCAGTCTTCAAAAATGGGAGGAAGGGGGACCCAGGGAACTACTGGCCAGGCAGCCTCACCTTAATCCCTAGAAAGGTGAAGGAATGGCTCATCCTGGTGACCATTTCTGAACATGATAACAAGAAGGTGGCCAGGAGTAGTCAGCATGGATTGATCAAAAAGAAATCATGCTTAACCAACTTGATTGCCCTCTATGATGAACCAGCTACATGAATGGATGAGGGGAGAGTAGCAGATGGATGTCCTGAACTTTGGAAAGTCTTTTCTTGATGTTTCCCATAATATCTTCATGGACAAACTCGGGGATGGGGGCTGCATGAGTGGACAGAGAGGTGGATCAAGAACTGACTAACAACAGAGCCCAGAGGGTCAAAAATCAGAGGCCTGTCACTGGTAGTGTCTCCCAAAGTTCATTACTGGGGCTGGTATTGTTTAACTTGTTCATCCTTGACTTGTCAAAGGTGGAATGTGCCTCCTCAGCAAATTCACTGAGAACACGAAGCTGGGAGGAATGGCCAGCGCTCTGGAGTGCTGTGCAGCCCTTTAGAAGGACTTTGGCAGGTTGGAGAGATGGGCAGAGGAGAACCATCTGAAAGTCAACAAAGGCAAATGGAGGGTCCTGCACCAGGGGAGGAAAAACCCCAGGCACCAGCACAGGCTGGGGCTGCCCTGCTGGGGAGCAGCTCTGTGGAGAAGGACCTGGGGGTCCTGGTGGACAAAAAGCTTCCATGAGCCAGCAGCGTGTCCTGGTGGCCAAGAAGGCCAATGGTATCCTGGGGGGCATGAGGAAGAGCACTGCCAACAGGTCATGGAAGGTGATCCTGCCCCTGTACTCAGCCCTGGTGAGGACAAACCTGCAGTGCTGTGTCCCGTTCTGGGCTCCTCAGTATAAAGAAACTAGAACATCTTTATTGCCAAGAAAGTTTGACGAGCTGGTCCTCATCACTTTGGAAAAGACTGTGAGGATTTATTAACAATGTATGCAAGTGCCTGAGTGTCAGAGGATGGAGCCAGTCCCTCTTTGATATTGCTGAGCAATAGGACAAGAGGCAAAGGACATAACCTGATGCACAGGAAGTCCCACCTCAACATGAGGAAGAACTTCTTTACTATACATGTGACTGAGCCCTGGAACAGATTGTGCAGAGAGGCTACAGATTCTCTTTCCCTGGAGATGCTCCAATTACACCTGAATACAGTCCAGAATCCTGAGGACCCTGCTTGAGTACGGAGGTTGGACTATATGACCTCCAGTGGTGCTTTCCAACCCTAACCATTATGTGTTTCTGTAATTCTGTGGATGGAAGTCCTAGTCCTCAACCCCTGCCTACCCCATTGGATAGATATCCTTACTCTGTGCCATCTGGGTTTCTGTTGTTTTTGACATGTTTTGATACATGGTAGTGCTGCCCACATCTCCCAGAGGAGCTCAACATCATTTCCTGGAAATCATTTAGCAGCATGACTGTGGGGATCTGCTGAACTGGACTGTCTTCCCCAGTACAGCAGTTTTGACGATTTGCAGCTGGTGAGGAAGATGTTCACAGCAGAGCCTGTATCTGTCTTTCAAAGGTTCCCACTGTGACACTGGCAGTTTTCTGCCTTAAGAAAAAAATGTAGTCTTTGGATTTCACTAATTTTCAAAGGCTCAGTGCATTTTAACTACATTGTCTGAATCTGTGGAATGATAAAATGGCAGCAATAAGTTTGAGGGGCCATAAGGGTGAGTTTGGCTTCTGCATATTGTCTTTGGACGAGATATTCCAATGACAGGAAGTCTAGACATTTGCCTTGAAGAGTTAAGCTTTTAGGAGTAATGTATGCTTTAGTGTCCCACTGTAAATAATTCACAAAATGTCAGCTGATGTCAAGAAATGGAAACATTTGAATGCAACTGAGATGATCAGTCATGTCTTTGCTTCTAAAGCAAGGCTGGAATTGTGCAGGAATAATGCAAAGTACTTTAAATATGCAGTCCTTATAAACTGCTCATCACAGACATTAAATTGAAGAACATTCTCTTCTTTCTTCCCCTACCTTCAAGCAAAACCTTTGGCAGAACTTCCTGTCTTGGTATCACATACAGTTGGCAAAATCCTGGTGCTGTAAAAATTTGATAATGCAGGAAAAAAAACCCAAAGGCCATAAAACACATTAAAGTGACTCTTTCAGCCTTCTGCCTGTTTTTAGAACAACACTGTCAGCATTGATTCACACATCTGACTTTCACCCAAGTGAAGAAATCTTTTTTTTTTCAAACCTGGGGGAAGAAATCCGCTCCCAGATTTCAGGCTTCTGCTTTCTCTCTTGGGTACTATATTCCCAAGAGTGAGTGCTGGGTGCTCTAGAAGACTTGGGCCTGCAGCAGCAAGAACCAAGGGTCAGTGGTCAAAAACCATGGGGAATGATTCTACAGTCAGCATAAATGCAGAATTGATCTGTTTTGTAATATGGCCACTTAGACTTTTGGCATATTTTACCAATCATATCCACACCAATTATTAACTTATAAGCTTTGTTTTCTCTGCATTTCTCTGTCTCCGAAAATTGTCAGCCCTCCAAATGGCTGGTACTGTAGGGGCTGGGCAGCAGATTTCATTCTGTCTCTTGATATCCCTTAGATAGCAAAGTAAAAAGATGTATCAAAAATATGTGTTATTTTCTCCCTTTCAGTATCAGAGGACAATGGCAATTCTGTGAAGCAAGGATCATAAAGTAAGGCAGATTTAAAATACTGTAGCAAGAACCAACACTTCCAGTCAGGCTCCTGCAATACCAATGTAGAAGTGGGTTTTGTCAAATTTGTGTTGTGTGTCTCCCACTTGCTTTGATAATCCACTGCTGAATCTATGCATTTAATTTCTGTAAAAATTAAAATCCTGCAAGTAAATCCTGCAGGAGGCTTTCATATGACTGGAATGGAGTGTTCATTGACCAAAAGGGCAAAACTGAACCCTTTCCTGGGCTCAGCTTTGCTTCTGCAGCATGCTCCATGCCGGCTGCTGTGAGACCAGACCAAGGCTGTGCCCATGTCTGTCCCCAGTCCTCTGGCACCTGCCTTCACCCAGGCATGATGGCACTCCATTTGTCCTCCTCCCCTCGAAGGACAGGCATGCATGGTCTTCCCTGACAGCAGGGGAGTTGTGAGAGCCTTTGCCCCATCTTGCCCCTTTGCTTTCTAAATTACTAATTGTAAATGAGCTGCCTTGGAGGAAAAAAGGGAAACTGACTTCCTGACCCACTCAAACAGTGTTAGCAAACACTTGCCTCGTGGGTGATGCATGGAGTCATGACTGCCCTGAGAAAATGGGCCAATTCTGCTTGTTTGAAGACAAGAACATTTGAGGGGAGGACCCTTTATCTAGGCTGTGCCGTCAGCACTCAGGAAGCAGTCACAGACTGGAGAGTGTGTGTTACCCTCTTCCTGGGAAACGACAGGTTGGACGTGGTGCAGACTCACAGGGTGGAAGGCTGGCTCTACAGCTTTCTCCAGGAGCCCTGGGGCAAAAAGGGAGTAATTGAGCCAACACCAAAACTCTTCTGGTGGCTGCTAATATAACTTGAAAGGTGCTATTTCTCAGAAGGAGGTGATTCGTAAAACTCCCTGTAGCATCCTAGTGCAGAGAGGATGAAGATGGTGGCACTGGAAGCCTTGTGAAAAAAGTCAAGGGGCCAAAGAGGCTATCTAGATCTGACTGCCCACCCCAGGCAGGGAGCAGGAATCTTGCTGTCACCACACACCCTCACGGCTTTTTAAGAAAGGCTTGTTTGCTGCGAAAGTGCATACATTGCATCTGCAGCAGCATCTGCAGGGCTAATGGAGCTACTGTACCAGAAGATGTTGCTCAATGATACACAGCATTTTTTACCACTCTGATCAATGGGTATCAAGAGAAACTGCAGAAGATCTTTGAAGGAGAGAAAAAAAACCCAAACATATAAATGAGAATGACTGGCCTGACAGTAAATTCAGTACAGTTTCTGAGAAACTCAATGTTACTGGATTGTGTTCTTATTATAGTCTTGCAGGAACTGTTAGAGCCAAATATGATATCAGAAAATATTTACAATGTTAAAGTAATGTATGGATTTAATAGTAATGAAGGAGTAGGGAAACATGTTTTCATTGTGCCCTTTGTTTTTACTTATCAGAAAGGCACCAGATCCCTAAGAGCTACAGTCTGTGCAAGATCATTGCATTTCTGTATCTGTGTGATACATAATTACCATCTGGAAGACAAATTACCTGCTATGTAGGCACTGTCAAGATAAATGAACAAAAATCAGCCTTGTAATTGTTCTGTTTATTTTTGAAAATGACCTTTTGATATCACTTGGAAATTTGGCTCATTATGTTTAAAACGGAAAATATGAAATGATATTATTTTCGGATGTTTGGTATAGTAGAAGGAACAATACAATACATTTCATGGATTTGCATTAACAGCACCATAATCTTCCATTTGCAAAGATATATTAGAGCAAAGCAACACTTGGATCCCATTTCAATTATTTGTGGTTTAGGAGATCAAATAGCTTTTGTGATTTAACATTTGCTTCTAAAACTCCTTACACTGATTTGTTCTTACTTTGTGCTCTGCTTGTGTCTTTTCATAAACTAGTGAGTGGTCTGCAATCTCAAGGTATGGTAGGACCAATATTAAATTCATTACACTTTACCTACCCTTTTCCAGTTTTTACAGGAGTAATTGCTAATAAATACTGGCTGTAGACCAGAGGAAAGATGTATCACAGTGACTGCAGCAACGAGCAAGCTGGCATGAAGAGCACTGGGATACTCTTCAGCACCATATACTGTCTCACCCTTGGGAAGGTACAGAAAAGGCCCTGGATACCACCCCTAGCACCATTCCAGTAGGCTTAGTGCTGTGCATTTACTGACTTAACATTTAATCTTTACAAAAGCTCAAGCTTTTAAGATTCCCACTTGTCTCAAAGGCTGAAAACAGAAAAACAAGGAAAATTTTTGCTATGCAAAAACTGTAACAGTAGCAATATATTATGGCGTTGCAAAATCCCTCTCCTACCTTGCTCTCTCCCTACTGTGCTTTCCTGATCCTTCTCTCTCCCACCTGACCAAACTGGTTTCTTCCCCCCCAGCCCTTTGGCAGCACTGTCTTATTTTCACCTTGACTAAAGTCCATAATCACTTTTTTCTTTGCTATTTTGGTGCAGCTTGGCATATTTGGCCTCCCCTGGTGTATCTCTTGTTTTTTTTCTTGCTGTTGTTCTGCTGGGGACTGGGCTGTCTTGTTTTATCACCTTGCTATACCTGTGGGCAGCCTTCATTGCGTGTTGCAGTCAGAGTATGCTGTGGGACACGTAGTTCTTCCTTAAAAGCACCGCAAGCTTATGTGAAAGAGCAGGGTCCTGGGTTACATTAACTGATGGCAGCAAGCAGTGCAAGGTGTGTGCCTTCTGGAGAAGAAATATTTTAATGAATAAATTAGATGAATCAGTGCTCATGAAGCATGTATTCCTCTCTGTGGCTTTTCCTAACTGTTTTAGTTTTTTGATTTGCATTCTATACATTTATTCTAGCCTAAATCTGTGCATTAGGTTCACTGGCAAGAACAGCAATCCTAATAAATATTGGCCTTCCAGCTAAGCTTTTCTCCCAGATTTTTACAGGCTTTTGCCTGATTTCCCACTCAATTACTCTCTCCTTCTCACTAACTGCTGCCCATCTGCCCTGCAACCCTATGGAGAAAGCAAGTTAGGGGTTATTGCCATGAACAGGGTTTGCTCATGGCCAGCACTGACCACCAGCAATATGGGCTAGGGGCAGCATCTGTGTCCATCTGCTGAGTCATAGGATCAAGCCATGAGAAGCAGCCCAATAAAGAGCTGGCCTGCAAAGACTGATGGTGGCAAGGCAGAGCATTATGGGCTCACAAAATCAGTTTAGAAGCCAAAAGGTAAACGCTTACAATCAGTAAAAAAAATTGGCAGACCTGTGATGATGAAGATAGTCATAAATGTAAGTCAGAAATGTATCTTAGTTCTCCCCCACCATCTTATAATGAGGCATAAGACTGGCAATCCACAAGCATATGCATGGAGATCACAGATGGTTTCTATATGAGGCACCCTTAAAATAGCCCTAGGACTAAAACTGCTCTGTCTGCTCTCAGTGTGCTGATGTTTTGCATCTAGTCCTGGGGCTTGCTCCAAAAACTAATGTTTTATCAGCACTAAGAAGCAACAGAAGAGATCTAGGAGGACTCTGCATTTGCTTACTGCATTCTTCCAAGGACAGATGATGATAATTTATCATTTTCTTTACATTCTAGATACACTAATAGAAGGGACATCAATATTCTATTACTTTTTCCAGCAGCGTCAGTGTTTGGAATCCATTTCAGTATATATTGTAGCTGGCTGACCTTTGAATCCTCCTTCTGTCAGTTAAATGCAGAATTTTTGGAGTCACAGTCAGTTTTTACATATGGCTATGTTTTTTGTGCAAAAGACAAAATATGGAACAAATAGGAGAAAAATATATTTCTCTGCCTGAAAACTTTTTGAAATATGTAGAATAAAGGACCTGTAATGTAAGATTTCTAATGCAGATCCTTGTAAAACTAATCCCCCTTCAGAAGCAAAGAAATTTGAAATGACTGTGATGCCTTGATTATTGAAAACCTAACAGGAAGATCAAGTTCATGAGGAACATGCTCCATTTGGAACAGATCATCTACCAAGGCAAAGCATGACCAGAGATAGTTGGAAATTTCCACCCTTGGATTTTTATTTCTGCTTAATAGGGTTGTAGTTAAAAGTTTTTCCTTTGAATGTTGGGAGTTTTTAAAAAATTTTTAAGGAAGATACCATTTTAGGACAATAAAAGAAAATGGAAATGACACTTGATAATTTGTCATCCTTCGCCATTTTTGCATCTGTTTAATGTACTGCTATTAGAATTTATTCATAAATGAAAAATAACTTTTAGAATTGCAACAAAAGTGGAAAAAATATGCAGATTCTCATGTAGCTTGTATGGGGACTGGATTGATTGTCAGTGATTATTTTAATTTCTTTGGTTCTCATAATGTAGAGTCATTATTTATGTGCATATCTTATTTAGAAAAGTGAGTAATTTAATTTAGAGGACTACTCTCACATTTAAATTTAGTCTTGTGACAGGGTATGATTTAGAACCAAAGAAGTAAATCTAAATGCGTATTTTAAATGAGTATTTTTTCTCATTAATAAAATATTTTCAGTGAGGGATAAAAAATACTTCTTTACTTCTATCATTTGAATGACACATAAAAGTTTGAAACAGAATTGCTGGCTTTATTTACAAAACCTGTCTCCAAGAATTTGTTCCTGTCTCATCTAAATACAATGTAGGGAGGTTAGAATGTACTAGGGAAATAAAGCTCCCATATTTCTGTATTTCCAGAAATAAAGAAAATTAGATATTTAATGAAAAAAAAAAGTCAATGTTATGATTAATGGTAGACAGAAGGTTTGCATAAGTATCCAAACTGACCATCCAAAATTCCTGAAACAAGAATTTAATGGAACATGTCAAAGTTCCATTTTATTAAGCAAATTAATTATTTTCCTTTGCCTGGTTTCTAATGGTGTTGAAAGGACAGAACCTAGCCCTGGGTCCACAGCATATTGTTCTATTCATTCCCTGGATTACATCCATAATAAATCAAATAATGATTTTTTTAGCTATGGTTTTCTTAAGTCACAAAAATTAGGACTTTAGTAATCTATTTCAGTAGTCCCATACTGCAAGTTAATATCTATATTTACAGCCATGAGACTTAGAAATGGTTGTTTTTCTATTATCCAGTTTGCACAGAAACACTGTCTGCACATGTCACACATAGGCACAAGGTAAATAATATTTTGAATATTCCCTACTTTGACAGTTTGGTGACACTGGATTGATGAATTATTCCAAACTAAGTGACCACAAGACTATGACCTTGCAGTATTTTCCTCATTAAAATAACTGCTATTGCTCACAAAACTGTATTTTGAAATATTTCTTCATTATTTGCAGATGCTGACAGATGTCTTCAGGTTGATCTTGAAGTACTCTTCTAAGTTCCTAGCAACTGAGGAAATGTGTAGGATTAGATATGTGTTCAAAGCTGATGGACTACCTTAATTAATAACACTGGAAGAACTGTAGAGGTACAAGTTACAGATATGCAAACACATTTATTACAAAATCTCTGTTCAACAAAAACATCTTGTTTTTAACTTTTTATGTCCAAGATCCTACAACTTGTATTAGTATAGTAATTGAAATTAAATACTGTACATTAATTGAATTTAATGCTATCAGATGTAAGACTTTTGTCCTATTTTCAATGTTGCCTGCAGTTCTTCCTTGCTCAGTTGATTTTGCTTTGTCTGCTTTCACAAATTCAAACAATTGTTTTTAGCTTTATCCCCTTCAGCTCATGTTTGCAGAAAATTATATGGTTCATTGACTTATCTTGACTCCCTGACATACTTAAATTACCACTCCTTTGATTTTTCAAATAATGTTTTAATCGTCCCAATTGAAGGAGGAAATGGAAACTGTAGTACAGTCCTGCCTGGATCACCTCCTAAAGAGTATTTCAGACTTTCACATGCAGCCTTGAGAGATGATTGCTCTTTATGTGTACTTGCTTTTGTGGTAAAGATTTGGTAGTAGGAGGGGGCTAAGAGGGATGGCCTCTGTGAGAGGATGCCAGGAGTGTTTCCCATGTCCAGCAGAGCCGGTGCCAGCTGATTCTCAGACGGACCTGCTGCTGGCCAAAGAAGAGCACATCAGTGATGGTGGTAGAACCTCCAAAATAATCTATTTGGGGAGGGTAAAACCTTGTGTAACAGGCAGAGAGAGGAGGGAGAGGAGAGAAACAGCTCTGCAGACACTTAGCTTATTAAAGTAGGAGGGGACAGGAGATGTTCCAGGCACCAGAGCAGAGATTCCCCTGCAGCCCCTGGTGCAGACCATGGTGAGGCACCTGTGCCCCTGCAGCCCATGGAGGTCCAAGGGGGAGAAGAGATCCAGCTTCAGCCCATAGATCCAGCTTCAGCCACATGGCTCCACACCAGAGCCAGTGGATGGCAGACTGTGACCCTTTGGGAATTGTGGAATGATGACCAAAGAACCAGGCAAGGACTAAGACATCCTATCTATGGCCCAAACTATGTATCCTCTACTTTATCTTTGAAGATGGAGATTTGCATAGTTTGAATCAAGAACTATTCAACTGAAATTAATTTGTTTCTGATAGTCCTGCATTTTTTCACAGCACTATTTGTAGTGATTACTTTATGTTGATGGGAGTGGTGAGTTTTTATGCCATCACATGTTGGGATTTGCTTTCAGATGGAGAACAAAAAAACCACAGTTCAATGTAGGACTGCTATCCTCTTTCCTGGTATGGATGCTGACTTCGTGTAGTCTCTTACAGTTGGCAGTCAATAAAAGGGGAAAAATATGCTGAATTGTTTTTGAATTGATGAGTATATTCTCTTTTTTAAGCCAGAAAAATGCATTGCCTGCTTTTCCATGTTAAAAAGTAGAACAGTAACATCGAGCTGATAGATAATATCTCTGTCATCACGAGAATCTCACATGTGTGAGATTTGTGCCCTAGATGTTTTGATGGCAGGAGCACTCTGCCACAATCAGCTGCTGCTCCTTTGTCTTTGCCCCCTGCAACCCCTTCTCCTCCCAAGCAGGCAACATCCCTGTGCTTGGTAGGGTTGGGGCTGCTCCCCATCTGGCATTCCTGCTGAGCATCTGGGCACCTTTGGCAATGGCTTGGCAGCTCTGACAGGATGCAGAAACTAGGAGGAGCTGGCAGTGGAAAGATTTCTGATCTTAAAAAAGTAGATGACAAGCTTTGCAATTGTACTTTCCAGTCTGAGATGCACTGGTGAACCAGGAGCACAGCAGAGGATGGGAACATGCAGGAAGTGCCCACATCTTTTCTCTTGTGTCAATTGAACTATGAACTATCATCACCTTTGCTAGCAATAGTAAAGCCCAGCAGAGCTTTAGGTTTGCCTTTGGGGTCTGTTATTTTGATATTTAAGCTGGCTATCAGCCACTGTTTTTACTACACTTATAATGACTGAATGACATTAGATATTCAAAAATACTGGAAATATGTTGTCATCATTGTAGTAGCTAATGTTTATGCCTCAGTGGAGAATACTTCTGCATTTGATGACATATCATTCTGATGAGTTTTAATCTGACTGTTACAATCTTTCTGATACGGTATCAATAATCAACACTACATCTTTCTTGCCATTTGGTCTGTAAGTCTCTTATGTGTAGGTAATGTTATCTACAGCATCCCTGTGATGTTTTCTCATTGGTCACTGGCTTACTTATAGCTACATACAAGTGAAGATTGGGCTGTCTGTGGAAATAATTGCGAGTAAGGAAGGACATAATATTTGCAGCATAGGTCTAGGAAGGAATTGAGCTAAGGGAGGTAAAACATTCCACACATGTCATAGGACCATAGGAGTGGTGTAGTTGTTGCACTGCTGGGTAGAATAGCCAGCTTTGACAAGAATATTGCAATTGAAGCCTCGCTGTTACAAAAAATAAATTCAGTTTGTGTTTATTACGGTTTTACATTGAATCTCCAGACTGAAGCACACACTGTAAACAGTCTCACCCAATGTCATCTACATGCCAGATTTTCTTCCTTTATAGCTTGAACAGGCAATAATTGTCACCATGGAAATCAATCCTTCATTAGTTTTGTGTCTTTTGGGATTTGTGCCAATTTTCTATGTGAAATAAATCTAGCCAGGGTAAACAAAAGACTACAGAGATTCAGCAGTGCAGTTACACTGATGAGTATTTGAACAAATTAATGGTTAATACTGAACAAACAAATGAAGAGATAGCAAGGAAAGTTGTTAGAAGGTGAAGGCATTAAGATATCAGTGATACCTGTGCAAAAGAACCCAGCCTACTGCAATTATAAAGGCTTCTGAAAACTGCCTTCAACAGGAAACATGTCTGGGACTGATGGAGCTTCTGCCCACACCTCTTGTTTCTGTCTTGATGCAGATACTGTGCAGGCAAATGAGTCAGCACTACCATAAACTCTGACAAAGAGCCTGTGAGTTTGGGTGCCTCAAGCTGTCCATCTCCACAGATTGCAGAGATCTGATCTTGCATAGGACAGTGGTGACTCATTTTTGAGGGAGACACCCAAAATGATGCCTGATCCTAGAAGACCAAGGTGAGCATGCTATATTCACTCAGAGGGATCAGAGGTGGACTTGATGGTCCCACAAGACAAGTGTCAGTGCCCCAAAAGTTCATACAGCTAGGCAAGTGGGCTCCTGACACCCTGCCAGGCAGCATCATCCTTCTAAAGCACAAAACTACTGCAGGGTAAGGTGAGTGAGGGAAGTCAAATTTCCAAAGATCACAAATTCAAAGCAAAAAAGATGAACAGATATTTTCCTGCTGAACCCAATATATATCTTATCCTGGGAGCTCTATGCACTCATGTGATTAATATCTGAGTGTTACAGTTCACATGTTGATTACTCGCATTCCTTCTGTATTGCCATGTGAGAGTGCAGAATGACAGGACAGACCTTTGGCACTGGTATATGACCTGCTGTCTGGAGAGCTGTTGAGTCAGACAGTCCTGAGTCACATCTGATTGTGCCCAGCCAGTGAGCCCTGTGGTGAGCACAGCAGAGATGCTACGTTTTCTGAGGAAGTAAATGGTGCCATGACACAGCACTGTAAATATCTTGATAGCATCGTTTTGAAGATTAATATCTACAGAAGCTCTGGCTCCTTCTGCTCAGGCACCAGAAACCTTCTCTGTTAAATGAGAAAATGTGGCATCTGAAGTGGGTGGGGATCCCCTCCAGAGCAACAGATTGTTGTCTGGGGGTGACAACTGATTGTCCTGAGTGTCAGTCAGACTGCATGGCTTTCAGTGCATGTACTACAATCACGTGGTGTTGGAACTTACAGCACATCCCTCCTCTTTCTAATGTACCTTACAAACTGCATATTCTCCAACCTAGCTCGAGAATAGCCTTTTACATTGAAATTGTCTGAAGAATGAGGCACATCATTGATGATACCAGTGTTCAATTCTAAGTGAAACTGCAGAGTACTTGCTAGTCCCCGACTGGGCTTTACTATTGCTAGCAAAGGTGATGATATTTCATAGTGCAATTGACACAAGAGAAAAGATGTGGGCACTTCCTGCATGTTCCCATCCTCTGCTGTGCTCCTGGTTCACCAGTGCATCTCAGACTGGAAAGTACAATTGCAAAGCTTGTCATCTACTTTTTTAAGATCAGAAATCTTTCCACTGCCAGCTCCTCCTAGTTTCTGCATCCTGTCAGAGCTGCCAAGCCATTGCCAAAGGTGCCCAGATGCTCAGCAGGAATGCCAGAATTCTCTCCTTTTCTCAATTCTCTGCTTGCAAATCAATGCCTAATATGTTACTATTCCTTAAGAGGATTAAGAGGGTGCATGTGAGGTACATGGAAGCTATTGTCTTAAAACAAAATAAAAAAAAAAAACTTCCAGCAGCCCAGCTGAGACCTGGATGTGCTAAGCCTCATTGTGCAGAGACATGAAGATGCATAAAGGGTGCAAGGATTTCCTGGTGGGACCAGGCTGGTAGATCCTGCCCTGAAATCTGTCTCCCGCCACAGTGATAGGAGAAGTTTATGGGGCACAAATTTAAGCCTTAGACCTCCCTCTCTTCTCCTTCTGTGACTCTGATACAAGATATGTTGGTGAAGATATCTCTGAGCCATCCTGTCCATATTGTGTTGTAGAACTGTAGTCAATCTGTCCATCTAAAACATTTCCCACCATGCTGATGCCATCTATCCCAGACCCCTGTGGTGGCAAATTACAGAAATTACTAATTTTTGGGTGTACTGGTAAGGAAGGTCTGTATTTCATGTGGTTTAGGCTTACCTCCTACTGATTTTACTGCGTGTTTCTTAATTGTCTGACTGCCTGACATTCACAGGGAAAAGTGGGACCTGTCCACCAGAAAACCAGGTACCACAAATCAAGTGCCTCCCAGCCAAAGGCACCTCTGGCAACCTGAGTGTGGTTGAGGTCTTGTTGGCAGTAAATTCCCTCTGAGCCTTCTGCAGGTGGGCCCAGGCACTGCCTAGGAGATCCAGCAGCTGTCTGATGCCTCTTCTCGGTGCCTCTCAGAGAGTATTTTTGCCAAGGCATACAGAACTCTCCTGAAGATGCTTGGACAAGTAGAAAGCACAGGGTAAGGTTTCCCATGGGCAAGGCAGTTTGGTTGTCCCATATCTCACATGGAAGAACTGAGAAGGTTGGTGAACACTCTGTGATCAAGACTCAGCCAGGAAATTCTAGTCAACACTTTAGTTTTCAAGCTGTCATTTTGACTGGTCCTTCTATTTCACCTAGAACAGAGGGAATACCTTTAAATTGTTCTCTTTTCTCCTTTTTTTTTTCTTCTTTCTTTTTTCTTTTTCTTTTTTCTTTTTTCAGAAACTTAGTCTTACTGAGGTATATAACAGAAGGAATTGTCAAGATTTTCTAACCTGCTTATTGAGTGTCTTAGCCAGTACAAGAAACACAGTTTCCTTAACATTCCAGAATATTACTTGGGCATAGGTCAAATATGTCTAAGGTGTCTCAAATTCTTTCCTCAGGATTTTTTTTCTGCTCTGGCTGATACATCTCTGTTCATTCCTGAAAACACGACTCTCCTTCTAATCAAATAACTTTTTTTACAGTCACTGGTCTCCCCCATCATGTAATTCTGCTTGTCAGATGATCTGCTTCTTCCTTTCTACCTCTGGAGATTTGGAATGGGGAAATTACTTTGAGCATCACTACCACAGGAAACTGGAAGTCCACCAAACCCAGCATGCTGTAGGAGGAGCAGATCTGCAATTTGAAAAGGACAGCATCTGTGCTCCCAGTGCTCAGTTAGGAGGTAGGCCAAGAATCACCAGGTCACCCCTCTTCGTCCCTCTTTTAATCTGAGCAAATGAAAGGAAACATGAAAGCAAACTTGTCAAGCAACACTGCATGAATTCTGCAGGCTTTTCAGATACTTGTTCTTCTCACCTCAGTTAAGTCACTTGAGGAAAACCACCTGAACTCAGAAGTGAGACTTGCACAAAATACTGGCATTAGTCTAACTGTCATGGAATTTTGCTGACTCCACAGTCCTGGTGACACCAGGGGTTTAATTACTGCAGTCCAAGAGGGGTTTCCTTGTGTTTTCATATTGTTTTACATTTGGCACAGTTTAAGCATCTACTTATTCTTATTTGAAACAGCTGGTTTCATTCTGCTTTGCAAAGAACTCATAGCTGTAGCCATGACTTTCTGACTTGCCTATGCTGCTACAGGGATTTCTATGGCTTGTGGTGATGCCACCAAATGAGACAAGCATGGCCTTTATGTCCAGCCTGTATTTATAGGGCTGGTTCAGATTGCCCAGTGCCCTTGCCATGCAATCACCTTGTTACTGGCATTGGAAAACTGCATTTAAAGTACAATAAGTTAGTGTAATTTTTTGCAGTATTGAACTCATTAGAAGTCTGAAGAGAAAGCCTTACTATCCTTGTTTGAGAATCAGAGGTACTCATTTGCAAATTTGATCTTTTCTGCTATGGAAGGAGATTATATTTCATGTGCTGATTCATAGAAAAACAACTTATTTTCAAGCCTGAGATTTTACTAGTGTCCTGGTGACTTGGAGTCACCACAGAGCCAGTTCCAGCTGGACTCATGCCTGAACAAAATGTCTGTTTGAAGATGAAGGGCATAAGTGTGCTTTTGGAGGGTTGCTTTGCTCATGGACATTGATTCTGTGATGTGCCTGTTCTGCAGTAAAAGCATTGGCGTGCTTGTCACAAGCAGATGTAGCTACAGCAAGAGATGTCTGTACACTGTAGGAAAAAACTCCTTAAAACACTTAAAACATACTGTTGCAATGAGCTCTGCTCCCTCTAAACAGAGGTGAGCAGGGAAACAAAAAACATTGAAGAATTTGCTGTGCATCTCTGAAGTGTGAAAAGGTTTTCAGGTCTGAGCAGATCTTGATATTTTTTCTTTTGTTTCTATGCGGAAGCAGTTTATAAGAATTCAACAGGTAGTCCTGTTACCAATGTTTCATCCCTGACTGTTCTTATGGCTGAGACTTCTTATACTCCTCAATCCTTACAGGTTTCAAGGAAATCTTTCTGCTACACTAAGTACCATAGAGTGACATCTGCTATTTCAAAGCAGTTTCCTTTATTGTGCATTGAATAGTGCATGTGCAAATTCCTCATCAGGAAAGATTTGCTCCCTTGCACCCCAGAGGGCAGCAGCCCAAACTATATTAATCAGCCTGGTCCCTGTCTCATGCACACAGATGATCAGTGGATTCTGCAAATTCTGCTTCTCCTAGAAGTGTGACTGCATCAGCAACAGCTAGATCGCATATTAATAGAAAGCAAAGTGCAGAAATCTGATCCCACGAAGGCTGCAGTTATTTTGGATTAAGAAATGAACATTACACATAATTGCAGAGCAAACTCTAGCTGTTTTAAAAGATACTGAATTGTGTGAAATGCCTGACATGAAACAGATGAATAAGGCAATCACAGTAGATGAGGAATGAATGAAAGTACAGACAGCAGTGGCAGCAAGGCTTTTGCAAAGAGCTACAGTATGTATACTGTTTTCACAGTTTCAAACAAGCAGAGCAATAGCCCTGAAAGTCTACAGCAATTAAATTTGCATTAAAATTTTCAGCCACTCAGTAACTGTGCCATGTTGCAAATAGACTTTTCATTATGTTCAGGTTTGAAACTCTCTCACACAACACTGAAGGTTATTACTGGGTATCCCAAAGGAGATGTTCATGCACTCTTGTGTCTCACCATCAGGCAAATGGCAAAGGCTAGGGAAGAATGTCAGCTTTCAGGATTGTTCCTGGGGATTGCCCGGACTGAATCCACTTGAATGAAATACATGACAACCACATCTGCATTGACACACAGAGGTGCCAGGGCTGGGCAGCACATGGAGAGGGCAGATGTGCCCTTTTCTCTGCCACTTTTGAACTTCAGCAAATTTTAGACTTTCCACACTAGCTCAGAAGCAGGTGCCATGCTTTAACATCCCATCTGATGTGAGAATGAATCAACTTGGGATGTCTGATTCCTGTCTGTGTGGAGGACACAATGTGTGTTGGCTGTAGACACAGACCTCTCAGCTTCTTTTTTTTTTTTCCTTTCTTTCTTTTTCTTTTGTTTTTTTTTTTTTTTTTTTTTTGGTTTCTCACTTCTTCCCTTCAGATGTTAAACAATAAAATGGAATTCAACCATGAAGCCACAGATGACCAGTAGGATAAGGAAAATGAAAGCCACCTTTAATCAGCCAAATATGAGCCAGGACTAGTAATTCAAAAATTCAAACACTGTAAAATGCTACCCCCAAAGTGTTCTGGAAGTTAAGGACAGCAATTCAGTTTGACTGCTTTGTGTGTGATTGCCATAAGCCCAGTAGGCTGAGGTGCTGTGTTAATAGCCGTGTATTCAGAACTGAGAAATGTTACAAGGCCAAGCATCAGTGACATCCATTTGAAAACTCATTCTCAAATATTCCCTATTTCCAGTTCCAGACTTACTGATTAAAATAACCTGTTCTAAAGTGTACTGTTCCGCCAGAGAAAGGAAGCCAGATCCTGTGCCAACCATGATCAAACACATAGTGAGGAATGAATGGCTTCACAACAATTGATCTTGTACCCAGTACCAGAAGTGAACCTCTGGGACTTCAGAGAAGTGTGATTTGTTGGGGGAGGACAGTTGGATGTTACTACAGGACTGCAACATGTTAATGACCTTCACTGGTGCATTGCACAGAAATCACAGAAAGGAGACCTCTGACTGTTTTCTCCCTTAGAAATGGTGTTTATCATCAACTTGTCAGTGAAAAAAAGAACTTTCTTTTTTGTTTTGAAGCACAGTCTTGTTTATTTAATTTCAGTAAAAAAGGTAAAAGACAAATGGAAATGAATATACCATGTTAGAAAAGGAAAAAGTTTCAGTTGACTTAGATAAATTTTTTTTCTGGAGTTGCAGTTTGGGGAAGGTCATGATTTTTATTTTTGCCTTGGAGAAAGCTATAGCATTGTAAAAAGTTTGAAACTGAAGGAATTACTCCCATCCCATTGTTCTGCCATCCCATCCCAAGAGCAAAGCTAGCTCTGGAACCAATTAGTGTGTCATGTTCCAAAGCTCCTCCTCCACTGAACAGGAGTGAGAAGCAGCTCAGCCTGCCGTTCTAGCACTCCCCTTGTTGGTGACCTGTTGATGACCTGTTTGGTAATAATGCATGTTTGGTAATAATGCATGCAGACAGGAAAGAAGGGTTGTCCTGTACCTTTTTACACAAAAACTCAGGGTAGAATCAAAGTAATGTATTAAAGCCTCCTATGAAGCTATATTTCATAGGAAGGAAGCTTATAACTAGCTTTTACAGGACAGAAGAGAAATTAACTGAAATGCAATTTCTTTCTTATTTATCACAGGTGGCAGAATCTGTGCTATGCTGGAATGATGAGAACCAGAGCTGTTCCTTTGTACAGTAGATCAGCTTCATGTGGGAAGTGGATTTTTTCTGCACCCAGTTCAACAATGGCAAAACAACAGGGTGTTTGTTTAACACGACTAAACCCATGTCTGTTCTCCTGCCTAGAAATATCTCTCACAACTTATCTTGTGCCTGAGGTCAGCCTCAGATAACTGAGTCCTTTTCTGTGCCTCGCTATGTGTGAATGAGCAGGCAGGGAGGAAGGTTTGCATTTATTCCCTACGTCCCCACTGGGAGCCTATGCAAAGCAAATGTGTCACGTGCCCTTAAGTCCCATGGTGAAATTCTTCACTATTCTTATTTATCTAAGACCCTCTTCGTTTCAAACATCACTTCCACCACATTCAATAAAAAACAAACACAGGAGGACTATAGCTCTTTTTTTAATAGTGCTGCAGTACTGCTACGGTATAACAAGCATGGCAAAAAAATACAGCACCAAGAAAATAAATCAGCTGCTTTAGCTGATAATTTTCAAGAAATTTCACCTTTCAATTTTTACATGGGCTTTTTATAGTTATACTGAGTAGCAAATACGTTCTGAGTGCATGCTGCAGACATGTAAAAGCACAATTTCTTTTTGAACACAACCCTTTAAGCAGAACACATATGTGGATAGAGCTCCCTAATAAAATTCCTCCACTGAGCTACATTAGTAGATAATAATTGTACAGTTCTGAAGCCACCATAACTTGAATGGTGATTATCTTTTTTCATTTTGCAACAACAACAGCAGTATAGAATTGGTCAATGTATAGTTCTTGGCTCCTGTTTGAAGAAATCATGTTGCAGATAGCATATAGTGCTAACCACAAAAAGTTTGCCCACTTATAGAGGGATTGTAAGTAACTTGGTAGAGTGTTGTAAGTCTTTGGAAGCTTCAAAATAGGATGAAAGACCACAGAAATTTTGGAATCCCATGCCTTTCTCATCCTTTATATCATATCCAGTCATCTAGTTGGATGGCAGTTGTGTTTGTTACACCTTTGAGATTGTCAACTAAGACACTGTCTGTACGCTTTACTTAGCTGTACATTTGCTGGAGGTAACTATGGAGAAAAGACATCTTGAGGACAGATCAATAAATAGGAAAAGGAAGTAATCAAGTCACAACTTGGCACGTATCTCTAAGCAGCAGTGGCTGGAGAGGTCTTTGCCTCAATTACTACCCCTTTCTAGTTGCAGAGGCATGTCAAATAATTGCGACAGAGAAGCCATGATACAATTTAGGCTCCTCTCCTCATTGATTTCTCTATGTAGTTTATGGTATCTGCCTTTTGATCACAGTGAAGGAAACATAACTGTAACTTAGCCCCAGAATAAATTGCTATGGCATCCTTGGCCAGGATGCAGTCCTCGGGACCTAGACAGCCTGATTTCTCAGTTGAATGTCATCAAAATCCAATTAGCAATCTCACATTGTCTGAAACACAGGTACAGCACTGAACTTGATAACAAAAAGTGCAGGGCAGTTCCTATATATCAGCATGCATGATGACCTTCTGCTAACTAGCACACGTGTCCAGGCAATATGTTTGTCATACCACGGGATCAGTTCCATCTGGCTTCTGATGGGCTCATTTCTTAGATGATATTATGTTCACTTATACAAGGATGGAAATTTCTCTGAGGAGATATATCAAAGACAACAAGGGTGTTCCTGGGATTTAAAGGGAGATCCAGAGTTCAGGCCACTCCCTTTCATTTCAGAAAAAAAAAGCAATTATTGACTTTTATGAAGCCATTTTACCTTTTTCAACCAATATATTTTTTGCACAGCAAAATGCTGTGTTGAACACATAACTTTTAATTCTGCAGAAGATGGATATTGCTCTGAAATTCTTTGAATACCTCTACACTAGAATGTTCTTCCTCAAAAGTCTGCTGAAAATGCTGTGAAGGCCTCAGGGTTTAAACCCTCATTTCTTAATGCACTGGAAGTGATCAGCAGTGGACCTTTTAATGGAGAAAAGGGAATGTGCCAAACCTCGCTCATTACTATTCACAGTCTGTTTTGAAAGGTAAGCACATAGTGGCTTGCTGTCCAGAAGGGCACATGCCCTTATTCTCTTGTAAATCTGACCAGGGAGCATTTCACAGGACACCAGCCTGAATTATATTGCTCCTGACAGTGATGTCAGAATGAGCAAATACTGAGGTCATCGACAAGCAATGCTGTCAGCATAGCACAGCAGTGTTCAGCTTGTAGACCCATGCTTTTCTTGTCTTAAAAAATAAAGGCAGCAGAATAACTGCCTTTCAGCTTCACAGTGTAATTGCATAAGCCTTTGCCTCTGGCTGCAAACAGACAGGGCTCCCTGGATGCCTGCCTGGACCTGGGGCTGCTTCCTCCTCTTGCTGCCAAAGGAGTCAGATGCCTGTGGGGACAAATGACAGGGGTAGGGGCAGCCTGTGACCCCTGGCAAGGCTGTCTGCAGCCCTGCTGCCTGCACTGCCTTTCCTGGGCTTTCCTCCTGATAATGTCTTATGTCTGCAGGAGTTGAACCCAGAGTGACCTGATTTAGTATTTCTGTGTTTCCCTCATATTTTTGTTCCCCTGAATTTCAAATAAATTGAAAAAGAACTGTCTTTGATTTTATTTTTTCTTTACATGGGACCCTGCTCTGTAAGTGGCCACTTGTAAAGGTGAAGTTTGACCTCCAGGAGAGACCTCAGTTGTTTTAAATCTCTTCACCACAGCCCCATACTGTATAAAGGACAGCTGGTAGCAAACATCTTCCAAATAATGCACATCCAGATGTTGCTGGGAAGCCTGATATTGCAATATTCAAAGTCCAGTGAAACAAAGGCTAAGCAAGGCTGAGTATCTGGGTGGAAAGGTATGATCACAGGCATAGAGCAGGCTGCACACTGACTAGCTCCCATGAAGTGATGGCTGTACTAAAGAGCAGGGTGCTTGGCTCAGAGAGAAGTGGTTTCCCTGAGGCAAGACATGCCCACTGTAGGAGCAGGAGCTCCAGTGGTGTTCTCCTGTCAGCTTCAGGGACAGCAGAGCAATGGAGGGGAGGCACTGTGCAAGAAGAGAGGAATGGGTTTTGTCCTGTCTTCCCCAACTTCTGCCTGGTTTCATTCACAAACAGAGCAAGCACATTTTCTGCACAGAGATGGCCTGCCTGGGACAGGTGGATACGTCTGCTAAATTTGGGTAGGGTTTTGATCATTATCCCAAAAGGGAGAGGAATTTTCATCATAACTGCAAAGCTCAACTCTCTACTACAGATCAGAGAGAGAAGGATCAGTGGACTTGGCAGAAAGTGTGTGGTAAACACCACTGGCAGCCAATAACTGGGGAAAATCCTCAGCATCTCCAACTGAGCTGCTTTGAATATTTGAGAAGGCATGTCACAAAACCTACAACATGGACATTTAAACTACCCACTGCAGTGAACCTAGTTATACTGTTTCCAATACTTTTTCAGAGCTATTTTTTATATTGAAGAGATCTGGCCCACCTCCTATTGTTCTTTGCTTTCCAGGTTTTTCAGCATTTCCTTGCTGCTTCTGTGGCATGAGAGAAAAATTAATCCTTATTTCCCGTAATGCAAAGCTGATCCCTGAGCACCCCTGTGTCTCTCCCTGCTTCTGCTGTGTGGTCCTGCTACAGAGCAGGGTACCAGTATCTTGACACAGAGGAAAGTTAAAGGCTTTGCCTTCCCTGATGAGTCTGGCACAGCCTGTTGTAAGTTTGAGACTGACCTAGGGACGCTCTGAAGGAACAAATCCTTCTGGTATTAAAAATTTACCCTTAATAAAAGGTAAATTTACAGGTAATAAAAAATGATCCTTAGGGAAAATAATTGCTAGAATTTGTAGAAGAAACAAGAGTGGATGCATCTCAAGGTTTGTTTCAAGGTTTGTTTTAGAGGCGTGGGGCCAAATGTAGGTCTAGAGACCAAAGCATACTCTGGCCTGGTGAGATTAGGTATCTCTTACAGAAAAGGGGAACAGCACTTGGCTCAGGACATGCTGTCTGCCAGACTCTGCAGACTCTGCAGTTGAGAAAGGGTTTTGCTAGCTATGCTAAGAAACACAGGTGCTGTGACTGCTTTAGTAAAAGTTACAAAATTAAGCAACTTAAGTGTGTCTACGTGGAAGCATTCCTTATGTAGTGGGACTTGTTTTTCTGGAGCTGCAAACTGCTCTGCCACCAGCTATCCCACTGGTGTCCTCTGCCAGAAGCCACTCACTGCCTCCATCCTTAGGTGAATTAATACACACAGGCTTGGTAGTATTCTGTTTTACATGGGGATTTTTTTTTCTGCCTTTGACAAGAAAACGACACTACATTATTGAATATCCTCTCTAAATTTAGCACAGGCACCTGAAGTACTAGTGCTTTATATCTCTTTGAACTGAGACAAGTCACATAATTTAGGAGTCATGCCAAACTGAATCTGCTGTTGAAGCAGAAGAAGAGAGTGTAACAAATATCCCCATTTTCTGGAGAAGTCAAGTCCACTGTCTTCCAATCTCCATGCTAGACATGAATCCAGAAAGTCATAGAGAAAAACATGCCATCCATGCATATCTGAAGTGTTGTTGAACTGTTTTGTATACTGTTTCAAATTCTTTAATGTAGAGGTTGAGATAAGAGAAAGATTAGCATTATTTTTGTTTCTGACATCCTGACATTTTTCACAACATGTTGGTCACATGTGACCTCCAGTCAAGGTCAGGGTCTCTGCTACCTGTTGTACAAACACAGGATAAGTAACAGCATCTGTTCCGATTAGTATACTATGTAAATAAACAAGGTCAGTCAAAGATGAGAGCACAATTTTATGGCCAGCTCTCTGAGGCACAGACAAGTTACTTGCCCAAGGTCACATTAGAAGTCAGCTGGAAGGTGAGGACAAATGCAGCTTTCCACAGTACACATCCAAATCCTCTGGGGAGTACCTAATGAAGGCAAGTGGCCTGTTTTGCCACATCTGCAATCTTGACTGGAATTTGTGATTCTACATGTGGAAACTGTTATCAAACAAATCCTTTATAAGTACTGTGAATAGTACTTATAAAGTAAAACTTATCTTTGTCTGTTTGTGTGGTTTTGATTAGTTTTGGGGGTTGGTATTTTTGTATTTTCATTCTGAACTGCATGATGCACGAGCAAAATTCTTGGTTTTGCTTTTAAAGCCCAGAGACCATTAGCAATGTAAAACCAGGTTTTAGTTCTGTTAGGCATCAGTGATGAGTTTGTGGTTATTGACAAACCTCAAGATCTCCTCACAGTCTTGGTGTCTGATGGCTTTCAGATTAGTAGACAACTGCCCTAAGTGTTGCTAAATCACCCTAATCTGAATAGAGGGCACAGCACTCCACAAGCCATCCACCTCTTTCTGACATGTTTGACACCTTCTGAGTGAGGAGCAGTCTGTATTCAGTTTCCTGGAGTCAAATGAAAGAAAATATTAAGTATGCTAATCTCTGTCAAAAAGGGTCAAATATTATGCTGGTGATTACAGAAAAAGGTATGAAACCAGAAAATCATGAGCTCCATTCTAATCAAGAAGGGTCTTTCTCACCACCTTACTTACCCTAAAAGGTGACTCTCTGCTGGAGGAAGTCCGGGGGGCTGGCATATCCAGAGGGAGGGCAGGCAGGGGTAACCCAACATCATTCATCCTATGTTGCTTCCAAACAAGCTCCCTTCACTCAAAATGGCATTTCTCATTCCTATTTTCCTTCTCACTGATTCTGCTGTCTGGATGTTGGGACTGGCATTTCTGCTTCATGTCTTTGTATTTGATTAGTGAGTACACCTATTGCTGTGTTTACACCTTTTATTTCTCCCTGGCCTCTCCTAGCACTAAGATCTGATGGTAAAGTCCCATGTGTACATTTAATAATTTCTTTTATAAACCCTGTTGGTTTCACTGTTATACAAACTTCACATAAACATGTAATGTGAAGTACCTGATGTTGAGTTTGGGTAGCTGCTGTATGCAAGTTGCTTATCTTAGCAGGCAGGCTTCCTCTGGAGCCCTTTCCCAGCGCACTGGGAAGAAACTTTTTGTGGAAACATTTCTGTTCAGTGAGGAAGACTACTTCTGAAGCATACCTAAAGCATGCTGACAGCCAACTATATCTATGAATGTAGTACCCCTCTCCCTCCCCACCAAGCCTGAAGACCTCATGCCAAAAATGAGTGTATTTATCAACAGTGCAGAGAAACTTGGACCAATGGTGGCACAGTCTGGTGATCTTTTCCAAAGTGACATCAATTCAAAGCCAATGCTGCCATGTAGCCCCAAAGGACGTCAGTCCTCTGGGTAGTGAGGTGGATTCCTAGCACAATTGCTTTCACTCTCTCTCTCCCTACTTGCTGACATTTCCACCAAAATTACCTCCTTTGTCCTGGGTGCTCAACAGGTGAGACTGAGAGCAATCCTTCTTGCTCATGATACGCTATTAGTCAATGTAATTGGCCACACAAAAACAGAATCAATCACTGCTCTCCCTTTACCACGTGCTGCTTAAAGAAAGAGGGTAAATGATCATGATCTGATTCCATCTGGTGTGGGTGTTGCTTACATTTTTTATTGAGGTTCACTATGTAAGACCAACACAGATTTTTTAGACAGTAAATGCAAAAAAATAGACAATTTCAAAATTGTTTTGCATTTCATCTTGGCTCTGTAGAGGACTATATGACGTGTGAACAAGTTCCTTTGGATCCAAGGTGAAGCCAGTTTGTACAAAATTTTTGGAATATCAGGCTCCATTTTGATGTAATATATACACAGATTTTCTTCACCCTCTTCATTTCACCATTACTGCTTTTTCTTGCTCAATCTTTTGTACTAATGTATGCCAGGAAGCATTTTACTAAGTGATGTTTCTATTATTGGTTTATAGAAACAGTAGGCACTTCAGACACCTAGCAGGAGCCACCTCAGACCTAGAAAATATGCCAGGTTAAGGAAATAAAGTCAAGTCTAGGTGAAGGATGCCCTCACTAAGCAGATCATGTATGTAGTGTTTAGGCTGGCACCTTTCATGAATGTCTTCAGCTGTACAGAAGTACCTGTGTGTGCTGAATAACATATACCCATTGGTACAGGCACATCAGCTAACACTACCAGGGTGTACATTTCAAAGTGTGTTAAAATTCACAGTCAGGGAGATCTTACTGAAAAATAATCATGCACTTCAGTCTGAGTTTAGTAAATAAAGTGTCAGTCTTGAAGAAATTTAACAAAGGTGAGTGGTCCTCCTGCTCTGCCCATAAATAGGTGTGTATTCAGTGAAGCATATATTAAACATACCAGTTAACAGGATAAACACTGAAATATCAATCCTTTTGGCCCCACAAAGATAATGAAAGATAGATATTGCTGTGTGTCTCAGTTGATTAGTTTGGACAAACGTACAAATCAGAGAAAACATAGATGTCAGAAATATATGTATTACATATGTTTGTAAGAATTGGTAGTATTTTTTAAGTCGGCTTAATAGGTACTTACTTAATAAACCATGTATTTTGTATCTCATGTGCCAGACTTCAGAATTGTGTTTAGACGTGTAAAAGTGCCTGTGCAACAGGATTCATGCACATCAATATAAACACACAGACAGATCTAGGTAGATAAATATTATAGGTAAATAGATAGAAAAATATTTAGGTAGATAAATATTTATATTATTAAAAATTATTGCCAAATATGATATGGCAGAATGATTGCAATGGCAAATTATAACAGAAACACCCTATGCACATTATGAAACACAGCAAAAATGTAAATGAGACATTATAGGAAAATCATTAAAGTTTTCTATTTCTGTCTTCAGAGTATGAATCGTGCCTTGCTCTGGGTCTGTTTTTCCCAAAGGTTAGTGAAGTGCTAATTACAAAGTGTGAGGAGCAATCAATTTCCTCCAATGGTTTCAAGATTTTATTTTGAAACCATTTTTACTCTGAGCCTCCTATCTACTGTCTTCACAATTATCCTCTTCAATATTGTTCCTTCATGTTTTTTTGGAAACAGTCTTTTAAGATTCAGAAAGCTTCAGCAAAAGAACCCCATTCTGAAGTACTAAAGTAACAAAACCTTTCTATCCAAAGAAACACAAAACTGAGTCAATTAATGGACACGGATAACATAGTAAAAATAGCCTAAAAATAAAAGTGTTTCAAATTAAACTTTTAGGGATTGAGTCCACCATTATTTGTTTAAGCAGTAGATTTGGTGACTAAAATAAGAGCAGAAAGAGGCATAGAAATCAAGTCATAAAGATGAATGAAGTAAATACATATTTCTTCAGACCATACATGAGACATTTTTAGCCAGAAATTAGTTTTCTAGCCTAGAAAAGCTCTCCCTCAAAATCTCTAAAGTTTAGAAAGTGAGAACAGTTTACAAGAACTTTGAAAAATAAACCTTTTCAAAGTTTGAGGGGGGTGGGGTGGGGGGGGCAGGGGATGGGGTGGTGAGTGGTGTGGTGTAGTTTTTTGATTTTGTTTTGTTTTCAGTAGGTCCTAGAATATAAAGTGAGGTTAATGATCGGGGTAGTCTGGTCTCATGACAGATGTTACCTATATGATACATCACCTGAAAATCAGGGAAGTGATGCTCTGCAGAACCCAGAAGGGCAGGCTGAATTCTCCATGGACAGCAAGGGCACGCTCAGTAAAAAGAAGGAAGAAATGGCAGGTCTTGAATCTTAATCCTATTTAAAACGCTGAATGCTGCAATTGTGTTACCTATTGTTGCTAACAGTGGCCAATAGAGGCAGAAGATGTGATGATTCACATGTGATTTGGAAAATGGTAAGTACAGGAGAGGAAAATTCCCACAGCATACAAACATTAACACATCAATGCACATGCATGTGTAGAGTAAATCATGCTATCCCAAGGTTAATCAAGAAAACTGTGGAAGTTACTGAAGATGTTTAACAAAACACTTCAGAGAAAAAAAATTGAATTATTGAAGACATGTTCTAAAAGAAGACAGGATAATATCAAAAAGCTTTTAACTATTTACACTTTATTGCACTGAGTCTATCAGAGATGCGTCATGCTTTGTCTCCTACCTGGGCTATGTAGAGAGAGCAATCACCAAAATAACACCCCCAGCAATTTGTCTCCCATCAAACGTATGGTTAAATAGATCTCATTCCTCATTTACAAGTGACATTTCACACAGAAGTGACTTACTGAAAAGTAACCTCTGGGGAAAATAGGTTCATGATCACTGATCTGAGTCTGCATAGGCACAGTGGGCAGCTAAAAGGGTGTTATTCAGAAATATATCTTATTATTTAAAGCAAATGAGCTTCATGCCATCTTTGTCATTGTGAAATATAGTACTGCCTCTCTGACTTTTGTTTTTATGTACTATTCTGATAGCTAGTTGGGCATACTCCATTCTGTACTATTGGGCTATGATTTCTTTGATGCAGACAAAATGTTTAATTTTTTTCACAATGCTCTCACACATTCTCTCCCCCTCATCCCCCACCAACCATGAGGTAAACCTTACATAACTGCAGCATGGCAGTGATGTTTGGCTTTGCACAGAGAATGGCAGCGTTCATTTGTATTAAGGAGATTACACCCACTTAAATCATCTGCATTTTACTGATATATTTATGTGTATGTTTAGATTAGACCAGAGAGCATATTTTATTCATTATGGAGAAATTTGAGCCCAGGTGTGATATTTCAGTTCTTGCCTGGACTTTAAGCGTGTCTCTTGGCTATTTGCTTCCGGTAAGGTGGATGCTTGCCAGGGGGAAATTCTACTGAAAAGTCAGGACCTGCAGGTATTCTGCCACCAGTCCTTTGCTCCCGACCAGATCTCAGGCCCCAGCCCCTCCATTTCCTGGCAGCATTTTGGGGATCATGTAGCTTCACCACCCTGATGGAGGCACAGCACACTGGGTATGCACCTTGCACCTTGGTACACATTTCTCAGGAACCCCAGATGGGAGTGCTGGTTCTTTCCTTGATGAAATAAAATTTGAAGTTTTTAGTTGAAAGACTAGCAACAAAAATGTATTAGTAAAATAAATTTTAAATCTCAGCTGTAGCTAGACTTTAAAATGTGTATAACAGTCTATTAAATAATGCTTGGCAATGCATGGGGGGGCTGGATCTTATAGCCGTCTGAGACTACATATTGTTGCTCTTTCATGAGTTCATCAGCAAGACGCTGCCTGACAACATAATGCCTGTCAGAGGAGATAAAGGCTGCAATTATCCACATAGATTAGTAAAGCCATGATTCCTGAATGGTAACCTGTGTGGTATAGAGTCCACAACTGATACAGAAATGATGCCAAGGACAGACTGATTAGCAATGTATTGAGCACTTGCATGTTGCATCTTCTAAGTTCAAAATATTGTGAATTCAATATGAAGGTTTCACACAACTAATGCAGGGCTACATGGAATGCTCTTTTGAAAAAAGCAAAAATGTTATAATTCCTTTTTTTTTTTAATTAACCCTACCAGAATCACAAAATCTAGAGTGCCCTTATCTATATCTCTTGAGCCATGAAAATCCCTGACTAAAACTATTTTTAAAAGCCCTGGGATTTTCTACTCTAAGCATGCACTTCTTTCAAGCAAATCACTTTCGCACATCTATAAGTGTGTCTAAGAGAGGCAAGCACATGCTGCCATCCCATGTTTCTAATTTCCCACAACAGGTAACAGTGGAAGTTCCTGAGACTGGGCCAAGACTTGTGGATGTCTTTTCCTCATTGCTGCCCCTGTTTTCCTTTCTTTCATGTTTTTCAGTGTCCTTTCCTCAGGAACAAATTCATTTATTTAATGAGCACTGAATTTAGGGAATTTGTTGTAGGCTTCTCAAAGGGGTTGGAGCCCTGATGTATAGAAGCATTGATAAGCCCAAATTCTTCCTCAATGGCAAAGGTACATTCATCTTTTAGAAAGAAAATTACAATCTAAATTTAACTGAAGTCAACAGTAAAAATCATCTGAATAGACTGTTTAAGTTGCAAACTCATTTTCTGAACTGTGTGGAATCTTGTTAACATGTCTGGGGGAAAGAAAACCACTGATACGAGATTCTGACCATGAAACATTCACAAAATTGCATTTAATTCAGAAAAATGGAAACACGTGAAGACAAGAGTTTCAAGTCAAAGTGGCTTTCTTTCTTTCTGCCTTGGAAACATTTCTGGTGACTTAGAAACTCAATGTGTGGATGTGTCCAGCAAAAGTTTGCATATGTGTGCATGCACACACTGCACACACTCACACATACCTGCTCAAATGAGTACCTGACAGGCTTTCATTTCTGACAGGCAACATCAAACTGGATACAGAGCAGTTGTGACATGCTCACATCTGGCATGCAGGTCCAGGAAGCTGACATGATATTCACATTCTGCTGGAATGGGGAAAGAAGTGATTTTTTTTTTTTCCTGTCTTGAGGAATTGATTTTTATGGAAGGCTTTTCTCCACTGGGGTCATGTGTGCAGTCTGTAACATCTAGCATGAGTTCATGCCTGAAAACTACTATCAAGGGTTTTGCATCTTGCTGCTGGCACTCAAGTTTTCCATAAACACAAATATTGTGATTACCTTTCATTTGAACAGCACCTCTACTTCAGTCAGGGCTGCTACTTCTGCCAAACACACACAAAGGTCAATGAGCATTGTACAGGAATTGCACAACTGTTATTGAAATCTTCATGAGCTGTTGTTGAAGATAAAGAAACACCATGATCTTTTCTCATTATGTATGCTGTATTAGTTGGAAAGATCCTGAGATTTCACAAGTTGTAAGCATGTCCAATGCATGCAATAGCCTAGTTCTGCATTTGAGAACAACAGCCTCCTACACTTTCAGTAGTGCTCTGACTATGCATTTCAAACAGTACTTTCCAAGCTCCCTCTCTTCTTCTCCAAAGCTCCCAGGTTTTGAAACTGAAGTAATTAATCAGTTAGGGATCAATCACTAGTAAAATTTTATCAATACCTTCTCATCCAAAATTTTCAAAACCAATCAAAGGTAATAATTTTGCTTCAGCTGTGGCTCTTGAAATTCCCATGCCTGTAAAATATGGACTCACCTCAGTACTGCCTGGATAAAGAATTTTGATTTTTAGAAGTCATGTCAAGACATGTCCCATGCTGATTTAACAATACAAAAGCAAGATGGCTGTGAATGGTTTTATCTATGTTCTTAACAAGTTTTAGAGGACTGTGTACCTTCCCACACTCCCAATCACTTCTGCAAGAGCAATTTTTTGTGTTTGTCCTGTGTTGATGAACTTTAGGAAGAAAGTAAGTAACAGCAGCAGAAAACATGCTTGTCAACAAGTACTGCTTGTATGAAAATAACTTATATTTGTGCTAAATAAATCCCAGAGTCTCAGATTTTTCCTACTGTCCTCTCTAGTGGGCATTATATGAAGAAGGCACATTGCATACTGGATATCATAGCCATAGAACTATGGGGAGCTATGAACTGTTTATATGGCCCTGTGTGAGGGTGCACTCAGGGTGCTGTGCAAGGAGAACAAGAGGCCTCTGAGGGTCCTCTGAGGGTCTAGCTGAGATTTCAAGTCCCTAGGCACATGGAAAGATGGAAGGAGGTGAGTCTGCAAAGAGGAGTCAGCAGCACAGTCTAAGAATTGCCTGCAGTTGTGCAAAGGGTGACTGCCAAGGCCGTACAGCAACCAGTGAGGTGAAGCCTCAGTGTTGCAGCTTGCAAACTCAGCACAGGCATCCTACTCCCTAGGAGGGCATGCAGCACTTCACAGAGGAGTCTCCAGCTTTACGGTCTTTAAAGGTTTGGCTAGGCAAAGCCCCACCAACCTGTCAGAGATATGGAGAAAGTCCTGTCTCAGACTGTGTATCAGAGGAAAGACCTCCAGGGTGCCATCCCATCTAACACTTCTGTGATTCTCTGTATGAACATATGAACCATGCCACCATGACACTTCAGACCTTAAATGTACATGTCATTTCACTTTCCTCTTTAAAAGTTAAATTCGCGCATTTTCTGCTTAAATTCAGAGATGTTTTCTACTGTCCTCAGTGCAGGAGGTGTAGAGCAAGCTCATCCTTCTGCTCCTTCTCAGGACTGTGTGTGTTCCAACAGATGTCCCTGCCAGAGAGACTTGCTGTCCTTCTAAGGCTCACCCTATCTCTCTGATCTGTTAGGTCATCGTTGTGGAGCTGGATTTTAACACTCTGAATGCAGCTGAAGACAAATCATGGTACAGAGTAGGAGCAATTTTTCTTCAGAGCAGTGACGTATCTGCAGCTAGATGTCTCAGCAGCAGAATTCAGTCTGAGAGTTCATCAGGCTGTGACGCAAGTTTCTCAAGCAGGAATGAATCTTTTGTGCTGTGCGCTAGGGTAGAAGAGAGTAAGGAAAGAGGACATTATGAAACAGTGGAGAAGGGTGTCCCTAACTTCCCACTGAACAGTATCCACAAGATTTCTGAGATGCAAAAATTAATCTACAGGGAAAGTAATGAAGCAAGATCACACCAACTCACAAGTGGAAATACCATAAATATGAGCACAGAGAGAGTATCTATATGTCTATTTATATCTGTCTGTTTATCTATCAATCATCTCGCCATGATACTTTCATGGCAACCTCAGAATTACAGCCCATCTACTGCCTGCACCTTGATTACTAAAAATCACTCTTACTTCTGTCAATCAGCTTTTGCAGCTACCACCAGCATTAACCCCTTTAATATAAACAAGCCATGGTGGTTATCCACATGTGAATGTCTAAATCTGCCTTCTTGTTTATTGACTTATAATTTTTATGGGTTTTCTTTCCATGGGAGAGTCCTCTGTGAAGACATGTTAGCTAAGTTTACAGGGTAGAGAGAGGGAAAATTAGAATAATCACCAGTGGGCAGAATTCCAGTTTCTACAGTTAAAGGGGATTACTTAAATTACATTAAATCTATGGCATACAAGAACAGCAGTCAGGGTCAGTGACAAGAACAAAATGATGGGAGATGGTCTCTCATTAGCAAAGCAGCGATAAGAGAGAGGAGAAGAACCTAGTGGCAAAGATATAGGAAGTAGAGAGCCCCCCTTCAGAAAAGTGTTTGGGTCTAACTTTCCTTTAAGATTGTCACTGTGTAGCCTCTTAAAGTCGTTTATTATCAGTTAAGATTCCCTAATTTTTAGATTCTATTTTTGATGATGCTTTTCAGTTACCTCCCAAACTGATGTGGTTGTTCATTGCCCTCCTTGTTTCCTAGTGTTTCCAGTTTTTATCTTCTTTATCATACTTTCTTTTTAAAAATAATTTTAAATAAACAGAAAGTTTTAAAATTAAATCCAGGTTGCCCATTGCCTCTCATCCTTTCCAGGAGGAGTAAATTCAAATCCAATACATTTTCTCTAGGACTTCACCTAAAAGCAGCAGGCACCTAGCAATAGAAGGTATCAACAACCCATCACGATTAATACCTATGCATTTTTCATGTATAACACGTGTGAGTTTTTTAACTCTATCTGCATTTAAACCTGTAACTGTCATCACAAATGTCAGCCAGTTTCAAAATAAATTCCAGAAGAAAGGAAAAAAACTCCTTTTTTCCATGCTTTATCTCTGTAAAAAGATTCTCTTGTATTTTTCCTCCTTATTAGCTCTGAAAGAAGTAAAATTCTAGACTGATGTTTAGACTTCATACCTTTCTTAGAAAAGTCATCCTATTACCTTTCACAAATTGATACATGTGTGTTCACAGTATCAGGCTTTTTCTACAAAATTTACTGCAATTTGTTCCTATGTAAAAGCACCCCAGATGTGACACAAGGACACATTAGCTTTAACCTTGTTTTTACCCTAAGTTATTCTCTACCCTCTACATAATTTTCTCTTTGGCCTTTGGTTACACTTCTTGCGTAAGAAGTACCTTCATGGCAGGAGTCTGCACAGCCATTACTGGGGTGTGATTGCAATGAGACACCTGCATTTTCTGTGCTCTTGAGATGGAATTTCAATATGTGCAAAAAAGCCACCATCTCAGTTGAAGGGTATGGAAAAAACTCCCTTACTTTATAAGTGGATGGCTATTTTAGCTCTGGCTGCTGTCACTAAAAGGGTCCAGCAAATGTGTCTCTAAAAATACAGAGATTATTTTTCACCTATAAATAGATGCTTTGAGAAATGAATACAAATCTCAGAGAGATTCTAACAGTCATAGGCACATGTAATGGCTTGCCTGTGGTAGTTGCTAGCCACCTTGCACTTAGAGCAAGCAGTAAGAATGTGCAGCTGGGTGATGGATAACCACCGATGAGCTGCATGCTCAGCCCTTTTGCTCAGTATCACTTGTCTGTGTATCTGGCCTGAGTCTTTTGAGCAAAATAGAGCTACAAGCTTCAGTCACAGACAGTATGTCAGCCCAGCCAGTGAAATGGTGAGGGGCAACTCCACCAGGCCAAGAAGATTCAGACCCATAGTACACCCAGCCTTTCAAAACATACATGAAATTCTGGGATAAGCACAAGGCCAGTGCTTGTCTGCTGGTCTATGGCATCTCCTTTACAGAAAAGGTCAAATAAATCAACTAGTCACAACCTGAACTGTATTTTCATCTCTTGCTGTGGTTTAGAAATATGCACAAATTTTCCTAAGCATATATCTCCAAGGTAATAGGCAATGCTTTCTCCTGAGCAAGACACAGACTCCAAATGGCAGATTAGTATTCAAGAATTTCCTTTTTCTTTCTCAGACAACAACAAACTGCCTAGGAACTAAAAATGATGCTCATTACAGGAACTGAAATAACAAAAATTTTAAAAGTACCCATGCTTGCTATTTTTACACAAAAATGTAGATATGCCAGGAACTCCTAAAAGTGCATGAGGGATTTTGCTAAAACTTGTTGATTTATGTGGAAAGAAATGAAATGGTAGAGCCTTACAAATGCCTCAGATCGATACTGAGCTTGGCTTGCTGAGGCTCACAAAGGAAGGTGGGGTTAGAAAAAAAAAGGAGCTGCTGATTCCTCTCTCTGTTGCTAAAGTGCTAGCTCATGTGTTTCTATTAACATCAGTAGTATTTTTAGAAATGTTCCATGTTACTCTTTTCACTTATCCTTTCAAACATATTTGTTTTCTCTTGACCTATTGGCTGAACTGTAGTTACTGTTTTCACCTTTAACAGAAAAAATTACTTGTGGAGATACTGTAGCTTTCCTCTTGATGTCTCCTGTCTGTAAACTTAGGGAAGCTTATCATTAAAACAGTGTCTGCTGTCCTTTCTTCTGATCATCACTGTTTCTTAGTCCTTAACTTTCACTAGGCCAATTACTTTTCAGTGTCTTGTCTGGTGCAGTGTGCTCAGAGAGGATTTTTTGTGCTTATAAATATTTTAATTAAAGGTTAACTCAAATATCAGAGTTTAACAGCCTCTAGAACTCAATTTACAATATGTCTGACCTGACTAATCATGCTGTGGGCTAATTAGCAACATGACAGGCACAGTCCTAGTTGGGGGAATGATGGAAGAGGCAGGAGCTGTTTCCTGTGTAGGGAATACCGTTTGTTCAGTGATGCTGGGAGAAGCACAGCTTTGCTTGGGGTAGAAGTCAGTGTTGTGAAAGATGAGGTGCAATGAACCTCATAGTTTAGCCTAGTGTCCGTGAAAGTTTCCTTCCTGAAGCAACTTTTGGGATTTTTCTTTAAGCAAAGCCTCCCCTTCTTTATGAACATATTCTGGGTTGATAAAAATCTGAATTTTTTATAGGGAAGAGGCAGCTTCCCTTAGTTTCTGGACTGAAGACACTGTTGGTCTATCCACTTGGAAATGAGATGGTGGTTTTGGATTAGGTCTTTGAAAGCAGAAAAAGCCAGAAGCAGTCCAGAAAATGTAAATTTGCTTGGGATTTAAAATAGAGTTACGAGGAAGGAGGATAGGACATATCTGCTTGTGATGTTGTCTAATTCCTGATGTCCCCACATGCTGGTTATTCTGCCAAATTCTGTTTCCATGTTTCAAAGGGTATATGGCAGAAATTAGAGAAACCCAATCAGAGGCAGGGGATGACCAGATGAAGGGCAGCCACTGCCCAAGGAATGAGAGGGCTTTACCTTGGAGACGAGCTGACAGGGTGTTGTTGAGAGGGCTCTGTAGACACTGAAAGACACCAGTATGTGGGCAGAGGAAAAACAACTCAATGCCTTTTTCATCACATGCTGTGCCGCAGGAATGTGGATCTTCACGTGACCTGCAGCTGAGCATGGGAGCTCCTGGGCACAGGAGTAGCAGCAGGTAGGTGTTAATTCCCACAGTAATGTAAAAGGCACTGAGCTTCTCTAAATAAAAGCCGCTGGAAGCTGCTAAGGACAAACCCAGCTGCCCTGGCTGACAACACCCTGTGCTGCCAGTTCCTCCCAGGACAGCATTCAGGGGCAGCTTCTCAACACACTCACTCTGCCTTGCCCTGAGCACTGGATTTTGGCTTCTGCCAATTATGGGATGCAAGATGAGATGAAGATTAGATCTAGTCTGCTACAGCACTTGCTGTGCAATAATTCACTGAAATTCTTTATATGCTTTGTTTTGCTGTTTCTCAGGAGAAAATGTGTTTTCCAGAGAGAAAAATGTCATTTGAAAAAACAAACCCGTTTCAAAGGACAAAAATAAATAATAGCTGAAACCTCAGTGAAATGTTTGGAATTTACTCTTAGTATATTTTTTCCCCAGCATCAGGGAGATGCTTTGTAAGTTGAGTGGGGCAGTAATTGGGAGAGCCTTCATTGCCTGCTTAGTCAGGCAAGTGGGAGGTTTCTGAATTCCTAAACACTTATGTTGTAAAAGCCTATTAAATACTGTTCTAACACTTAGTAAGAAAGGTTTCTCCACAAAGTACCCCAGTTTTTTCAATGGGAAATGGAAACCAACCATTCCCCCTTAGAAAGCTTTTTCAATGGACATACCTTTTTTCTACATGCACAGTAGTAACCAGACTGCTACCAGCTGAACTGCCCCTCAGACATGCATGTATAACACACAACCAGGATTATACCAACAGCTGTGTAAAAAAACATGAAACACAAGGTCTGTATTTTTCTCAAAAAATTGAACTTATAGGATAGCCAGTCAAGAATTTTGCATTGATTGTAAAAGGGAAAAGAAATCTGTCAAGATAGAAAATCCTGTCTTCCCTGTGGAATCAAAGCAGTTTTTGGAGTTCAGCATACACAGAGAAGGTAAGGCTCTAACTCCTGTTACACTGAGTGAAGACGGTTTACTATAAAGAATATTAATGAAGCTATCAAAGATGCAGTGTCATAGAACCATATCAGGCTACCTTTGTGGCAATGGGCACAGCTCAGGATCTGACATGAAGTGCAGTCAGGGAAGTTGTTGGAATCAGCTGTAAATACTCAAAAAGAGTAACTCCCTAGATTTACCTAAAACTACTCTCAAATTGATAAGAGAAAAGACAAGAGATGGGATCAGATACTCATATCCTCATCAACATGTTTTCTACAGGCTTGGTTCAAGGAGGCTGCTGTTTTCCTTTTGGAAAATTCTTAAGGGAGGGTGAGAATGGTAAACAGCACCTGCTTCAGCCCAGGGACAGGCAGGGAGTACTGTATTCCCTGTGGAGTACAGCCTGCAATTAAAAGCTTCTGTGGCTGCTGAAGGAAACTGAAATGGCTCTATAGCCTCCCTCCTGTCATCTGACTATACAGAGTACCCTGCTTTCACAGATTTTAAGACTCAGGGCCACACATCTTTTAATGGCTGAAGGATACTGCAAGGCTTTCAACTGCAGGCATGCAAACTGTTGAGGCTCTTGTTTCTTACTCATGTTAGATAGGCTGTGGTGGGAGTGCATCCTGTGCTGACAGCAGCAAAGGTCACTTGAGCAGGCCTAGGAGTCCAAATCTTCTGGGACTTGCAGCAGTGAGAGGGTCTGTGCATTAAGTCTTCTGCTAACGCCATCAGGTTCGAATGCACAGATCAATGATGAAAATCTTGTTGGTGCATGACAAAATTCACTGCTACTGTGAGGGCAGGTGGCCAGCTGTCCACAGAAGCATGAGGCTATAGCCTTGTCACTGAGATTTATGGTCTTAACATGATGTATTTATGAAGCAAAAATAGATGGCTGCCAATTGCAAAGGGAAGTGAAAAGCCATCCTTTTTAATAGAAGCAGAAATTTTTCTGGTAACATTTTTGCAAGAATTAATGACATTTTTCTAGACAAGTCTCTGGTGCAGTTACCTGCTCTTTTGGGAGCCATGCAGAACATTTTGTTACTCTGCTTAATGTCTGAGTACTGATGGTGTTTTATGTTTACATGCATGTAATCTTTGCTCCAAAGAGCTGATGGGTTTATATGTGAAGAGTGCAAACATTTAGATTTCCTAGTGAAGAAGGACACTCAGCTGTAAAGTTTCCTAGATATGTTGTGTGACCAAGTCTGTAGTGCTGGTAACTGCTACAGTCTTCTGGCTACCTACAGTAGCTGTTTTTCTTTTATTATAAATCCCTGCTTCCCCTTTTGGTGCCTTCTTGAACCTTATCTCTTTTTTGCTAACATAGCATTTGCTTGAAATTGTTTTTCTCCACTAAGCTTTTAATTTTTCACACCAGAGGATAATTTCTAGTTTCTTATCCCTGGCAATGACTACACTTTACTCTTTCTATATTTCCACGACATTTTTATTTTTGGTTTTTGGAAGCTCTGTGCTAGATTTTCACATTTGCCAAAGGCCCTTGTTGGGAAGAATCTGTTTGGAGACTCCAGCTCCTTGAAGGTATGTGGCTTTTTCCAACAAGGACCTACATATTCCTGGTGGCCACACAACAGGGACAAACTGTGCTTAAGCATTTGTATACTGGACTCTATCACACTGCACATTGCTCATTGCTAAGAGGTATGGGAGAAGGAGGAAAACTGGGAAGGTAGTGATAATGAGCAGGAGGAGGCCCGATGAAGGAGAGCTGACAGGTGATAATGACTGGTATCATTAGAGTATGGATGAGGGAAGAGGAAGGAAATAAGGGAGCATCTGGAGGTGGTACAACGCTTTTGCAGCAGCTGGGTATATGGAGCCATGCTAGTGTTTGTTGCCTAAACAAACAAAGAGGCCCCAAGGGACACCCGCAGCCATTGCTGGTCTTAAGGGCAGGTGGTCTCAGGGGAGAAAGAAAGTGGCTAAGCTCTGCAAAGCCCTTGGCCCAAGGTCCCAGCAGGCAGGGTTCTCTTTCCCAGACTTCTCACTGTCTTCTGAGCTTTCCTTAGGCTTGCTGGTTTGATCTTTCCCCTGGTGGTATTTCTGTTTACCGTCTGTGCTTGTTTCTGGCAGGTTGAACCTTTTGCCTCGTCTTGTGATGCACAGAGGCTAGCAGCCTGCTCCAGGGATCCAGCTCTCTTCAGGCTGATTCCTGGCACTGCCAACAGAGAAGACTGCAGAGGCTGTCCTGTGGGAGCACTGTGCCGTGCCCAGCCTCTCTGGCAGCCCTCTCCAGACACTGCTCTAAGAGGTGTGTTACACAGACCTGGAAATCAGATCTGCAGCTGCTGCTGTCACAATTTTTAAATAGGCCATAGAAATTAGCTGAGTTATTCCTACCTTAAGAGCTTAACTCCTGACACATCTTCAAAGGAAAAAAAGGGAGTTTTGATAAAACATTGAAGTGAGAACATTGGCCTAGAAAATTTCTCTATTGGTTACTGTTTTTTAAACAGGAGGCTTTTTTTACTGTGAATTCAGCTGGCTTCTGCTTCTAGCCATTTGATCTTGTTAAGCCCCTGCCTACTGAAGAGCTCTTTGCTTGTAGTAATTACCTGTCCATGCAGAAATTCCTGGACAGGGAGCAAGTCACCCCTCAACCTTTCCTTGGCTAAATTGACTAGACTGTGCTTCTTCAGTAAATAGCTTCTCCTAGACTTCCTGTCATTCCCCTTGTTTTCCTCTGAGCTCTTTTCAGTGCTGCAATGTGTCCATCACAGTGGTTCCCAGCAGAAGTGTGGGATTCCATACTTTCTGTACAAATGCCACATATAGCTTTGAAGTAACACACCCCTACTTCTGCTGATAGTTCTGTGTTTGTTGCTGGTTTTGTTAGGTTGCTGGAAGGGCCGGGTCAGTGGGTTAACCTACTTGACTCTGAATCTTTTTGAATACCGTGCTTCCAAACTATTCCTGTATTTGTGTGTCCTATGGCCTTCAATCTGAGACATTATCTCCTTGCCTAGCTCCTGGGATATAATATAGATATAATATAGATATAATGAAATATGTTAGTTTGAAATTGTCTTTCCACTGGAATACAGATCTGACAGTAGTGGTAACCTCATTTATTCACTAGTCCATCTATTCTGCTTCAATTTCCAACTTTTCAGCTGTACGTTTGTCATCATCTAAATGAAAATAGATCAAATAGCATTGGACTGTGAACAGATTCCTTTGGCCTATTGGAAATGCCTCCATTTATCATCTGTCTTTGTAACTTCAAGGTTTAACAGTAGGCAGACATCTGAATATGAATCTGCCAATCTGATACACAAAGGTATCACAGACCAAGTTTGTATTGGTGGGTAGGGGTTATCTAGTACCTCATTCAAAACTGGCCTGAAAACTCTGCTGAAGTAATGCTTGGTAGAGATCCAGGATCTGCATATTTCTTAATTCATTCCAGTCTTCAGTCCGTGGCCAGTTGGCTATGGTTGATGAACAGTAATTTTCCAGTAGTTAAACAATGAAGTATGCATGGAGGCATTATAAGAGCTGTGGTGTCTCTGAGGAAGGTATGAGGACAGAAATGCTGGCTTCCTAGGCTTGCCTTTCTGTGCAGGACAGAGACACATTTTAGGCCAGTTGGTCAGATCCCCGACTGATCTGAACTCCTTGCCTAGCTCCTGGGACTGCTCACACCCAGGTATCTGAGACCAACCAGTGCTGGTTAGTTCTGTCCCCTCTGCCCTCCAGCTCCACCATATGGGCATGAAGGACTCAACCTGGCCCCAGGAATGTTTCTCCTTCTGCTGCTGCTTTCTGCACAGTGCACAGAGGGTGCATAGGGCAACCTGCAACTTTGGGTGAAAGTAAAGGCTTGTTAGCCCTTGCAGAACTAAGCAGGTAAAAGCTTGCTTTGAAGCAAGAAGGGCAGCTGGCATACTGGAGAGTCTGGGGATGAAGAGGGGCTGGAAAAGGTAAACAAGCAGCAATACACATGGTGACAGTACCACTTGAGGATCAGCAAGGAAGCTTGAGCCTGTGTGGCGGCACAGCTGGACATGAGGCTGGGGGAGCAGGCTGGATTGGGGGAACGGGTTATTTTGAGCTGGAAGCTGTGTTGAAGGAGTGGAAAACATCCAGAGAATTTCATTAAATAATCCCGTATTTCTGAATACGTAATTATTTATTCATGCAAATGTCTCAAGAAACACTTGACAAAAAAAAAAAAGGGGGGGTAAAAGAGGGAGCCTTTCACTGTGAGAAAAGAGGGAGCCCAGACACCATATCAGAAACTTCTGACAAAAGTCCTCTATTCCTTTCAGTGAAAGGAAATAAAAGAAAAACCAGATTCGGGAACTGAGAGGTGAAAATTTGAACAAAGGCAAAGTTCAGTGGGTGTGTGCCATTGAATGATTTATATCTTCTCAGCTCTGTCATGGTGAAGATAATAAAATAGAAATAGGTCACCATGGATTACAGGGAAATCATCACTGGAAGGTTACATACACTGTGTTTTTCTTAATGTATTTACTGAGCGCTTCACTGACTCAAGGGATTTTGCACATATCAGTGCTTTTTATGATGTTTTACCTTTTATGTGACAGCTCTATTACCTACAAAGTCAATGCAAACAGCTAGTGCTTTTTTCTCTGTAGACAGTGAGTTTTGAATTACTGGCCATCAAACTGGGACCCGCTGGACTTTTATGCATGTGATCTCTTCACCTCTCCTTCCCAATGAGTTGTGGATTGACAGCTATTTTTGTACTCAGCTTTACTATACCTATCTTTCAATGTGAGTTCTTCCGCAGTGATAAGATGTTGCTACTAAAAATGAAGCTCAAACAGACTGAAATGACTGATCATTTCTCACTTATAGAAATCAGTTTCCAAGTAAACCCTACCCGTTTACTCCATTCAGATGGAAAAACAAACCTGAAGAAATAATAATACTAAAATCAAAAACAACAACAACAAAAACAACAAAATCAAAACCCAACATCAAAAATAAAAGCAAAACCAAAAAATCTCAACCAACCAAACAAAAAAAACCTCACAACAACAAAACCACACACCCACACACAACAAAGCCTAGCTATTTATTGTGCAGAGTGTTCTAAAGGCAGGAAAAAATAAGAATGTCTTAGTAAAAGATATTCTGTATCTCAGAGGCAACACGAACAGCCATATGATGTGGTAGTTTCTATAGTGACTACTTGCTTTTCTTTGAAAGTTTGCTAAGCAATCAGACAAAACCAGAGCAACTGGCTGTGCTGCTGTGTAATTATTCCCTCCCATCATCCCCCCCCCCCCCCAGAAATAATGAATACACAGCTTTTCTACCCTTGAATTGGAAACGCCCCTCCCTATAGAATAGCCTTTGTTGCACGAGAGAAAGGAGGGGGAGGCGTCAGAAGCAGCTCAGCGGTGCTGTGTAGAGCAGAAAAGTAGTCATGTTGCTGGACTGGCTTCTGGCTAGTAGTCTGGCATCTGGCTGGCTGCAGCGGGACCCGCGGTGGGAGCGCTGCCTGCTGGGCGTGCCATCCCTTCCCACGGGGCACCACTGCCATCTCAGCCACACATTACCCAGCAGAGTAATGCAAACACCACCAGCAGAAGCACAGTGTTACACTCGGGCTTCCTGAAAAACCTCCAGGCTGTGCCATGGACTGACACAGAGCGCAGTTACTGACCTTGAGAGAGAGATACGTTCTAGTAGTTTCAAGGAAAAATAAAAGATTGTGGTTTTTCCTGTTTTTTTCCCCTAAGCCCTTTGTTCTCTTCCAGCATGTGTGCCCTAGTTTAATTTGATAGGTGTTTAACAGCAACACTTTTCTGCTTTGCGATATGAGCACTTCTACGGTAGAGCACTGAGTGAAATCACATTCCTGACTCCTTCTGTAAGTTTTCAGCAGACTTTTATGAATGCCTGATTGAACTCTAATTCCTAGAGAACAGAGAATCAGAGCCAGGCTCAGCAGAAGTTTAATTCTTTTCCCCTCCAGTGGCTGCTCCTTTATTAGTAGTGTTCCCCTTGGTGTTCTCACTACACTTCAAGACCCACCAGACAATTCCCTGTGGCTGATTGACAAGAAGCAAATATAAGCACTTTAATCATCGGGAAAAAACCCAAAATACTTGGTCTCCAAAGAAATATGACTCACCTGACAGCACAGACTGCAGTAGCACTGAGTTTAACCTCCCTTCTAAAGCAATACTCTTCCAAATATGTCCTGGGTAGTAGAGTAAACAATTCAGCGGTGTATGATTTATTTTATTTTTTTCAGAGCTCCTTTTTCTTCCAGAATGGTAGTGACACAATCCTTATTTCTTATCCTTGAGCTTCTCAGTAAAATTTTCCCCTCCTTCCTGAACTCTGGATTTATGACAAACATTTTGAGAATTCAGTGCTTAAAACTGAGACATGTTGACTAGACCATCAATTATGTGGACCTGTTATCTTGTGTTTAGGGCTTCATGGCTTTTCTAGATGAATATAGTTTGTGATTAAAAGGTTGGGAGATGATTTTATTTGGAGAAGGATGCTTTGGGTATCAAACCTGTGAATTTGACACTTGTTGTCTTCAAATACCATAAAAACAAAGTGAAATTGCACAGAAAATTAGCATAAAGGTAAAGAGTGTACTCCAAGCAACAGTCAGAGAAAAACATCTGCATACCTTTGTTAGTGGTACTTTAAAAAATCAGTTGGCACACTGACTGTGAACTGTTCTTTATATGATTAATTTTATTTTTGCTGAGTAATGTTCTGGTACTAAAATGAAGTACAAGTATGCTGTGACCTTGGAAGGACAATCATGGTTTTGATGTATTAATATTCTAATATCGAGTAAGACAAAAGCTTTGAAAAGGAAAAAGGGTTATTGCAGGATGAGCTTTTGGCAAGAGAAATATCATCAAAATTGTTGTTCTTAACATACACTAAACTTAGATAATGTTTTAATTAAAAGAAAAAAAAAAAAACATGCGCTAGCAAGGTAGACCTTAACTGCCTTTAAGTTGAGGAGCTTGAGTTGTGAATGAGATTATGGTCTCAGTAATTCATTTTCAGTCTGATGTAATATTTTGCTCCTGTACCTGTGACAAATCCAGCTGTTCTAGACACAATTCATAAAGAAATACCTAAATTAACATGGTGTCCACACATAAATACTGAAGAATCAGTGACAAGCTGATAAGAATAGTGGTTGCAGCAGTGCTTCAGAAATTAGGAAAGCTGATTTTAATATCTCACTCTGCCATTCCTGAGACCTTGAACAGAACCTGTAACCTGGGCCAACATGAAGTGATCTGTGGTACGTGGTCTGAGCTGCAACACCCTCATTGCCATCCATAGGGCAAGGTCCAAAGTTAGTCTGGCATAAGGTAATTTATATTTTAATGGCTTATCGCCTTCTCAGTGAGGAATATCCCTTATGGGTAAGAACAATAGTGTTCATGGCTGAGATTCTCTGTATTTGTCAAAGCTGACCTCATTTACTCCCGTGGGATCAGAATCAAGGTAATGCAAGCTGGCTTTGAAAGTCTAGCTTTACAATGTCATTTGAACATTACTGCTAGCATCAACTAGCTTGTTTGCAAGACCAACAGAAAATGCCATTCACATTATTTCTGTGATTTCTATATTGTTGTTGCCAGAATGTTGGGAGAATAGAAATAAATAATTTCATAGAAATGAAATTTAGTTTACTACCTGGCAGGATTTGTTTACAGATTGTAAGTGGATATGCTAAAGAAGAAGACAGCTGTGTGATTTATTGAAACGTTTATCACCTCAGCTGACTTCACGTGAGCACAGATGCATTTGTAAGATTTACATGCAGGCTGGAGAGGAGCTTGGAGAATTCTTGCATATTTTTTATGCACAGACAGGGGTTTGTGTGAAACAGTATGATTGTTTCAGAGATCCCCCTCCTGATACATATCCAGTCTTCTCAGGAGACAAGAGCAGTTGACAGACCTTGCTGCTGTGACTCATGTGACAGCTCTGTAACCCCATGCTTTCCACAACCCGGGAGTGAGCTGTCACTCCAGCATCTTCTGTGCTTGTGAGGAGTTGGGTTTCCTGGCTTCTTTCCTCCCAAGCCACAGCCTGAGTCCCTCTCACATAGTGTAGTGCTGTCACCTTCTAGTCCCAGCCAAATGGTGGATTGGGTTTGTTTTTCTCTTGTTATTTGACCCTGGCTGTGCTGATTAGAAATGCATCTACTTATTTCTAACACGTAAAGGAGGAGCATCTCCCAAGGTCAAGGGTCTGCTTCATTCCGCCCCAGGGTAATGGATCTCCCATTACATTTTCACTTCTTTCATGCTTCATTTTGCACACACAAGTGCTCACTTTCAATCAAAAACTTTCAATCAGTTACTTCCCTGTTGTAGAATTGATTTTTAAATTGCCTGCAAGATTTTTTCATCATCTGAAATCAGAAGAAAGAAAAAATTATAACAAGATTTTTCAACTTATTAAACACACCTCTGCATGTCACCCAGTGCAAATATGGCCTTACCAGGGGCAATAAGTTTGCAGTGACCTTACTAGAAGGTCAGATGGGATGCAAACCAGGCAGCACTTGCTTCAGGCGAGGGCAGATAAAGGTTGTATACACTCTCTGGACTGATTTATATCTGGCAGCAGGGAGGAGGATTCATTATAAGAGTGCTTTCCTGAGATGCAGGTTAGCTGTTAGGGCCCCTCTGAGGTAATTGCTGTACCATGTTGTATGTCACTGGAAGAAGCCTGAGGGCTAAGAGTCATCAAATGATAAACTGAAAGGAGGCACAGTCACTGCTGTGAATGTGTAGGTTGTAGGATATGGAACTGGCCTGCAGGTACAAGTACCCAAAGGTATCATGTCCCAAAGCTCTCTTTCCTGAAGTATCACAAGAAAATCTGATACACCTGTTATTAAAGGGACACACAGGATTATAAAATACCCTGGTTGCCACAACATTTTCCGCATGCAAGTGATTAAAACGCCCCATCCAGAAAACAAATTAATTCTTAGCATCAGAAAACAGGAAAGCAGTAGTAATTTTCTCAGATTACATGGAAAGATGCAGCTGAAAATATCCTGGTAACATAAGAGGAAGTTCCCAAATTCTTAACGAGACATAATTTGTCTCAGACAGTAATACTGCCAAAAATTTTTAACACACTCAATTAGCAAGAGTATTTTATAGCTAGCTTGCTCTCTGTTGATACTTAAATTTTCTGAACAATGATGCAGTATTGTTAGGTGTTGTTTGAGATATTAAAAGTTCACCTGGACATGCTCCAGGGAAACATGCTGCCCCTGACCCTGCTGGGATCAGGACTAGAGGGGCAGCTAGTCCATAGAATTTTGTGATTCCTTTTTGCCTAATGCTGAAGCTGCTATTAACTACTCTCATTCCCCTTCTTCCCTTGTCCCTCCCTTCCCAAAATAAACAGATTTGACAGTCACATCTACCTTCTGGTTTAGTGAGCAATTATAAATTAAATCAAAAATTTGAAGAGGAATAAATAACATTTTAAACTTAAAAATGTAGGACTTGAAAATAAAACCAAGGCTGAAAACAGTAGGTTAAAGCAAAAAGACTCAAAATGAGATTAATTATTCATTGAGAAATGCACCAGAACATTTGAATGCTAAGTCAGGGGAAAATGAGACATCATGAGATGGACCTGGTTGGTAAAGCTGAGGCCAGAGGTTTGGGTTTTTTAAAGAAAGGCAATGTTCCCTTGTAGACAGAGGGCATCTCACTGAACCCCAGCCATCTGCTTTGTTTGTTGCTATCCCAGCCTTTGAGACACTGACCTAACTGCTTTGTTCCTTCTCATGAACTTGTCAGACTGGCTACATCCAGGTGTGGGAGGAAACCCTGATGGCATGGCATCAGGGATCCAGGGCAGGTTGATCTGGTTGGCCCTTGAAGCAACAGAACTGCTGTTGGGTGCAGGGGTCTTTCCTCTCAGTAAAGACCTCACTGGGATGGCTGGAGAAAGAAAAGGTGAGTCCCACCATGCCATCCTCTAATGTGAGTTAATTGCATTGCTGATTTGCTCAGTGCTGCTGCCAGCACTCAGCTAGGATTGGTTGTGACTGTATTATGCCAGATCTTAGCCCAGGTGATAAAGGCAATCAAGAGTAAAACCAAACATTGCCTTTAATTCAGCACTTTCAGCTGTCAAAAAAAACCTATGATTCCTCATGGATAGGTGCTGATTATAGGACTAGCAAAGGAATAGATTGCACAGGATTTCTAAGGAATTTCCTCATTGCAAGATATGCAAGTTGTCATGGAACCACTTCTGAAGTTATCAGGACCAAAGGAGCTGAGGTTAAATATTTAACTTCTTGCTCATGCTACTGGTAATATGTGAGATTTGTCATTCTCCTTGTGCTAAGAATAAAATACAAGTGTCTTTAACAGTCTTGATTAAAACACCACCCAGAAGCAGGTTCAGACACTTGAATTTGTGATTCCTCCCTGTCCAATCTCTCTGAAAGGCCACCTGTTCTTTTATAATTTCTCAGTTTTCCAGGATATTTTGGCTGTGTTGGCCAAATAAGAAATGTCTTTACATGAATCTACTATATACTGAAAAGAGGCAGAACTGAAGTAGCTGTAATAACTGTAGGAGAACTTCCTCTCCACTCACTGGAAGTAGATCCATGACCTGGAATAAATGCTGCACAGAATAAAATTTCTGTGATAAGCTGTCCACAGCAAAATAGGCAGCAACAAGTCTAATGCAGCAGTATTCCTTGCAATGAGATTTTGTTGTGACCAGATGTCCATGATAGTGATTTTACAATGAAGAATATGTAGGAGGAGGAAAAAAATCAAAATGGCATTCTGTTATTCTTGATATTTTCAAGATATTTGCAAGGAAAAAAAATATTTGTGGGAATTGAAATAGGAAACACTGAAATGCATCATTAAATTTTAAAAATCAACACTAATAAATAGAGGAATGCTAAAAGGGATCACACAAGTGATTGATACAGGCCCAGCACACCTTAATTATATTAAGACAGCAAGATGACTGGTAGACCTAAAACACTCTGCCAATGCCACTTTAATTAACTTGCCAAATCCAGCCCTTCTCTTGCTCTGGCATCTGTGCCTAGTCCAGTAGCCAGAGAGTGGATGCTGCTGCCATGGGAAGAGCAGTGCTGGAAGGTACTGTGAGGACTTGGTTTGTGACCATTCCTCCTGCACAGCAAAATTTCCTGCTTCCCTCTGAAGAGGTGGCTGGAAAGTGGAGGGGAGGCAGAGAAAACCCTAATCTGTTCTGAAAGCAAGATTTATTGGTTCTTCAGAATATTGCATTTTACAGTGATCTGCCTTTTCAGTTAATGCAACTTGAATCTGAACCTGGAAAATTTATGATGCTTTTTCAGATCAGTACAAGCCTGCCTAGAAGTATATCATATATGCAGTTACCAAAAAATTAAGAAAATACAACTTAGGTATTTAAGCTGCAGAGCAAGGAATCATAAATATGCTTTGGAGATGAAGTCTGATTTTGCTATGGAGCGATCCAACTGTTTGAGACAGATCTCAAGAAGAGATCATAAAGTATGCTACAAGTAATACAAAGTATAGCCTACAAGTAATCTTGTGTAACTGCAGAAAAAATTTTGAATGAGAACAACACTGAAAAATCACCCTTAAAAAAAAAAATCTACATCATTCCTAAGGGAGGACAAGCATTGGTCCTAATAGCACAGATGAGTTCTGAGAAAGAAATTTCCACATAAACATAAAATTTTCCATATAAAACACATTTTAGAAATCTTGTCTGCTACTTATACGTTAATCGATCTTTGACAGTGGGCCAGTGCGGGTCTCTCACCTAGACTCTATCATGCTCAAGGCTATAGCTCATGATCTGAGAGGTAAGGATACCTGTCCCTTCAAGGCAAGTTATATCATAATTGTCTATTATGTTTTCTCATGTTTTCTTCTTTTAAGGAGTAGGGTTCAGATGACAGCATCTCCTGAGATGTCCTGCAAATTGTGTGCAGTGTTAGTTACCACAATATTAAAGACATTAAGACATTAGAGAGCATCCAAAGGAGTGTCATGAGCATAGTGAAGGGCCTTGAGGTAAATTTGAATGAGGAGCAGCTGAGGTCACCTGGCTTGTTCAGCCCAGAGACTGAGGGGAGACCTCACTGCATTTACAGCTTCCTTGTGAGGGGAGGAGGATGGACAGGCACTGATCTCTTCTCTGTGGTGACCAGTGACAGGACCCAAGGGAATGGCCTGAAGTTGTGTCAGGGGAGGTTTAGGTTGGATGTCAAGAAAAGGTTCTTCACCCAGAGGGTGGCTGTGCACTGGTAGAGGCTCCCCAGGAAGTGGTCACAGCACCAAGCCTGACAGAGTCCAAGAAGCGTTTGGACAATGCTCTCAGGCACATGGTGTGATTCTTGGGGATGGTCCTGGGTAGGGCCAGGAGTTGGACCTTGTGGATCCCTTCCAATTCTGCATAGTCTGTGATTCTGTGAAAAATTGTGTATATGCAGCCATTCAGTACTTAAAATAGTTTTACACAAAAGATGGAGATTTTTTTTTTTCACATGGGCAGTTAGGGATAAGACAAAGATGAATTATTTTAAATTAAAAGAATGGAGACTTGGGTTAGATGTTAGGGGGAAATTCTTTGCTGTGAATATGGTGAAGCATGGCAATAGGTTGCCCAGAGACATAGTGAATGCTGCATCCCTGGCAGTGTTCAAGGCAGTCTGGATGGAGCTCTGAGCACCCTAACCTACTGGAAGGGGACACTGCATGTTGCAGGGATATTTGAAATAGATGATCTTTAAGGTCCATTCTAACCCAAACCATTCTAAATATCCCAAGGGCTCCATACTTTTCTCTGAGTTAAATTCTTTTGTTTCAGCAGAGTTTCCTCTCTCTCCCCACCCCTGCTTAACCTTGATCGGCTGGATTACTTGGGGCCTCTGGTAAACTCTGGTAAGAATGGATTGTTTGTTTTCCTAGGGTGCCAAATTAACTCTGAGTTAATCTGTATAGATGACACTTCCTTCCCCGTGGTTCTTGAATTTTTCCGCCAGAAATGTGTTCCAAACATATTGTCAAGCCCTCAAAGCCCTCTAATAAAGATGCTGTTGTTCTGACCACTGCCAAGGTCATTAGAACTCGTGTGAATTGCCAGTAATTGGCATATAGCTAGCAGGACAACCTAAGTACCAGTTCAGTAGCCAGGTATATAACACATATAACATATATAACATATATAACAGAGCCTATGCCACTGACTTTTGGCTCATTTTCATGTTTCAGCCCTTTGCCAGTCCTGAATGCTGTGCCCCTTTAGGGGAAGCCACTACAAGGTTCCCATTCTACTGCACCCAGAGGAATGAAGATATCCATCTGTGGTCTGTGATGGGGGAAACTACACATGAACTTGCCACTGCACTCCTGCAGAGCATCGGCAGTGGGGTGGTGGGTAATAGGAAGAAGATTTGCTTTGCCTTCCACAAATTACTAAGTCCTGTTTCAGGTTCCAACTAAAATCCTGAAAAACTAGAGGGTGCTCTCAGGTAGAACTTCCTTAGCTCCAAGTCTGGGTGTGAAGACACCCTCTTAGGAATATCTGCAGCAATATCTGCAGCAACAGCATGCAAGTAGTCTCATGTTCATCCCATCCTCCTCCTGATTAATCCTTCCCTTTGTCAGAGGCACTGGTGCAAAGCTCATCCTGCCCCTCTATGAACACAAGATGCATGCATTTTTTTAGACTATAGCATTCTTTAGGCTGCTAGTAAACAATGCAGATGCAAGATGCTGACTGGCTAGTGTTTAATGAATTGTTGAAATTAAAGCAAAACGGGTTTTTGCTTCTGTTTTGTAACATGCCATGTCCCAGCACTGCAGTGTGGACCTTGCTGCCAAACACTGCTGAGTTCTGGAACTCACCCAGTCCCCATCTGGTTTCTGAAGCATGTCATGCAAGTACCTAGGGCCCACTGAGGAGAACTGTGAGATACTGAGAGCAGTAAAGATATGACAAAAATGACAGAAATGCTTATAGAAGAGACAACAAAAAATGTATTAGGGAAGCATCAACAGAGTCATTCATAACAGGCCTTTTTTTTTGTATCTTGGTGAGTGAAATGTGCCTGGCAATCCAAAGGCAAGTAAGGGTCCTTGCCTTAGAAGAATAAACTTCTAATCTCAGACATTTTATAGTTTTCCATCACTGCTTTCCCAATACAGCTGCAATGGATTGTAAAGCATTTCACAGATGCCAAGCCCCTGTGATTCAACCCTTTCGCCTGACATTCTGCAAACAAATGGTTCATTTTCAATAAAGGTCATAAGTTAAAGGGAAGCAGGAGAGCTATAAAATGAAAATGTATGCTATCTGAAACACTGTGACAGAAGCAATATAGAGCAGATATTGGTAGTGCAATGTAAACACTGGATGCAAGTCCAGTAACAAAGCTAGAAAAACAGCATTTCAGCCAGCAAAATCCTGAAAGAAGAACTGGAAGTCTGATAAAGGGTTTTAAGCTTGTCAGCCTCTGTTTTGCCCCAGTGGTTTGAAATTGCAGCAGCAGGGGTTCCTGTTTACAAAGGACATCTTTCATCTCCATGCTGCCAGAGACAGTGAAAGGCACCACACACTCATTTTTTGTCATGGACATTTTGAACAGTGAGGCAAATCAGAAGGGAAGGTGTAGCAAGGGCCTTTGTGAAAGTAAGGGTGAAATGCTATGGGATAATAGGTAGTGAGCCGAAAATGAGCTTGCAGGCCACTCTTTACAGAGGCAGACCCACTGCATTTGTTGCTGCTTTGTGATGGAGTGGCATTTCCCCAGGGAATATCACATGTATGTGTATGCATGTGTGTGCCCTTGCTTTTCTTATTCAGCTTTCTCAGGAGCAGCCCACAGACGACAGCTGAAAGGCTCTGGTGAAGGTCCTGATTAGTGTCCCAGTTTTAATTGGGGATAATCACTTGCCAAGGCTAGAGTTTATTTAAAACTTGATTGAGGGGTTACTTGCTATTTATTAGAAGTTATTTGCTGGTTTTTAAAGGTTAGACACCATGAAGTGTGCATATAGACTCAGCTGAAAAAGTTTAGTGCAGAATTATTAGTTGTCCTTGGTCTGTAAAAGAATGTTGGCATATCTTCAGTTTTACTTCTCCAAATGAATGGTAATTGTGTTTGCTGTGTTTCAGTTGGGATTAGTAATACTTTGTGTTTTCATCCCAAATCAATCTGAATTAGCTTCATTCTCTCAGTGATTAAACAATTGCCCCATTTCAATACTGTCACTTAATGCTTATATATTGGATGAAAACAGAGCCTCCCCAGTTCTTATTTTTGCACATTTCTGCCTCTGAGTCTGAGCTGGTGAGTGAAAAAGGTCAAAATGCCAGCAAGATTCAAACTGGTATTTGAGTTCAAAGGTACATATGCTAAACCTTCCTTTATATCTGCTTTCATACAGAATCAGCATTTCTGTGTGAATGCAAAGGCGAACTAGGAGGTATATGTCAATGAATGTACAAATTTGAATGAATGGATGAATACTCACTTGCGTGCAAAAAACATGTCTGTATGTTTCACATACAGTTTTAGAGGCAGGATTTAAAAAACTAGTAGTGAAAATAGAACCTTAAGGTAAGCGGAAACAGCAAGAGGATGGAGACAACCTAATGTGATGACTAAAAAGAACTGTAGAGCTGTCATGAAACAATATCTATGCTACCAAAGCTGACTTTCATCAGGGTGAGTGATAGCAAAATTACCATGGGTGGTTCAGTGTGTAATGAATTTCAGGTTTTTAATGCTGCATCAGTGATGGAGTATATTATTACATGGCCAAAAGGGGTTGATATGAACACTTATTAAGTCTTATGACCCTTCAAGCAAATTCAGTGTTAGAGCTGCAACGTGCCAAATCTGTCACTGAGTGTTACGCTAATCTCCCATTGACTGTTGTGGCAGTTTCGCTTTCAAAGTGATGGCAAAAGGCCAAGGGCTCTGAGGAGGGTGGCAATGTCCCAAAAAACAATGTAAATGGAAAAAATAGGAAAATTTTGTTAACAATGTACTTTAGGCATGTTGGGATTCAAATTGTTCTGCTACCTTTTAATGTGTCTTTGTGAGGCATACTCTTGGAAATACTTCAGTTGTAAGACTCTCCAACAATAGAAAGTGAGCAAATCAAAGATTCTGGGAGATGACACAAAATATATTGACAGAAAAAGAAATTAGGACACCAAAAGTTAAGTGCAGTACTTCTGAAATGAGAGGGAGGAGCATCTGAGAAAACTTTAGAGGATAGGGCAAGAAATAGGAATCATTCTTATGTTGCTGCATCCAGGCACTAAATGAAATCTGCCTGGGCAGTGCCTGCTCTGAACTTTTACAACACAAAATCCCTTACCTTGGAAAATGCTATAGCATCAGGCTTAAGATCCTCCTGTTTCATAATTTTTTGAAGCTTGTCCTGAGATACTAATTCTCTATTGGTTTTGTTTCATGCAAGTGGGGCTTCTGTTGCCTTGATTAGCTGATTCAGTAGAGCTCAGGTGCTCCTCTCACACATCATGCTTGGGTGGAGGGCATTGTTTCATTACAGATCCACTGTGACTTGCAGTTTCCTATTTTCTTGCATTGCTTCTGAGGACTGTGTAGCTGATTATTTAAGTGCCCTCTTATTAGCAAACATTCTCTTGTGTTAAGCAAACAGACATCAGCTTTATTAAATATAAATTGCTCTATAAATTTTGGTAATTAGAATGCCATTAGAAAGCATAGACAGAAAAAAGTACATTAAAAAGCTCATTTAGCAAAATGGGAATATTATAAGAATCATTACAAATGAGAAGAAGAGGTTTGATCAGTTTTGAAAGTCCCTGATTGACTGAAAACTAATGTTTTTGTTCTCACATTCTTTCGAGAGTAAATATGCAAAGAAATAGATAGTGGTTGGAAATTATGGTGAAGACACTTAAAAGCATCTAGTTACAAAAGAGAACAGAGGGATGAGATGAAAGTGGTGCTGAGAGGATATGAAAGATGGATTGAACAAAATTTAAAAATCGAACACAGCCAGCCAGAAGAAAACAGCAGAGATAAGAAAGGTGGCACTTATCAAACCCAAGGCTTTCCTACAGGCAGAGGCCAGCTAGGAGGCTGCTGGAGCAGAGGGGGTGGTCCCTGCAATACATCACAGAGCTCACCTACTTATTTATATGCGAGTGATGAATTCTGCTCCTCTCTGCTGTTAAGTGAGGAACAAGGGCACCAGCTCTCACCTGAAATCCACATAAGCCTGCGTAGATATTGTGTCTCCTGTAGTATTTCAGATCTTAATATTTTTCCCACCCAGGATTTTAAATGAGAATTTTTTTGGATATGGAAGAACACCTTAGGGGGTGAATAGTGTCAGGGGCAGGACACCTTTGATTGCTAATAACAGAAAAAGTGGAAGCAGCATCTTTGTGACCTTACATTTTGTGGGACCTTTGTGTAGCCAAAAGGGTTCTTATGGCGTATAAATTAGCAGTGAAACATATAGATGGGGCCATTTCTGAAATGTAATAAAAATAGGGGGCCTGAATTATTCAGCTGTGTTTTGCTTTTGAAGCTCATTGCAAAGCATCGTGTTTGCTTACAAAAGCCCTAAAGCTATGAAAATGCAAATGTGGAGGTGGTATAGCACATGCTCTTGAAGACCATTCACTTTCACTGCTCCTGCGCAAGTGGCGACAAATCTGGGCTACCAAGTTTGGTTATCTGCAGGACCAAGAGATCCTAACATGTTTGTGATCCTTCCAGCTCATTAATGTTTTAGAGGATGCTTCTCTGTTCTTGGAAGAGAATAGCCTTTATAAAAGCTTGGTGGGGTGATAGAGATGTGTGGGTTGGCAGAGGGCAAACTGACTGTTCAGGGTAGGACAAGCCCTTTCCTCTGGAAGTCAGCTGCCCAAGAAGCCATAAGCCCAGCTCCTCCTGGGAGAGCAGTGTAAGTCCAGTTCTGAAGTCTGAAAATAGGAGCTGTATAAGAGGAAAAATGGCATCATCTGTTACATTTTTAGTCACCATTTTATTTTAAGCAACTACTAGAAAATATAATTTGAGGGGTTACTCAGTGTATTTGTTCTCTTCTAATGCAAATCCAAATAAATAACACACAGAATCACAGAATTTCTAGGTTGGAAGAGACCTTTAAGATCATCGAGTCCAACCCATGTTCTAACACCTCAACTAGATCATGGCACCAAGTGCCACATCCAGTCTTTTTTTAAACATATCAAGGGATGGTGACTCCACCACCTCCCTGGGTAGATGATTCCAGTATTTGACCACTCTTTCTGTGAAAAACTTCGTCCTTAATTCTAGCCTGTATCTCCCTTGGCGCAGCTTGAGACTGTGTCCTCTTGTTCTGTCTGTTGTTGCCCGGAGAAAGAGACCAACCCCCAGCTCACCACAGTCACCCTTCAGGAAGCTGAAGAGAGTGATAAGGTCACCCCTGAGTCTCCTTTTCTCCAGGCTGAACAACCCCAGCTCCCTCAGTTGTTCCTCACAGGGTTTGTGTTCCCAGCCCCTCACCAGCCTCGTTGCCTCCTCTGGACACGCTCAAGCATCTCAACGTCCCTCCTAAACTGAGGGGCCCAGAATTGGACGCAATACTCAAGGTGTGGCCTCACCAGTGCCGAGTACAGGGGAGAATGACCTCCCTGCTCCTGCTGGCCACACTGTTTCTGACACAGGCCAGGATGCCTTTGGCCTTCTTGGCCACCAGGGCACACTGCTGGCTCATGTTCAGCCGGCTGTCAACCAGCACGCCCAGGTCCCTTTTCTCCTGAGCACTGTCCAGCCACACCATCCCCAGCCTATAATGCTGCAGGGGTTATTGTGGCTGAAGTGCAGGACTCGGCACTTGGACTTATTGAACTTCATCCCATTAGACTCTGCCCATCCATCCAACTGTTCCAAGTCCCTCTGCAAAGCCCTCCGTCCCTCTGATAGATCGACACACGCTCCCAGCTTAGTGTCATCTGCAAATTTGCTAATGAAACACTCTAAACCCTCATCCATGTCATCAATAAAAATATTAAACAGAACTGGCCCCAGCACAGACCCCTGAGGGACATCACTGCTGGCTGGCCCCAGCTGGATGTGGCACCGTTCACCTCCACCCTCTGGGCCCGGCCTCCAGCCAGTTCTGAACCCAGCACAGAGTGCTCCTGTCCAAGCCGTGGGCTGCCAGCTTGTCCAGGAGTGAGCTGTGGGAGACAGTGTCAAAGGCTTTGCTGAAATCCAAATAAACAACATCTACAGCCTTCCCTGCATCCACTAGGCAGGTCACCTGGTCATAAAAGCTGACCAGGTAGGTCAAACATGACCTACCCCTCCTAAACCCATGGTGGCTGGGTCTGATACCCTGGCAATCCTGTAAATTCTGTGTGATGGCACTTAATATAAACTGTTCCATTATCTTGCCAGGTACTGAGGTCAGGCTGACTGGTCAATAATTACCAGGATCCTCCTTTGCACCCTTTTTGTGAATGGGTATCACATTGGCCAGCTTCCAGTCATCCGGAACCTCACCAGTGAGCCAGGACTGTTGGTAAATGATGGAGAGTGGCTTTGCAAGCTCATTTGCCAGCTCTCTCATTACTCTGGGGTGGATCCCGTCTGGTCCTATAGATTTATTAACATCCAAGCATTTCAGTAGTTCTTTGACTGCCTCTTCTTGGATAATGGGGGGACCATTCTGCTCCCTGACACCATCAACCATTCCAGGCGGGCAGGTGTCTTGAGGGCAAGTCATCTTCCCACTAAAAACTGAGGCAAAGTAGGAATTAAGCACTTCTGCCTTCTCCTCATCTGCAGATGCTAAATTCCCTCCCTTGTCCAATAAAGAACAAAGGTTGGTCTTACCCTTCCTTCTAGCATTAATGTGTTTGTAAAAACATTTTTTATTATCCTTTACAGAAGTCGCCATTCTAAGTTCAAAATGAGCTTTGGCCTCCCTAATTTTTTTTTTCTGCATGCTCCAGCAGCCTTCTTGAATACTTCCTTAGAGACCTGACCCTCCTTCCAACGCTGATACATCCTCTTTTTATTCCTAAGTACCTCCAAAACCTCCTTGCCCAGCCAGGCGGGACGTTTACCCCGTTGACTGATCTTTCGGCACACAGGGACAGTCTGTTCCTGTGCCCTCAAGATCTCTGTTTTGAGGCATGCCCACCTTTCCTGAACTCCTTTGTTTTTAAGGGCTGTTTCCCAGGGGACGCTCAGAATAAGTCTCCTAAACAGGCCAAAGTATGCCCTCCAGAAGTTCAGTGTAAGAGTCTTACTGGTGCTCCTCCTGACTTCACCAAATATTGAGAACTATTATTTCATGATCACTCTGCCCCAAGCAAGTGACCTCCAACCACCACATCTCCCACCAGCCCATCTCTACTTGCAAACAGCAGATCTAACATAGCCCCTCCCCTGGTGGGTTCACCCAGCTGCAACAGAAAGTTGCAACAGAAAGTTGTCCTCCATACATTCTAAGAATTTCCTGGACTGCCTCTTTACTGCTGTATTAAGTTGCCAGCAGATGTCTGGTAGGTTGAAGTCACCCACAAGAACAAGGGCTGATGATCTTGAAACATTACCTAGCTGCTTATAGAATAAGTCATCTACCTCTTCTTCCTGGTTGGGTGGACGATAACAGACTCCCAGTAGGGTGTCAGCCTTGTTGGCCTTCCCCTTAATTCTTACCCATAGACATTCAACTCCATCATCCTTAGTTTCAATTTCTACAGCATCGAAAGTCTGCTTAATATAAAGGGCCACCCCTCCTCCTCTTCTTCCTTTCCTGTCTCTTCTGAGTAGCTTGTATCCATCCAGTGCAGTACTCCAGGTATGTGTGTCATCCCACCATGTTTCTGTGATGGCAGCTACATAATAGCTCTGCAGTTGCACCTTGGCCTCCAGCTCTTCTTGTTTGTTGCCCAAGCTGTGTGCATTGGTATACATGCACCTCAGCTGGGTTACTGACTTCGCCCCTGACTTAGCCTTGCAACCTTGGGCCTGCTTACAGATAGCTCAGCTGCTCCCCCTTCCCCCTTCAAACCTAGTTTAAAGCCCTCTCAATGAGGTCTGTCAGTTCATGAGCTAAAAACCTTTTGCCCTTAACAGAGAGATGTACCCCATCTGGTTCTAGCAGAGCAGATGCTGTAAAAGTTTCCCCATGATCAAAGAATCCAAAATTTTGCCAATGACATCAACCCTTAAGCCACTTGTTGATGATGCGGATTCTCGTGTTTCTTTCTTCATTTTCCTCTGCCACCAAAGGGACTGAGCAGAACACTACCTGTGCTCCTGCCCTATCAATCTTATAATCAGCCACTCAGCAGCAACACAGGGAGCTCCACCCCTAGCTCCTCACTGACTCACAATGGCAATCACTCACCTGCTCACAATCTTATAATCAGCCACTCATGCATTAAATATATTAAGATTTTAAAATTTTCAATTAATCCTGTGAAAATTGTATTTCCCTATAGATAAGCTGTTTATTATAATAATTAATAACAAATGTGCTGAAACCAGAGATTAGATTTTTATTACTCCCTTTCTCTCATCAATGACGAGATATACACTTTTAAAATACCTCTCAAATACTGTTATTCCTATTAAACTTTTACGTGTAGATGAATAAATTTAGAAAAACGTGGTGTGTGTGTATACTTGTGCACACACATAGAGACAGCACATGCGTGCAGATACACATATCAGTTTCTCTACATAGCACATATATAAAAATATACATAAAGAACCACAGTGCAAGTGTACAGTGTTTATTTTTAGCATGGCTAAAACAAAGGCACCCTGATGGGACAGAAAGAGAACCATGAACAAACTACAGTACAGGAAGCAGCAGTTTCATCCACATGCATCAGGCAAATTCTCACTCCTTTTTGGAACACAGTGCTGTCTTGAACATGCAGGTTAGGAGGAGGCAGATGGTGAGTTAAATTGAGATTAAACACAGCTAATCTACATGAGCACCCTCTCAGGTTACCCTTGCTTTCTTCTCTTCCTCATGCATCTATTTGTTTGGGGCAATTGTTTAATTCTATTATTGGCAGAAATATGTTGACCTTGAATACCGCACAGCTCACGCTTTTGTAGGAACAGCCAGGACTGAGCCAGAGAAGGACATTTCCATCTGTGTGAAGTAGTCACTGTTTTTTTCTTTCAGATTTCTGCCACATCCACCACCAAATCATTCACCCTGGAAGTGAGCTAGTGGGTAATAAAACAACATTAATAATGATAGTAATCATAAAGTGTACCTGCATGTATAATGAAGTAAAACTGAATAATTCAACAAGAACATTTTTTTTTTCCAAGGAAGCTACATGCTTCTAGCCAGGTGGAATGTAAGCAAAGGTTTGTGACCTCTGTGTGAGAGTCTCCCTGGTCAATATAGCACAATGTAAACCATATTTTCTTTATCCTGGCAGACTTTCTTGAAGACTGGGAAGTTAAGAGGCTTATGATTTTTGTGTGGCTATGAACATAGGCTGAATTTCACAGGAATTTTTTATTCCCAGTTCTTTTGCAATAGATGTATTCTCTGAACTTTCCCAGATCATGGGGTGAGCAGCATCCCCCCAAATATACACATTAAACTAGGAACTGGCTTCATGCCTTCCAAAAAAAAAAACAAACAACAGGAAAACACTGGGATGTGTCAGACTTCAAATTCCCACTGACCCCTGGGTGCAAAATCCAGGGAGTCTGCACTATACGATGTATCAGGGATCACCTCACCTCATGCTGGCACTCTGTTTTTCACACTGTTGGAGTTTCAGCATGGGTCATGGTGGGGGGATAAAAGGCTGTTGTCCAGCCTGGCTGCAGCTGCAGGTCGAGTACAAGGGGGATGGACAGGGGGCTGCACAGCCACTGGGGTCTCCTGTGCTCCCAGACATGCATGGTGTTTGTGTGTATGGATTTGTGGTAACACAGATTATTTCCATATCCTCCCCTCCTCAGTCTGTACAGCAAAGGACAAGCCTGACTTCAGACACACAGCAGCTCAGAGGGTGGGGAAAAGGAATGATCTTGAAAGGCTGTAGAGTAAAATGTGTCTAACATAGAAGATGGATGTGCAGTGGGAAAAAAGTGAATATAGGACTGCTATTTTTCTAATCATTAGAGTCACATTGGAAGTATTATAAGTAGGTATACTGCATATAAGAAGCAAGCAAATGATCTCAGTTCTGAAGGGGTTTTTTGTTTGTTTGTTTTGGGTTTGGTATTTTTGTAAATGAGACGGCTTCTGTGCTATAGAAGCCCCTTTGAAGTTAATCAAACTGTATGTAAAAGGCTGGCACACATTCCATTTGAATATGCTATGCTATTCTATATTTACAACCCATATAGCAGGCAGGATGCTGATCTCTTCTCTATCTGTGCACACCCAGAATAACTCCACCAGCTTAGATGTCAATACGTGGCCAAGACAATCTGACAGTGCAGTGTGCTCATTTATTTACCAGCCATCACCCACTAATCGTTGGCTGCTTCCACAATATTGTTTAGCCATAAGAGCAGCAGGGCCATCCTAGTCAGCTCCGTGTCCTTGGGCCCAGGCTTTGCCCATATGCAATGCTGCACACATGCTGTAGCCTCTGGTGAGACCTCTGTGCCTACACAGAGCTGCTCTGCCAGCTTCTCAGCCAGAGCTGCTTCTGGGAACCACCTCAGCCTGAGCTGCCAGCTCTGGGAGATACAACCATCTCCAAAACCAAAACTAGGCACCTGCTCCAGTGAAACCTCTAGACTGCTGGGTGGGGTTTTTTGTAGGGGAGTGTATGCATGGAAATAAGATGGCACGGAGTAGAAGAGGCTCCTTACCAAAGAAGAAATTTTAACATAGCAGACACTATGTTATAATAATGCATATTATCTTGGTTCAAAAGGCCATTATTGTTTGAAGGCCTTGAAGTCTGAAAGGCAGGGATCAGTCAGCTCTTCAGAAATCTCAGAGTCAGTTCAGACCCTGCAAGAGCTCCTTTTTAAAAATTCTGGCAGATGGATTTTCTCTGCCCTGTATCCTAGATTTTTCTGAACCTCTTCTGGCAGCTCTGTGTAGTCTCAGAATAGCATCACAAAGTGGAAACTCAGCACTGTTTCTTATTTCATGAATAAAGATTTGACAAGTGATGTAGATATTAAGATCGAATCCAGTCTCATCATGATTCTTTCATGAATCTTCTGACCTGACTGCTACTAAACTTTGTCTGACTATGCAATTAAATAATGCCTGCTCAAGGGATGGGATTAGTAAGTAAGTATATGTCAGACCAGTGTCATTTGAAAGCAGTGTCTAGTCTCACACTGATATGATTGGCTGTGGACAATAAGACAGTGGCTGTGTTTTTTTCTGACAGAATAAAGACTGCTCTGTAAATTGGTTTCATTCCAGTGCATCCAACTGCTCCCTGCCTCCTCTTGAATCCACTGAAAAGCAAATTCTTTTACATAACTCAATAAATAAAAGATCTGGCCAGTATTTTGGAATCCAAACATTTAATTTATTTTCTATTACTTTAATCCAAACACATGTCACAGAAGCTGCAGTTGCTGTGAATCAGTGTGTTACTACTGAGATATGAAGCATATGTGCCTGTGCCTTGAAAGAAAGCAGCACTTCTTTGTAGATGTTTTCATTCTGCGAGTTAAAGCTTTTAAAAAAATTATGCTTAAATCTAAAAGGTAAACACCATTTATCAGTAAAACACAATATGATCATCCATTTTGACAGCCAAGTGATATCTCTTATTTATTGGGTGATCACCGTATGCATCCAACTTTTTTTTAATATTGCATTTCCAACATTGCCAGCTGAAGCAGGAATGTGAAACCTGGGAAATTAAGACCTCTGGGTTTTGGCAAACTACATGAAAAGCTTTACTACATTGGTACTGAATAATGAATCATACCACTCAAGAGTCTATTAATGGGCTCCTTTTCAGTGAAAAAAAACAAGTCCATAAGATAGCCATTGATGAAATAAGGAAAAAGGACAAATACAATGGTCTCATCATGGTTCAAATTTATCATGAAAAATGAACAAATAGCCTGTCTTCTTTCTTAAAAGGAAAGGAAACAAGGTACCCATAAGGGTAGGGGTATTAAAATGTTCCTTTCCAGGACCTCAGTTCATAAGAGCATGAATGCTGGGTATAAAAATCAAAATTACAAGGAGCATCATGCCACAAACAAGAAATTCCATCATCAGCCTTCTGGGATATCATTACACTGATGGAGGACAAAATCAAAATGGTCTGGATAGTTTTTTTCAGAGTTGTACTCATGGCATCCATCCAACAACTCCAGCATTACCTAGCATTCAAATTAAAGGGGAACTGTCAAATATGTCATGGAATCTTATCTCATGGCATCTTACTTTATTTTTTCAAATGTTGCATATCAAGCATACAGACAGCCTTAAACCACATTTTTTTAGCTAGCTCATCCATCACTACCATATCTTTTTTCTCTTTTTTTTTTGAGGGAGGGTGGGGTTGGTTCAGTTGAAAAGAAGGAATAATTATTACGAAGGATTTAAGTGAAAGCAAAATGCTGTTCATTGCATATGCCCCTTGTTTGTAACAAAAGAAGGAATAGAGTATTTCTTCTATATTTATATTGTTACTGTAACATAAATCTATATTCTGTTCTATAAATGCATTAACAACAGAAAGAGAGCTAAGGAGAATCTCCATTCCTTTTTGGATGTGGGGGGAAAGAGTTACAGCTTGAATCCTGTGTTCAATTTTGGGAAGCTCACTAGATGAAAAGAGGTGCTGGAGCATGTCCAGAGAAGGACAATGAAGCTGGGAAAAGGTCTGGAGCACAAGTCCTGTGAGGAGCAGCTGAGGGAGCTGAGGGTGTTTAGCCTGGGGAAGAGGAGGCTCAGGGTTGGGGTGGGGTGCAAAATGTGACTTACCACACTTGACAACTACCTAAACGGTTGCAGAGACATGAGGATCAGGCTCTTCTCCTAAGTAAAAAGTAATAGGACAAGAGGAAATGGGGTGAAGTTTCACCAGGGGAGGTTTAGATTGTATACTAGGAAAAATTCCTGCAGTGAAAGGGCTGTTAAACATTGGAACAGGCTCCCCAGGGTAGTGGATGAGTCACTATCCCTGGAGGTATTTAAGATGTGTAGATGTGGCACTTAGAGATTTGGTTTACCTGAGGACTTTACAGCATTGGCCTTAATCTTAAAGGTCTTTTTCTACCTAACCTTCTATGATCATTCTATGTATTTTCCACTTTCAGGTGTATTTTTCAGCAATTAGATGTAGACTACTAAATTTCTATTCTGTACACTATGTGTCCTGATTACCAAATACTATTCTTGGACATATGCTTATTAAAACTGTCCGGTTCAGCTGTCTCTCTCTGCCAGGACACAGGTAGGGTGGTTCTTGGGCGGCCCACACTTCAAAGGACGAGTCTGGACTCTTCAGTTTTTCGATCTTCAGATTGTTTATTATTTCTTATCTACAGAATTTTCTTTCTGCCCAACAGAGGTCTGACCTACAAGGCAGCCAAGGGCACTCTGACCACCCACGGGGCGGTCGTGTCTTTTTATACTAAAATCTACGTATATCATATTTACCTTTATTTCCCAATACCTTTCACCCATATTAGCAAGTGCACCTTCACCATGGACCAATCCCCAAGTGCCAACATCACCACAGAAAATTGATGACAAGAAGAAGAAAGAAGAAGGACGAGACATGCCCTGATCCCTCCATCTTGTCTCCATAACGCCCCTGTACCAAAACCCTAAAATCTATATTTCACCCTATAAATGTGTCTTTCCTGCACCACTCACTCCCAAGTGACTCTCACGTCCCCAAACAAGTGTCACTTCCTTAGAAGGATTGAAATCAAGCCACCAGACACTCCTGGCAACATTCCAGGATTTCCGAGCCCCCCAAGGGTTCTCTCGGTAACTCTGGACATCCGGAGTGATGTGCTGAGTTCCCACATAAAAAGATTGTAAATTTACTGGATTACAGATTACACTGGAAAATACAAGTGAACAAGCATTCATTTAATACAATATAGAAACCATCTTCATAATTTATCTAATAAAAAAAACATTTCAGTTAATGTCCCTTTGTAATGTCCCTGCCAAACCATTTCCATCTGAAGCAAAATAATTGCATTGATCACCATGGCATCACTCTTATTCTCTAATGGACCTGGAAATAGCTCTGGAAATCCTCACCTACAGATGTGCATGCCCAAGCCTGAAGTAATTGTTTCAGAAACTCAAATCTGTTACTTCACCAAAGCTGATTCTTTGTTGAAAGTTAATTCATGAAAGAAATTGTTGTGCTTTGATTAGGAAAAAATATCCAGTAACTGAAATCTAGGATAAGAGATCAGAGTTAGAGATATTATTCCTTCCCCTTTGAGGCTGAAAGAGTCCATGATAATACAAAACAAAGAAGCTGTATGGCTCTTGCTTTCTTAACGTCTTGCCTCTTTTTCCTGATCGTTTTTGTGGAATTTGGCATGTAATTAATCTTTTAAGTTCATGATGCTACAAGAACATTACCAAAAAGAGATATTTGGCCCCAAACAGAGTATTCCCAAGTGAAGGTCTGGGGCTTCATGCACGTAGTTTTTGGATGGGAGTGTATAGATTTGACATTTTTTAGCATGTTGAGGGAATTGCATGTAACCCAAGGCTTTGTCTGGAATATTAACCATTACAGAATGATTTGGTTTGGAAAGGATCTTACAGATCAAACTTAGTTCCAACCCTTCTACTATGGGCAGAGACCAGGTTGCTCAAAGCCCCATCCAGCCTGGCCTTGAACACTTCTTGAACACATATCTTTATTGCTGCTGAGTAGCAAGGCAGTTATGCCATGTCAAAGTTGTGCTGTGCCTCCTTAGGTACAGAATGAGGGTCACATCCTGTTCTGGGTTGGTCCATTCCAAAACCAATTATATTGTTGTGTGCATTGTACAGGCTCTGTGTTTCATCAAGGAGATGTTGTAATGATTCTTTCTGTTCTAACTGCAATAATCCAAACAAAAGCATTCCATCTAAAAGTGTGTGTGTGAGCTGTGAAGATGCGTGATATTGGGTTACAGGGAGTAATATAATACTGTTGGGTCAGTATTTCTAATATAACTGGAGACTATTGAAAATTGAAGAGTAAACTATTGTCAGTGTGCAGTAAATTATGAGAACTGTTCTAGCTATAGAGAAAACAAGGAACAAACTTTATTATCAGGTTCTGTGAATGTGTTTTGTCGCTATGAATGTTCTTTGTGAAAACTCATGGTTTGAATTACTAGGCAAGCCTCTTTTTATGGTGACCTTGATTTCAGGATTGCTTTGATTTTTCTCAGATGTTGAAATAAACAGATAATATTCCTTTCTGCTAATAACTACGGGGAAGCTCTTAGTTCCTTGTATCAGGCTTCTCAAAAATCCCTTTGTCCAAGTTCTGTCATAGAAAGATGACAGTGAATTTAAGAACAAGAAAAGTTTATTTTAATTTGGTAATCTTTACTCTTTCCTGAAAATTTACACTAATTGTTTAGTTTTTATTCTTTTTGCATCACTCTGAATAGAGTACTTCTGTTCGCAACTTATTGGTGACCTTACCCTTAGTCTGACTTCTATTTTGTCAGCTTGACATTGCTATGTTCAGAAGTAACTGGGGGCTACTGACCAATCTCAGATCAATACTCTGGTGGAGACAATAACATTCACCACTGTTGTAGCATTTCTAGGTGTTTTTTTAACCAATGTTGAATTCAACTAATAGCATTGAAAAGTTATGACATTTGAAAAATCCAAGGAAAGTTGCTAAAGAAATTGGCTCTCACCAATTCTTTAACTCACGGCAAAGTCCTTCTGTCATCTGAAGTGTAGGATAATAGGATTTAAATTATCATCTAGGATGCACCTAGATGCATTCACCTCAACAGTTCATTTCACAGGCGTGGATATGTGATCTTTGTATGGACACAGATTTTAAGTTGGCTCCTGTGTGGAAAATACAGTGCAGGAAAAGGAGTTGGGAGACAATGATAGCCTGTAGCTCATCAAATATTTATATTTTTCAAAACTACAAAGGCAATGATTCACTCTGTGGTACATCAGAAAAGAGCTGGGGCTTGGCTTGTTACACCTTCCAGGCAGTAATTGGATGCCAACAGTAATCAGCAGTCAGTGGGGAGCTTCTGAGCATGCCTGGTGGAGAGGCTTATTGTTTTCAAAGCCCAGTTTCTATCTTGAGAGAAGGAGGGAGCCGAGTTGTGCTGCATCACTCTCCTTGCAATCTGTTCTGGCACAACTCCCTGCACTGTGTGAGGGAGTTCAGCCATCCTCCAGCATTGCCTTCAGATAAGAGACAGGACTAATGGAGTCTGAGGACTCAAAGCATAACAGCAGAAAAAAGTGAAAATATTGATGAGTTTTTAGGAGGTGAAGGAATGGAATTTTGTAATAGATAGTGTTCTGTTTTGTACAAGACTGATGCTGGAATGCAATACTAACCTATTTTCATAACAAGGTATGTATTACAAGTCTCAAGGCCCCCCATTTCTCTGATCCAGGTAAAATGCAAGAAAAACAAAAAAGGTACAGGAAATTTTGAATGCTGCTGTTTGAAAAAAGCAGTTTTCCTTACCTACATCAAAGAGACTACTCTCTGTCTAGCTGAGCTGATTGTCAGCTTTGCTTTATCATCACTGCTGAGCCTTCAGTTGGATGGGGTCCTAGTGCTAAAAGCCTGAAACTTCCAGAGAAGGAGCACTTTTGGCATCATTTGCTGATGGTATAGCACCTTTCAAGGCAACTTGCTTATAAGCAATCAAAGTGGAAATTTCTTCAGAGCCAGGTGGTACAGACTGTGCCTGTCTTCTGCAGCCACCTGCAGAGTTCTGGTTTTAAACCAGCTTTTAAGCCCATCACACCACCAAGGAGAGCAGCACAGCAAGAAAATCTTCATTTGTCTTTATTTTTCCAATCTATTCTCCTACTATGTTTCATGGAAAACTTCATGAACAGCATTTTCACCTAGAGTTATGATAGTAAATCAAAACTTAAAGCAGGGGGTTTTGTTTGTGCTCTCCAGTGTTACACATTGTGTCAAAACTTTTGATAACAAAGAGAAGTCACATTGGGCTAGCAACAGTGTAGTTATAAGCTGCATTTCTTTTAAGCTTTCAGGGAAGCAAGAAGCAGCATAGCTATTCATGACAGGTCTAAAGCTGGGAAAAGGAGAGTTGTGATAGCTCCACTTATCTTGTCCAGCTCTGCTCTTGGAAACACGGTTCATAAGGCTCTGGTGACTGTGTTTCTATAGAGATCATGCCTTTGCCATTTGCCCTTTCACTTTGCTGTCAGCAACTTCCATGAATGAAGTTTGCCCAAAGATTTCTGCTAAGCGTTTTCTCTAAGATGGAGAGTTTATATGGAATTTAAATATATATATTCAGACACCCTCCTTACTAATTGTTGCACAGAAGTTTTCCAGGTTTATGATTTCCCAAACATCTTCCATAAGTTTTTCTCTCACACAACTGATTTAAATGACAGGTTAACACTGTACACCTCCAACCTGTGTGCAGGCTCACAAACTCTATACTTGCAGCACTTACCTATTTTTCTGCAGCCCAGATATTGAGCAGTTATCTCAATTTTTTCCTTTTTTAAATTTTATGACAGACCTTATGGTCACAGGTGAGAAATCAAATGGCATCTTCTGTCACCACGTGGTCCCTCTGCTGTAATTCACCAGACCAAGGCTTGTGCAAGAGCAAGCCATTGTTAGAGAGCACCTAAACTGGCCTATGAGTCAGCCAGGCAACTGAAATTACCACTGCATGTTTCAAATTGCCTTTTGTGTTACAGAAAATGGCAAAGACTTGTGGAATTTGAGCTCTCTTTCCAGATGGGTTTCAAAGAGCATGGGACTGTTATGGATCACACTGTCTGAATTTTGTGTTGATACGTTTTCTGAATTTGCATTCTGAAATGTTGAGAATGTAGCACAAAATGATGTTCCAGAGGTAACACTCAAGGCAAAAATGCTTAAAGCCCTTCACTCATTAAGAAGACAAAATCAATTTTCCTTCAAACACCTTATTGGACAGTTAAGTTTAGATGAAACAGCAATAAAACCACTGAACAAGGGACAAAATGTTCATGCTCCTCAGTTCAGTTACTGTCCTAGTTCCAGCCAGGACAGGGTTAACTTTTGCAGTAGCCTGGAGGGGGCACATCTAGGACTTGGGGGTTATTCTAGACCACTTAACATCATTGCCAGGGACAGGGGAAAGGGACTCTCTTCTGAGGAGAAGGGGTTCTTTCCTCTTGAGGAAGCATGGCAGAGGAACGGAGAGTAGTTGAGTGGCACCAGTTAGGAGCTGGATGGAGCAATCGAGGTGTGGTGTGGCTGTGGTCAGGTGGAGCTCTGCAGTGAGCATTTTGCAAGTGAATCGCTCTCTCTTTTGTACACTTTTTTATTTATATTATTGCTGTCAGTGTTTGTTTTCTTATCTCATTGTTGTTTCCAGTAAATTGTTCTTACCTCAACCCTTAACCTTTTTTTGCCTCCAATTCTCCTCTCCATCCTGTGCAGGAGAGGGGGAGGAGGAAGGGGAGCAACCAAGAAGCAACATGGTTTGGAGAGTCTCAGTGGAAGCACTAAACTGGGGAGTATCACTCCTAAATCACAACATGCATCAATAACAATATCTTCTACAAAACAATGAGTTGTCATCAGCTGAGCAACCAAAACTACTTCAGCCTTCATGCAAAACTAGTAACTCAGTTACTTTGCCTATACAACAGAAAATTTAACAAGATAAGCTTAAATTTTTTTTCAAGTAACTTTTTTTTTTTTTTTTGAGCATCTAATTTAGTGTCCTGAATGTTTCAGCTTCCTCAGTTCCCACTATAACAGAAGGAGGAAAATGGATACTCATGCACTGTGCTTCTCACAGCACCCCAGTTAGGCTTTTACTCTGAACACCATCTCCTCTCCTGACAATACACAGAACAGAAATTAGGAAGGATTTATTAGGAGTATATAAAAAAATATCCTCCCTTATTAGAAATTCACATTTAGTCTCTTTCTTAGAGAACATGACTATTCTCAATACTCATGGTGAATTTTCAAGCTGAACTTGTAATGGCTATTGTTGGGAAATCCTGATTGGCTCATTACCTAATGTACATGAATGCAATATTAAGTAGCAATACAAAAGAATCAATCATTGTGTTCTTAAGGTTGCAATGAAAAAAAGAAATGAAGTTATTGTGGTCCTGACTGGACAAATACTACAAATTTTAACCTGGGAGTATCTTGAAGTCACAAAACCATCACAGAAGAGTCATCATCCCAGGGAAACAACTGTGATTTTTGTTGTGACTTCATCACCAAGTTAGTCTCAGTATGAGCAAAGGCTTGGAAAGGTACACAAATAAATTTGAAAATCAAGGCTATATTTGATTAAACTGGGCATCAGAGCATGAAGTATCTAGACTGAGGATATCACATTTTCTGGAAATGTAACCTTTTAAGATATTTTAATTCATTTGACAAAATAAGTTTTATTAGGAAAAAAAAAAGACTATAAGCTATTCAGATAAATTTGCACATATTTACAGCTATGAAATATTAAGCAGAAATGTTAATTTACAACATCTGGCTCATATACACCTTATTCCTTAGGCATATCCTATGCCTATACAAAAATGCTGCTTTTTTCTTCCCCTTCCTCCTGAAACACCTGCAGCCCGTCTCAGCTTATAACAACACCCACAGCTGCATTTGGGGCTCTGCCTGCTGACTAAGGGCCTGTTGTTAAGTCTTGGGCCATGTGTTTAGCTCCATCAGTCATTAAGACAGCAGCAATATTCACCCCTGGCCATTATCACTTACTCAATATCAGTTTAGTTACTCAGGAGATGAAATCTTACCAGGGTGATTAGTGTGTGATAACCACAGATCTGCAAGCCCATCAGATTATTCCCTAACACTATCCATGATAGGTGTAAAAATAATTCTTCCAGGTGGTTCAAAGCAGTTGGCTGTGTGCCTAACAACTCACTGAGGCATTATGGGATTGCATAATAAAATACTACTTGTCATGTAGTATTTTAATTATTGTTATCAGCTTCCAGAATTTCAGTAAACTGGGCGTACTGCATAATGAATTTATACTAAGCCAGAGGCATTGTATCACAAGTAAAAAGAGAGCTATGCTGCTATATTTTACTGGATATACTATTGTACCAATAGAGTAAACTTTTTACTCTCTCAGGAAAACATTAAAAAATGTGAGTTTAAGGTAGACTCTTCTTCAGGATGCCTGGATTTTAAAGTCTGTGCAAATTATAAACTCAAAATATGATAAATTTATTTTGTTAATATTATCACAGACTGCTTAGAACTTATCTAGAGAGTAGATAAAATGACCCCTCAGGTTAGGAGACTGCAAAAGGACGATCATCCTCTTGCGTTACATAATTTCACTTTCACTCCCTTGCATACAGACATCTCCCTGCTTTTCCAATCAGTGACATCAAGAGCATAAATACTTAAGGTAAAAACCCTCAAACAACTGAGCAACACTAGCAGAAACTTCCTTAAAATCAAAATATACATGTAGGAAATTGGGTGGAAGAAAATTAATGTAAACTAAAACCTAGGGAAAAAGCACTTCTTACTTAGTTGTTCTTGAAGAATTTAAATTTAAATCCACCTTTTCAAACAGCTTTCCAAAGCCAACAAAATCTGTGGTTTATACATGAAAAAACAGAAGAACAATGAGGGCCAACTATATTACATCTTTGGGACACAGGTAAAATACATAATTTCCCTTGGCAGGTGGACTCCTTTCATTCTGTGAGAATTATTTAATCTTACACTGCACACTAAAAGAATACTTTATCAATTTTTACTGCCAATAACAGCAGAGGAAAAATTCAGTACTTGGAAGATGAGCTGGTTTTATTCTGGTTTATTTATCAAAGAGAGAACTTTATGATAATGTTAATTAGATACTCAGTGCAAAATATCACTATAGATGCATCAACCCAAAATAGCCCAGGTTGGCTTTCAGTGTTTAGATTCTGGTGTATGTTTTCCTGCTCATGCTCAGAAAAAAACCCCAAAAAACAAAAAAACAAAAAAAACCACCCAAAAAACAAAAAACCAAAAAAACCCAACAAAACCAAAAAACAAAAAAACAAACCCAACAAAACAAAGCCCAACTAAAACAATCCAAGAAAAACAACATAACAAATAAATCCTGAAAAACACAACCAATGAACAAAACAACAACAAAAACCCCAAGAAAATCAGAACAAAAAAGGAAAAACTTTTAAATGGGAATTTATGCTGAAGACACTGAAAACAATTCTCATGGAATGAAAATGTTTGTGGCTACCCCAATCTGGAGATATGCTAGACACCCGTCATTAGTCCTTCTGCACTTGCTGCTGTGCAATAGTGGATGCACAGACTAAGCCACAAGTGACACGATGTAGAGATAGAGGGAGGCAGGGGTCTGCAAGTAATCTTGAGAAATTTCTCCCCAAAGATGTGCAATTCATGAAGATCACAGTGCACTCAGTCCAGAAATGCTTACTCAGAAGAGCATCCCCATTAGCTTTTGGCCTTGGACCCAGAGGATTTTGACAGTGCTTGAAGAGAAGCTGTTGGGCAGGAGGCTGTATAGCAATCCTGGGACACGATACCGTGTCTTTGCTTCGCACAACCAGTTCTGCTGGTTCCAGAAGGGGCTTCTGTGTCCTTTGTAGCCACATGGGAATCTTCAGGTGCCCTCTCAGTGCTGACTGCATGGCCACTGCTCTGCTCCATGGGGAACACAGATAACCATGGCTGCAAGAAATCATTCTAACTGTTGGAGGGGATGCCAGGGCACACCTTGACCTACACTTTGTGCAATGCCCTGGGTTTTGCAGGACTGAAGGGGAATTGTACCAGAACCACCCTTCTTTCTCTTCTTCCCCAAATGATGAATTCCTATGCTGTTACTTGCAAGAATAATGCATGGAAAGAGAAGTGACTATATTTAATGTTTGTTTCAATACCTACTGTATCTGTCCAAATCTCTTCCTACATCGTCTCATCCTTTATTTTTGTAATTACTTTCTAATTTCAATTGACAATATCATGACCCTCTTGCTAATCACCTCTTTGCTCTTACTCTACTTTTCCTCCAGTGGCAGCAGCCTGAGAAGAGGAACTAATATGTGTTTTAACATTAGGTTGCACAGCATCTGGTGCATCTTTTTCAGCCAAAGTAAACATGACTCTTCCTTGATTTCATGCTCTTCTTCAGAAACTTTTTATCCGAAAAATATTTCACAGCCCTGATATTTACCCCTTTTATGCGCTGGATGCTAGCAGAACATGGGCTTTGCATGCCAGCAATTCTGTTTGGAGCCAGACTGCCATGCTAGCCTCCTAACTAGGAAAGCCAATGGCAAAAAAATCTTACCATCAACCTTGATCATCCTTAAAAAAAACCCCAAAAAATAGGGGCATAAAACCTAGACTTCAGAAAATATTCTGAGGGAGAAAATAATTCCCTGTCCATTTTATTAGAACTTCATCAGTATTCTTTGCACTTCATCTCTGTCAGGTTTCACCTCAGCTGACAACACAGCCCCACACACCTGCTCATTCACACTCCCTCACAAGCATGATGGGGAGAGAATTGGAAGGGTAAAAGCCAGAAAACTTTGAGATAAAGATAATTTAATAGGTAAAGCAAACGCCTCATGAACAAACAAAGCAATTAATTCACTGCTTTCCATGGGCAAGCTGTCTTCAAGAAAAGTAAGGCTCCATCATGCATAACAGTGACTTGGGAAGACAAATGCCATGATTTTGAACATATCCCCTTTCCTTCATCTTCCCCCAGCTTTATATCTTGAGCATGATGCCATATGGTCTGGGATGGTCTGCGATATCCCTGTGGTCAGTTGAGGTCAGCTATTCCAGCTGTGTCCCCTTCTAACTCCTACACTCCCAGCCCCTTCACTGGTGGGGCAGTGTGAGGAGCAGAAAAGGCTTTGGCGGAAAGCATTGCTCAGCAATAATGAAAATATCTCTACATTGTCTACACCGTTTTCAGCACAAATCCAAAACACAGCCCTGTAGCAGCTACTCTCCAGAAAAAAATTAACTCTATCTCTGTCGAAATCAGCAGTGTCTCCCAATCTTTTCTTCCATTAATTCCTCTTTGCAGTACTTTGCACTGTAAGGTGGCTTTAGCATTTTTCTTTAGATAGAGATTTACTGGTCCTCCTACCACTGCTTTAATTTAGTTTTCTATAAAAGTGGCCATGGACAGCTGCTTTATGCTCTCTACTGAGTTTGTTACTATCAAATCAGATTGAGACATTAACTGAACCCAAGGAAAATGATGTGACCAAACTGGAAGACTGAGCCTATATAGCTTGAGATGTCAAAAAAGCAAGAGGTAATCAGAGACTCCTCTGGAGACAAGCAAACATTTTCTTTGAATGACTCATCTATAATGACTTTAATGCTGTTAAAAATACAATGTATAAATGCACAAATTTAGCAAAAAACAATTTTATGACCCATATGTCATAGGGATTTTTTTGAGAGCTTTCTCTCACTGACAAAATCTAGACAAAATCTACTGTGACTGAACCTCCTCAACACAAATCATCCAAAGAAAGCATACAGAGCTTGTGGTAAGGATATCCAGATAAATAAAACTGTTCCCTCCTATTACAGAGTCAACACATTGTGGTTTGTGGAAACAGGATTTTCTCAGGGAAATATGAAAAAACAGTTCTGACCATGTTTTGCCAAAATACAGTGCCTCTGTATTACCCAAAAATGGAGATTACATTCTATCTATGCAATGTATATCCATGACTTTGCTTGGAAAGGATATAGTAATTCATGCCTTTTCACAAAACCCAGTGCAATGGCACTTTGTGTTATCCCAGAAATTGCAACATTTCTGTGCTGCTGTGGTAGAAGATGTAAAAAGTAGTATTACCAGTAGAAGATGTAAAAAGTAGTATTACCAGTATTACTAGGAGGAGAAAGAGGTATTTCTTGTATCATTTATGTGATATACACAAGTATATACTATTGTTCCACATAATGACAATATAATAACTGCTATCTATAAAGTATGCCTGAGGATGACTGCAGTAAAATAGATCAGGGTAATACAAATCTTGCCTACCTCGAGCTTTGAAGAGCTACTGTACCCTTTCAAATTTGAAATTCAAAATGGTTTTGGAACTAGCATAAGGAGAAGTTAGAAAAAAACCCCACAATTTAAGAAGTTCAAGATATCTTAGGGAAAATTGAATGGAATATTTAATAGAAATATAGGATAACCTAACTTGGAAAGGACCCACAAGAATCATTGAATCCAACTCCTGACCTGGCACAGGACAACCTCAAAAACCAGACTATAAATATTTGGAAAAGAACATTTTAAAAAATTGCTTATTTTCTGCATTTTGTAATGTACTTGGTCATGGATCTATATTCCCGCATTGGAAATCATACTTTTCAGCATTGCTCTATTTACTTTGCAAATAATGAGAAAGAACAAAATTTCTTTGTATTTCAAAAATATAGCACCACTCTAGAATAACCCAAAGAGGTTATCATCCAACTTCTGGCAAGAAAGTTGCATTATAACCTGACAAAAAATCAGGACAAGTTTCAGGAGGCAATCATGGCATACTCTGCCTATCCTATAGCAAGCATGGTTCCAGCTCCACAAGGACTCTTGTACTGGGGCACTGCCATGGCAGGACTAAAAGGCACGCCCCTGGGCACAAAGCAAACACTGATGGTGAACCCTTATGTTAGAATGCCCAGTGGTGGTGGTCTCTATCCACTCCTGAAACAGGAGCCCCTTAGCAAAATGCTCAGGTTACTGAGCTCTCTTGGCACCCCTGTTGGACACCCTCCACTCAGGCCTTTCAGTAAATTCTGGAGTTCAACTCTTAGTCAGCACATCCCAACCTACTGCAAAATACCAATCACTAGGAATGACTTATTAACTTAAAGAGCACCCTTAAATCATCTGTACTTTGTGTCAGCCTATTGGAGTGCCTGGGGCAGACAAATACAAAAAAACCCAGAAAACAAAGGGAAACAAACAAACAAACAAACAAACAAACAAATGCCAAAATTATGCTGCAAAATCATACAAATAGTAACATTGCTATTAAGCCGAGATAATCAAGTGCACAAAAGGGGAAAGGAACCAGATGGTCCGTCATGTAGGTGGTCTCCTACAAATTCCAACTCTGGAATTTGTTTTGAGAAACATATAAAATTAAGTCAACCATTTCTACCATTTATGCTGCTCGAATATCAAGTTCTATTGAAAATGTATGATGCTTGTGGTAGTTGAAACACTTAAAGGATGGGATGATTGTAACAGCAGGACTACAAGCTACATCAGTAGAATGGCTAAACACTGTTTAGGCAGTATCAGAGTCACAAACTATTCTTTTAGGAATAAGACTCATCATAACTTTCAACATAATAAGAGCGCTAGAAAGAAAGGCTGCATCAAAGTCCTTGCATTGCACAAAAAGTCCTGGGCAAGGGTGAAAAATGATGCACCACTCTGGTTGCAGCTATGCAATACATGAAATTGCTGCAACCTTGGAGAGTTGTGATGCTTCCAGTGTAGGACCAGGGTCTGTTGGACCTTTCCAGTAGGAAGATGGAGCAGCTCCCCAGATTCTGTGTTTGGAAGCCTGTCAGTGCACTGTATGAAATTATGCTTGCCTAGATTTCTTGCTTTCTATTCTCTGTGCAGTAGCAATTTGTCATTTCTATTGTAGAGTGCTTGAGAGAACAGGACCCTAGTAAAATAATAATTTCAAAGCAATTCTAAATACTAAAGAACTAGCAGAGTTGGCAGGTAACCTCTGAAAAGTATTGTAAGGCATGTCTTAAAACGACCTGAAAATATTATGTAAAATACCTACGTGCTGTTTAGTTACCAGAGGCAGCTTTAGACAATTCAGCTTGGAGAGAAAACAACAACAACAACAACAACAACAAAAAACCCCCCAAAAAAACCCCAAACAAAAACAAAAACAAAAACAAACCAACAAACAAACAAGCAAAACAAACTACAAAAAAACCTCCCAAACAAACAAAAAACCCACCCTTTTCTTTAGAGCACCTCCATGTGCTTTTGTCACCTGGTATCTAGGATGGAGCAGCATGTGGCCAGCAGCTGATATTTTCATTTTTTAAATATTTTTCATATTCATTGATATCTTTCTCCTTTGTGCCTGTAGTGATTTAAGGGACTAACAGCTTGGCTGATGGTCCTCCAGCATGGACAGGGTGTGCTGCCAAGGCAGACAGGTTTTGGGCAGCCTGTGGCCAGGCTGCACATGGGGCTCAGGGCAGCCAACAGCTCCGTGCAGGAACTCCCAGCTTGCAGCTGCCCCCAAACTAGGCAGATGAAAGTGTACGTATAGCCATCCTAAACCCATGGCTTGATTTGTCTCCCCTCTTAAGTCAAGACTGAGCTCTGAAACTGGCTTGAAAGGAAGCACGTGTGGGGACTGTGGACCATAGAGTTCTTCAGGTTGGTGTGACAGGAGATTACTTGTATTTTACCCCTAGCACCCAAATTAAATTCTGTAACTTGCAGTCCTTCAATAAGAATTAAAACTCTCACAAACTCAGCTCCTGAAACCCTAACTATATCGCACATTTCCAGACCATTCTCTCTCTTGTTCATAAGAGTTGACAACTGAGCCCTGAGCTCAAAGGATGCTCAAAACTACTGCCTGATTCCAACCACTTTGTCTTACCATTGTTTTTGCAGCTGATGATGCTTTAATTATCCAACCAGCTTTGTGGTACAATGAGTACCATTGTCTTCAATACTTTTATTATCATTTATTGCTGAATTTTAAGCACTATCCTAATTAGTAAAAATTACTTAAAACGGCTGTATTTTCCCTCCAACAGTGGAGAAACAATAATTTTATTTTCATGAAAAGCTACATGTTCTGTTCATAGCAAATGTCAGGATAAAATTATGCAAAATAATTATTTTTTAATTTGTCTCTTTTTAATAGTCCAGGGGAAAATCTTTTTCTTTTCATTTCGTTCTCATTGCAGTTAAAGAAAATACTTTTTTCTTTTTTCCCTTCTAATTTTTTTTCCACTAAAGAAAAAGAGGGAAATTACTCTGATAAAAAATAATAAATTTTTCCTCTGGGAAGCAACGCAAAATGTTACTTGATGTTATTTTTCTCTCACTTCAAGACAGAAAGCTAAAAGTGAGAAAAAATGTTATTTTTAAAAGCAATAGTGTTGCTTTCTTCACTTTTTTTTTTTTATATGTAACTTCTCATTTTCTGTGGAGAAAGTGGAAGGAGTGGGAAACAGATGAAATACCAATTGAAATGGATATTCCACAATAACCAAATAGAAGCTTTTTCTACTTTGAAATTTAAAAAGTAATCACTAAAATTGAACTAATATTTTTAAAATACCTGAAATGAATGTTGGTCAAGTAATTTTTATTTTCCATGTAGTTAAAGATAAAGCCTGCCACCCTAAAATGTAAAGTATTTCCCAAGAGTCTCTCATGGAGTCCATGTCTCTGTCTGCTCATGCAGATACAGCTCTCTCTGGTGACCCTGGCTATTGCCTTATCACTGCTGCAAGAGGAGCTCCTCTGGCAGCACCAGCTTGAGGATGCTTGAGATGACGATGCTTCCCTGCCTAAAAAGTGGGGGAAGGCAGGAGGAGTTGTCTCCATGAGCCACATGCCCAGGTGTTGGCAGGGAAGGGCTCATGACTAACCACACCATGGCCAGCAGCTGCAGGGTGACACTTCTGCCCTCCTGGGGCCAGGGTGACATGCTGACTGTCCCTCTGCACCTGTGGCTCTGCTGAGTTGCCCCAAAGGAACAATGCACTGAGGAGACCCTGAGAGGTAAAGGCTGGACCACATGGGGATGGTAGATTGCAGAAAATGGGGGCATGGTGGAGTGGGGATATTGAGAATGATGGTCACATTGGGAAGGCACCAGGTAAGGTACACAGTGTTATAGGTATTATCTGCTATAGTATTGGTTGCATATTCCTGACTTCATCATGCATCAGAAGTAGCCCAGAATGGTGGTGGTCTCCATCCATGGAGATATTCAAACCCCACTGAACATAGCTGTCAGAAACCTACCATCGGTTTGAGCAGGGGAATTAGACAAAATGACTATCAGAGGCCCTTCCAACCAGCCATTCTGTGAATCTGTCACCTCAGGCCTAGGCTGGCAAATCTCCATCTCTAGAAGTTAGGCCTTCCTGCCTACCCTTAAGAAATCCTACTAATGTGAGGAATGCCCTTCATGATATATTGCACGATCCTCAGACTGGCATTTCTCTCAGTGAAGACAGTTCAGTTTCAGTAAAGTTCTTAAATTCAAAAAATCACAGCATATCCTGAGTTGGAAGGGATCCAGGAGGATCATTGAAGTCCAAATCCTGGCCCTGCACAGGACACCCCAAGAACACACCATGTGCCTGAGGGTGTTGTCCAAATAATTCTTGAACTGCCAGTCTTGTTGCTGTTCCAGCTTCTCTGGGGAGCCTCTACCAGTGCTCAGCCACCCTCTGGGTGAAGAACCCTTTTCGAATACTCAACCTAAACCTCCCCTGACACAACTTCATGCAATTCCTTTGGGTCCTGTCACTGGTCACCACAGAGATCAGTGTCTGTCCCTGTTCTTCCCCTCATGAGGAATCTGTAACTGCAATGAGATCTCCCCTCAGTGTCCTCCAGGCTGAACAGACCAGGTGACCCTAGCTGCTCCTCACAGGGCTTCCCCTCAAGGCCCTTCACCATCCTCATGGCGCTCCTTTGGACACTGTCCAATAGTTTTATATCTCACTCTTACTTTGGCACTCAGAACTGCCCCCAGCACTTGAGGTGAGGCTGCCCCTGCTCAGAGCAGAGCAGGAGAATCCTCTCGCTTGCCTGGCTGGTGATGCTGTGCCTGATGCCCCCAGGACACGGGTGGCCCTCCTGGCTGCCTGACTCATATGCAACCCCAGGTCCATCTCCACAGTGCTGCTCTCCAACCTCTTGTTCCCCAGTCTGTATGTCAATTGGTCTGAAGCAATCCATGTGGATATGTATTTCTTTCATGGTAGGGATGACACTTGACCTGAGACAAAGGGCCAGTCTAAAGGCTTGTACATCACTGAAACTTTTTTTAAAATTTGAAGTTTGGACTAGAATGAAGCTTGAATATTAGTAGGTAACAAATGGCACATACTACCAAGAAGTATGTTTTAAACTTCAAGCACTTTATTTAAACTGCCTCTTTAAAAAATACATCTAAAAAATACAGCTTTGCATATACTATTTGACCACATTCAGCTGTGGGACTCCAATTTGGTATTGAATATAATAAAGTAACAAAATCAAACCAAGACAATCAAAAGCTAGACAGGTGCAGATCTCAATCACTGTCTCTTTGAAACAGTAAGATATATTCCATAGTCCATGAATGTTGCTGTTTCTTCTACTGAAGTGGCATAGCTCTGTGATTTAGGTGCAGATAGGGAGGTGGTATCACTCTCAAACAGTGGGGGTCACAGGACACTAAGTCAGCCTTGTGCAGCATATCTCCACATTTCACTCAGCAGTGGACCTGATGCTCCATATTGCAGAATATAAATTAGTTTCCAGGTAGGGAAAGATGATAATGAACAAATCTACCTGACTGAGATACTGACAGGGCAAGACACAGCATGAGCAGTGGCTATGGAGCTGGGACCCTGCAGCTTCCTCAGAGATATGTTCTGGAGGATAAAGCACCTTTCTCATCTACCTTCCATCCCAGATGAGGCAGCACATGCTTGTGAACAGACAAGGCCAGAGGTCTGCATCCTTTGAAGAGTTTAGCACAAGACCCTTTTTTTTCCAAAGACAACCTCTTGTCCATAGGGTTTTAATGGGTGACACATCACCCATCACATGACAGTTTGACTGTAACAGTTCATACCATGTTCTAACTGTGTGTTATTTCACACTGCAGTATAAAATAGAGAACTACCTGAGCAGGTTATTTCAAATGTAACTGTAACACCTACCTGCATGTAAGTGATCAGCTTTTTTTAAATTCACAGGAATCTTTCCTTAAAAGCACATACAGTGCCCTTTGAGTACTGATGTGCATTTCTTGACTAACCTGCTGTGCTTGTGAGGTAAGGAATTGTTTTATCTTTATGTCCAGGAACCAGCATCTGTCTATTCTGCAACCAGCTGGCAAGACCCCTTGGCAAGCCCCTTCCATGCTTGAGAAACTAGCTGCTCTTGCTGGTGGTTGGCATAAAGGCATATCCCAAAACTACAGATTGCAGTGACAGAAGCCTGAAGCTGGCTTTCTCCAGCGGGTACCATGTGGCAAGTCTTGAAGGTATCTATAAATTATAATAAATTATTAGGAAGGGGGTCATATAGGGAAAGGCTACAGGAGATGGACATTATTTCTAAGTAGGCCTCTACACCGTCCCATGGAAACTGAGAGGAAAGAGCAAAGTCACAGCGGGGCCCAGATTAGCAGGGGTATCCCAAGAGGAACACTGCACCTTTGAATACCTTGCAAACCTTAAAACTGCTGCTAGTTCTTCTGCATCTACACCATTGTATTTGCTCTATCAGCAGTGTCAGCTCCAGTGAAGAATGAGCACTGCTGCTCTTTACCACTGTGTCATCTCAGCCACCTGACATGGCTGTGAAAACACTTGTCTGCACTCCACAACCTTCAGAATAACGGCAGTTCAGGAAAAGTACTTTGGATGCAACATCCAAACATACCACACTGTGTAAGCCAAGACTCTGAGTGCTGTATTTATGCAGAGGAACTATTCGTATCAAAACCACTAGGTGCTATAGACAGACACAACACTATGGACCAGCACTTAAAATGATGCTGTTCTAACCTTTGTGGGTTGAAACTGTAGCCTCTAGGCTAGTATGACAGAAAAAACTTAGGAGTGACAACCTGAAATGCATGCAAATTAGTCCACTGTACCCTGGAAGAAAATACGAAGAAGACAAGGCTGATATACTGGTTCATCCAGGCAAGCACTCTACTCCTGAGCAGTAGGCAGAGAATTTGCACACCCAGCACTGTAAGAAGCTGCAGACAGAGGAAGTGTCTTCTCAGTCAGGGACAAGAGGTTATCTTAAAAAACAAGCTATAAAAGCTTATATCCTTTCCTGTGTCACAGTGAAATTTATCCCACATCATTTGAGCCATATAAACAAGAGGCTTAGTGTAAACGAGTGGCTTGCTTATGTCAGTAAAGTGAGAGGAACATCTAAGACATCACATTTGACTTCTCCATCCATTGTTAGGAGAGATTAAGACACTTTTCAGAGGTAGTTATCACAGAGTACTAGGGCGTTGATACTAATATCTATGAGAAGAGAAATGAAATCTTTGGTTCTGTCATTGCATAAGTTTTCTGCTATCATTGCTCCCTGGAGATGCTTGAGCCTGGTCAACACTACTTATCAAAGCCATTTGAATTTCTGCAGCTTTGAATAAGCTAAGACTACAGGTTTCAGCATGTTGTCCAAAACCAGTGTTTTTCATATATCCGTGTTTTTCATATATCCAGTGTCATATATCCGTGGGGATTGAATATATGCAGAAGGGCTACATGTGAAGTATCTTATCAAATTAACTGCTCTCAAATTTAAAAAGTTAGAAAGAACATTTAGATTGCTGGATGAGGGTGTGTGTTTAAGTATGACTCAAATTTTGCTGCAGTGGTACAGCAAGATGTAGGAGAGGACAACTGGCTTTGGGCAGTGGCACTGCTTTTTCATCCGCTTCTGAAGCGCTGCTGGAACCCGACGCCGGCTTTCCCGCATGAGCTCCCCAGGTCTGCCAGGCCATCACCTGCGGCTCCTCATCGCCCTGTTTTAAGGGACGGGCCTAGGGGTAACCGGCCCGGGCAGGGTGACGCCCCGAACGGGCACGGGGAGCAGGGACGCGAGGGGCGCGGGCCCAGGGGTCTCACGGCCGGGCCGGGAGCCAGGCGCGGGGCGCACCCCTCGCCATCCCCTCGGGGCGTTGTTCGCCCCCCGCGTCCTTCCTGCTTCCGGGGGCCGCCGCGGGGAGGATTTGCCGCAGATGACATCAGCTGTGGATGCTGGAAAGGCGGCGGCGGCGCGGAGGATGCGCCGGCTCCCCCCCTTCCTCCTCCTCCTCCTCACCAGGTCCCTGCCCTGCACCGTCTCCGTATAAAAGCGCCGCCGCCTCCCCACCCGCCCTCACTCCCTCCCTGCCGCCTGCGGAGCTGCCGCCGAGCGGCCCCTCTGCGCTCAGCGCCCCGGAGCCGCGGGGCGGAGGCGATGGCCACCGTAGTGGTGGAAGTGGACTCGGAGCCCTCCTGCAGCATCCCCAACCCGACCTCTACCTCGCCCAGTCTCTCCCACCGCTTCCTAGACAGCAAGTTTTACCTGCTGGTGGTCATCGGCGAACTGGTGACCGAGGAGCACCTGCGGCGGGCCATCACCAATATCGAGCGAGGTGAGGCGGCGGGAGCCGGGGCGCCGCAAGCAGCGCCGCGACACCCCCCACCGGCGCCCTGCCCCTCCCTGGGCGCGGCCGGGAGCCGGGATAGCCCCGAACCGCATCCCGCCGAGCCGCGGGCTCCGGCTCTTTATTCCCCGGGGGGTCCCGCCGCAATCGCCCACCCACCCACGTTCCCCCGCGGGGTGCGGGCGCTGCGGAGCGGGGCTGCGGGAGCCGCAGCGAGCCCCCTCCCCGCCATGGCTGGGCGGAGGGGCCGGGTCGGGAGCGCAGCGCCCGCCGCCGAGCCCGTCTGCCCGGAGACACCGGCGGGTGGGCGTGGCACGGTCCGCACTGCGGTCCCGGTGGCTGCTCGGGGCGGACAAAGGGCGGCTGGCGATGGGGTGGATGGGCTGGGCTGGGGCTGCGGGGCGGCTGCCGCCCGCAGTCCCCGTCCCCCACCGCCACGCTAAGCCGGCGGGGTTCGGGGCGTTTTCCCTCTCGGCGGCAGGGGCTGCGCGGGCGGGAGCGCAGCCGCGCCTTTGTGTCTAACTTTGGGCGCTGGGACTTTTCTGTCGTCTGGACAATTTTTTCAGGACCCAAGTTCTATATACGCGTATATATTCCAATAAAGAAAACCCATATGAGTAACAAGGCTGTTACCCGAGGGCTCAGCCTCGTTATTGTCCGACTGCGGGCTCCTCTGACTCGGCATTTATTTGTCCTTTTCTTAAGACGGCGATGCAGGGTGGTATTGCAAGTGAAATGACAGTTTTATAAGTTATCGTTGTGGTTTCTGATACAATAGATTGCAGTGTATATGCAGAGAGGAGGAAAAAAGAAAGACAAAAAACCAACAAGCTGTTGCGGTATTAGTGGAATAAAGCATGAAGAAAATTATTGCCAGACTTTACAGTTATTTAAACTCAGTTAATAGCTGATTTTATAATTTGTATTTTTTTTGTTCTGGGCTGGTGAAAACAAAGATTTCAGGAACTGCCATTGTTAAGAGTGGAGAAGAGATCCTGGAACGGGGAATTGGTAGCAGCCTTGTCATGTAGGTGTGGTTCAGCGGTCCAGCTAGGACTTCATCTGTGTCTCTATTGTTGCTCTCTCAACCATTGTTGCTTTAGTTGGTTATTTCTCTGAATTCTTTTTCATTACTATTTGAGGGAAAAGGCATCCTCATCTCAGCTAACCAGTTTCATCATAACCTGTTCATCTTTATTGCTACCATTGTCTCTTGGGGAGAGCTACTGAGGCAGGTGCTTTGTCATTCGGAGCTTCTTCAGCATTGCACTTCCTTAACTCTATCTAATTTTCAGTTGTGTAAGAAGAGAACTGGTTGCATTTTAATTAAATTGTCAAAGATTATAAAGCAAATTGGTAAAATTTCTTCCCTCAAGATAGCTAATACCCTTCCTCTGAAGAATTGCTCTCCAGTCTCTTCTTGAATCTCCTATTGTACAGTCGCTGCTGCATAGCTCAGTTGCTGCTATCTCCTGCCACTAAGCAGAACACCCACTTACAGGTTTAGGTGTTTAGAGGGAATGTTTGGCCTTTTAATTCATCATTTTGGATTAGAAGTCACCTTGCTGTTTCTAGTATCAGACCATCTGATTGAGATTTTTGCCTGCTAAGAAAACTCCTTGGTGAAATTTTGAGGTTACATTTTTCTGGATGAATACAGTGGGAGTCTGACGCTTTGTCTGTGTGAGGCAATTGTGGACTCAGATAATGTTTTTCTGTTTGGAAAGTCTGCTGTAGTCTGGAAAAAAACCCACTTCTTGCTGCCTTTATTCTCAACAGAGCTTTAAATGCATTTTGGTTCTTGATAACTCTGCCTTACTGTCTTCTCTGGTACATCTCCTGAGTACCATCAGTGAAAACTGTGGATTCATGCGCCAAACTGCAGAGCAACGTGTCAAAGAAAACATCTGCTGATAACACATCAGTGGCGTGATGCTACGCAACCTGGCGGAATGCAGAGTCATTTCTTAATATATCGTGGGGAGGGAATGGTGTGGCAAGACGCATTTTCATTAATTACATTTTGGATGTGGCTTTGCTAAAGAGGCAATTCTCCAACCCACCATCCACCAAAAGAGAAGAGGGGAGTGAAGAGAAAGCTTCAAGATTTTTCCACTGATGTAGCAGATGCTACTGGGTGTGCCCTCCCTGCTGATTATTCCTGTGTCTAGTGGCACTGCACTCTTAAGACTGCATAAAGAAAGAAATGGCTCCAGTTCCGCCATGTTTACAGCAGTTTTGTCCACACTGCTAAGCCATCATTGGACTGACCTTGGATTTTTCATCCACATTTACCTTTGTTCTGCCCAAAACCTGATATAGTGATATCATTCATTTAATACATTTTGTTCTGCTGTAATACACATGCATAATTTTTGCATCCAGATTGCTGAATCATGCAGTTGTATATTTTGGATAGTCTACCCAAATTCCAGCTTCAGCTTGCCTGCATAGGGCATAAAGGCTTTTATGTCCTTGGCTTTTTTTTTTTTTTTTCCCAATTTATTTTGAGTTGAGTCATGTATTTTGGATATTGCCTGGCTCAATCAGGCAATGACTGGGCAATCTTGACTACATCTAATCAGAATCTTATGCCTACAGCAAATTAGGATCACATCTAAAGCAGCTAGGGGTGGTGGACCAGTCCTTTCATTAGCAGCGTTGATGAATCATAGTCCGTGTTGTTTAGTGGACCTCCAGAAAGCATTGTAGTTTCTCTGCCCAAGCTTGGTGTCATAAGCCAGGGAGCTATTTCTCTTCAAGCTTCTTGAAGTTCAGCACTCATTCATTCAGTGCACTTCAGCTTTGTGATCAATGTCAGTTTCATAGTTATTGTTTTCATATGGGCTCTATTTGTATGGTATTATATCATCTTGGTGTTCTTGCTCTCAGATATTCCAGCACCTGGAAGATATTAAAGCCTATTTAGATGTATTTGCCTGCCAAAACTTGTCCCAAAAATTTACCATATGGCCAAGTGCTTTCTGAGAAAACAAAGCAAGGAGACTCACAGAAGAGAGTCTTGCTGCTTATGCCTCTGAACAATGATGCGTCAGTCAGGAAGTGGAGGTGGCTGGTTATAGCTCAGTTATTTTTCTCAAGTGGTTATGGAACACAGGCAATACTGTATTTTCAATTTTTTCTTGAGATTCAAATGGCAGCTACTTAATTGTTGCTAGCATGTTACAGTAGGCTTGCTACTACCTTTACTTGGATGCTGACAAGGAAGAGCCCTGGATGCATTCTTCTTGCAGAGGCTTCAGGCTCTTGAAATGCAGATGTTCGTATTTGCATGGAGAACCTACTCAGAGGTGCAATGGGAGTCTAGCACTGCAGATCTGGTTTCTCCGCTATTCCCTCTTTTTTCCTCATGCTTCATCCCCACAACGTGGCTTCTGCTTAAGTTCTGGCATTTCTGCTGCCTTGAAACAGAAAATACATATAGCATGGGAAGTGGTATTGAAGTAACATCCACAGCCTGAAACCCTGAGAGAAGTGTTAATTCTAGACTCATTCTGAGGGGTTGGACACAGACCTCTTCAGGCATCTTGTTGTCAAACCCCAAAGTGGTCTAATCCAATAACTCCATGCAAAAGCATGGTCATGTGGGGAGGGGCCATCAGACACTTCCTCACTAGCAATCCATTTTGTTTGCCAGTTCATTTCTGTAAATGTAATGATGGTTTTTTAGGACAAAAAAATGAGTGCAATTTTGATTTTCAAAATTGCAGTAGTGCCTGGACTCACTAGTAGTGTTACAGCCTGCTCATTATTTCAAAAGTAGAAGATTTTCAGAACAATTTCAAAACAAAATTATATAAAAATCTGAAGTGTATTTTTTTTTCCAAATTGTTCATTAAAATCTTATGGAAGAAAATTAGAAACTTGTCTTTTGGCTGCAATGACTTTTTTCCCTGGTCGAATTTCAGTCCTTAAAAATCTACTTTGGAATAATATATTTTTTTTGGTCATAGAAGTGTCAAGTGTCTTACTTTTTAAGTAGCTGGGGGAAAAACAGTAGGGAACAGAGATATGCAATTTGGTTTTAAAAAAAAACAAAGATCAAGCACAGCATTTTCAAATTTCAAAACTGGAGTTCTGACATTTCATAAATAAAAGATCACTTGAATTTTAATTTAAAGTATGGTATGCTTCAAAGATACTGAATGAAGAAGTCAGCAATTTAATACTTTGTATTTAAATATTAATTAGCAACATGCTAGGTAATGCTGTCTTTTTCTTCTAAAAAGGACAACATGACTGAAGTGTCCTCTGGGTGATTCACTTCTGGTTTTGTAAATTTGTATGTTAGGATTTTAAAGTCATGTCAGGGACATTGGTAACTTACTGTAAAGTGGCTACTACTGCAGTTCTAAAGCTGGGGCCTTAAAGAATGGTTACCCTTTGGAAAGGCAGATGGTTTTTTTCTGATTCCTTCCAGAATCCTTCTGAGTGCATTTTAAAAAATTGCTTTGTGCCTTGGAAGAAAGCGAGGCTGGGCTTGGAATTCAGAAATATGTAAATAGTTTGAATGCAAATAGAAAAGTACTCAGTTAAAACTTCCAGTGCTCATGTGTCAAGCTACCTGTGTTTTGTATTTTGAATTTTAGGAATCCGATCATGGGACACAAACTTGGTCGAATGCAACTTGGATCAAGAACTGAAGCTCTTTGTGTCTCGCCATTCAGCTCGATTCTCTCCTGAAGTTCGAGGTGAGTTTAAGAACAGAACTGCTAAATTACACTCTGAAATTGCCTGGCCCAGTAGTTTTAGGGCCTTTTTAAAGTTAAGAAAACTCACCTTTTGATTGAACACATTCTTCATGTGGCACCAATCTAGTAGTCCAGTGGCAGAAGCTTATTGTGGTAGGTGGTGTACATACAAAACAATAACTGATAAGGTTAGCTCTAAAGTGGGACAGAGCCAGAACTGATGTCACAGCTGCTGCACTACTGCAGCTCAAGCCCTGTGTTTCTTCCCAAAGGACTTGAAGTTATTTATCTTTCTTGCTATGAGAAGCTGCATTATGGTGAGTCTGCCTTCACTCCCAGGAACTTTCTTTGGCTTGTATGAGAAATCAGAATCAGAAAAAATCAGAAATGTATAGGGTTAGTAAGACTAAATCTCTTTTGCTGCCTTTTTTTCCAAGCTCATTCTTCCTTAAGAGGATTCATTCAATAAATTGAAACTTTTGTTTACCAGTTTTGTGAAGTGTAAAGTTTGGGTTTGCTCTGGTTTCATGAGAATCAAGTGTTTGGTAAGTTTTCTAAGATCTCATTACACTTAATACCATTGCTGAATGAGTATGGATGAATTTAATTAGGTTTCTCATTTGAACACATATGACCTTTTCAAAGTAGTAGAGGTTTCTGTCATTGGTGAAATCATTGTGGCTGTATCCATATTGAGTGCTGTCATACAGTGCAACCTACTACTGACAAGTGTTAAAAATTCCAACTTCTGGAACCTCTCTCATGTGTGGTGAAAAGGGCTATGAAATTTTGTATCATACTACTAAATCACCTTCCTGAGGTCAGTTGCTATACACTTTTGACAAAGAGACCCTGATGCCTTGCTAGCATGACAAATTGGTTTTAAATAATGTACAAAAATGTCTTGTGTAACTAATTTTTTCTTCTTGCAGCATATGTTAAAGCAGTTTTTGCTATATCTCCCCAGATCTAGAGAGAGTGAAGCACTGCCAGGGTTAAGAAAAAATTACATACTTCTATGATTCATCCTCTGGTTTGAAAACAAGCATAACCAATAAAACAATACACAGCATGAAGATTTTTGAGTAAAAACATATAGCCCCTTATTTATGTAGATGTAAACTGGGGCCTAAAATACTTGTCTTTCATTTTATTTTAAATGTCATGAAGCCAATTCAATGTCTCAGTGACATTTGTTGCTTTGCTTTACAGAGAGAAAATTTAAGAAATGCAAAATGCAGTGTATCCCATTTTTGCCATATCTTTGTTTTACTTTAAAAACTTAGATCCTATGTTACTCCTGTAGCAAAAATATTACAGCATGACTTGTGTTTTTACTGCCTCTTTTAGATTATACATTCTAATACCACTGCATGAATTAAAATAAAACAAATACTCTATTTTCATGTAATAAATAAGATAAGACAGTGCAGCCCTTTTTCAGCAGAAAGAATGTAGAATTGTTTAGGAATTTTTCTCAGGGAATTGTATTTTTGATTTTTTTCCCCTTATTGTCTAGACTTTGCTGTTTAATCTGTCATTGTGTTGAATTCTAGCTTAATTGCATGTGACTGGAATTCATCAACATATCTGACAAGCAGAAATGAATGTGTTTTTCACGACTGCTCAATCTTTAAACAATAAACTGCCAAAATCTGTGTTTACAAAGCATGAAGGGAGCCTGAAACTTGAATAAAGGCAATATCAAGGGATAAAGCTATCCATTTTGACCAACTTCTCATCTAAAATTTTGTGGAGAAGCGCATTTGTACCTCCAGAAGCCCACTGTACAGATAACAGAATTATTTTAGTTTCTTTCTGCTGTTCTCTGATACTGAATTCCGTATGAGGCTCCTTTGTATCCTCTCTGCTGTTTGGCAGAGAGAAGGCTTTTTTGTTGCCACATTCTAATAAGATGTCAGAATGTTTACTTTGTTACAGCACCCAAATATTAAATTTTGGGTGTTCAACCATTGAAACTATGAACTTTCAAAGAGATGATTGTAAGTCTGTATTCCTGTATGGTCCCAAACTTAGAAATGGATTTAGGTAACTAGGTGACGTTTTGTCCAAGGCAAGTGTTCATCCAAGGTGATGGGATTGCCTGTGGAATGTAATTAAACAACCTTTTTTCTTTCCAGCCTTTTGAATCTGAAGTCTCTGTGCAGCTCACATATAGGGACAGTTTACTCTTGAGGAAGGCTTCAGGTTTTCTCAGGTCTGACTGCTGGCTGACTGGAGCCTGTTTGATTATCATGTTTAATTATGGTAATTGGGGTGGTGGCTCAGTACGTGCTTGTGTGCTTCTCAGAACAGCTTGAGGATATGGACAGCAACAATGTGAAGGGTAGCAATTTTTCTGCAAAAGGAAGCTTGGAGGAAATGGGGCCTATCCCCGTGCCATACGCCTATGATGTCAAAAGAAAGACATGCAAGCGATTGTCTGTCAAAGCATTTGTGTGTTTTCACTTAAAGAATTTAAGGTCTGATGCCCCTCCCTGTGTAGTGATTAGCAATGTAGGTACTGGTACTGCAGGGAGCATGATTAGATCCCAAGACTATTTTTGTGTTCTTTCCAAGGGGATGGGTTGTCAAGGTAATATTTGTGCACACTGTATTCAGCTGTTGGGCAATTTATGAGTGATTTGTGATTCCTTAAAAATAAGATTCAGGATGGAAATTCCTGCAGATCTTTTCTACTGCCTTGTAAAGCAGCTGACTTGGCAGACTCCTTAATTATTATTCAGATCTTGGAGAGGTGATGTTGCCAGGTGCTGGTGAAAAATGAGTAACAGAACTAATTAAATGGTTGCCAAGACAACAGGCAACGTGACTTTAAAGGGGTATTCCAGTGGTGCCTCTGTTTTCTTTGTCATGTACTGATAACTTCCATCTTGTGGTAATATGAAAAGGACAAAAAAATGCAAACAATGTACAAGCTGGAAAAGAAAATGTGCATCTGGTAGTGAGGCAGAACAAGTGGAGAGTCTTGGAAAGAGCTCATTTGAAATTGCAGCTGTACCTACCAATCTTTGCTTAATTAACAAGAAAGTTTCAGCTGCATAAAGCATCCTCACAAAAGACCATGTTTTTGGGTGGGGTAGGGTGAAGCTGTTGAAGGCCTTTCTGTAAGATTTGTACACTGGTATTTTATCTGTCAGTTTCCATCTGGAGACACTTAACTGTTGCAGAGGTGCATATTCAAGCCTTTGTCTAGATAAAATCCATTTTATTTAAATAGCTGTTCACCCCCAACCTTCTAATAAATGCTCAAGCTATGCACTGTGCCTACTTTGTACTTTGTCCTGTGGTTGTCAAGAACGTCTATGCATTTCCTATGTGAATAGTACCAGGAGGCCTCCTGTTGCCCATTAGCCAGTGCAGAGGCCAGCTGCTGACTTAAGTGAGTCCTTCCTTACCTGTGCCTAGGACTATTTTATTGCCAGCCTGCCTGCAGCCAAAGGGGATCTTGGCAAAGTGCAAGAGATGTTTTATTTCCTCTTGGCAGCTATCTGCATCAGCAGCAGCACTGGTCTTGCCTCCTTCAGGCTTCCTAAGAAGTCTTTGCTTTATGGTACTGTCATTGTTCCATAAAGCCTTAACAACTTCCCTTCTGACAGTTACCATTTCAAAAGTTACGGTTTCGGGCTGCTCATAACCTGCAGAGAATTTTTGGATCTGAGAATTTTGGTCAGCAATGTGCACAGCTCTGTACTTCAACAAAGTGGTGTATAGTCCCATTTCCTTTGTCAAAGCAGATCTAAAACCACTTAACGTCACACCTAGTAGCTTGCCATGTGGACTTGTGGATCACTAATAAAATCCTGAACAGCATGGGTTTTGCGCTGACTTACTTGAAAACTGCAGTTCATCAAAATTCCTCAAATCAGGACATAGGTACTTGAGCTAAACCTATTATTTGAAATGAAAGAAAGGGAAAAGAGGAAGTCAAGACCAGATTTTTCAGGTGCTATCAGAATGCTATAACTGCCTAGGAATTAATTTTGTTTAAGATCTCTGGTGGCCTGGTATGCGCATCTAAGGATATGCTACAAATATGATTCTTCAGGTATTCAGAGGCTGTGATCATAGCTGGAGTAGCTATTGAGTGGGATCATTTTAGCTCATTATACATTTGGGGAAGTTAATTTTAGTTGGCTGCAAGACTTGCTTTGTGTCTCAAAGTATATGCGCATTGAATGAAAGAAAATGGAGGCAGACTGGAAAAGGTAATTGAGCTGACTCACGCTGCAGTGGCTGCAAATGGTGTCCCTGCAGGGTGACCTGCAGCTGCCACTGGTCCAGGGCTGCAGCCGTGGAGCTGCTCAGCAGCACAAAGCCAGGAGCCTCTGGGTCCTGTTGGAGGATGTTGATGGGAGCATATGCACTGGACTGCTCCTGAGCTTTTTGTGGGGAGATGCTAGGATTTTGGTGGTTTGGGAGAGGATTACAGTATAATAGCCTATGTGTTTGGATACAAGAATTGCAAAAGCCTTCTTTTCTTGGTACTATTTAAAATTCTAGAGATTCTAATAAGTCTCTTTATCATCTTTTTTACAGTGAGTAACGTGTTGCACTTATGTGACAATCATTCTGGCATTGACTTCCATTTCTGCTTTTTTTAGGAAAGATCTCAAAGAAAATTAGCATGCATTTGCATTGCTGCCAAAACACTGGTACCTGCTGATTCACACTAAGCTATTAGTGTGAATCAGCAAAATTAGTGAGAGGTTATTTTTAAATGCCTGTATCAAAATTAAATACAGTCAGTTCAATCATTATAGAATAGCCCGTTTTCTGGGAACAGGTTTTGGCTTGTGTGAGGCAGCTACCAAAGGCATGGGATTAAGTTAGTTATGAATAATGATAGCATTTTAACCTCATTGTGAAATTTGAATCCCCATTCCTCTTTATTAGAATGAAAATTAAGCATACCTAATATGCTTATAATATTCACAGGTATATTCACAAAGGTTACTTTGTTAAGGGTTTTCTGATAGAATTATAATTCTTAATGTGTTGCTTGTGAGATTCTTTAATATTTTTTGTAATATTTTGTCTATGTGGGATTTCTGAAACTGAAAATTTCAACAGTATTTTATTTCTGACCTCTGCCCAGTATCATTTACAGATGACCTACCTTCCATCTCTTCCATCATGGATTTATGATAAATATGTAACCAGAATATCATTATCACTTTTAAAATCTAATTTCTCTTTGTCATGTGCAACATTTTTGTCAGATGTCTATTTTTCTTAATTTTGTTAAGATTTACATACTTTGCTTTTGTGGAATTTGTTACTTTCTCGTCTAATTTATCAGTTACTTGAGAGAAATATTAAAGGTTTTTAATTGGCCTGTTAATGAGAAGAGACTGAATCCAAAGATCACTGAAATAATTGGATTGGATTTTGGATTAGAGAAAGTACTATGTAGTATTTTGAAGTTGGAACAAAAACAAAAATACCCCTAATTAGCAAAAAAGTGAACATTTTGTCTTCTTTCTTGAAAGATACAAATATTACTTCATATGAAGTGAATTGCCTACCCCTGTATTCAGAGGTAGAACCAGACCCAAGTAAGAAGAGTTGAGACACTCCCTGTCTCCAGACTGGGTGGAATGGGGAGCTCATGTTTATTCCCACTGCCATCTGTAGAATGAGAGTTGACACTGTGGCTACTGATAGCGACCTTACAAGTGCTCCAGCTGTCATCTGCCCTGTAGAGACAGGTACAAGAGGTGCATCCACGCTGGCTGCAAATCCGTGTGATCCTGACTGCCAGGAGTATTCAACAGTACCTCACAGCCCCTATGAGTAGGAGAGTTAAGCACTGCAATCAGTCCCAAATAGAAAGGTGGATAGTTCTGTAAGAAAGGTGCATGTTTTTGCACCAACCCCCCAGATGGTCCCACCAAAAAGACAAGATTAGTTTGGGGTTGTAGTTGCTGGTGGTAATCTGTTCCTAGAGCTGAGAAGAAAAGCATGACCTGGATTTGCAGATTTTAATCTGTTTGTGATTCAAAACCAGTTGCTGATAAAATAAAGATTGAGTGTAAAAATTGTATTAAAATAATAACCAATTCATAAACAAACTTGTGTGAATTTCGGTATTGTTTTGGTGTTGCACTTTTGTGTATGTTAGTACTTCAAAGCTTGTCTGTAATGGTGAGATAAGTCACCATCCTGTGTCCCTCTGCCCCTGTCTCATGCATTGCTATGTGTGGGACATTGTGCCCATCTGCAACTCTGGAAAGCTTGAGGTGTTATTTAAAACAAGCAATCAACCTCACAAAAGAACCCTCCAAAGCAAAAAAAAAAAAAAAAAAAGAAAAAAAAATCTCTTGCGAAAGAGTAGCCATATTCTTAGCCTGTATAATCTCTGAGTGATTCTAAGGAACTATGCAGACTTTCACCTGGAAATCAACTCCCCTCTGTCAAAGGCTGCCTTTGGAAGCTGGGCCAGTGTCACGACAGTTCTTTCCTGCAGTCTTTTATTCAGAAAACACTGATGCCAGCTTTGGCTCCCATGTCCTGAGTAACGAATAAGCTTTCCTAGGTCTTTTAAGCTCTTCATAGTGGATTGAATATCTCCCCCACACCTGAGAGACTAGAAAGAGCAAAAGTAAGAAAACTCATTGGTCCAGATAAAGGTGAGTCAATAGATGAAGACAAAACCAAAGGAACAACCAAAACCAAACCAATTACAATGGTGAAGAAAATTGCTCAGCACCTCACACAGGCAAAAAAATTCCCAGCCAGTCTCTGAACAGCTCCCATTTTGGTAACTAAAAGCCCCACCTTCCTCCTCTACTCTAGCTTTTGTTGCTGAGCATGGCATTGCATGCAGGTATTTGTGGTCCACTCAGATTTTTATTTGCTGACACCATTGTTTAACTTCTCAAAGTAAAGGGGATGAAATTTGACAGAGCGCTAAGAAAGGCCAACTACAGGAGTCTTGCTTCTGATCTTAAGGCTTGGAAGCAGTACACATCCTGTCATGGGTATTATGGCCTTCCAGCATGCTTTCTTAACCTCAGACTGTGTCCTGTAGTTTTCCTGGTCTTCTAGAACTTGCACAACACTTGGAAAAACTTTTTAAAAAAATATATCTTTTGTATGTGGCCAGTACTTTAAACAGATACAGAAAGTAAGCCTTCAAGAGTACCTTGGAATAGGATTTAATGCTTGTCTCAAAGCAATAATTTAATGGCATTGCTCATATAATTTATATAGTGCTATTGATTTTTTCAAACCTAGCATTACTAGCTGCAAAGCTCAAATTCTAAAAGTTCATTAGACATGGAAGATTTAAATATTTTTCAATACTGATTAGGCTTTTGCACATTTACCATTTCCCAGCAACTTTACATATTTTAATCTTCCTGTCCCCTGTTTCAGTAATTCCATTCTTTTTATGTTTCAATATGCTATCTTATCTATCTATCTATCTAAAACCTACTCTTAAAAAGTAGGGATGGGTGTCTTTGATCATAGGACCATCTCAATGGCCTAAATAGTTTGGGTGCACCACTTGTATTCTTGAAGACTCCCTAGTGAGAATACTTGCTCTGCACCTAACAACCCTCTGTACCTATTAAAGCTTGTAAGTATAACAAGAATCACATTTTGTGTTCAGCTTTGGTGGGATAGTGTCATTGTATGTCAAGCAGTGGATTATCATGTGAAAGGAGACTTTGCCAACATACTCATTTTGTGATGAATAGAAGGATCTTAAAGTATTAATCTGTTAGGAGCTGTTGAGTGGGGGAAGCTCATTTACTGGGTTGTGCTAATTGGTGTGGGTTGTGGGTTTTCCACAGCCATTTGTAGACAGTAATCAGAGGAAGAAGAGCAAGAACATCAAGCCAGCAGATTTCCTTAAACATGATAGACTTACTGTTCAGTCTCTTGAACAGTATAATGCAGCCATTCATTAGACCCCTACATACCTAAAAGGGTATTGTTTTCATTTCTGGACCTTTTCATGGGCTGTGTGCACACTTTGTAATTAATTTGTTTTAAATTAAAAGTATATTCTGGGCCAAGAAATCAGCTTCTTGCAGAGAATCTAGAAAATACTTCAAAATTCACTTTATTTGGTGTATCTCTACTTTTTTGAGTGTCACACAACACGTTATATGCTTGAAGAGTTGATGCTCCTCTGACTTTCATTCCTAACTGGAGTTTTCATACAGTGTCGGGAGACAGCTGGTAATCTATGTAATCACATGTGTCCTGATGAATTCCTAGAGTGCTCTGAGAATCAAGTGAGTTTCAAACACAGTGCTGCTCTCCAGGATAGCAGTTGTGTGTTGTATTCAGCGTGTTATATTCAGGGCAATATTCCAATCCTGGCAGATTTAACACTTTTTGCCTTCACGTCTAGACTTTTAGTCAGGGACGATGTTAAAGAAGGGAGCGCCCTAAGATCTTTCTTTCACAAGGGGAAGTGAAAGAGTGGTATGCAGGGCAGTCCTGTGTAGAGCTAGCCTGACAGCCACAGATGAGCTGGTACCTCCACCCAGGAGAGTGCAGCCCCAGACTTCAGTCCCTTGAAGAAGAATGATCTCACCAGTGATGAGCCTCTCAGAAGATCCATCAGGAAAGTCTCACCACACCAGCATTTACCTTCCCCACAACTCTGAGTTAACAGGGCTCTACTGCCTTGTTTCAGAGACAGCTTTGGTAGCCCTGCAGGGGCAGTTTTTGCATAGACACAGCAGAGATCAAAGGCTTCATTCTGTGATACTAACATTAAAAAATGTTATTTTCCTTATTTCTTTAAATTTCTTAAGCTTATTTTAAACCTTGTATCCTGTTCCTTTCTTTCCTGAAATGCTGTTTTCAAATTATCAGATGTTTTCAGGACTTGAGAGAAACTTGTGTTCATCCAAGATGATACTTACCTTCCTTTATCCATGCTCTTCCTCTTGGAACCTTCCTATATGACAGAGTAAGTCATGGTAACTTACCGGTTGGGTTTTGTTAGATTAGTAACTTAGTTGGTTGTTGGCTGTGGAACTGGATGCCATAAAACATTTCATCAATTATCATTGAGGGGGAAAAAAAAAAAGAGAAAGAAAAGGTGTTTTCAACTCAGCAGAGACAATTCTGAAACCAGCAGAGAGATGGCTTCTGTGCATCTTGCTGTAGTCCTATGATAACAATCACTGGATTGTAAGTGGATTTACCAGACAGGTTTTGTCCACTGTTTGTGGTCAAATCACAAACTGGCCACAGAAAGCTTGGAATCACTTGCTCTAGGTGATGGCACACTAACAAAGAGATTCACTGCTGAGTTTGATTTTTTTTTTTCAATTTGTACTGTACAATTTTCCATGTTCTCACCAAATAGTTCATAAATTCTTGAGAATTACTTTTGAGATCCAGTGAAATAGGAGAATCACAGAATCATAGAATGTGATGAGTTGGAAGGGAAGTACATGGATCACTGAGTCCAACTCCTGGCCCTGCACAGGAAACCCAAGGAACCACATACACCACGTGGTTCTGAACTTTATGAGGCTGGTGCTGTGACCACTTCCCTGGGGAGCCTGTTCCAGTATCCAGCCACCCTCTGTGTGAAAAACATTTTCCTTGTATCCATCCTAAACCTCCCCTGACTCAGCTTCATGCCACTTCCTTGAGTCCTGTCACTGGTCATGAGAACGAAGAGATCAGTGCCCATCCCTCTGCTTCGCTATCACAAGGATGTTGAAGACCACAGTAAAGTCTCCCCTCAGTCTTGCCTTCTCCAGGCTGAACATCCAAGTGTCCTCAGCTGCTTCTCATATGGCTTCCCCCACAGAAGAGCAAGAAAGTAGAAGCAATCTCAGTCTTTCAGCTCTATTCATATTTCCTTGTAATGTATGATGTCTTTTAAATTGTTACAATTTTCAAAAGTTAGTCTTTTCCAGTGCAAAATAAAGGTGTAATTCTCTTCTGGTTCAAAATCCATTCCCATTGATCATATCATGCAGGTAAAGCTAGTTTATTGGAAAAACAAAACAAAACAAAACAAAACAAACCTTCAAATTAGCAGTTAAAAAAAAAAAAAAAAGAAAGAACAACCAAACAAACCCAAACCAAACAACTGACCACATCATGTTTCTTAACTTTCCCATTTTTGGAAGTTGTCTTACAAGGAATTGTGCTCCCTCATGCTGCTTTACCAGCAGATGGCATTCTCAATGCCCATGCTCACTGCTGTGCAGTAAATGATCACATTCTAAAGTCAGTATGAATACTTCTGTAATGTTTTTATGTCTTAGTTCTTAATGTGAGACATATGTTTCTATTTTTCTCTGAGATCTTGCTGGGAGTTTAAATTTCAGAGACTTCAGCTCTGTTGACTGTGAAAGATGAATCCCTCAATGTGAAATGAGCTCAACAAACTTCAGATCTCTCAGTGTCAATGAATGAAAAGCTCATTCAGGTCAAGAACTTTCTCAGAGTTCACAGATAGTGAACACAGATATCTCAAAGACCACAGATAGTGATCATTTTATGGAAAGGCTTAACATTAACTCTGCAGAGCTAGTAGGGGAAAAAGCAAGATTCATTATACACAGCTAGATTTGTGCATAAATTAACACATCTCTAGATACAGATAAGAAAATCAGCCTGACAAGATAATGTATTCTCTGTATATTCTGGGTACCTCCAAGAGGCCTGAATGTCTCCTGTTCAGAAGCTGCAATATAATCCACAGTAAGACCTGGAATAGTGCCTGTCTCTCTCAGAGCACAGCGTGGAATAAAAGACCTGAGACCTAAGCAAGTAAAGTCTGACTCACTTGTCAAGTTTAGTATATCTCAGTTTTTTTCCCTGTCTCCCTGTCTCAGTCTGTGCTATGACTTTCTGTTAGGAATGTAGGAGTGCAGTAGCAGGTAGTTTGACAAAGCAAATCAGTGTTGTCCATCTAAAAATACTTGTAAGTGTTCGTACAAGTTAAGTCCCCGTGTGGCATTTTTACTTTCTCAGAGATGGAAAAAGAAATCACAGCTTTCTAAGTGACTGTAGAACACATAAATCATAAATTGAGCTGTATCATAAATCAAGAGACCTGAAGTTTACTTCTTAATTTTGCCCCTGAACTATGTAAAGACTGACTGTGGCAGTCATAGTCAGGTGCTGTGGACGACCCATGATTTGGATTATTCATTTGCACTAATGTAATGGCATTTAATTCTTTTTGTCTTGCTTCAGCTTTCCATCAAGGCCAAGTGTACCAGTAGAGAATCTGGTGTCAGTGATTTATGCAGTGTGGTCTTCATTAAAATTCAAAATGAGGGCACCAACTCTCTTCAAATAAGCTAGTAAGATACTAGCCAGATGTTAAATGTAAACACTAAAGGGATCACTCAAATTGATTTGAAAATAACAGTAATAGAGATGGAAAGCTGAGATTAGCCATTTGTGAAATTGTGTAATTCCTTCAGATTTCTGAGTTATATTAAAAAAAGAACACATTAGAGCCTTTTTATTAAACAACACCTGCATACATTTGCATGGGCAAAATCTTTTTATATATGCAAATACTGATAAATGGACAATCAAATACTTTTCATCTCATTTAATTGTGGTGGAGTAGCAGGGCTCTCAGTGCTTACTGAAAGCAGCTCTTTGTTACCATTCATTTAAAAAAAACACAACCCAAACAAAAAAAAAAAAAACCAACCCAGAAAATGTCCAAAACCATAGACAGCAGTTTATCTTATTGTGATTACTAAAAAACACTTCGACAAATCCTGCTTTTGAATGAGTGTAAATTATGAAGAATTTTACTGAAAACAGGCAGGTCTCTCTGGATCTACCCTGTTAGGTGTTAAGGCAGCATTGGACTGCTGTTGAAGAATTTCAGTCTGTAGATCTTAGGAATGCTTGTGAAGAACTGCGGTTTGTAGATCCCATCTACAGAGAGTTTGAGGGATATGGCTGAAGGAACTATGGTTTGTAACAGGTTTCTATGCATTAACATGCAACACCGCTGGGTTGCTGTGACACCACTCAAAATAAAGTATAGCACTTCTCTTCTATGGTATCTTGCCAGTCTGCATGGTGCTGGAGCTGAAAATAAGTTGACTTCTATTAGACTTAAACCTCTGTAGGAAGCTGAGTGTCTCTACAAAAACTGTAAGCCAAGCTGGTGAAATACTGCCTCCCATCTTTAACAAAGCTCCTTGTCAAGTGGGAGTGAAATGCTTTGAAGTGCTGCCACTAGGTTGTGGAAGTGTGTGTCTTGTGATTGCTAAAACTTTTTTGCCAGCTCTAAATCGAGGAATGCTTGTAAGGTAAAAGTTAAAATGTCATGGGGAAATTAAGGAAATCACATTTTGATTACCCCTCTGAGTTTAGCTTAATGATTGACACAACCTTCAAATCCCTAGGAAAGAGAAGTGCCAATGAGTAGTCTTTTGCCTTTTGTCACCTCTGTTGAGCCATCCCCCCCACTCTGCATGGCTGCTTATCTCATGGCTGCGGGTTAATTAAGAGAATTTAAGGCTGAAGATGTGGAAGGGAATTTAAATTGCATCTGTATGGATTAGGATCTGTTGGAGTTCATTAGTATGCAGGCACAGTTCCTGTCCCTTTCTGTGCCTCTGCCCAGAGCTTACATCTTCCAGGCATTTCCACACTCCCTCAGATCTGTTGTGCCTTATAGGCCTGGCCCGCATTTTCATATTAGCACAGTTTAATTAGGCAAGGAGATATTGCCATGACTCCAGAATTATCTATGGTTATGATAGATCAATATTTATTACAGAGATTTTTTTTCAAAGAAATGTCTGCTCTGTTCGACAGGTTTGCTCATTCAGAGGCCCTAGAGCCATTTAAGAAACAATTAAATCCTCTCTGGTGGGAAGTGGAATATCAAAAAGGATTAACACTGACTGACCGTGTATTCTCTCTAGTTTCATCTGCATTCCTCTGCTTTGCTATTCTTATCTGATACATAGGTTTGATAGAGGGAGTTGGGTTTGGGGACTGCTGCCCTTTCCTTGCAGCGCTCCAGAGCATAGTGGGATGATGTCAAACGGGTCAAGGCATTGGCTAAAAATTATCAAACCCAAATGTAAATATATGTAGCTGTAGAGTAGTTTGCAAGCACTGTGCTGGGAAGAAGTTTCTACATAATTTCATTAAATTTCTTCTGATTATCCAAATTTTCAGTGAAAGGTGAGTGTGGCATAGTGTAGTGTTCTAAACACTTAGGTGAGTGGCCAGGTTTACAGGGGCCATACAATAAATGCCAAATGAGGAGAGCTTGGATGACCAGGTCATTATTCATTCTCATTTAATGATTTTTCTCCTCAAATTAATTTTAGTATTTTCTACAAGGGAAGCAGTTTTCCCTTTTCGGAACATGTTAGAACAATATGCAAAATCTGCTAAGTTATGAACATTCACAAAGGTCTTGAAACAGAAGCCATAAATCAAAACTTTTTAGCAGAAAATGTCAAAGTGAAAGACTTAAAATTTTATGCATTTTCCTTATGTATGGCTTTATTTAATGTATGTTTGTAATACTGTATAGTAGAAATATTTCTATTTTTAAATTTGCATTTCTTGAGTTAATGAGTTATGAACTACACAGTAATGTTACTTTGTGTAAGTGTAGCCATTTCCAAAAAATACAGTAAAGATCATAATCAGAAAGTTAAAAAGTATGCTCAAATTGGCAGATACATGTGATTTGACTAGTACAACATAGATAAATCTCTCTTTTCTTTGCTGGAGCCTTCAAATATAAACTGAATTTGTAACAAGTCTTGTGTGTGAAATTTTTCCTTTTGGAAATTAGTCAGAAATTTGCACTTGATCCCAGTGAAGGCAGTCAACACTTCCATTGTTTATTTCTCTTCTCCATAGGTAAGTACTGTTGTCTTAAGCTAAGAAAGAATACTTGTGCATCTCTACAGCTTAGAACTATCATCAGTCATAGGTCCATTCATTGACATCTAGTAATAGTTCTCCTTTTAGTGTAATTCCCTTTGAAAATTAAGTGTGTCAAACTTAAAATGTATTGTGGTTCATATGGAAAAGATTAAAATACTGCACCTCTGCCTATAATACCCAAGAACAGAAGCTTCCAGTAGAAATCTAATGGCAACATTTTTTTCCCCTTCTTTGGCAATAGAAATCTCATGACTTTTAATATTTTCTCTTGACTTGAGAAATGTAAATGTTTTAATCTTTGGAGGGGAAAGTGCAACTATGTTGTTACCATGTTCCTTAAGCATGTCCCTGTGTTGGTTTTTTTTTCAAATTATTATGGTGATTCTAAAAGAGTACTTGAATTGTGTTCATTTAATACTGGGAGGGTTACATGTCTCACCAGTGCCAACACTTCGTCATTGTAATGAAGTACAGTTCACAACTGCCCATAATTACCCAGCCTCTGTGCAATCAGCAAGATTTCTAAAGGGAGTCTATCACATCTAAAAGAACACTTTCTTCATTGCACAGTCTTAATTTCACCTGACATTTTGTCAGCCAGGGCAGAAACTTTCTGCAGAAAGCAGGACAGTATCCCTGGTCTCCTTTAGACTAAAGAAGGTGGAAAATTAAGTTATTATAAATCTGCTTCTAATTATGTTAACAAATTATTACATCATGTAGATGAACCTGCTGTAGATCTTAGATATTTCTTTTATTGTTTTAGCAATTTACTCTATTTGTTATGCATGAAAAATGTTTTTGATAACCCATGTTGATCATACTTGCTAATGAACCAGTACCTACAATTACTGCACTTAAGCATATATCTTCAGAATATACAATGTTGGAGGCTTGCTAATGAGCTCAACAGTAATTGAAGACACTAATTAATTTAATCAGGGTTATTTTGCCTGCCAAAGTATAGGAGGATGGATGCTGCCACTGGAAGATGCTGGAGCATGTAACCTGTGGCTGTGTATTGAAGGAAAAACTTGGTTGTCAATCTGTTTCAGAAACTGGTAATGCGCAAAATGTTTTCTCAGTTATAAAGGCAGTAGATATTTAGTACCTTATTCAGATCAATTTATTATGAAGCAGCATGACACTTTGTGCTGTGAATCTTTATAATGCCCAGAGGCTTTCACATGAAAATTGCTCATTTAATTTTCACTGGATTACTTTTTTCATTTAAACAACAATAATAATGTGAAGTTAAGTGCAGAGTTCAAATAACTTACAAGGGTTCTTTCCCAATATTCTTAACCTAATTTTGAAATATTAATATTTTTGAAATGCAGCTTCACATTTCAAAGATAATTTTATTTGTTGTGGGTCTTTTGTGGAAAACTCATTAGTTCTCTTAGTCCAGCCAGAGCAGTGTCATTACCACTAAAGCATATAGGACATTTTTTAAAGGAAAACTTCTGTCAATCCAGCAGCTTGAAAGAAAGAGTGCAATAAACACAACTTGCACTATGTCAGTGATTTCCAATGTCGAAAAAAGGGACCCAGAATAACACTTAGATCTATGTGGTTGGAAACCAGACACATAAAAGTTGTACTTTTTCATTGAGATGGATATTGCTAATGGAATTGCCTGTGAGAGTGTAGTCTGCCAGATAATGAAGAGGTCAGCTCTGGCACAGCCTCTCAGGCTGCAGACACCATCCTCTCAGGCAGAAGAGGAGTGATGTATTAGTGACAGCACTTCTCAGGGGAGGAATGACAGAGATTGAGGAATAAATCAAGGGGGAGATCAGTGGTAAACAGACAGAGTAGATGGCTTTTACTCACCTTCTATGCCATCTCTGGATGTCCCCCCTGGCTATAAAAGAATAAAATGGCAGAAATTTACTGTCATATCATTCACTTCTGCATGGGCTGAAAGAATGTCCTTCAGTTCTTTAAGATTTAAATATAAGCCAGTTTTTGTGGCTGCTGCTGGAAGAAGCTTTGATGAGGGAGGGAGTAATTTTTTTTCAATTTTTCCTTCCTTTTCTGCCCATTAGTGTGCTCTTTCCATAAAAATGCACCCAGGCACCAATCCATGGGGCTGGAGATATGGTCTGCTCAGACCTTTTGTGGCACCTGCTCACACCTTCTGACAGCCTCAAATGTTGAATTAGAATGGCCAACCCCCTAAGGTGGGGATGACCAGAGACCCCCTCGGTTTTCACAGCTGCCAGCTGCTTTCTTGCTCTCTCAGTTGTAAGTACAGAACACAGAAGCCAAAGTAGACACAGGCATTAAATTGAGAGCCAAGTTTGCCAACTACGTTTCTGCATTTTATGATTGAAAATCATCAATGTAAGGCTGCAAGAAAAGAGCTGCAGAATCACTCTGGAGGGTTGAACTTGTTTTTCGTGCAACTTTGTGTTGAGATGGCTTTTGAAACAAGACCATCCCAAAGTGCTGGATTTGGTACATCCATCCACCCTGCAGCCAGCCCTAGAAGAGAATGGCTCTAATGCTCACTGAGAGGAGGAGAAGCAGGTGATGTGGGAGACTAGAGGAAACTTTCTTTCCCTGGTGTTACTCAAAGGCTTACTGAATGGGCTTTATTCATTACTTGCAAAAATGTTTTATTGATTATACCAAAGCACAGTGTAACTAGCATTGCCTTAATTTTACATATTTATTTTCCTTTTTTTAAAGCCAGTAAAAAAATTCAATCTAGACTTTTTAAAAGCCTTTTATTTTCTTATGTCACCCCAAAGGAAATCTTGCTATCTCCAAAGTAATAAATATATTTTTTTTCTCCTGGAGACAATTCTTATTAATAGTCTGTGCTGAAATTCAGACTTGAAATAGCTTTTGTGTTCCCATGAAAAGAAAAAAGTGCATTATATACTTCATGTTACGTGTCATCACCTCAAACATTAATTTGAGGTTAATCAGTACTAAAGGAAAATTCTTGCAAAGCTTAAACCTTTAATTTTACCAGGTGAGTGGCTATTCAGTACACAGACAACCTGTTCAGAACTGTCATCAGCAAAAAAAAAAATATGAGGATAAAGGGAGACTCATCATTATTGTGTTTCTTTATAGTTGTGTTTGGGGTTTTTTTGTTATCTCATTCCTTTGTTAATGGGTTTGGGGTTTTTTTTGTTATCTCATTCCTTTGTTAACAGCTCCCTTCTACAGTATGTACCTAATAAGTGGGAATAAATTGCAGCAAATCTTGACATGGTCACATTCTTCAGAACATTAAATAGTCTGTTCAATTACAAAGATATCTGCATTTGTTAACAAAGTAATAAAATGCACAAATATGGAATCAGTCCCCAAGTGGGAGACCATATGTGCACAGGAATGCTTAGTCTGCATGAACAGTTAGCAGTTTATACGTGTATGTATAATTTGCATAAATGATATAGGGGCCAAAGTTGACACAAGACCCATTATTTTAGTGAAAAATTATTTTAGTATTAAATGTTCTTCCTCTTTAATGAAACATAGGAGATGGGAAGCCATGCCTTTGTGCTTTATATTAACAGATTTATATTCTGAGTTTCTGTAGAAAGAAAGCTGAGAAAATTTTCATTAATATCAGAGGAACACATATAGTCAAATTTTATGTAGATTGTATTACCAAATATGACTAGTCAGAGATGCTGCAAGACATTCTATCTAAACTTAATTCTGCTGCTGCCACATTGCCACATTATGTGGCCCATATGATTGTGTGGACCACAGTGTAGTGCACACTAACAGAGATGAAGGCAAAGGCAAGAGCTTCCCCCATGGAGCATCCAGGTGTGCCCTTGTTCCGGATGCGTGGGTCAGGGAGTCAAAAAGCCCTTGGTTATGTTTGATCTGTTGGAAACCATTGTTCCCTTTGTCACGCTTGCTTGGACTTGCTCATATGTTTTTATGTTATTCCACATCTTTTGAGGGTTTCCCATCTAGTTAGACTCTAAGGCCATCAGCATAGGAAACACATAATTGTCATGAAGACCACTGGATTACTGTAAAAGCCAGAACTGGATAATTCAAGGGGAAATTTTAAACTGAGAGGGGTAATTTTAAATGAGACTTCATTTTTTTTTTTGTATTTATAGAAGAAACAAAAACAATTTGAGCACTAGAAATGTAGCTGAAAACCAGTGTTTTGTGAACTTTAATTTTGCATTTCAAAATGGTACTATAGACTTTTAACTTCCCGTATGTTTTTCCTAAAGGAAGCAAATTACTGTAGTCAAATGGTAAAACACTCAGGACCAGCTTACGAATAAAAACCCTGAAAATGTCTTGTGTCTGAGCTCTTGGGCCATTCCCATGATATGGTTATGACCTGGCTATGACAGGTACACTATAAATTATCTAGAATGTCAGATGGATTCTGATTAGAAATATAGCCAGATCCCAGGAGGAAATAAAACTTTTTTTTTTGTTAGGAAATTATATTATGTTTTTATCCATTCTGTTCATTTCCTTTGCTAGACCACTTCACATGTGTTGCTGTGGATCCAGATGTTGTCTTATCCTTGTTCCTGCTCCACACAGAAAGCAGCAATGCCAGCTCATGATAGGCCCACATGCAAGCCTTACTTAAACTATTTAATGTATTGTTATACAAGGTTGCCAGGATTTTTTTAGATGAATTATGCAGAAATATGATACTGAGTGAACATGCGATCACAATGTAAGAAACTCAGCTACTTCTCATCAGACTTGAGCTCCAAACCCCTCGCCAGCTTTGTTGTCCTCTGGAGCTGCTCCAGCAACTCAGTGTCTTTCCTACCATGAAGAGGCCAGATCTAAACACAGAATTTGAGGTGTGGCCCCACCAGTGCCCAGTGCAGGGGGACAATCCCTGCCCTGCTCCTGCTGGCCACAGCATTGCTGGCACAGGCCAGGATGCCATTGGCCTTCTTGGCCACCTTGGCACTGCTGGCTCATGTTCAGCTGCTGTCACCAGCACCCCCAGGGCCTTTTCCTGTCATTCTGCCCCAGCCTGAAGTGCTTCCTGGAGTTGTTGTGACTGAAAAGGATTACCTGGAAATTTGTCTTGTTGAACTTCATACCACTGGCCTCAGCACATCAATCCAGACTGTCCAGATGTTTTTGTAGAGCTTTCACAGCCTCCAGTGGAGCAAAACTCCCATCCAACCTGGTGTCATGGACTAACTGAGGGTGTACTTGATCGCCTCATCCAGATCAGTTATAAAGATACTAAATAGGACTGGTCCCAGTACTGAGCCCTGGGAACAGCACTGGTGACTGAACACCAGCTGGATGTAGCTCCATGCACCACCACTCTTTGGGCCTGGCCATACAACTGGTTCTTTACCCAGCAAACTGTGCACTTGTCCAAGCCACAGGCAGACAGTTTCTCCAGAAGAATTCTGTGGGAAATGGTGTCAGAAGATTTGCTGAAGTCCAGGTAGACAACATCCATGGCCTTTCCCTCATCCACTAAGTGGGACCCTTTGTCACAGAAGGAGATCAAGTTAGACAAGCACATTTCCTTGGGGCACATTCCTTGGTTGGCTCCCTCACTAGCTGCTCCAGGACATTATCTTCCACACCCTCCAGGAAAATCCTAAGCTGTTTCATCTCTGTTGTGCTGCATTTCCAGTAGATATCCATTAATTTGATGTTCCCCACAAGCACAAGAGTCAGTGATTCTCCTAGCTGCTTATAGAATATTTCATCTGCTTCTTAATCCTGGCTGGGGGTCTATCCTGGACTCTCACGAGGATATCTGCTGATTCTTACCCATGAACAAGGAACCCTATTGTGACCATCATTAAGCTCAAGATAATCAAAACACTTCTAACTTGCAGGGCTACCCAAAAGCCTATCCCTCCTGAAGTGTTTATAGCCATCCATTACAGCATTCCAGTTTCACAAGTTGATTTTAAGGTAATCTGTAGGACTTGTTGCCTTTTTGTCTCTATTGACCCTTAAGGTGTCTGAGAACTAGACTAATCACTGGTTGCCAGTAGCACTTGAGATGGTATTGCAAAAACTTGAGAGATGTCAGAAGCAACAGTATTCACCCTTAGGGATAAGAGTAGAAGTCTGACCAGGCAGCTTCTTTATATTTAGCAAATCCCTTTGTCTGGTCTTGTAAAATATTTGTTATGCATTTATTTTTGTGTCAGTTGATAAGCTCTGTGTGGTACAAAAGGAGATTACGAAAGACAGGCATGAATAAAATCAGACATGCTAGGAGGTAAGAGAGGGAAGTGAAATAACTTTTTGCTTTTCATCTTTCACTTGTCCTTAAGTTGTCACTGGATAAGTATCTGATATGATTGGATTTGTCTTCAACAGCAGAAGAGAGCACGAACTAGAAGGTAGTATTTGTGGACCAAAGAAAGGTGCAAAACTGGGTTCTGATTTCACAAACACTTAGAAAAATAAGCTATAAGAGTTTAAAGGTAGTGTTTTAAAATAATTAGCACCTTCACAAATATTTTTCCTTAAAATGCATTTTCAGTGTTAACCTAAGTCGCAATAAAAAGCTAATACATGGGATGAGTAGGTATGAAATCAAGAGATTGTCTTCTGAAATATTCATAATTGCTTTATTATAAAAATTGTATACCTATCACTTTAGTAAAGTTCTGCTACTACATGGTTGGGTCTACTTCTAAACTTCTTACTCAGGTGACTCATTCCATGGTCATAGAAATTTGGCTTGATCCTGTCCTTCAAAGATGTAAATGCCTGCTTGTATTTTCATGTTTGGGCTTTTTTACAGAGATGTAAAAAATAGCACTTTTAAGTGTGCAGTTTTTTAAACTTTCCCCCTGTCTTCCAGTTTGTCTTCTTATCTGATTTTGTTGAGAAGAGCTTAAATGAGATGTTTAAAAAGGAACAGGTGCCTGAACCTAAATGAGTAGAATTAGACGTAGGCCTTTAATTTAACTTGGCTTTAAGCATTCTACTGAAATACTGTTTCTTCTTTCAACTGTTCCCAACAGCTCTTAATCCATCTGATAATATAAACAGAGAGTTTATGCTGGGACCACCACTGTACACATAGGTTGTAGAACTCAGTCCACAGGGGCTGTTTAGTTGATAAAGACATTCTCAAGCAGAATTTTTTTGGGCCTTTTGCAGGCTAAACACAGGATGTGAACCTACTGTTGCTGTGCCAATTTACATGAGATGGAATCCATGCCACGGGGGCAATTTCTATATAATTTGCAATGGGATATAGAAGTGTATGAGAGAGGACGAATAATTTTTGTCTGAATTCACAATATTAAACCAAGAACAAAGTCAGAATTACCTTGGTTAACCAACCCAAACCATTCTATGATTCTATAATCTTACATCCTTCTATGATTCTATAATCTTATCTTCTCTAGTACTTCTGTTATTTTTATTGCAAATTATGTACAACAGCTATAACTGGAACAAAGATCCAGTTGCATAGGAAGTTATAAAATGCAAGTATTACCTAAACACTCATTAAACAACATTACAAACAGAAATGTAAACAGTAAACAGACTGTGTTTCACTTATTTGAAGTGAAGCTGTTTGACAGCTTTTTTCACAGCACCCAGAAAATGATAACAAAAACTAGCAAACATATTAGCCAGGGAGATTCTAAGTAGGCAAAAACCAATTTGCTTATGGATAGGAATTAATTTGTGGCACACAAACTATATTGCAAGATATCGAGAGATGTAGACAGAACCTTGATTTTGTGTCCTACTGAGTCAACATGCTTCCATGTGCATCCAGACATCTTTGTAAGACTTCTATGAAGAGATGAGATGAGTCTCTGCAGGATCTAGCAGTCCTTTGAACTTTCACTATTAAGGACTGGAAGATAAAATAGTAACCTTGGTACTGCCACTTTCTGCAAAGATTATTTATCTAGCACTATGTCAGCTATGAAGAGGGGGAAAAATGGGGAAGGAGTCAAGAGAAGGACTAATGCTGAACTATTTGTACTGAGGGAGTGCTGAAGAACCCAGAGGTCCATTAAGAAACAAAGTACTCTTGCTATTAGTGTCCCAGCCATCAGCTTTAGAGGTCTGATGTAATACCCACAGGATCACTGTGGCCAATTCAAATCCCAGTGCTCCCTCACTGCCCTGCTCACCAGGGAATAGTTGCGGTTTAGGGATTTTTGTCAGAAACGTTCTTTAGTATTTTGACATGATAGATATAATTTGGAGGTACAGCAGGCCATGGATGACAGTGCTGCTTGGAAGTAGGGGAGAATGAACAGGATTAATGTTAGACACTTGAGACTGTTAGGGGGTATTCTCTCTGACTTCTCTGCCTTTTCCATTTCCCTGCAGAACCTGGATTTATAGCTGCCTGCAGTTTCTCCATTATATCTGACACTAGCCTCCTAAGCAAGTTTTCAGATTGTGGATGGATGCAAGTGAGAAATGACCTAAAGGATATGGCAGTAGGGCTAAGATAGGTATTAGTCTGGGAACTGCAAATCAAACTTCCAGGCAGGAAATTCAGACTTTTATAGCATGTGAAACACAGAGCAGCATAAAGTATTGGGGGAAGAAAATGGAAAGAGTTAGTTAGCCTCAATGTCTTTTCTGTTATACTATTTTTGGAATCATATTTTAAAGTATTTAAGCTAGGCTTTAATCACATAGGTGATTACCTATTAAAAGCTAGGTTACTACCAGCTGTAGAAGTTTTTTAAATTACAGTTCTTGACAGATAAGTACTGTTGGTCTCACCTGATGTGGTGTTCAGTATTAGGGACTGTGCAGTCTTAGCAAGTTTTCAGTCTTTCAGGATTCCAGCAGCTGATTCAGAGTAAAAAAAGGCATTCGTTTTCTCTGTAGAACTTCAGTTTGTTTTGTAGTTCATTGCTTCTATTGATTCTGTTTGAAATGCAAATAATGACAGAAACATAGGCCAGCAGCTGCAGCTCTGAGACACTCACTCCAAATGTAAATGTGACACACACTGGGATTAGCCCCCTGTCCTTGTGGCCTGGATGGGTTTTGTCAGGAATAAAGCAAGCAAGAGCTCCCAGGAGCTCAGGGAGTGAGCTGGAAGGCACACTTGAAGGAAACCAAAGTATAATTTTGACCTTTGTTACTGAAAATAAAGATTGCAAAGCTGCTCAAATGTTTTAACTAAACATATTTTAATTGAAAATGCCCTTTCAATAGAATTCACATTTTGATAAAATGTCTTGTTTTTTTTTTTATGGGCAGGATTTTTCACATGCAAGCAAACATGTAATATCTTACCTCTTTTTTGTTGCCCCCCACAATTTCCAAATTGAAATTGTGTAAAAAATTATTTCCGTTTAAAAGCTTTTATCAAAAAAGCATAAGACTGGCTTTATCAGGGACATTTTCACAAAGGTCTCCTTTCCCCTAGTGTATTCCGCAGTGGGGTAAAAGGAGGAAAAGGAGGAAGGTCTCCACAGCTGAGGCATGAGCCCTTATCCTGGCCATAAGCAGTAGTGATAGCTGTGGCCGGCTGTGCTGACACTGCCCATGTCCACTCTGCTGGGGGACTGACAGGTAGAGAATGTTCTGGATGTCCTGGATGTCTCCTTAGCCTCAGCACACCTAATGCATGCTGGGCTCACGGGCAGCTCATGCTGCTTATGTGTTACTTGTTTATATTGCATGTTTGTGTCAGTTCACTTACCTCTCATGTGAGTTCTTGTCTGTGAAAATTACAATTGGGACAGAAAGAAAGCAAGGATCAGGAAGAGAAAAGAATGAGTGAAGAAATGAGGGCAGTTTTGTAATTAATCAGCACAAACGTATTCAAAATTTTGTGATGCTGGTGGTGCAAAGGAGATAAAATTCCATGGTGTGAAGTGGGACAGGACACCTCATCCACATAAAAAGGTCAGAGGGCCAAACCTGCCCAGGAGATCTGGTTTCTTACTGCTTCCCTATTTCCTTCCAAGCCACCAGGAGCCGCATGTATCCAGCAATGGATTTGGCCAAATGAAGACAGATTTGCAAGCCATCAGACTACTTCAGTGGTGCAATTTGTGTGACTGGTGTTCACATCTTGGTTTTATGAATAGGAAAGATTCAAACACTGGAATTAAGTTGCTCATAGCCAGAATTAAGACCTTTTGTATTTCAGAAGGGTTTAGAATTTATTGCCACACAAACTGTGGAGATGTACTGCAATCTGTAATTTAAATTTAAATGAATCTCTTGTTTAATATATTATCTGATGGTGAGATAAGAAATGAATGTTTTTCTTGGAGGTGAAAATAACAGAAAGAAAGGCACTATAGAAACTGTAAGATTGCATATGGATGAAGAATGGCATATACAGTAAGTCTGATAATAGTGGAGTAGATAGTACCCAGATACTTGAAATGGGTGAGCATAACAATGTTGGCATAGACCAACATTCAGAGAAAATGAGACTGAAGCACCATCTCACAGATATGTTAATACATAGGAATGTTAATACACAGAAGTCAAATGAAGGAAAAGAGAACTGCATCAGTGTAATTAGAACATAAGGTCAGACCTACAAATTTATATTTTGCTCATGCACTTGGTGTGCATATACAATTGATGTGACTTGTAAACTGACATAGGCTCTGAAGATATAAATGAGTCCTTAATGTTTTGAGAACTCTCCTCTGAGTCAGTTGAATATGATAAGATATTTGTGAGAGTTTCTTGCATTAAATGAAATATTGCAATGCCAGTGGAATTTTCAGTATCCCTGAGTAAATGAAAGCAATTAATAGAATTCAAAGGAGAGTTGCATGGGATGTTTTATAAATATTTTTAAATAAGAGCAAACATGCTAAGTCTTTATAATATAAAGTATAAGTCCCCGTGCTTTCACCTCGGTGAACAACAGGGATTTGTTTGAAGTTGCAGATCAAGATCTAATACTCACGAACAGCAAATAGATTAAATCTATAAACAATGAGAGCTATCCCAAAGAACATGTGGTTTTGTTTTATAACAAAAAAGTCCAAGGACAGTCTGCAAATAAGTGTGCCAGTTTTCTGAAGATTCTTTCATATATTTTTTTTATTCTTTGGCATATGAAAGAGGAACCTTTCCCTCAGCCATAAATATTATTATGAGGGTTTTATTGATGAACAAATCAAATATTAGTGTCCTACCAGACAATATTTTTGCTTGGAAACTTGATTGGACTATATTCCATGCTTCATTGTCACTTAAAAACAACAGCACAGGCAGTCTCTCACATTATTTGGAGAAAAGAGGCCAAAGAAGACCTTTGGAAATCCAGCAATCTTGCTGACACCCTCAAAGTGTGAATTAAGGGATACTAGGGAGGGGGTCAGAGACATTGTTTTGAAATCTAAATCTGATTTATTTATACCCTTTTAGAGATTTCCTAAAGCACTGGAAAGCATGGGTCTGGCCCAACAGATTTTTCCTGGAAGCAATGAGGAATTAAATTCACCTCAGCAAATCTGCTGATTGTCACAGAGGGTGGGTCCCAAAACAGGGGAGCAATCTCCCTGTGGATTCCTAATGGACACTCTCCTAAAAGTACCAAAGACCTCTCTTGTCTGGGTGGTACCTGCTGTCATCAAGGGTGATCTTACTGTGTTTGTAAAATCCCCATGGCATGCAGATGAGTAAATGGGTCTTTTTCTGGTTCTGTCGTCTTAACTGGGTGTATACAAGCAGCTTTAGGATAAGCGCTGAATGTTTCCAGCACTGCAGTCCTAGTGAAAGGATAAATACATAGATTTTTTCATTTTCTCTTTCTTACCTACATGCAGAAAATATATAAACCTCTTTATGGACACATACCATCTCCTACCCCATGCCTACCAGCAGTCATATTCAGTTTTAACTTTAGCATTCATAAATAATGAATGAAATTTTGGCCAGTCACCTATTAAAAACTGAGTAGCAGCATATGGGATTTAGCCACCTGGGTAGGCTTTTGTGGGGACAGCCACTGTAACCAATGGCTCTTTTTATAATCCTGGGAATTTACGTTTTGTGGGTGTTTAAAAATCAGCTGTTTCAGTGCCAGTTCTCTTGCAAATGAGGAAGGTACAGGTTATCTGGGTTGGGTGAGGTTTTCATCAGTCTAGGTAGGACTGCATAGAAGTGAGGGGGGTGGGATATGGAGCACATCCTGTGACAGAGTGTGAGCTAGAAACTGAATGACAGTAATTTTATGTATCAGCTGGGGATAAAACAAAACCTGAATAAAAACCTGTGCAGTGACTGTACTTTGAAGAAGAGGTCTCCAGAAACGGTCATTAGGTTAAGGAAGGCAGGCAATATAGAATACTCAGATAACACAGTGAATCTCACCCTTTGAGCAAAGGTGATGTTTCTTTTTGCCCTGCCACCTGTGCAGACCTAGTGCATACTCTTCACTGTAAGACAGGTAGAGTTTGAGGCACATGTGTTCTGAATTTGTACAGTGCTTGAGTTCCCAATGTTACTTTTATACTTGACTTCATTTATTAATCATGTATTCGTCTGTTCTTGGAAAATACACAGTGGTATACCATCATATCTGAGTCAGGAAGATGTTTTTCTGTTGCTTTTTCTAGAGGTCTCCTTCAAAGTATGTTGAAATGGACCTCCTTTTGTGCATGCTTATCCAAGGCCACACTGTTAAATCTTCTTAATATCCTCATGGAGTCTTGCCAAATGGTACAAATTTCTCACTTTTGCCACTTTATATTCTGCAGAATTTTTGAGGTGAAAGCCTGTAGGAATTTTTGAGACTTAGATAAATCCTAATGTAGATTATTGATATTCATTATTGATAGATAATTTATACTTTCAATTTTTCCCCAAAACTATCATTTATCTACCAAATTTACCACATTGTCTCATTCTCAACTATGTGAAAGCTGAGCATTTTTTCAATGTTATCTGGATTTTGTCCTTTAAGAAACTCCCAATACCTGTTCTTTTTTTCTGGCTCTTGTGTTCCCCAGTTGTTTTTTGTTTTGTTTGTTTGTTTGTTTGTTTTTATCAGGGAGATACATCATTAAGATAATTTCAACAGTATGATCCTTGGGGCTACAGGTGAGAGCCTTCAGACTTCAGAACTCCAGAAGCACATTTTCAGGTGTAGTCTGTGCACAGAGGCAAAATCTGAAGCTTGCTGGGGAGGAGCCCAAAAACTTAAATCCTCTAATTTAAATAGAACCTTTATATCTCCAGTATCCACACTGTATTGGTCAAGAGATAACACTTAAATAAATTGTCTGTGTCCTTATGGAATCCCCAGGTGGAATATGGACACAAGACATCTTTTAAAACACATGAAATGGAAGAACTGTATTTTAATTGCTGTATGCCTGTAAAATCACATCAGCTCTATTAAAAATACTCTCCCAACACATTTATAGATTTCAATTTTGACACTTAGAAATGTGTCATCTTGGCAGTCCTTTGCTGGAGGCTTCTTGGTATCACTTGACAGATGTGATTAGAAATCTGAAATTTGTTTAAAAGGTTGGTGATCACCATTCTTTGTGTTTTAACCCTAAGTTTTCTAGGTTTCAGATACAGAAACAGGAGTTGCCAGAGGTAATTTTTTTTCACAGCATGATGTGTCATCTGTATGATGAAACCAGCTTTAATTATTCAGTTGGTGCTTGCAAACAGTTGCTTAGTGACTGTGTCCTTTCTGTTCAAATCTGCAGTAAAACTCATTTGCGTGCTAGGTCACTGGCTGTTTTAAGTCAGCATGACCCTGCTGATTTAATTGGTATACACTAAGAAAACCTAGTTAAAAATGCCTTTGTAAATTTAATACTTATCTTCTACAATACTTACAGACAAGACAATGCTGACCAATAAAAGCAACATCTCGTGTATTTTTCAGTATCCTAGTTTGTCTTTTACACATGTATTATTTTCACTGATAGTTCTCCTGAAGAGTACTTAAAATCAGCCCTGCAGCAATTTTACTTTTGGAAAGGACTAGGTGAAGCTGATCAAGTAGTCATTTGGTAACTCAAGAAGACAAGCCTACATGAAGTTTGCCCTGGAAAGCATCACAATGTATTAATTCATAACTAAAAATCTTTGTATTTGAACCCATGTTTCTTTAAAAAAACCCACTTATTTCACAAGGCTCTGTCCTTCAATTAAAAATATACAAACTGAAAATAAAAACACATGTTCTTCTCAGTGGGAGAGAAAGTGTAAGGAGTCTAGAGCCATAGCAGCTTACAGATTAGTCTCCCAAGAAGAGCCTGGTGCATGTATTGTGGAAGCAGCTTTCTAGTTACCAGGCACCAGGTGGTCACCTATGGTTGATCTAAGAACCAAACACTGCCACAAATGCTATTAGTAGTGGGTAATGAGATTAATTCCCCATAGTATTTGCAATGTCCTTGAGGGTTTTTTTTCACTGAAGCAGCATAGGGCTGATAGCACCCTTTAGACAATGAAAGAGTTTAGTCTTTGTTGTATGCACATAATTCTCATTGGCATTAACAGGAGTTAAGCCTGCACAAAAAAGGAAGAATAAAGCTTGGAAGTTTAAGCAATCTTAGTATGATAGAGGTTTCCAAGAGTTTCACAAAGGACCAGGTGAAAATTGTATGACTATTCCTACTGGGTGATATTAAGTATTTTCAGAGATTTGTGTTTTTGAGGCATAAAAGGTGATTAAGGGCTCCAAAATAGCAATGAAGATTAAGTAAAAGGTAAGAAGACTTAGCTGCAAGAGACAGAACTTAAGGCAGAGCTCATATTTAATTAAATGTTTTGCTTTCTGTGACAGAGTGAGATTTTGCTTTTTTTCATTTCATTTTCAACTAGTTTTGATATGTGCTGAGCATTGTCATGGCCTGTCTGGAAGTTTCATGGATCTTTATCAGGTTGGAAAGAACACAGTTCGCCACAGCAGTTTTTGCATATACAGGAGTAAATGGTTTTGCCAGGTGTGAGTTCTGTTTCCTCCTATAAATGCTTTTTGTAAATGCTTTTGCTTAAGCTTAAGCAAAAAGGATCCTCCCATTAAGGTCTGCAACAGTAGTCATCTCCTCCTCAGCTCAGAGGCTGCCTGAACTATTTCTGGGAGCATAAGTCTTCCTAAGAAAAAGATTTAACAAGTTAAACATTTAAGGATTAAAATAGGTGTTTTCAGAGCTAGATCTGTTCCTCACTCATCCTTCTGTACAGAATTTGGTATAGCGAGACAATACAGGGCCAGTCAAGGAATAAAAACATCCAAGCTGATGCTTGACTGGCCTCTGGAATCACTCCACTATGTCATTTAGAGGACCAGTTTTTGCTGTCACACTTGCTGGTTCATTGATTTCTGGTTTCCAAGTCCTCTGACCTCTGTTGCTATTTTTTTTCTTGTATCAGTGGAAATGGGCTATCACTATTTCTTGTTTATGCATTGCTTTCTGTTGTTACAGTTTCAGCCACTGGTAAGGATAATTGTTTGGTGAAATTTTAAGTTAGGTATGAAAAGACATTGCCTATGCAACACAATGTTTGAATATGGGTTTGTATTTCCTGAAGATAAGTGCTGGCTTTTTTTTTTGATAAACTGATAAACAAAAAGACTCTCCCTGTTTTTTATAATCTAATTAGAAGATAGTATTGTCTTTTTCTGCTTTAAAATGTAGTTCAATTTGTTGTACTTAAACACATCATCCAAAAATTAAACGCCGAAGACTGGAGGGACTACTTTTATGGCTTGTTTTAATTCCAGAAATGAAACCAGAAGAATGTTCCCTTTGTGCTGAAACAGGTGTGCCTTCTCATTTTCTCCTCTGTAAAATCTAGCATTAATTAATAGTATTTGCCTGTACTGTACACGGAGGCAATCGATTTCATATTATATTTGCAGTTTGTAAAAAACCATCACAGTGAAGAATCGCACACATTCAGCAAAGAATCAGTGGAGGAAGGGGTTTGGATGTTTTTAAGAGGCTCTCTCTTGTCTCTGCCTTGGGGTGGAACAGTTGCTCTGCTCTTTCAGACCAGGAGAGAATTTGCTGCTAGAAAGGGACAGTGAATTTAATCCAGAAATTGATTAGCAACACTGTTTATATGTAAAGCAGAATAAAAGCTTTGGGCAAGTTTTGCTATGAAGCTGGGAAGCCGGGTGGTTGCCAGGGGAAAAGCTTATACCTAGTTCTCATTAAAGGCTTACAAACAGAGCATCTTGTTATATTTTGTAGTGGTTGCAGAGACTCAGGGATATTCCACAGCTGGTGAATTAGCTGATAGTAATGCTACATTCAACAGAATTCCAGTTTCCTAAAATGCACAAAAATAAACCCAAGTATTAAAAAAATACAACTTTTCCTCTGTAATACAGCTGTGATGATTCTATGATTTGTTCATGGAATAGCAATAAAACTGTGATGTTACTTGAGGAACAAGAACTTCACAGTTCTTCAAAGAGCTCCACTAGGTAAATTATGTTTAAGGAGATATTTTGACAAACAATGTAGAGGTTTTCTAGTACATAGTAAACATTACAGTACAGGGATCAAGGGTGGATTATTAACTGTGGGGTTTTTTCCCAAGAAAATATACTGATCCCCAGACCATAGGTAAATTCGAACATAAGTGATCTTAAAATACTGCAAAGTAAAGTGTATAATCTGCAGTGCAAGGCTCCTGGAACAGCTGTAGTGCTTGCAAACAGAATCTGTCATTCATTATTCATGGGCTGTCAAGATGAGGAAATCCATTCTGATTTGAACTAGGAGGAAGAATAAAAATTGTATCTAAACTAGAAATTTTAATAAATACATGGCAAAGAAAATGTGCTCCAGGGAAGGGATGGATTCCCTATGTGTGACAACCTTATAGGTTGTATTGACTTGTCAGATTTTCAACAGGAATGGCAGATGAACTTAAAACTTAATTGCATGTAAGGTAATGATACCGAGACCCAGAAATATTCTCCAGAGGATTCTAATTGGAGCTTTGGGTTTGGCTTCAGCTGCTATAGTGATGAAAACCCATTAGTAAGAAGGCTGCAGCAATTTAGAAACATTAACAGAAACCTTCTGAAGTGATCAAAATTCAGATACTTCTCCCTAAGGAGATGCAAAAGAGTAAAAATGTACTCAGATAGAGATGTCTGGGAAGAGGAAAGGCAAACTTCTGAAATATTTTTTTTCTGAAAAAAATTTATCCCTTTGCAACATATTTTAAATTTACATCATAGTTTCCCTGATGCTGCTGTGCTCCATTTTCCTTATGAAAGTGGGAGTTGCAGTGAAGTTCAAAGAAGCATCTGCAGAGTGTGCTGCAGAGGAAAGGAAAAAGCTTCCCTCCCCTGGCAGTCAGGATGTTGTGGGCTGAACAGTACAGCCAGGCACTGCAGCACAGGGAAGTAAAGGGAAAGGATGTAAAAAGAAAAGGTTTTAGTAATAGCAACATTTGAAAGGAAATAAAATAAATTTAACTGAGATTGTTGAGTATTCTTTTGAAATATAAGAAAGGGTCTTGGCTACTTGGTTAAATACCACTAAGGAGAACCATAATTGCTTATATTTCCTAGCTTGATTTCAAAAGCAGATCTTTATAATGAAAGAACCATTTCCATCCATCAGTGGCAATATTCCTATGGAGTACACTTGGATTTGAGGTAGATGCTAAGATAGTTAATGGAGATTGGCATAATCAGACTTTGTTTTAAGAAGTAATTAAAATAAGTCCGCTAGTTTTGTTGGTTGGGTTTGTTTTTTTCCCATAAAAAGCAGCCCTTGGAAAAAGTGCCAAGCATGTTTGGTGGAAAAAACCTGCTTAGCACCTTGAACAGCCCAGTAAATAGTTTTCTCTGTAATGTGAATATACCGGTCACTTGGTAAAACAAAAGAACACTTATGCTTCTAACCAGTCCTGTGAATTATGAGATATTATGTGTTCAATAAACCATGAAGTATGAGATAGGGGTATTGAGAAAGAAGTAGATTTTTCCTAAATAAGATTTTATTTGGCTATTTGACAATTGAGATGTGAGAGATACCTTTTCTGAATAACTGACCAAAGTTAAATATCACATTGCAGTAATTATTTTAAGTAAATTATACTGGGAAGTGGTTTGCTCTGCTCAGGATAATTTTAATTCCTAGGTCCAAGATGTTTTCCAGAATTCAAAGAAGAAATTTTCCTTCATTCTAGACAGAGAGGGTTGTGGAAGAGGTCTGATGTTGCGCACTTCTCCTTCTCTCCCTGGTTAGTAACCCTCCCAAATGCAGTTTCAGTTGAGGACTTTTATTGACCTTCAGAACTCATGAGTCAGCTCTGCATTGCTGCAGTCTCCCATCATGGTGTGTGTTGGCTGCCAGTTTCTATGCAGTGCTAGGGCACTGTGCTGTGCTGCTGAAAGATAAATCTCCAAATGAGCTCTGCAGTGCATCCTAGAGCAATGCTATTTTCTATGTAATTCAGATTTAAGGATAGGAGGGAGATTAATGAGAGACAATGAAAAAGCCTAAAAATATAGGGCTGACCATGGTATATATGCCATTAACTTATTATCTTGCTCTTAAGAGCTTCTTAAGATTATTACTTCTGTAATCTAGAGATATGTAACTCAAGACGAATGCTCAGAGAAAATCTCACTTTTACCTACCTGCTTGCCTCTATTTTGTGACATGCAGAATCTGCAAGAGGAAAAGATTAAATTGTTTGGCTTTTGTCTAGATAGTCCCAGACAAATTCCTTGCAAAGTTCACTGGATGTTGTTTTCTGTTGCCGTTTGAAGCTAGGGTTTCAAGGTCTGCAGTGATTACATTGTTAGTGGTAAATAATATCAATATCTTAACAGTCAGGGAAGTAGTTTATAGAGGAATTTCAGCTCTGGGAAATAGCTAACAGAGTCCATTAAGTAAAAAATCCATTATGTGTAGCTTAGCTTTTTAAATAGTCAGTATTCTCGAAAACACGAAATTGTGATGTACTTGCAGAGCCAAAAGGATTGTCTAGCTACAACACTCTAGCTGGCTTCAAAAGCTTCATGTTTCTGTTTCCCTATGACCCTGGAAATTTCCCTGTATTTTATGGGATTAAAATTCTGTCACACTTATCAGATCTGTTCTAAAGATAAAATAAATTGTAGTTGTTTCGAGATCACAGTGTCTATAGAGTTATATCTACAAAACCAGTATGTGGAAATATTCTACAACACAATTAATATATTTCAGGAAGCCACTCTGAAACTGTGAATATTTTGGAGGAAGATCTTAAATTTAATTATCTGGAGCATTAATAAATGCTATATGTTACCTTGAAAATAATGGAAAATGCTTTATAATTCATATAGAAAGGATCAAAGGGCAAACCAATTATGAATTGAGCAGTTCTCTAGCATCTCTGAAACTGCATGTTTCAAGGTTAGAGGAGTGATTCATGAGGGAGATAGTGGCTTCAGGTAAGTGAATTCGTGGTGAAACCCCATGTTAGACACTTGAGTTGCAAAGAGGTGTTGTCTACTCAAAGCTACACTGACTACAGCCATGATGTTGGTTAAGGCAGTTCTTGGCTAGGAACATTGCATAGCCCTCTAATAAACCCCCATCACTTATCTCTTTCTGCCCTGATGTTGAACTACTCCGTTCTCTAAACACTCCTCTTCTTCCTCTTTCTGTAATCACAGAAGATAATTTCTTGGAGTAGGATCATAAAGCTGCAGGCTTCTTTTGGAAAGCAAAATTCCAGGTGTTCAAGTTCATATTCATGTCCTGTGCTTGCTATCCTCTTGCTGAAATCACAGTGCTGCTAAATACTTGTGTACAAGGCTACTGGGATTTAAGCTTTACTTGTCATGTGAGTTGTACATTACACCGGTCAATGGAGGAAGAGAAATTACAGAGTTCAGAGACAGCCATGAAAGACTGTGGCATCATATGAGAAAGCAAAGACTGTTGCTACAGTTCTGTTGTCTCTACACTGGTTAGGATATTGAATGTTTTCCCCAGAAAGATAAAATCTTTTGTATTGGGAATAATTGGTTGTCATAGGAAATCAAATTGATTTCCTAATCCAAGAAGTACTCCAACAATCAGATTGCCACTCATTTCACTAAGAGGCTGGTCTTTTTTTCCATTGGTAATGAATTTTAATGCTCCACAGCAGTAACTTGTCATTGAACTAATTAAATAAATTGATGCTGTTGACTGACTATTTAGTATATTTTTTCTTAAGCAAAGTTGAGGGTGAACCCATTTATTGGGCATTGGATTCCACTACTGTTGCAAGTGCAGCATATAAACAGCAAGTGGGGTTTTTTGGACTCTGATTTTATTGAGGTCTTCAGAAGTATTGGTTTTAAATTTCACGTTTTTCCAGAGACTCAGTGAAACCAATAATGAAATCCCTAGGCTACTTGGTTTAGTTTTCTCTCTTTTGGGAGATAAATCTATTTTAGTAGACATTAAAATTATAATATGTAAACTTTTCTTGTTATTTTACTCAGACTTATTTGCTTCAACTTTTCAGGGTAGTCTTTGATTTTTAATGCTTTAGAAGTCCATAGTGTCCTGAAACTGTCAAATATCAAGAATTATGTGAGAAATACTATTTTCTGAAGGTGAGAAATGAGAGTTGAGAGTACTAATTTGCCCAACACTAATAGGTGGGAGTAAAAGGGCAGCTTGCTTCTATTTGATAAATTTTGAGAGAAGATTAGATGCCACACAAAGTTGGCAGACATGGAAGAAGTCAATATTTAGTGTGGAAAGATGACACAATTGTTGATCAACAGGGTGTGAAAAAGGTGATGTAATGTCTTGGATTAATTTCAGGATATTTCAGGGTGGATGGTCTCAGAGCAGTGAGGTCCCTGCAATCACTTGTACTGCTTGCAACAGCTCCTAGCACAGCTCAGTTCATAGGTCTGCAAGTATTAGAGAATAAAGTTTGAGGCAGAAAATATGAATCCAGCTATGAAAATTAGTGCAAATAGGTCGACTTGCATTTTCTCACTGCTGTCTAAGAGTCCTGAGCAAGGATTGTTTAACCGGGTTTGAGTACAGTAACCGGAGGCTGAATCTTGCAGTCACTGTTCAGACTGCATAATCATCTTCTGTCTAGCCTCCCACTTTCAGGACTCTATTATTATCTGAAGGTATAAACCTTAAAGAGATCTGACAGATAAGGACTTATCCAAAAACAAAAATGAAATTGTATGCAACAGGCTTTATTTCATTAAATAAATCTGAGCTTAAAAATGAAGAAATACAATACAGGAGGATGCAGGACATATTGCCTCTGAGGACTTGTAGTTAATAAATTGTTCCAAGTCAGATGTGGGTAGGAAGAACGTTTAACTATCATCACCAGGCTACAGCTGAACCAAATGAAATTCAAACATCAATTCCATTTATGTGGGGAGAGGGAGAAAATAAACTAGAGATTTATGCTTTCTGGATAGTCACAACACAGTTCAGCATTCCAGCTGATCAGATGCAAGAAAGGTTAACCTAACTTTGCAGAGACAATGCATAATTCCCTATAAAAACCATGTAACATTAGATATGAATCTGAACCTACTATCATGTCCAGAGCAAGCAGGTTTAAATGATGGCAAGGAAAATAGTCACATTTTGCAGTTAGTGTCATTCTTCCAAATCTTTGTCTCCATCACAGGGCTCAGCAATTTTAACTCATTATTAGATTTGTTCACAGCTGTCACATCAGCTCGGCATCCTAGCAGGATTTTATTTTCACCTAGAAATGTGTAAAATATTCTGATATTCATACATTTATAGGAGTTATAGCTGGAAAAAAATTATTACACCTTCCTAGATGACAGCCTAAATTTAAGATGCCTTTGGGCTGAATTGAGCCCTGGAGGCAGTGAATCCGTCTTCTCTGGCATAAATGAAGTTATGCCTATGTTATGCACACCCCATTGTGTCAGCTAGTTACAAGGCTGAATGATTGCCCTCCACAGGCCCTGGCATCACCTGCAGGGCTTTCAGACCTTTTCTGAAGGAGCTTTGTGAAGTCCTGTTCTTGTAGTCCAGTCCCTGGATATTAGACAGCTATTTCTTCATCAGGTCTGCAAATAATTTTCTTCTTACTTGCAGATACAGAACTCCAGAGTTTTACAGCACCAAAATTTGCTTTGGTGACTCTGTAAAATCACTACTTTTCTCAGTGCTGGAAACTTAGCTATTTCTCCAGCTTGCAGTTTAGTTCAGCAGGAAGCTTAGCATGCTTTGGTATCCCATTCTCAACAAAGAAGTTGAAGAGGATGGAGTGCTCCATATAATTTATGCAAGATTTCTTCAGATAATTGATAGTCTGCTATAAAAGGGTACCTTGTTACTTTATCTATGGTCTGAAATTGTTGTTGCAGTGTTGTGCCTCCAGGTAGATAGGATATTTGGGGCTAGTCACAATTACAGTATTATGTGACAATTTATACCCCTTGATCCTTGCATTAAAAACAAGGAAAAATAGATTTGTTCAGTTAGTACAAGACATAGCAACCATCAAATGATCAGTTGTCCAGACTCTGAGTGCTCTGTTGATAATATAGAACAACCACAAAGAGCCCAAAGTTAATATATCTGATTTTGGAGGACAAATTTGAAGTCCAGACTAGAAATAGCAGATGAAATAGTGAGCGGTTTGAAGTTACTTAAAATGTATGAGTTATTAGATTACTGTGCTGGCGATATGATAACCTTCCAATAACCTTCATCAGACATGGTAAATCTGAAACAGATTGCAGTTGAGATGATTCTTGAACATCAGTTATTGCTTCCCAGCATGGTGGCTCACAAGCTCCAGTACTGTTTTTCAAGAGGCTAAGCTTCCCTTAGGGTTTTAGGGATGGATGTTTTATGGTTCATTTTGGAGAATTTATCCCCTCAATGCCTGGGAATTCTTCCACAAGACCAGGCGCCGCTGGGGGGCCCTGGGCATTGAAGCTCCTTACAAGTGCAGAGCCCTGCAGGTTTCTAGCTGCAGAGAGGTCCCTGCATATTCACGGTGTGTGGGAAGTTCCCTCAGCCAGCCTTGCAGGCTGTGCCGTCTGTTAATGCCACCCAGCACGGTGGCTGACGTCACGCTGCCGCAGTCATGTCTTCTGGCAGTGAAACGAGGATTTGGAGTTCTTTACAATGAGAAATGAGAGATGTTTCAAGTTGCCAGAGAAATGTGTTTGAATGCCAGATCAGGTTACCAATTTCAGGGAGAAGGCATACTTCCAGGGAGAATACTCCTTTTACCCTTTCTGCCAAGAATGATGGCAGGAAGGATTTGCCTGCTTCCTCTGTGTTTACTTTGTGGAGGAATTGTATTGATAGGGAGTAAGTGAATGTTGATTTCTACCTGGAGTGACAGGAGAAGCTGGTGGAAACTCCTCTATTGAGTAGTGTGTTACAGCAGGCACACCCATGGCCTGGGTTGCACAGGCATGCCCAGGAAAAGTGTGGCAGTAGAGATGCTTGGTTAAACAAAACTTGAATGAGGACTTGATTTCTTTCCTTTGCCATTCATTTGTACTTTGTGTTTGCACAAATTTACATGGTTACTGTTAAAAATGTCTCTCATGTTCATGCTGCTTGATTGGCCTGACTTGACTGTGTAAGTTAAGAAAGCTGTTCTGTCACTTTTCTAGGAAACGTGACTAACACCAACCCCATCTCAATAACCACACAATAGATTTCATTGATATTTGGATGAGTAGGGGGGGCATAAGGATCCTATGGCCATAGAAACTGGGTTGATGAATGCAATTTTAAGCAAATTTCACACGCTATTTACTTCTCTCTGTTCTTGTTCTGAATCAAACAGGTGCCAGACTCTTTGCTCATATCAGTCTTTAATTTGAAGCTTTAATTAATAAAGATAAAAGATAGGCAGATACTTGGATTTCTTCCAAACACAAACAATATTTATATATTAAAGTCTTTAGAAGGGGCTTTGACTTGCTTCCTAGAAACTATAAGCAGGTAAAATCCATCTACCCAACCACTTCCATGCAATGAGGAAGTATCTTCCTTCCTTCCTTTGTCAAGTCATAGAAATTATCGGTCATACGTAGAGAGAGGCTGCAAAAATCCAGTAAAGCAACCCCAGATGTACACAAGTCTCAGGTTCTCCCACTCACATCTGTAATTTAGTTAAGTCACAGTCTCTTACCGGTTTATGAGGTGCTGTTGCTGCTTTCTGCTCCCACACTGTGATAGTTAATTTCTGTCTGATAAAACCATTCCCGTGGGAATGAGCTGAGCATCTCAGGATATCAATCTGGGCAGCAAGCCTGCATTACTCTTACAAAATTGCAAATAGTTTTTCCAAGTCTCCCCTATTTGTCAAGCAGTGACATGGGACCATGTTACTGACATCAGCAAGTAGCTGCAAACTTCCCAGATGTTCCTGGGATGGGAGCCCTCATAGTGACTCACAACCTGCCAGCGCCGGGTCCCCACCCTGTATGGTAATCAGTAACATGTTTATCCCAAGGAGCTGAAGAGGGAGACAGTCACATGTGCATCTCTGAGTAGGCACCATGCACGTGGTGCAGACAACTTGCCTGCCCCTGGAGATCAGTCTCAGGGCCCATGAACCCACACAAGCACCAGAATAGGGTGTCTGGTAGGATGTGAGTAACCACCACTGGTGTTGGTCAGCAGGAGTTGTGGTTGTGACTCCTCAGGTAAAATCCTTCCTAGCTACACAGACACACGACTTGGAGCAGCTTCAGTTAAGTCCAAAGTATGTGCTTTGAGCCCGATGAAAGAAATGTGCATTTTTGACTAACTTTGCATGTGGCTAATTGCATATCTTTTCTACCTGTGTTTAATGTGTTCATGTCTAATGATACATGAACCTTAGTCTAGCCTGAAGCAAAGTATGTGCTCAGTGTCACCAACTATTACGCAAGAAATTTCAGTGTCTCCTAAAGTGTTCCTTTCCTTTCCTTAATAGTAAGATTCAATAAACTCCGCCTAATCTCTTAATTTAAGGGAAATCTGACAAACAACTAAAATATCAGAGCACAGAGCATCTTCTGAAGGAGTCTGCAGTAACAGAACCATCTGGATGTTTTATTGACTGCAGCTTTATATGTGCATTTCTGATAGGCAAGGAACCAAAACTAAAATGAATTGCGAAGGATAATATCAGAACTGGGTGTTGCAGAGGGAGTGAAACTTGCCCTCTTCCCCTTTTGTAATATATAATTTGGATCCTTCTTTCAAGGAAGCATAGCAGAAAGAATGTATGTTAAGAAAACTGGGTTTCTTCAAACTAAGTAGATATTTATCCCTAAGTTTCTAGGCACTGTCATGCATAAGAGAATAGATTACAACCCTATCTCACATTTTACTTGAGAACACTATTTCCCTTCTCCATCACTTTCTATCATTTGGATGTATGCTCACATGCTTATAAATGTAGAGATTCCCCAGAGCAGCAGCGACAGACGCAGCACAGTGGGAGCTCAAGGGGCAGGGAGGAGGAGGAAGGCAGGACTGGTGCAGGCAGGTCAGGGAGGAAGGAAGGCTGGGGCAGGTAGGGCAGCACCAAGCCTGCCCCAGCCAGGGACACTGTGGGAATGGCTGGCTGCCCTTTCTCTCACACAATGCTCTCAGGCATGTGGAGCTCCTTTTAGCCTGACTGTCCTCAGCCTTGTTAATTTACGTCTCTTTACAGGGGAGGTTTTCTAAGTTGGCAAATAGGTCTGTGTCCCTACTCCCTTTTAAGCCTAATTAATTATTTTAATTGATTAATACTGCACCAAGCAGTTTGCTCAGAAGGGATGGCTCTTCTGATTTTTTGGACTAATTACCAGTCTGGATTTCTGAACAACAATCCAATGCTAATTAATCTCACTGCAATTCTCACAGAGAGAGACCCTGATAAGAACTTGCCAATTAACATAAGTGGCGGGGGGGAATCAACAGTTCTATTTTGTTTCTCTGGCATTCACTCCCAGTCAGATGAATGTCACTATTAAATACAGAGTTAGTATGAAAGCCAGTAGGCTGTGAGGCTGCTCCCAACTTGCCCAGACTTTACTAATTCAGGATGTAGATGTTATTTTTATGCCCTGTCACTGTTGTTGCTTGACATTGCTTGCTACAGCTTTTGTAAGCAGGAGTGAGATAAAGTAGGGCAGCATGGCAAATGTCTAACCATCCCCACAGGGAACTTTTTGCAGTGTCCCAATGTTAATCAATACCAGTGGAAGGCTGAAGGGAGCATTTTGGCAGCATGGGTTCTAGTTTTCACTTGATTTGTCAGGGCCAGATGCTCAGCTGATGATGGTTACTCCCTTACCTGCACCAGCTCTGTGAGAACAAAGTGAGTTATAGGTAGTCCTTCAGACAGGTCAGCCAGAAGGCTGTCACACAATGAGATACACTGCAAACTCTTGCAAAGTCCTGGTCTATACCGCAATGGTTGAATTTAATTTTCCTTTTTCCTCTCTGCACTTGCAGGTCAGAAGATTCTTCACCACAGAAGTGATGTCTTAGAAACTGTAGTCCTCATCAATCCCTCAGATGAAGCAGTTAGTACTGAGGTAAGTAAGAAATACTTTGTTGAACATGTCGTGAAAGCTCCACTACGTGGACATGATGAGGGCACTGAGGCAGATGTAGTTGAGGTGATTATCACCAGGCATCAGTCACTGCCTGCCAGCTTAGAGGCTGACAAACTCAAATACTATTTTTCAAAGTCTTAGCAGATGATTAGAGCAGGTCCTGACTGTGAATGAAAGGGTATATTTGGAATAAATATAATGAAAAATGTCACCCATCCCTTGATCTTTTCCTGGTTTCCCAGACTCCTAACAAATTGTCAGGAGCATGGGACAGAAACACACCTCTGATCCCAGTGTTCCTTTTCTCATAATGCATCAAATTTTCTTCTTGATGAAGTAGAGGCAGCTGTGGTTAAGCTTTTCTTTTGCTTTGCCATTGTTTGGTAGCTCTAAGTGCCTATTTTACATATGAAGAAAGTGTCTGAAGGTGCCCAGGGACAAATTTGGGTCTGAGAGAATTACCAGCTATGTGGTGATGACTCTAGTTTGATCTATCTGGCCTTCAAAAAGCATGTGACATGATTAGTGAACCCTGGAGAGTGCCCATAAGAGGACTGCCAATTCCTTCTGAACTCAACAGAGTCAAAGAACTGATTGTGTAGCTCAAAGACAAAATTGATTCATTTAGCTAGTGAGAAGGTTGAAGTAATAGGGATAATTGCATTGCTGGTCTGTGCTGGGAAGCACTGCCACAGTCTAATTTCTTTTGGGAGATAAAGCAGTTCTGCTGGTGGTCACTGGTGAAAAAACCATTTTGCTGTCAATTGTTAAAAGATGTTGAACACAAACAGAAGAAAGGTCTCCAAAACAAATGAAGTTTCTGAACCTGTAGAAGTTAAAAAGCCACCTTAGTCAATGGAAACTTACTTACTAAAATACAGTGCATGAAAATTTCTTACAAGCCATTAGAGGTGCTTGGTAAGGACAAGGGGGTCACCAGGATAGCAACTCTATGGATTCATTCTGAGTAAAAAGCCCTCAAGTGTGTGCATGTGTGAAGGGGTGGAAGAGACGAAAAACTACCAAAAGCTGGGAAATGCTATTTCTGTTACTGCTGCTTGTCATTCCTTTGATGGATGACTACATAGAAGAATAAGATCTACACCCATTAATGATTTCTGAACCCTGGGCTTACCCCATTGGCTCTGGAAGATGTTTGGCTATGTTACTGTAAATTTCATCTCACAAAACTGTGGGAAGTGATCTTTGCTTTCATCCTGCCTAACTGGCCCCAGTCAGACAGATGAGACTTAACTTGGCTGGCTAAGCAAGGCTCTGAATAGACACAATTCAGAAAGAGACCATCAAAAAGAGGTGGCAGAATTAAATCAGAGGTTGGAGTAGACATTCTCTGTTCACTATGGCAAATAGAACTCAATTTCATATATCAGAGATTTCCAGGGTGGATCTGGGGGAGACAGAAATATACCATCTGAAGCTCTGACTTCACCTGAAGAGGAACTGGCATCTATTCACTCAGGAAAAAGACAAAACACACAAAGAAGCAAAAAACAAACCAAAGTAAAATAGCAGCATAAAAAAGAAAACCAAGCCAAACAAGAAAACAAAAAAAAATTAGAAAGAAATACAATATACCTCGTAACCTGGTGGTAGTCCACACATGATAGTGGCCAAAGCTCCTGTCATGTCCTGTCAAATGCCAAATACCTCCCATAAGAAAGAGGCCCAAAGAGAGAGAGATTGTTGTTTCCTGAAGAAAACCCCAATGAACATTTACTTCCATTTTAGGAAGTCCCCACTCCATTGCTTTAATGTTCCTGTGATTGTACCATATCATATGTACCATATCATGGGAAACCACTGATCTGCTGATGTGCTGGTCTCTGTTCACACTCCATCTTAATCTCTGTTTTGACTGAGCCTACATCCTGCTGTGCACTTTCTTCAACAAGTTTTGAACTTTAACCAGCAGTTAAACTGAACAGAATCATCACCTTGCAGTATTTCTTCTAAAATTAAGTGGTCTTGAAATCAGGAGACAAATTTCTGGTCATTCTTCAAAAAATCTTATTTGTACCCAGACACAGAATCTATGTGTCTCTTAAGGTCCTCCATGTGTACACATTATGATCTGTAATCTGCAAATATTTATTTACTTACTTTCTTGGCATAGTTTGCTAACTCTGCAGAATGTATTTTATTGTCAATTAATAAAATTGAAGGGAAATTATATGACAGTCAAATATCAGTGATTTCAGTGATTGACAAGTCAGGAAGTAGTTTTACTGTTGGAAAACCCGATGAGTTTACACAAAAGTCAGACTGATAAGCACTGCTGGCAGCAACAAAAGAAAACTTAGAAGAGGAAGCCAGTTCCGATACAGTTACAATAGAGTGAAAGCAGAGAAGATTTGAGTAATGCACGTCAGACAAATGTTTGCACTTATCTATAGTTTTGTCTGAAATAGAAATAGATACATTAAATCCATACATTATATTTCTGAATATATAATTATTTAGTGCAATTAGTGGCACTCCAGCACTAGTCCTATGTTTAATTAGAGGAACTTTCTGCTGCTCAGTATCAGGGTCATTTATTTAATAAAATAAGAGTGAAGACATGGTTGAATTGGGATCTTCTTTGAGATACATACTCTCCAATGTGTGTTTTCTTGTTGTACTAGAAATGTGAGTTGTTCAGCAGAGATTCAAGTTAAGCCTCCCTGGCTCAGCCTCCTGGCATTCACAAGAGTTATTTGGAGAATTGATTGCTTAATAATCAGTGCAAACCTTGGAAAGAATATCTTGCTAGGAGAGCTGAGCTGATTGTGTCATCTCCATGGAGATGGAGCTTGGGTGCATTATCATGGGGGCTGTCGCAGATGGACTCTGCTCATTTGCTCAATTAGTTTAATATGTGGATAGCCTTGTTCTGAAATTACTGTTCTGGTTTGATTTAATTCTTCCTTAAGAGAGGAATTAGTGCACTTAAAATTCATAGCTTACTATAGACTGAATTGGTATTTCAGTGTTGGGTAAGACTTTTGAAGTATTTGCAAAGCATTTACTCAACAATATAGAATCTTACACAGGTTTTGTTTAGTTTTCTTCCTAAATTTAGAATATATGGCTTTCTCTTAGCATGCACATAAATCTCCCTCTTGGGAGTGGTAAGCAAGAACAATTAGCAGCTGTAGTGAGGGTCAAGTAAAGTAACGAGCGTGTGCTCTTAAATAGTTTACCAAGGTTGTCCTGATATAATTCTGTAAAAGTATACCAAGAACTATACTATGAATAAGTTTGTTGCTAAAATAATGTTTTCTTCGTTCAAGTTGTATTCTGTTCTGCTCTTTGCTGGTTTTTTCATGTCATTAATTTGGTTTATTCTTCAGACCTTCTTTCTAACTCCATCTTGCCCCTCCTTTTTTTCATGTTTTTTCCTTTCTCTTTGTCTTTTGTAAACAGCAGTGTAACTCCATAATGTTTTGGGAGTCCTGTTCCAGAGACTGGTTGTAAATTAGGAGAAATAAACTCTGTGTTCTCACTAGACTATTGAAACACATGGTCACTCCCATTATTGATGTATTTCTCTTCTTCACTCTAGGTGCGCTTAATGATCACAGATGCTGCAAGGCACAAGCTCCTTGTTCTAACTGGCCAGTGCTTTGAAAACACAGGAGAACTCATTCTTCAGTCAGGGTCCTTCTCCTTCCAGAACTTCATTGAGATCTTCACAGATCAAGAGGTATGTTTAGAAAAGTGTCTTCCATGCATTGTTATTGGCAGAGATTCCTAGGAAGGCTAAAAGTGTCTGTCTTGTTAGAGTTACCATAGGCAGCCTGGTGCTGCTGCTCTTTACTCTTTATTATAGGCTTTCTTGCAAAAAATTTATTTATTTTACTTTAGATTTAATGTAAATTGCCTAACAAAATAATCGAATATTAATTTGGGAAATTAAATTACAACTTCCAGAAAGAAAAAATCAAGGAATCCTTAAAAATGGAAGGAGATAGTCCTGTGTTTAAAATACACATTTAAGGTGCACATATAACGTAGTCGAATTAAACTTGACACCAGGTTCTTGCCTGTGGCTAATTATCAAGTGGCATTAATAAGACAGAGGGTGTTAGAATAACTGTATTTTTTGCACCATCTACCTGCTTAACTTTTTTATAGTAGTGTCTAAAATATGGCCAGTGAATCTGGCTTTTACATACCAAAACGATAAGTATTAAATATACCAGTATTTACCATTTGTTTCATGACTTGTTACTTTGCTCTCTTCCTTAATGCACTGTGTCTGAAAGTTCCCATAGGGCAGGAATCCATAGTAAACAAGCTGTCATACTTAATTTGGCTGCCATATAAAGTATATATTAAATAAACTGTATGGCTGCATCCATACAGGTTTAGTTTCCACTATTAATTAGAAGCATGTCAGTAGGCTGAGGTTTGAAAGTTCAGCACTGAAATAGCATAGTTTGCATGAGCTCTAGTTTGACCTTACTGTATCCATTTGATCTTTCTCAAAGTCTCTTTGTTCAGCAAATGGTTGAGGAGAGAGCTGGATTCCTGCTCCCTGAGACAGTCCTGGGACCTAAAATTCACTGGCACTTCTCAGAGTTACTTTTCTATGAAATTACAAGCTCAAGTTCCTTATGTCTGCCTAATTAGTGACATAATTACTTCATGACTACATGCAAAACTAGGGGCAAATGCCACCATTACCATTAGGAAACAAAATTATTGCTTGGAAAGTAGGAGGATGGGGCTTGGCCATGAGTTGCAGATGCTGTGGGGTTGCTGCAGTAGTGGGTGTTCAGGACACACTCCTGTGGGCTATGAGTAAGGCTCATTTGGCTCATCTCTGTGGCTGGCAGTGTGCTCACCAGCCAGCTGGCGTGGCTCTCAGCAAGTGCTGGCTTCCAGCCTATTGTTCCTGAAGCCTCAGGGTCTCAGTGTGTCTGCAAGCTTTCAAAAAAGAAAGATCATGTTTGTCATACTGCAGTTCATGTGTGCAACATTTTTATTAAAAATTGAAAAGAATTAGGAAAAATGGTCTAGAAAAAGTGGCTACTGGTTTTCTATGTGGTGACGAGATGAAAGAATTACTGTGCTGTCCTGATCCTAGTGGACTTGGCAGTGACAGATTTACAGTTGGACTCAACGATATTAAGGGTCTTTGGCAACCTAAACAATTCTGTGATTCTATGACAATGTAGGGTGGGAGTGTTTCTGGCCTCTGCCCATTTTTACTTCACTGGGCCAATCCTGAACTAAGGTCAGGAATGTGCTTGCAAATAAGTAAATACACTTTGGGAGATACTTGTATAAAGTCTAATTCAGAAATCTGTCTCTAGTATGCAGACCTCTCTTCAGGAAAAGTCTGAAAGCAGGTTTTTCAATTTATCCTATGTGGGAAGGTGTGAAATGTCCCATTCCCTTGCTTCTTCAACAGCAGCTAAAACACAAAAGTTTTTCTTTGTACCTTTGTGATTCAGGGTAGGAAATAATAACCATGTTTTCTCTGAGCAGCCAATTTACTGTTTGTCTTCACTGGCTGAGACATCTTTAAAACTCAAGCATTCCTCAACAGATGTCTTTCAATGTTTAAAAAAAGGTTTATTCAGGTTTACTGGTATATTTCCTTGCTCACGCAGTGGTTTTGAATTTGGAGAAGAGAAGGAATAGCTACATCTTTTTGTTACTGTCTATGCCTAGTGTCACCATTTGAAATTCAAATCCATTGAATACTTTTTTCTGAGGCATGACTGAATTTGCTATTCCTAACAGATACAATCTGTGCCTGGAATAAATGTCCTTTAATTTTTCATTAGGCTGGGCTTCCAATGGCTTAACACTGTCTGCATTATGCATGCCAACTTTAGGGAGCAAAAAAGTCAGAATTTAGAAGTATGAAGCAGAAATCCAAATATGGTATAATATAAACTGGAGAGGAGTCACCCCAAACCTTGACACAGTATATTCATTCCCCAGTATGTTACCAAATAATTTTGTTTTATCTAGACAGAAAATCGGCCCTTTATGAGACACAGTCTGTACTCCAGTTTTATTTCCTTATGCATGCAACAGACTTGGATTTATTTATTCAGAGTAAATGATTTTTTCTTGCATTTGTCTCTTCTAATAAAAACTCTCTCAGTGTTTTCAACCCTGATCAGAGACATGTCATAAGAAGTACTCTTGAGAATCTAAATCCATTTCAAAGCTGTCATCTGTGCTGCCCCTCTTTTCTTAATTCTGCAATTAACAACAGTAATGATTCCCCAATTGTCCTTATCTTTTAACTTTTTCAGCCCTTTCTCCATTATTCTTTCTGCTTTGTTTTTTCATTTGCTGTCATTCAGATAGGGCCATATCTGACATATGGGTGAGATTTATTTATACTCCTGTCAAATGGTTTAGATACTCAGTAACAATGATACAGGAAGGTAGAAAATATTTATTTTGGGCTTTATTTATCTCTTGGTTGGACTGGTATTTTTAAAACAGCCACTGCATCTTTGTTGAGTTATATGTTTGGTAAATGCTCAAAAATAAGTTATGTAACACAAAGAAAAAACTACACACAGAGAGGCCCAAAGAGATCCAGCACAATCAAAAACATCATTAATCTTTTATATATTAATTTCCTCTGTTGATACAGCTTGTGGTCCAAGAATTCCCAAACATTCAGTAGTGTTATCTGTACCATCCTTGTGAAAAATGTTCTTAAATCTTGAACTGACAACTGAATCTCTGCAAAGAAGATTATGGTACTTTTGTGATGATGTGCTGGCACATTTTCCACTGACATTTAATATCTGAATTACTTCTCTACAGAAGTTTGGTTGTCTCTTTGTTAAGGGCAAATAGAACAGAAATAAGCTACATTTTACTGAATTGTCAGTTAAAAAAAGTCAAATGAAAGTATCTGTGGGACTGAAATAAGGTAAAATATGTCATACTTTTTCATGTTTGTCTCCTTATCTGGAACTATCAAATACTGTTTTTTAGTTCAGAAACCTGGGATAAAAAATGGCTCTTTGTACTGTGGAATGGAAATTAATATTTTCTGTGCCTTTTTTTGCAGCAGTTGGTTTTGGTACTAGAATGTTAAGTAAAACTGGCAAAATTAATAGAATTACTCCAGATGTCAAATTTTGTGGTCCATGAATTTTGATTCAAACTAGTGACAAGAGCATTTTTAACCCTATTTTTTTTCCCTTGATCTTTCTTTGGCTCTGGACCTTGGGATCTCAGAAGTACAAAATTTAGAATTATAGATTCATAGAATCATTAAGATTGGAAAAGACAAATTCACAGAATTGTTTGGGTTGGAGAAGATCTTAAAGATCATAAAGTCCAGCTCTTACCCAACACTTCCAAATTCAACACTAAACTCTGCCCCCAAGCACCAGCACATCTACAGATCTTAAATACCTGCAGGGATGGTGACTCAACCACTTCCCTGGACAGCCTGGTTTAGTGTTTGACAACCCATTTGGGGAGGAAATTTTCCCTCTTACCCAATCTGAACTTCCTCCGGTGCAATTTCACACCATTTCTTGTCCTCCTGTTATTTGTAACTTGGGAGAGCAGACCAAGTCCACACCTGGCTACACCTTCCTTTCAGGCAATTGCAGAGAGAAATAAGATCCCCCAAGCCTCCTTTTTTCCAGACTAAACAACCTCAGCTCACTCAGCCACTCCTTGTCAGACTTGTTCTCCAGGCCCTTCACCAACTCCGTTGCCTTTCTCTCGACATGCTCAAGCTCCTCAGTGTCTTCCTTGGAGAGAGGAGCCCAAAAACTTACAGTTATTTCCATTTCTGAAGTATTAACTCATTTCTTAATCACGGAATCACAGAATCATTAGGGTTAGAAGGGACATCTGGAGATTATCCAGTCCAAGCCCACTGCCAGGGCAGGGTCACCCAGAGCAGTTGACACAAAAACTTGTCCAAGTGGATTTTGAATATCTCCAGAGAGGGAGACTTCAGAGCCTCCCTGGGCAGCCTGTTCCAGTAGTCTGCCATCCTCAACATAAAGAAGTTCTTCCTCATTTTGAAGTGGAACTCGTATTTTAGCTTATGGCCATTGCTCTCATCCTGTCACTGGCTACCACCAAAAAGAGTCTGGCACATTCCTCTTGACACCTGCCTTTGAGATATTAAATATGTATTGACAAGAACACCTCACAGACTTCTCTGGACTAAACAGGCCCAGTTCCCATGTTCTCATCCTAAGAAAGATGTTTCAGTCCCTTCATCATCTCTGTGACTTCTGCTGGACCCTTTGTAGTTCTGTCTTTCACGATCTCTGGAGACCAGAATTGAAAACAGCACTCCAGATGTGGTCTCACTAAGGCTGAGTGGAGATCATCTCCCTCAACCTGCTAGCTACACTCTTCCTGATGGAAGAGTAGCTTTTCAGGAATGGTGTCCTCTAGGGATACAATTGACCATCTTGGCCACAGGGACACTTTGCTGGCAAATAGTCAACTTGGCATCCACCAAGATTCTCGGGTCATTCTCTGCAGAGGTGCTTCCCAGCAATTCAGCCCCCATCCTGTTACTGGTACTTTGGGTTACACCTCCCCAGATGCAGAACCCTGTACTTGCCTTTGTTGAACTTCATTCTCTACACCCAGTTTTCCAGCCTTTTGAGGTCATGCTGAATGGCAGCCCAGCCTTCAGGTGTATCAGCCACTCCCCACAGTGTCATCAGCAAACTTGCTCAGGGTGCATTCCATCCCTTCATTCAGGTTGCTGATAAAGAGTTTGAATAAGACTGGATTCTCCTCAGCTGATCACAACTCTCTGAGCTCTGTTATTCAGCCAGTCCTTGATCCACCTCGTTGTCCATTCTAACCCACATCTCTTGAGCTTTATTTACAAGGGTGTTATGGGAAACCGTGTCCAAAGCCTTGCTGAAGTGGAGGCAGACAACATCCACTGCTCTCCCCTCATTGACCTGTCCTGCCCTGCCATCATGGAAAGCTGTCAGATTGGTCAGCATGACTTCCCCTTGGGCAATCTTTTCTGACTGCCCCTGATGTCCTTCTTTTCTTTTATTTGCTTGGTGATGACCTCCAGAATGACCTGTTCCATCACCTTTTGAGGAGTGGAAGTAAGGCTGACTGGCCAGTGTTTCCTGGGTCCTTTTTCTTCCCATTTTTTAATAGAGGAGTAACACTGACTTTCCTCCAGTCATCATCCACCTCTCCTTTTCTCCATGACTTTTCAAAGAGTGTTTTAGCAACATTTGCCAGCTACTTCAGCACCTGTGGGTGTATCTTATCAGGACCCATGGATTTATGGATGTTATGTCTGCCCAGCCAATCTCTAATGCAACCCCCTAGAACCAAGAAAACTTCCTTTTCTCCAACCTCCCTTATCTGCAAGATCTGAGGGCTGGCCTCAGCAGTAAAGGCTGAGGCAAAGAAGGCATTCAGTAATTCCACCTTCTCTAAGTTTTCCATAACCAGGAGACCAATCTGATTTATCAGTGACCCACATTTTCCTTATTCTTCCTTTGGCTGCTGATGTACTTATAGAAGTCCTTCTTGCTGTCCTTGATGGCCCTTACCAGACTCAGTTCTAGCTGGGCCTTGACCTTCCTTGTTACATCCCTGCATATTCTGACAATGTTCCTATAGTTCTTCCATGTGGTGTGTGCCTTTTTTCACTTACCATAAATTTCTTCCTTCCATTTGAGATTTACTAGAAGCTCCCTGCTTATCCATGCAGGTCTCCCGACCCCTTTGTTGCTCATTGGGAATACACTGGTCTTGAGCTTGAAGGAAGGATGCTTGAATGCCGACCAAGTCTCTGGGACCCCCATATTTTCCAGAACCCTAAACCATGGAATTCCTCCAAGTAGTCTTTGAAGAGGTCTAAGTTCAGGACCTCTGAACTTAAGTAAGCAGTAAATCCTGAACTTAAGCCGTAAGTCCTGCTTACTGCTTTGCTTCCTCACAAGATTCTGAATTCCAGCATCTCGTGATCACTGTTCTGGAAAACTCTCCTGCAGCCAATCTTGATAAATCCAGGAGCAGTACTGGCTTTTCAGGAGCCAGCCCACAGAAAGACCTGCACAAACAGTGGTGTGGTAGAATATATCCCAAGAGACACAGAAAGGATGGCAACTGCCCCTGGGAGGATGCTGCTTCCTCTGTGTGGCAGTTGTTTTCTGCCTGTTAAGAGGTTGTACTTTGTCCTTTAGATACTTGGCTGTCTCTTCTGGGTGCACTGGACCAGCTGGGAGACTCATGAGCCCATGGTAGACATACAGTGGCAGCTCAGGCTGCATTATCCCCACAGTCTTCATGCCCTCTCAGTATAATAGTTAGGATCATCCTTCTATAAAGTATGAAGAATGGAAGGGGAAACCTTATATCCTGTTGTCCTTTGGGCAGTACTGACCAGAAATAAGGTCCTCCTTTGTATTTTAAAAAAATAAGGCAGTAAAATAGTTGTGATACCAGCTTACTTTAGTATCTAGAATGGGGACTCGCCAGTGCAGAACCAAATGAAAAAGATTTTATCTATCTGATCAGGAACTATGTGTTGGCATTAATTGTCATTAAAAAATAAATTTGTTTGCATCTTCTTGTGTTTTTGTTTTATAACCCTAGATTGGTGAATTGTTGAGCACCACACACCCTGCCAACAAAGCCAGCCTAACTCTTTTCTGCCCTGAAGAAGGGGACTGGAAAAATTCCAACCTTGACAGACACAACCTTCAAGACTTCATTAACATTAAACTCAACTCAGCTTCCATATTGCCTGAGATGGAAGGACTCTCTGAATTCACAGAGTATCTGTCAGAATCAGTAGAAGTACCATCGCCTTTTGACATTTTGGAACCTCCAACCTCAGGAGGTTTCTTGAAGCTCTCCAAACCCTGCTGTTACATTTTCCCAGGGGGAAGAGGGGACTCTGCATTGTTCGCAGTGAATGGATTCAATATGCTTATCAATGGAGGATCCGAAAGAAAATCTTGTTTTTGGAAACTTATCCGGCACTTGGACAGGGTAGATTCTATTCTGCTCACTCACATCGGAGATGACAATCTGCCAGGAATCAATAGCATGCTTCAGCGAAAGATAGCTGAACTAGAAGAGGAACAGTCCCAAGGGTCTACTACCAACAGTGACTGGATGAAAAATCTGATCTCGCCTGATTTAGGAGTTGTGTTCCTTAATGTACCTGAGAACCTGAAGAACCTGGATCCTAATTTTAGAGTAAAAAGGAGTGTAGAAGAAGCTTGCTTTACTCTCCAGTATTTAAATAAGTTGTCTATGAAACCAGAACCTCTTTTCAGAAATACAGGAAATACCATTGACCCTATCATTTTATTTCAGAAAATGGGAGTTGGCAAACTTGAGATGTATGTGCTTAATCCTGTCAAAAATAGCAAAGAGATGCAATATTTTATGCAGCAGTGGAGTGGTACTAACAAAGATAAAGCTGAATTCCTGCTACCTAATGGCCAAGAGCTAGACATTCCCTTATCCTATTTCACCTCTGTCTCATCCCTGATTGTGTGGCATCCAGCTAATCCTGCAGAAAAAATAATCCGAGTTCTCTTTCCTGGAAACAGCACCCAGTATAATATTCTAGAGGGACTAGAAAAACTCAAACACTTAGACTTCCTTAAACAGCCAATGGTTACACAAAAAGATCTAACTGGGAACATTGCTAGTCCAGCTGTGAAACAAGCGAAATTGAAACAACGAACAGATAGCAAGGAGAGTCTGAAGCCTGCTGCAAAGACACCACCAAATAAGCCTGTCAGAAAGGAATCTAAAGAAGAAACACCAGAGTCTGTGAAGCCTAGTCCAGTACCAGAAAAGCCTCAGAAGCTGGAAAGTAAAGAAAAAGTTCCAGTTAAAAAAGAAAAACCAGCAAAAGTAGAGGCCAAACCAATAGTGGTGGAAAAAGACATAGCAAGCAAGGAAGAACAACTAGTGAAATCTGAAACTCCTGAAAAACAAGGTACAGATGTAAAACCGAAAATGTCAAAGGAGAAGACAGTGAAAAAGGAAGTCAAAGCAAAACCTGAAGAAAAGAAGGAGGACAAAGAAAAACCAAAGAAAGAGGTTTCTAAAAAAGAAGAGAAAACACCCATCAAAAAAGAAGAAAAACCAAAAAAAGAAGAGATCAAGAAAGAAGTTAAGAAAGAGGTGAAAAAGGATGACAAGAAGGAAGCTAAGAAAGAAATAAAGAAAGAAGCTTCAACAAAAGAAGCTAAAAAAGAAGTTAAAAAAGAAGAGAAGAAGGAAATCAAGAAGGAAGACAAAGAAGCCAAAAAGGACATCAAAAAGGTTCCTAAAGAAACAAAGAAGACAGCTACTCCTTCAAGTGAAGCCAAAAAGCCAGCAGCAAAGCCTAAGCCACAAAAGAAGGAGGAACCTGCTAAAAAAGAAGCAATAGCTGCTGGAAAGCCAAAGGAAAAAGGAAAAGTTAAAAGTGTGAAGAAGGACCTCAAAGTCAGTGGAGCACAAGCTGCCCTTGCAGCAGTTGGAGCCACAACTGTAGCAGCTGCAGAAATTACAGCCGGTGGAAAGGAGCTTGAAGCAGAGAGATCCCTTATGTCTTCACCAGAGGATTTAACAAAGGATTTTGAGGAATTAAAAGCTGAAGAAGTAGAAACAATAAAAGAAACAAAATCTGAAGTTGCACTTATAAAGGATGATCTGAAACTCACTGGCACAGTACAAAAAGACACTTTTGAAGTACAAAAAGAAAAATTGGATAATGAAGGACCTGCTGAGTCATCTGATGAAGGCATAACTACCACAGAGGCTGAGGGTGAGTGTGAACAGACACCTGAAGAATTGGAACCTGTGGAAAAACGCAAGGTTGATGACAACGAAAAGTTTGAAGATGAGGGAACTGGCTTGGAAGAATCATCTGAAGCAGATTATGAAGAAAAGGCAGAGACAGAAGAAGCTGAAGAACGAGATGAAAATGAAGTAGAAAAAACACAACTGGATGCCACAAAACCATATGTGGAAGAATCAAGAAAAATTCCAGGTGCTTCAGAAAAAGTAATGACTCAAGTAGATACTAATATTAAAGATGAAAATTATATTGAAAAGGCCGATTATGAGGCATCTGATGAACGAGCTGAAGAAGACAGGGAAGAAGCAATAGAAAAGGCAGAAACTGAAGAGACTGAAGAAGATGAGGAAGACAAAGCAGAAGACATCAGAGATGAAGAAGAAACTGAAAAAACAGAGGCCGAAGAAGAATACGTGATGGCTGTGGTAGACAAAGCTGCAGAATCTGGTGAAGCCGAGGATAAGTATGGCTTACTCATAATTACACCAGCTAAGCGCTCCGAGTCTCAGTCTCCTGTGATTGAACCAGCTTCTTCTATCCATGACGAGACACTGCCTGGTGGTTCAGAAAGTGAAGCCACTGTTTCTGATGAAGAAAATAGAGAAGATCAACCTGAGGAGTTCACTGCTACTTCAGGTTACACACAGTCCACCATTGAAATATCCAGTGAACCAACTCCAATGGATGAAATGTCAACACCCCGAGATGTCATGAGTGATGAAACTAACAACGAGGAAAGCGAGTCACCCTCTCAGGAATATGTGAACATTACCAAGTATGAGACATCACTGTACTCTCAGGAGTTCAGCAGAACTAAACTTTCTCCACTTCCAGATGCTTTTAATGGGTTATCGGAAGGATCCAAAACAGAGGCGACAGAAGGAAAGGATTATAATGCCTCAGCTTCCACCATCTCACCACCCTCTTCATTAGAAGAAGATAAATTCTGCAAATCTGCATTCCAAGATGTATACCGGCAAAGAGAAAGTGAAATCCAAGGCACTGACAAATTAGAAATCAGAGAACCCTATCAAGAAGATGGTGGAAAACATAGTTCAGCCAAAAGTCCAGCTGACAGTTTGTCCCCTCCATCGCCTGTTGCCAAAACACCACTGAGTGAACGCAGTGTGAATTTTTCGCTCACTCCCAATGAGATCAAGGTTCCTTCTGAGTCTGTCCCCACTGCTAAATTGCCTGATGTACACCAAGAAGTTGCTGAAGAGCACTGCACAAGCCCTGAAGATAAAACATTAGAAGTAGCATCTCCGTCACAGTCTGCTGCTGGTAGTGCTGGCCACACACCTTATTATCAGTCTCCCACTGATGAAAAGTCCAGTCAGCTTCCCTCTGAAACCAGTGAAAAGTCAACAGAAGCTCCTGTTAGCTTTGAGTTCAGTGAAGTTAAAGATGAGTCTGAGAAATGCAGAATAAGCCCTATGGATGAGCCCGTGCCAGATTCAGAATCTCCTATTGAAAAGGTTCTCTCGCCTCTGAGGAGTCCACCACTGATAGGTTCAGAGACCACTTACGATGCATTTTTGAGTGCTGATTTAAAGTCTCCTACCAGAGATTATGGAAGTCCTTCTGAGGGGAAACCTGAAAAGGAAAAATCACCTGTTCAGATGAGCCCAGCTTCTGAAGCAAGCTCTGTGGGCCTCTTCCAAGAAAAACAAGATGAAAAAAGCATGGAATTTATGGTAATTAAGGAAGGCTTCAGCCTGGAAAGGAAAATGGAGGATACAGAACCCAGCAGCTCCCAGTCTTCACTGGTCTTGGATGAGAGGAAGTTAGCAGGTGATCTCTCACCAACTCAAATAGATATCAGTCAGTTTGGTTCTTTAAAAGAAGATACCAAAATGTCAATTTCTGAAGGCACTGTTTCTGACAAGTCTGCAACCCCCGTTGATGAGGTTGTTGCAGAAGACACCTATTCCCATATAGAAGGAGTAGCTTCTGTCTCTACAGCATCTGTTGCCACTAGTTCATTTCCAGAACCAACTACTGATGATGTATCTCCTTCTTTGCATGCTGAGGTTGGTTCTCCCCACTCTACTGAAGTTGATGATTCCCTTTCAGTGTCAGTTGTTCAAACACCAACAACTTTTCAGGAAACAGAAATGTCTCCATCTAAAGAAGAGTGCCCAAGGCCTATGTCAATTTCTCCACCAGATTTCTCACCTAAAACTGCAAAATCAAGAACACCGGTGCTTGATCACAGATCTCCTGAGCAGTCAGCTATGTCAGTAGAATATGGTCGGGAGTCACCTGAGCAGTCTTTAGCAATGGATTTTAGTAGGCAGTCTCCAGAATATCCTGCTGTAGGCTCTAGTGTACACCATATATCTGAAAACGGACCAACAGAAGTAGATTATAGCCCTTCAGATACACAGGAGTCTCCTTTTGCACAGAAGATTTCACCTGTGGAACAATCATCTTACTCTCAAGAGAAGGATATTTCAGAAATTATTTCAGTTTCTCAAATTGAAGCTTCATCCTCAACTTCATCAGCTCATACACCTTCCCAGGTAGCTTCACCACTGCCAGAGGAAACTTTTTCAGGTGGTGTTCCACCCAGAGAGATGTCACTGCATTCTTCTTTTACCTCAGAAAAGGTGCAGAGCCTGGGGGAAAAGCTGTCACCGAAATCTGACCTGTCTCCACTAACTCCAAGGGAATCTTCTCCCCTGTATTCTCCTACTTTTCCAGACTCACCTCCTGCAAACACAGAAGCAGTGTCAGCTAGTCACACACCTTTGTTGTCACAGCGTGTGTCTCCTGTCAAAGCTTTTGGTTATCAGGAACCCCTATCAAAGCACAGTCCAGAACCTTTACTCAGCCCGGATAAAGAAGATTCAGAGAAAAGCAGCAGGTCACCAGAAGAACTTAGTTATTCATATGAGGCCAGAGAGAAAAGTACGAGGTCACCAGAGAATATCAGCTATTCCTATGAGGCAGTCGGAAAATCTACTAGATCACCTCAAGCTATGGATTATTCCTATGAGACAAGCAGAAAAACTACTAGGTCTCCTGAGACCACAGATTATTCCTATGAGATAACCAGGAACACTACTAGGTCACCTGAGGGTACAGACTATTCATATGAGATAATTGAAAAAAATATGAGGTCATCTGACGTCACAGATTATTCTTATCAGCTAACAGGGAAAACTACCAGATCACCAGAGGCCACAGATTATTCCTATGAGACAGCTGGGAAAACCACCAAATCACCTGAAGCCACAGATTATTCCTATGAGTTAACTGGGCAAGCCACCAGATCACCTGATACTATGGATTATTCCTATGAAACAACAAGGAAAACCTCTAAGTCACCAGAAGACATTGGCTACTGCTATGAGACAATTGGGAGAGCCACTAGGTCATCAGAGGCCATGACTTACTCTTATGAGACAACTGGGAAAGTCTCCAGTTCACCTGAAGCCACAGATTACTCGTTTGAGACAACAGGGAGAGCTAGCACTGAGAGGTCACCTGAAGCTACCAGCTATTCCTATGAAGCAAGTGCACATTTTACTCCGGGTAAATCGTTAGCAGAATCCCGTCAAGATGTTGACTTATGCCTTGTGTCCTCTTGTGAATATAAACATCCCAAAACTGAACTTTCACCTTCATTTATCAACCCAAATCCCCTTGAGTGGTTTGCAAGTGAAGAACAGTCCCAAGATCAGGAGAAGCCACTAACTCAGTCTGGGGGAGCTCAGCCTCCTTCTGGGGGAAAGCAGCAAGGGCGGCAGTGCGATGAAACTCCTCCCACATCTGTGAGCGAGTCTGCCCCGTCTCAGACCGATTCGGATGTTCCCCCGGAGACTGAGGAATGCCCTTCCATCACTGCAGATGCTAACATTGACTCAGAAGATGAGTCGGAAACCATTCCAACGGACAAGACAATTACGTACAAACACATTGACCCACCACCTGTCCCAATGCAGGATCGCAGTCCTTCCCCCAGGCACCCTGATGTTACCATGGTTGATCCAGAGGCTCTGCCAGTTGAACAGAATTTAGGTAAACCTTTGAAGAAGGACCTCAAAGAAAAGACAAAGACAAAAAAGCAGGGTACCAAGACCAAGTCATCTTCTCCTGTTAAAAAAAGTGATGGTAAATCAAAACAAGTGGCTTCACCAAAGCCAGCTACAAAAGAATCTTTAGACAAAATTTCCAGAACAGCTTCTCCAAAAAAGAAGGAATCTGTGGAGAAGGCAACCAAAAATATCTCTAATCCAGAGGTAAAGTCTCGAGTGGAAGAGAAAGATAAGGATACCAAGAATGCAGCAAATACAACAACATCCAAGTCAGCAAAGACTGCAACCACAGGTAAAGACAAATATTAATGCCCTGGTGTTATGATTTTCTTAGTTGTTGCAGTGTAGTTAGTTTGCTATTATATCAGCTTAAAGTGTGGTTTGTGGCATATCCTCGAAGAAAGTTCAGGTTTTAAGTACAAACCTAGCATGTAAATGCCACATTTAAATGCATGAAAGTCACTACTTTCACTTCTATAATCTGAGAAAATTGACATCCGTTTGCCCAGAGAGTACATAAAATAGAAAGAATTTAATACAAGCTGTCTGAACAGTTAACCACCTAATAGAATTGAAAGTACCACTTTTGTAGGTGAAGTAAAATCAGTAGCAAGGTGAACCCTTTTATTCATTGTGAGAAATAAGTAGATACAATTCTCTTTAACATAAATTAATGCAATTTAATATTGTGCGAGGCAAAGTCACTATCTCTTTTTGGATCCTCTTATTACTTTGCTGAATTGATTTTAAAAGCAGCATTTAAAAAAAATTTAACATTAGTAAAAGCATTTTGAGTGAAGTAAGCATGTACATCACACAATCCAGTCTTATGCCATCACTGGTAACTGAATATATAGAAAGTTAATGTAATTTTGAATGTCTGTTATACATTCTAAGAAGCAAAAAATTGTGAATTAGATTACTGAAGGAGGTATTGTGCTAATCGGTTGTTTCCAGCAGACCTTCTTAGGCACTATTTGGGGGACAGTTTGATTTTTCACAAACATCTGTGAGGACTGATGTTTGTTGAAAGCTTCTTTACAAGGAGCAGTTCTAGAATTCAGCACAAACAAACCAGTCGTCAACTGTCCTTAGCTTCCCCATTTTTGGTAGTCCACTGTTCCTTTCTCACCCCATCATTTGCATCTCTGTTAGAAAATACATTTGAAAGCAGCAATGTAGTTATTCTTGCTGTGCATTTCTGCAGCATTTAAGTTCTAGTCATTAGGCAGACTTCTCAGGTATATGCTGGAATAATTTGTAATGACATAAAATTGTAAAAGTATAGCAACAAGTATCATAATCAGTGTTGGTATGTACAAATTAAAATGACATTTGAGATTTTTTTTTAATCATCAAAGATGATAAAATATTTTGTAACAAAACCAATAGCAAAACCTGTCTAAATCAGGAAATCTTATCACTTCATTTGGCATTTTGCCCTGTGGTGAGTGTCAGAACATGCTAGACAACTGTAAGGGAGTTTTCTGGCCTTACACTGTTTGACCCTAAATTGATCATATTGCTCAGATAATTGTTTACCAAGCTTAATCAACACGAGAAAGCTAATAAACCATAAACATTGATCATCTGGGTAAAATTACTGACTGAAACCCGATTTTTAGTTTACACCATGATTTTAGAGCAAAAGATGTGATTTTTTGTGTAATAGTTTTAATGTGTTTACATGTTGCACTTCATTTTGACTGAAGCTCTTAGAACAAGTACTGTATATCCTGTGTACAGCAGCTTCCCCCTACTTTTTGTGATAAGTAGCTTTTTGCAATAAGTAGCAAATTTATGAATGCAAATGAGGATACAGCAGGCAGACAAATACTTGACTGTGTTCCCTGAATTGCTTTGCAACTTCCTCCTTCCAAGTTCCTCTTTGTGCTCATGTGTAGTAGCTTCCTAATGCACCTGTAAGGCAGCCTGAGCACATCAATTGCTATCATGTCTTGCTATGTACCTCAGATTTAAGGACAGCTTCAAATTTTCATGGCCTCCTGTCTGATACAAGATTTTATGATCAGTCATACCCTACACTTTCAAAAAGCTGCCCTTCTTCATCAGGAAAATAATAGCAGTATTTCCTGAATGGTAATTCAGTAATCACAGCCCTGCCTAGTAATTGTTGGATAATAGTAGTATATTACTGGAAAAGGTTCAGCCAAATTTTTGATATATGGTAGTGATTTTTTATTGTATTATATAGTTCCAGTTTTTCAGGTTTTTGCTCCCATTACAATCATAATTGGGGTACAACAAAGCTGTAACTTGCCATTGTATGTAGGAGGGTAATTCCATAATTGGCCACATCTCACCTCAGTGGTTATAACAGTAATTAATAAATGCATGCTTTTAACCAGCCTGTGATATATTCTTTTGTTGTTTGGTTTCCAAAGGACCTGGGAATACTAAGGTGGCAAAATCTACAGCGGTGCCTCCAGGACCTCCAGTGTATTTGGATCTGGTGTACATTCCCAACCACAGCAACAGCAAGAATGTTGATGTTGAGTTTTTCAAGAGGGTGCGGTCATCCTACTATGTGGTGAGCGGGAATGATGCCGCGGCCGAGGAGCCAAGCAGGGCTGTTCTGGACTCCCTGCTGGAGGGCAAGGCACAGTGGGAGAGTAACATGCAGGTAGGCTCTTCATTTCTATCTCAACCTGTTCTCAGCTATGAGAAACTAGAGCATCTCTGGCACAGATGGTGGCTGCCAGAGAATGGGGCCCTGGCTTCGTTTGAAAGACAGGTGTCTGCCAAGAAAGACAGGAACCTCCTTTGGAATGGAGAATATGATGAGAGGATAGAGGACCTGCACCCAACACCTTTTACCCAGACCAATTCTCCCGGTATCTCTGTCCTTCCCAGACAACCCCCAGGTAAAAAGAGAGAGTAGCTAGCTGCACTCTTCCCCTGAGGTGTGGCAACTTCTTTTGCCTTTCTTAAGTACCCCATCATTATTATCTCCAATCAACACATGTGGGAGAAAATTCCTTGCAAGAAAGAAACAAAAGGAAGAATCCTAAACCCCAGCAGGCACCCTGGCTGGGCACCAGTGATGTGTGAAGCACAGAGCTGCACTGCTCTCCCTTCAGACCAGTTCCTGGTTTTTAAAACAGTTAAGAACTGGTTTATAGGGCCAGCTTGGCCATCTCATAATTATACTACACCACATACATGATCTGACTTTGGCATTGTTGCAGTTTTGAGTAGGGAAGAAATGTTTCATACTTTCTAGAGAAATTACATGCATTTGGAAACTTCATGTCCCTTTCCATTATGATGAATAAGTGAAAAAAATATTTGTCTGTAATCTGAAGAGTTATCAGTGCAGATTGCAACCTTATGCTTCTCTTGAAAGCTGCATCTCAGCACTGTGAGAAACAAGCCTCACTCTTCAACATTTTTAAAATTTGAATAAGGGATAAAAGGGACAGTAAACAGTGATGGGTGTGTAGCTGTAGCTAGAGGCACACTGGCTAATCATAGCTAATCATAGCAGCCAGTCACCAGTGGTGTTCCTCAGGGTTCTGTGCTGGGGCCAGTTCTGTTTAATGTTTTTATTGATGACATGGATGAGGGTTTAGAGTCCTTTATTAGCAAATTTGCAGATGACACTAAGCTGGGAGCGTGTGTGGATCTGTTAGAGGGACGGAGGGCTTTGCAGAGGGAATTGGAACGGTTGGAGGGATGGGCAGAATCCAATGGGATGAAGTTCAATAAGTCCAAGTGCCGAGTCCTGCACTTTGGCCACAATAACCCCCTGCAACGATATAAGCTGGGGACAGTGTGGCTGGACAGTGCTCAGGAGGAAAGGGACCTGGGGGTGCTGGTTGACAGTCGGCTGAACATGAGCCAGCAGTGTGCCCAGGTGGCCAAGAAGGCCAATGGCATCCTGGCCAGTATCATGAACAGTGTGGCCAGCAGGAGCAGGGAGGTCATTCTTCCCCTGTACTCAGCACTGGTGAGGCCACACCTTGAGTATTGCGTCCAATTCTGGGCCCCTCAGTTTAGGAGGGACGTTGAGATGCTTGAGCGTGTCCAAAGGTGAGGCTGGTGAGGGGCTTGGAACACAAGCCATATGAAGAGCGACTGAGGGAGCTGGGGTTGTTCAGCCTGGAGAAAAGGAGACTCAGGGGTGACCTTATCACCCTCTTCAACTTCCTGAAGGGTAGCTGTGGTGAGCTGGGGGTCGGTCTCTTTCTCCGGGCAACAACCGACAGAACAAGAGGACACAGTCTCAAGCTGCGCCAAGGGAGATGCAAGCTAGAAATAAGGAGGAAGTTTTTCACAGAAAGAGTGGTCAAATACTGGAATCATCTACCCAGGGAGGTGGTGGAGTCACCATCCCTTGATATGTTTAAAAAAAGACTGGATGTGGCACTTGGTGCCATGATCTAGTTGAGGTATTAGAACATGGGTTGGACTCGATGATCTTAAAGGTCTCTTCCAACCTAGAATTTCTGTGTGATTCTGTGTGAAATAATACATAGCTAATCTTATGTACTTTTTCATTGCATTAGTCAAATACATATTCATAAAGATTAAACATATTCAAACATTTCTTTAAACTTGTTTACATGTTCCAGGGATTCTTTAGCTTGGTTCAACCCCTGACCCATCTTTTTAGAGTACATGCTGTAGTCATGGATGTGATTTTGAGAGTCGTGTCTCACTTATGTGGTTTCAGCAGGCAACAGTGATAGTTGAAGGGTCAGTGGCAGGGGTCTTTACATCTGTTCCTCAAATGTTATCTGACCATGCAGACCGTTTTAGCTATTTCCACAAGTATTTTAAATCAACATCAGCTATTTCACAAATTCATCTGTTTTTCTCACTTCTGTCAGTTAGTTATAAAAACAAAGACATCAGTTATTATTTCACAACTACAGTTACTTCTGCAAAAGTTAACACATAGCATCCACTTTAATATTTTGTGAAAGCTTAAACTATAATTTATGTTTATCACACTAAAATATACAAGTTACACAGGGACCAAGACACTGGCCACAAAAAGCTGACAAATTATACTATATTAAATGCACGTAAAAGTGATTACAAATTGTACTATATCAAAATTGTGGTGATTAATAATAATTTGCAAAAGCCAATACATAACAGCGAAAGCCAAGAACTACATAGTTATTTATAACACCACCTTACAAAACCAACATTTTATTTTTATAAACCTTATTTTCAGTCATTCTATCTTACCTACATGTTGATTTCTTTTTATCCATCCATTTATTCAAGTATTTATTGCATAAAAATTCACTCTTTCCAAAAGGGAAACATACTTGTTGGCTGGGGCTTCTTGAAAAGACATTTTACATATCAACTGTTTCTGTGGTCCATTCAATAGGACTTTTATTTCATGTTGCAGGTGACTTTAATCCCAACCCATGACTCAGAAGTGATGAGGGAATGGTATCAAGAGACCCATGAGAAACAGCAAGATCTCAACATCATGGTTTTGGCAAGCAGCAGCACTGTTGTTATGCAAGATGAATCTTTTCCTGCATGCAAGATTGAGCTGTAAGAACAAGACCGTGCATCACAAGATTAAACTGTGTTTCCAGAAATTCTTCAGTTTGAAAAACACCTTTCCTGAAAATTCAAGTCATCTATTTCAACTGCTGAACTATATACCTGCCAAATGCTATACTGTGTCACAGTGATGCAAGTCACTAATATTTTTCAGTCTTTGTTGGTTGCTAAGGGAAATAACAGTCTTCCCATAGTAGAGTACAAATTACTGCGAAAATACAGATCAGTTGCATCTCCACTGAACATTTTGAAACCATGCACTAGCAACCCCAATTGACTTTTGCCAGGTAGAGGCATTTGCCCTCTAAAGAAATACAAAGAGAGAATGAGAGAGAGGGGTAGGAGGAGAAAGTAGTATATTATTAGGTCTGCATTAGTCTCATGGCAATAGATGTATCGCTTACTAGAGTCTGCTTATGTTCTCACATGAGAAGAAAGTCTTAAATTTTTATCAATTTGAGCTATCACTATGGGGATCCTTTTTTTAAAGAATTAAGTTAGCTCAAACATAAAAAGAAAGAGAACATGGCTAGGAAGGGATGTATGACCTAATCACTCATCAGCAGCTTTCCACTTTAATTTGAACTCTGCATACTGACACACCCTAACAATCATAGGCCAAATATGCATGTAGCCTGCACCCCATCCAGAAGTCTAAAACCTTTCTTACAACATGCAGAATTGTTGGTCTAAGGCATGCTTCCAGTGAAAGCCCACTCACTCCAGCCAGAACTGACCAGTCCACATGCTTGAAAACACCCATGTCCACTGTCGATTAACTAAAGCAAAATACCAAAGCGGTCGGGAGTACATACAGTAGACAATTTGCCTTAGAAAGTGACTTGAATGTACAAAGAAACTTGATGCACTTATTTTTTAATGCTGAGACAGCAAATTTATAAAACATCTGTGTAGGATCATAGTTACACCAGTAAAGAAGCGTGAATATGCATGTGTGGTATTAGGAACTTATCTGACTGGTCAAATGGTTTGGTGCTATGAATTACATATACTAGTTATGTGAACACTTCACAGATGCACCTGGACAGCTCAACAAGGCAAGATGAGCTTTTTTTTGAAGGCTCCTTTTGTACTGTGGAAGCAAGATAGAAGTGGTGTCTAGTATCAGAGTTACAAAATTTAGTGAAACATTCAGAATGATGGAAATGGTTACCTGTGAGCCTGTACAGTATTCAGCCTTCCTTTGTCCTACCTGATTTCATTTGTTTAATTTAAGAGTGAACATGGGAACAAATGTACAGAAGCCTTTCTTTTTAGTGCTGCATGAACTTTTAATACATGACTTGTAACAAACATTTTCATTTACAGGTAAATGCAAAGAAAAATTTTTCAGGTGAAGGCATTCTTTTTAGTAGTTTTGTAAGATAAATGAGTAGTGTTGTTTAAGATTCTAGTGAGAATTGATATTGAGGTAAAATTTATTGAAAACAGTCAACTGTCAATACCTTTTTCAGGAGACGGGTATAGAAGGATACCCTCATAAAATTATTCTGTTGATGGTGACAGAAAATGGGATTTGAGAAGTTGATTGCCCAATACTTAAAAGGTTATAACTTACATTCTCAACTCTCACAAGATCTTGGAAAAGGATAGAACAAGCAATAAGCAAAAAGTCCCTTCTCTTCCCTTTTCCTTCCCTTCCTTTCCATTTTCTTCCCCTTTGCTTTCCTCTTTCCTCTACTCTTTCCTTTCCTCCTCTCTTTCCTTTACTCCTCTCTCCTCCTCTCATTTCCTCTCTTTTTACTCTTTCACATCCTTTCTTCTTCCTCTTGTTGCCTCTTCCTTAATATTCTTTTTTTCTTCCTTTTCTTTCCTTCTTCATGCCTCCATTCTTTTCCTTCTCTATACTGTTTGCAGAGGAACAGCACCACTGCTCTGTGATTTAAGACAGTTTGGATTTTTTAGTCTCAGAAATTTTACCCCAATTAAAAAAATCTTGTTGCATTGCAGAAGATCTTCAAATCTGAATTTAAGAAGGTGTAAAGGCCTACAGCATGGAGTTACGTGCTGGTTGTGTGAATCACCATTATGGCTGTTAAGTTTTACAATGTAGTGAACTATGACCTCATTTTCTCTACTTATAATTTATTTCAATTTTACATTGTTAGGATATTTTTGTTTAATAGGTGTAAGTTTGCACTCCTAATTTTTATGAGGGTTTTTTAATACTGGTTTAGGGTCTTGTAAATGTGGGCTTCTCATGCCCATTTAATGCTGTGAATTACTGTCAGTGGTTGAGGTTTTGATTTATTTTTAATGTCTTCTCTTTTTTTAGATTTCTCTAGCAATGCTGTGTTATTTATTGCTATACCTTTTAAGTAGTTACGAATAACTCAAAGTGACTACGGCACAAAAGGCAGATGGAAATGTATTGTGAAAACAAGCATGTTTGCTGGGCTCATGTAATTCACTTAAAAATGCTTTTGTAATACATAGTCTACAAAGATATGGGATAACTTTGCAGACTATGTTGTATAATTTTGCAGGTATGTTCTGCAGAATTTTTGGCAGAACAGTTGTACTGTTTCTACAATTTTTTCTGATTTGTCTATTATATAGTTCAGAATTCAAACCTTTTGAGTGGGTGGGAACAGATTTTCTGATTTTCTGACAACACCTGACATGGTTTGTATCTCTGCTTTGGTAGAAAATTGTTTTAAGTACAGCAGTGGTTTTGTGACTAATCTCACTTATGCCACTCACTCCTGTGAATCAGGAGCAATTTCACTACTGTCAGGGAAGTTACAGTCATCTGATCCTACTGTAAATTAAATTGGAATCAAGCCTTAAATATGCCCAAGCAAATTTAGGATGGCTGAAACATTTGTTTTACTTCTGAAATAATAATTATAATTAGACACATGTACATTTGCTTTTTTTGCTGCTACAAGAATATTAAAACCATGGTCTGGCTATTCTGAGGTATTGTAATGCCTGTTCCATCCACTCCCTTCCAAATGGCAATGGCACCTAGATTCAACACTGCGATGAGCTCCTCCATTGGCTCCTCTTGCCCTTAATGACTTTCCTGCCTGTGGATCTAATCTACCTGTGCTAATCCTAGTACTACACAACTAGTTTAGTGTAACAGTCATCAAGATGTACTGTGTACATTAACGATGAGTGCTGTTGATCAGCATAGATTTCTAGGAGCATGGTTTGTTATTGATTACTCTAATTGTAAAGATTCAATATCTGAGTGCAAAGAACACTCCATTTCAATGATGGTATTACCCATAACAGCATTCCCAGTCATGATCTTTATGCTATTAATATAATGCTTCATAATTCAATGAAGAATTAACTTTGGGGATCCCATCCCACTCTTGAACTTGGACAGGGCCTCTCTTGCATGCCTTTTCAAAGTCCTGTGGTGGGCCTGACTCATTGACCTCTATTTTCACCCCATCTTTCATAGAAATCACTTTTGATTTTTTTTTTACTTATTTTACATACTGTGGTGAATGGAGATAACTGTGTATATGAATGTTGGGGTTTTTTTAATTGTCTATGATAGCTTATGCATTTTAGGAGAGTTCTGGTACTCTTTTACTAAGATTTAATAAATTTGTTAATTGAATTTTCAATCCCTCCCAACACAAGCAAATGAGTTCCAAGGAGCACTTGCTGTGCATTTGGGACATTTCTGTCATGCGCTTCTCTTTGTTCATCTGTCGCCAGAGGTTCTTGCTCAGTAATGATGTTTATGAGAGAAATAGTAATTTTCTTGATCTGGATTTACTAGAATATGAAAAAATACTATGTTTACACTTGAAAGAAAAGCTTTCATCATTTCACTTAATAATTGAACAAAACACTAAAATCAACTAGGTGTAAGCATTTCTTAGAATGCAATTATATTATTCACCTGGTTTAAAAATGTTTGCTATTTTAAATTTGAAAAAAAAAGAAAAAACTCGTGTTTGTTGTGACTTTACAAAAAAATTCTAAAAAAAAGAGTAACTAAATAAAACAATAGCATAAAATATAGAAAGAAAAAAACTTAAGAAGCAGCTTCTCTCTACTAGGCTAACTAAGTGCTCCAGAAGGCAGGAGCTACCTCTTCAAGACTGGGCTGTAATCTCAATGTAAAAGACAAAATCTGAAATATGCTTTCACGCATTTGCATGCAGCCATTATCTTCCAAACTATGGAAAGAAAGTCTTGTGGCTGGCTGAGAAGCACCTCACACACCTCCTCTCTCTTGTTCTGAATGGTGTTTGTGTCAGTCTGCAGCTGTGTATGGTATTATGTCTTATAATCCTGCATCACTTCTATTCTATCCAGTCATATCTAATGTAGAAAATTAGTTTCCAGTGAAAGTAATATGTAGTGCTTTTATGATATTTGTGTGCAATATCCCCTCTTCCATTGAGGATATTTGATGTAAAGGAATCAAACTCAGTTCCACAATAAAATACAAAAGTGCTAAAGTGGTGTTGACATGTTTCTTGTCTTTGTGTATGTATGTATTTTTAAGTTCTCTCTTTCTCTTAGTCATGATTACCTAGTCTATGGGTTTTTTTTTTTTTTCTGAAGATCAGTGATTATTTGAATGCCAGACAAATCCCAATCTCTCTTTAGTAATTGGAAGATAAATGTGGAAGGGTACTTTTATCTTGTGGTGTAAAACATTACCATGATGTACCATGACATGGCTTCTCTTTGTTGTTCTCATTCCTGTATTCCTCAGCAGAATGAGAAAACACCTCATTTTCAGTAAGTACACAGTCACAGATGATGCCAAATAAAGTTATATGAAACTGAGCCCACCATGAGGTCTTTTCCAAAGTTGTAGCAGTTCAACAAGAGTGTGTAGCTTGTCTGCAGTAGTCATGGACCCTTCCTGACCATCATTGCCAATTCGTCTTGGTTGGAGGGGACAGAGTATGTGGGGAAGCTGAGCCCTCAGTTCAGTTTTTTACTCTATAAATGTTAGACTTCCTCTACTGCTGTTGAGGGAGGCTGTAACATCAGGCTTTCTGCCTTTGTAGTGGCTTGCAGCAGTCAATGGTGATGGTATGAAAGCAGGTAAAGACTGGAGCAGCAAAATGCAAGGGGTGCTCATTCCCAGGAGAAGCAGAGGTCCTGTGGGATTTCCTCCACCCTCAGACAGAAGTCCTCTTTTGCAGGCCCTTATTCATCTCCGAAGTCCAAGGGTTTCTTTCTCGCTTCTTATGATGGTAAGAAATGCTGTACTTTGCTTGAATTGGGCTGAGCATGGTGAAATAGGGAAAAATGGTGGCTAGATAAGGGAAGTCAAGTGCTGCAAATCTTATAACTCTGCATATGAGTATATCAAGGTTTTCTAAGCTTTGTGGTAAGAGTAACTGATGCTACTTAAGATATATTAAAATGACTGTGCAAGGGAGACCAGGTCAAGCTTCAATCCCAGTCATTTACTTGCAGCTGCATAGCAAATTTCTGGATTTTCATAGCTGTAACAGGGTCCAGGCCTGCCTGGTATGTGGTGTTTGGCTTGTTGTTTCTAGATGACAAATGAAAGCTTTCTTCAACACAGCTTAACAAATTCAATCAGCTTATGAAGTATTATTTCAGATTCCATGGGAACATGGTGGTTCCTCAGACCTTTTTAGTCTATAAAAAATGGGGGATCTATCTTGTGGCATCCTAGACCGGTAGACTATTCATTCTTGATTTCTAGTGTTCTGAGGATAGGAGGAAATTTTAGCTTTTCATTGTCCCCAATGTCTTGGTTTGAAAAGACAGGTGTCTGCTAAGGAAAGCAGGAGCCTCCCTTGGGATGGAAAATGTAAACCCCCTCCCTCCAAATTATTGTAATTTTGAAATTAAGGGGCTCTCAGGCAAGGTTCATAAAAATAAAAATGCAGTAATACAAAACAACACGGACAGAATCAGAATATTACCAGGGTGCTGGTAGCAGTCTGATTAGATGTTGGCTGCAGTCCTCCTGGAGTGACAGATGTGGTTCTGTTGAAACAATGAGCCTATAGAAAGGGAGTACATTTCCTCTGAAGGTCCAGTGGCAGTGTAGATGGGCCTGCTCTTCCTCTGGGAATCAAGTGCAAAAAAGCTGCTCTGGTGTTCCAAGTCTCAGATTCTATCCAAGTAGGAATGCTTGGCTCCTCCCCATGGGCGGAGCATCTCACAATGGGATGATGTAATTTTACCAGTCATACAGTGACTCTCAATGGCCCATTACCAGAAGATATGTCCCTGAGGGAGGATTGGTTGTTGAAGAGATATAGAAAAACTGCCCCACCTGGTTTTAACAGGTGGCCCAAATAACAGAAGATAACTGCCCCACCTCTAAGAGATGGCAACAGAATACACACCCCTGGCCAGTCCTGCATTTGCAACCTAAGACACCCAGGATGTGGCAAAAAAGAGGTGTTGAAGGGTCTCTGATTAACAGCTACAGTGACATGCCATAGATCCAGCTTCTGCCCAACATTGCAACAAAACTCCTATGATGCTTTCTAAAGCATCTCTGAGCTCATAAGCATTTCCCATGTCCTTAATTCAGCAAGCAGTTTTTGACTGCTGCCTGCTGTCATAGTCACTATTCATCTTCCACAGTTGTGACTAGTCTGCACTAGCACGTACCATCCTCTGTTGTGCTGTGTGTGCCTTTGACACCATCTCCCACAGCACACTCCTGGAAGAGCTGGCAGCCCTCAACTTGGTCAGGAGCACCCTTTGCTAAGAACTGGCTGGATGGCCAGGCCCAGAGAGTGGTGGTGAACAGTACTGCATCCAGTTGTGCTCTAGTGGTGTCCCACAGGGATCAGTGTTGGGGCCAGTTCTATTTAGTATTTTTATTGATGAATTTGATGAGGAGATTGAGTCTACCATGATCAAATTTGCAGATGATACCAAGCTGGAAGCGAGTGTCAATCAGTTGGAGGGTAGGAGGGCACTGGAGAGGGACCTGGACAGGCTGGATTAATGGGCAGAAGCCAAGAATATGAGGTTTAACAAGGCCAAGTTCTGAGTCTTGCACTTTGGCTACAACAGCCTCAGGCAGAGCTCCAGGCTGGGGACAGAGTGGCTGGGCAGTGGTCAGGCAGAAAGGAATCTGGGAATACTGACTGACAGCAGCTGAACGTGAGCCAGCAGTGCCCAGGTGGCCAAGAAGGCCAATGGCATCCTGGCCTGTGCCAGCCATAGTGTGGCCAGCAGGAGCAGGGCAGGGATTGTCCCCCTGTACTCAGCACTGGTGAGGCCACACCTCAAATCCTGTGTCCAGTTCTTGAGCCCTCAGTTTAAGAAGGACATTGAGGTGCTGGAGCATGTCCAGAGAAGGGCAACAAGATTGGTGAAGGGTCGGAGCTCAAGCCCTGTGAGGAGCAGCTGAGGGAGCTGAGGTTGTTTAGCCTGGAGAAGAGGAGGCTCAGAGGGGACCTCGTCCCTCTCTACAACTCCCAGAAGGAGGGTGTAGCCAGGTGGGAGCTGGACTCTTTTCCCAGGCATCCAGTGACAGGGTAAGAGGACACAGTCCTAAAGTGCATCAGGGGAGGTTTAGGTTGGACATTAAAAGGTATTTCTTCACAGAAAGGGTGATCGATCGGGCATTAGAATTCCCGGGGAGGTGGTGGAGTCACTTTCCATGAAGATTTGTCCATCACCTGTGCTTGTGAATCACACAGAAAAGATAATTGAAATATCTGGAGCTTATGCCCTAATACAAACAAAGCTAAACATACATAACAATGCCTATATGCACTAGAGTTACATCCTCTGTACCTGTTAAGGTCCAGAAATTAATTTTGATTGAGCTTTTACAAACCTCATGTTATTTTACCGCTGCTCACCTGTGCTACTTTCCTAACAGCTGAAGGTAAACTGAACCACCAAGTCAATTAAATACTTAATATGAACCCTCCTTGTGAGTGCAAGTCAGTGTACCCAGACAGAGTTTACAGTTTCCAAAGATGAAATTATACCAGGAGTTACCGTGTGTAAGGATCAGAACAGGCTTGAAAATTTCTTTGCCCAAATCACTTAAAGGAGGAATTGTCAAAATTTGCAATAAGCAAGATATATTGAAAGCTGAATTTTGTCATGTGCTAGTCACTGGAGCTCTAATTCTAAGATTATTTCTGTACCTGGGCCATTTTAAATTTCGAATCGGTAGAATGGACTTGAATTCATCAGAAAGGTTTAAGAGTAGCATGACTCAGTACTATGTAATTGCTAGCTAAGTTCAGTGACAACTTTGATTTCTGTGGGGACACTGATGCAGAGTAGGTGGCACAGTTTTCTACCACATTTAGCATCTAAAGTTACTTTTGAATTAATGGTTTGTCACTAATTTTTGACCTATACTTCATTCTCCATGGTTTTATTGTGAAAGAGTCACTGTCACAAGTTCATGTTGTCAGCAGTATAGCAGTAGCTTCTCTTCTACAGTTGAAAAGCCTTTTCCTCATCTCAGAAGTTCCTATCATTAAATTTCCAGAAAGGTAAATTTAACTCTACTCTCCACAGATGTGTTCAAATATTCAAATATAATTTGCAGGACCGAATAGTAGTTTGTACTGACCCAGGAACCTCAGGAACTGTAGTTTAAACTGACCCAGGAACCTCAGCAAAAGTGGATGCTGTTCAGTGGACCACATATTGCATCCTTTTAAAATCAGTGGTGCAATTCCCTTTTGTGACTGTTGACTCCAGCTTCCCAAGGAGGCAGGGGAAGAGAGGACACTTGCTAACCTGTGTCCCAGACTGTCTTCCATCTGTCTCAACAGCACAGTGATGACTGCTCAGGCCAGAAATTCCCTTGTAGCAGCCAACCTTCACCCAAAGCTGGTAAGCATCATCATCCTAGTCCTATCGTTTAAGGGTGACCAGAGAACTCTGGGATGGGCAGGCAAGCAGCTGGGACAGGCCACTTAGGGAAGGAACAGGTGCTTGACACCAGCACTGTGTGTAGGACACAACATATGACCCAGTCTGAAAGCATCTTGTAACTTTATCTTGGCAAGGTCAGGTGTTACCATAAATAGGGCCCATCTGTGCAAGGCTTCTGGCAACATTTATTTGAGCTGCAAGGGTATAAATATGTAATTCTCTTCTTGTGAATAATGGATAATGACCTTCAGTGCTTTGCTGGAACGGTTCTGCCAGTAACACTGGCAGTTACGTATTTACTTGCCTCAGCAGCAGCATATTTGGTGTCTGCCATGGGTTTGAATTGGGATGCTTTTTTTCTTCTAAGAGCAGCCAAATTCTTACCAACATACCAAGCAGGTTTTGCGTTTGTATTGGCCTCTGTTTCTTTTGGCTAGTATTGTTGATGGGTCTCTCCCAGACTCAGAAAAATACGGGAGAGCTGTTCACACTGGCATGTGCAAGTCTGGCAATGCTGTGCCACACACACTACCAGAGTCAGGTATTATTTGGGCTGCTTATCACAGCTATCACATTGACTACGCAAGCCAATGCATATAGCAATAGGAGATTTTCCCCTGCCTTTAGCAATAAAAACACCAGAAGAATGAGCAGGGAAATTATTCAAAAACTTGCAAGAAAAAAGATGCAGTACTTTGATTTAGAAATATACTGACAAGGGGAAAACTGCAATAACTTTAATCCTAATCACAGCTGTAGTTAAACGAAAACAGGATGCGAAGGAACATTTCCAGGAGAGGTGTTCCAAATATATGAGCTAGTGTTACTGCTAAGAAAGATTTTGGTATGTCCCCTCCAGGAAGGATTTAGCCAGTCCTATTCATGTATAGAAAGGTCTAGACAGCTGTCTGAAACAGGACAGCAAGAACCAGAAATGCTTCAAAAAGCATTGAGAGTACCCTAGCATCCTAGTAAGAAAGTGCTCATTGGGTTGTGAGCTTGCATCAAACATCAAATCAAGCACCAGGGAGCAGGACTGGCGGACTCAGAGTTTTTTGTGTTTGTAGAGCACAAAGCTGTTTTTTTAATACGCATATATAAAAACACATCCACACTCTTCCCTTAGCATCAGAGCTCACATTTAAGCAGCAGCAGATCAAAAGAGGCTGTATGACTTCCCTGCCCCTCCTCCTTTTAAATGTGGACAGCTGCATCACAGCAGGCGACGGCAAACACAACAGAGCACACATGGCTGCAGGCATCTGGACGGAAAGGCTTTTGACTACTTGGGGCCCAGTTTCACTCCTAGGTGCTGCTTCAAACTTCTTTTTTAGAAGTAATTCAGCAAGCAGGTAAAAAAACAGATTCTGTGTGCAACATGATTTATGCAGGGGGGCAAATAATCAAGTCTTAGATTTCCTGGGGTGGGAATGAGAAAATCAGGTAAGTTAAGCCAAGTTAGCTGATATTGTGTTGATTTTTCTTGCTGTTGCATTTGGTACAGAGCTACTGTGTCTTCCTGGGGAAGACGAACAGCACTGAACAGCACTGGGCTCTGAATTAGCCTGTCTCACTTGTCTTACTGTTGACCTTGCTCAAAGCCAGCAGGTAGGAGAGAGCACCAAAGAGGAGAGTACCTTCTTCCCCTCCCTCCAGCTTCATTTGCTAATACATGTTTTGAGCATCTTGAGATTCAGCTGTACCCACGGTCCTCAAACCACAGGGTGCCCAAGCACTTGGTACGCCAAGCTGCTTGCACCACTGAGATGTGGCTGCAGGGCAGAGACATGGCTAGCCTCCTTGGAAAAGGATAACAAATAAATGTGAGATGATACATAGGAGGAACTCAAAGGGAATCACAGGTGAGATCAAAAAGGGAGTAGCAATGAGGATTGCTGGAGAATTCAGGAGGGTGCAGGTACACATATTGGACATGTAAGGATTTACTAAGTGTGAAAACACTTTGACTAGACAAAACATTAGAAACTGGTTGCTGTTGAGACCATGGTGAAACCTATGGTGGGGAGGAGCAGGACAGTAGCTACTGGACCATGGAGAAATATTTAGCTGGGGCCTAAGGGGAAGAAGGTCCCTAGTATGCAGCTGGTCCAGCTGGTCAAAGTGTCAAAAGTGGCATCTCACTCAGGGTGATACCAAGGGGACAGATAAATGTGAGGGCTTGGCTTTTGGTTCATGTCACAAATAATCTGGATCCTCTGCTCTGGATTCTCTGGTCTTGGGTTTGATATCCTTCATCTGGCCCCATGAATCTGATTTGCTGCCTGCAAAGCATTTTGCAAAGAAATGCCCTTCTCTCAAGGACAGTGAGGGATATGAGAGGAAACTGGTGAAAAGGCAGAGAAAGGTTGTACCTACTGGTTTATGCTTTGAACTGTTGTCAGAGAATTCCAACCCACAGGCCTGGAGTAAAACTAAGAGGCAACCTATAATATTCATTAGCAGGCTACTCAGAGCTCACAGGAGGATTTTTTTTCTCCTATTGCTGTAATAGTTAAGTCTAAATAAATGGGAAGGGGGGGCAGTTGTGGTGGAAGTGAAGCCAACTCTGTGAGACAGCAGGGATACAGCAGCTGGCAGCTTGCTGGAGCTCAATTAGCATTAGCAGCCCGGTGTATCTACCAGCAGGCTGAGGGAGGGAGAGTGGAGGTGCCCACGAAACAGGCTCCTTGTGCTGCCAAGAGGCCAACAATAACCAAGGAGAAATGTGTAAAATTGTGGTGTAGTGAAGATCCCAAGAGATGATGCCTGTAGAGAAGAAGCTCATACAGGAATTTGGATGCAGGAGTGATTGCAAAACCTTTGGAGCTACACATCATGTTCTGAAACTAAATAACTGAAATAGTGGTCAGGGAAGGGATACTCCATTCTCTTGTGTCCCAATTAGGAGTGACTATGACCTTTTTAAAACGATTAGTTTTAAGGAAATTGTTCTTAAGAGTGTATTTGGCATTCTACCCTTCCTTACGGCTCCCTAACTTCTCCTAGTAATCCAACAGCATTTAGACCAAGAAAGAGAAAAAAAATTCAGGAGACTTTTCTCAAAAGTTTTCCAGGAAACTCCACTGCTAGGCAAGCCAAAAAAATCATCCACTTACCTGTCTGGAGACAGCACTCTCTTGTTGCTCTATGGGATAAACTACAGGAGATGCTGACAACATGGGGTCAGGGACCTTAATATCAGGTTTCCTAGACATGAAAGAGCAATCAGGCTCTGAGTGTGTTTGCTGGGAATTCTAAGAAAGGTGTCTGGTGTATTTAATGTATGCTTTCCTACACTTAAAACAAGTTCACAGGTCTGCAGCATGTTCCTACTGGATTTACAGTGGGGTTTGTGATGTGAGTTTTATCACTGCAAAACTACACAGATGCACAATAAAACTCTAAATGCTTATTTAGACCCTGTGGTAAAGCATAGTGAGACAACAGTGCTGCTGCCTTAACAAACTGCAATTACAGCATGGCTGTTGCTCAGGTCTCCCTGTTTTAAAGGATCTTGCCCCACTGTGCACTCCAAAAAGTTGCTGGCTGCAGCTGACAAGATTCAGTGGGAATGTATGAAGAGATGGATGCTGATGCATCACAACCACAATCGATGCACTATGATTCTTTCCTGCCTTGCCACTTCCCTGTGCTCTTGTGAATAACTACATTGTTTTACTGATTTGAAGAATGGGGCATGGGACCGTGAAGGGAATTAGGTCAAAAACCCCATGAAACAGTGCCCAGAATATAAAAGGAAAGTGCACTGCAGTATGAGGCTCCTTGGTGCGTGCCGAGGTGATTGCACATTTCTCTAGTGACTAGAAACAGAGCAAAGCAGCACCAGTAAATGCAGAAATTTCTAACATCCTTAGAGTAAAGACACATCTGAATGCATATTCAAGTGCTAACTCACTAGGCTGAAACTCCTCGTGGTTTTAAAAATAGTCTAAAGTTAGGCTTCCTACCTTCCTACTCCATACATAGAAGCTTGAATTTTCCAAATGGGTTGGGAAAAAGAACCCAATCAATATATGTTAATCCTCTTAGTGTCTGCAGTTCAGAGTAGCAAAGACATTCTTTCCTGTGAGAAACCCCTTCAGAAACAACTTGTGTTTGAAATTCTTCCCTTTTCTTCTTTCCACCCTTCTAGACCTTTCATTACAGGCAAGCTACTCCTTATGTCTTTGTTTCTTTGTGTTGTCTCTATCCCATCTCTTGCCTGGTTAATGGTAGAAAGAAAACACATCATATACAGGATGAAGATTTCTAAACCACATGTGCTTTACTTCAGGAAACAGAGAAAATGGGATGCTTAATTTGCATATAGCAGTCACACCTGCAGCATGATTGAACTGAAATAATAATAATGGTAAGCACTTCAGCTCACTGACAGAGGAGTGCATACCACTGCATTCCTAGTTCCAGTACTAAGCAGATGCTTTAGCTAGCTTCCTAGCTTCCATTTCCTGCTTAGCCTGTTCTCTCATCTCTCTTTCTCTCTCAATGAGAAGTACTTGTAGTTCTTCCCACTTCTTGAGGTTCTGCTCATATTTTGCAATGTCTTCCACTTCACATTTTGGCAGTTTCTGCTTGACAAGTTGGGTGGTCAGGGTTAACAGGCTTTCAGATTCAACCTTGCCAAGTGAATGCAGTTTGGAGTACAGCTCCTGTCAGAAAAAAGAGATTTGGTAGGAGTGTCAAGGTGAAAGCCAGTCAATCATAAAACAATCAGACACAAAATACTTCTCTACAACCAACATATCACTGAATTATTATTATTAGTAGTAGTAGTAATAGTAGTAGTAGTAGTAGTATTGCTGCTGCTGTTATACAGGCCAGGTTACTATCACAGAGAAGTGTTTCAGCTGTGGTAGTTGCTACCATTTCTTGAAATGTTAACCTCTAGAGCATTTGTCTTTATAGCAACAAAACTGAACCAATGAAATTTCATTTTCGTTAACTATTCAAACTCTCTTCTTTTTCCAAGTTCAGTTATCTGGTATTAACAAAGATCAGCTCTTCAGTCAACCACAATAAATATTACTTAGACACCTTGGGTTTGTGTCTTGCCTCAAAACCAACTGCAAGATTTCAGCCACACTGCCTGCATCAGCATCCTTCCCAACAGGTGCACATCACTTCAAATGTTCTCCTTCCAACTGCATACTAAATAAATCCCATAATTTTTCTTCCCAGCTTACTGTGTCTGAGGTGTGACTACACTTACACAGATTATACAACACTGCTACAGCAAGTGATATTTTTTCAGTGATGTTCTACAAGCAAAGCCTCAGAAAGGAACTCCAGTTTTCTTTCTTTTACTTTTATAAGCTTTTACTTATATAGATTTCCTGCAGCATAAAATGTTAATACACGTAAGATGATGAATCATCCAGTGATACTATTTCTGGCTTTCTGTGATCTTTTGTCTGATGGCTCCTTAACATTCTGATTAATTGCCTTGAAAGTGCAGATACACAACCAAGGAGAAGATAATACAGCACTGGAAAATTCTTTATGCCTTGTTCACTCATTAGGTGAAAACACATTTTTCCAATTCTTCTTTCAAATAAAACACTTTACCCAGTCCAGCACTTGCAAAAATGTTTAAAGTAAGTATGTGTTCTAATGAAAGGTACATCTGTATTTTCTTCATTTGAGTGAAACTCATTTTGCATTGTAGTACAATGGTACGAAAATGTGAGGATCATTCTCCTCCAAACAAAATGGCAGTTCTAGAGCCATGCAGATATCCATACTTCCAGTTATCACTGAAAGTTTATGCACTATGCAGCTGATCCACAGTGTTCCTCTTATCCAGGCTCACACTGGCAATAATCTGAAAATGCATATCCCCTCAGCTCCTACCTGGAAGCTCTGCCTTGTTCTTAGGCAGGAAACTATTACGTCCCCTCTCAGGCCCTCCACTTCTCTCTCCCTCAGCCAACACTACTGCAGGCTTTGCTGTGCTTTACCTTGAAGGTCTGCACTGGACAGACAGCAGATTAAAGACTTTAAAATACTAGACAGCAGGTCTGAGTGGCTTGCGTATTTGGTTCTGTCTCTTTTTGATTTTATGATAAAGAATGAAGACAAAGCCAATGTCTTCAAAGCCAATGGACTAAAACAAAACTCAATAAATTATTTAGGTGTATTAGTCTCAGTAGGTACACAAGGCATCAATGAGAAAACTGAACAGACTGTACAGCTTCGGTTTGGGGAAGAAACTTGACAACTATGTTCATAGATTAGATATGTAACTAGTTTAGATCATTCACACTCTTCCTATTAAACTCTACCAAGGATGTGCTGAAAAAGGGCTGAACTTAAAACACAGGAAATTGGAATACAGAAAGGCAATAAACTGTAAACTAGAAGGTCTTGTTTCCTAAGCCATTACTGGTATCACTGGTATCCTGGAATACTTCCTGCTATTCTCTACATTCATAATATTGATTTAGGAAAGCAGGCTGTATGTCCCACAGGTACCAAAAAAGCACTTCCTTAAATGGTTAAATCATAATTTTTATAAGCAGTCTCCACAGCTCTGCATGCAGACAAGTTAGGGAAGAGGGTGCATTGCTTTTGGAGAAGGTATTCCCAGCATTTATGCGACAAAATGTTTGCTGCCTACTGATCATTGACACAGATGGAAAGAATTGCCTGAAGAACATTATAGTGAGCAGTGAGCCTCAGCATACATCTGAAAACAGGTAATTACAACCCAAATGAATGTCAGAGTCTAGATTACAGCTCTAAAAGCTCTTCTTTTTCTGAAAAGAGCCAAATGCCCTCAGGTCCTCTTTTTTTTTAGTGGAAGCAAAGACAAGTATCCGTATCTTTTAGACTTCCATGCCTTTTTCAGGAACTTCAAAAATGGTTGTTCTGAAGGTTGGTACGAAACACAGAGGCCATTCCATGGAGTACCATGGAGGAGCATGTGTATGTCTGAAGCAAACCCATATGCTTTTGCCTGCATTCTGAGGTGTATGATTTGTGAAGCAGAATTGGGAGTGCAGGAGGCAGAAGCAATTGGATCTAAGGTCAAGGAGAAAGACTGGGGCATCCCGGCTAATTAATGCAGGGCTGGACAAAGTGCAAATGAATTTTTCTCAGCACCAGAAGTGCAAACCCTCTGCTGGGGTTACACAGAAGGGGCAGATGATCTGTGCTGGGACAGCAGCCAGGAATGCACACATCACTAGGTTGACTCAGAGCTGCCACTTTCCCTCACACTTGTAGGATCTGTAGTGCACCATGAACTACACCTGTAAGTGTCCCAGGGCACAACTGGGAAGAGCCGCTGTGGCTGGCCTAATGGATTTAACAGAACAATCTAGGTACTCCTTCAGGCTTGGCTGAAATGGCATTCTAACTCATGAGCTCATTTTCTCATTCACACAACCAGAGATTTTGGCTTATCACTGCGGGATGTCTAGATGTCACATGGTGGCTAGGTCTTTCTAATATTCAGACTTTCCTGGTCAGATTTTAAACACTGGGACTAGTTTTTTGGCCAAAGGTCACTCACTGCCACACCAGGGAATGTCTGAATTGGAATTAATTATGAAATTTGTGGAAAGGTTGAGCAGAGAAGAAAACTAGGTTCTTGGCACTAGTCCCCAATTTGATATTCAGACCTAATTGTGAGCACTCTGCATTATTTTCTTCAAGGCTAGACAAAGGATAGACAATAACAGACACATAAAAAACTTCTCACTCCTTTCTTCAAAGGACGCTTGTGTTTACCCAATTCACTGAATTTCATCCAGGCATTAATTACCATATGCTGAATACCCACTGATTCCCAAACACTTCAATTAAAAAGTTTTAACTGCCTACAACACAAGTTTAATATCTAAAGATTAGTGGCAAAGTTACATAAGTAAAAATCAAAGGAGAAGTGTATGCATGTGTGAGCTGAAACCATAGGACACTAGTCTTTTAACTTTCGAAATTTCTTTAGAACAGTCTGTATCCAGCACAGCTGTCCAAGGTCACAGCCATCCAGCAGAAACAATGGAAACTGATGGGTTATGGAAAGAGCACTGCTCCTGGAACTGTAAGCCAGCTAAGTTTCAACCTGAAGTACTTGATTTTTACCACAGCACAAATCAGAGTTGATAATGTAAAATTATCTCATTTAGCTAATTTTGAGATGATCAAATAAAATCAGATGATCAAATTAAATGCACTTATTATATAGATGTGTCCTAATGAACAGCCTTCTGTGTTTCTTAATGTTATCAACATGATAACAATCTAAAGATAAAAGGAAGGTGATATGAACCTGATTTAATTCTCCAGTCTGAAAGTATATTCCATCCATACAACATAATTATAATGTACACAAATGGACAATAAATTCAGGGCAGTCTCACATCCATTACAATTTATTTTAATGAGCAAGAGCCCACACAAGGTCAGATAATGGCTCTCTAAAGACATACTTTTGCAAACAGGACTGGAGTTATCAATTTCATGTATGAAAAGTGAAGATAAAATTCCAGCAGACAGACAAAAGACAAGTAGCCTTGAGCATTATGTCTTTGTAGGCTGCTGCTTCATGTTTGGAGAAGTGAAAATGTAAGGTGACATTAGTTTCAAAAATGCCGAACAGAACTCCTGATGCACTGAAAGGGTGTCAGTCTACCAGCCATAGTAAGTCAGCATCTCTATTTTCTAGTATGCATCACAGCGATGTACCACAGCTTAGAATATTTAGAGAAATTAAACTGTCTTACCTTGAATTGGCTGTAGTACTGAGGTATTTTAGATTGCTCTGTTTCTTCTGACTCTGCACATTGTGACTTCTGCTCTAATTTTTTGGCTTCTTCAGCAGATTCTGCATCAGGTTTAGCTTCGAGGACCAACTGCAAAATGGTCTCCAAGGCATCAATCTGAACAATAAAATTTGTCATGGTTAGAATCAAGTGTTTCGGATTCACTAAGTAATACAACTGTCTAAGTAACACAACTGTCATGCATTCAAACAACTTAATGAATTACCTTGTATTTTGAGATGACTTCTGTATATGCTAAACAGAAAACCAAATTCTAAAAGGAAATGAGACAATCTTGGAAGAATTTTGTACTGTGCTTGGGATCTTGGAGTGTGTGGCTCTCAGTCAATGCATTGCTTTTTGGGCTCTACAACTGGGTATGTACAGAGATGCAGCATTAGGAAAGAATCAGCAAGAACCCTCTTTTACAAGTTCTTAGCTATTCACCGAAAATAGTAAAAAGTACCTCTATACAGATAGCATTTCTAGGTATTAATAGCATTTACTATTTTTAGAGTATCAGTATGCAGACAGATAGAATCTTCTATGGACCTACAGTACCAGAGACATACAGCCCTGTTTCAACACCAGGATGTTCATCTACAACCCAGAGCAAGATGAGGAATTCCTGAGTTCCTCAGAATTCAGGAAAAAAAATCACAAGTATATTAAGCTGAGTTCTTCAGACTTGAAGTAAGAAAGATACCTCCAAAACCACACACCTGAAGAGGTAACTCAAAACTGGTGGAAGTCGCAGATGTGACCTGTCTTGGACTGTCCAGTATTATACTGAGAAGCTTCAGAAAATAGAGCAATAGGTAGGAGTACCTGCTGAGCAGTGCCCCAGACTTCTGCTTGTCAGGGGACACTGCAAGTTTAGCAGTGACATGAGCAAAAGGGAGGCTCCCATCATCAGGGACACCATCAGGAAAAAGTAATGAGAAGGAGATACCTCAGTGATGTTACTATGCTCCAGCCCATGTGGTAGTGGCAAACTAAGTTACTCCTAAGCTGTCTGATTCTAAGCCCCAAGTCCCTTAGGTAATGCCAACCTAATAAATGGATTGAATCTAGCCATCCTCCCTGACTGAGGGCAGTACAAACCTTCTAGAAATCATTTTGTCGGCTTTTTGGACCAGTACTACTCAGAATATCATCTGAGGGCACAGAACACATACAATTAGCCTTAAGAGCAAGATGTGACAGTTCATCCTCACTGCTAAGAAATATGTCTCTGAGTAGTTTCAAAAACTTGAGAAACAAAGGTGTCTTTTCATCCACATGTTTCCTCTGACACAGACACAGGTGTCTCTAAAAGGAGGGCAAGGCTTAGAAAACTTAAATGGTCTGTGGCAGTAGCACACACTCATTGCCAAGGACATGCCAGTAGACATTATCACTGGCTCATCAACTTAAGCACTGATTCTGTTCTAAACATTACTTCTGTCTTGCAAAGGCCTCTGAAATTTGCAGGGCATATTTTCATTAACAAGGCACAGAATTCACAGGTTTTACTGATGTTTGTTTTGTATGAAATTCCCCTTGTTCAGTGGGTTATAGCCTTTATACTTACAGCCTCTTTACAGATTTTGATGTCCCCTGACAATGAAGCCACATTCTCCATCACTTGCACAGCTCTATTCAAATACCCAGGTGTCCACATCAGTGGCATTAGATTGTATACAGCTCTTAATCCTTTTGTCAACTCCACCTTCCCTGTGATAAAAACACACTTTATTGTTAGTGTTTCAATATCTGAATCTTAATGGAACTTGCTTGTATAGGCTGGCTCTGGTTTCTAGCAGTAACAGCAAGTGTCTTGGCTCCAGTGGTAAAAACAACACACTTATACAAAGTTGCTCTGATAGAATTTCCATGACTCTAATTTTATTAATGTGCTTTTTTTTTTTTTGCTCAACTTCATCTAATTATGTGCATGTTTCTGGTACCTCCTCATTCCTCCTCACCCAAAAATTTTGCCCAGATGGAAATCAGAGTAAATGGCCAGGTTTATGGTTGTCAGGCTTTGTAACAGCAGCTTGTAGAAGGATGCCCGAAGATCTCAGACAAATGTCTCCTTAGTTTTCAGCCAACTGTGGAGCATGTGTGCACTAAATCTGATTCCCTAAGATTTACCTCTGTGGTTTCTAGGGTTTACTCACCCATAACAGCTCATGTTATGGCTAAGTGCTCAGCTTACTACCCCTGTTTCTGCTGAGGCTTCCCAAGAGGAAATACAGGACACCTGGCAAAAAGGAAATTCTGGTTCTTCATATAAGACAATCTGTGCCACAAGGTGTTCATTGATTTTAGCAGGACCTGTGATGTACTGCACCACTTGCAATGTGGTTTTTCTTCTGAGTAATTACTTGAGATCATGAAACTCCTGCATAACAGAGGAAACACACATCACATCGTAGTAGATGCAATTTACAATAATTGTCACTCTTGGGCTTTGATTTTGTTATTGTCAGCAAAACAGGTAATACTTCTTCAAGTGTAGCTTACAGGAGTTGTGTCCAAGCTCTCAATCCAATTTGCACTCTGGCTATAATAACACAAAACTATGAGAGATACCCTCTTTACATGGAAGAGAACAGTTTAGGAAAAGCAAGGTAATAAGTGCACAGACAGAGCCTATGGACCATGGCTACAGTAAAACAGCGGAGGTGCTTGAGGCCACTCTGTGCCTGTAGACATCTTTTACTCTCTCAGAGGTCAGTTCCATTAGTGTTGGCAAGACTTTGGAATACGTGACATAACAGCAAATAGCTTTTGATCCACTGAATATCAATGTCATGGACCAAGCACTATTGCTCTCAGACAAGAATGAAGCGCATTTCTGAAATACAGGCACTATTCCATCAATCTATATGACATTTAAAACTCTCCAAACTGAATTCCAACTGCACAGCAAAGTCCCTGTTTGTAACAGTATCTCCACTGGATTACAAACTACAGTGCTATGAAAAATCCTGCTTTCAAATTAGTTTTCACATTTATCCCTCTTTTTGACTGAAAATTAATTTTTTGTTTTACAGCCATGATAAATACGAATCAGCATCCTACCTCTGCCAACACACATCATATTTTGAGGTGACATTTGAAGAACAAATTCACTTTTTATTACCCTCAATAATGCAGTAATGAAACAAAAATTTACAACAAATTGTTGATACTTCCTAGTAAATAGCCATTCTGTAGAGAAGAACAAAACCTATCTATACCATATTCCACTAAAGAGTCAGAAGAAATTCAAGAATTGTTTGCCCATTTCCCTTCCCTTCAATTCTGAATATACTCTGATCTAACTTCTCTTTAATACTATATAGCAAGTTATTAACAGCAAAGACTTCTTAACAGATACAGGACAAAGGCACTGCTATCTGCTGTTCACAACCCCAACATTCACTTTACAGTGACTAGGAGAAGTTCTAAACATAGTGTTTTCCAGGGTGTGCTCTCCTATCTCATAAGGCTTAAGATATTTTATTAACCAGAAAAAGAGTCAGTTGTCCATAACCTTATATTGTGTGTCATAGAAATCTGTACTTTAGGATATTTTTTTTTAATTTGTCAGTCAACCAACAAACCAATCCAACTGCTATTTATTTAAGAATACCTTCTCTCTTTCAGCATCTAACCCAAACATGCAGGGAGCCCTAAAATTGGTTCTGAAGCTGTCTGATGAATCAAATTCAAATCAGTTCTACCCTCCAGGCCTACAAAATAGGTTCACTTGTAACTCTGAAATTGTCCTCCCACTATTTCTTTTTTCCTTTGCCATCTCCTTGATTACATTTTAATAAAACAAAGATTCAAATTTAATTCAGACACTGAAGACAAGAGGGGAAAACTGACAATGAGGGAGGTAAAACTTACCAAGGAATGCATAGCCATAGAGCTGGGAACTAACACCCACAGTGTTACTTTGCTTTAGACCCGTAAGCAATAGCGAAGCTCCAATATTTCTCTCTTCTTCCCACTGCAAATAATTCATCAACTAAGTAAGTGCTCCTTTAACAAACACAAATAGAAAACGGCAGCAAAGACAGCATGCATGGCTTTCATCACATCTTAGCAATAAAGTAAAGAATGATTAAATATGCCCAGTGTTCAGTTACAGCGTATCTGTCCTGAGGAACAGTACAAATCGTACTGAGGAACAACTCTCTTTGCAGAAGACTAAAATGTGAGGGGTTGAAATTTTCCAAGAAAGTTCTTCTTATTATGTCTACCCCTAGGTCTTAAACCAAACACAGAAAACTGGTTTCTGAGCATTATGAGGCGTTGAATAGTACTTTGAATGCTGTATACAAATAAAAATATCATTTCACTGCTGTCTTTGGATGGGATTACTTCAAAATGTATATTAAATAGGTCACAGCTATATAAATAAGCTTATCTTGAACATGTCTTATGTTCACACCACCTCTGCCTGCACATTCAGTTTTCATGAAACATTATACATACAGACAAATGCTTATCTCCCCAGTACGGATATACAAACATAGACAAACACAATGGAAAAATGAGGTTTTCATCCCTTTGCTTTTCATATACAAGTCACTAAACATACTTTATTTCTAGGCAATGAAGAAAATATCCAAAACGGTAAATGTGCTTTTCTCTTCTTTGGTGAAAATTCAAATTACAACCCAATTGGGTAAAACTTGAAGGCAACTGTAAAATGGATTTTGGAAGATGCTTCATGTAACACAGATGGAGGCTTCAAGCATTTGCTATATAGATGACAACATGCTATTGAAGGCTTGAGCCAAACTTCATTAAAAATAGCTTCCTACAGAGATCATAGCAGATCTGACTAAGCCCCTTTACTGACTGAGGCCCATCTGCAAAGGTAGAATAATGCCACTTCGAAGACCCTGAACTGTCATTCTGGCCTTAAGCAAGCAAGTTATAAATAATAACCCCATAATCCCTGGAGACAGGAGAAATGTAACAAATTTAATTTTAAAAAAGATTTGCAATAAGAAGCAATGCACCCAAAGCCAATTGGGATACTAAAAAACCTAGTGAAAATGCTTTATAAGTCTGCAACATCATCATTATCAAGCTCTAACGGTGAGCAATACCCAGCTTAATGGGGTCATATACAATAGGTGACATTTTTTGGTGGTCATTTGATAGAGTCTGCTTTGAACTGAAGTATCAATTCATGTCCTTCAAATGGGCACACATTACAACTGAAAATCCCTACACACCCTCCCTTTCAGAGAAAGGAGCAAATGGGGTGACAAATGATTTGATGGTTTTCATACTTGGTTGTGTCTTCTTTCCTTTTTCTTTCTTTCTTTCTTTCTTCTGCACTTGCAAATATAATGAGAAAATGGAGCATTTTTTTCCCCAGGTAAACTTAGGGGATATAAAATATGTTCATGATTGAATGTCTATTGACTGCACCACAACACTTGGAAGCAGAGGCTCTGTGTATCATTCTGAGTGTGGTCAGCTTACCGTACGTTCAGACTTGGCTGCCAGGTACTGGTATAAAACATAGAGAGAAAGAAGCTGTGTTGATAATTCATCAAAACTTTCTTGGAGCATGATCTCTGTTACTACTGACATAGCATCTATGGAGGAAAACAATACTTAATTATTATAGCTTCCAATACACATCTTCTTTTTGCACCCACTCATGCTCATTGATGCTTTATTGCTGTGGTATGCTTTGAAATAGTTGAAGAGGAAGTGAAACATTTATTGCAACTAGAATACACCTATAGAATTAGTCTTATTCCTTTGGGTTGCTCAAACACATTGCAAGAAGGAAGAATGGGTTGAATAGCATGAAACTACAGCCAAGGAGCTCTTAACATCATCTTAGCTCTAGACATTTCAATTGGCTCTTCTTTCCTTAGCTCTTCAATTATTAAAAAAAAATTAAAATTATTTCTTTGTTCTTGTGTTTTAATTACAAACAAGAGAAGACCAGCTTAACTTCATTAGTCTTAGGTGACAGGAGAGTACAAAGGATAAGAAATGTTATCACAGATCACCCACAGTGGTCTATCCAGCAAACAGTGCTCTAGAGGAGCTCTATATGGCATTCCAGTGAGACTCCCAATCAAGAAGGACAGTTTGGAAAAAGATCTTCAGTTTCACATGGAACAGAAATATGGATAAAATAAGGGGGAATTCAAAGATGGAGGGGGTATGTCTCAAAAAAAAAATAAACATGTATTAATTTGTTGTTTAGCAAAATCTTTCAGCTCCTTTCTGTTATCTGTTTTAAAAGAGCTTCATGTAAAGGAAAGCTTACTGCAAGTTTACAGTACTAGAAAACCTGACATGAAATTAAAATCAGTCATCAAAATTAGTATCTGTCATCAAACACGAGAGGACTCATCGAAACACTTAAACAGTCAAAAATGAAAGGTAGCCCCAGTATGGCAATTCAGCATAGCTGGCCGCCCCCAGTGACAGACAGAAAGCCCACACAAATAATTTTTATATGTAGCTTTTTGAACAGCTAAACGTATGGAAGATGAATACCAACATGCATTTTGATTCTAGTAACACTCTAATTAATCGTCACTAATAAGTCCTATAATATCATTACCACATATGTCAGACTTTTAACTGAAGAAGATGGTTTACACTTGCAATAGGATTAATACCAGTAGAAACTGTGAACCTCACAAGTTTCAAAACTATAAAATTAATAAAATCCCCAAAAAAAGGAGAAAAAACACACAGAAAATACTTCAAGGGAAGGTGAAGTTGTGTTTTATGATGAATTCAGAAAAAATATTGGTACAAGTTTTTAGTTTAAAGAAAAGCTCTGTAAATGTAAGAGCATACAACTAAGGATGCCGTATTGGCGTGTGTTTTCTTACCTTCATATTTCTTCTGCTTTATAAAGCAATCCAACAAAATATTGAATGTAAAATTATCTGGAAAAATTCCATACTGAACCTGAAGAAAAGAAGGGAAAAAAGTTGTGTGCAAATGTGCTGCAGATACCAGAAAGAGCAGAACCACGACACTCCACACTGATGCAATGTATATAAGCAACACAAGAGATTAGCATGGCTCCTGTGATGTAGGCCCTCCAACTTCTGATGAACTGCATTTGTTTTAGTATTTTATCTGAGCCTTTCAGACAAGGAATAGCACTGCCTATCACGTTATTATGCCTCCCCTGCAATTAACATGTTTTGGACACCAACACTATTTAAAACCAAAGAGCTTTCTGGGAAAAGAGAGGATTTAAAAGCTATTTAAAAGCGAGGATGTAAAAAGGCTATTGCTAAAATTCAAGTGCAATAGTAATTTGTTATTTGACGAAGAAACCTGAATTTAAAACCACAGTCTACAGGCCCTGGCTGCAACAGAAATTCCTGTCAAGCCACCCTTGAATCAAAAGCCAATGAAATATATTTGTCTCTTCCTTGGTAAAACTTACCTTGTTTTGTATTGTGTATAAGGCCTTATCTTGAGCGCCATATTTTAAGCACTGTCTGATCCAGCTGTGAATGGTCCAGTCTCTCAAGTACCAGGAATTTGGGCTATGTCGAAACCTAAAGATGACAAAAAGTTCTGGTGACAATATGACTCTGCTATCACAGAAACAAATTCTGTAATCAACACAACTATGAGTTTCAAAACCTCACCATTCATGAACTCAGATATAAATTTCTCCATGCTTGACTTGGCAGTCAATCACCACTCTCTAAAGAGCACCAGATAGCCCTTTCAAGTAAGAGAAACAAAACTTTGACACATTAATAGTATGTACAAAGGAGAATCTGACCTTTTCACTATTTAAACTTCTCACTTTCCAGAAAGTCTACTGCTTTTTTCTTGAAAAAAAAATTCCAAAAAATAACATTTTGGTGTATTTATGAAGGCCAACCGAGACTGGTATAAATACTGTAGTATTTTTTGACCTTGTCCTTGTGATTCTGTAAGACTGTATTGTATAACATTTTGATGTATAATGTTGCCGGGCTTATCAAAGCTACAACTGATGACATCAGCAGTACCAGAATTACATCAAAATATAACTGCATCTGAATCTTTGGAAATGTGTAATCTGGTGTCTCTCACCCTCTCTAAATCATGCCTCACTTCACCAGCTAAGAATTCATTATGCCTCAGCACAGGTCATCCCTGGGCCGCTGCATGCTCCATTTGCCTTAGAAATGCTTCATCAGTGAGGCATACCTCATGCACAGGGAAACTCTGTTGGAAAGCCTTTCCCTGCCTCCCTGCACTGGTTTAATCTATTCTGAGACACCTCATGCCATGACTTCAGCAGTCTTCCAAGGCAACCTACTCCAGTGCTTGACCAATTTGTAAAATTAAATACTTTTAATTTCATTTCATCCTAATTCAGACACATGCACTTTGCTCCACATTTGAACAAATGGTGACAAAAAGCACATGGAACTTCAGCTTTGGTAAACATTCAAGCATCAGTTGAAAGTTCAGTGGTAGGAGCTGCTGCCTTGGTCCTGAGCTGAATTTCACACCCACATGTGAAGAGATGCATGCAGTCTTTCTCAATTCAAATGAAAACTGATCTCAGTCCTCAGCACAGAAGTGACTGCCACTTTCTGTAAAGTACACCAATGACTGAGCTGAGCTCACGTGCAGATGCTCACAGCCCCAAGCCAAGATGCAGCACCATTTAGAGGCAGGGTAGACTCTTCCATCTGAGTGAGCATGCTTTCCAGAACGTTTATCAGATTAACGTGGCCACCAACCCTCTTTTCCCCTCAGTAAATCTCTTGTCTATCACTGAGGGCTACACAGATGACCAAGGCTGGAAAAGTACTGCAGCCTAGAGAGCCTTCAAAACAAAGACAGCCATGCCAAAAGTGAAGCTAAACAACTACATAATCTAAATGTAAGTACTTGTAAGTGGCATAGAAATCTCCCCATTAAATAAAAATTTAATAGCAAAGAAAAGCATGCTTTGAATATTAAATTACAAGCATCCACTCTGGTACTATAATTACTTTCCATTTTCTTCTCTCTGGGTTTCAAATACTGAGAGCAGCAAGAATGTATATTTGCTTTCACTAAAGTCCTGTGTCATGGACAAATGCTTTCAGGAAGTATCAGTTACAGGAATTCGGATTTAATCATATTTTGATGAAAAATTATCCAATTGCTACAGATTCTCACCAGCTACTTAAGAAGGGTCAAGCTGGAACACCAGCACCCAGTAATAATGCTGCCAACATATTTTAAAGTTTCATTAAATGGTTAATATTGTTTCACAAGTGGAAAACAACAGACCTATCTTTCAAAAAGCATGACACTGGTTGTCTCAAAAACTTAGGCCTTCTATTGATACAATCTTTGCAAATGAAAAGCAAGTATTCAAAAAACAACAACAAAAAACCCAACCAGCTGTTTTTAATGCATTTGAATATCCAACTTTTTTCACAGCTCTGTTTATTCTCTTGAGTACACCACAGCGAGAGAGCACTCCAATACTCCCTGTATCTTGGGATTGCTAAAGCTTACTGTAATGGAAGCTTCTAGGTTTCAAAGTAAAATTGGATTTGGACAGCAAAAGGCCTAACAGGGATACAATACGGCCTAGAAACAGAATGAAGCTGATCCAGTCAACACTCATTGCTGGAATCAATATGCACAAAATCCAGAGGCATGCCATAAAACCTTGTAAAAAATCTGCACACCAGCTTTTATAGAGCTGGGACTGATTTTTTGCATGCGTGCGCGCGCGCGTGTGTGTGTATGATAACCATTGGATCTTTCAGATATAATTACTGCAAGTATGTTACTATTAAGATCTTTATACTGATCTTTAAGCTCAGATCAGGTCTTGCCTGCCCTAGGTGCGATGCAAAAGAAAAGCAAAGAGCTTCTCAACAAAGTAATTTTCTAGTTAATTCTAACAATTAATTACAAGTCAGTTGCATGGGAATGAAGAGAGGAGGCTGGTGCATGAACGCAATATAAACGCATGTACAAGATCCCTCAACACAAGACATGTCCATTAATCCACTATGTGGTAGGAGAATTGGAAGTGAAAAGGAAACAATTGCACTGCAAACTTTTAACTGTTTCTGATTCATGTAATGCTGAGATAAGCTCTGTCTCTATTGTACTAGCAGAGAAGAGAAACCAACAGAGTATCTGTTTTTTACAGTTATCCTAGACAAATCAACCAAATGTTGTGGCAGGCACTTGTATTTGAAATGGAATCAGGAAAAAGAGGAGGTTGCTCATCATTTTGACAAGAATTAACATCCTCCTCCTTCTCTTTGTCCACCAAACAGGATATAATTAAGCAAGGCAATATGTTCAGGGACAGATGAAAAGACAGAAGGAAGTTAAAACTACAGAAAAAAAAGAGGATTCAGAATAAATTAAATAAAGGAAGTCTCTAGCAACTGCTGTGTGTTTAATGGAGAGACCAGAAGGTTATCTTGCAGATGCCTAGTGCTGAAATTCATTTTTCTGAGAACTAATAAAAACCAGAGAAGCCCAAGATTCTTACAATGTGTTCAGAAAAGACAAGAAGGAACTCTCAGAGAAGTTCTCTGTTGGTACACTTTAATGTTAATGGCTAAAGAATCAATATGGTCATTCTTCCAGTCATTGAACTGAGAACATCAGTCTCCATGGGGAAGAAAACCAGAAATATTTGTAATATAGGGAGAGCCTGAAATATCAAGGTCATTGTGAATCTAACAGCACACTATGCAATACTCTAGAGAATGATTTTTATTTTTGAAAGCTTTTCAGATTATGCAGTCCAGAAACTTGATTTTCACTAACAGTTGCTTTGTACTTGCAAAATGATTGTAACTTAGAAGACACAGGAGTGTACAGCCTCAGTACAAGGCAACCAGAACATTTTTAGCCAAACAAGTACATTCTCTTGCTCACAAATAGGCCAGCACATTGGGCTACATTGTCAGTTTACTAAGTTACTGCATAAAGCCCTGCTGCTCATTATTTTCAACAGTGCTGGGGTACTCATGCTGTGTGAAAGAAACTAAACAATAAAAAAGTTTAACAGACGCTGAGAGTGCTTCATGGGGTGCTGTACTACTACAGCAAGCATGACTTATTTATATTGGTGCACTCACACACTGCAGAAAAGCTGAATTCCTGCCCAACTCATTTGAGTCTTGCAACTTTGTTTGTGCCATCAAGTGGTAATGCACTCTAGTTGCTTTCACATACACTGTCTTCTCAAGGGAAGTAATGCAGCAAACCTGAGAGCAAACAGAACCAGACCCCCAGGTCTGCATTCTTTTTCCTAAGTTGATAGAGGGGGCACTTCATTGCTTTGGGGATAGTCACAAATGAGGAAGATGACGAAGGGAAATTTGCTGCATTACAGACGAGAAAGTGCTATAGAAGTGACCATGAGGAAGAGCTCTGCTCTGCTCTTCCTGGTAGGTATATAGGGAAAACAAGCTCAGCACATCGGTTCCCATTCTTTGTTGATCACAAGTTCCATTTTGGACTCTGTGGCATTCTTAAGGGCCAGTCCAATTCCTGATACTCCCAGAAGCCATCCTTGTACAAGACACACTTTTTTCTCTTCCTCATTCTCTCCCATTCTCAGAAGGAAGAGACCCTTCCTTTCTCCACCTGTACCTGGCCTAATGAGAAAGCATCTTGTAATGATCACACATCCCTACACTTCCTATCTCACTTCCTTTAAAACTAGAGAGAAACATGGGTCTGCATGTTCATATATTTTCAACAGAAGGGAGAGTCCCACATTACTTCTCATCCACTTAAAATTCTACAAAGTCCCAACACAAAATGTAAAGAGACTTAAAATGAATAAATATAATAGGAAATATCTCTGCAAACCAAGAAGAAACTATCTCAGTGGAACAAATCCAAAGTAACTCCACATTTTACACAAGTAATACAGGGCTGGGAAGCATATTAACAATGCCATGTTTTTTTCTTCCCAGGCACATTTTTTCAGCTACAGTGCATAATGATCAAATGGATTCCAGGCAGGCTTAGCTTGGAAACTGGAAGGCTGTCACCCAAAACTCTCCCTTTGTTTGTCATTTCAAGCCACAAGCCTTCGGGAAAATCATCTACATTTTAAATGGACGGAGAGGCATTGCTCATAAATCAGTGTCAAAGAAAACAATCCCGGAAAAGCAATCATTATTGACAAAAATTTCCTTTAACAAATGAACAGAACTCTATTTTCCCATCTCTTCTTTGAGTGCCATTTTAGCCTTCACCTTTTTTGTATAGATCTTGTAAAAATTTCATGTGTAAACCTACCAGTCCTATAGGAAATGCCACACACATTAACTGCCTACACTCAAAACCAGAGGGAACACATTGCTTTTGTGTTGAAATAAAAAACTCAAGTAGTATATGTACTATAAGATAACAATTATCAAAAGCAGTAATAGGACAGGTTAAAAAATTAGACATGACAACTATAACAGAGCATAGTCTAAGGCTGAGGCAGAATCTTACGCAAGCAGAAAATTGGTTTGCAGACTCCCTGAAAAAAAATCCTACATTCAGCCCCTATTCTATTTTAATTTTTATTGACTTTCCCATCTTTTATTTTGAACTAATTTAACTTGATTGCTTTGATGCTAAAATTAATTCTTCTAAATTAAGCTCTCTCCACCTCCACATGAATTCATATTTCATGCATAACATTTTTTGTTCAAGATTTGCACAGAGCTCTTACACCACTAACGCATGTCTGATGATTGCCCCAAAACAGACCTAAATGATCGGATATGGAGAAACTACACTACAGAACCACAGTCAAACACCAAGGCTGAGCAGATTTTAAGTATATTTTAAGTATCAAGTCTTGTTTCATGTTATATCACATTAAGTTTTTACTTCTGTTCACTTCAATGTTACAAGTTCACCTTTTTCTTCATCCTTAAGCTTAGTAATAGGACTAGATTTGGAAAAGGAGATATTTTGTCTAGAAGTACCTACTACACAGTTATTTAGGAAGCCTCAGGACATCACCTGGGTAACTTTCCTCTACCAACAACTGAAGGGAGAAAATTCACTATTCAGTAGTTTCAGGGTAGGTATTGCATTGCTCAAAACTACATTCATGCACAGAAAGCTACAGCTTCACAAAGTCTCTTTCTAACAGTAACTATCAGCTAGCGTGTAGTTTATTCTTTATTGACCTAGCTATTTTGACAATTTTTCTTTTTTTTCCTGCCCATTGTTGTCAGCCTCGTATCACTAAATGCTCTTCCTCCTTTTGATGAATTTAAGGCACCCTCAAGAGTAAAGCATAAGGAACAAGCCTTATTACATTAAAAGTTTAAAAAACAGTATGATCAAAGAATTGAAAAATCCTAGATAAATTTTATAAATTTCAAAATAATGTATGAATGGACAAGCAGTTTACCACAGCATGAAAGAAATGTTTTGCTTATACATAAATAGACCTAAGAGCTATCACAAAAGAAATAGCAATACAACCGATAAGGAGCCTATGGCAAGTTTGAAGCAATTTATTCGTATTCCTGGTATTGCAGTATTTTAAACAGATAGTGGTATTCCTGAAAACAATCTGCATTATTTATCAATCCTTCCAACCAGAGGCAGTCAACCTAACAGGACTGCAGTGAAGCTGCTCTTCCAACCTTCTGCCAGCAGGTTAGACCAAGCAGCCTTGAATCTCCCTAGAAATATTCGCAAAGCACAAAGCAGCAATCCTTCAGACAATCTCATTAATATCCCACAGATTTACCTTAAATGTTTCAAATCTTTATTCTAATTAGTTCAGACTGAAAAAGCAAAGCCAAGGCTCAAACAACATACACACTCAGTACACTCTTTGTCCCTGGGAAAACTCTTCAAGGCTGCTAAATGTGTTTCCTAAAAAGCTTAGAGGAGCTTTTTCATGTAGATTCATAGTCCTTCAGTTTTTCATGTAGATTCATAGTACTTCAGAATTATGCATTCCCTGACAGACTCCAATGGAAGTTCACTACTAAGAAGTGAACTAGTGAAGAATATGAACTAGTCTGTGTCAGTTTGGCTGAACATGATCTGTATGCCTAACCTGAAATAGGATGACATTAGTCACAGGCCTTATCTAGCTAGAAGCTAAAGACCTAAACATTTAAAAATCCAGTATCAACACAAGTCCTTATTATAGGTTAAAGGGAGGGTCACCAGCTAGCTCACTAAAAATGGACATTTGAGGATCCTCATTGGGTAGGTAAAAGAACACTGCTACCAAGAAAAGGTGGTGATGCCTGCTTCAGTCTCATGAAGGAACATTTTAACATCTCATTATCACATTGTTTTATTTCAAATGCAAACTATGAATAAAGCAACCCCCCTTTTTGACTTAATGAAATGACGAGGTGAACTGCAATGAAGGAAACCAAATAAACAGATTTTTGAATACAGTACTTGTATTTTTCTTCTTTTCCCAGGAAAATAGTTACCCACCACCCTTCACCTCTCCTACTCCTTTTAGAAAAAGACTATCAGGAAAAATCTAGTTTTCTTCTCACACACATGAAGAATCTATACTGCTTTCACCACAAAGGTGAAATTCACTCAAAGAGTGACAATTAAGAAGAAAAGGTTGTGTCATAATAATAACAATAAGAAAAACCCAACATCTCCCCAAACTACTGACTGTAAGGAACACAGTTCTCTGTGACAAACACTCCTAGACTTACAATTGAAATGACTGGTTTTGAATATAAATGTCACCAATACTGTATAGAAAGTATCACAGCCTGAGAAAGCACACAGGGAATGATGAAGTGAGCTGTTGCTATAGTGATTCTGATAAGATTCTCTCAAGTGCCTTTCCTTTTCCCATGCACACCCACAATCAAGTCTAATTTAAAACTGACTCTTCCATTAATTATATCTTTTTCCGGTATTCCGGCATACAAAAACAGACAAATTAAGAACCATACAAGATACTATATTTCTTGCTTCAGGGAATTTTTTTTAATCTCAGCAGTTTCAAAGTGCATAAAGATATAACTTGCTGTTTCAAAGCTCAACAAAGGGTCAGTTCTGCTGATTCTTTTACTTGGATCTCTGAAAACTGATTAACACAAGGCTATAAAAAAAGGTACATATAATTAAAGCACTGATTTGATTGTTACCATTTTAGTAACTCAGCTATGCCTGTCATTACTTCAACAAATTAAACCTGTCTGAAAGCTAGTGTACAAGTTATGAACTTATTTCTCAAAATGAAAAACAAATGTTTGCAAAACCCGCTTGCAATTTCTAGTTACTGTTACCACCTCTGCATCCAGTTCACTTCGCCAAGTGACAGACCACTAAAGGCTGCCAGAAAGTCGGTTTCCAGCAGAAAAGTAGCTCCCACTAGCTGCACTTCAAAAGTAAGTTTAAAATCTTTTGTGTACCAAATAGTACTTGTGTCATGGACTTTCTTCAACCATAGTTAACTTTATGTCATTTGAGGGCTAAATTGTTTTAAAGCTCATTACTTAATTTTTAAAAAATAAATTACTACAGATGCTTTAGAAAACCTCCATCTCTTAGCTACCAACTACTGCAGGGATGTCACAGTGAAGCTTGCTTTCCAGCAACCATTAACCAAGCTCGACAGAGATGTAGCACCAAGGGCTTTCCATGCAAACAAAATAGTGACTCTAAGTTCTGTGACAGCTCAGTGTCAGAGAGAAGCGCACCAACATTAAGGAGTTTCTGCCTTTTAGCACTAAGCCTAAACTATGAGAGAATTCCCCTTTCACGCCATATTAAATAGGCATACTTCATGTGTATGCATAAGAACTGCTGTCAAGAAAAGCAAATAATGACTTTTTGATTTTATGGCAGGAAAAAAATCTCAGTCTTTAACAGACATTGCTATTATTGTATTTGCAAACAGCAACTTTTTAACAATGCCTAATATTCAGTGTAGATTTAACCTGGGGCAAAATTAACGTAATTTTGTTAGAGACGTAATCACTGAGACCTGCATTCTACATTGTAACTATGTTGCATTTTCCATTATTTTACTCAAATTCTTTATGGTTCACAAAATAGCTCCCAGAAATAGATCACACATTAGCTTCAAACTACTGCAACATTCTACCGACGGATATAACCCTTGACACTTTTCAGTTTGATCACAGTTGAACTCACACAGATCATAAGTGATGTATTTCTGTCTTGAGTATGTAAAAGGCTGCAATACAGAGGTGTACAGCCAAACAGTTTATTCTGCAGCTTGTTTCATACCACAATCAGAGCAAAAATGAGGTGCTGGGAATACAGCACCTCTGTATCCTCTGAGTGCTTCAGGAATACAAATACTGAATGGATCTCAGTAACCAACTTAAGAAGGGGAAGAGCCAAACCTTGCACTCGTTGCCAAACACTTCACAAACTAGATTTGCACAGTACAGGTTTTACCTTTTCAGATTTGCTGCCACAGGCACATGATTCAAGTTAGCCTAATTTTGTCCTAACACATTTACATTTTTCACTGCTACAGTCTGATGTCCTCCTGTATTTGCTCTCCTTCTGCACCCCATGAGTGAAGGGGAGGCAGACAAGAAGGCTTTAATACTAAATGTAAACACCTAAAAAGAGAACAAAACCCCTGATACCTGCAGTTTCAGTCACAGCCACTGTCAATAAGGCAACCATTTCCAAAAGGTCGATCATTGGTGAATAGGCCAGGGCTACCACACAGTTCATCATTATTCTGTTTACTTTTCACATCATGTCTCCATGAGCAATGTTTACTGGTATTTCTTTTTTCTTCCAACCTTGCATTTTCCTAATAAAACTACTTTCAGCAATGAGTAACAAGAAATGCTCAAATCCTTTACACATTTTAAACTGTTCTCTAACCACAGTACCCAATCACAGCACTTCTGAGGGATCTCGTTAGCATACCTCTTAGCACATCTAACTTCTGAGACCCGTGAGACCAAAATGTCCTTTGCCTCATTGCATGTCAATCCCAAAGAACAGCAAGTACAACGAGGAAAAACATGGCAAACTGGACTCAAGCATTTTGAAAGGCAGTTTGAAATTTGTGGGCTCTTACCAGCTACATGATTGTTTTATTATTTTCAGAAAAAGACTATGCTATCAGATCTGTTATTTAAAGAGAGACAGCAGGTACCTCTCTTTAAGTACTGCACGTACTGTAGGACGAATGCTCCCTTGCGTAGGTAGCTGCAAGCTGCACAGTAAAATGAGGTCATGCTACCCAAAACAGGCAGAGGATTTCATAATGCAAAAAGGTATTTTGTAGTTTCTCCCCTTTTTAGACAGGAACACATCCAAGACTGCAAGTTATAAATATAGTGGTGACAGCACCAAGCCTGCCAGAGTCCAGTAAGCTTTCGGACAATACTGTTCAGGCACACGGTATGATTCTTGGGGTGTCCTGTGCAGAGCCAGGAGTTGGGCTCAATGAGCCTGACTGGTCCCTTCCAACTCAGCATATTCTATGATAACTCACTAATGCTTTTGGTTCTGCTAATGACTGGCCCACAATGCAAAGCCAGGATGACTTGCTACTTTGCCCTTTTACAGTGGCCTACTCAGACCTTCTATACAGACTCCAAACTGACATTCACACACCAGTTAAGGAAAACTGCAAAAAGAAGTAATCACTGCAGGACAGTAACTTCAATGAAGACAAAAACATCTTTTTGCTGGTAAAGTGGACTGTAACACTCCTGCTGCAGGAGGAGTTCTGCTGTCATGCTCTCACAGTAGCAGCTTCACCTCATTCACCATCAGTCAGACACACAAGCAGCCAGTCTCGTTTGTGGACTTTTACAGACTGTGCAGACAGGGGGGACGGAGATGGTGTCCATTTTACACCCAGCCGTCTGCTGCCAGAGGCCATCTACTTAGCTTGTAGCTTGATTTAGTCCAGCTCTGCACACTCCCTAGTGGAACTTTGAAGACAGGAGTATTTTCCCCCTTTTTTAAATGAAAGCAGTAGTTACAGAGGAGAGAGCAGAATAAATGTCAGCATAAAGAGGATCATCATAAAGTTGACTCTGGAGATTAAAGGCAGCTTTATATCCACACCAATTCTTAAACAACAGATATTACTCATAAAGGTGAAAATCGGTTTGCAAATCCAGATGCCAAAATTTGTGTGCTTTCAGCCTGACAAGTTCTAGACTGAAGGAGTGGGGTGGGGGAGGGGGAATAACCAAAATCCCTGCTCACTTTTCAGCATGAGAAAGGAATTATTATTGGGTCTACATTCACAGCTGAGCAAACAGGCATTTCTATCAGCTGCTGTCTTGTACATCCCTTTCAAATTTTAACAATAAATCCACGAAAGCACTCTTTGTCGCTGCTTAAATGCTCCCTAAACTAGATCCTGGGTCTAATCCTCACCTGGTTCAAAGAGAAAACATACAGTTCCTCCAAGCTACCAGAGACCTGCCCAGTCAGCTGAGGACCTGGCACACCACACATACATATGACCATTAATTAAATGAAAGCTGGGAGACATGGACAACTCCAGCACCTTCCAAAGATGTGCAATCCAGCATCCCATAGAGATGCACCAGTGGTGAAGATAAAAACCAACTGATGAAAGCAGCCACAGTGCTATTTCTGAAACAACCAACTCCACATTTAATTGAGTCCCTCAGGTTTTCAAACTGATGTAGCAATGGGGAGACAGAGAGGCAGCTGAAAAGCCTGGGGACATTCTCCTTCAGGGACAGGGACACATAAGGATTTAAGAAAACAGGTAAGAGGATAAAATCAGCTGACAAGAAAGGCTCGGACTTCTATCTAAGCCAAACCCATACTGTTCTTCCACTCCACAATGCCCTCCACAAAAAAACCCAAAAGAAAGGTAAGGAAGGGACTACTTAGGGATTAGTAAACCTAGTTAGGAACCAAGGATTTATCAAGTAAATCTCAGAAAGAGGTAACAGGAACTATGGCAGAAGGAACAGTTGCAGGTAGCTCAGCAGAGTGCTTGGTACAGAGAAGCACAGAAAATGCAACTGGACTCATTCCAGCAGACCACATAGATATGTTATTTGAGCAGCTGCAAAATGCTCACTATTAAAGCAGCATTTAAACAACAAAAAGAAAACCCCAACCAACCAAGCAAACAGCCGACCAAACAACCAACATAGCAACCAACCAACAAAAAAGTATCCTGAATGACTGTTTGAGTCACTTTTTTTCATTTTGCTACTGAGCATCTTATAGTCAGAAATTTGCACCTTAACTTTTCTGTAAACAATAAGAGTAATAACCATGACCTTTGTTTATCTACTGATTCAATACTCCTCTATTCAATTACAGCAAAGCACTGTTTTGTGGATCTGTCTGCAATCAAGCTTCTGCCTTAGGGAGAACACTTTTTCACAGGCACAAATGGATATGCAGAAATAAGCAGATATACAAGCTGAATAAACATACCCTCTTATTTTAATTTTTGTTCTGCACTCTAATCTTTCTGGACATTTCTGAAGATGGAATTATTTAGAAAAAATGGAGCCATTGGAATAGAGTAACATAACTGACTTTTCAGATTTTTTTAACTGAGGCAAAAAAAAATCTACAATCTGTTGGATATAATCGCATAATTTTCTACATGTCTTGATAACTAAATGCTGACATAACACTTTCAGTCCTACAAAAGCATAAACATCATTTTTTTAATAAAAAGGCAGCTACTTGAAAATTAACATGCCCAATCATTTACAAGCTAAAGAAAGATGCATGCTGATGTAAATCTACCTCCTCCCCATCATAATAATTTTCATTATTGGTTATAAAACCATTTTGTCTAAAATGGAGTGTAACAGAACGAAGTAGGTCTATAACTGTGGTGATTACTCCACCTCTTAACATGGTCATCTTAAATGCTCTTTCCATTTCCAAAGGGTTTCACCTTGTGGAACTCGTATCGTACCTGCTATCTGTTACTATCTGTGGTTTTGATGCAGCAATGTGCATCAAAACTACAGACAGTCTGAGCATAATAGATTATACTGGATCCACTCTACTGCATCATATTACTAAGCTGAACATCTTCACTGTTACCAGCAAAGCACAGAACACTTTTCTTCACTATCAAGTCCAGTTAGATGGTATGGCTCCTTTTTTATGTGCTTGACCAGATCATAGTCATCTTGAAACCCTGTGAAATAAACCAAGATTTTATGAAACAATGATTTTAAACTAAGATCATATGGACTTTTCATTACATATAGTAAAATGAAGGGATGTCCTCACTGAAATACTGCATAGCTTTGTATTTCATATGTTGGCTGAGGTGTGACAGGAAAAAAAATCTTAATGCCTTTGTCCTTCTCTCCATCAGTCTGCCCTATAAACTAGCACATGACGTGCCATCATTCAAATACACTGGCAGTTTTCTTAACAACTGTGGTGCAGAATAGGAATTCTCAAGACAGTGGAATGTTAGAGATGCTTTGGTCCCAGGCCTGTTTCCATGCAACCTGTAAGAGCATATACTGCCACCATGGTAGAAAACCAAAAATGTCATGTAACTAACTTGTATGGGTCGTACTAGCACTCACATTAGTCTCCTGAAAAAAATGTTTCCTCAAACATTGTAAAGAAAAAAAAAATATAGAAAACTGTCAAACAGTCAGACATCCCTTTCCATGTTAAACTACCATGTGATATGCCCTGGAGTGTTTAAAAACATTTCACATTCTTGGTGGATGTCCAGTCCCACTTTCTTATAAGAAAGCCTTCCTTTAGTTACAAGTCAGAGAAAACAATCATGAGAAAAAATACAAAGTAAATCCTGGTAAGTGGGTAAACTTTACAGCATATATGTTTAACCTAAGATGATTTTCAACCCAACAGCTGCGAGAAGCTATGCAACTCCTATTTTCCAGACTGAGGACATTTGAAAGCTGACACTATTTACTACATATCTGCACTCTCCAGCTTCTAACTTATCTTTTTCCATAATAAAATTAGTACAATATAGGCACTAAATACTCATCCTGTTCTTAAAAATCAATTTTCAATAAAATTATTTTTCTCATCAGAAGCTCATCCACAGCTGCTTGCAGAGTCCATTTAAGCCAGGAACACCCTGATTCACCCCTTGGAAAACCACCTTTAATGGCAACAAAATAACATCTCTGCTCAAAAACTACCTTTATTCTTTCTTTTACTACTGATTACAGTAGAAGAATCCTGATCACTGACATTCCTAAGACATTTTCTGCCCAGAAGCCTTTTGACTTTGTACTTGGCCCTCTATGACATTTAAACTGTTCAGCATTTTGAGTATGCTGGTTGCAGCAGCGCAAAATGCTGAATTTCCCAAAGTACAGGATAAACACTCTCCCACTTTTAACCTATTTTATTATTTCAAATGTGCTATGTAAGAACAGATGAAGGTAAAATGGCCTGATATTTTAATTTGAATGGCTACCCCGTAACCCAGTGCTATTCAGTACTACAATTCTGTAAATTAAAGCTGACCAAAAAAAAAAAACAGTTTGCATGCCCCAAAAATAAAAATCTGTATTAAAGGTATTTGTTTCCCCAAGAAACCTATATTGTACAGCTAGGCTTTACAAGCAGCATACCACAAACTAGAGAAGGTTACTAGTTAAGCAACTGAAAACAGAATTTTTAGTAACTATTGCCCCTTCTACAGCTGCAGACATAATATACTCCCCACTTTTCTATGTTATGCTTAGTTTAGCTCAAAAATTACTATGTGACTCAAAATAGCAGGAATGCACATATCACATCTAAGTTGAAACAGGAATAAAATAATAGCACCTACAAATACAAAAATCCTGACATACTGAGGATCTTATTTCACCAAATAAAAACAAGATTTACTAAATTGGTACGTTTTAAATAGAAAGCATTTTCTAAATGCTTTCCATGTTGCATTTAATATAATTAATGTTTACATACTCATTAAAATGTGAACATTTGCAGAGAAGCAATACTTTCATTTAAGGTTCTTTCTCAAAGGCAGCTGTCCACATCAGGAAAAATGGCATTGTGGTAAACATTCACCTCTTCTTTAAAAAAAGAAAATCAAATATATAAAACAAAGCTGTAAATAAATACCTCTAAACCATGGAAGTATCTACACAAGACTGTGTCTTTACTCAGTACAAAAATGGTTCAAAATTGAGTACTATCCTTCCAAAGAAATTAAACTGGTTTGAAGAACCCGTTTTCTGCTGCCAGAAAACAGCAATAAGCCTTTCTTTAAAAGGTAGTTTAAATTATAACCATGAAACATTATTAAATATTTTATTTGAATTAAGGTTTCTTGCTTGCTGATTTAAACTAAGACCAAGTCAGCAATCCAAATAATTCTAATTCTAATCAACCTATCTGCAATAAGACAGCTCTACAGGTCTACAGCATGTCAAGATTATTCCATAATAAGTTGATAGTAACAAGTAGTTCATAGTTATTTTTTCCACCATATTTATTTTGATCCAAAAAAAGAAATACTTGCACCACACAGAAGAGTGATTTAGGCTGATGGATAGAATAATCACAAAGTTAACAGTTCCTAAGGAAGGGACCATGACAACTCTGCTAATGGTTTTAAGCCTAAAAAAAATTCATGGTTTATACTGGTAGCTGCCACTTTCAAGATAACTGAAAGAGAAAAGATTGCTGTACTGTTTAATACTATTTAGGAAAGCTAAAGGACAAGACACTCAGTAAAACCATTAACTTTTTTATTTTTTTCTGTTTACATGGTTTTGGAGACTAGCTTTGACTGCTGTTGTTGCTCAGGGGCTGTATGGAACCAGGAATTCCTTGCAGGGGAAGCCAGATAGTTAATTCTCTAGCATATCTTTATAATTATTAGTCATATTAGTCATTAACTAAAGGTAGCAAAGGAACAGATCTTTGCTAGTACTTGTTTTAAATTCTGAATCTTATAAAAGGTTTTAGTCCATCCTGGCCATTTGTGTTCATCTGAATGACTCACTCTCTACATTTCTGGCTGCATTTAACCTCTGTCTGGACTTTCAGTATTTCTAAAACGTAATGCAAGAAGATCTGCCTCAAGACAGACTTTTTGCTGATGCAGGGGGTTTACTAAACAACTTCTGGAATGCCATTGGACATAGCAAAACTGACCTTTAAGGAAGAGCATGGGTCAAACTCTGAGACAAAATTGCCCTTTCTCCTTCAATATATGAGTGCAACAGTTGAGATCTGGTCACGTTGTAGTTTAGACTATTTCCCAGAGAAGCTACTAGACAAAAAGCTCTGAGCTGTTGGCAAGAAAGACGCCAGGTAAAAGATACAGAAATTCTGCTATACCCTTTTCTTCCTAGAATTGTAATGAAAGCCCGTCTTCCAATATTAAATGAAAAACGTATCCACATGGAGGTGTAATTTCTGTCAATTTCTGAACCTGACTGGCTTCATCTATCTATTGACTCCAGAAATATTGCGGATGATGAGGAGGAGAGATTACCCCCAACACTGATACTGCAATTTGTAGAAGAATCCTTCTTTTCCTCTTGTTTTAAATATAAAGCTTTTAAAATCCAAATGCTTATCCTTCTAGCAGTGGCAACATACTACTAAAAAATTAGTGCTGATGAAAAGCCTTCCAACTTTTTGTGCTTTTATATGCAGTGCCTAGAAAATTCTTGACGAGTTTCTGCCATGTTTAAAGAAAACGATATATACAAAAGGACAGATGAACTATGAAAAGCAAATGACTGAAAGGGCATGTATTAGAGGATAAGAGCCTTCTGAATGCTCTTCAATGTTTTATTTTTAATGATGGTTCTCCTGCACTTCAAAGCATGTTACACTGAGCACACTGAAATCTGATGTTGTTACAGGATAAGGCTTGCTGAAATTTGGCTCTGGGTTCTGAAACGTAGTTACTAATGTTTTTTTCCAAAGATTCCAACAGTTCAGACTGTGACAAACCACAGACAGATGAAGACAACAGAGAAAACTGAAAGATGAGAGGGAGAGTATGAACGTGTGCCCCTCTGTGCAGAAATGAGTGAATGCTGGAGCCTCAGCACAGTGGAGTCCTACAGCCAGAACAGCTACATCTGACAGCACTGGCTTGGATAGTGACCAATATTTCTTCACATAAAGCAGCATCACACACTGGCAACCATAGCAGAACAGCACTAAACACTGGTATTTCTGTCATTCACATGAAAAGAATGAAATATTCTAATGAGGTATATATCTCTGGTGTTTCCCTTCCTTGTGCCTCCCTACCTTCTGAAAAGCTGCCCAAATCTTTTGCAAATTAACTTATTTTAAAGCAATCAGCCTAGGCAGGTGTCCAAACTGGTAAAACATACCATACCAACAAAACGTGCCAACAAATTGTATTTTTCTCTTCAGATGCTTCCACCACTTCTCAATATCTTTTAAAAATATAACTGCTGCATAACTTGAATAGCAGGCAGCTATTTCTGACTCATTTATTTTTATACCTTTTTTTTAACCCATATACTTTTCTGGAGGCATTGAAAACCAAGATTTGATCAGTTATTTCACCTACAGCCTTAAGAGACTGAAAACATCTCAAAGGAAGAATTAAGTATGTTACAAGACTGTGTTTGTATCTCCTATTTGTGCTGGAACAGGTAATGGTATTCATTACGTACTGTAGATTTCTATACAGAAATGAAGTACCATACTAGTAAGAATGAATGTCACACAAATATCATTCAGGAATACATTTTTTTTGGTACACTGTTAAGATTTATTATAAACAATACTTTATAGAGTAACAACATTTTCAGACACTAAACTGCTTGACTGGTATGAAAATAAAAGTGCAACATCTGCACCAACAGAACAGACATGCAAATAATAGAGAGAGCAGTGAAACTTACTTTGCATGTAATGTTGCCTTGAGCAGTAACACACAAGTATTATTAGGAAAAAGCACAATTTCATATGGACAGAGATCAGAGCCCCAAAATTATTTTAAGGCTGAAATCAGGCCTCAAAGCTGTAACTTACTACCACCCAAACTAAACAATTCTATGATTCTATTAAAGACAGTACATCTAAGAATGCGGGAGAATAACTTCTAATCATTTGCTATTGTCTCATTTTGTGATTATAATCAGGTATGGACCCCAAGTAATAAATCCTTAAGTCTGCAGAAACAACTGTGTTTTCAAAAAAAATTACTAATAACAGAAAGATAATAAAAAAATCTAGGCAGATTGTGCAAGAATTTGTAGAGCACACGCACATACAAAAACATTCTCCAGACATTCTGTATACTTTTTTCTACACGGTGGGTCATGGGTTTAATGCAATTAAAAATTCTCTTGAGGAGTCTCAACATAAGAAAAACTTCACCCATTCTTTTCACACACATTGAAAAATCTCTGTTGGCACAAAACCCACATACAAAATCAGCAGTTACCTCATCACAAAACCTCTCTTCATTATGCTAATGTTTCAATCATAAGAAAAACACCCTGATGTGAGAAATAGTGACATCTCAGTGAGACAGGACAAAGTACAGCGAACTGCAGATCTTTGATCTGGCTGAAAGAGCTCTGCATTCTGATGAGAATTTTTGCTGGGATCCTAGGAGATGAAAGGATTTTTTTAAAGCCTGACAGTTAACAGAAGGGGGGAGGTATTCAGATGAGAACAAAAAGAGGAGCACTGAAAGCGGATGACATCATGCCTCAAACTGGCCTTTACCATCTTACTGACATGTTCCACAATAGCAGCTTCCACACAGCTATTCCTGAGTTCAAGATCCTCTGTGGAGACAGTATGGCTGGAGATCCTATGCTTTAAAAGCACAGAAAATTGAAATAGGTCTAAATATAACACATATATTTTATTTTGGGATCCTAAATGTGTTATGGTAATGGTCCAGAATACTACTTTTTGAAACTACATTCTGCCTCACATTACAGATGGAAAGTCTCCAGTCTACAAAGCTAACAATTACAAGATCTGCCACTCCCATCTCCAGGAAAATCCCATGCTGCAAGCATGGAAATGCCATTACTTTCCTCTGATTGTTCCCACAGGCACTTTGCCTTTTGTATCAGGAACATCTTCCAACCTTGTAGGGGCCTTGGAACTGATTACCTTTCCCCTCAGGTTTCCAGAGGCCCCAAACACTACGGAGAGGTACCAATTTTCCCTCTTTATGCTCTACAAGCAACTAAGAGGAAAACCACAGGACTTTGGGAGCATTCAGATTATGTTCAGTCAAATGCACAAACAGTCAACTTACCATGTACACACCATGTACACAACACTTGTTTGCAATAGACTTCTATACTTCAGAAGACATAAAATGCAAAAAACAGACACAAAACCAGTTTTTCTCTGATACTGCTTTTCTCCTGTTCAGAAGTTTCCTCTACTTAAATAAAAGAAAAATTGTACTTGGAATTTTCTCATTAAGGCAGAAAAAGAGAGATTTCCTATCAAAGCTTCTCTGCTTCTTAACTTTCCCTCTCTACACCCCTCATTTATGTTTCATGGTGAGGCCATTTACATGGGACATTTCTGTGTGTCAAACATCCTCACAGCTGCAAAGACCTATCTTTATAAAAATGTCTTTCATTTTACCTCCAGCCTAAGTGCAAACTGTAAAGACCAACTAAAGTATCATGCAAATACCTGTATCTCCTATACCCTAAGCTAGAACGCATATTTTCACTTGACAGAGAAAATTCTGTTAAAATTAGGATTTTTACATGCTGTTTCACTACCTGAATACACATCCATTTTGAGAATAGTTTGGAATGAAGTCTCCCTGAAAACTGATGCTAATACCACCAAAAGACAGCATTTTGCAACACCAAAACAAAGCACCATCACAGGGACACAAAGAAGAAAAATTTCAGCCAGAGCATGTCCAAGAAGACATGTGACACATCAATACTTTTCTATTCTCCCCATATGGACGACTAAAATCTGAATCAATGGCAAATTATTATATTTGATACGCACACAGCTATACTCTCACCAGCCACAGTGGAATTCTATCTTAGGAAAATTGTAAATAACCATGATTACTGTTGAACTGTAATTCTCTCTACTAGAAGGTGTTCTTAAGGATAGAAATCCTGTGTTATAAACTGAGGTACTAACCAAGTCCATATTAAGACTAAGAATGTTATTTACTTGTTAGAGACTCCCATGATATTCTCTCCCTCTTACTATATATAATTTTTTATGCTCCTAAGTTTTTGTCACTCTTTCTGAACTTCTTTTTTCAAGAAGAAAGAATCTGTAAGATACATTACAGACACCTTACTGTCTGGATTTTATCTGTACAATTTTGAGACTTAGCAATTAAAACTACCCCACTTTCCTTTGTATGTCAGGGAAGTCAAAGGTCCCTTGAAATCCCTGACCCTAGAGGGCCTGACTCCATCAGACAGAAAGTAAGGACGTGTGGCATAATAAAACACATTCAAGAATGTTACTAAAAGGTACTAGAGGGCTCTCATGGCTTTACCTTCTTCTGTTTTCATCTCTGCTGTTGCAAGATGGAAAACTGATTTCTGTCTACAGATTCTGGTAAGACCAGTGAAATCTTGATCAAAAGGAATGAAAATGCCACTAACCTGCCCTCTGTGAGTGAGTCTTCTTCCTACTTTTATTTTTAAACTACAGGATATTGCTAGTATTGACCCATTTCTATTGTTTCCATATTGAAGTTCCAAGGTTCGGATACAGTCCCAGTAGTACCACAGAATCAGTATAATGCAGTCACATACTTAAAACAGTGCATACACTTAAACCAGCTATCCAGAAAACACCTTAACTAAAAAAAACCCAATCATTATTATTTATAAATAACTACCTGGCATTATTTGTAAGGATGCTCCCTCATGCGCTTTGACAGGATGTGTTAGTTTTTCCATCAAAAAACTTAGTTCTCAAAATGTGTGTGCAACTGTCTTAAAATTTATTCTAGTGATCAGCAATAATTGCTACCCTCTCAAAGTCAATACTGAGAGGTATTGACTTGAAGCAAACAAGTATTCAACCTGACACTACCAGAAAACTTGTACACTTCAATCAACACAAAAATAGTTGCCAAAAAATGTAACAACCCATGTATAGAGTGAACTACACAGCTCATCTGGGAAACATACAAGTACTACGGGGATAATATATTTCCTTCACCCTTGACTTGACAATTACCACAGTATGCCCATTTTCATTCTTCTGTGTTCTAAGGAAACAAGCTTCCTTGAGTCCTACACTTAGACATCTCCAAATATCATGTAGCCAATTCAGATAAATAATGATTCAGAGACCAAAAAAAAAGTACTGAAAGGAAAAACTGTGAACAAACACGACTATTTATATTTTCAGCATCTTTAACATAAACCAAAGCTGCAGGTTGCATTAGCTGTTAGCTCAGTATCTCAGATTAACATGTTTGACAGGAGACAATGCCAGAGGTCCAGAGAAGGGCAGCCATAACCATGGAGAAGTTGGCAAGAAAGCCCTTGGCTGTGAGTTGTAAGACAAGTAGATGCGCATACTTTGCAAGAGAGAAATCAAAAGCCAAGGAGCTGGAAAGCCAGTCTTCAAAGGACAAGACTTCATGGTATTTACTCGTATGACTTAAAGTTCATGTTGAGGGGAAATTATGCTTACTTGTAAAGGTAGTATTCAGCTTGATCCACTTCTTCTCGTGAAGAAATGTTGTCAACAAACTGATTAAAAATAAGAAGTAAAAGCTTAAAAAAGGAGTACTCACTTGAAGCATATTAGAAGAAAATAACAAATAACAAAATACAATTGTCTGGCACATTTAGCTATCTGACAGTACTGGAATTCTTCATATCTCTGCTCGCTCCTAATTCTGGTTTCTTCTAGACTGCTAAAACTCCAATCTTTTTAAACTGAGAACTCCCTTCTTTAATTCTGAGAAATTGAAATATGCATCTTGAAATTGAATATGCATCTTGAAAGATATCTGAGGATTAAACACATATAGCTCAGTACCCTGTATTTTTGCTGTTCCTTTAAATCTTTGCTCTTTAAGCATACCCTTTATTTAAGTATATGAATGTTCCTCCCATTTTTGCAACAATTTTGAGAGAGCTTTGACATGCCTCATTGCTTTCTCAAAAAAATAATATTTACCTATATTTTGCCTGTTGTGCCTACTCATAGTACATATTGTGAAGCACAGGGACAGCAAAATTTTGTGTTTCACTATACTTAAAAACAATGGTAAGAAAAAAAATCACCCTCCCATGCTAAACTGCAAAATGATCCCCTCATTTACAATCCTGTCTTCTTACAGAACTCCCAGTGCTATCAATTACTTCGATACAAGCCAAGATTTATCTTATGGTAACAGTGAATCCTGTTTTCCTGTACATTTTACTAACATAAGTATAAAGGTGCTGGAACACTACAGAATCTTAATAATATAATATCTTTAGTTCAGAAGAAACAAACATGTTCTCAAGGCCAGTGCTTCTCTTTACCCTAAGCCTAATCTAAAAATAATTCAGCTGACTGGTATTTGGTCTCCCATTCCTTCATTCTCTTTGCATGCTGTATATGTAGAGATCTCATCTTCAGAGCAAGGCAATAGCATGCCTGTGTACTTTACCTACATTCCAGAAAATAAGAATCTGGTGTTAACTTCAGGTACTGGAAAGTGGGGCTGTTTGACAATCTGAAAATGCTATTTCTCCAGGGAGGTAAGCCCAAAGCAGGAAATGATTAAATCTGATTCATAAAAATGAGAGGAACACCTACTTCCCTCATGGACACCATCCCAGAAGCAATGGTCAAGAATGCTTGATCTGTGTAAATGCTTGCTCTCGTAACTGAACAAATCATTCTGTGACTCCTCAGTTAGTGGTGCAAATTATCCTAATTAGTGGTATTAAAGAGATAACTCAGCTTCTCTGGGTAATTTTGAAGACTGAAATTAGTTTCTTGTTTTGTTTTTTAAACAAACAACTTCTTTATTCTCCTTCTTCATTACAAACACTCATTTACACACGGAATTTAAAAACACATTATCTCTGCTTTTCCTCCCCTTTTCCATATCCAGAGGATGGAACTGGCTACTCTTCCCAGTAAAAATAACGGCTTTGCTTAACCCATGTCAGCATTTGCTCTGCCTCAGTCCGCTGCAGTGAAAGAAAGCTATAAAAGCAAAATATATCTACCTCCACCTCACTCTAAAAGAAGACTGGAACTGGAAGAAGATAGACAGTGCAGTGTACTAATTCAACTCACTCCCTTAACAGCCTAGGGTCTTATGCACTGCCTGAGGAGGTTTTAAAGCTTTCACAAAGAAACCATAGGAAGGCAGGAAACACATATTAGGGAAATACACAATCCAATAACAGTGAGGCCCAATTCTACTGAGGAAAAAAATCTGTTTTGAAGACCCTATGATCTGCGTACTAACTAATGAGTACAAAGTATCAATAAAACAGCTTTATACAGCAATTTAATAGTATAACAAGACATTTATGATCCTGGAACTCCTAACAGAAGTGGTATCATTTATCACCTCTCAGCTCACTTCACTACACAAGCATTCCACAGTACTTCTACCAGTTTATGATTGGGATTTATTTCCTTACCCGGGCTACTGTCAAAGAGCTGACAGGCAGTTTTCTTTCATAGGTTCTGTCCATTAAGTGGGCTAAGTCAGCTGGAGAAAGCAGAAAAAGTAAGTGTTTAATCAACTGGCATAACAGGAAAATCTGCAAAGCCATCATATAACCTACAATACAACCTACGTCCATGAAATCAAATTCCATGTTCTTAACATTTCTATTTTAAAACTGTATGGAAATAGTACTTTCAAATATGGTTGAACACTTTAACAGAAAATAATGCATGAGAAAATTCTCAACATGACAATCCTAACTTTCTAGAAAAAAAAGGGTAAAAAAACCTACTCTATAAAGTGCTGGATGAAATTGGTATAATTAATATAAGTCACCTAAAACAAAAAATTAGCAGGTGTCCTTAAAATCCCCACTTGCTTTCAAGCTTAGCATCTGCTGGACAGTGCTTTAGGCATGGATCTTTATTTTACAGTAAAACAATGAGACACAGAAACATGTAGTACCATAGTGATAAACCTTACAGACACAAACAGCAATCCAAAGAAATCCTGTCAATCAAATGAGGCACTGTGCCAGTAACTAAGTAGCTTTATAGCATTCTGCTTCAGCAGTGATATAACAATATTCATCTGACCATGCAGGAACTGAAACTTCTGACTGTCAAACAGGCAGCCAGCCATTGCATTTAATGAATTAATTGGAAGCTAAATTAATTTAATTTGGAGTTTTAGCTTTGTACTGTTCCTGGAAAATAAAGGTTATTCAGAAAAAGGAAGCTGCTCAACATATGCTTAATGAGATCTGTTTGACCCTGAACTGACAATATCAAATCTATAAGCTTTAGAGACTTCAACCATGCTCTTTCTTGCTATTCTCCTCCATTGTGAGGACCAGAAATCTAACACATTCCCTCTGCAACATTTGAACTTGCTTCCTCCTTTGCAGCTGTTACTCAGTGAGTCACTCCTTTTATACCTCTCAGTAAAGCCCACTGGCCATCCTTGGCCAGCTGATCAGCTGGTTCGTTTTACAATTAGTTTTCTGAAAAAGTCAATCTGCTTCCACACCTCTCAGTGAAATGTGAGATAAGCAGAAATTGCAGCACTACATCAGAACAGACTAACCCTTCTACTCCTGCAAAGCTGTCAGGGGCAAGAAATAGCACTGCATCAGTAACATGCTCTGTCTCTGAGGGACGCTGTCCACAAAACAAGTGATATTCCTATTTATTACTTTTAAAACACCTGTACCACAGTCAACACTGGAGAGTACAGTTTTAACAGAACAAACGACATCCATTATAGGTAATCTGTCAAATTACAGCACATGGATGAAGTTTTCAGTAAAATGACAGAGCCCTGACTTAGAAGAAAACAATTGACTCCTAGTCTGTACAATGCTGTTGTCTGCCACATAACAGTATTCCTCGTTTACTTAACAGCTTTCCTCCTGAAGAGTTCTTCAAAAACAAAATCAGCATTTATCTCCTGGCTGAGGAAAGGCAAATTTACCACGACCATGAAAGCAAAGAGAAATTTGCGACAAAGTTAGTAAGGCCAGTATCAGCTTCTACAAAAGACAGCACAAGACATTAAAGTGATGTGGGCTATCAAGGCCATGCTATACAAGATACCCACTAAAAAAAATGCAATTTTTTTAATGGTAAAGAAATTTATATGGGAATATCCTTACAAGAAGTGTCTGTAAGTGCCTGTAACACTGACTCTGTATTACGCATCTCTCCAGAAGTCACAAAGGTCATGATGAAGCACATGGGTAAAGGCACATGGAGCATTCCCAGTAGTGCTAGAATTTAGAGAGAAGGGATGCTGTGACCAACTCAGCTTATCCAAGTCAAAGCACCAGGTAGGTCCTTGCCTAAATGAAGTCAACTGTCATTCACCATTCTTAATCTCCTTTTTGAGACAGCTGGAAAGAAATGTTTTCTCCAAAATCTGTTATCTTTGATGATACAGCAATGTGGACCTGAGACTCAGAGTTCATTTATCTATTCCAGAACTGGTTTTGTTATGCATACCCTCCCAAAGCTCGAAGGTGATCCCTATGACCACTCTGGGCCACACTCATGCCCTGAGCTGAGCATTTCTTTTGTCTAGGTGCTCATGAAGATGAAGAGCCTACTCTAGAAAACACTGACTACTTTAGTAGAATATAAACCAAATTAATACAATGCCATGAATACAAGATCAAAACACTGTTAGCCATTATACAACAGCATCCTCTGAGAGATTTCACACATAGAATTTTAATGGCTGACCTTTATTGCTGCCTACAAAGCTGAAACTCTCCATCAGATTTACAGTATGGAAAGCACTTACCTATGAACTCCATATAAACATTAAACACTTATCTATCATCTCCAGTGTAAGAGTCATAACAAATGGGCTGATTAAATCTAAAACAATAGCAGACAAATGAAGATAATGGAAAATTTAGCTTTGTTTTCAGACAAGTTGCAGTTTCTGCAGTAATATCATTACAGGAATTAATTGCAATGAGTAATTATTTCCTAGCTTGTTTTCTCTGAGGAACATCTAAAACCAGACTTTTTTCCTCAAATTCATAATTTGAAATAATTCAGCCACCTTTTGTAAATCAAGTTTGCTCCTTAAGTTGCTATTCAATAATCAAGATTGAAGTTTCTTCTTAGTTAAAGCATCCTGACAGCAGTACTAGAATGCAAGCATGTGAATGCCCACATCTCCTAGCGTTGCTGACAATAAAACCTGAGTGCTTAAACTGTCTATAAACCAAGCCAATATTTCAATGGCCAAATCAGAATCTTATGCACATTTTAACAGATACATACTGCAAATGCCTTTGTCTGGCTCATAAAAAAAAAACCACTAGTCTGTACAATCTCTCATATATGCACCCTAAAAATACATTTCTACAAGATTAACTCCATAAATTTAGTTTCTCTAAAAATATATTACTGCATGTTCAAGAATTAATGAAATTAATGAAACAAGCCATAAATGTAAGATTAGGTCATTTAATTTCAGGCCATGACTTCACAAGGGTCTCTATAACACTGGTATATGAGACATCACGTTCACTTTTATTTTCATTTGTCCATAGAAACTTAATATCTTGTTGCCTGCAACAGGGTGGTTCAGGACAATGACTCAGAAAATACTGACCCTCACATTCCAAGTCAGTGGATATGACTTCTAATACTAGTTTGGTGGCCAAGGAAATCATCATAGTTTCATGTTGGTTTCACAGTGTGTACCTATCCACAGAATGTAGCCATATTAAAAAGCAGCATATTATCATTATGGAGAACATTTGGTCACCATGTAAGGTCACTTTTATTCTACTTATGCCCTCATATTCTTAGAAGTGGTTCACTCAAGACAGTGGTCTGATCCAGTGGTGGAAAATGATGATACAACTGAGATGCAAAGTTTACCTGTCCTGGGAGTGACGGGCAGAGCTAATACCTTAATTCACAGGCCAACACTGGTACTAAAAAGAAAGCCTTGTTTTATTTTAAAGACTCAACTAAAATATAAAGGCCGAGGCAAGTATTTTGCCTTACAAATTTATTTGTTCCACATTTATCTCTATTTCCACATAACTGGAAAGAACAACGGCTTTGTACTGACAAGGCTTTGAAGGGAAATTATTCATGTCTTTAGGACAGCACTGCCACCTGGTGTTGCAGATGAGCCAATTTAGGTCCTGTGAATCTTTCTAACAAAAAAATGAAATTTCCTACCCCACCTGCATTCTGCCATCCCCTGTGATTCTGGTTTCCTTTGTACTTCATTTTTATTATATGGAATCCAAATTACTTCTAGGCAGCCATCTTCCTACCAACAAGCAATTTTCAAATTCCAAATTAACGCATTTTCAATCTTCTTGAACAAAAGCATTTTGGTACACAAAATACAGTCTTGCTCTTTCCCATACATTTTTCAACAGTGAAGTTTGCGAAACTCATCCATACCTGGATTCTAAACTGAGGTTACAGTGAAGACAATAAAGCATGTCTTACACGGACACAGTAAATGAGCCTATGTCTGGGATAGCACATCACTGCAGCAGAGAAATGGAAATTACTTGAAATAAAAAAATACTTCTTTTGCCCTTAAAAGTATCTTCACAACATAATTTTGCGTAACAACAGTTCTAAAACAATGTCTGAAACACAGAAATAAAAGAGCATTTCCTCAACACAAGGAACTCACTCTAGCTATAATCACCAGTTAGTACAGACAAAACTGTATGTACAACCAGACAATTGACAGCTACAGAGCAGACGTCTGCAGGGCTGTCTCCTCTCTGAAAATGCTAATACAGCTGACACCGTGCTAACTTGTTTTCTTTTTTCTGCGAACACAAAATGAAAATGCAAAGCAGTTCTTTGAAAATCATGGAATAGACATCTGCTCTGGCTCAAGACCATCAGCAGAGGAGCAGCAAGAACTGTGCCTGCCAAACAGACACAGAAGGTCTTGCCAGGCCTGGAGAAAGCCAAACATGGACTGTACCAGCACCAGCACAACGTTTTTTTTCTACAGTGGATTTCTATTGGCTATGACACTTGCCAAAATAAGAACTCATTTTCACCTGGAGGTGTGACTAGTTCAAATGCATCACAGGGCACAAATCTGTGGCTCCAGCCCAAAATACATGGCATGAGCAGTCCTATTGACAGCAAAGTGTAACAAGGTATTAACAGTCTCTGCAGGATCCAAGCTACATAAATAAGGACCCGCTGGCTGTTTCTCATCCATGTAGAGCCTAATTCCCACCTAAATGCTCATAGGCAAATAAAGGAAAAAAATTAGTGCATAAAAACCAGACTGGTTATTTTGTCTGTCCTCCTGCCTGACAAAAGCCCCTGAATTTCAGCTGATGATTCTTCTTACAGCCTCATAAACTGTGTTGCAAATAACAACCACAGTTCAGGGGCCCAGTAATGAAAACAGACTATAAATTATGGAGTCTCCAAATTTATGGTACAAAACAAAATTAAAAAAAAAAAAATCTATCTTTAATATGGAAAAATGCTTTACAAGATGCTTTGTCTTTAATGTAGTAACCAAAAAGACAGTGGAATGTCATTTCAAATGTAAGACAGACAAATAATTTAGCTATAAAATTTGCACGGCAGATCTCAGTACCATGTGTAGATACAGTTTGACATATAACTTCTTGAAAATAGGAAGTTTAGCTTCATTCCCCCCTCTTCCTAAAAAAAGTTTATAATTCAAGATGAAACTGATGAAACTGCAAAACCTTGAAGAAAATTTTCTATTTAAAAAAGCCTTTAAATATGATTGTCCTGTAATACTTCTAGAATAGCTTTTTTTTCACACTGCAGTACTGTTAAAACAATGTCAATGAAGACATCAGTCAGAGACAGTCACACACTTTGGATTTTGTGAAAGAAAAAAATTAGCTAGTAGAAACTGAACATTAAGTAAACAGGCAAATTCTAACTTGTTTCTGTACTACGGCTTTGAATACATTTGACAAATTTTTAAGATGTTGAGTGCTTTTTGATATAGAAGCCCAGAAGCATATTGTTTCATACCCTTTTTTATTTTGAAGGTCTTACAGATGGCAAGGTAACCAAAAATGAGCTCAGGCTGCAATTAATTAGACAAAGTGGAGACAAGAAACCAACTTTTCTCACCCAGGCTATGCTCCTCTTTTTTCCTCTTATCCCATTTTGAGCTATCCACATAGGCTGAAGAAAGAAGAGATCTTCGACCTAATGAAGAGAGAAAACCTATTGAAGCTGGGTTGCTTACACAGCTCTACACAAACATTTTATTAGGTACTACCTTCTTTTGTCATATTTGCTAAGTGGAATGCATTAACTGTCTTTACGTCAGTAACTACTAATCTAACAATTCAGATTCTTTATATGTGAATCAACTATTACATTGTAATATTTAAAACTGAAAAGCTTTCCCCAAAAGTTTTTTTTTTAAGCATGAAACATGTATTTCCAAACCTAAACTCCATATTCAAGAAAATATCAAATTTGTAAAGGTAGAAAAAACCCTCAACAATAAAAGCAACTTCTTTGTGCCCACAGACCTTTTTCATCAAATGTTAGCAATTAGCTAAATGTAGGTTAAAAACACAAGCAAAAAGAAAAAAAAAACCCCACACAAACATGCTTTTCTGCTGTTGCTGAATGGCTATTTCCACTACAAAGGCATGTCTCACTGAAAATATTTTCATTTTTACAATCGCCAATCTTCCATCTCCCATGAACTGCAGACTCACAAAAATATTTGTGAAAGCTCTTTCCAAACACTCTTTGTACCACAAAAACTGCTCAAGATGCTGTGTTAGCTTTTGAAACAAAATAGAAAATGCTTCAGCTGGAAGAATTTGTGTATCAGTCATAGATGATAAGGTCTTGAAAATGCATGAGGAATACCTGGATAAAACTCGTTGAAGGAAGATACAGAAATACATGCAGAAGGTCGCAGGAATTAACATTATGAAATAAGAATATTTTAAAAATAGATACTACAATACTATACAGAAGTCTTAGCAACTACTTCAAAACCTTCATCTAAACATCTAACTGCTAGCACTAAAAAGTTTCGTTTTGGTTGTGAAACAATTTTTCCTTCTTATCACCTTTCTGACACACAATTATACCCACACATCCTGCACTGAACACCTCATGAAACTACCATCAAAAAGATTCAGAACACAGAATTCCACAGTTAGACTTCAAAATTATGTACAAGACTTGACCAACAGTTAGAAAATAATAATAACTTTAAAAGGTATTTCTGGTTGGTTGGTGGCACTTCCTTTAGCAGTCTTTTTCCTTATGTTGATAGAAGAGGCACACAAAAGATTCAGGAGTTTTGGTGTGGCAGGTTTGGGGTCTTTTATTGCCGGTTTTTTCCTTCAGCATAAACAAAAAGTCATTCATTCATTCATTTACAGCTAGGGATGACACGAGCAAGCAGGAGGCTTTCCAGGCCTTTTCCGCAGCACAGGCCCAGCGTGTGCCAGGCCCGGAGCCAGGAGGCCCGGCCGGGCCGCGCGTCTGCAGCTACCGGGACGCAGCACGGAGACACGCGTGCTCAGCGAGGGCGGAAAGCGCAGCAGGCACCCACCGCCAGCAACTGTGCCCAGCCTTACTGGGCTCAGTTCTTCTCCAAGGCCAGCTCTTTGGCTTTTCCAAGACACCAGCCTTGGTGGCGCCTCTTTCGCCACCGGTACCAGTTTTCCTGAACACGCACTGCCGCGGGTCTGGCGGCCTGCCGTACAATTCCGCGTGGCTTGCCCTGACCCAAAAAGGCAGGTACTACCATGTCGAGCTATGAAATCGGCTCGGGAAATTACCTATTAAAAAACAAATTGCGAACAGTCTCCTGCACTACCTACTAGCCATTAAACGTCTTCTGAGCTATCTCCAAATCCACACGTGCACACAGACGAAAGCGGGAAAGGTAAGTGAAGTCCCAACGCAGCACCCCGTCCCTGCTCATGCTCCCACCGCAGCCAGCGGCAACCACGGCGGCCAGCGCCGCGCCCCCCGCCCCGCCAGCAGCGCACCGACCTGGGGCCGCGCCGAGGGCGCTCCCGCTGCAGAGCACGGCGCGCCGGAGCACAGGGGCGGCCATGGCGCCGAGGCCGGAGGAGGCGGGCAGCGGAGCGGAGGGGCTGCAAGCGCCCCGCCCCGCGGCCTCGGCCGGGAGATGGCGGCGGTGCTGGCGGGCGGCTCCGGGCGGGCAGCGCGGGAGGTGGCGCGGCGCTCGGCGGGCCGCCCGCCTGCCTCGGGCGGCTGGGGCTGCGCGCCCGCAGGTACCGCGGCTTGTGCGGCGGGGGTGGGTGCCGGGATGCCCGGGCGGGTCGCGGGGCTGCCCGCTGTCTGCGGAGCTCCGGAGTACTGCAGCTCCCGGCAGGCCCGCCCGCCGCTGCCAGCTGTGTGCCTGACGGGAGCTGTAGTTGCTGAGCGGGTGCCCCGCTCGGCGCGGGGTGTTGTGGCGGGGAGCGCCGCGGATTGTGCTGTGGTGGACAGGCCGAGCTGGCGCAGCAGAGGTGCACCCCGGGGAGAGACGGCGTCACAGAATCGGTGCAGCAATCACATAATGGCCTAGCTTGGAAGGGACCTTAAATATCATCCACTGCGAGCACCGTGCCGTGGAGACACCTCCCACTAGACCACATTGCTCAGAGCCCCATCCAGCCTGGCCCTGAGCCTGTCCAGGAATGCTAGATCCACAGCTTCTCTGAGCAAATTATTCCACTGTCTTACCACCCTCTCAGTAAAGAATTTCTTCTTCATCTCTTACCTAAACCTGTTCTCTAATCAAAGCCAATGACTCCAGTAGAAGGCCATTCCCACATGTCTTAGCAGTACATGCCCCTGCTACGTTCTGCTCCTGCTCTCTTGCAGGCCCCACTGAAAGGGTGCAGTAAGGTCACCCCAGAGGTTAGTGTTAGTCAGCATATCCCCTGCTTGCTACTGTCAGGATATGACATTAAAAAACAAACCAAAAAAAACCCAAAAAGCAAGCAAACAAACGAACAGAAAACCAACAAACAAATAAACATGCAGATTCATAAATGTGTATCTTTTCTGGGAGGATGACAGCCTTATGCATACCCTGGCATTCAGAGATAAGGAAAAAGGGGCGCATGGAAAAGAGGTATATGGCAGAGTGCTCCCCAGCCTAGGCCCTCGCAGGGTTCCTGTCCTGCTGTGCCAGCAGAGCTGAAAGTTTCGCTCAGGTTACACCTCTGTTATATCCCCCCGAGACATGGAGACCCCTCTGTCTCGAATGCCCATCCCCTTCAGGGACTGGCCATGTAGAGGGTTGCAGTGTGCCTGAAGCTAAGCAGTTTGGTTGGTTGAGTTCTCTGGGATAGTCTGCACCACCTGCACGTGCCAGCTCTCATATCCATCTCCCTCTTTTTTCCTTGGCAGTCCCTTTGGTTTTGAAACATTTCTGTAACACTGTAAGTATGTGTCTAAGGAAGCAGTACAATTAATCAAATTGAATTCAAGAAAAATAAAATTCTGCTGCCCTAATCTCTCTATTGACACTGACAACTGATTGTCCATGATATGTGATGCACTAGTCCCACCCCAGGCACCAGCATGATTTCTGCACCAGCTTTGGAGAGGCCCATGACAAGAATGGTCTTTCAGTGTTAGACCAACAGAGGTCTGTGGGAAGGAAATGGCAGTGTAATACAGGTCAATTTCATGCTGAATAAAATGTATTTGATTACCCATTGGAACTGTTTCAATTAAATTTAATGGATAAATGTGCCATTTAATGGATTTTTTTCTTCAGGTTTTATGAAGCGTGTCATTATCATGCTTCACTTGCTTTGAAAACGAGTGGTTTTATTTACATGGCCACTTACGTTTTCCTAGGGATATGCAGAATGAGAATAAACAACCTAACTCAGTTCAATACTTGCTCTTGTGCTTTCGTGGTTAGAATAATTCCTTATAAGCCAAAACCTTAAAATATTAGATTGTAACAGTGTCATCTGTTATTGTGACTCTCTGTTACTAAGCCAGTGGTTTCAAATAAAAATCCTCTGGACACCTGTTTTTGTGACAGCCAAAACTTGTCAAATAGCTTTTGCATGATGCTTGTTTTAAAGCAGCTTGCAATACAGTACAGTTAAAGTCAGCACCCAAAGTTAATTTTGACATTCAATTTTGACAGTCACACTCAGTGACTGTCTTACCTCTGATGTCTGTACAGCAACAGAACATTACTCGGTCTCCAGAGTGTTACTACAATCCAAATAATACACTTGTTGTTTTTATAAATTAAAAAAAAAAATACGTTTTCTGTGACTTCCTACTGCATTTGGAACTTCCAGAATGTTTAATTTTATAGTAGCAAGGAGAGCACTTGTGGAGTAAGCAAGTTGTGACACTAGTGAACTGTGGAAAAACAAAGGAAAACAAGACAAATCATTATAAAACTGTAAAGGAGAGAGCAGGAATTTTGTGCAGAAGCTTCTTGTACCTGGCTTAGTGGAGAGGAATGTAGCCTCTAGTTTTTCTTTTGCACATCCAATAACTAGATACTTCATCCTTGTATGCATAAGCTCTGAAAAGCTGTGACATATTATTTGGGTTATTTTATCAGTGTTGTGAGTAACTGCAATTTTTGCAGTCTGTTTTTTAGTGTCCTATCCCAATGGTCTGGCATCACACAGTTGTCTGTAATTCATACGTGCTAGGTTCTGTACTATTAAATCATACAGTGTAACATAAAACCTGACCTTCCTCTTTTTTTCTTATGGCAGGGAAGCGGTATCTGCTAACAGAAGAAGATATAAAGTTACAACAATTTCAGCAGATGAAGGTGGCGATTAGAAATGAGCTTCATGGCAATAAAGGTATACCATTTATTTCACCACTTTAGCATGAGTCTTAGGAAACAGGCAGTCATAATAATATCATCAATTGACCTCATTTAAAGCAACAAATTATGTCTTCCTCTTGCAAATATTTTGTACTTAACATTGTTGGAAGATCTGAGTCTTTGTAGAATTAAATGTAGTATTAGTTATGCTGTGTTGAGAAGCTTTCATGTTTGTAGGGTGTTTACGCAAAACCTGAAATGTTTGTGCCCTCACTTTTACACCTTTGTTAGATAGTCTAATAGAAAAAACTATTTGTCTACAAACCTTGCTTCAAGTATAATATCAACACAGAAAGTTAACACACAGCTAAATAGTTACCTTACTATCCAGACAAGGGCTTTCACAGTAATTTTTTTTTAATTTGCTCCCTAAATTTTGTCAGCATCTTTTAATTTTTTTTTTTGCCTAACATGAATTCTCAGTTGTACATGTGATTCCAAATGATATATGCTACTCAGAATATGAAAAACAAATTCAGGTTTTCCAAATTAATGTAGGGGCAGGATCAGTGGATTTTTTCTGATCTTGTCATGCTATTTAAAATATATACAAATTCCTTTATTTTAGAAACATAAGTATAAACATGAAGCTGCCCTTATTATTTAAGAAAGCAATGTAAAACTTCTGGTTTCTCATGCGTGGGTATGCTAGTGATACAAATTGACAACTGTTCCAAAGGTTGTAGTTAATTCTGAGGCAAGAGAGACAAATAATCAAATTTAGTTTTATATAACCCACTCTTCTGGGGCAGAGAGGGAAGTGAAGTCACCCTGATATTTTTTCTATATTAAGTAGAATTTAAATTGTGCAGGTATGAGTCATAATATCGTTATATTTTGCTGGGATAATGATATACTCATGTTGTAATTTATTCATCCTGTACTTGAGAAACATTGAAATTTCTGCTTGGGGTCAATCATTTCTGCTAAAGCAGGTTAGTAGAAGCCAAATATTTAGCTTTATAGATCACAGTTGACCTTCTGGTTTTGTGCAAACTGAATCCTTTGAAAACTAATGAAAACATTGTTCCAAGCGCTTATTTCTCTGTATGTGTGTGTGGTTTCTGTATTGAGTGTTTAATGTTATACTTGAAAGATGAAAAGAACTATGGCTAGTAATAAACTTTATTTAGAAATTTAGGGAAAATTTTATACAGAATATATAATACCTATTATTTATTGTTGTTGTGAGGCAAGTATTAACTACAATTATCTTACAGTAGTTACAATAGTTATACTATTAGCTACAGTAGTTATACAGTTAGCTAGAATAATGTAAATACAGTTCAGATGCCAAATATTTTTGAAATTCCTGCACACCTTTGAACACATCACAGCCATTATATGTGCATTCTTGTACATATGCAAGCCATTGTCTGGCTTCACAGGCTTCAATTCTGCACCTCAGTCTTGTGTGAGGACTTGTATTTATTTGCATGTTGCCACAGAAGTGTATTAAGTCACTGTACACATTGTTCTCTGGGGTGCCTACTTTGCACCTCTTGTGCAGGTTACTAGCTTGGGAACAGCAGCAACCAGCTGCTGTAAAAAAGTTCATTTCCCAGCCCAAGATGCTGGCAGCACCATGAGAGGAATGGAGCTGCTAGGTGGTACATGTGCTTTTAATCTTGTGTATATCTGAGTCAGAGGCTTGAAATTACCAGCTGGAGGACTGGTCTTTCTGCTTGCTTTGTCATAGGAAAATGTGCTGCATAGAGAACCCTCTGTTTTGGAGTAGAAAGGTAGCAACTCCAAGTTTATGGCTATTTAAAGAAATAGGTAGATTATATATGAAAGTCTTTGTGTGTTCATCAGCTGTGAAGGAATTTAAATCTTCTGTCTGAACAGTATTGAGTAGAAGTTCTTATGGTCATTTGAATGCTGAGTGAAATGGTTTTGTTTGCTTGCTTGCCTTTTAGAAAAAGAACATAAAATGTCACAAAACTTTGTTCCTTGTTAAAACTTTTGCATTACCTCATATGCTCCATAGCATATATAGTGAAATTAAGTTCACAGTAAGCATCTCCTTGGTTTTCTAAGTCTGACATGACTTCATGGGGACATATTGGCATGCTTGTCTGTTAGAAGTTTTATGCCATTTTCTTGGTGAAAAAAAAACAAGAGTTCTGCTTCACTGAGTCTCCATGTTTCAGGTACTAAGTATGTAATGCAGGTAATGGAATTGTCTATAGACTGCTGCTGTATGTATTTTATTTTCAGATCAATATTTTAAAAATATTAAAGAAAAACTAAAGAAAGATGGAATCATCCTCAGAAATGAATTAAAAAATTTGCTGCATTTATGTCAGAATTCATCTGATGTGGAACTAGCCAGAAAAATTATTTACAGGTATTTTTAACAATCCAGGTAACTCTCTTTTCTGTTTTTATCTTTTTGCTTTTATTAGATCATTCCAGGCTATGTCTGCAGTTGAGGTCTTGCCCTAATTGCAATATGCATAGGTAATCCCTTAATTTAAGGCTGTATTTTTATTTAAGTACTTTGGACCTTCCAACCCTTGGGAGACTCTCAGGCCAAAGGAGAGTTAAGCTATGGGAGCAAAGTGGTGTCCTACTGTATGGTGAACCAGAGAGAAAAATTATCCCACAGCTGCAAGGCAGAGGTGTTCTGGGACATCCCAGCCAAGACATGCCTGGTTATAAACTGCCCTGCAACCAGTAGTCAGCAGCAGAAGGTTTTGTGAATGGAAATTTTCCTAGTAAGTATGATATAGGGACTTAAAGAAAAAAGTGAAATGCTTTATCTTTAAGGTTTAGCAGTTACTGCTGCTAAAATAAACTGCTGCCACTTCCTTAGCAGTTGTTCCATGAACAGAAGGTAAAGTAGCTCAGAATTTTCAAGGCAGAGACCCATTCTATTATTTATTCAATGAAGGTTACTTTATTGGTAATAAAAGAGATTATTTATTACCAGTTAATTTATATGTTTGATCAAAACAATAATTTTCCTTGAAATTGATTTCCTGTTATCGATATATCTTTGGCTGCAGCTAGGAAAGTATGCTTCAGTCATTGGACCTACAGATCTTGCTGTCTATTTAAAGCTGTTCTCCTTTGGCAAATTCCATGCCCTGTGTGATTAATTTTTTAATCTTTCCAATAGGTACCATGAACAGAATAGAATCACAGCCTTACATAATTTTAAATTTGGGCCACTCTTTATGAGACTGTGTTATGAGCTAGACCTTGAAAGACCTGCAGTAGAACTTATCAAAGATCAGGTAATCCCCCTGTATATATATTAAACATATTGTTGATCTTATTATTAGTCAGACATGAGTAATGGTATGCTACACATGAGCCTTGCATGAGCTGATAGACTTGAACATGTGTTGCAGTAACAGATATATTTGACATTAATTTAGGTGTGCAGATTACATGGTTTTTTATGTTAGCATAGTAATTAAATGTTAGTTTGATTGGTAACTTTATTTCTGTATAACTGTATCATTTGAATAAAATTTAAATAAAAAGTATTGATGAAAGAATAATTACTTAAAGGAATACAGCTGATGCACGTTTTCCTGCATCTTGTGTTGCATTAAATCATTCTTGGAAATGAGCACTTGTAAGTTTTTCTGTGGTAGTCCTCTGAAATTCCTTGGATTACTTGCACCAACGGGTTCATCTTGTTGCTCTGTACTTCAGTTTCTCTCTGAACACTGTAGAGGTGGTATGATACTCATCAGCTCAGAAATTTGGCTATTTTAGTGCTGAAGAAAGTGAAGGACTTGTTTCTGAGCATTTCTAAAATTCTGTGTGCACTATTATGCAAGATAATAATCAGGTCCAGTGTGTGCAATAATGTTGTGACTTCAAAAATCTCTGGCAGCCAATGAAAATCTCACTGATACTAATTCATTAAGGCATGAGATATGTCTAGCCAGAAACTGGAGAAGTCTTGCTACTAGTCTTAAGTTAGGCATGTATAAGAAAGTGTATATGTAGTTTCTATTATGGTTTGAGGTTTTTTTAATTGAGATCTAGATCATTAAGATGGGAACTGCTGTACTTATAGTAAGTGGTGCATAGAGGTTGAGTACCACTTCTCCAGATTCCACTACAGAAACTCAATACCTCTGATATATTTTATTTGTCTATTCCCAACATGCACTGTTGGGAATAAAATTTAATTCCTTTCTCTTCTAATACTGTTACCATCATCACTTATGCTCTTGTGCTGATCATTTGATATTGTGATTAGCAAAGATTCATTCCATTTCATGGTGGTGGTACTTCACTCCAAAATATACTGTTCATAAGCTGCAAACTGTCAGTGATTTCTGCTTCCATTGACTAAGAGGTCATTTAAAAAAATAGAATAGTGGGACTCTCAGGGAATTTTCTGTTTAATTTTAGTGACCTTTTGACCATAATGAGTCACTGGTATTTTAGACATCATTTGACAGAGAGACAGACAGGCAAGGAACCCAGAGAGTTAAATGCTGAACTTGTAAAATCAGACTTATTCCAGTAGGAAGACCTGTTAAATGCTGTGCACAGTAAGACTTCACTGTCCTGATTTTTTTATGCTTGCTCTATTTCCTCTCCAGAATTTGCATGGTTTTTTCTCAGACAGTACATCATTCCATATTTTGATGACTATGTTGTTTAAAAAGGGCCATTTTGAAAGTAAGTACTGTATTTGCTAAGGAAAATTAATTTTGGGGAGGATGCTTCTCACTGTAAGTGGTGCATGTGTGTGTATATATATATACACATATATATATTGGCTGATTGGCTATGGTTTTAGATGGCCAAACATTGTGCAAATAACTGTAGATGTGAATGTGTTGCATTGTAGTGTGTAATAAAAATGGAAGAGCCTATTTGTTTCATATTCCCCACAGAATTCTTGCCATTCAAGTTCCACAGAACTGTTGTTATCCAAGAGAGCTTTTTCCCCCCAAACCTCTTCACTGAACTCTTACTTTTCTTTGCTTCGTTATTTCCCATAGCATTTTTTCTTCTCTGTTGAAAACCTGGTTTATGTGCGCTTTGGAATGTTAATTTCCTCAACGATTTTTTTCTCCATTCTGCATTTGTGTCAGAGCAAGGAAGAGTACCTTTTCACTTGTGTCCTCTCTCAGAGTGGCTCCTGCAGTGTAGAAATCCAATGCTTCAAATCAGTTTGGCCCTATATGAAGACAAGGAGAAATCGTCTGACCTAACTTAAAAGACTTCCCATGAGAAAACCTTAAAGCTTTTCAAGCAAATCCCTTTATTTGATATTTGTTGAACACATAACAGCTGGTCTCTTAACATTTGGCAAATTTGAGTCCAGCAGTTGTCCTAAAAGTTGCAACTTGGCCACTGCAAAAGAAACCTAGATCAGCACCTAAACACCGAACCAGAGGACACAGTCTTAAGTTGCATCAAGGGAAATACAGGTTGGAGATTAGGAAAAAGGTTTTTACAGAATGGGTGGTAAAGTATTGGAATGGTTTGCCAGGGGAGGTGGTGGAGTCACCGTACTTGGGTGGGTTTCAAAAAGGATTGGATGTGGCGCTTGGTGCCATGGTCTAGTTGAGGTCTTAGGGCTGGGTTGGACTTGATGATCTTGAAAGTCTCTTCCAACATAGTGATTCTGTGATTCAGCATTGTGAAATGGATCATGTGAATTAATGAGGAGATGCTATGTAGTTTGCCTACAGTGGTGAAAGCTTTCTGGGCAGTTAGGAACAATGAGGGTGGCTTTTTCAAGTGTACAGAATTTCATTTTAGATTTTCATATAAAAATAATGGAGGAATAAGGCCATGTGCTGGTGTAAACTGAAAACCTCCTTGCTAAATTGAAAGAGATCCAAATGACTGTGCATTAAACTTTTTGAATTTTTTAAATAAAAAATTTCAGTTTGCATTCATATTTTCAAATAAACTTACTGAACTCTTACCTTATTGATTTGTTTCTTCTTTTCAGTTATGAAGGGAGTAACACTAATATATTTTTGATAGGTGCTTTGGAAGTTCTGGTCGAAATGAAAAAACAAGGTATACCTTTCAACAAAGAAACCTATCTACTTGCAGTTGCAATATGCTATAAACTGGTAAGTATTATGAATGAAGAAGTGTTTAAAATGCCTTCTCTGTCTCTTCCTTTAGATTTTAAATTTTGGATGTTTTTGGGTTTCCATAATTTCCCTGTCATGATTTTGTATCTAGTGCAAGTATTTTAAACTTATATATGTAAGTCCTAAGGTGCTTCATCGTACATGATATGGTGTAAATACATTGTTTCCCATACAAACTAATGTGACAAAGAAAATCTCTAAAAAGTTGCATGGACATGAGCATTAAGAAACAAATTTACTACAGCCTTTGATTACCTTAGAGTATTCTTTCCCTGTGATGTTTGCATCTCTTCAGACAGTATGCTGTGCTTCAGCCTCAGTATTGGTTTTATAGTCTCGTTTCCTTAAGGCATATACATGATGTGTTCTATTTGCCAGACATCCCCCATCCATTTCTCCCCTCGCCCTACAAGCAGTCTTGTAATTTCGTTTCTGTAATTGTACACAAATTTGGCAAGGAATAGAATTGTAATCTGTTCCCTACACGTCTGATGAAAAGGGACAGCTGAATGGAGAAAAGAAGCATAAATTAATGCCTTTAGGTAAACAGACAGTCCCTTGAGCTTACCTGTATGTTTAGCTCAAAGAAAAAGAGCATGAGCATGGTAAGAAACTAGAATACTTCAGTTATATGAGTATTTTCTTGGAACTTTTTCCCTTTCATAGCAAAGTGAGATCCCAGAACTTTTTTATTTTGATCTTCCTCTCCAGATTTGAGTCAGTTCTGCAGTACCCTTTTCCAGACCCCTCTCTGGGTCAGGAAAAGGGTATTGAAATTTTAATATGAATCTTCCCCAACCTTATTTGGAAACTCTTCTTCCATTTCCTCATCTTTTATAAAGACACTCGCTGGGGAAAAAATAATACCACTAGACTAAACTTCCTCAGGTTTCTCAGTTAACCATACAAGGAAACTGAGTGCAAATGTGATAACAAGGACATAGCCTAAAAAGGTACCTCAATGTGATTTTTCTGAAATTCTCGGTTCCAATGAATTTAAGCTGCCTTTAGGTCTGTTGTAGCTTCTTTCCTAAAATGTTTGCACGTTTTTTTAGCATGGCCTGCAGTTAGAATGCTGGGATCCAAGGTATGTGCTACAGGAATAGGTTCCCAAGGCTTTTTTGTCTTCTACTTCTGGCCCTACATATATTTTCAACAGAGAATCTGACCCATTATTACTATTGATGAAAAGAGAGGGGGAGATGATTCTACTCTGTCACCTGGTTGGGTTGAATAGTTACAATAAATTTGTGGGGCTTTTCACTAAGATAAGATACTATCAATAGGGAAGTAAGCTGTAGTAACCCTTTATGCACTAAATAGGATTAGGTGGAGCTCTTTAAAAGCTTAATCTATTGACTCATCTCTTAGGAGGAGGAGGAGGAAGAGGAGAAAGGTAAAGCTCAAACTTACTTTTTCTCATGACACAAGATAAGACATGTCAGAAAAAATCTTGAAATTGTCTTCAAGATGTAGTACTCAAATAATATAAATAACAGTATTGGTATCATTAAAAGTGTTGCTGGATTTTTATCATTCTTGGTTTCTTTTGAATAACCTTGCCAGAGACCAGTACAGAAAAATGTACAAGGTTTAAACTCAGATTATTTCCAGTGGATAAACAGAGGAATTAATGTTTAATCTTTGCACAAAGGTATTTTTGAGGTCAATGCTGAAACACTTCTGGGGTGGTTTAAGTCTCTGTAAGGCACTGCGATATTCTGAGGTAACATCAGGAAAGAGCTATAGGCCTTTTGATGATAACAAAGTATTTATGTAATAATAATCAATCTTCTGATCAAAATGTTTCTAAATTTTCAAGGAAAATATTTTGAACCATATTTTGCAGGAAGACACTATGAATACTAGGAACAGAAATCAACACCAAATCTGAGGACTCTTATCCATATTGGTGATACCAATTGTTACCAAACATTCCTGCTGCCAGCTTTTAGGTTTGACAGATACTATTTTGTTTGGGGTCCAGTCAGTTCCACTTGTGATTTCCACTCTCCATTGGTTTGGAGAGTCAATAGTTTGAGAGGTAGCACACAGCTTAACTCATTGCCATTTAGTATTGCCTGTTGAAAATTCCCTGCAATAATGGAAACCTTCTGTGTTGGAAAAAGGCAGATGTCTAAACTGTAATATTACATTATATACTTTCGAAGCATTTTTCAAGAATTAATCCTTAAGAGAGGCTAAAAATGGCTAAATGTTCAAATTCATTAGAATTCTTTAGTGGAATGGTACTTAACAGTTCAAGCTTAAAAAATGTTGATTTTGAGTAAGTATCTAATGTAGCTTTTATAATTAAGTAACAACAAAAATTAATATTCCTTCCTGATTTAGAAATTATTTGAAGGTGAAAATGAAAATATCTGTTTGTTTAGGTTTGTTCTGCTGTTTCATCTGTTGCAGAAGCCCAAGTAGTTAGGGCAAGGTGTAGTTGTTAAAATAACAGAAGTTACTTTTACCCTCCTGTGACCTCTGTCACTTTGAATATCATATTTTTATGTTGTGTTTCTCAAAAAGAGCTGCACAGAATCTGCTTGGTTGGGTTCAGATACATACTGCCTTTGTGATTGTACAGTATGTTGACTTCTGAATACTTTTTGAATGTGATGGTAGGTGCTTATAGTCCTTTCAGGTAACTATAAAAACAAGCACAACTTCCTGTGATATTTCTATGCAGGGCAGCCCAGAGTCTTCCAAAATCTCTGCGAGACTGCTTGAAGAAGCACAGCTAAAAGGTGACACGTTACCACTGCGAGCATACTGCTTTGCAATGGCAGCTGCTCTCAAGCAGGTATGGTCTCTTTGTTTTCAGTTGTGCCTGGGTCTCTGTAGAGAGATACTCTCTAGTTTTGTTGTAGACAGGTAGTGAAAGGAAGCTAACATGGAGAAAGCATAACTGTGTAATAGCTTCAAGTATTGGAACTTTTAGTCTCCTGAAATAGTAGGATTATACAAATTGAATATGGAAGTTTCTAAATGCAAACATATGTCTTGAGTATAATGCACACATATTTTGTGATAATACTATCTAGAACATCAAAAATTTATAGAGTTAGGCCAACAGGTTAGGTGTCACCATGGATCTAGTCCTGCAGATACTGCTACTTAGTGGTAATTTCCATTAAATAGAATTAAGATGATAATTTAATCATCATCTCTTTTAAATGTTTGTCTTGGGAGACAGACTCAAAGGCTTTGATATGTATTTCACTACTGCCAGGGAGGTGGAATTTCTCCACAATATGTTTCTACCTGGGGAAGTTTTGCTTTATCTCATATGCCTAAGTACAGGTATGAAGAGGCTCTGACACTGCACAGGGTGAAAAGTGCAGCAGAAGAATAACTATTAGGAAATTCTAAAGTTTGGAATAAAGTTTGGATTTCCTCTGCCATTAATTTGTGTATGCAGGTTGGGTATGTCATTAACCTTCTCTGTTTCATGTTAAAATAGAGGTCAGAGACACTGGAAATGCTATAAATTTGTTCTTACAAATTTGGATGAATGGAGTAGAATTGTTAAAAGTTTCTGTGCACTCTGTGGTCTTTTTTGCTCTGTCTGTGTGAATGGAGACACTGAAAAACAGCATCATTGAAATAAATTTATTCATGTGTACAAAGGCATGATAATATTCTTGTTTTGCAAATGGAATAATGCTCCACGTTATATTTAATTGTTATTTAAGCTGAATGAATTTTGACAGCACTCTTTGCTGTAAGAAAGATGTTTCTTGATCCCAAGTAACATTGCTTGGTCTAGTAAATGTCAGTGTAACATTTAATGTCTATTCAAATCAGTTGATGACATAGATACAGTATTGTAAATATGTATGTCCAAAAGGTTAGAAGGGCTGCACAGGGTAAATACACAGACTAACATATGCTGGACTTCATTACTCAGACATGTGTGGAATGGAGCTTGTGTGTAAACCTTCCATCTTTTAGGTGATCTCATGCTCAGTGGTGGTTACATGTGACAGACACACACAGTACTAAAGAGCCAGATGACATGGGAACTCCAGCATGGGGTGTTTTGCGGGCTGGGTGCTGTTTGGTGTCTATGGGTCTTGGTAAAGGGGTTCTACATGTGATTTATTGAAGAATTGTTAAGGACTGTTGTTTTTCTGTCATTGTGCAAGTTTCTGACACATGTGTGACTATATTATTTATGATTCCTTCCAGAACGATGTAGCACAAGCCAAATTTTACTGTTCCCAGATAATGAGAACAGAGAACAAACTATACAATAATCTTAAAGTAAGTATGCTTGCCTTGTATTAAATTTTTGCAGAGTATGCTACACTGGCCAATAAACTCCCAAGTTCAAAGTAATGGAAGACCAGCCTCTTACTAGCACAGGCATGTGTTGGTAGTGTTGCTGAGCTTGTTTTTGAGCCAACAGACAGTTTCTGTCAGTTGGATGACTTACATTTTGAACTGTTAACAATCTCCACCCACTTTTTAAAATCACTTCCTGCCATAGGTGGGAATGTAAAGTAGTCCAATCCTACATGTGTGAGCATAGACCCATGAACAACTTCTAGCTAAGATTTTTGCTTTCTAGCTTCAAAAGATTTTAAAAACCCAGCTCTAAGTAAATGCTCTGCCCACTTTAGGCCTCCTTCAGCCCTGCACACCATATCCACATGTGTACATACAACAATTTTTTTCTTTAGTTGTGCAGTCTACAGTCTGAGAGAAAGTCTGCATGTGCATGTATAAGTGACCTCTAAACTATGGTAAAAACCGCTCTATTCAAGAGCAGGTAGTGCAGCTCCATGAGAGGAGCTCTGCCTCAAGCCTCACCCTTCCTTTCCAGGTCCCACCTGGTAAAAAACCCCAAACATTTGAAGAAATTGATCATTCCATCTCTTTCTTTGCAACGGATGGATTTTTCTCAGTGCACTGTCTGGAAATGAATTTTACCCAGCTTTGCTTCATGTCTTCCTCAAACACTTCTGTAAAAATTTGCATTCTTATGATATGTACTATTTGTGTGGTTTGTTTTTATTTTATTTTTAAGGTCCTTGTCCAGCTCAGATCTGGTTTGCTAAAAGAAGTAATAAATACATTAGAGGCAGCAGTGGAAGTAGATACTCCTCCCTTTGTGAAAAGAACTGAGTTTTCTGAGCAGGTGGTAAGTATACAGCGATGAGAGAAGGTTCATGGTACTGAGCTGAGCTATGACAGTGGTGGCTCACCTACAGGACTTAGGTGCCTGAGTTCACCCTGCTCTAGTTGTTTGGGTTCTGGCGCATGCCGAGGCCAAAGCAGCTGGCTGGCTTCCTCTGCTCTTGATCAAAACACTTAGCTGTTAGCTTCATTTTTTATTTTGGATCTTCCTTCTAGAAGCTCATGTTTCATCTGAATGTAGGTGACCCTTTCCCTGGTGGCGTTAAATTATTTAATCCCTTGCTTCCTATGCTATTTTCATTTCATATGAAATGAGAATAAAGCTTCTGGTAACAGTGATATTGTTAGGTTGGTGATATATATGAAAGACCTATAATGCTATACAGGGAAGTGTGATAAGGGAAATAGTAGCTTTGCTATTTAACTATATGTTACTGTGAAAACTGATTTTTACAGCCTTGAACAATAAGAAGGCTTTCTGCAGAACACATATGAAGCCCTTCTCAGTTTGTCAGCATTTCTGCTGCTTTTCCTGAAGCTTTTTTAGTATTTAATTTTTGATATGCCTATAAAGCAAGACTTTTAAGACTGTGTTAATAATTAAATACTTAGTCTTTCACTGCTGCATATGAAAAAAATTAATATGCAAAATAATAAATATTAGGAGAAGGGGAGGGCCAACCTTTCAAAATATAGCTGATATATATTAACTGCTGTGTTGAAAAGAAATTCTTTAAGCAGCATTTTGTTTTGTAAAGTCATTGCAATAAACATTGCATGTGTTAGTGTTGTATTTTGACTTTGTTTGGGAAATATTTAGCTGCCAAAAGAAGACTAAGCATTAGTCCTAGCTGCCCCTTTCTACAAGAGTTTATTGATAATATTTTTTAAGGGATTTACCTTACATTTGAGCTAATACTCTTGTGTATGGCAAACAGAACTTCTCGGTATTCTATAGTCTGAATTTTATGGATTTGTACTGTAGTGTGCATTTACAAAGATACATCATGATAATTAAAATTGTGCTGATCTGGAAAGTAGATTCCAGGAAGCAATTATGTTTCCTGGATTTAAATATAAAATAATCGTGTTTGTCTGCACTAAGATTGAAAATAGGATTGTACAACTCTGAGGAAGTTTTAAATCTAATAAACTCTCTTTAATAGATAACCAGTGCCTTTCTACCATTTTGTTGTGATGCATAATGTACTTTTTATAAAATCATCATATTATGAGTCATTGCCTTAGCCACCTATCTTACACTGTGTGCTTTTTGGTTTTTTACTATGAGTTATTGCTTTTCTTCAGTGTGGTGGTAGAATAAGAGCTCCACTTGCTGAACTGTAATATGTCATTTTCTCTTCCTTAGCTGGCTACAGTCAGGGAAAAGATGGAAGAGAGCCCTGACCTTTCTGTCAAATTAGGAAATATTTATACGAAACTACAAGCTTCAGGACAGATAACCATGTGCACACTGGAGGACATGCTTTTCCAGATTCCTAGTCCAAAGAAGACCACTGCAAAGGTTTTAAATCAGAAACAATTGGGCTGTCAGGGTACTAATCCACTTTGGTCAAATCTGTAGTTGGGATAGCTCAGTATTTGATGCCAAACTGAACTGCTGATAGTATCTCTTATAATCCAGTTTCAAATAAAATGTCTTTTCCCTTTTTACACAGTGAGAGTTTTAAGTTGTTTGTATAAAATTTCATTTTAAATACTGATCATGTAGCTTCCATGTTTCAATTTTGATCCTAAAAACAAGCTGCAACAGTGGGTATTTGTGTGTTGTTAAGAAATGGGAGTGATAGAATGATTTGACTTTTTCCTTAGGCTTTTGTATCAGAATTTTCCTATGATAAATATTTTGGAAGTGAATGGATGCAAGTGAGCAAAGCAAGCAAAGTGTTATGAGTATCTGACCAGGCTTCTGTGGTTCATGAGAAGAAAATTTGGTCTTCATCAGGTTAAATGTTCTGACTGAAAGGATAGAGGCAGGCAAGAGTCCAGAGCATGGAAGTGCTTGAACTGTTAACTCAGATCTGTCAATCTCAAGAGAATCAGGGGGAAGCATGCATCTTTTGTTCACTTTATTATCTTTTTCTTCTAAAGAAATATATTAGCATTTTTTTTCCTGTCAACTGGGATCATGGAAATGCCATGGGAATTAGCGTGGTAACCAAGTGGTTGTTTTCTCACTTGAAGGAGATTCCTGATCAAAAGTCACTCTCAGAGTGAGTGACTGCACAAATTGCTTTCTTCTCATTTTCTGGTATTAAGAATCCTAGGATAAGCCAATTTTGATGCAAATTTCCAACTAAGTCATAAAAAGTTTTTTAGAGCAATTATGATGACATTTTTAGCTATAATTACACCATCTGCGTACTTTACCCTATTTTTGGATTGAAAAAAAAGTACAAAGAAGCCTTTCTTTGTCCAGCTTTAATGAATCTAGATCAAATGTGCTGGACTCTAGCATTAAAAAGCTGTTTGTGTCTGTGAGTGCTGTGTACCTAAGAATCTGAACTCACTCACCATCCAGAATAGAAGGAATTGGAAACAGATATGCCTTGGCTAACATTCATGTGCCTTTGCATGTGAAGTGATGAACACATTGATAAAAGAACTTGGCAGCCTTGTGAACTGACAGCTAGGTGGAACTCAGCTTGATACTTGCCAACTTGGGCTGCATTTTCTCTCCTCTACCTTCTGTTCATTTATTTTGTCTCTGCCCCACTCAAGCAAAAGTCACGGCTCAGAGTATATTTTCTGTGAATGAATATCTGCATCTGTATCACTGAAGGCATTGAGACACTGAAGAAACAAGAACCCATCCATGCTTCAAAACAATGTGGCTTCAGGCAGTGGGATGTTGCCTTCTGAAGCTCTAGCTCTGTAACTTATTTCTTTTGTCACAGTGTGTCTTGTTAATATTTAAAATGTACAAAAACTGTTACAAAGTAGATGGAATTTCATGCAAGTGGAGAATAATATGAAGTGTGTATCACACTTCTGTGCATCGTGTGTACCCTTTTTATGATCTGTGGCATAAAGTACTACATACATTAATCTAAAAACACAGCTATTACTTTTTCTGTAATATTGTGTAGTATGTAATTCCACATGTAGTTTCCTTTCATTGAAAATTCCTTCAACAGATGTAACCCTTGAGAAGTTCTCAATCTTTTCTCCACAAATAAATTTGATATGATATTTGTAAAGGCTGCTTGCAGTGTAGCAAGGATTAGTGGTAAAAAAAATTAATTACTGTTCAGTTTACTCTGTTTGTATGGACAGGAAAACTGTCTGGTGTCATCCAGTACAATTGGGACAGCTGTTCGGTGTTGAAAGTGTATAAATGTCACATTTTTAAAGGCCATCAAAGACAGTTTGACCCATTTAGCTCTGCATAGCAAATAAATAGGGTCAGTTCAGTTTAATTTCCTAACTTGGCACTTTAAAACTTGTATTAATTGCAAGAAGTTGTAATGTCCTAATACTGTACATGTGTGCTTGTTAATTCTAATCAGAATTGTTTAGCTTCCTAACTAAGGCTATATCCTACCTGCAACTGAAGTAATCATAACTTCTATTAAAATCGTAAAAATATTTCATGTTTTCCAATTTTTTTTCTCTTGACTACTTTTTTTCTTGAGGTTCTTGTTTTCTTGGGGTTTATTTGTAAGTTGATTTTTTCTTTAGAGAAATAACATCTTTGTCTTGAAAAAAAAGGAGATGCACTTAGCTAGCAGTACTTCAGAAGAAAAGGAAAGCAGGGACTTAAGATTAAAGGATAGGTTCAAAGAAACACACACAAAATTCAGACAATTAAAATTAGAATATTGACTGTTGCTCTAGAAGTGTTGTAGAAGACTGTTAACATTTTCCCTTAGGGAAAAAAAAAGCTGGGAGGCATAAGGTAGTTCTAATATTTATGCAGCTGATTTCCAGCTAAATCTAATTTGTGTCATACAAGTACCAGAGTCTGTTATCTGGGTAATCTTGGATTTGGGTGATTATTTATGGATTCATCTTTAGGTGCATCAAGATTCACTCTGACTTTTGTGTTGAAGAGTCTTCAGTCTGATGCTTAGTTGAGTGTACTTAGGTGCAGTTGAATCCTGGTATCCCAACACCCAGGATCAGGAACCCAAGCTCGTCCAAAGATAAGCAAATACTTAGGGGTTTTGCTGGATTAGAATGGCTGGAATGTCAAGGACTGAGTTGCTAGACTGCTCTCATGGAGAAAGCCTCAGAAAATAGGATGAGTAACAATTCCATTGTTACTGGAATTGATACTCAGTTTTTATCAATGATGAACCTTGAACTCAAAAAGAAACCAACATTCTCAAAATAATTTTTTTATTATTTTAAATAATTTTAATTTAAGAAATGTATTTATTTGTTTATTATTTATTTATTTATTATTTTATTATTTTAATTTATTTTTAGCAATCTGAAAAAAAGCCCAAGGCATTTACATTTCAAAGTGAATTGCTGCAATTTTTTTCTCTAGGCTTCACAGCAAGAGATTCTGTAGGAAGTGCTGCTTAACATTTTATGTGTTGTAAGTAGCTATGGTGAGGATCTGAGAGCTCTTTGGGGTATTCTTGTGTGGAAAAGGATTGCTCTTTATCATACTCAGATGTTCTTCTTCCAGTAAAATGAAACATGGGTTTTGTGCATCTCCTTGCACTGCAGCAGCCTTTTGGAACAGTGATCCAGGAGACAGCAGGTGGCGTTTCTTGACCATACTCTCCTGCCAACGTTATTTCCAGGGACGGCCTGCAGTGCCACTTGTGTAAGGCCAGAGCAGAGTAAATTGTTTGCCCTATATTTAAGATGTGCCATCTTAAAATGGAAAACTCAGACAACAGAAAACTGCCTCGAATTGTTAGTAATTGTTGGTGATGACTGCAAACCTAGAGATTTACAGCACTTACTTTGAAATTTACAGCATTTATTGAAATGTGATCTTTTGTCAATGATCACAGTACAGTGTGTACAGTATTCTGTGGAAATCCTAATCAAAGACCTGTTAATGTTGTTTCTTGTACACCAGTGACAATTGTAAGTTCTTACATTGCTATACCTTTAAGAGAATGTTGAGTTTTGAAAGCATTCTTAATTGAGTTTTAAAAGCATTCATTTTTACGTTCAAATGGGATCTGGATTGCATGCAGTCTTCGAAGGACTGACATTCCTCTGCTGTAGATGCTTCTGCATTTCTCCGTGTTTGTTGTTTTTCATATTTCTTTCCACAAACATCTTGAGTCTTGGTGAGAAAGGTTCACCTCTTTTGTGCTTCTCTCAAGTTAATTTTCTTGTTCAACATGGTAGAAAGGAAGGTGAAAGGGTTAGTCATTGCAGGAGAGCTCAGGAATGTTTTCAGGCCTCAAGACGAGCATTCACATATTTAATGAACCTTCTAAACAAGTTTAAATAACATGAAGCAAAGATTTGTTTGAAGTTTGCAGCAGTATAGAAAGCAGGCAGACCTACCATGCGGAGGTCTAAAGATACACAACTTTGTTTTTCTTTTGAGCTTTTTTTCAAGGTTGCTTCAGATTTCCATCCTTCTAAAAATTTTTGATTGTGAAATAAAAAACTTGTTTGTTTGTTTTTAAATTACATCTGTTGTGGCTCCTTGCCTGCCCTTCTACTGTCACATTCTCCTTAGAATAAGTTTTTAAAAGAAGATGTCATTCAACACCTTCATCTTCTGTTTCTTTTAACCTGCTGTTCATTTACAGCACTTTGGACTCAACAAATGTCTGGTTGCCTACTTGCAGACTACTTTTTAAGTAATTTCATTTTCGTGTGAATGATAAATTTAAGCAGCAAGATGAACTAGGGAGACTTAAAACTGCTACTGGTACTACTGGTCCAATGTTTTGTAATGTGAAGTATAGTGCTATTTTCTTACCTATCTCAGCTTGTGCTATTGAAGATGGCTGGCTGTAGACCTTCAGGGGCTTTTGTTGAGTCTTTATGCAGTTGTCTGGATCTCCTAATAATTCCAGCAGCATGTGCAGTAAAAACTGAGATAGTCTGACTTACCAGCTCTCCAAGCAGAGATGCTGGTTTTTTCCAAGTACAGATGTTCTAACTGTAATCCCTTGTGTACCATCAAATAAAGTCAGCTTCAAAGTTATTGTGGCATGCAGCAACTCAAAATAAATGCAGGAGCACTGATACTAGAGGGAAATTGGGTTAGGCACTATGCACAGAGATAGGTGTATGGGATCAAAGTCAGCTGGGTCTGAACCTTGTGTCTGCATGAAGGGTAGAAGCCCTCTGTTAATTAAAGGAGACTCCTTCCGATGGAGATGGAGGCAGTAATCCAGCAGCTAGTCTGGAACGTGTGGAGGTGCTACTCAGGCTTGTTTATCCTTTGGATTTTTATGCTTTGCTAGTCTTCCATGTGGGCACCTGAGAGCAACCTGGAGTGCATTAGGCATGGCTACACTTGAGAGGAAGGTAAAGGGCAGGTGGAACAGATGATGTCTATCAGATCCTGACCAGGAGAGAGGAAAAAGTCTAAGTGGACTAAGCGTAACAGTGTGTCAAAGCTTGGCTGCATAGCTGGTTTCACAGACAGGCCTTTGGCTTCTGTGACCACAGCCACAGAGAGAACTGGTTGGGGTGTGCTTGACAAAGGGAGTCTTTGCAAACAAGCTTCCTAACCTAGTGAGGGTGGCTGTACATGAGGTATGCCAGGAAGGGTTACCATAACATGGAGGGAACTGAGGGCACTAGAGAAAGTGCAGCTGAACGTGGCAAACAGCATGACAGGGAAGGCTCTCTCACTTCCCTATTAAAGCAGTGCAACTTGGGACCCATCTCGAATGCTTGTACACAAATCTATGAGCATAAGGAATAAGCAGGAGGATTGTGTATACACAGCTGTAGATCTAAGACCTTGTTAGGGTTATGGTGATGCGGCAGGATAGCTCTCATGACTATAGTGCTGCAGTGAAGGGATGCAGAAAAGACCGGGTGGGTAAGCATGGTAAAGAGGAGAGGTTGAGCTCTGTACAAAGCAGGTATGTGGATTTTGCCTTGGGACAGGTGATGAGTGAATAGTAAGCGTTTGGGTAAGGATCAGAGGATGGACAAGCACAGGGATGCTTCAATGGTTATCTGCTACATCCTGCCTGATAAAGAGGGTGCACACACACACGCGCCTGCACACACAAACACAGGTGAAGCATTCTTTAAGCAGCTGGAGAAAGTCTCATTCACAGACCTCGCTGGTTCCTCTCTGGACCTTAGTCACCCTGTTGGGAGGACAGCATAGCTGGACAAAATCAGTCTAGGAGATTTCTGAAATATACTGAGGTATCTTAGTCCATGTGACAGAGGAATGGGTAAGGGAAGATGCTGTCTTGAACCTGTGACTCATAAATATACAACAATTGCTGGTTCGTGTAAAGGGCAGCATTGTTTGCTGCAGTGACAATGATTCTTGTGGAGTGATGAGTGTGCAGTTTAAGATCCTGAGAGTAATGTAGATCCAAAACTTCAGAAGAGTATGTTTTGGCAGGTTCAGGGATTTACCTCCAGGTTCCTGTAGGAAACTGTTCTGGAAGGAAAATGTCTGGGGTGATATGATTGATCTTCAGAGGCAACATTCTCAGAGCACTGGAATGATCTGTCTCAATGTGTATAAAGTCAAGCGAGCTGGTAAAGGGCCAGAAAGAATACAGAGCTCCTGACTGAGCTTAAACACAAAAATAGACGCACACAGAAGATGGAAATAGGATAGGGTTACTGAGGAGGAATGCGAAGACATTGCCTGTCCATTCAGAAATTAAGTCAGGAAAACCAAAGCTTAGTTGCACTTAAAATTAGCAAAGAATGTGAAGGATGGCAAGAAAGGTCTTTTCTGAGGATATTGGCAGCAAAAGAAGGTTTGAGGAGATTGTGGCCCTACAGGTCAGTGGGACGGGGAGCTAGTGACAAATGACAGGGATAAGACTGAGGCACTCTGCCTTTTTGCCACCACTTGGCAGAGGAAGAGAGGCTGAGACAAATGTGTTTGCTCAGCCTTGAGAAGAGAAGGCTTAGAGAAAACCTTATTCCTGTCTGCAGCATCTTGATCAGATGACAAAGAGATGGTGGAGCTAGACTGTTCTAAGAAATGCATGAAGATAGGATTGGGCACAATGGCCACAAGTTGAAACAGGATATTCTGGTCAGGTACTGGAATAAAAGTTATCATGAGGGAGATCAAATACTGAAAGAGTTTACCCATAGAGGATGTAAAATCTCTGTTCTTGGAGGCCTTCAAGAGTCACCTGGAACCTGGACCTGACCCTAAGAAACTTGAACTAATTAGACCTGCTCTGAGCTGGGCTTTGGAGGTCCATTTCAAACTGAATAGTTCTGTTATACACCTGGATGACCTACTGACTCTCCTGTCTTGTGAGAAACAAATGATTCCTTATTCCCCAAACAACCATGGTGTAGCTGTCTTATATACAATTATACAAAAAAGATTCTCTTTTCAGTCTCTTTGATACTGAGACTAGTGATTACCTATCCTGGCCCCAATGCTGACTTGAGATGTCAGGGTTATGAGTTACAATGGAAGTTCTGGACTCAAACCTAGCCACTCTGTTTCCCCTTTTATACCAGAATATAGCAGTGCAAATTCCCAGATCATATGACAACCATGTGCTCTACAAACAGTCATGATGATAGCTAGTCTGGCTAATTCCATTCCATTCATTCCAGCATACTGGGATTTATACTTGCAGCAATCTGCCCCTGTATCTACTCCAGCACCTGGCTCAGAAAAGAAATTGCTATCTTAGTTTACATGAAGGTGTTTTCTTCAAGGTTTATATTCTAGATAGAGTGTAAGTTGAACTTTTTGAGTCCAGTTTCCTAAGTTGCAAGCTAGTCCTTGTTTTCAATTTCTATGCAGTTGAGGGAAGTTTGTGGAGTCTCTCTCCCACTGACCTGTGAGCTGCTTGAAGAGAGATTAGGGCCTTCCCCATATCCAGCAGAAGCTGCAACATCAAAATGAAATATAAAATCACCAGTCATGTGGCTGCTAGGTAATTCAGGCTAGGAAATTTTCACATTTACTTTAAGAACTAGACATGTCTTGCATTAGGAGACTTGGCAGCACCAATCTTGATGGAAAATTTTAGAAAAGAATATTGGAAAAGATAACTTAATAGTAATGCTTGAAACAGCTGAGTGAGGATTCCCATGGCTTAACCCCAGCCAGCAGCCAAGCTCCATACAGCTGCTCACTCACTCCCTTACCAGAGAGATTGGGGAGATAATTGGAAGGATGAAAGCTGGAGAACTCATGGGCTGAGAAAAAGACAGTTTAATAGGGAAAGCAAAGGCTGTGCACACAAGCAAAGCGAAACAAGGAATCCACTCACTGCTTCCCATGAGCATGCAATCCCATGGCAGTTCTCTACAGGAGCAGGGCCCCATAATGCAAAATGGTTACTGGGGAAGCAAATGCTATTCCTCCAGATGTGTCCCCACTCCTCCTTCTTGTCCCCACTTTATACACTGAGCTTGGTGCCACGTGGTCTGGAATATCCCTTTGGTCAGTTTGTGTCACCTGTCCTGGCTCTGTCTCCTCCCAGCCTGCCAAGCACCCCCAGTCCCTCCCCAGTGTGGCTGTACTAAAAGCAGAAAAGGCCTTGGCTCTGAGCAAGCCCTGCTCAGCAGTAACAAAAACATCTCTGTATTATCAACTCTCTGTTCAGCACAAATCCAAAATACAGCCCCATAGCAGCCACTGAGATGAGAATTAATTCTACCTCAACCCAAATCAGCACACCAAGTAACAACTATCTTGCAATTATTCCATCCATAAGTACTTACAAGTGTTCTAACACTTCTTTCAGCTTTATGACAGTAAATGAATCTTGCTCTAGATGGCAAGATTTTAATAATGGGTTTTTTTTTTATTGCTGACTTAATTGTTAGAAAGAGTGGTCTTGCAGTCTTTTCAGCCACCATGTGCTGCAGAACTGGAGACAGAGAGTCCAACATGTTAGAACAGAAAAGAGAATTAGTTCACAAATTCATTTTCCATAATTAAAAAAGTCCTACATTTATGCTTAAACATGAGAAAAATAGTTTGGGAAACTTTTCATCCTCCTTCTCTACAATACCATCACTTGGGGAGGGGTAAAGGGAAGGGAGGAATAAAAAGGAGAAATAAAAGGCAGAGACATTGTGGAGAACTTCTTCTTTATGTTTGAAGCTTTATCAGTTCTCATATCAGAATGACAGAAAAAGAGAACTGTGATGGAGAAAGGATGATACATCTACAGAATTGCCATAGTGGTTAGGTACTTTTAGGGGAAATTCAGACCACAAAATTTGCTCTGCTGCACTTTTACTACCCTTTGGAAGGGTTTAATATTTGTAAGCATTAGCAAATAAAAGCTTTGAAACATTTCTCACAAAATGTACTTGAATTTAGGAAAGAACCTGCAGTGTCTGTTACCCTAATGCAGCTCTTTATGAACAGCCACACATATGAAAACATCAGCATGTCAAATTTCAGGCCTGAGAGTTTACACCACATGTATCTTTACATGGGCTCAATGGGTCAGACTGCAAGGCATTTCTCCCTTGAGCTGTCTGCTGCAAGTCATGCATGTCAGACTGCAAGTCATGCATCTTTATCTTCTGTGCATTTCCAGACAAAGTAGTTTCCTACCTTGAAGAATGTGATGGGAAAAGTGTGGTATCTTGTAATATTCACATTACCAAAGACAGTTCTAGATTTTTCTTTTCTTTATATGTCTTCATAACTAACTTAGTGAGACCCTATTTTCGGTTGATTAATTTTTTTTTTTATAAACTAATCACTGAACTATAGAGTAATTTACAATGGGAGGGATTTCTGGATGTCACCTTGTCCCACCCCCCATTACATATCAGCAAAGACTAGCATGAAACATCATCAGAGAAAGGAAATTAAAAGCCTTGCCTGTGCAATCATAGCCATGTCCATGAAGCTGCCTTTTTTACCAGTGAAATCAACCTTGTTCTTTCACTTTTTATTCCTTTCAAGAAACATGTATTTTTGGTTAACTCACTTGCTTTGCAAGTAGCTCCTGTTCTTGCCTACTCCTAAAATGACTGTGAGTGTTTTAAGTATGGGCTGAGAATGACTCCAAATTAGGGCTTGCAATAATAATTAGCTTTTACTGTTTTGTCCCTAAGTTGGGGTGCCTAAAAGTATCCTGTGATCTCCAGAGAGCAGAGCAAAGAGCTCTTGCACTGACAGGTGATTTTAAGTAACTTGCCACTGCTCCATTCTTTTCTTTATCCACAGACTATTTCTTATCTACTAGGTAAATATGATCAATCACCTTCTGCTACAGGTGAATCTCTACAAAATACAGTACACAATTTGAAGTCCCATATACTTCATTCATGTTCTTTTTATATGTATGCTATTGTTTTAAAATATCTTTTCCTTTGGGTCAGAGTACATGTTCAAATTCCTGAACCAAGTCTATACTTCCCATGTCAGTCATCTAATGGAATACTTACATAGTTAGCCACACTTTTTTCCTTTAAGTCCTAGAGGTTGGAGGGTGATATTGGTCTGATCAGCTTTTTCCAGATCCTGATGACATATCTTGAAATGTCCAGATCAAGAAAAGACATTTCACACTGCCAAAATAGCAGCAATAAGAAGCAATATCCCTGTATGGCTCTGATTATTCCTGTGTGAGAGAGTATGTTACAAGGCTTATAAGTAATATTGGTCTTGCTGTGCTGTGTCTTCTCCTTCACTCAGGTTTGGATGTCCAAACAACAAGCTGCTTTCTCTCCCAATCTGAGCAGTCATATGTTTGCTCCAGTCCCAAGGTGACATGTCAGTATGTCAGTGTGTCTCTTTTCTCTCGTGCTCACATATAAAGCCAAGTGTGATTTTGTTCCTCCATTGTGCTGTGCTTGGTCCTATTCCTGCCCTATAATTTAGCAAGAGGTCTAAAACTGTGTTCAATTTGCCAATTATCATGCATGTCACTGTAATGCTTTGTTCACCTACATGCTTAAAAGCTGAAAGTCTTCCTGTTAGCTGCAGGGAATAATTTACACATGTGGTTTTTGTCTTTCAAATATTCAAGGTCATTTCTATAAATAGTGAGTCAGACCATTAGTGTGTGTTTTGAGCAAGACTGCTCCTGTAATTAGTCTAGACATTTATGTAGGCAGCCTGGGAGCAGCAAGTTAGAGTCATACTGTTCTGTTCTTCTGTTTCATTTCTTAATATTGCTATTCTTACACTTGCACACTCAGAAAGGAGACCCATGAAAACAGGGTGTTGGGGAGAGGAAACAAGACCTGCTTCTCCATGGCAGAAGAAAAGTACATCACTGTGTGTTTATTTCATCAGAGCTGCTTTCCTATCCTGGCTGCAGTCACAATTCCTGGTGTGAATCAGGGGAAATAAAAGAAATTAGAAAGGGTAATAACAAATCATGTGGTCTCTATTTGCAAAGAATGTTTCCCATTTCTTTCAACATCCATGATACCTTATTAAATAGCCCAGCATGCCTCCAATAAATATATATATATATATATATATTTAAATGGAAACAAATTCAAAATTATTGTAATGCTGAATAGCTAAATCAGGTCTACTATGCAATACCTTAGAAAATTTCCTGTGGATAGCATGAGAGACTGCCATCTCTCTCTGATTCTGAGTGCAAGTAGAGGTGTATTCTCAAAATGCTGCTGTGACCATAACCAAAAATTCATTGAGAACTGAAATCTGTTCTGTGGAATACCTGAGATAATTTACTTATCCTGATTCCTTAGCTTCTAGCCAGAAACACCAAGGGTCTAAGAAGTAACATTCATATGAAGGGATTATTCCAGGTATTTTATGGACAAATATGTACTTATAGCCAAAATGTTGATATTTGCCTTCGTTCTAGAAAGATCATCCCTGGAAATTTAGGGACAGAATTTCAGATACTGTTTCACATGGATTTTCCATACTGCCTGACAGCTCAGAAAACTGAACAAGGTAAGGTGTCCCAGAAATGAGGCACCTCAGACTGGATGCCTTCCTTAAAATTGTTGTTGGCACTTTTGGCTGGCAGTTATATGGTATCTTGGTGACTTCCTCCTGTGAAATTAATTAACAGCTATTGGCACTCAAGTCACAGTCAAGTCACTCTAAGTGTACTTAACCAGGGTGATTTACTTCACTAGCCCTTCCTTGCCAGAATATATGTGGTAAGGATGATGGGAAACAGTGTGATCTTGTATTTTTTTACGTGCCTTGTAAATCCAAAGATCCTGAAATCTTGATAATTAATCTGAAAACTTCCATAAAACATAGATTATTCTGAAGTAGAACTGTTTTTGTTTTACAGTATCTTAGATTACTTCATTCAGATACATGAAGCACCTGGACTTCCATAGAAACTCAAGAAAATATAAAAGTCAGACTGACTGGTATAAATTACTGTGTGCCACTTTGTTTCATTTCAGTTCTGAATACTTCCCTAAGAGACTTTTTCGCTGGGTTCCAACGTTAAGCACCCAGTCTTTATACCTTGTAATTGTGTTTAAAAGGCCAGCTCAGCAAATGCTATTGTTTAAACAATAAGCAGAAACTTAATACATGAAAATGCTTCCTGTTCCTCTAAATGAACTTAAGGGAACAAATGAAAGTATAAAACTGAGAATATCAGACATTTCTTAAAACTGCCTTTTTGGGTAATAGAGACAAATTCAGTCCAGAAGAATAGAAAAATCCACAGCAGATTTGCAATTTATTGCACAAACCTAATTTTGGCCTGGTCTAATCTAACTTTTTTTCCTCATTGTGTGAGTCAATAAATGCTGCATTTATATTTTATGATTCATGCCCCATCATTGGCAAGGTTATTTTGGTATGGCCTGGCCTTCAAGGAAGCAGTTCTCCCTGTATTGGTCTTTATCTGTGCGCACAGATTTGCCTCTGTCTATGGAGCAGTATTTTTGCTCAGGACACGCCTCCTGCTCTGCCAGGTAAGAGAAGAAGCAAAGAGTTCAGTATAGAGGGATCTTTCTTCGTGCATTTCACAACTGCAGCTGCTGCTGCTTGTAGCTGCAGCCGTTCTTTATTGTTTCTTGTTCCTTTACACATACGGACTAAATTGATTCTCTGAATTCACCATTCTTACAGTAAAACAGTGGTAAAGGTGTCTTGCTACATCTGGACCCATCTATGTCTTTTTCTGCAAAGCTAAGGCAAGACTGTAATTAAATTTACTGCTGGACTCACATGTTTGAAAACTAGTAAGGCCAAAGGGCTTTCTGAGGGAAAAAAATGTTTTGCTTGCATGATCCAGTGAAGCCAGCCGGTGCTTCGTGCGCTTCCTCTCCTTAATGATGAATGTGACACTGCTCCTCTGGTATAGAACATCTTTTTTTCTGCATAAACTTTACACTGTTGTTTTAAGGCTATAAATTTTAGCAGCATGGACAGAAACTGGGCAAATCCACAGAACAATATTTTGCTGTTTCATGGGACCAGGTAATTGCATGTGCATATTTGAAATATGGTAAATGAAATAATGTGAGATCAGCACACAGTGGTACAAAGCATTTACATCTGGAATCAGGCCTGGCAATACAGATATCATCATCATGCTGAATCAGCAACCGCAGAAGGCAAGACAATGAAGGGATGACAAAGCAAGAGCTTTTCAGGCACTGAAAAAAGACCTGTATCTCAAAATCCTGTACATCAAACACAGAATGACCAGTTACGGCACAATGTAGCTACACAAGAGAAACTATCTTCAGCTGGGGACCCCAAGAGCAAGTGCTAGTTATACTGGATAGTCTACAGAACAAAATCTATTCATACAGTGAAAAAACCAAAACAAAACAACCCACTCCCCTGAAAATAAAAACAAAAAAACAACGAAAAATAACCCCAAAAAACAGATCAAACAAAAAAGAACCAACAAACAAACAAACAAACAGACATATAAAAAACCATAACAAAAACCCAAACAAACAAGCCCCAAAAAACTAGGAAACAATGTTTCATCTGGGCAATAGTTACTTAAAATTTACTGTGTCTATTGCATGACACATAAATGAAATTAATTTTTAACATACTTTGTATATAAGGAAGAATGTAGTTCGTATTTCTGAAGTGTTAGAAGCACAACTGCAAGTTTGCCATCGACCCAGTAAGCATGGTTTACCTAAATCAAATTGCTTTCTGTATTTTAGGTGATGTATTGGGTTTGAATGGCCTGGTTTTTGGTAGCAGGTGGGCCACAGACGTGGCTCCTGTGTGCAGCTGCCAGAAGCTTCCACCATGTCTGGCAGAGCCAATCCCTGGTGGCTCCAAAGATGGACATGCTGCTGGCCAAGCCTGGGCCAATTAGAAATGCTGGTAATGCCTCTGTTATAACAGATTCAAGAATAAATCAAAACAAAAGTTATTGTGCAGTTGTAATTGTGGCCACAGAAGAGCAGAGTGAGAAGATGTGAGAAGAACAACCCTGTGGACACTGAGGTCAGTGAAGAAGGAGGGGCAGGAGATGTTCCCAATGCTGAGATTCCCCTGCAGCCCATGGGGATCCATGGGGAATGCAGAGATCCACCTGCAGCCCATGGGGGAGCCCATGCTGGAGCAGGTGGATGCCTGGAGGAGGCTGTGACCCTGTGGGAGACCCATGGAGAGAGGGGCCCTGCTCCCAGGCTGGAGCAGCCTGCCCTTGGAGGACTGCACCCGTGGAAGAGTGACCTCAGCAGTTTGGGGAGGACTGTTGCCTATGGGATGGACTCACTCTGGAGAAGTTCATGGAGATCTGTCTCCATGGGAGGGGAGCCCAAAGTGCAGGAGGGGAAGGACTCTTCTCCCTGAGCAGTGGGAGAAGCCACAGGTCATGAACTGACCATAACCCCCATTCCCTGTCTCCCTGTGCCACTGGGGGAGGAGGTCGAGCTGGGAAGGAGGGAGGGGGTGAGGGGAAGGTGTTTTTAAGGGTTTATTTTACTTCTCATTATGCTGCTCTGATTTTTTTTAGTAATGAATTATCTTCATATCTCTAAGTTGAGCCTGTTTTGCCTGTGATGGTTTTGGTGGGGGATCTTTCCCAGCCCTTATCTCAACCCATGAATCCTAAATTAAATTTTCTCTCCTCTGGGCAATTTGCAGAGGGGAGTGAGTGAGTGAGTGGCTTTGGTGGGTGCCTAGCACCAGTGTCAACCCACAAGAGATATTTCCAACATGATTCTTCTCTCTGTTCAACACCTGTACAAAAATATTGCTGTCTTGGATACTTTGCAGGTAAATATGACTTTTGGTTTATATTGCATACCTGCTGAATTATGTACTACATTTGATGATAGAACAGGCATCTAGTAGCAACAAAACTTGTAAGTACTTAGAAGATGGTTTGCTTAAACCCCACTACTGCTTTTGCAACTCCATGGGGCTACAACCTTCGTTCCAGCTATCAGAAGACAGAACATTGAGGGAACACATTCTTGTGTAAAAGTTTTTGATCACAAAATCATAATTTGTCTTACTGTGACACTGATAAAATAAAAATATGCCCTCTATCATTTAGAGAATGAGATGTTTACTCTAAAGAACTTAATAAACTGTTATTCTAACAAAGTGATTGCATTTTTTGAATAGTTTCAAGCAGTAATGGAAATATAGAATAACGCTAGAAGTTATGTTTTTAAAGATGCCCCAGACATTATTGTGACCTTCATCCATCCACCTCTACACAAAAAAAGAACAATTAGAAGAATTTCGTGGTGAAATACATTTACTTCTCTTGACTCACAGTACATGCATTATCAAAATGCTAAATAAAAAAATTAAAAATACCATAATATATAGTAAACAAGATCGGGTTTTCTATTCTGAATACATGTTATACTGCTTTGTACTGATGCTTCAAATTTGGTGTCCATGGTTCTCAACAGCCAGGAGTCACATATTATGTGAACAATATTGTACCTTGGAAAACTTCTGAAATATCTCAAAAATGCTCACATGCTGTACAAACATATTGCAGTGAACAAAACTGAAACTAGTCTTCACTAAATACAAAATCAGAAAGTCAGAGTTCCCTGTTCTTGCACCTTGTCTCTGCAGCAGAACTAAAAATAGACCTTAATATATCATCTTAGTTACAAAAGTTTAATCACTGCGGGAATTATGTTCTTAATGCTTTCTCCAAGGTCTTATATAATAGTATGAAAATGTTATTTCCCCAACATATTTAGAATGCACAACTATGAATGCTGGTGTCATATGGAATCTGCAGTTTGTCCACAGAGGTACTGATGTTCTCCCTCACATTTGCTACAGAGGCAACTAGAGATGCTTTAGACTCCACAATGAAAAAGTTTAACTATTCCAATCCCTTTCTACTAATTCTTTAAAAACAAAGTTTTTGGAACTTGTACTCTTTAAAGTATTTCTCTGTGGTATGTGATTGGAGGGAATGTGGTTTCCCTGAGAATAAGCAGCTGTGCAACATAAATTGTCATCCTTTTCCAATTAAGAGGCAAACTGACACCAAGACACGTTGACTCCTCCATGCTAAGTCATTTATTATTAATGCAATTTTGCAATATACATTAATGTAATTTCCTTTACCAGGCCCACTGTGGATCTTCTTACTTTTCCTATGTGGGAGAACAATAGCAGGAAGGAGAAATATGTGCACATTATATAAACTGAGGAAGGGACAGGTGCAAAATTAAGTGATTTTTAGCTGAATAGCACAAAATGCTTACACAAATTCAAATGGGGAACTACTTAGGTGTGTGTAATGAGGGATTTGAAAGAGCTGATGTCATGCAAGCATGACACAGGAGCTAGAATACTTTTGCTGCAAAGTTCAAGGAGGTAAGTACAACATCCTGAGAAAGAGTGCAATGGAGATTTGTTAGAGCACATCAGTCATTCACGAGGTCACATGGACGTTGGACACATCACACAATGTTAACTTCTGTAAATATGTGTTGGTCTGCTTCATTATAGGGATTTGTAAGGAAATAAATGGACCATCCACACATTTTGATGTGTTCTACAACAACAACAACAATGACAATAGCTATTATTATTATTACATATTATTTTATATTATATAAAATATAATATCATTAAATATTAGTCTATCATTATACAATAAATATATAGTAATAATGTAGCAAATGTATATAATTAATATATAATAATAGAATATTTTCATAACTATATATTATGAAGTATTATGATAATTATATTACTATAGGTTATTATTATTATTATTATTATTATTATTATTATTATTATTATTATTATTATTATTATTATTATTATTATTAATGTTGAGTATTCATCTAGCCTCATTCAACAGATTGAAAATATTTTCTGGCTAAACTGATCTTCAGCAGAAAACTAAATTTTTAAATTAATATTTTGCCCAAGTACATTCAGTCTTCCATGAAGAAAAATTAACCCTTGTTTTGGCCAAATAATGGAATTCCTAGAAATCAGGAAAGGTTTTCATTGTGGTTAAAGTTTACTATATTTTGGCTGAAATTAAAGACCTCTTTTTTGTATACAGTCTTCACAAACTGCTGTCTATCAGCAATGATCAAACAGTGTCTTCTTCACAGGTCTTGGCTTTGCAAGTGCAAAAAAGTTTTTTCTTTTCAGAAGAGACACATAATGCCCTTCTCAGAGGCTTCAGGCAGCCAGGGAACCTGGCCAGTAAAGAAAAATAGCATTCTGACTGAAAAATATGTTTCATATGCATGTTGTGCCAACTAGCAAAAGTTGTGCCAGTCTCCTTTCATGGACTTCTGTTCTTCTGTTTACCCTTTTCACATGAAATTTCAGTCAAGTACTGTGTTAAGTGGACAACTGAAACCATAAGTTTTAACTGCATATAAGTAGCAGGGTAAAAATTAGAAAAGAAATTAAAAGAAACAGGCAAAAAATCAAGAAATCAAAATGAATCTTTAGCAGCTCAAACATCCCTGCTCTCAAACTTACTGACTCCTATAATGAGATAGCTGCACCACACTTTGCAAAGCTTTTGATGTGATCTCCCATAGTGTCCTAGTACCCAAGCTGGTGAGCCAGGGATATGCAGATGGTCAAGTACATGGAAAACTGGCATGATTGCAGGACTCAAGGGTTGTGTGACCACAAGTACAGGGAGTGCAGTCTGGTTACTCACTGTGTCTCTTCAGGGAGCCAACATGAGACCCATTCTGGTTAATGTCTCTGTTAATGACCTGGGTGATCAGCAGTTCAGCCGCAGCAAGCCTGCCAGCGATGCCAAGCCAGGGGACAGCAGATATGCTGGAGGGCATGCTGAGAGGAAGCTGAAACCCTCAAGAGCCTGTAGAAATGAGGTGTCAGGAGCCTCAGAGAGTTTAACAAGGACAAGTCCAAAGCCCTGGTGCAGCACTACAGAGAATGGGATGACTGGTTGGAAGTTATCTTTGATAGTGCCAAAGCCAAACCCTTCATGGAAGTGCACAGGGACAGGACTGGAGGGAACAGGAATGAATCAAAACACAGGAATAAGAAAATATTTTCATTGGAGAATTTCCACTGCATTGGAACAGATTCCCCCATGAGATGGTGGAGTTTTCATCCCTGGGAGATATTCAAAACTCAACTGACATCTTCAGCCACCTGATCTAGTTGGATCCATTTTGAACAAGATGTTGGACTAGATGACTCCAGAGGTTCCTCCCAACCTCACTTATCCTGTGATTCTCCAACTCCATAAATACTGCGTTCTCTTCAGATGCTGAAGTCATTAACACAACAAATCTATTTTCCTTTGTCAGTCAGACAACTGGTAGTTTCCATGGTAACAAGGGGATTTCCTATATCTCAATTTTCCCCACTTGTTAGATTAATTACCATACTTTAGGAAGATGCAAGTGAAGATGAAGAAATTACTGATTACTACAGGATTATCTTATTTTTCACCATGCTGTTTCTTTATCAGATGGGGATTTTGGAAGGCAATGTTCAGTAAATTGTCTGCACAAGGCTGTTGGTGCCAGTAAAACCTGTGGAGAGACATTTTACCATCTGCTTATTGCACAAAAGTAGCTATAGAAAAGGACACTACTCTTATCTCTTTTACCGGACTTTTATTAACAGCCCCTCACATAAGAAAAACTCAACATTAAATTATTACTCCTGGTTTATAACATAAAAAGGCAATGAGGTTATATTCCTCGATTTATGAACCAACAAACAATTAATTGTTTTATATTACTGCTTTGGAAAGGAGCAATTAGGTTTTATATATCCACTGAAATCCCTTATTCTGTTTTCCTGATTTTGTGTTGATCTTTAGGTTATTTAGAAACATACTCCATGGCGCTGTAAAACTAAGTCTTTTTGCTGTTTACCTTAATAGTTCTCAGATTGCATCCCACATAGTTACAAAAAGGGAAACATCAGCTATATTTACAATGTCAAGAAAGACAACTTTTTTTTCCTTAAGCTTTCATCTTGTTTGCTCCCTTAAAAGCACTAAAAATGAATAGAAAAGAATTTCCTGGGGAAAACCCTGAAACACTTAGATAAAACAGAAGGAAATGACAGTGAAAGAGAATGACAGGCCTGTGTGTCATGGATGGGGGTGGGAGACTCCAAATTATGAAGCAGAGGGTAAAAAGCAAAGTCTTTCTTCATAGTCAGTGGCTAAAAAGTCATGACATTATTAATCATTTGTATAGGACAAGATATGTGCATGGCTCTGTGCTGTGAAAGATAAACAAATAGAAGGATCTGTCATGGGTTTACATTTTAAAGGAAGGGGAAAAGTCAAAGGAACACAGTACTGTACATGTAACCATCACAGCTTTCAAGTTTTAGAGAAGAGTTGAAGTTTTTAGTAGGTCAGTAGTAGCTACAATTGAAAATTGCTTTCTGAGTAACTTCTATCCAAAAAAGTTGCATCAAATCAACCTGTTTCTCTCCTGGAAAGCTGTACCAGCTTCAGTGAAAATTTCTGCAGTCAGAAAGGTTTTTGATTCAGAAAAGCTTCAGACTGCATTTTGGAATCTATTCTGAAAAAAAATAATGTAAGTTGTCCTTTTAGATGTTTCTGGGCACTGAATAGAAACATCAGTAGCTCATTATTTATAGTGTAGCGTGTGACTTAGATTTGCATTATACTGAAACGTTTTGTGGACAATAAGTTGGTGTATAGGCTACAAAATTTTATCCAGGTAAGTTGGGTGGTCAGTAGGAAGAGTGTCCTTACACAGCCAGCGGAGAAAGTGATGTGTGTGTCTGTTTTCTCTGAGCATGAATCACAGGAACATGGAGAGTAGATTTGGAGGCTAAGACAATTACTGCCATCCATTTCTGATAGGGAATCCTAGAAAAACTTGAGCTCAGAAAGCATATTTCTGAGGCCATGTTTCAAATTACTCTTCAGTTACACTATTTCAGCTGGCTTTAGGACCAACACACCAGCTTATTCATGCCCCTTTCCCAGTGATGAATTAACAAGCTCTCCTATTTGATTCCTAGACTGGGCATATTACTAGGGATATGCCACGCTTACAAGCAGCCAAGAATTTACTAAATCTGAGTGGTTTTCACTCTCAGCTAATAGCCATTGCTGCTAAGAGCAATTTTGGCAGAGAGGCCGCATTTTTATGCCTTCTGGTTTGTGTATCATCAGGTGGAGCAATTTTTTAGAACAATGCTGAATGCTTATTTCATACTGCTTCAAGCACATCAGTATATACTAATGTTACTCTGAGCAGACATTTCATTTCACAGAAGGAGTCAGGAAGGTTTAGACTTAAAAGATGACACTCAAATATGTGAAACAAAATTAATTTTAAAGTACCTAAGGTAAGAGGCATTTAACCTTGTTGTGTACTGTTTTTAAGAGTAAAATTTTTATCTAGTTTAATTAATATTCAAAGGGAACTTAATCAAGTCCTATCCACACTACTGTAGCACTTAATTATCTAAATCTGTAAGCGTGCTTGTATATAGCTCATATTCATCTTCTCAATAGCCAACCTCTCAGCTGAACTCCTGTGTACATAAATTTGTTTTCTTTTAACAAATACAACACTTCTATGCTAAAACATGTTGGTAACTATCAGGCTTCATAATTTGACATCTTGGTAGTTCTCTAACCTCAGTATAGCTGGCTAGTAGACTCTCATATAAATCTCACTAAGAAAATTTTCAGATACCTTTTTTGTTTAGCAAGAGAGGAAACAGTAGAAACTGCAATCTGAGTCACAGACCAGCAAGGTTCTAAGGAAAGCCTGGTCTGTATCAGTCAAAGAGCTTTCTTTGGGACATTCTGCAAACACAGATGACTAGTTGAGACCAGATTATAAGAGTGCATATGTGTGAGTGTGACTTGAATCTAACAAAAATGCAGTCAAAAAAGAGCCAGAACCAGCCAAGGAAGTACCAGCAGCATGGATGGTCCTGGAAAAGATCCAGACTGGGAGAGAAAGTTCTAATTTTGGACAGAATGCTGGCTTAAAACAGATTTGATTTTCTGAACAAAGAAACTGCCTCCTGTTGCTTGTCCCTACTGTATTCAAAGAGAGAGAATTTTGTGTACTTTCTTTGTAAACAGAGAGTAACATACACCCCAAATTGCAAACTTTCCAGATTTAACATGTTTTATGTAAAGACTCTTGGCTGAAAGCAGATATATACACCTCAGGGTACTTGATGTTTGATTCAAAGCTACTGCTTTTCTAAAATCCACTGCCTTTTCAAACTCTCCTCCTCAGCTTTTTTTACACAGTTACAAGTGGGTATTTATCCTAGGCAGAGAAAAATAGGCAATTCAAGGATCTAAATGAAACTTGGTTTTTTCCTCCGTGCATACTGTGCATAACTAGCAGAACACGTCACTGTATCTTTCTCTCCCTACAGTACTCCCCAGTGATGTCAAGCACACCTCCAGAAAGGCATAGAATCAGAGAATGTATATTGGGAAAGACGTTTAAGATCATTGAGGCATAACACTGCCAAGTCCACCACTAAAACATGTCCCTCAGTACTGTATCTACATATCTTTTAAACACCTCCAAAGCTAGTGACTCAACCACTTCCTGTGCAGGCTAGTCCATACTTGATAACCCTTTCTGTGAAGATTTTTCATAATATCCAATCTAAATCTTCCCTGGAGCAACTTGAGTACCTCTTCTCTTATTCTATTATTTGGAAGAAGAAGCGGATCCCCATCTGGCTACAACCTCCTTTCAGGTAGTTGTAGAGAGTAATAATGTTCTCCAGAGATTCCTTGTCTGTAGTCTAAGCAGCCCCAACTCCCTCAGTCACTCTTTACAGGATGAGTGCTCCAGACCTTTCAACAGCTTTGTTGCCCTTCTCTGAACACACTCCATCATCTCAACACTTTCCCTGTCACGAGGGGCCCAAAACTGGACACAGTACTCAAGGTGTGACCTCACCAGTGCTGAGTACAGGGGGACAATCCCTGCCCTGCTCCTGCTGGCCACACCATTGCTGGCACAGGCCAGGATGCCATTGGCCTTCTTGGCCACCTGGGCACTGCTGGCTCATGTTCAGCTGCTGTCACCAGCACCCCCAGGGCCTTTTCCTGTGGCAGCTTTGCAGCCACTCTGCCCCAGCCTGTGGCACTGCCTGGGCTTGCTCTGACCCAAGGGCAGGACCCAGCACTGGGCCTTGCTGAACCTCACACCACTGGCCTGGGCCCATGGTCCAGCCTGTCCAGATCCCTCTGTAGAGCCTTCCTGCCCTGCAGCAGATCAGCACTCCCACCCAGCTTGGTGTCACCTGCAAACTGACTGATGGGATAGGCTAACACTGTCTTCATTTCTGAGGAGGCTCCCTAGGTGCTGGCCTGGGCTGTTTTAAGCCAGTGTGGACCCACAGCCTACTGTACAACTGTGTGTGAGTGTCCCCCACCTTAATTCACCTCTCAGTTTTCTGGAAAACTGGTGGAAAATGATTGGCAAGAGGTAGAGGATTCTCATGGGGTCTTGACTCAAAAATGCCATGATCACAATGATGAAGTAGCTTGGAGGGAAAGTTCTTCTGCCAAAAGTGTTATATTCTTCTATGAATACTCCTGCTTCATTCCTGTTGTGTATTTCTTACCTCTCTGGCTTAGGCAAATGGGGAGTACACTACAGAGCCTATAGCAGGATTTTACAAACTTCAAATTATTCTAATTTCCTTAAAGTCTTTTATATCAGTGACTTTAATTTCCAGTTGCTCAACTGAACAGTAAAAAATATACATGTAAGGGTATAGGCTGTAACAGGTCTTTTTTGTTTCAGTTGGAGACTAAAATAAAGGCTCTCCATTTCGTTCCTGCTGCTGTTTCAAGCTTCTCCTTTCCCTTCAGACAAGGACTTAAGGAGACCCTTATTCAAGCATATGGCTTATATTGATGTGATGAGATTCTTAGATGGAACAGATACTCCTTCTAACTTTCTGTCCTCCAGGAAGAATACTGTATATCAGCTCAAGTGACAAAACTAGTGAAACCCATTTGTGAAACCCATTGTAGACTTTTCTTTAATAGGATTAGAAGTTTCCATGAGGACAGAAAAGAACAGGAAGAAAGTGATCTCATATAACCAACTTAACTGACAAGTGATGAAGCCCTTCCTACTGGGTTAGTGTTCCTAGCCAACAAGATTAGTGTAATCAAACTATGCAGTGGCATCTTGAATTCCTGTTTTGATTATGATTTTTCATTGTCCAATTTTTCCCAGGGATTTGCAGGTCACAAATTTACATCTGAATATGGAGTAAGTGCTTCTCTAGGAGCTATAACAGTGATTCTTTATTGCAAGAATTCATTTTTGTCTTTTCCAGTTTTCCATGGGTAAACAATAGTTTTTTCTGCTGGTTAGCAAAATAAAGCTGAAGTAAAGCCTTGGGTCAACACCCATATTTTATAGGGTCAAATTGTTCTTTATCTAGCTCAGCATCTTTGACTGCACTGCTGCTCAGGCAGAAGAAGAAGGAAGTTTGCATGTCAGGAAGATTGCTTCCTATTGCAGCATGAATAGCCCAACTGGTAGCAAGTTGGCTGTGTGCCATTAAAAATTGAACAGCCAAGTCAAACTGGGTCAGGTTTACATTTTACCAGGGTAATGCTGTCTAGTCAGACACCAGCACAGGAGCATTTTCAGCTCAGAGTCTACTCAGCCATGGGAGAAGGAAGAGAGAGCAAAGGAAGTTTGGCTGTCAGAAACCTTATTTTATCTTCTACTGTAAATACACAACTGGCAGCTGGTCAGGCATTCAAAGTTGAAAGGTCTACTGGCACCTGTTTTAGGTACATCCCTTCCTCATGGGAAGTAATGGGCTGAAAATATAAGCTGCAGACAGCAGCCTCAACTGAGAGCTAAAGCTGTTTTCCATCTGAGCTGTGGGGTGGGCTATGTTGTCTTGTAAGTCCTACCAGTGTGACTTGCCTCAGGACAAACAAGTCAGGTTGGTATCATCATTGCCACTGGATGAGGTGACTGCTCTGGCTATCAGGCCCAATCTGCTGCCCATTAAAGACAGGAGGCAGACGTGAGATGCTGTTCAAGCATGCTGAACTGTCTCCTTGAAGTCCTCTTTACTCTTCCTTGTGTTAGTCTTGGCTTGTGGTAAAGCTCATCAGTTCTGAAAATCAATTCAACTTTCCCATAGAGCATGGTTTTAAAATTTATCCTTCAAAAAGCAATATTAATAAAATGGCTGTAGACAAAAGAATCAAAATTTGCATTCAGACATGGAGAGTGCAATCCCATCCACCACAAATATCAAGCTACTCTTACTTTCTCACACAGTGAACCTTAACAGGCTTTGGAGCAGCATGCAGTTTTGCTCTATATTTGGTCTTACAGTCTGGCTAACATAACCGCCTACGGCTTCCCACTTGTCAAGAGGATGCGCCAGTAGCAGCTGCCTAGAGGGAAGAATAAGCATAAGGAAGATAGAGCAGAAGGAGCAAAAAGATTGCTAAAAGGCAGCTGATGGCACTTGAGGCAAGAGATGCTATTTCCCCTCTCACAAAGGAGGGCTCCACAACAACTAAATGTATGCCCAAAATGGACATTCTTCAGGTTGTAAAGTCAAACACAAAAAGACTAGCAGAAATAAAGGTGTGCGGAGATGGGCAAGAAATTGGTTCAAATGTCTTCATCAGCATGGAAATCAAGAGAGCTCACACACTCATCGAGGGAGATCAGTGAGTCACCTTGCTGAGGGAGCAACATGATAGAGAGAGGTATTCCGGAGGGCTGAAGGGAAGAAGGGCTGTTTCCCCTGAGCTTGGAGCTGAGGGTGTGTTTGCTTTACAGATGCTGGAAACCCGTAACAGTAAAATGTGAAAAGGAGCACAAGGACATCCTTATCGAATGGCTGCTGAAGTAGTTATGAGAATGGCTTGTAGCCTGCAGTTGTGAAGGTCCTGGGAAAATGGAGGTAGAGCTAAGTAAAGGGAGGAGCTAGAAGAGGTGAAATACACAGTTGTGTCTCAGGTATGACTGCATTCTTCTCCTCTGACTGAGATATGGGCCTGGTTTTCAGCCTAATTGACTGCTCCTGAGTGTATTCATGCTCTTCTGAAAGGCACCTTTCTGAAAATAATTCCAGCCACTGTACAGAGAGAATCAAATCAAGACCATACCTCTTGCATCCACTCAGACTGAGTTTATGGGAGAAATTATAAGTGCTGACTCATGGTAGTCATAGCATACAGATGTAGTTCTGTTTTGTACACTTTTTCAATCCTTTTTTTTCCCCTAGAGCAAGGCTGACCCCAAATTTGCTGTGTGCCACAGGGCAACCCAGACCACTTTCTCCCTGGGAGCAGAGTGTCTGAAGCTTGTGACCCTCGGTCACAGTGGGGAAAAGCCTCCCATCTCTCCCACAATCCTGACTCAGAGGCTTATATCCCACAAGACCAAGATGAAAATGTTTTGCTCCATAACCAGCTTGCAAACTGTAGGAGACTCCTTGGCTGGAGAGGATAGGGCTGAAGGGTAAGGGAGATGTGGTTCTGATGACAGCTTTGCCTCCAGGCATCCTCCTGTGGAACTGAATCAGAAAGTGGCAGTAGAGTCAGAACTGAGAAAGTACAATATAAGAAAGATAAAATGCCGAGTCAGTCTTCAAAAGCTACATATTTAATTAAATGGTTTTGGAGGGCTTTCAGGTTTGAACAGTGTATGACAGCTTCTACTTGCTGGGTAACTAGGCCTTGTCTTCATGTTAACAACATAAAGCAGCTCTAAAACAAAAGAAATTTTAGGGATGTTTACGATAGAGTTTGGAAAGCATTTAATATTGGTAAGATTATCTTTTTTATTAATCAAGTAGACCTCCAAAATGATTATGCTGTCTTTCTCTGCTCCCCTAACTCTTTTTGGTATGACTCATGGATATTTGGGACAAGATTTTATGGTGAAAAGTTGAAGATGCTTGAAAATAAAAAATCAAGATGGGGAAATTTTCTGATGTACAAGCAATTGCTCCTCTCCTTAAGACAACACTGTAATTAAGGTGCTTGAGCTGCAGAAAAGACAGAACCACAAAACAACTAGGTTGGAAGAGACCTTCAAGATTATCGAGTCCAACCCAGCCCTAACACCTCAACTAAACCATGGCACTGAGTGCCACATCCAGTCTTTTCTTAAATGCATCCAGAGATGATGACTCCACCACCTCCCTGGGCAGGCCATTCCAGTACTTTATCACTCTCTCTGTAAAAACTTTTCCCTAATATCCAACCTGTCTTTCCCTTGGTGCAGCTTGAGACTGTGACCTCTGGTTCTGTCAGTTGTTCCCTGGAGAAAGAGACCAACTCCACCTGACTACAGCCACCTTTCAGGGAGTTGCAGAGAGTGATGAAGTCACCCCTGAGTCTCCTTTTCTCCAGGCTAAACACCCCCAGCTCCCTCGGTCGTTCCTCACAGGGTTTGTGTTCCCAGCCCCTCTCCAGCCTCGCTGCCTCCTCTGGACACGCTCCAGCGTCTCAGGGTCCTTCCCAAACTGAGGGGCCAGAACTGGACACAGCACTCGAGGTGTGGCCTCACCAGTGCTGAGTACAGGGGAGAATGACCTCCCTGCTCCTGCTGGCCACACTGTTCCTGACACAGGCCAGGATGCCCTTGGCCTTCTTGGCCACCAGGGCACACTGCTGGCTCATGTCCAGTTGGCTGTTGACCAGTACTTCGAGGTCCTTTTCCCCTGGGCACTTCCGCAGAGGGTGGCAGATAATTTTTGGCAAACAGATCTTTAACTGTACAACAAACCCACATATACACAAAAGCAAGTGTAGATTTGCTGGCTATGCTGCTTTATAAAGCTGATGCTGTGGGATGATAGGAACAGGATGAGACCGCTCTTAATAATCTGATTGCAGAATTTTATGGCTGCTGACAATCCAAAGGGATTTTTGTTTTCATTTGTCTTTGAAAAATTTCACATATGGAAATTGATGCATTATAAATATAATCTGTCTAACTGGATTGTTAATTCATGAGCTCTAAAAATAAAAGCAAGATTAAGAATTTTGACCACTCCGTGCAAATCTGTATGTTCCAACAGTGTGCTCTTACTCTCACACTCACTCTGTAATCTGAAAAGTGCAAACCCTGAAACCTACTTTAAAATTAATCAAAAATTGATTAAATTTAATCTAAAATTGCTTAGGTCTTCATTTTGCTTAGTAGCAAGGACTGTGGTACTGTACTCACAGTCTCTTGGAAATGACAAGGGCACCTGTGCCAGTCATTCTGTCTGCTCATCCTCACACTGGGCTGCTCCTTTCTCTTTCAAGTATTTAATAAGGATAGAAATGGCTCTGCAGCAATGTTCTCAGAGATCATCCTGACCACTTAGAGTGCTTTGTAGAAAGGTGATTGGTGGTCTAAGCACTAGGGTCCTAAGGAATAAATGAAAACAAGTAAAATAAAAAGAGAATAATTTTATTTTAATAAAAAAGAGCAGAAAAGTAAGAATTTTGCTATTTTGCTGCTATCTGTCAAAAACTTGCAATTAATCTTTCACTCTCCTCTATATGCATAATAGGATCAACACAAAAATTGGCTCTACATGAAAGCGTAAAAATGCACAATTAAAGCCCTAGATAAAAGCCCTAAATAAATCTGTAAGTATCCAACAGGAATGAGTAGTGGCATGGTTTCATGCTGTACAGGGATTGGATCCTACAAGTCAAGTAGGAAGACCACTGATGACACTGCTGAAATCAGGAGCGCTAGTGCATGTCCTCATCACATGTTCATTAGTGAAATGGGTATTGAAATATTTAAAACATATCTGTCTTACAGCTGCATGTTGCAAAAGAGTGGGTTGAACAGGCAGCACTAGCATGAAATCATCCCTCATCCCCTTCAGAGTGAAATTAGGCAGGTTTGCTTAACCTGGGGACAATATATTTAAAATGAAGTAGCTGCAGCATAATGGGTGACATTTGCAGAACGCTCCCTCATGATCCATTCTGCCAGCTGGCTGGGGGTGGTTCCTCCCACAGAGCGCTGGTAACAAACATGTGTGAGCCACTCTGGTCGTGAGCAACCCCAGACATTTCTGTAGGAAACATTTCAGTGGAATTAGTTTTGCTGGTGTCTAGTCTTGACTATTTATGTGAAGTCTGCCTCATACAATCCTTTTAGAAGGATTAGCTACTACTGCTATGCAGTAGCTTTCAGAAAAACTCTCATAAGGGAATGGCTTTTAATGCTTTCCACCAAAGTAAGATCAAGCTTCCAGGCAGTGTCTGCATGTAAGTTTATCAGACCTATATAATTTTGGACCTGTCTGATCTTAGCGCTGCTCTCACAGGCCTCCAGGATAGATTGTACTAGGCACAGCACTGTTTCAATTTTAGTGTAACTTTCTTCACAGCAAGACTGCACTGCAGTTGTCAGCTGTCATAATATTTATATTGCTGGCTAGCTTTATAACCTGATTTTGAAAAATCATCTTGGCCTTTGAAACAAATAGATTTAAAAATCATGATTACTGATGATGTATCAGTATCAAATCATGAAACAATAGATTTAAATCATGATTTTCTAGAAAAGTCCTATAATTTGTAGAAGAAATTCTGTAAAGAATAAAGCAACTTGCAGAATTCTCTTGCAACATATCACCCTGTATCAATATATATTCTTCTGGGTTTATATCTGCCAGTTATCTTGTATAACTGCATTTCTTTAAGAGACATTTATGCGACACCTTCTCTGACATTATTAAGCAGTTCCTATCTCCATTAATTTCATCATAGTCCTCCACAAGGTAGAAATATCTTATCTATCTAGTTTTCACACAACCCCATCATTGTCAGCTTTATGGCAACCCATTTTTAGTTGGTTAATTAGTGTCTTGAATTTTTTAGCGTCTTGAATAATTTATTCCTCAGTGATTTTCCATTCAGAAGTGTAAGAGTATTTAAATACTGAAAAAAGTGCAGTATAACCAGAGAATCCCAACTCCAAAAACACAAGCTAACATTCTCTACTAATGTAAATTGATAGAGGTCTTTTGAATAAAATGTTCCCACTACAAGAAATACGTCAGTACAGGAAATAATTCAGTAAAGGGAAAGTCTAGCTTCACCCAAATTAAATCATTTCTGTAATGGGATAGATGTAAAGTATATTTTCAGAGAGCGTAATCAAAATGATAGGACACCAGAAGACTTCTTCATAATGTATCTGTTCTCTGTTCAGCTGTACTTTCATTACAGGTAATCATTAGGAAAATCTATGCTATATGATTAATCATATAGCATACACCGTCATATCACACATTATCATATATAGAAGTAGCATTAGCACTGTGTTTCATCATTTGCAAATGCTGAAATTACTGACATCCTGCATGTGATTTTTAGATCAGATTTTCACTTTAGGAGCCAGTGGGCAAATACATTCAACTGTATCACACTACATGAACCTAAGAGTGTATTAATGGGACAAATTTAGTAAGAGGTTGTGTAATAATTTGGCTGTCTCCATACCTTTAGATACTCTAGGCCTTTCAAGATGTCACAATTTTCACAGAAATACCCCCCAGGAGCATTTGAGAGGCTCTCTTTCTCTTCTCAATAATTTCTCTTTCTCTTCTCTCAAATAATTTCTGATGGTTTGAAAATGTAATTTAAAACTTAAGTGAACACGACTCAGTTTTGAACTAAGTTGAAGAGGAAGTTTGTGAAAAATTCAAACATATATTTTTTCTAAATCATATTTTTCTGACTGAATTTCAAAGGAGAAACTTTGAGATTCACTTATACTGAGTCACATGGGAATGAACTAGGTCACTCTCCAACATATCTTCATCCTCCTCATGTTGAGGTAGTCTATAATCCTAATAGTAGTTGTTACCTACCATCAAAGCATCAGGAAAAACAAAAGAAAATGGGGGAAAAACCAAAGGCTTAGTTCTGGGGTTCTATTTTAGCCTCCAGCATGACTTCTAGTGTTTGCATAAGCCTTCTTCCACTTTTTAAGGCATATATCTCTGAGAATTAGAAACAGAATATCTTTGTTATTATTTATCTTATAGCAAATAATCCTGTTGCTTTCTTTATGCTCAAAAAGTTTGAAATTCTCTCTGTGAACTCTGATGATGCCAATTCAATCAGGGCTTCATTTGAATAAACAAATTCAAGAGGTTAATTAGTATTTAAAAGTGACCCTTTCCTTTAGAAAAAGTAACATTAAATCTCTTATTCCAATCTTCCGCTTATTTCTTAATATAATGGTATTTCTATTTTTTTAACTTCAATCTTACAATACATCTGGTTGGTTTTTTTCCTCTCTTTTTACATGATGCGGTTCTTTGAAAAATCTCTAAGAAAAAGATCTTTCTCTTTTAGCTTTCTGAAGCCAAATTGACAAATACCATAATCACTCCAGAGCATTTTTATGTCGTCCATGTAGTCTGTAATAATAAAATTATCTCTCTGCCTTAAAGGACCTGGCAGCTCTTCTGCTCTTGTCTTCTAACTAGTCCTCCATCATTGATTTAGCCTTCCCTTAACAAGAACCACTCTTCAGGGGTGCTCAGAGAAGAATTACCTTGTCAGACCAAACCCATGCATTTGCCATATAAAATACCTAGAATGCCAAGAACTCCATATCCATTTCAATACAAAGTACAGCAGCTTCTCCAGTACATATTTATTTGCTTAAATTAATACAATACATCATACATACTTTTACTATTGAGATAGAAAGCCAGAAACTAAAGATTCACATATAGTTTGTTCACTTCATGAGCTGTGGCTTTAAACAGGAACTCAATGTTCTACATGAAATAAATATGCAACACATTATTTGCAAAATCTGTTAGGAGTACAAAATGTTAGCTCTGTTACATCTTGTTCAGCTAAGCAGACATGACATTTTCAAAACTGTTAATAATTATTAAAACTTCTAGGAATAATAAATATGGTACTTATATTACTTCTTAACTGTACACTCAAAACAGCAGAGTCCAGCAGCACCATATGAAGAGAGAAATCAAAGAATAGGTAGTAGACAAACACAGAGTTGTAAAGAGGTGGGTGCAGTAGCATTACTTGGTCTTTCCACTAACTTGTTTTACAGGAAACAGCACAGAATAAACTTTAATTATTATATTAATCACAATGTATTTTACCCTTTGAGCTTCTGAATACAAAGCACCTGTCTTTGCTGTCATAAATTGAAGGCCATCTAGCAGCCAGGAAAACTCAGTTTCACAAGGAGATGGCTGAGTCCTTGCGGCCAGACTGAAAACACTTTGCTCCAAGGTCACGTACAACTTTGCTTTTCCTTTAAATATGTTGTCTATCTTCACCCTTAAACTTTACTAGCTCAGATTTTGGGTTTTCCTCCACCTACTCTGTGCTCCAAAGCATCTTGCAGAACTCTCCCTGCTACCCTTAACATCAGAAAAGCCCCTAACTTAACAAACTACATGCCTTCACTTCCCCAGAGTCTTTATGGTAGGGAAAATTTATCTTTTCCTCAGCTGACTTCTGGAAGCATCTCAGCTGTGCAAGTTTGTAGCCACTGCTATTTGCTGTAATTAATGCTCTCTGAAAGGATGAAACAAGGCTGCATAAACAATGCAGGGAAATGGTATAGATGTGCTTTTATATGGAGGTGGTGGAGACTAGGCTTTAGTTTCATATGTCCCCATAAACTGAAAACCCAAATGACACTCAACAGTAGTAAGATAAAGACTTTGTTGGGTTTTTTTTTTTTTCCACAAAATAGCTAGAAGACGAGAGATAAACTCACAATAGGAATGAGAAAAAGAAGAAAATATATCCCCCAATGTCCAGGACACAGGCAATGTCTCTACTGGACTTCTGAGCCTCTACATAAGGCAAAATAAGGAAGCTAATCCCTTGAAAATTATAAATGGGAAATAGCTTCATTATGAGAGCAAATTTCTATAAAGCATTTTCAAAGCTATTAAAAAGCAAAGGCTGTTACTGTCTGTTCCCAAAGCGGTGCCAATGTAAATAGTGTGAAAATAACTTATGTTTGAAAAGCAAGGTGCTTCACAATGAAGGCTGTTATTTCACTTTTAATTTGTCCCTTGAGGCCTCTTTGTAACAAGTGTCACAGACCCATCTACATTATGTTCGACAGCAGGGAGGACTGTCATCTTCTAACCACTTTGCTCGGGTCACTTGGCACTGTCTTCTTACTTCAGTAATAATTTTGTTTGTAATTTCTCTCATTGATAATTTACAGTTTTAAATTAGGTTTTTACTATTCTGACATGAATTAGACGTGTTTGAGAATTAGCTTAGTATGACTTTGTGTCTGGGCAGAATCTCAAAGTCCCTCTGTGAAGAAATATTCTGCTTTCTAGTAAAATGCTATGAAAAAGGGTTCACATTATGAATTACTTGCAAATAGTATTGCCATTCTGGGACTTTTTCCCAGCTGTATGTGGTTGTCCAGTACTTCTGCTCCAGTGAAAACTGCACCTGTAGAAGTGGGTAAATTGACTGCAGTGAGTGTGGTTAAAGGAGTTTGGACAACCCAGAACTGTCTGCAGTGATTTCCTTTCCTAAGGACACATCTGGCACATTCTCTTACAAGGTCAGTAAGGAAACTCTGGACTGCATGCTTCCAGTAAACATATTTTTTGCAGTTGCAGAATCACATAATCACAGAAGCATTTAGGTAAGAAAAGACCTCTTAATATCATAAAGTCCAATGTTTGATCAATCACCACCTGGTCAACTAGACTAAGTGCTACATCTGATCATTTCTTGAACACCTGCAGGGATGTCTGACTTGTAGCCCTTCTCTGGACATGCTCCAGCACCTCAATGTCTTTCTTGGAGTGAAACGCCCAAAATTGGACACAGGATTTGAGGTGTGGCCTCACCAGTGCTGAGTATGGGGGGACAATCCCTGCCCTGCTCCTGCTGGCCACACCATTGCTGGCACAGGCCAGGATGCCATTGGCCTTCTTGGCCACCTGGGCACTCCTGGCTCATGTTCAGCTGCTGTCACCAGCACCCCCAGGGCCTTTTCCTGTGGCAGCTTTGCAGCCACTCTGCCCCAGCCTGTGGCACTGCCTGGGCTTGCTCTGACCCAAGGGCAGGACCCAGCACTGGGCCTTGTTGAGCCTCACACCACTGGCCTTGGCCCATGGTCCAGCCTGTCCAGACCCCTCTGCAGAGCCTTCCTGCCCTCCAGCAGATCAGCACTCCCACCCAGCTTGGTGTATCTGTTAAGTGACTGAGGGGACTCTCCATCCCCTCATCCAGATGGCTAAAAAAGATATTAAACAGGGCTGGGCCCAGTACTGACCCCTGGGCAACACCACTGGTGACTGTCTGCCAACTGCAGTTAACTTCATTAATCACCACTCTCTGGGCCTGGCCATACAGCCATGTTTCAACCCAAGCAAAGATTTCATCCACCCAAGCCACGAGCTGTCAGCTTTCCCAGGAGATTGCCATGGATAATGTATCAAAGTCTTTGCTGAAGCCCAGATAGAATACATCCTATGATATTAGTTGCTAGGAGCTGAACTCTGCTGAAAATGTCTCTTTTGCTCCATTTGTCTGGACTGCAATTGGTATGTAATATTCTGTTTCTTTCTTGATAAGGATTGTCTAGCTGTCCCATAGCACTCTCCAATTAACAGACAAGAGTTTGCAATGGAAGGGCTGTGTACTTTCCTGCTTTACACACCACAAGACTGAAGGACTTGCTAAACTCCACCCACGTGCATGATCACCTTTCTAGAAATTGCAAAGAGATTCCCGATTCCTTGCTTGTTCTTCTTATCATGTAAACTAATATATCTGGAAATGTGGAGCTAACTGATACTGATACTGAACCATGCACAGCTGGAAACTACACTACTAAGAGGTAGACAATTCTAAGAGTTAGGGACTCCCAGCTCTTGGCTGTATACATGCTGACATGGGAACTTTTGTCTGGTAGAGAGACAAGCTAGTGCCAATAAGTTAACTGAAGGAGTTGCTCCCATTTTTGAGGGACCATCTACTAGACCATGCTGAATTTCTACCCAATCATTTCCCCTGACGTCTAATAAATAATACAGTTTCATTCATTATTCTAAAAATTTCCTAACTTTTTTGCTTGACCACAATGTCTTCCTTGAAAGAAAGATGGCTCCTTTTTCAATAGGCATCGTCTTACAGCTAAAGCAAGGAAGAGGAATGCTTATGATAGAACAGTTAATCCCTGAAGAAACATGACCATGGACCTCTAAAACACACCTCAAAGACTTTTTAAATTCTAAAGTGACCTACCTTCCAGTTCAATTTGGCATAACATTTTTATTTTTAAAAATATGTACATCAGACATAGATGTAATTTAGGAAAGTCACCTGGACGTTAGCCCTTCTTTTATCAATAGCTTTTTCTGCATGAATTTCTGCATATGTTATGCCATGTTTGAGCCTTGAAAAAGGAAAACACTGCCTGTAGCCTTGGACTACACAAACCCAGTTATATGAGAAATATGGACTTTGCCCTGTGAATGCTGCTTCATAGGCATGAGGATCATTAATTTGAGAGGTGTGTGTTTTCTTATAGGGGCAGAGAGCTGAAGCTATATGACTTGTCTTAGCAAGCCATAAAAGTAGATGACTGTATTTAAGTATAACTTGCTATATAGAGAGCATGATTGCAATGCATTTTAAATCAAGAACTTGGCAGGTAAGTGAAGAAGGCAGTAATATTTGGAAGAGATGTACCATATATATGGATTTTAACCTTTTGAGCTGGGATGTCCAAAGGACACAGGACAAATTTTATGATTAATTGAATTTTTATTTCCACGTAAGCAATAGGATGATGCAGGGCTGCTTCTCATTTTCTTGAAGATGTAGGAACTAATATGCTGTTCAAAGCATTAATGTAATTAATGAAAAGTTTAATGGAATATGCTTTTCCCATGTTGGTATAAGCTTATAACTGTAGGGGAATCAGAGGATGAAAATCTGAGTTTGACTCCATAAAAACAGCATGAGTGAAATTTGTCTGAAAGGCCTGCCGCTTACTGCTCAAGAAGTGTTTAATAAGAGAAGTTTTCTGACTTTAATAAGAGAGAAAGTTTTCCTCTGTGATGTACTGCTTATTCTGTAAGGGTGGTTTTAACCCTCTGAAACAAAAAATGACCAGATCTGTGTATTCCAAAATTATCCTTACTAGCAATTAAAAACTGAAGAGATAAATGGTAAAGCTGCATAATTTTTTCAATTGAATGACTCATACTGTGTTATGTGTAACTATGGCAAGATTGTGAATGCTGCATGCTGATGCCACCCAGTACATGTGCTGGTCCAAGCAGGCAGTAGAACAAAATGTCAACACAATCTATGCTATTTCACTTCAAGAAATTCTGAACATACTCCCATACTGGCTGAAACACAGCAAAGCATGAATATTCCTTGTGCCAGAGAACTAGTTTTTGTAAGAAATTCCTTTTAAAGCCTTAGAGAACTGTCCTTTACTGCCTCCCCAGACATTAGTTCTTCTTATTATTTTGTTTCACATTTCTCATTTTAAGTAGTTGCACTAAGAGTCACTTCAGTAAATCAAAATATTTGGACTGTGTTAGTTCTGAATGTCGACAGCATTTTCATGCATGCTATGTTTAATAGTACTCTGGCTTATAATGTGAAATACTTTGTCTTTTCAGATATTTTTGAGGCATATGGTTAGAAGTTTTCATATATATTTAGTCAGATAATAAATCAGATGCTAAAGCATGTTGCTTTCTGCTAAGTAGAAAATTGCATGTAAGTATCTATCCCCATATAATAGGAAGTAAACTTCTGTACCCAACCCATTGTCTGTTATACATTAAACAGATAAATATTAAAGTGTTATTTTTCAATATCTATTGCATTTCTTGGTGACCTCAAGCTGCTTTATTCTTTTAATGTATGTGGTTTACCCTAAATTATTTTTAATAATTTGGCTTATTTGTTTCTAAATACTACTACAGACTTCCAGGCTTTAGTAGCTTACAATTCATGTTAAAATCTACCTGGTTACCGTTTTCCAGCTGTTTTAAAAATGTCCATTTTAAATGCCGAGAAGCATTGTTTGTTTTTCCATTTTTCTTTCTAGCAATTCTTTCAAACTCTTGTTCTTGTGCTTGAAATACAAGTAATCAGAGAGAGAGTGACCAAGTCTGGCCTTTTCAAAGGATCTAAAGCTGAGATGTTCTTTGTTGTTTGCAAGCTCTCCCTCTCCACGTCTCTCCTCTTGGTCTGAATTTCCTATTCTCTTCCCCAGTCCTCCCTCACTTAACACCTCTTCCTTCTCATTGCAGTAGGACTCTCTGAAGTCCTTCATCATGCACTCAGGTTTGCCAGAGAGATCTTGAGCCATGTACAGCTTGTTGTCATCATTATGGTACGTGGCAGGGCTGTATCGCTCTGCCTCATAGCAGTTGTCTTCCTCTTCTTCCTGGCATGAGCTTCCCTTGGCACTCTCACCATCAGAATGAAATGAGATTCCCTTCCCTTGGCTTTTCTGGGAGAGATCAAATGGCTCTTCCTGTTCCAAGCTTCTCAAGACATTTGTCTGGGACAGAGCAATCCTTCCTCTTCCAAAACCTTGTAGTGGTTTGAGGGGAGGAGAAAAGGAAAAAATTATATATAGGAAATTTTACTACTTGATACATGGCTAAAAAACAAAATCTGAGGTGTCTTTTATTTCATTTTTTAGCTTTGTCTTCCATCCAGCTATCTCCAAGTACTTCACTATTTACATCTCATGGCATCTCCTTCGAGATGCTGCAAAAAGGAATGCTATTGTATATGCTTCACAGCCAGGTTAGGACACACAAAACATTCTTTTATACAGCCAGACTCTGGATGATGCAGCTGGGAAGAAAAGTGAAATGGTCTGGCCTTTTGTAAACTGAATTTTGCCTCACCCTACTCAGTTCCTCCTTCCTATTCTTTTTCTAAAGTAAAACTTGAATCTAAAGCACCACAGTCCATAGTCCAAGTCCCAGGTTTTGTATCTTATGTTTCAGAGGAGTGGAAGAGACTAAAAACATGGTAATGTATTTGTTCTATGGACACTGTGGTTCAAAGTTAATACTTTACAAATGAAAAGACAACAGTCTCAGCAGCCTATGACTGTCCTTAACTTTTCCCCTTTCATCCACTGAGAAACAATCAACTGAAAAGCTCTATGCACTAGACAATGCTTCAGCTTGAGGGAATCATTATAAACAAATGATGATTTTGAGCAGTGTATATAAATATGCATCTAATCCTGGATCTGGTTTGTCTTAGTATTTGTCAGTGTCTTCCCTCTTGATCGAAATACAGATTATCCAAGAGGCATCTGTGGACTCAAAAATGCTCCAAACCTAATCAGGATATATTTTAAAAAATCAGATACCACAGGCATAGGCCAGCTTCATTAAAGGCTAGTGACAAAGTGAGGACTTCACCCAATACCCATGCAAGTCACTATTTTACCTGCTTTTGTTTCCTTTGTTTTTTACTTTCCCCTCAGTAATTGAATCTAGTTTCTGAAGGATCTATGCAGTATCACTAAAGAGCAGATTTTATTTTGCAACAAGGTGTATTTGTTAAAAGGATTCATAAACAGGCATCAGACCTCACAAATTTTCTCATATTTGATAAGCCTCAAGGGCTGCAGAATCTCTGTACAACGAAAAAATCTTAGGCAATCTCCAATTATGAGCAATTCTCTAACTAGCATGATGCTGTAGGAGATTTACAGAAAAAAAATACTTATTTCATTAGCCATTAGGATCTTCAAAAATTTTACAACAAATGTCATTAGAGTAAGTGTTTTGCACATGTGCTAAGCTGCCCTAAAGTTTGAATATATGAGAAATGCCAAGAAACCTCGCCCACTAAAGAATTATTCATCTACAAAATCTTAAAAAAGGGATCTTGGATACCCCAGCCCTCAAAAAATTCTCCCTAATTCCCCGACTTCTTTAGATAGCATTGATCTGTTTACACGCATGAGGATGACTTCAGGAAGTATATGTGGTAAGTGGCAGACAGGAAATGTTTCTCAGGATGCCCTCAGTAGTCAAAAATCCTTATACTGTGAGACTTATACTTTGAGGAATATCCCCTCCTCTTCATGTGCTTCCTCTTCATGTGTAAATGGGATCTTGAGCCTATGGTATTCATGTGACACCAGCTATGCCAATACAGTATAGAATGACCAAGGCTCCTGGATGTAGACCAATTGAAGATTCCATCCCTGCTCCAGACTGGAATCCAATAAGCTGTCAGAAAGGACCATAAGTGTTTCAGATTTTCTTTTTCTGTCAGTTTAGGATTGATTTATGATTTATGTGGGACATGTAATGCTGCCATGTAATGCTATAGTAATATAGCTAATAACAACTTCACAGGCTTATGGGATTCTACCTCTTGCAATAACATTGGATCTATGGCACAAGTTTGTGGATCTGTCGTACAAAGCCCATTTGTGTTTACTGATATGCATATTCAGATCTCACAGAGAATAATCTCACTGAAAATTATTACCTTGAGAGTGAAATCCTCTTTCCATGACCCCATGTTTGACTTTCATGTGCCTGGTTAGGTTCCCCTTCAAGGTGAATTTGCTGGGACAGTAGAGGCACTTAAACGGCTTACTATCTGAGTGCAAGTGCATGTGTCCCATTAAATTGTGCATTCTGTTAAACTCCTTTCCACACAGCTGTAAAAATGGTAAAAATGAAAATTATTAGTAGTTTGAAGCAGTATTTTCAAGGACAACATTTTTAAAGGAAAGAGGACCTACACTTCTCAACTTAAACTCTGGCAGTTTTTGGCTGCAATATATTTTTCAAAGTTCCATCAAAATCCTACAGGCAAAAACATGTGGTATCTAAGGCACTCTGAACTGCTGACATTTTTTAATATTGGTGACCAGCACATATAGTCCAAGATTCCCCAAAAGCAGTCAATGTTGTTGTAAGGAGGGGAAAGACTTAAGGGACTAATCTGGAAGGCTTGTAACTTCAATGAGATTCAAAGTAAAAGTTTCTGCCCTGGTGAACCATTCCATTTGTAGTTTATACATCTTGCCTTTAACCAACTACAATGTCAGGCAGGAATGGAATTATAAAATAAAACCAATTAAGTGTTTCTATGAAACAGTCAGAGTAACAGAATATTACTTATTTTTAAATGGAAATTAAATGGCTGCACATTTTGCTTAAAACTAGAAAAAGCAATTCCTTGTTTTTCTGTGTTTCTTGCTCACTCTTTTTTTCCCCTGATTCTTTCATCATTTGTTTATCAACTCCTGTGTTTTGGTGTCTCTGGTGAGTAAGCTGCAATTTAAACAGTCATGAGGCTGCAAGAATGACTTAGCTTTCCCTGAAGCATGTTCCTGCCAGCTCAAGCCATTGATCGTAAAATTTTTCCTTTGATGAAACAATACCAGTGGGTTTAATTCATTGTTGTTTATTCAGATGGGTCCTTTTGTAGTCTGGACTCTTATGTATTCTTAAGACATGAGAGTTTGACATCACTATTACAGGCATCCAGTCTTGATTGTCTTCTGGTCTTTCCTTACCAGGATTTATAATTTTATTCACATTCAAGTGGCTATTTCCATCCTCTGCAAACTTCTGTGCTTGCTTTCTACTTTTTTTTTTCCTGACTTGTTTTATCATTTGATTTTATTTTTTTTAATTATTCTTATTACTATATGAACCAGAGTCACCATTACTGAGTAACTGAAACCTTCATCTAGCAGGGTAACTATCTGGCAGACAATTAATAAATAGAAATTACTAAGACTCCACTAGATTTTTTTATATAATCTGGATTCAAATTTTACTTATTTGGTATTACAGAAGAACTGATACAGAACTTGTAGATGTAAATTCAGAAAGTCATCACTTAGAATATCTGGATGAAATGTAAATAGCGAAAGGATCCTTGGAAAAACAGTACTGTATGCTTTGTCTTTTAAGACTTCTCTTGAGGGAAAATCAAATCAGTTCATAAATACAAAAATTAGCAGGTCTACTGTTTTAAAATAAAAACTAGAGCTGAGTCAGAGCTGTAAAAAGGCAGGTTCTGAAAACATTCACTTGCTTTTCAAAAAATTGTTTGCTTCAGCGGCATATGTACCATTTGTGTTTTTCTGTCTGTGATTTTACTAAAATGAAAACTCTAGCAAATAAATTTATCACAAAGTGTTAGAGAAGACCATTGGTGGAAAAAAAGAATAGCCAATGAAAATGAGTAATTCATTTTTAAAAGTAAGATAGCTGCTTCCAAGGGTCATCCAACCACTGAGGAAAGAATACCGTCTTCTGCATGTTCAAAGAAAGTTAATATGTAGGATTATTTGCACTCAGAAAAATTATGGAACCACAAAATACCTCAGAAAGTGCTAGGAGGAATCAGACTCTCATCTACTGAGACTACTAATGAGCACAGAAAATTTGCAAGGAGTAACAGCAGCTGATTGTATCTTGACAGCTGCTGGAACAACCTATAACTTGTCAATATTACTCTTGCTACAAGAATGTCAACAATAATATCTCTCTAACACCTCTTTGCTGAAGGCTTCTGGTTATCTGCTTGTATTGTGGCTGACATACGTTATCACCAGAACCTGCCTTCCTGTATCTAGGTCTTCTCTGTCTGAACTGGTAACCAAGGAAAATCATGCTGAGTGGATGAGTGGCTTCAGTACTGCATGCAAACACTTATCTTTATAAGGTCTTGAGTATTAAAATTTATTTAGAAGGACCATTTGGTTGCTTTCTGTCAAGGCAATACTTGTTTCTCTTTCTTCTTACTGAAAAGACAGGGACTTGGTATAGGTTATTTCTTTATGGCATAAAAGTTCTGTGTCTGAATAAAGTTGATGGGTTTTCCATTTCCCAGAGTCAGGCACATCTTCAAGATATGTAATGTGTTCTTGTCCTGAAATCTCCTCTGAGGACATGAGGAAATGGTACTAGAGTGCAGAGGTGTGGCAGGAAAATCAAAGAAATGCTGATAGGAAAATTGTTTTTTGGAATGATGGGTCTCTGTGGCATAATCTCTGTTTTACTGGTCATTTCAAAAAGGCACGAGACATCTTTCAGATGAATATCTATGATCCAGATGTAAAAGGAAATAGGTTTCTCACTTATATGCTAGAAGACTGCAATTCAAATCTAGCTGGAGTACATAGTTAATGCTCAATGAAGAGCTTGAATCTGCAGATCAAATTAGAAGACTGTACAAGATTTTCTTTCTCTCTGACATGACAGCCTAGTGAGCAGAGTGTGAAAGATGATCCTGAGACAGTTGCATGGGAGGAGCTCCAACAGAACCCAGTGCACTATAGCACTCAGGGAGATGAAAAGTTTATGCAAGAGAACTTGGGATATCAGGAACATGGTTTACTTGTGGACTTTCTGTTAGGCTGTCTAACAAAATAATCTTCGACAAAAGGTTTAGAACTCAATAAAATTAAAGTCTTGAAGAGAACAACTCAGCTGCAAGTCTGCTGAACAGACTTAGTTGCACTGGCTGGTGAAATGGACTTCAGTATAGTTTGCTAGAATAGTCTACATTAGTTTCAGTCTAGATTTTTTTCCTCTTAAGCCACCACATGAAGTATCATCCTTCTAGATTTTCCACCAGTTTTCTTCCTTCTCAAAGTACTTCTCTCTCTCTGATTAAAAAACACATTTTAGATAGGGGAAAAAGGGGTGGTCAAAACATCTGTTACAGGTATTTGTCTGAGCTGAAGAAAGATCTATTGCATCCTTTATTGGAGATCTGAAAAATTGATTACTTCAGCACTAAAAGCAACAGTAAATTTCATGGAACCTTTCTCTACAAATCCAAATTAATACTGTTGCACCAGTTGTTGGAATACCTTCATAACTCTTCAGTGGATTTTTTTTTTTTTCTCCTAAACAGAAATAAACAAGGCAACATGGGCTCAGGCCTTTAAATACTACAGACAAGTTCACTCTTCAGCAGAAAATCAAACAGAGATCCAGGCTGCAGCTGGGTGAGGAAACAGAAGGGACAACTATTTGCTACTCCCGCACTTCTGATAGTATGTGCTTAGCTGTGATTAGACACATAGGAAAGCTCATGTTTTCTTTTGCTGTGAGAAAAAGGTAAAGAAAACCATTGCATGCGGTGAAGTATAAAGGCTACTGCTGTGCTCTCTTTCCCTTGCATTCTTCTTCTTCTTCTTTTTTTTCTTTATAAGAAGGGTGTTCCTTTCCTCAAAGAAAGAAGGAGAGGGAGAATGACTGTAAACTGTCCAAAAGGACCGTGAGAAAACAGGAAGCTTTGAAAAGTACAAGAGAAAGCAAGATGAAATCTATTTGCAGGCGGTTCCCTGGGGACATGTGAGCCATTGTTAAGCAGGCTGTTCATACAGCTATATCCTTCCTTCTGCTGAGGAGGAGCTTGGTGCCAAAAGGCTGCTATCTGGTCATTCCCTTAACCCTCCAAGTACCAGCCAGAAATATTTGCTTTCAAGAGTCTTCAGGGGCTCTATCAGAGAGGTAATGTTAGGCTGTTCCTAATGCAAAAAAGCAATTCCTGATTCTGTGTCTGCTTATTGTTGCAATCTTCACTGTCAGAGGCATTGATGCTGATTCATACCCCTTCAGACATATGAGAAACAGATTCACTATGCTTACTTGTTTCTTTCCTCATTGGAACACTGGGTGGGGACAGAAAAGTAAAAAAATAAGAAAAACAGGTGTTCCTGTAGAGCTTTTGTTACTGTCTGGAAAACATGCTGGTGATACTCTATTTCCCAGTTCCAACTATTGCCCTCTCCAAGTTTCAATAGTCTGTCATCATCAAACACTGAGCTGAACACAACCTTCCAGCTCATCTGCACGTATCCAAAAAGTCATGTGGATCCACATACTGCACCCACAAAATCTGATCCAAAATTTGAGATTCTTTTCTGAAGTTTGAGGAGTCGGAGAAGGACTTCAACCAACTGGGAACAACAACAAGGCAGGTTTGCAGATGTTCTCAAAGACTGAAAACTTCCAGCAGACCTGACTTGTTACATGCATAGAATTTCAGTAAAAGAAATTCTTTTATCAACATAGAGTAATGTAAGCACTACTACACAACATACTACTTTCATAAGACATAAATTAAAACAAAGTACTGAAGGTGGAAGACTTTGCTGCTAGTTTTTCAAAATAAAATGTTTTGAAGTGAAGAAAGAAAAATTATGAAGTCAGAAATATTCATTCTGACATTTTCTTACTAAAACCAGCACTGAATATCATATATTCCTATGACATTTTGAAATTCTACATTTTTTTTAAGATGAAATAAGGGTCATATGAATGAAATATGATGAAAAAATGAAATAACCCCATTTAAATTTTTCATCCATCTCTGCTTCTTCATGAGAAGTTCCTATTAAGAAAATATCAATACCATAAAGATGTAGAATGAAAGAGTTCTAGAAATTGCTTTCAATCAGTCTTTAGTTTCTTATGCATAAGCTGGGTAATATGCTCCACTCTGTATTTACAGCCATCTTAGAACAAATTGAAGTGGGAAATCTACAGCCTTTGACTTCACAAAGTACGACAACAGTAATGAACCAGATAGGCATTGGAACACTGGAGGCAGCAAAAGAACTTATGTAGCATCCAAAACTGAATAAGAATATAGATATGAATAATTAATAAGAAATTTATTAGAAGTAAACAGGATCAATAAAGTCTTAAGGGTTTATGGGGAGGGAGGAGAAGAGAGGATGGAGAGGGAGTGCCAGCCTCCAGTGCTGGGGGGCAGCAGCAAACTGAAGGAATTTGAAGGACTGTAGAAAAGCCAGGTGGTCTCAGAGGCTGTTTTGCTAGCATACTGATATCCTGCCTTGAATTCCAGTCTGGTAATTACACTCTACCCATTCAAATCCCTTCAGTAGTTTTATTTTGCTGTGGCTTTTTCTAACCCCTTTCTTGAACTGTCGCATACCATCACTGTGTGAAATTGTGGCTGCTGCTTTTTCATGATCCTCTGCAGGGTGCATGACTTGATTTCTGCTTTTTGTCAGTGTTTCAAGATATTAAGCACTTAAATTTCTGTTTGGATGATTGTACTAAGCAAATGTCAGATATGTTTTTGTCCTCAAATGTCTGTGGCACTTAAACAATCACAGGGAAAAAAACCCCAAAACTTAGGTGAGAATGAATGATCCTGATGGGAAAGGGAATAAACCACAGGTATCTCCATTATTTTGTGCTACATAAGCAGAACCTGGGTAAAGAAAGAAAATCAGGCTGGTTTATGTTAATTTTTGAATACAAGTGCAGTATGTGTTAGCAAGTTTGTTTTTCTAATTCTACCATATAAGATGACAATATCAGAGAAATATGCTTTAGGTTAATACCTCTGCCACCAAATGTACTTACCTTGCATTTAAAGGGTTTGACATCAGAGTGAACAATCATGTGGGCCTTGAGAGTCTGCTTTTGCACAAAGCTCTTGAAGCACAAATGGCATTGATAGGCTCTGATATTGGTGTGGATGAGGACATGTCGCTTCATGTTGGCCAGCAGAGTAAATTCCCGGCCACAAATTCCACATTTGTGCTCTTTCACACCCTGAAAGAAAAGAAAAATTCTGTAGATGTAAAATTTTCTAGGTAATTTAATCGTCAGTACAGCAACTTATGAATTATTCATTCTGCATTAGCAAAGTTGATAATAAATTATTTCACTTTTAACATTTTTCAAGGTATTTTCCCCTGACATATTTTTACAAGCTTCTGTGAAGCAGAGAAGTAAAACAAAACACAAGCTTAATGAAATAATGAAGTCTGTTTTCAAATAAATCAGACATAGTCAGCATCAGAGATTCCCTCTCCTGCTCTGCTGCTTAAGTAAAGTATTGATCATACATCTCACATTCATTGCAGAGAGAAAAACTTGCTTATTCCTGGTGGGATTTTCAGTAACCACTATGGAATGATTTCATTTTATATGAGGTTTATAGAACATTTCTATCACTTTTTATGCTATCTACTCAATTTATGACAGCATAATTCAATATTCTTACTCACACCCATGTGGTCTGTCAGCTTCTCAGTGATTTAGATACTATGAAAATCAAAGAATTTGCTACTAAACAGCTTAAGAGTTTTATGTGCTGAAGGTAATAAGGATTTACTAGTGAGGTGCTGAGAGCAATTACTCCTTCCACAGCCCTTCTTTAAAAAGATGTGAAATGACTGTCAGTAGTTTTCACAGTTAATTTCAAAGCTAAAACTGAACATCACTACCAGTTTCAAGTGTCTGCTCATTTGATATGAGGCTGTGTTTAGTCAGCTAAGTACTATAAGTTATTTTCATGGTGAATCCACCTGCGGCTGTGGACAAAGAAGCAGAAGCCCTCTAAGGGCTCAGGGGCATATCAGTCCCTGTGACAAAAAAACATACCAAGTCTTCAATTAGTGGAATCTTGCATGGTAAATCTGAAGAGCAGGGAATCTCCAGAAAGAACAGAAATTATAAGCATGAAGCAGAAAAGAAAAAGCAAATGTGGAAGTAGAAGTTGTGCAGTTTTCAAAGAATATATGACTATAAGACTCAAGGGCCGTAGCTTTCTGTATTTCTAATGTTTTTCATGTAAAAGCCAAAATTCAAATGTTAAAGGAAAAATATGCTAATCTGGAAGCAACCTTTTTTTAAAGTGAAAGGATTTGACTTCTCTTATTATTTTTGTAAAAGTGGATAGTCAATTTCAGAGTTTCTTGAATGGAACATTTGCATTTTTCCTATTTTTGAAAGCAATCTTTTCGTAAGAGTTCCAAAGCTTTCTTATACCCTAAGCTGACCCTGCTGTCACCTCTGTCAGCAGACGCAAGACTGCTACTTGATATTACTTGGCTGTTATTATGATCCTGCTTGTCCATTTCTATTAACTGGCATTCTGGGTAACATATGCACAAAGGGGAATTTTTCTTAGGGTTATTTTGTTTTTTAAATGTCTCATTATAATGATTCTTCAAAATCTGATGAGTAATAACATACTCTTTTTTTTTTTTTGCTACAGTCCACTACAAACCCACGTACTTCCTAATTAAGGGAACAAAGTATCACAACTGGCTTTCGATAAAAAAAAAAAAATCTTTAAAAATTTTGAGATTATGGGGTGGTTATACAGCTCTGCAAAATTTTACAGAAGGTCATTCTGAAAACAGCCCCAATAAACAGAGAGATATGAATCCAGTTTGGGGAAGTGATACAGGGGGTTTAATTGAATTCCTGCTTATAACAAAGTTGCGTTTGCTTGTACTTTCTTAAGGCTGACAAAGACATCTGGCTGATACAACTGCCAGCAATGCTGGAGTTTCCGTGTAAGCCTCTGCAGCTGGCAATAGAGTACATTTCTGAGGAGGTACCTGCCTTTGTGTAGCTTTCATTGCCTGTAATCCTTATACTACCTTCAGATGCAAGGTGAGAGCTGGCTTACCTTGTGAGTCAGGGAGTGTTGCTTCAGGTGGTGGGGCTGCACAAACTCCATGCCACATTCAGTGCAGATGTATGGGCGGATGTCTTTGTGCTTCATCATGTGGTTTTGCAGCTGACTTGGGTACTGGAAGGTCTTATCACACTCGGTGCAATTGTACTGTATAGGGCCACGGTGGGTGGTTAGGTGTCTCTTCAGCTGGGCCAGAGTTGGAAAGTCCAGACCACACTCCACACAAATGTTCTCTCGTCCACTCTCATGCTTAGACTCATGTGCTTTCAGCTCACTGGGGTAGGCAAAACCCCTGCCACAGATCCTGCAGTTGTAAGGTTTGATATCGCTGTGTTGCATCATGTGTCTCTTAAGGTGACTGGTTTGAGTGAAAGCCTTGTGGCACACCTGGCACTTATGTGGCCGAGTGCCCTGGTGTGTCAACATATGTGTGTGCAAGTGGCTCAGCTGCTTGAAAAGCTTGCCACATCGGGTGCAAGCATGTGGTTTAATGCCACTGTGACCCAAGATATGGGTGACCAAATTGTACTTGGATGTATAGGACTTCTCACACATGGGACATTGCCAGCGTTTCTGTTCACCCCCCACATCAACATAGTAGCTGTCATCTATCTGAAGGTTGACATCTACTCTTTCCACTTTCTGTTTGTTTTCACCACTTTCTCTTACTTCAGCCCTCCTGAAGGGTGGTTCTGTAGGTCTTTTCATTTGAAAAGGGTTCCTGAAATGAAAGTTTGGTGGTACAATGAAAGGAAACATTAAGCCAGGATGGACTTTAGGATAATAAGGGTAAGGAGCCTGCATGAATGCTGGGCTACTGGGCCATGCCATGTTAGGCTTCACTGGTTCTTGCTTAATGGGCTTGGCTCCAAAATGCTCCAGAGTTCTGTAGAACTGAAAACCAAAGTTGCAGAGGTCAATCATCTGGGAACTGTACTTGGGCTGAGTTGGCTGTTGGAACACCAAGGGGAGATTGGAAGAGCCCATGTCGTGATCCTCAGGTCGATCTGGTGATGATGAGGAATCCTCAAGGGTGATGGGAGGAGGCATTTTTGTAGGCATGCTCTTACGTTTGCGAGACCCTCCTTCCAAGGACCCCTGGAATGTTTCCATGTTTTCAAGAGGAGGAGGACCATAGCGGAAATGTGAGAGGTGTGCTCTGAATTCTTCATCAAATTGCGTTGCTCTGTGTGGCTTTGTAACGGGGCTGAGCGGCTGCAGGCAGAGGGAGAAGGGAGAGGCTTGGGTATTGTCCACATTAAAACTTGTTTCTTCGTTCTTCATCATATTCAATTTTCTTCTCTGTGGCCCAAATCCCTTAAAATAAGCAAAAGAAACCCCAAATCTGTTTATTTCTTCATGTTCTTCTGGATTTAAAAATCTCTTGACCATTTTATTGTTTTGAAGATTGTTGGGTTTTTTTAAATAAAGAAAACTAAGGATTTCTTAGGTCCATATAGGACAAAGGCCTTTTAAAGCAGAATTAAATTGGTAAGTGAAAAGCAAAAGAGTTTTGGTCTTCCTGCATCAGATTTGACCCACACAACATTTTTACAACTTAAACAACCTGTACTGTGACCCACTACTTCACAGATGAACCAGTATGGCAATGCTTCTGCCTGATTTTATTCAGTCAGTCTGTTTGTGGGCAAAATTCTGTCCTTGGCTGTGCATGAACGGCTCTAGAAATTGGCGGTGCATATAAAGGATATAGCAATACAAACAATAATATGCACATTTATTTTGGTTGTGACATGAAAAGCCAAAGCCAAAAACTGTTAAGCTTCTTTGTATCATTAACATGTGCTGCTGTGAGAGAAAACAATGGCCAAGTGATCTAAGGACACTGTGTACCATCAGGTTTTGCGCCATGTTTCCTGGCTGCTCACACTTTGTATTGTAATAAGACGGCGGAGATTAATTTATTTTCTTTGTTTTAATCACAGAGATATTTGCCTGGCAGATCTGGGGGAGGAAAGACATTTGACAACTCTCCAAATTACATTTAGTTTAATAGGTTTTATCTAAGATTTTTTTTTGTTTGTTTGTTTGTTTCTAAACAGGTGGGCAAAATCACCACTATAAAACTAAATATAGAACTGATGTCAACAAAAACCTTGGGACTCCAGAGTAACTGACACCTAAAAAATGCTCTGAGCGTATCTGATGATAGAATGTGATGAGGCAGATTAATAATTTTCTCCTGGCAAAATTTTATGTTCCACTGATCATACGGGGAACTTCATCTGAATTTGTGGTTCATCTAAAACATAAATTTTGGTTAATCTTAAATAAGGCTGCTACTTTTTCCCTCGTCCCTCTAAAGTCATAGAATCAGAAAACTTTCATTAGAAAAGACCTTTAAGATCATCAAGTCCAGACACTAATTGCCAAATCCACCACAAAAACATGTCCCTAAGCACCACAAGTCTTTTAAATACCTCCAAGGATGGTGACTCCATCACTTCTGTGGGCAGCCTGTTTCAGATCTTGACCACTTTTTCTGATAAGAGGTTCTTTCCCTGGAACAACTTGAGGCCATTTCCTCTTGTCCTATCACTTGTTACCTGGGAAAAGAGACAAATACCCACCTGGTTACAACCTCCTTTCAGGCAGTTGTAGAGAGTGATAATGTTACCCTGAAGCTCCTCTTCTCCAGGCTAAACAACCCCAGCTCCCTCAGTCACTCATTACAGGACTTGTGAACCAGACCCTTCACAAGCTCCATTGGCCTTCTCTGGACATGCTCCAGCACCTCAATGTCTTTCTTGGAGTTAAACGCCCAAAATTGGACACAGGATTTGAGGTGTGGCCTCACCAGTGCTGAGTACAGGGGGACAATCCCTGCCCTGCTCCTGCTGGCCACACCATTGCTGGCACAGGCCAGGATGCCATTGGCCTTCTTGGCCCCCTGGGCACTGCTGGCTCATGTTCAGCTGCTGTCACCAGCACCCCCAGGGCCTTTTCCTGTGGCAGCTTTGCAGCCACTCTGCCCCAGCCTGTGGCACTGCCTGGGCTTGCTGTGACCCAAGGGCAGGACCCAGCACTGGGCCTTGTTGAACCTCACACCACTGGCCTGGGCCCATGGTCCAGCCTGTCCAGATCCCTCTGCAGAGCCTTCCTGCCCTCCAGCAGATCAGCACTCCCACCCAGCTTGGAGTAATCCACAAACTTAGCAAGGGTACAGTTGATCCCCACATTCATCAATAAAGATATTAAACAGGGCTGGGCCCAGTGCTGATTACCCCTGGGCAACATCACTGGTGGTCATCTGCCAGCTGGATGTAACTATTCACTACCGCTCTCCAGACCAGGGCATCCTGGCATTTTTTTATATAGGAAACAGTGCACTCATTAAGCCATGGGCTGTCTGTTTCTCCAGGAGAATGCTGTGGGAAATGGTGTGAGAAGCTTTGCTGAAGTCCAGGAGGACAGAATATATAGCTTTTCCCTCTTCCACTAAGTGAGTCATAAAATGAGTTCCTGTTGGGGAAGTAGAACTTGCCTTTCACAAACCCATGCTGGCTGAGCCTGATCCCCTGTTGAGCTGTACTATACATGCTGTGTGATGGCATTCAGGATGAGCTGATCCACAACCCTCCTTCCAACCCTTCTTGTAGGTGGGAGCCATATTTTCCAACCTCCAGTTAACTGGGGCCTTCTCAGACATCCAGGAGTGCTGGTAAATTATGGAAAGTGGCTCGGTGAGCACTTTCACCAGCTCCCTTGGTACCCTTGGATGGATCCCATCAGTCCCACAGACTCGTGCAGGTCTAATTGTTGTGGCAGGTTGCTGACTATTTCCCCTTGGAGCATGGTGGATTCATTCATTTGGTTCCCTGTCTTTGTTTTCCAGCTCAGATGCTTGAGCATCCTGAGAATAACTGGTCTGCCTATGTAAGATTGAAGCAAAGAAGGCACAAAGTACCACAGCCTTTTCCTCATCATTCGACACTAAGTTTCACCCCAATTCCAACAAAGAATAAAGACTCTCCTTGGCCCTCTTTTTTATATGCATGTATATATGCAAACATTTTGTGCTATTTTTTGTGGGAGTAGCTGGATTAAGTTCAAGTTGGGCCTTGGCCTCTCCAGTTTTCTCTGCAGCCCTCCTGAGCGATGCACTTACATGAATGTGTGTGTTTGCATGCAAGTATCTAACCAACCAGGCAAAGGTTAGGTTGGAAAACTAGACACATTTTCCCTCTATCATCTGTGACATGCTGATTCTATTTATAACATCATTCTTGGAAGTGCTGGGTGGAGAGCATGAAGGTGAGTGGAGCACTAAATACACTCCTATTTCTATTTCAGGAAGCTCCATGCTGGATAAGCCTTCTTCCAAAGATAGATGAAAGCACATCTCTGTGACCTAGTTAAGCCATGGGCAAGAGAAGGCATCTTAAAAACCTTTCTGCAAACAGACTGTTTCCTTCTAAGACTGTAGACTCGGTAATTATCTTTGAGATAAAAGTGTGAAACTAAAGGCTCAGAGACAAAACTCTAAGACAGAAAGTTTAGAGAAAAGGATCAAACAACTCACAAAGAAGGAGGACTAACTAAAGGAAAAATTGAAGCATATCTAAACTTATGACTCAAAACCCACATTGGTTAGATGGAAAAGATAAAATAATTGTTTACAATTTGGACAACTAACTCATAATTATACCACAATATTACTTTCAGTTGTTAGTGCACTGACTGGAAATAGCGCACATATATATACACAACATCAATTCAAGTAATCACGGAATATCCTGATTGGCAAGGGACCCACAAGGATCATCAAAGTCCAACTCCCAGCCCTGCAAAGGACACCCTCAAGCATTACTCCATATACCTGAGACAACCTGAGTTGTCCAAATTCTTCTTGAACTCTGTCAGGTTTGTGCTGACAATTTCCCTTGGGAGTCTCTTCCAGGGCTGAACCAGCATCTGTATGAAATATCGACTCTTGATATTCAAACCAAATGTCCCCTGACTCTGTATCAGGCTGTTTCCTCAATTCCTCTCACTGGTCACCAGAGTGAAGAGATTGTTACCTGCCCTGCCTCTTCCCCTCATGAGGAAGTTGTAGACTGCAATGAGGTCTTCCCTCAGTCTTTTCTCCAGGCTGAAAAAGACAAATGACCTCAACTGCTCTTCATATGGCATCCCCTCAAGGCCCTTCACCATCTTCATTTATATCCTTCATATAACATGGTACCCAAAACTGCACACTATGATGTCTGCGTGCGCGCACACATATCTAATATATGTTTGTATTTTCATCAGAGAGAATTTCTACTGGCTTTTTATCCTAATGTTTTCTGGTCACCCTAACTCTCTAGTCAAAATAAGGACCAGTTAGATCTTGAAAACTCTTTGGGTATAAAGGTTTGGCTTATTAAAAAGGGAAAAGGGGTAAGGAATCCCCAAATATTGAAAAATCCTCAACTTCTTTCCAAAAGAAAAAAAAATGCTTTTAAAAATCCTTTTTAGCAGAGTAAACTCACACAATTTGAACACAGCACTTATAGATCAAAACCTTCCCTATAAAATATGTGCCTCAAACATCTTCCAACTTTGTCTCATTTTTCCCCAGCAATAAGGGTACAAAATTCTTTAGATAGTGCATAGTAATTGAGGACCCAGCTATGTTATTTACTGCTTTTGTTGGATTATTGAAATGCTGCCAAAAGTACACAGAAATGACAGTGAGTTGTTTCTAATTGCTTTCTTGTTTCTTGGCTGCCAGTTAATCCCCTCTTCCACAGAGTTTTGTGTGAAGTTTCACTCCTTCTGGAACACAGAGCTGTAAAATCCCTTGAAATTACTAGAAAGAAACATTTTCCTTGCACTACTAACCTTTGACTGCTTTCACTGAGCATATGGGCTCATTCCACTGGCCACAGCTACAGGCATCACAGGACCAATCCTACAAGGGAAAGTGTTTATAGTCAGCAACCAGCACAACCAGAGATATGCTGTATAATCCAACACAAGAGGACTTTAAAAGAAAGTAGAAGTCTATATATGGATCACCTTGCTGGTTTTTCTACCCCTGAAACCACCATGATAATGTATAAATAATTTCTTCTTTCATTCTGGTGACAAAGCCTTGCTAATTTGAATGGAGGCATGATCTTAACTATGTCCAGAACTTAATTGCACAAAAACATGAGTTCTGACAAAACCATAGAAGAGACAACAGGTTTGACCCCAGTGCAAAATATACTTAGGGAACAGTCCCTTGTTCTTTAAATAACTTCAGCAGAGAACTTTAAAGTTTTAGTAGAGGTCCACAGTACTCCTTTTCTACCTTGCCCTGGAGTAGCAGATGTCATTTTAATACTGAACACCAAGAAGTTTGAATTCAAATTTTTTTGCATTATTTTAATATTTATTTTTATTTACATATTTTTATATTCAAATATCACCTAGGTATCTTTTGCATTTCCTATATAAGAACTTTAAACTTCTTTCTTTCTGTAGAATTTATTATTTAAAATGTAGTGCTATGTAGTGTGATTCCAAACATTGGATGGTCATAGAAAATTCTAGCTTTTATCCATAATAGATAAGCTACTAGGTTTGAAAAGTTGGTTTGGAAGCTCACTGAGACTGAGACAGAGATTTCCATCTGGTACTGGTCCTTACACATAAGACAGTCCACTAAACTGAGCTCTCCAGAACTAAAGTCAGTTTCCGTAGAAGAGGCAAGCACCCTCAAATTTTATTTCTTTATGTAAACGGAAATACAGTTTTTTTAAAGAATATAACTACAAATTAACTCTTCCTGCCCTTTCAAAACAAGAAAATAAAAGTTAGAGTGAGTTGAAATAGTTGTTGAGGAATTTCTGAAATAGAAATGTATGCAGCAGCTAATATTCTTGTTAACTTCCAAGAAAGAGGAAGAGTTAATGCAGAATATAAATCACCATTTATTTTCTCATGTCCACTCATTTCTAAGACAAAGGATTAGAGAAAGTATGTAAATGATGCTATTCACTCTACAAGCAAATACGTTGTTACAGTTTCCAATTAATATCCAGTACTGGAGTCAACAGCAAATTTTCTTAAAAATTCAGTAGAATCAAGATTCTGCTTCCTGGACAAAAGTACTTTCTGTCTATAAACTAATAACATGTCCTGCCATAAAAATGTGAGGTTATGAAGCTTCTCCAATTTAAACACTGACTACAAGGGTTCTGATTGTTCTCCTGGGCAACACAATCATAAAGCCAGAAATAAGGCTAAGATGAGTGAAAGAGATACGACAAAGGTTAATGGGTTTCTTTATTTTTTGCATTTGCACTTATGTTTGCTCTCTCAGAAGAAGATGAAACACACAAAGTGGAGTAAGTCAAAAGGGGGCCAAATTGGCCAAATAGCTTCTCTTTTCTGGAAGAGAAATTCCATGGTTAATTGAACATGTAGGACTGTAGAAACCATGCCCTGTAAGAGTGCAATTCTGCTCTCCTTTTGAGGCCTGAAATATGGGTGTCTATAAGCAAAGAATTAAAACTAACAGCTCTTTCTGTTGGATGTGGTAAGGATTCCTGACAGATTTAACACTATTACATTTCTTGAGCTGAAGTTGAGCAGTTGGTGAGCTTCAGCTTTATTGAACTACCAGCTGGGGTTTTTTTCAATCACTGATTCTTGTCAACTGTTATTATGGCGATAATTATCATTATCTTAATAGGTTTAATGAGCTCTCAGTCTGCTCTTCCAAATATGTTTTGGTTTTAAATGTATTCAGTTATACAGCTGTTGAACTAAGCAGTGAATTATTTACACAGTTTTCTCTCATCTGCTATTTATGCAAAACTTGCATCTGGCTCAGGATCTGACTGAGGGATTTTATTATACTGAAGTAATTTCATTTCAGTAGTGAAGTGCTCCCTACTCAATCTAGACAGCTTTAATTTATTTGTCAGACTTTGAAAATGCCAAGAACACCTGTCCTAAGGTGAATATGCCCATTACTGGTAACCAAGTATTTTCAGGTGGTACATATCTGATCCCTCCTTACAATTTTCCCTACTATTTTCCTTCAATGAAAGCATGAATCCTTCTAGGCAGAAAGTAATAAAACATGTCCATGCCCATATCAGAATTTCTCTAAAATCAGTGTCAAACTTACCAACCTATCCTTTAGGGAAGCCAGTGCACGGTGTACTCTCTATCCCTGCTCTCCAGGCATAAATATCCACATTTCAAGCAGAACATTTTGAAAAATGGACCCCATTAACACATATGGAGTGTATGCTAATAAATTCAATCTGAGTATATAAACTCTGTGTATATCATATGCATGCATAACTAAGTATGTATTAATACACCCAAATCAGCCTTCAAGTTTCTAACTACAATATTTGAAGCTAACTTAAAAGATTATTTATGTTTTAAATGAAAAGAGCACTTTTTCTGTCATAGTTTGGAGCTGGGAGAAGACAAAAATTTGGACTACCTGGTGATATTTTGATTACCTTGTAAAAATAAATGTGGATTTGTGGAAAGTATCCAAAATCAATGAGTGCAGATGTTGATGAGGAGACACAAATATAGTGGAAGTTTTTAGAAAAACAAATCTGAGCTGGGAATAATAGTCATTGAGTTTAGTCAAATCCTTTTCAATACCACTTCTACAAACACTTGTTTTCTCAGTCTTACATGCATTGCAGTGAGATGTCAAATGAAGTACATGATTTGACCATTAACTTAATTGTCTATGGAGATAAGGTTTCTTGTCCCATGCCTTTTACTAGGGATATGTCTGCTTAAATTGAGAGTGTTATCAAGATAAAGATACTGCCATATATATTTCTTTTCCATTTTTGGATTATCATCACTGATAGAACTGGAATTGGAAATAAGTAAGCAATTGTTCGTGAACATGATCTGGAATGACTGAAAATGAGAAGTGGACCAGATTAGGTTTTTTTTTCCTACATTAGTATGATAGTACTAAGAAGATCACTGTCTTTTCACTTCTCCCTGGGAAACTACCTTCATCTGCTGGTAGTAGACTTCAGGATAAAACTTCTTCTTTCCATCAACAAATGTGAGGTTTCTTTCTCAGTGAATGCTTAGTAAAATAAAAGTGATAACCTTTGTAATTTGTCATAGGACATAATCAGACCTCACTAAGGCCTGTGGGAAGACTTCCAAGGGCATCAGAAAGTACTTCTCATAGTTTGCCTTATTATTTGTTATGGGTTCTGTTGCCCAATGAAATAGGAACCCATCTATTCCTCAAACAAACAAAAAAATACTTATATCTTCAGAACATATGTCAGCAGGTGGCAACCTCTGCGGACAAGTTTAATGAAAATCAAAGGATGTTAGTTGATTAAAAATCTGACAGCTTGACATGACACAGTAAACAGATACAACAAGAAATGAACTGTCAAGGACATTTTTTTTTCCCTTCATTTGCTATTTTGGTACCATCCTAGCTTCTAGTTTGAAGTTAAGTCATTTCAGATATGCCTTCTGGTCTAAGGGCTTCCTATCCAGCATAGCTCCATTAATATTGTCTGGGAGGTGTCACCAATACAAAGAAATGGGTCTTCTCACAGGAAACTGTGCAGTAGAAATAGTCTCCCTGCATTGTCTTTGCTTCTCCCAAATTTTAATATTTTAACTTGCATAATTTTTTGTATATTAGCTGAGAAATGCAGAAGTCGAACATACCCATTTGCCTGCACTGTCTTTGAAATCATCTTGGATTTGTGTGTAACTTGTATTCATATGTTTCATTGTTTGTACTCATTTTCAGTGAGCAAGACACTATGAGCGCTTTCATAGGAGTATAGTTACTTTGGTATTCATGATAATACAGGAAATGCCTTAAAACAGTATCATAATTATACACATTCACTTTTCCATAACTTACAGATAATTTTTAGTATAATAATTACTGAAAGTATTAAACAAGATTTTCAGATTTCCTCTGCTGAAAGTCTGGAGCAGTCCAACCATGCAGCCTGCCAAAGCTGGGGTACTGTTTGTGGCATCAGATGACATAGGCTTTATGGCATAATTTGTGTTCCACGATTGCATTAATTCAATTTAAACCAAAAATAAATTGACAGATGCTGTAGTGAGGTAGCTGCAGATTTATTTCTTCTCTCCAGTGTGAGTGCTTAGTTGTCAGTTTAGCAAAATGGTTTGCTATCCCTCTTGCTGCTTTTATGTGTGCTCTGTCCTTATTCTAGAGACACCTTTGTTACCATTCTCTCTACCCTTCTGCCACCTAACAAGGGAGCAGGTGAGGGTGACAGATCAGTACGTCTGGGTAACCCACAGACCATCTACCCCAGGGGCTTACGGGCAATGCCCTGTGGACCTCTCTAGTCATTTCAGGTCATTAACAAAGTAGTTTTTTGAGTATAGTTTAGAGCGCTGGTTTGGATCTTTATTTTTCTTTTTCTTATCCTTCTTTTCTTTTTTCCTTTCTTTCCTCTTCATGAGTTTTCCTAGTCCTTCTCTTCCCTCTTCATTTCTGTATTCCACCTGTTGTTCACTCCCTATTTCTCTATTCTGTTTGCTAAAACAGAACACAGAGGCAACCTGCATAATGAAATACATGATCAGCATGATCAGCAACACAGAGGCAACCTGCATAATGAAATTAATGTTAAGTCAACAGACTCTGAAGTATTACCTGTTTACACAAAGTCACCCCAAACCATAGCTACACACGATGGGAGCCTGCAAGGCACAGCAAATTATATGGTCTTAAAGTGTGTAAACGGACCAAGATTTTACGTCCTCAGCTAAGCACCTGCATCTGCCTGATTTGCGGGTACTGCCATGGAATTCGAAGCTGCTCTGGGGCGCAGGGCAGCGGGAGCAGCCGCTCGCGGCCAGGCCCCGGGCCCGCAGTGCAGGCCCGCCCCTCCCCTGCCCTCAGCGCGGCCGCTCGCCTTTCGCGGTCCTCCGCAAATACCTGCTAAGCCTAGCTTAGGGGAAACAGAGCTTCTGGTGTGGCACAGGGCGATGTAAAACCAGGCATGTCAGCCGTGTAACTAGCCCAAGACACTGGTCTTGGGAAGAATACAAGAAACAGGAAGGCATATTATGTCAACTTTCCAGCCTGATCTTCAGGCATCTTAAAAAACTTCCTGCAAACAGATTGTAACCTGAAGTTACACCTGGGAGGAGTCCAGACTCCAGAGGGTTGGAGTCTGCAGCCCCTACCAATCACATCTGATTCCCTTCCCTCTCCTCCCTGCCCCTTGGCACTTGCACTTTTATTAGCCTAAAGGCCCAGCTCCAGCCGAAGGAGACCAGAGAGACCAGTACAGGCTTTAGGCAGGACAGTCCCCTAAGAGGTTAGAGATGTGAGTCCAAACACCCTGGGAGAGAAATTAATCAGTCTGCTGTCTTGTGGCTTTTGTATTTTTCCCTAAATTTTATGTTGTCAGTGTATATTCAGTTACATGTAAGTATTCTTACAGGACTTGGTTACTGAGAGTATTTGGGCATAGGTATCCTGAGTTTTCAGACTCTGCTCAAAGCTCAGGGCTGACAAGATCAGGTTTGCCATAGTGGTGATATTTGCAGCACATGTAATAGTAGAAGAGTTTCAAACGTGCAAAGTGTAATTGGTGCCAGAAGACAGGGTGGAAATGCAATTTGATCCTGCCCTCGCTAGGCATTGGAGTTAATGATGGATTGGCCAGCTCAATTAATTACTCAATTAAAGAACTCTCATCCTAAGCAGCCTACTTAATTCTCTCTCTGACATCATCTGTGTTACACTGAAATAATTATGGAATATCTGGGGTGTAGCTGAGAACAAGATTTGGGATTAGACTGCTGTGAAGTCATGACAATGACACAAATTTCTTCCTTTTCTTAAGTGGGTAAGGTGATTTCATGATGTAGGCTGGAACCATGGATGTGTCCCTGCCTTCATAAAATATGTGGAGTCACTTTAATCACTGTTTATAGAAGTCCTATCACTCCATCCCTGTTTCCTGTCTATCCCATATCTGTCAATGGAAATTAAAATTATGCATTTTTGGCACTGTGGAAATCATATGTGTTAAATACTTTTTCCTCTGGAAAATTACCAAATCATGTCCATGAAGATTTAGGGTTTTTTTCTCTCTGTACAGATATAAAAAGAGACAGGGTGAACAAAAAGAACAAATGAATAATATGAATATTAGGAAGGGTTTTGTAGTAAAATAGCAATGTTTGATAGAGTATGGAGTCCTTAAAGAACACTTTGGATATAATCTTTCCACCTACAATGCACAATCATTAAACACTATAAACAGAACAGAGAGGGTTTGGGCTGTTATTTTAAGAAAAATAACAGAGCTATGAAGAACATCCAAAATTAGAATGATCAAAAAAGCATGCCCTTCCATAACCCTCATGCTGTCCTATTTGAGCTTTTATTTTGAAGGCAAACCTTTCACTGGCACTCATGACCTTTAAAAAGGAAATACACTGAGCTTTCCTTCCTACTGTAATCCCAGTGTCCTTATCACTATATGGAGGCCAGAGAGATGGTCTGTTCTCCTCCCATCTCTTTGTTGTCTTAAAGGGTAGCTAAGGGCCACCTTCAGCTTGGTTCTTCAAGCCAGTCAGCTGGCTCCCCCATCAGCAGTTAATGGCACCTTATGGGTGCCACATGTACCTCAAAAAAGAAAGGACCAGATAAAATGTGTACACATGATTGGAAAAGGGCCAAGGGATTAGAGGATTGTATGGAAGAGATTTTGTAAAAAGTTTCTGAAACAGATTAAGTTTTAAGGAAAGGTTAGGATTTTTAAAACATGGAAGAGTATAATTAGTCCTCAGCAGAACCATTGCTTTTTTGTATTTATTTTGTGCTCAATTCCTTGTTTCACACAATTCAAAACTCATAGTGAAACTGAAGGTTGCTAAAGTGGAAGGTACCATGTGTTTCAGTAAGACATGTTCTATCCTACAAGAACTGAAAGAAGAGGATTTCACCCACAAAGTGACAGAAGTGAGTATATATTTATGTATGTGTGTGTGTGTGATTTATAAAAACATATCTGCAACCAACACATCAGTGTCCAGTTATTAAAAGTAATCACCAGATAATGCTTTCCTGTTCATTTAGGAAAGATGAATAAATTTTATTTCAGCTGAAGACTGAGCAGATTTCTTGCTGGAAAAGCTGCTTGACTGTAAAGACTGATTAATCCTTATTAGCCTCTATTACTCACTGGTAATTAAGCTGGCTTAGTAATGACTTAGATATTTCCCTCTGAACCTAAGTACAACAGAAAACACAGTAAAGGAATTAGACATATCAGTGCTGTTCTTAGGACATCACTGTGTTTATTTTGTTGAGACCCAACAAGAAAAAAATAGGAATCATATCAATAAGAAAGCTTTTAAAAGGCTCTTAAGGCAAATTGCTGCACTATTGGAAGGAACTTCTTTTGATATATCTGCATTGTGATTAGGGAGCTCTGCTTTCCAAACTGCCAGAGCATAAAACTTCTGTTAAAGCTTTGAAACTGCACTCAATATGTATTTATTGTCCAGAAAAATTATCGCTTGCACATACATCTCACAATTTCATTCAATGAGGGTTCTTTTTTCAAAAAAAAATATTTATTTTGAAGAGAAATGTGTCTACTTCTTCAGTTCCAGCACAGAATGGCATTTTTGTCTGATTGTATGAAGTATCTGCAAGAAGTAGTTTAAGATACCTTCCTCTCTGCCTTTGCCCTTCACTTGTGTTGCCAAACTTGAATCTTGTCCTTGACTGAACAACAGAAATTCTTTCCCTCACTGATCCCCAAAACACATCCTGCATCTTGGTCTTAATCATTCTGTTAACTGTAGAAAGTTTTAAAAATAAGCACTAGTTTGTTGCCAAAACAACAGAAAATCTGAAATTCAAAACAAATTCTATCTTGCTTCTACAATTTTCATCAATTAGAAAACAAAATCCTTTGGTCAATGTGGGGAAAAATTCTTGCATTTAATTATTTTAAACCGAAACAGATTTAAAGTGCTAGTTTTACTGAATTCAATAAACTAGCATATTGAGTGGGAAAGACAGCTCAGACTTAGCCAAGTATCACCAGCAGATGCTGGAATTGAGACTAGAATCACAAATAAATAAGCAATTCATTTTTGCCAAAAAAAAAAAAAAAAGTAAAAAGAAAATCAGCATAGTTTGAAACCTTAAATTCAGAACATTTCCCAAACCACTCTAGTACTAATCCTTCCTTCACCATGAGTGATGCTCTGGATACTAACTCAGTTCAGATTTTCATCACAAGAAAAAGGAAACCAAAAACCCATCAAACCACTGTGACTCTACAGCATGACTAAGAATGGCCAACTAGCATCATAAAATGAAGCTTTGTGAGAAATCACCTTATGTATTAATCAAAATGTCTGTACCAATCCCTGCCCACACCTCCACTACCCCATCCCGAGTCATTCTATCCAGGACCTTTTCCCTGGAAAAAACAAATATCACATATGAAAACAGGGGAAAATTAATAGGAATTATTGCAGTCTTTTAGGAGAAATAGCAGGGAGAGCTCTGGTCTGAGCATGGGAACATCACCCCATGAAGTCTGTCACAACTCACTGTCCTAACCAGATTCCTTGCCTTCCAGTGGGAGCCTGTTCATTGTTTTTTAGCAGGAAACAAACTAGTCAAAATTCTTGCAGCAAGTCATTAGGGTAAACTCTGAGTCCTGATCACTAATGATTCCTGCAGAATCCAGTGATAGCCATTCAAGTGCATTCCTTACCCATGTCTGAAGTTTAAGTGAGATTCACTTTCTGTGGGGTGTGAAAAAATCAATTAATGTGTTTGAAATGAAAGATTGGTACTTCTATTTTTCTGGCAGAGGAAAGAGGAGTTGGTGAACACCATTCCTCTGATATGTGTGACTTTTTCTGTGACATCCTGACAAAATGTTGCCTACAGACACAAAATTCTTCCAGAAATCTGGATGACTTCATATTGTGAGTGCAGCATTGTGCAGGAAAACTGTTTGATATAGCATTCATACTGCTGCGATTCCTTGCTGTGTAGTTCTATAGAAAAAATATTTTCCTTCTCATTCATAAATGGATGGGCTTAATTTCTGGTGAACCTATGAACAAATTGTTGTCAGGTGGCTCTTCCAGGAGGTCCTCTACAGTTTTCTGGGATTCTTATCACAGGACATGGCTTTGGACAAATACAGGATGGTCTTCACAGCTTCAGAAATCTGCTCTAAGGAACTGACCCAGTGTGGGCTTGTGCCTACCAGATGCCTCAAACAACTTCTGCTGGTTCTTAGAAGCTGACAGATGCTCTAAAAGCAGGTCATTCCTTCCCTTTCCACCTCCTGGTATTGTTTTCATTACCCATGTACTCTAAATACTTTTAAGCAAAAGCAGACTAGTAGAAAAATATTATGCTAACTGTAGCATTGTGTTGTTTATACGGGTTTTATTGTAAAGTTGGTTATTTTTTCTAAGATAAGATTTGGTTTGACCCTCAGTTCCCCCCATGTTCTCCCTCATAATGGTTTGTTCCTCCCGCCAGTTACCTATCCGTCATTGTAACCAACCCCCTTTCACTTCGAGAAATTTCTATGTCAATCTTCCCTTACCTAAAATATGATTTGTCCCCTGAGCCTTTTCCCTCCCCTGGGCCATTCCTATTTGTTCTGTTATGTCCCTCGCTCCTCCCCTGGGCTTTGTTCATTGGTCTCTCGTGGCTCCTCGTGTCACGCCCTTCCCCTTTATACGTGCCTTCCCAACGTTTTTTTTCTGACGACGTTACTGGCCCCGCCTGGATCAGTAAAGCGCCTTGGCGTCCATACGTGTGTCCATTCCTTCCTTCCTTCGCCTCAGTGCTTCGCAGTCCTGCTCTCGCCTGCGCTGGCGTCACCACGCCACAGACTGAGCCACTCCTCAGGGGTTCTCACAGAGGACCTGGGAGTGGCAGGATTTGTGGTCTCCACCGGTCACTCCGAGAGCGGCTAGCCAGCACCCGTCAGCTCCAGTGACCGTGGGACAAGACTAGACTAACTGGAAGCATTGTAGGACAGATGCTGCCTTTCCAAATAATGCTCTCAAATAATATTTATCTGGAGCTGAAAGACCAAAGCTGAAACCCTATATGCTCTAAAAAGCAGCTCAGAGAAACAACTAGACCTGAAATACTCGCTACATTCCAACACACCCATCGGGGATACCTTTCGATTTGTTCTAGATCCCATGTATTTCATGTTGTTAAGAGCAAGTCTTCCTCTTACTCTTAGCAATTTAAAAAGTTTTAAGTGGCAGATCCAGCACAGAGCCCACCATGAAACAGGAAGTCTTTCATCACTGCAAAGGGGGTCTAACAGTTACATTGCATCCTAAAAAGGGAAGACTGAAGTATTAGTGGCTCTTTCACAACCAGCAATAGCAGCAAACAAATTTAAAGAAAGACTAGAAATCATCTTGTCCTTCCCAGCCAACACAATTGTGCCTCATCAGAGGGGCTGGTGTCAGAACAGGAAGGGGCAAAGACACATGGTTCTCTCCCAGAATGACCACATTTGGTCCTCTGTTGTGGAAAGACCAAGATTTTTCCATGCAGGGAAATTAGGTGATGTCTATTCTTCATCAGGCCTGCAGACAGAGGACTGTGTGGGACTTGGGATGCATTAACATCGCTTCTACTACAGCATCATCCAAAAAGAACAGCTAAAAATGTGTACTGCTTCTCACAGCCTTGCTTTTAATTTTAAATCAGTTTTACCTGTTTCAGCAAAATGTGATGTTATCAGTATAGGAGACTCATTTTAACCTTTTAGTGATTAAACCAATCATCAACTCTGTATTTTTCAGTGTTCCTCTGAATTCTAGTGGTTCTAATGAGCACATGCAGATGAAAGCTGGATGTTTCCAGGTTTACTTTTTTGAAACTTGACAAGGGAAAACCAGGTTTTTAGGAAACACACTTCTTACTCAAGACTTTACTTTCAAATTAATCAAATTAATTACTGCATATCCACAAAGTAGAAGGAAAATCTGTTAGGGTTTTAGCTTTCATGGTAGAAGAGCAAGGAAGAGAAGAGAAATTAAAAATAGGGTGGTATTTTCATCCTACATTTAAATAATTAATAACAGGTTTTTTTCTGACATCAAAAGCAGGAAATTAGAAATGAAAGTAAAAAGAAAAAAAACCAATTATTCACATAATTTCTTCTCATAACCTCCAGAGCACAAAAATATTTTCTTTTACTACATGATTACTTAGCGTAATTACTACCAGTGACATTACAGTTTTTACAGTACATTAAGAATTGTTGGTTGAGAAAGAAAATACTGTGTTTCACTTATCAAGAGCACAGTAATAAATATAAAAAGTTTTACAGAAACAAGTAAAAGCGTTTTTACACTTGAAAGGATCTAAACCAAATGTGAAGTAATATTTTTCACTGGATCATTAGTATTTTAGAAGTCAAGCAAGAAGGACCAGTCCCTGTCAGGTAGATACAAACAAAAAATACACACCCAGCATGGAAATCAATGCCATGTTTTAAATAATAGCTGAGGATTAACTTAGGCCTCTTCACTGGATAAAAATCTGAATGTCATTTATAAAATGCCACTGCATTTTTACAGCAATGGAAAGCTCCAGTCTTAATTTCAGAATAGCAAATTTTCAGCAAAAATAAGCCCATCTCTTTCTTCCCCCTGGATTTGTTTCTTTCTTTTCAAAAGCTTGCATTATTTGTGTCTCTATAATTCTTTCTTCTCCAAGATGACATTCCTTTCTTTTTAGTGATCTTCTGAGATCATAAGCTAGATCATGGAAAATTGCTGGTCATAAGAAGAAAGTAACTATTTCGTTTTAATAAGTGATTTTAAAAATTTGCTGGGTTGTAAAATTAGTCCATCAAACAAATGAATAATTTGACAACAATCTGTGTAGCAGTCTCGCAGCACTTACAAGGTCTGTTTGAAGGAGCTGTTTGATTAGATCATTGGTACTGAAGAACATGCATTGGTGCTCAAAAAACATGGATCATTTATCAGCTGATAAATAAGATGTTGCCTTACACACCATTGATTTGTGTCCTTTCAGCACAGCCACAGAAAATCCCCATTACCTTATGCAGCCTTTACTGCTTTTGTTTCTTATGATGAGATTCTGCTAACAGGTCCAGAAGAGTGGAGCAGTCCACTCAGAAACTTTTCTGCACCAATGAGTCTTTGCAATTTCAAAGATTGAAAACAATATAAATTCTGTCTGAAATCCATACTCTTCTGTCTCAGTGTATGGGGCTTGAATTGGGTTGCTTCCATGATTCATTGCCTCATGCTTATCATGTTCCAAATCCTGTGTATCTCTCTGGCAGTACTAGAAACAGCACCTTAAAGATATGACACTATGTTTCTCTGTGAGATGCACATCATGTCTTTCAAACCACCACTTTCTGCTTGGCACACAGAGAGTCCTAAAACAAGGCTCTTGTTGGTGCGCTTTTTTCTAAGAATGAAAAACAATTTAAAAAACAAAACAAAACAAAACAAAACAAAACAAAAAAAAGACCAACCAACCAAACAAACAAACAAACAAAAAACCTCCTTGAGATTCAAAGCTTCAAATTATCTCCTGGCCAAAAATGTACATTAGACATGTCAAAATTTACTAGGAATGTAACTCAGTACTACTATTCTGCATCCAAAAAGTCTCAATAGTTTACACCATTAAAGAAGCTGGTATTAAATATAAAAAGGCAATGATATTTACAGAAAGACATCTCTTAGCTTCTATGCTTTTTGAACATGACCTGTTAACTTGGGATTTCCACAGCCTACAAATTGTTTCTGTAGCTTCTCAGCCATTACTGGTATGGCTTTATTTTTCTATTTCCAAACAAAAGCAATAATCTTCTGTATTTTATTTCATTATAATTGAGAACACATCAAATGGAAATAATAGCTTGAAATATTTCTCTTATTTCTCTTAGGAAATATACATACACTGACCTATCATTTACTTATGTTACATACATAAATATGGCTATTACCAGTAGAAGCAGTAAGACTTTAAGCAAAATAAACACAAATTGTCTCTTTTTATTATTGGCTTATAATTTTAAGAGTTGATTCATTAACCATTAACAGTCCCATCTCTTACACACATTGGGGTGAATAACTGAAAATTCATTACACAAATATTTAACTTGTTCCTTAAACTAGTAGCAAATCTGTACCAAATGGACTCAGACTCTACCTTTCTCTGCTGTACATAACTCAGTGACGTAGGAATAGCATGTCAGCCAAAAAATCACCTTTCTGACACCTTAGGAAAGATATAGACTGTTGTACTAAATCATGTTACAGTGGTTCTGGCAATAAATTATACAAAGTGAAAATAAATAAACTCCAAAGGATTGCAAAAGTGTATTTTTAAAAGGAAAATAAACCTTAATAGGTAAAATATAAGAATGAAATTCAAAATTCAAGGTCCGTTTATTACTGTCAAATTACTAAGCATTCCTCATTGCTTATTATTTGGAACTGGGTTTTAAAATAGTAGGTACTGCTTTTGTTCACCTACTATGATTTGAACAAATTTGTTCATATTTATGTATTTCAGATGATGTCTCAGAGAAAGGATTTATTGTATATATGATCCAAATCAAGAAAACACAAATGTTTATCATCTTCAGCAATAAAACCGGGACCTAAAGGCTGCAGCTTACTTTTACCTACATGGCAAAATTAACTTTTGAACCAACCAGACCAAAAATATAAAAATTATTGCAATCCGGACTAATACCCTGCAGTTTGAACAAAATACTGCCACAACATAGAGCTTACATAACTTTCTGTGTGTGTTTGGAAGACTCTTCACTTGATGTAAAAACTAGGATTCCAGGTGTTTGACATGTCAAAATGGCTGTCCAAATCATGTCTTTAATTTGAATCGGTTATATATTCACATAAAAATAAACCCAGATATCTCAAAGGGAAGATGTGGCAGATGGTTTTCATGTCAAGACCTGGCACACATTTTTTATTAGCAGATAACAATTTTTTTGTGAGTTAAGTATAACCAAATAAACAATTAACTCATACCGAACTAGTCTGAGTGGCAGCATTAAGCTAACAAGTTCAAGAAAAGAAGTTATTTCCATATCCTTTGGCAAAACCCCCTTTGGCTGCTCCCAAAGCAAAAGAAATCTACAACTTACCCAGAAACTGGGCTGAATTTGTGGTAGATCATTCCTCCTTATGGAAAAACCTGAAGAAAGACACCAGATAGAGGGAGGCAGAAAGTCCTTTCCACTAGTTGTTTCAGGGAGGGCTGGGAGCAGGAGGCTGTCCCAGGGTGGAAGCACAGCCCAGGTACCCTGGCAGGAGCAGGATTTGGAGCAGGGCAGCTGGAGCTGCCTGACAGCCCTCTGCAATATCTGCCCACCATTTGTAGCCTCTCTATTTGGGCTCTGGGCATTCTGCACTTCAGAGGACCCTGCACTTCAGAGAGCAGCAGCTTGAAGAAACAATCATAAGATGAGCAAATTGTCCTTTTGCAAAGAAATGGACACCTGTCCTATTTCTTGCCCCACCTCTGCATTCTGCTTCTATAAAAGAGTGCAGGGTGGGATTTTTCTTACACAGTATTTGAAACATACTCTTGCATTCAGTCACTCATTTCACATGGCAATTCTAAAAATTCTGATACATTTATGATCAATATGAAAAACATAATTGATGTCTAAAAGGTTGCAAACAGATATACAATTGAGTCCATCCTATTACTGATGTTGGTGATCAGCCTCAGTGCTGTTATGTACTGCACAACATGAACTTTTGTTTTTCTCCAAGATCCAGGAACCATCTTACCACCTCCTAAATGTCATTGTTCCTAGACTAATCATATACACAGATGAGTAGAGATAAACATGTGTAATCCTAAACACAATGCAGTTTGAAGGGAGCAAAAACAGCCCCAGTAATTCTTCTCTCAGTATAGCACAGGTTGGTGTGTTAGAGCAGACTTCAGTACTGGCAGATGGTAAATGAAATACATTGATCCCCATATGACACAGCTCCTCTCTATATTTTAGCAATGGCCCAGTGAATCTTGCTGAAACTGTTGGGATAAAGTTAGTGAAGCCTGTAACAAGATTCTCGCAGCAGGACTTATATACACAAAATCCACAGGAGATTGTATTATGAATATTATCAGCCTCTTTGGAAAATACTTTCCTATCTGCATAGACTAAACCATATGGTAATAGCAACAGTATCTAAAAACCATACTATAGGTATCTCTAGCGTAAATGGACTGCTTATTAATGCATATGGTTATTATTATTTTATCAGTTAAATGTGTATCGAATTAATGCCTTTTCTTAATACTAACGCAGATATATATATTGCACTTTTAAAGAGTTAACCATAAAAGCATTTTACTTAACTTACCAGTTGTTGAAGCTGGAAGGAGTCTTGCCCTAAACACTACCTGCTCTGATGTTTGTAATATCTGTCTCTCTTTCCCGCTGTCTCCCTTCCCCCCGTGCAGAGATTGCAGTAAACTTAGAAAACTAGCAGGGACAATGTTTCAAATGACTTAAGAAGGAGAACAGGAACAATCATTTCGTTCTCTTTTTTTTTTTCAGATGAGTACAGTACCTTCAGAAAGAAGGAAGGAAGGGAGGGGAGAGGAAGTCAACAACCCTTTGCTTTCCTGCAAAAAAATAAGGAAACAGCAGATAGCAATCTCGTTTTCTCTCAAACAAAATGTTTGGAAAAATAAATATATCCAATCCAAAAGGAATTCCTCAAGTATTATATCTGCATTATTGGCTTCATAAAACCTTCTTTACAGCTTGTTATGTGCAACTACATGAAATGAATTTCCGAAGTAGTAGGTAGGAATAAGACACCCATATCTTATGCAGAACAATTAGCTTTAAGCTTGCATAGATAATGAAGGCTTTTACTCTAGAGAAAGTCTAATCATAGATGTATACACAGATCTTGTTTCCATGGTGATATAGGTAAAAAAATGCCTAAAACCCCTGTTTAGAGTGATCACAAGAAAATAGCACATTGGCTATTTATAGAACACTGGTGGGGAAAAAGAAGGGTGATGAAAGGGGTCAGAAAAAAGGCAAGGATCATAGCTTGATACTGACAGTACAATAATGAGTAATTGATCTCAAAGAATGGTATTATAGAAGGCATACTGATTTAACCAAACAGAACCAATGTGTTCTAGAACAGATTTTATATTTCATTTGTTTCTTTCATTCTTTCCCCATTAAACATATTTTGACAACCAGATACTGGCCAGCTGGCCGGAGTTATACTTGGGATAAGTTTAGCCCATTGTGCTCCACTGTGTTTTTGTTTGCTTGTATCTTTCGCCCTAACTTTATGTATCATCTGAAGGTCACTTAGAGTGATTAGATGCTCCCTTTTCTTTCCCATTAATTTTTTTCATTCTAACACACTTGCCAGTAAACACCTTCACACTGTCATGGAGCTGTGTCTTTAGTTTGTCTGGTAGCACAGTAGTGAATATGGAGCTGCAATTCAGCTTGATTTTTGTGAAAGGCTTTTAAAAAAGCCCTTTCAAAAGGCCCTCTCCTACATACTCTGCATCCAGACTTTGCTCTGGAAGCAGTATCTAGATCAATGCTGCTGAAATAATTTAGATTACTGTTGTAAATCCACTTTTAATGGAAGAACAAGTTAGTATGTTATCCCATAGAGATTACTATTTCATTTATTGTACAATAATGAGAATTTATGAGCTTTAAATCAACATAGGAAGTAGTTCTTCAGCACCTGTGTTCCTTCATGTGATTCCTGGTGCTATTTCCTGAAGCTATCTAGACATTATTTGGTTGGAGACACTTTTATCTTAATATTCAGAAAATGAAATCTTTGATAATGGACATCAGCATTTGACAAAGCATGGCAGGTGCTATGAGTGGTCTTCCAATACCCCCAGGGTTCTCTGAAATGGGCAAAACCATATAGAAGTAAAAGTATGCAGTGCACTTGGATTATATATTGCAAGTGAAGTCCTTTATTCTTCCTTGGGAATGGAGGTCCTAATCAAAGAGATCTCCTCTGCATACTGCATTCACAAGGAAAGTAAAGAGGCATGGAAAGCCACCAAAGTGATGTATTGTCCTGCAGGGTCAGCCTAATAGCACAAAACCTGTAATTTTTTTTTCAAAATTGTTTTTAATCATCTTGAGGATAGTAGCAGCTTCCAGTTCATTCTAGATAGTTTAATTTATTAATTTTCCAGGCACAACAAGCTAATGAGACCCTGTATGCTGCCATTATGTAGCATTTTTCTTTCTCTTCATTGGGAACACAATGCAAAAGCATATTTGAAAACCTATACTGATTAAGTTAGGATCATACTTAAGTCTCTGAGCATATGTGATAGTCTGTGTAGTCGTCGTGAAGTAATTAATTGTCACAGCTATCCTGTACTTCTTCAAAAAGTCCTTTCTTGAGGACTGCAAAGCTAAGGAGCTGGACAAAAATATCTATGAAGTACCTTCAACAGGTACTTTGCAATTCTGATTAAAGGGGACTGTGAGAGACCCCTACTTCAGCAAGGACAGCAGGAGATGTAAGGTCTTCCTTCACTTAATTCTATCTCACGTTCATTGTCAGCAGCCCTTACACCCTTCCAAGAGGTCAGAACTTACTTAGTTGCCCCAGCCAAGTCCCAGCATGCAGCCACTGAAGTACTTGACCTGTTCTTACTTTTGCCAGTTTCTCCCAACTGCTGACAGAAAATCACAACCCAATGAGGAAAAGGCACTAAAACTGTGATTTTCATGCCATAAAAATACCTTGCAAGGTCATGTATTTTGCAGTGCATGTCTTTTGCATGTCAGGTCAATGTGCAATTACTGATGGTGGAGGGAAAAAAAAGCGCGTACAAAATCATTAGTATCAAGTATCATGTAAATCCAGTAACAAGGCATATTTACCCAAGTTTTAAGGGACAAGTTGGTGTGGCTTTCGGAACATTTCTGGAAGAAATATTTGCCTGTTTTTCTGTTGATTTTTTTTTAACCTTTTCTCAGTCTACTGTTATCGAAATTAAGGCATTGATGGAAATTCAGAGAGATACAGTGTCAGCCTCAATGCAGTTAGATGAGCACTGTTGAGTGTAAAAACTTCCTGGGTCCAGTACATAATGTCCTGGAAGAAGTGGTCACGAAAAAAAAAGCCAGTATTGTGTTGTTCATGGTCAAAGTGAATTCTAAAGATCAAGAATATTCCTCTAGTACCAGTTTTTATGATTAGACTAGACCTTTAATTTGATTAGCATATATGAAGTTAATGCCCCCTTTTTTTTTTTTTTTTTTTTTTTTGCTTTTTTGCTTCATTGAGGAATAAATTCTGTTTCACAGTCTCTTTCAAATACAGCAGGGATACTTTCCTGTATGTTCAAAATAAGAATAGAATAAACAAATTCAGCCTCTATCCAGTATAATAGGAGACAAAGCAGAGGTAACTGCACCAGTAATAATATCCCACTTCATCCTGAGAAAATCAAACCAGAGGCAAAGCCTAGACAAATTTACTGACTTTCTTCATTGCTTTTGGACAATAATCATCTATATCTGAACTGCCTGTGAAAAAATAAGATTAATGTCTTCCTTCTGATCTACAGCATACCTGTGGCATTTTAGCCGAGTAAAAATAATATATTTCTCATTCGGAGACAAAAGTACTGAAGGACACGTAATTGTTTTGCATAAATCCCTCTCTTATGTGCTTTCCTGGTCTATTTTATGCATTGCATGTTCAACAAAGATTGTTCAGGAACAATCTGGCAGAAGGCTAATGGGACCAGGCACAGGCTGAGTTCAAAGAACTCCTGTGTTCCACCATGTGGAGCACATAATTCTAGTTACCAATGTTACGTAATATTTTGCAAGTTATTGTATTGTGACAAAATAAACCTGCATACACTGGTCTGTATTTCATTTAGTTTCTCAGTTTATAGTATATTAGAATGCTAGGAGATATTCCAAAGGTTTTATGCTACTGCCTATCTTTCATTATTATAATATGACCAGAGTATTCTCGTAAGTATGTGTATGTTGCACAGCCAAATTTACTACTGTTTTATCAATGTATTCCTTACTTTTGAGAGACAGGTAACACCCAATTGCCACTTTAAAGAACAGTTAGCATTTGCAGACTCTAACCTCTGGACCAACCACTATGTGTCAATTGTTTTGGGGAAATTTGTATCAAAGAGAGTGGTGTTCCTGGAAATAAATATCTTACTATAATTTAAAGTGGCCTTTAAAACTTACCCTGGGCCAAAATAATTTCTGGTAAATTACATTGGCTGCAGTTTTTAAAGACCTGCTTTTCCTGTACTCTGTATGTAATCATCACAACTACCTTTACTAAAACAATGTGATCAAAAGCTATTTTAAAATTTGGTGGTCTGATTAAGAGGATGTGTTTTTTTCTTTTAACATGCATGAAGTTAGGAGAGCAGGACTGTGAGCCTTATTCAGGTCAGAGGTGGACAAGAACCTGGCTTTGGGCACTATGTTTGAATTTGGTGTCACAATGAAGATCTGTAACATGTGGAAATGGACAAAAGTATCCACCAGGTTTTTTGGTGGTTTCTCAAAATGACCATTTGACAGCAGTTTTACCTCTACTTAGATGGGAAAATAAATCCACCATTTTTTTCTGGTCTTTTTTGGTTATCTTGCTCAGTTAAGTATTCTCATGGACTCTGATGTACAATTAACATACTGTAGAACTGAAATTACTTAGTATGTTTACATGAAAATGCTTAATATGTTTAGAGGGGAAGGCTGGGCATCTAATGTGGTAAAATGTGTGACTCTCCACAAAATATGAAGAAAAGGCATTTTTGCATATTCTTCTTTGTACTGTGATGTTTCTTACCTTGTTAGGTCTAATAATAGAACTACTTCTTCTGGAAACCTGATACTCTATCTCAAGATTAATTTGAAAAGAGTGTGAATTTATCTTTTTTTTTTTCAGTCAGTGTCCAGCTGCTGTACACTTTTTGTCCTTTAGTTTCTGACACTTTTCCGAAAGTGTCCAGTGATTGTGCTACAGCTGAAGTTCTGTGGGCACTTTACAAAGGCCCTTTCTGAGAGCAAAATGAAGAAGTGCTACCTAGTGTTGCACCTCTAGACAGTTTAGACAAATAAATGTAGGGAAATGTGTATTCCATACCAGTATGAGTGGTACTAAATTGTGTCTCCAAGGCTTCCTTATAGCCTGAGTGTGAGAGGGTGAGAGGGAGGGAGAGAGAGGGGGAGGGAGAGGGAGAGGGTAGGAAGGAAGGAAGGAAGGAAGGAACTGAGTTTGGGGTTGTTTGTTTCATTATTTTGGGTTTGGATTTTCTTGTATTTTGAGGATTATTTTCTTTGAAATACTCAGCAGAGCAAACACTCCTGAAGTACTCATTCATTTGATGCTCTTATTGACTTCTCTAAGACTTCCCCATAACTGGAGATAATTGTGTAATGCCCCATACATGTATTAAAGACTACAGCCAGTAGTCACAATATAAGCTAATTTTGAATGTGATAGAGCATGTGGATTGACACATGAACTTACAGTACTTCAAAACTGTTAGCAATAAATAAAAAGTTAGTGTTATGTAGCGAATAATAATTTGGAGGAAAGAAAAGCAGACCTCTTAGGTTTGTTAGATTTCCTCTTTTCTTCCAAAAGCTGAAATGGGTTTAGTTTTCAGACTGTACTCTTTTTTATTTTAACAAAACACTTTTGCTAAGACTGCTATTGTTTTGCAAAAAAGCATTTGGTTAAGATTTAAAGCTCAGGAAAAAAAACCACTTACAGGAAAAACCTCCAACTACACTAGAAGTCTTGTTACTAGGATTTCTTTAGCTCTACATTCACCTTTGGTCCATCAGAGCTGCTTGCTTTGGTTCATACACCATAAGCATACCCTGATAGCATAGAACCAGAATATCCTTTCTGAGAAGTTGCCACTCATACAACTGTGTTGCTAGGTTCCTAAATATTTCTGAAGAAGCTGTCTATCCTAAAACTTCTTTAATGCAATAATTTTTAAAAAACAACTCACAGATTATGAAGATCTTTTCCTTTTCTTTTACTTCTCCCATGTCTGCTTGAAACACAGATTTCCTTTTTCTCTTCCTCACCAACAGCTGTCACTGAACCAGATACATGGAGAGATAGTCACATGAAGATCACCTGTGTGTTAACAACAACAATTTGCTTCTATAACCTACAAAGTGAAAAGTCTTCAGTCTCTGGTGCATCTCATTTTCACATCAACACAATGTCACTGAAGGATAAGATTTGAAGCACTTTGCAATTGCAAGACAGATCACAACCTATTGAAGAATAAAGTGGGATATAAACAGTTCATAAATGTATCACCCATTTTTGGAAAGCACAAAAAATGTTCGTTTTGTAGGCTTTTTATTGCATCATGTATATCTTTGATATAACAATCCTAGCCTCGTGATTCCCTTTGCCATTCCCTTGGAAGACAGAAGAAACTCAGGCGTGGCCATTTATGTCAAAGGGGTCTCTTCAGGTGAGTACCACAAAGAACACATGTGTGCAAACACACAGCAGTGCTTGCTAACAGGGGACCTCCCCATGCCCCAGTCATAGCCCCCTGCAGGGGCTGGTCAATCAGGAGAAGAAATGCTGGGGGATTTTTGCTTCCTGCACCAGCTGGCAGCCCCTGTTGCTGGAGTTCAAGAGAGTTGAGCTTCTGCAAATGTATAGTCTCAATATTTTGGACCACTTTGGACTTGTAGCTGCAGGAGACAATGCAGAAGAGCCGGGGAGAGCCTGGATGCCTGAGCTCACGCAGAGTTAATGGAGAAAGAAACAGGACTCTTCAGAAGGCTAGTTAGAGCACATACATTAGATGTCTAAAATTAGAGAGTGTGAACACATCTCTAGGGAGCTTATGTTGCCTAGATAAGCTCTAATTGTCTTATGAAGCATCCTAGGAGTGGATCACAGCTCAAAGGAGAAATTGAATCCACAACAACCCTCACTTTTTTCATGGCTGTCTCACTTCTCTCTCCATCTAGCCCTAAAATGTCTCTGTGCCCTGGGACCTGTTGGAATATGAGAAAGAACATGAGAGAACCTGCTGTACGTCTGTGACCTCCCTAGCAGGTTCCCCAGTGCTAGCAATCATTCTTCCAGCTGGGCTGCAATGGGGCAAGAATGAGCTCCTGGTGACAGAGGAAATGAAAATTTAGGACAGACCTGCAGTGAATTGGGCAGGATGTGCTTTGGGCAGGAGGTGCAGAGCTGTGTGCTTAAAAATCACGCCTGGAACAATGATTCATCCATCCCAAACTAAAGGAATAGTCTCTGTTTGCCAAGTCACTTACAAACAGCAGCACTGCCACACAGAATGCATGTACAGTGGGGAAATCAGGACTGCAACATCTTGAGCAGGTTCTACAGCAAAAATGTCATGTCATGAAGCCACAGGTGCATGAATCAACCACCTTCTGAAAGGAAGGTGCATGAGGAAGAAAGGGGAGAGGTGGCACTTTAGCCTCTCATCCTAAGGCTACCTGGCAGTCCTGCAGAGTTCTTGGATCAACAGCTCCAGCTCCACATCTGCAGCAAAGAGCACTCCTGGAACAGCCAGGGACTCCCACCTCTTATTCCCTTAGGCAAAGCTAGAGTCAAGTGGTCCTTAGTTCTTCCTTTCTTGATTTGTCTTGCTGGTTTGCTGCTGTGTCTTGGAACAGCCCATAGAAATAGACTTCCTACTTTTATATCCTTTTTTGCTACAGCAGAACAATATTATTTGGTCTAGATATACTTGTGAGGTATTCCCCCATGAATCAGTAGATTTTATTTATGTGTTTCGGATAAAACCCTAGATAAGTAGATTGCAGCATATAGGCCTGGTTCTTACAGTATCAAAATTTTACTTTCAGTGTGCAAATAATTCTCCAACCACAATTTACTGAGGGAAGATTTTCTCAGCTTTACAGAAAATTACCGCAAAACACACCACTGTAGTTCCTCAAACATAACCCAGTTCTTGCAAGGTGCTGAATTCACCGATCCTCATTAGAAAGAAGAAGTGAGGATGTTCAGCCCCACACTTTGTAGGTGCCTCTTCTATTCCCAACCAGGGAAACTGTGATTTGAAGAGTCAAATAGTGAAGCTAGTACTCCAAAGATGAGTCACTCTCTTCATTGTCACAGCAAATGTCCATGCACCAGTGTTTTGCATAATCTGTTCCCAAGCTAAATCTCATCTCACCAGGTTTTAAAAGGTGTCCAACTTGTGATTTGAAATTCTAAATTCAATATTTAAGTGCACAGGTTTTGTTTATGTGATTTCTTACTGGAATTCAAAAGCATATCAAGTAGAGGTGAGTCTAAGAGTCTACTACAAGAGTCTTGTGCTAGTTCTTCCAGCTTCTGACCTGCCTTCAATGAGTTGCCCCATCTGCCTTACTTTAATACATCAGGTGTTTATTTTGTCCCAAAGTCACACATTTGATAAAAATAGTGCTCTATTGTTACTGGATAGAAACTCTGTAGTTTAATATTTATCTTCCTCTTATAGTTTTTATATTAGGTAATAATTAGGTAATTAATTAGGTAATAACATTTATTTTTTATTTTAGCATAATCCATTCCTATCTGATTATAGGATTGGATTATGCTAAAATAAACATAAATGTTCAATAAAATAACTTTCTATGTAGCATAGGGCGGAGATCCTACTGTTAAAGATTTTGAGGCTGAGATGTAGCCAAACACAGAGCTTCCAGCAGTCTGTAAAACTTTCCCTTTTTTGAAATTACATTTTCCAGAATTTATACGGCCCTCCTTGGGATTTGAAATGGGCCCCATGATATACTGCAACAAATTATTTAAAACCCACCAGCATGAAACTACTACTAGTTAAGCTTTGTGAAAACTCACAAGAAGACTCTTTCAGCTACCAGCCTCAGCCTTACATACTTACCTTGTCACAACGCACCCAAGGAAAAAGAAATTATGTTAATATATAATTATGCTATTATTACACCTGTTTTACTTACAAATTGTCTGTAGGCCTCTAAGAAAACAGATTATTTTTTTTTAAATTTCACTGCCTGGTTGACTTTAATCCAGACAAGGCCCTTTCCAATTGGCAGAGCAGAGAGCAGGCTTTCCACCTGAAATCCACAGAACTGCCTGTGGCCATGATCCAGACATGTATTCTCCTCATCCACCCTGAAATCAGGGTCAGCATCATGTTACTGACTGTCCCCAGATAAAATCCACCCTGTTGAGATGAGCTGGGAGAGGGATACTTACCCAACACTCTGTGACATGACTTAGGGTTGCAAATAAATCCACAAATCCAGCCATGAATGATGTAGGAAAAAGCATGTTTCAGCAATTAGTTGTGTGGAGCTTCTCTGTCCCAAGCAGCAGAAAATAAGACTGATCTATCCCCAAAGATCTTAAAGAAAACAAGGCTATTTAAAATGTTTGTCATTTAATTTGAATTGGAGCATTTTTTTAAAGGTTCTTTTTATTTCTTTAGGGTTTTGACTGTTGTTAGTTTAGTCATTTTGAGTCTCAGTTCTCTATTCTGGCTTTTCTGCAATTAAATCTGAGATAAACAAGATATATGAAATAACATGGATTTCTGAAGAGCAAACTTTGTGAACAACTACAAATTTTAACAAAAAGTGTCCATACTGCTAGACTGCTATATTAATAGAACTTTTTGATTTCTTGCAGGGTATTTAGAGGTTGAAGTAGCTCATCCATGGTTCCACTCAGTGTTGAGGCTCAGTGTCTGAGATATGTGTTACCAAACCAGCTGCTGTGTACTAGAAACACAGTGCAGTCATTTTTGAGAAGGGTTATTTTAAAAAAGTCCTTCAATTTGAAACTACAGGAAAATTGAAAGTTAACACAATAGAGGTAAATCAGAATTTAACTGGGACAATATGGAGTAAATCTCTTATTACTGTGCAAAGTGCTGATGACTTTTAGTCAAAGCTTTGAGTGCAGGATTTTTTATCACCTTGCCTGAGTGCAAATCCGTGCTTCAGTTAATAATCTGTTACTACTAAATTATCAGCAATAAAGCTTTGGAATAGCTTGTTAACCACTTCAGAAAGTTGTTGTGCTGGTCAGGTAGTTTCACAAGAAGCTCCACAAAACAGTGGGGATATTTAAGTGTGACAATACATTTTCAAGGAGAGATTGAAAGACATGTTTGTGACATGATATATTTAGTATGAAAGAGCAGTAAAGGCTTTTTAAAAACCTTAGACCTTCTATTTGTCTTGCACAGCTTATTTATTTTCAGTTCTGTTTCATGTTTTCTACAGCATCTGAGTTCAAACTAACTATGTATTAACACACTCATCCCTTCAAATTTGAAAGAATATTCTTTAGAGACTTTCTTGGTGCTAGTTTTGCATTTATCTTACAGGCAAGGGAAAATTCAGGTTCTCTGTTTCTTATCCAGCTTGCATATGCATAAAAGATCAGCCATAGTCTGTCTCTAGTTGTGGGAAGGAATTTTTCACATGAGTGTTTAATTAGGAATAGTGAGATGAAATTAAGAAAATGAAATTTTAGGATGGATGTCAATAATACCTCTGTGATAGCAAGACAGCAACTTCGAATTGTGAAATAGTCTTCAAAAGCAAAGCTGGAAACTCCAGTACTTAGGAGTTTCTATATCTGCATTTCATTGCGTGGAACTGCAGCAGCTCAGTGCTCCAAGTTGAGGTCTACCCAGAATTATGCCAACCTGTAGCAGCATGAGCAAACAAGCCTTCTGCAGCCATTGGGGAACCATGGCACAGCTGGGGACAGTGGGAATGCAAAGACAAGCACCAGGCCACCTCTTGTCTTTCTTGCTTGATGTCTTTCCTCTTGTCTTTCTTGCTTGAGGAGCACATCTGTATCTCAGCACTGGTAGAGCTTCACTTCCATAAATGCAGGTATCTCCTTGCTGTGTCTTCCCACTACTGTGGGAATGGTGGAAAACTAACATAAAGGTACTTTGCTTAGATTCTGTTCTCTGGTGGTGAAAGTTAACCACAGGAAATGTCTAAGTATACAAAATCTTAGTAAAACTTATGAAAATGCCCATGCTGCTGCCTCTGATTCTGACTCCTAAATGAACTTTGCAGCTTTCTCCAGAGCACTTTGTCTCACCAACAAAAATTTTTTGCCCCCCTCTTCCCAAACTAGAACAATTGTGGAACCAAAAATACAAAAGGAAAAGACCAAAATACCTGCACAGGGGTAGTCCCTGTTAGGGAGAAAGATAGGGCCCATCTGATACTGTGAGCATATTGTAAGCCTTCCCATTTTGTTTTTCAGCTCTGTCAAAACCACAGAAATACAGGAGTCAACCTAGCACTTCACAGCAAACCAGTTATTGCACTGTATACTGTGAAAATCACTGCTGTTCCTCTGGAAATTGCTTAAAATTCATAGGTCATTGATGAGTGAGTGGTTGTTTTTCTCCTGGATGTGCTCTGCAGTATGTCAGTGGTTATCTAAATATGACCCCTAGTGTTCAACATGCATGACAATAATTTCAGAAAATTATTGTCCTTACTAGACTTCCCTTAAGAAGAGGATCATCTTTTCTGGTTATCCCAGTATCTTACCTGAAAAAAAAAATACTAAATTATTCCTGATCATAAAGTTAAATGTGTTGAAGATATTGCTTTCAAAGCACAAAATACTGGAGACATATTTGAGAATTTTAGAAACAATTGTTACAGACTGGAAATAATCTACATTGAAAATTCCTGTCTGCATGGAAAATTATTGTTAATAGTAGAGCATCAGTGGAAGCAGTTGTACACTTCTATGCATTGCATTAAAGGACAGCGATGAAGACTTTGTAGTACAAGATGGCTGCTGAGAAAGGCCTTCTTTATTTTTTGTTTTGTTCTTGGTCCTGCCACTAATTTTCTGGTATGTTTTTCATTTGATCATTTAACCTCTGTGTCCTTGTGTTTTCATCTTGACAAAATGCACAGACACATTTCTTGTATGAGGTTTGTGACATTTAAAGATTGTCTGTGAAGTTGCATGACATCTGAATAAAAAGCAAAATGAAACTGAATTATTATCTGATTTTTTTAATTGTAGGAAAAAGCTGAAAGACACTCTACATATATTCTATTTGCTTTAAACAATCTGAGACACAACATGGGACCATAGACTGCACAAGAATGCAAGGTCACTAGATAACACTGTGAGTTGCATTAGGTTAAGGGAGGAAGGGGAAAGGTGCAGTGCTTCAATGTCCTGGCTGCAGATGTTTAACACCTGCTCTGCTTTGACCAAGGATTGACGCAGTTAAACTTCTGCTTTAGCGATGTTTCTTTCTTCCTGATACTTGTGATATTGCCACATGTTTTTTAGAAGGACAGACAGCAACAATATGGTCAAAACAGAGGTCACAGACAGCTTAGAGAATCAGCAATGACAACCTGCTTTGCAATGCAGTCCTTTGCTGATTGTTTTACAGTATGCAAGTCTGTGGATACAAACAAACAGCTTATCACATTGTGATAGAGAGGAATATGCATGACATGTATTGTGAAAACATGTAATAGAGCCTCCTGCTTCCTGATTGTCTTTGTTAGCTCTGTGCACACAAGCGTCTTGCAAACTCTACTACTTTGCATCTTGTTCAGATATGGAATAGCTCCAGCAGGCTCATTTCCCATCTCATCTAAGTGCCTTAAGCAGTAATACATATTTTGGATGTGCTCTCAAAGCCCTGTGGCTTATTTGCTTGAGTATTGATATCACCACAAAAATCAATGTCACTTCAGCTCTGGCCTACAGATCCCTTTTACAATATGCTGTTTCTTACAGTCTTGTAAGAAGCAGCACGCTTTGTTGTTATGTAAATGTTTATTTGTGCCCATTAAATTTGATCTCTCTGGTAGGAAAGCATGCATCTCCTGGGGGCAGAAATCATATATTATTTTTAATTTCATTGCCATACTCCTCTTAGTGCTTTTGAGTTTAAAAGTGCTCCCATCTTACTTGCCTATGTCAGTGAGACAGGAAATGGGTCCAAACTGTTGCTTTGAAAAGCTGGTGGTGGATGTTTTAAAGGCTTTCTTCTTTATGGCTTTTTCCTTGATCCCTCCTGCCACAAATGGGGAGGAACCCCAGTGGCATGCACATACCTTGCATATAGATGTGAACCAGTTTGTGCCTGTAGCCAAGGTAAGCATAGTGTTCAAGGCTGGAGTTTATTTTTCCAGTTAACATAACCAGTGTCCTTTCTGTCTGAGGATAAAGCTTGTTCTAGATGCACACAGTGTCAGAATCTTCTGCTTCCTTACAGCATTCAGCTCAAGGGTCACATCCCTCAGACAGCCTGTGGCACCAGAGTCACAGCAGGGAATTGTCACCAAGGACATAATTTATGACTTTCCCTGCAAGGAAGCATTTTGGTGCAGGACCAGAACCAAAGGGTCAGCAAGGAAGATAACCAACCCACCCTGATGATCTCTCCTGCCCTACCCTGACACAGTTCTGGTACAGATGGTCCTGGTGCCCCAGTGCGAGTGCAAGTGTGAAAATGAAAACCAAGAAGGGCCAAGATACAACTTTAGGAAAGGGCACAAAGCCACAGACCATGGTGGTACATTTCCATCAGTAGGACATCCAGGGTTCACTGTGGTGGGTCACATAAAGTGAAGGAACATCATCTGCACAGGATGCCAGCTCCAAGGCCAGCTCTTACGTAACCATGGGATTATGGCTGGGATGTATGGTTCAGATAAGATCTTTTAGGAACATGCAGTCTCCTGCAAAAATGCAAAATTGTTTGGTCAAGCATGGGTTCCGACACTTTGCCATTGAATGAAAACCTGCTATGGGCTTCAAAGGGAGTAGTAAAATGTCCCTCCTGTCTTTCTCTTGCTTTGACCAAGATCATAAAAAACACTCAAAGCAGCAGCAAAATTAACATATTAAGATGCTATCAGCAGAATCTGCAGTTCTGTGTTCTGTCTCCCAGGCAGAACAGCAGGAAGCCAGAAGGAGTTTTCTGCATGCCAAGCATTCCCAAACATTGTGGAAAAATTTTCCCATCCTTTTTTTCCCAAAGTTGCCTGTTTTCCAAACAGTGATTGAGTGCTGGCAGTATGTTTCTGAGTGCTTGGATGTGAGCAGACCTGTTTGTGCTGATGCACTGCAAGGTGAAAGCTATTTTTTGTTTTCAGAGGATAAAAATGGCAGAGTTTCAGTTCTCACCTTCTTAGTCCAGAACTTCTATAGCTGATGAGTGTTAAACAAGCTTTGGGTATACCTATGACTATTGCAATTACTGCTGGTTGGAGCAGTGGCCGGATGATTAAGAGTGCCCAGGCTAGGGAAGCAGTGTCCAGCCAACCTCCAGCCAATCGAGCACTGCCCAGGCGCTAAACCCAGGCCCTGTGCTCAAGCAATGTTATGCTTCAGGGCAAATGGCCGCGGGTAGAAACTCCAAGGCTGCAGGGCGCTGAAGAATGGGCGACTCAGAGCTTCTTGGGGGAGGAGATTTTATTGGAAGGGGTGGAGATGGGTCGGGGAGCTGAAGTCTGAGCCCCGAGGCAGGGAAAAGCCTCAGGTTTTATATGGAATAGGCGCGGTTGGGAACAACAAATCAGAAGAGGGGTACAAAAGATACATTGAGGACTGACAGCAGCATACAACCAACGGGAAACAGTTGCGGGTGGGGCCCTGGCCTCTGAACCAATCACCCAACACCCCAGCCAGAAGCTTCTGGAAAAAGAGGCAGGGGTGCCGGGTGACAGACAGGCGGCCAGGGGAGGGGAACAAACAAGATACATTAGGGAAACCATGACAACGTGGGAGGGGTACAGAGACAGACATGTACTGGAACTCCCGGGCAGAACCATTAACACAACAACGGGGAAAACTGAACAAACATAGAACAAACCACAACATCTCCCCCTTTTTTGTTTAAAAAGAAAAAGAACGGCAACTAAACTGAGGTCTGGGCCTGCTCTACGTCACAGGGGTCTGGGCAGAAGTCCTCAGAGCCGGAATGCTCCGAGGAAGCGGAGTCCCAGTCTTTGTTCATCTGTCCTCGGACTTCCATGTGATGGATTTCAGGAGCACTGATGGTTTGTGCAATAAGTTTCTTTACCAGCCCCCAGACAATATAGCAGGCAATTAAAACGACAAACAAGATTAAAAGGATAGTGAAGACAGTTTTTAAGATGGAGCCCGCCCAGCCCGACGGTCCCCATCTTTGGAACAGGTCCCCCAGCCAGTCCGATGTTTGGTGCTTAATATCATGCACAAGGCCTCTCATCTTGGCGATGGACACCCTCGCGTCCTCGGCCCGTGATGTTAAGTTCATGCAGCAGAGGCCCTCAAATTCCTCACAATGATGGTTATGCAAGAGCAGCAAAAAATCAATTGCTGCCCTATTTTGGAGGGTCGCCTTCCTCGTAGTTTCCTCGTCTGCTAGGAGGTCCGACAGCGTAGCTGATGTCAAGTTTGCTTGCTTCGCAACCCAACACTCCAGGTGGGCCAATTCACCTAGAGACTTGGCAATAGACACCCATGGCAAAAACAGGGTGACAGCCACACTTTTGGGTTTAGACCAATGAATAATTTCGGAGTCGCAATCTGGGTCGAGATCTTTGAGATCTCTTTTAGTGCGGGTCGAATTAGATTGTGCCCTCTTTATTTTCCAATCCTGAATTTGCATGTTGTTGGGTGTGAGCAGCGTCAGCCGCCCTATGGTACAAGGACCTCCGACCAGGCGAGAGGGGATGCCTGCCCACGCTCGGTCCCCGCAAATGAAAAAGATCCCCCGGGGCAGAGACAGCGGCTGTCCGGCGTAGGTGGACGGGTTGTAGATATGGAAGACAGAGTCGCACCACAAGCCGGCGGTGTATTCGTCTTTGAACTGCCTCATATGTTCGAAACACTTGTCCCCGGGGGAGGGGGAATAAATGAACTGAAAACAAAAGGAGGCGTTGGTGGAGCCGAGCAACTCAAGTTGGGACGGTTCGGTGTTCAGGGGAGCCAAGTTCTTGATGGCATCTCTCCACACGAACCTGGGGTCAACTGAAGAAGGGATGGGCTTGGTAGCTAGGGCAATGAGGGGAGAGCCAATAGGGTAGGGAATCTGAATGGGAGGGAGAGGGATCCCCACGAGGCAGGTCGACATGGGGTCCTCTGCTGATGCCAGGTTGAGACATATGTGTTCTTGGCCGAGGGCGTTCGCGAGGGTTCACCACACGTTGGCCTTCGGCTGGGGGATGATCCAAGGGTTTGCGGATGGTATGATTGACCCCACGAGGATGGCTGTCAGGGCGATGAAATGGCAGGCCAGGTCCATGTCAGTATGGAAGTAACTAAAACGAACAAGAGGGAGAAATGTAAGGAAAAGCTTAAACTTGGTTCTGCCCCAGGCAGGGAGGGATTCAGGTTAAGGGTGGCTCCATCCCCTAGGGTTTCCGCTGCCGCCGCCAACACGCCTCGGTGACCTGCCCCACGTTTTCTGCCCCTGGAGTCTTCCCAGGGCGGAAGGGCTTGACCCATTTGGCTGGGATCCACCTCGGACCTGAGGGGGTGGACACACAAGCGTATCCCCTTCCCCAAGTCACGAGGTCGAAAGGCCCTTCCGTTTTCCAGGTCTCTGGATCCTTAATGAGGACAGGAGGCCTGGCCCTGAGCTGCAGCTGCTCGTGTCGCCCAAAGTGTCGCACTATGGGCGGGTTCAGGTTCTCATAAGAACAATTTAAAAAGTTGATAGTATAAAGCGCCCTCGCGAGACGGATATGGGGAGACTCCACCTTCACGGCCACTCGTTGTTGTTCTAAAACTCTTTTGAGGCTCTGGTGGGTCCTTTCCACCATGGCTTGGCCTGTCAGGGAATAGGGGATGCCCGTCTTATGTTCTATTCCCCATTGCTGCAGGAAGCTTCGCAGCTGCCTGGACTTGTACGCTGGGTCGTTGTCTGTTTTGAGAACCTTGGGGATGCCCAGGACAGCAAACGCTTGAAGCAGATGCTTCTCACAATCCGCTGCCCTTTCCCCTGCGTGGGCAGAGGCATAGACTGCGCCAGAGAAAGTGTCCACAGAAACATGAACAAACTGAAGCCGGCCAAAAGATGGAATGTGGGTGACATCCATCTGCCACACCTCGCAACTAGATAGACCTCGGGGGTTAGCTCCCAAAGGTATAGACGGGAGCTGATGGGACTGGCAATGGGGACATGTAGCCATGATCGCCTTGGCCTGTTCGCGTGTTAGATGGAACTGATGAACAAGGCCAGGGGCGTTTTGATGGAATCGCTGGTGGCTGATCTTTGCCTGACCGAACAGATCAGGGAGAGGGGCAGCTTGAACTGGAGCGGCAAGGGCGTCAGCGCGCCTGTTGCCCTCCGCAATGAACCCCGGCAAATCGGTGTGAGACCTGACGTGCATCACATAGTATGGTTGCTCTCGGTGGGAGACTAAATGCACGAGCTTTGAGAGCAAATTAAACAAAGGAATGTTTGATACCTCCTGTAAGATGGCATTTTCAGCTCTGGACACTACACCTGCTACATAAGCCGAATCTGTAACAAGATTGAACGGCTCAGAGAACCTCTCAAAGGCTCTGACGACTGCGTCTAACTCAGCAATCTGAGGCGATCCTTCTACCTCAGTGATATCGGCCTCCCACCACTGAGTCCGAGGATCCTTCCAAGTCATGACTGACTTGTGGGATGCTCCAGACGCGTCTGTGAAAACTGTCAAAGCCTTCAAAGGGGTCCTACTTTGAACCGTCTTGATAGATAACGTAAATTCCTGGTTGAACAATTTATGGGCCAGCCGATCAACTGCAATTTGGCCGGTGTAGCTGTCCAAAGCGAATTGGAGCATTTCGTTGGTCTCAAGGAGGTGATCAAGCATTTTTCTTTTTAGATGGCCCGAATCAAATTTTAATGGAATGTGTATGCACTCAAAGTCCACACCTGCCAGCTCTCTGATCCGCGATCTGGCCTTTTGGATCAATTCTGCCACCAGCTCGGCAGGCTGTGTCATCCTCTTGGACCTGTGATGGCTGAGGAACACCCACTCTATGATTAAGAGGGGGTCCCCCGAGCCCCGGTCCTTGCCTTTGATGGTAGTGTCCCATTGAAAAATCACCCCATGGTGGTGTGGCAGTTTACCCAGAATGACAAATTTAAATGGCAGACCCGGATGGCATCTGTGGGCCTGCCTGGCCGAGATAGAATTTTGGATTTTCTCTAGCGCTGCCTGGGCCTCTGGAGTAAGGTACCTTGGAGAACTAAGCTCCTCTCCCCCTTTCAATAAATTGAAGAGGGGGGCTAGGTCTTCAGTTGGAATGCCTAGCTAAGGCCTTACCCAGTTCAAGGACCCACACAGTTGGTGGACATCCGCCAGGTTTTTTATGTTGGTTTTAATAGCCAATTTCTGCGGAACAACGGTCCGCTTTGTTATTTCAAGACCCAGGTACTTCCAGGGTGGCATCCGTTGAATCTTCTCGTGCTGAAGCTCGAACCCTGAACCAATCAACGCATCAGTTGTCAAGTCAAGCGCATGGGTAAGTAGGTCGCTGGTCGGGGCACACACCAAGATGTCATCCATATAGTGATAGATGATGGTGTCTTTGGTGGCTGCACGTATCGGGGACAGCAAGGAAGTGACATACCATTGACAGATCACTGGGCTGTTCTTCATGCCCTGTGGAAGGACCCACCAATGGTAGCGCTTACTTGGGGCTTCACGGTTGATGGAGGGAACCGTGAAGGCGAAATGCGGAGCATCGTCCGGGTGCAGAGGAATTTGGAAAAAACAATCCTTTATATCAATGACTGCCAAATTCCAATTTTGGGGGAGCATTGTAGGGGATGGCATCCCTGGTTGGAGAGGCCCCATATCTTCGATGATATTATTAATTTGGCGGATTTCGTGAAGGAGCCGCCACTTGTCTTTGTTGGGCTTTTTGATGACAAACACTGGGGAGTTCCACGGAGACGTGGTCTCCACCAGGTTGCCCTTGAGTAGCTGCTCCTTAACGAGCTCGTTGAGCGCCGCCAATTTTTGTTTGTTGAGCGGCCACTGCACTACCTGCACTGGTTTGTCTGATTTCCAATTCAGTTTCCAGGTAGGGCGCTCTTCAGTGACCGCTGCCCGAAAAACCTGGGGAGCCACTGGGAGGTCAATTCGGGCTCCCCATTGGGCCAAGAGGTCTCTCCCCCACAGGGGTTCCGCATAGTCTAAAATGAATGGGCGTACTGAAGCCAATTGCCCATCTGGCCCCGTAATTTGTACAACGCTCTTTGATTGTCTGGCCAATTGCAAGCCCCCTACACCACGAACGTGCCCTGGCGCGTTTTGCAATTCCCAATGTGACGGCCATTCCCGGGAGGGAATGATCGTCACATCTGCCCCGGTGTCCAACAAGCCCTGAAGGGGCTTGCCCTCTCCCCCCTTAGAGACGTAGCAATTAAGATGGGGTCTTTCCTGCCCCAGGACTTGGGCCCATGCGACAGTTGGACTGGCGATCTCTGCTGGTGGACGCCCAATGGCCCAAGTCATCTCAGGGACAGGGATCGCTTGCGCGACCACCTGTCCTTTGGGCAGGAAAATGGGGGGTTGGACACAGTGCAGCCCCACGGCGAACTGTCCCGGGTCCGATGGTAGGAGACCCGGGATTATGTTCACCTCGTGTGGTGTGTGTTTTGTGTCCCCGACAACAACGTACTTACACCTTATCCACCCCCAATTACCTGGGCACTCCGGGTCAACTGACACGAGTCGAAAATTGGAGTCCTTAAGGTGGAGAGGCTCTGTGAGCTGCAACCTGAAGGGTCCAAAGGCAGAAAAGGTGGTTAGAGTCGGTGTTGGCTTAGGAACACAGGTAGAAGTCAAATCCGGTTTTAAAATGTCACAATCGGCGGACGGCGGTCCCTGATTCCTCCCCTCCCTGCGAGATGTTATTTGTCCCGCCTTATTTTTGTCCTTGCGCAGGGGGGAACTGCGCTGCGCTATTAGTTTTTTTGCGGGACTGCCCCCTTTTGTCCCTGCCCCCTTTTGAATTCATAAAACTCCCGCCTCAGCGGGCAATCGGGCATCCAGTGCCCGAGTTTGCCACAGAGATGGCCTGGTGCGTTGGCGGTGGAAGATCCAGGAGCGGGTGAACGTCCAGCGGCTCCGACGAAGGCATCTTCCGATGGCTCCATGGCGGCGTTGACTCGGGGCGGTGGTGTCTTCCTCCTCTCTCCCTCCCTAGATGGTATGGCTCGGACCTTCCGGACGCAGACCTCAATCAGGTCGTGCAGCAAGGGGGGCGGGTGCACGGGGAGGCTGAGGATGGCATCTCAGCATACGCTGTTACAATTGGACGCCGCCACCTCCTTGATTATGTGCTCCCGGGCCACTTCGTCCTCCACTTGCTGCTCGACCGCTTTCCTCAGCTTTTCCACGAAATCGAGGAATGGTTCCTCTGCGCCCTGGAAGATCCTAGCAAAAGGGAGAAGAGGGGCCGCCCCCGGCAGCGCCAGGAAGGCCTTTTCTGCCGCTCGGGCCGACTCCTGGAGTGCCTCCCGGGGTATGGTACTCGCCTGCGAGTACCCATCTGCCCAGATCCCGGTCCCCAAGAGCTGGTCGACGGCCAGGACATTTCCCATGAGGTCTACCCCAGTATGGGGCTGACCCCACAGGCCTGGGAGAGCCTCTGTCACTCCCCTCTTCCAGGCTGCCTCCCACAAGGCCCGCTCGCTGGGATTGAGCAGGCACTTGAAGAGGCGCCGGATGTCATAGGGGGTGACATTGGCCTCAGAGAGTGTCGCCTGCAACACTCCCTGGAAATACTCGCTGTCCCGACCGTATTCCTTTTGTGCCTTGACCAGCTCTTTAATCTGGGAGTGGTTGAGGGGGACCCACTGTCAACGCACCCCACCATCCCCCTCAGGGTGGTAAACGACTGGGGCTGCGGATGGTATGGCAGCAGGCCCCGGTACCCGGCTCTCGACCCCCCCCCCCGGCCCCCCCCCAGACCCCGGACCGTGGGAACTGGAAGGAGGAGCGTGGGAACCGGAAGAGAGGGAGGCAGGGGTGTGACTGGGAACCTGGGCAGGGAAGGCCAATGTTGAAGGACCCTCCCAGGAGGCGGAGTCAAGACGTAGGGCACGATGATCGACAGGGGGTGGAGCAACAGGGGGTGGAGCCATGGGAGGTGGTCTGGGATGGACCAGGGGAGGAGCTACGGTGGGAAACAGAGGAGGAGAGATGGGTGGATAGGTGGGAGGAGGAGTGGGAGGTACTGAGGAGGGGTCTGGGAAGGAGGAGGGACTGGAAAAGGGGCAGGATGAAAGGGCGGGACATTGGGAGTGACTGAGTGGCAGGAAAGGGTTGGGGTTCTGTAGGAAGGGGTTCTGGGAAGAAGGAGGGGGTTTTCCCGCCAACTCAGCCATGCGGTTGCCTCCATCTTGGGCTCCCTGGGAGCCATTTTGAGTCATTGGAGGCAACCGGGGATAAATTGGGGATTTAGCAACTGGGGAGCAAGAACTTGGGGATCTAGAAACCGGGGACTGCGAACAAGGGGGTCTAGAAACTGGGGATTTCAGGACAGGAACTGGGGAAGCAGGAGAAGGTGAGGAGCCCCTAGGAGTCTGGCCAGGACTCCCAGGGTGGGGGGACGGGGGATTCCGAAGGGGGCCAGGGGACGACTGGATCCCCTGCGCCTGGCTGGAAGGGCGAGCTGCACCTTTCAGAATCCCAGACTTGCTTTTAGGGTGACGGGGAGGAGGGTTAGGGGTAGAGGGAGCCGAACTTGAACCGGGGAGACAACTAAACATAACTCTTGGTCTCTCTGAGTCCCCTTTTGCTCTCAAAATGTTTTTAACTTGAGTTGCTAAAAATGCCAATTGGGAGAGCGAGGCGTCCCCTGACCTAACCAACTCCGAGAGTCTCTTAGTGACTTCCGCCAAAAGGCCGGATCTTTGATTAAAGCAGGGGAGACCTCGGGGAACTCAGAGGAGATCCATTTAATTAACTTTTTAACTTCTTTTTTATTAAACGAAACACCCCCCCCAACAAGGACACCCGCAACTTGGAAAAAGAGCCTTTTCTGGGCTGCTGAGAGCTTAGCACCCATAGCTCTGTGAGATGTTATAAATCAGCAGCCGCAGCTAAGCCCTCTCCGCACCAGCTAAGGAAAACGAAAAAGCAAAAAGGGTGCCACCCACCGGCCCCTATCTGGATACTAAAAGGAAGGTGACGGAACACCGGGGGAAAAGAGAGGCGACAGGGAGAGCGACGGAACACTCACCGGTCCGGGGGGTGACAAACGGAAAACCGGGGCGGAGAAGGTCCTGCAGCAGGGACGACTCCGGGTGCTGGAGCTGCCGTCCGGGGTCCCCGGGGAGCGCTGCCTCAGGAGTGAGGTCTGCTCAACCTCGGGGTAGTTCCGCGTCCAAGGTATTTTATAATCCTGCCCATGGGGTCCGTGCACCGACGGTCTTCCAAGCTCTACTGACCCTCAACACCGGTCAGGAGCTGTCCGGAGAGGGGCCCTACGTTGGGCGCCAGAACTGGAGCAGTGGCCGGATGATTAAGAGTGCCCAGGCTAGGGAAGCAGTGTCCAGCCAACCTCCAGCCAATCGAGCACTGCCCAGGCGCTAAACCCAGGCCCTGTGCTCAAGCAATGTTATGCTTCAGGGCAAATGGCCGCGGGTAGAAACTCCAAGGCTGCAGGGCGCTGAAGAATGGGCGACTCAGAGCTTCTTGGGGGAGGAGATTTTATTGGAAGGGGTGGAGATGGGTCGGGGAGCTGAAGTCTGAGCCCCGAGGCAGGGAAAAGCCTCAGGTTTTATATGGAATAGGCGCGGTTGGGAACAACAAATCAGAAGAGGGGTACAAAAGATACATTGAGGACTGACAGCAGCATACAACCAACGGGAAACAGTTGCGGGTGGGGCCCTGGCCTCTGAACCAATCACCCAACACCCCAGCCAGAAGCTTCTGGAAAAAGAGGCAGGGGTGCCGGGTGACAGACAGGCGGCCAGGGGAGGGGAACAAACAAGATACATTAGGGAAACCATGACAACGTGGGAGGGGTATAGAGACAGACATGTACTGGAACTCCCGGGCAGAACCATTAACACAACAACGGGGAAAACTGAACAAACATAGAACAAATCACAACAGCTGGTCTTTCCAAAAGTCCCAGATTTGCTTCCCCCCACACTCCCATAGAAATACTGGAGGTTTAAAATCTTTTTAAGTTTGCTATAAAGTGTAGAATTTGGGAAAGTTTTGAAAACACCTGTGCTGATCTCTGATTTGTCTGTGCCATTGCCCTTGTGCTGAGTGGCTGTGAGGTTCTTGCCTCACCAACTCACAGGCAGTTCAGTAACAGCATTTACATTATGCTTACCCTGGTCAGTGCCCGATAATGGCAATAGTTGCAGCTCCACATGATTTTAAGACTGGGTGGAAAATGTTATACCAGAGACAGGTCATATAACATCCCATGCTGGCACTGCAAAGCCATGTTCTCTCATGTCCAATAACTAGAAGTGCCTCTAACATTTACCAAAATTTTGTTTCTGTCATCACATGTCTGGTGAGAATCTGGCCACTCTATATCGCCATCATTGGAGGGGTTGTGAGGTCTGTTGTCTCAACAATCCGCTGTCCACAGCAATCTCCCTGCCTGTCCCTGAGACTCTTTCTTTGAAAAATCAAAAGACTCAGTTTATGCATTAAATTTTGAGGGCTGAAGATAAAAATTCTGCTACATACGGAATGATTTAATGTTTAGAGGCAGACAAAACACAAGAAAATATAGCAGCAAAAAATATCTAAGGTAAATATCAACTTCTTTTAAAAAGTTTGATTTTTTTGTTTGCTTGCTTTCCTGCTGTAGTGCTTTAAAACTCCCAGAGTTCTGAAATCTGCACTTTGACCCTGCAATTAGAAGAAGGAAAAGATAACTTGAGTGGATGGATTTTTAAGTTTGATTGAAAGGCTCTGCTCATATAAATTAAGCTGTGCAGACTTATACCAGAATATTTGGCCCAACAACTTAGTATAACATCACAGATGGCATATTATCTGTGATCTGACAGTCATTTGCTATTCCATTATGGTGCGAACCACGTTCGTTAAATAAGACATAAAAACTACAGTTTTCTCAAGTTCCAGAAAAATGAACAGATGAATTCTGAAAATAATGAACTACAAAGATAAAGTGATTATGTTCAGCATTAATAATAGTGAAAAAAGAATTTGCATCCTAAGCAGAGCTTCTGTATGTCTTTCTGCTAGAGATTGATGGCACAGATAAAACCTAATGTCACTGAGAACAGGATTTCCTTGAGCAATACAAATGAGAAAGACATGCTATTAGAGCAGCATTGCATTCAGTCAGAAGGTCAAGTTCACTGTAATGTTTTCCATTAAGCAAGATCCGAAGTTACATAGTCCTGAGCCTGTACATTTCACAAACAATGTAGAACTTCATTGGCATGCATTACCTGTGCCTGTGTATAGTGTACAGCCTGGAAACAAATGCAGATCTTAGGAGTCTGAGGGCTTTGTCATAAAGCTTCTGAGATAGTGTCAGACCTGGCTCTCAGCCCAGCAGGTACCTGGACATGAAAGCGATGGGGATGTAACTACATGGAGAGACTCAAAAAATGAGACAAGAGGGAAAGGAGCTCAAGCACTGCAAGGCAGCCACATTTCCCATCAGGTCACAACATAAGCAGTGCTAGAAGAAAAACAACCTCTGAGGTATCAGAGGCTACTGTTGTTCCCATCCCAGGTCCCAGCAATGGTCCTAGTAACCATAATTGCTTTCAGGCAGGTAACCATAAAGTTCCCCTTTCTCACCTGAATGTTACAGAACACCTTGGCAAAAGAATCTCTGCATAGAATTACAAAAGCAAGTTAAGATGACTCTAGAGGAGAATGAATGCTTTCCCTCTCAAAAGAAAACATCAGAAAAAAGTTTAAAAAAAAGTTATGTAGTCCATCACTTTTGCTGGATGGGAAAATAAGGGAAATTTTCCATGCTTCTTTTTCTTCTGTCTTTTTCTCTTCTTATGACTCTCTTCTGTTTTCTTCAGTTTTGCTTGACTTTGCTTGGATCCTTTGAGCTTCTTCACATCCATATTAAGACAGAATACTCCAGGCATGGAGTAAATCTGAGATTTCACTCCCAGTGGGACAGAATGAGTGCTTGCTGAGGGAAGCATCTTCATCTTTCAGATCAGGTCTCCTGTAATCACAAAATATGACAGGCCTGAAACCATCTGTCAAAAAACCTAAGTGTGAATGTTGTAAAATTACCCACACAAGGAAATATGTACCTGTACCTGGGTGTGCATGTGTACATCTTAGACCAGCAGAGAATTACCAGATTTGAAGCTGATCATTTTATTTTTGATTATTGAACCTGTTTCATTATTTCTTATTGCTCTGAGAAAAGCACTGTATCTTAAGCTCAAGTCATTGAGATAAATAATTGAATGTCAATGTCATCTTTCTATGCTAGAGATATATTGTCATTTTGTTATTTCATTATCACTTTTTTCCCTTTTCGTTATTCTATTTTTTATAAGAATGTTAGGAAATATGTAAAGGAAACATTTCGGTTTTTTCTTGATTAAATTACCACAATCTTAGCTTTGCTTCTCAGAGGAAGGACTGTATTTTTTGATTTGATTTTTCTCATGCAAAGGACTCCAAGTGACCAAGTTCAGAAAATGTGCTTAATGGTTAGAAGTGTCCAGGTTCTGTGTCCCAGTCAGGCACTGACTCAACTTGGGTGATTCATTTCATTCCTCATGTTTCATTTTCTTCCTTATACAACAAAACTACTTACTTCCAGAATGTTGTCTTACTGCTTAATTTATTCATGACCACGAAGACCTTAAAATCATCAAACAAAGGGCATTAAGTAAATGCGACATGTTACTGATGTTCTCCTTACTTATTATTCATCGTAACTGAAAATGGAATAAAAGCCAAATGTTAGGATTGAATTGTGTTGCTAAAAATAGATAAGAAGTGTATTTCTAAACTTATCATTTCAAGGTTATCTAATTTCCTTTAGTACAAGTAACAGATTTGACCTGCAAAAATTAGGGCCTGATTCAGTCAACCCTCCTGCACGTAGGTAAATGCACTGTGATGGAGTAGTTAACTAGATGAGAAAGCCAGATTAGATCCTTAATATTTTCACCTTCCTGCACTGAGATTTGTATTTCATTACATTAATTGAAATAGTCTGGTGTCTATTATCTCTTTCAACCATATATACAATAGATGTTAATGAGACTTAAGATGTCACACCACACCACAAAGCTACTAGAGGCTATTAGCTTTGAGTCTATCAGTATGATTTCCATCTGAAAAGTAGTACACTATATCTTTAGTCTAAGTAGGCTCTTTCTATAAGAACTTCTTGACTGATTTTCATGTATTTCACTGATTGCTAACTATTCTTGTTTTGTGTGTTTGATGAGGAAGTGCTGCTAAACTCCTACATGCTTCACATTAAATTATATCATGGGAATATTGAGAAAGGAAATTATCCCATTTAGATTAAATGACATTACTGCTTTGAAAAGTTATCCAAATTTGACAGAATAACAATTTCACTAAAGCTAATATACTTTAGAAGATAAGATGACAGGAATTCTGAAGCTTACTATATGTGTACTCAGGCTGACTTGATGCCTTTTAATCTATCAGTTTAGTGATATCAATTATGGAAAAAAGTAATATGATTGATTGATTGATTGATTGATTGATATGAGTGGGACATGACCTTGAGCTGAATGGAATAGGTGAGTAGATTTTGACTGGGTTCTGAGCAGGGACTTTGTACTGAGATGGCATTTGGAATCTGATACTTCATACTCTGTCCTGAGAACACTGGAAAAGGGCTTGCCATGTTCTTGGAAAAAGTTTAGGAGAAGGGTGGCCCAGAAACAGATATATTATCTTGTGAGGATCTTTTCTAAAGAAGTTGCCTATAACTATTTTCCCTCTGTATTATTAGCTTCAGATGAAGGTGGGGACTTTACATGTCTTCTTTGTCCTCTTTGTACTTAGAGAAAATCTGTATCCCACTCCAAGTCTACACTGAAAGTTTTGCAATTACATTTTCATTTTGAAGTAGTGGTGACTGAAGGAAAGACCAGAGAATGAGATCGAGCTGTACAGAGGGGCTCCCAAGTTCAGGAACCCATCCAGCAGCCCCTAGGCCTCATCACAAATCTGAAGCCATTGGACAACAAACAGGGCCACGGCAGTGAAGTGAGGACATGGCAGAGCAGTGAAGGCAGGGCACAGCAGTGAAGGCAGGGCAGGGCAGTGAGGGCAGTGACAATAGTGAGGGCAGGGCAGTGAGGGCAGGGCACAGCAGTGAGGGCAGTGACAGTAGTGAGGGCAGGGCAGTGAGGGCAGGGCACAGCAGTGAGGGCAGTGACAGTAGTGAGGGCAGGGCAGTGAGGGCAGGGCACAGCAGTGAGGGCAGTGACAGTAGTGAGGGCAGGGCACAGCAGTGAGGGCAGGGCAGGGCAGTGAGGGCAGTGACAGTAGTGAGGGCACAGCAGTGAGGGCAGGGCAGGGCAGTGAGGGCAGTGACAGTAGTGAGGGCAGTGACAGTAGTGAGGGCAGGGCAGTGAGGGCAGGGCACAGCAGTGAGGGCATGGCACAGCAGTGAGGGCAGTGACAGTAGTGAGGGCAGGGCAGGGCAGTGAGGGCATGGCATAGCAGTGAGGGCATGGCAGCTCCTGCAGGCAGGGTGGGCAGGAAAGGCTGCACTCTGACCATCTAAGAGTACCAAGCTGAGTCAGGAAACAGACCCAGTAGCTGGTAAGGAAGAACAAAGAGGTCCTTTCAGTCTTTTTAGCATACTAGATTAAGCTTCCTCAGATATGGTGTTGACATGCCCTGAAGCTCAGTCCCATGTAGCTGTGAGGGCCACTGAACCAGCCATGTCAGAGGCCTGCAGACAGACAGACAGACCCACTGATGGTAGGTGCAGCTCTCCAGATCACTGACTGCTGAGAGTGCTTGATGCCTCTCCATGAGTCTGGGGCAGAAAGTCTGCCATAGTTAAGGAATTGTGTCACCAGGTTAAGGAAATACAGGAAGAAGTGAACAGGCTATATAGTAATCAAGTGAACCAGTTATTTTCAGAGATGCTATAGCCTTAAGACCCTCAGGAGTCTTGAACCTCCATTTTAGTGGAGAAGCAGATGGACTCCAAACCCTGCAGGGAATTAGTTAAAGGACTGTTAGCAAAAGGTCTGTTAAAAATGAAAGCTGGAAGCAGGTCATGGCACATACCAGCAAGAAGGTTCCTCCTCCTTCCCAGGATTTGACAAAGAGGACTTGTACATTCCACAACAGGTATGAGGCTCTGCAACAAGAAGTGGGTGAAGGTCCATCTGGAATTGTGGAGCCTCCTAAAATAACACCATCACATCATGATCTCCTCTGTTAAAAGGAAAGGAAAGGTAGTTTTAATAAGAGACTCCCTTCTAAGGGGATCAGAGACTCCAACATGGAAACCCTAAACTCACAGGGAAGTCTGCTGTCTCCTCAGGGCTCAGATGAGGGATATCATTGCAGAACTCTCCAGTCTAATAAGGCCCTCTGATTACTATCTGCTATTGATTGTTCAAATTGGAAGTGACGAAATTACAAATAGAAGTCTGAGGGCAAAACAAGAGACATCATGGTCCTGGGATGATTGGTAGAGGGATCAGGAGCACAAGTAGTGATTTCCTCAATTTTTCCAGTAACAATGAATAATATTGCTAGGACTAGGCAGATATGTGAAATCAATGCATGGCTCCAAGGTTGGTGTCAGGGGAAAAAGTTTGTGTTTGCTGACCATGGGATGATCTATTCAACACCTGGTCCCAGGTGGGATACACCCATCTCAGATGGGGAAAACAGTTGTAGCAAAGGCTCTAGTGGGGCTTGTTGACAAAACTTTAAGCTATGTTATAAGAGGGGAAGTGTCAAAACCAGTAAGGAGCAATGGGATGGTATGCCAAAACGTGAGGAAATGAGCACTAATGAGAGGACTTAGTATGCTTCACCAGGCATTGGCTACAATGTACCACACTTAAAATGTTTCTACACTCATGCACAGAGAATAAGGAACAAACAAGAAGAGCTCAGAGCTCAAAGCTCAAAGCTTTGGCCCAGTCCCAGAGATTTGACATCACTAGCATAAATGAAATCTGTTGGGATGACTCCTGTGACTGGAGTGCTCTGATGGATGGTTACAGGCTCTTCAGGAGAGGTGGGCAGCCAGGAGAGGTGGGGGACAAAGGAGTGAGCTGCATACATTCTAACCCTTCTAAAGTATATAGATGGGTAGGACTGTATGGAGTTCACAGTTGGCAATGGCACAGTTGAGAGCCCCTGGATAAGGATCAAGAGGAAAACAAATAATGCCATCATGGGAGTCTGCTATAGACCACTCAGCCTGGACAATGGTGATAATTTAATAATTCTTTTATTTATTCCAAGTCAACTAGCCTTGTCCTTATGGGGGACTTCACCTTGTCAGAAATTAACTGGGAGCATCACACAGCTGGTGCAAGAAGGGTGCACAGCTGAGCCAGAAGGTTCCTAAAAAACCTGCATGACAACTCTAGGGAACAGGTCCTTAGAGAGCAGGCTCAGAAAGATGTCCTTCTTGATCTTCTGCTTGCCAAGAGAAGGGGTCTTCTTAGTGGAGTGGTGGCTGTCTTTGCCACATCAACCATAAAGGAGATGCATAACACAGATCCCATAAAGGGTGTGTTTAAAATCTCTGTTGACAGAAGGAAAAGCACCAGCCAAACCTCAGCTCTGGATGTGAGGAGAGCAGACTTCAGGCTCAGGGAATCAGTCAGTGAGGGACCCTGGGAAAATGCTCTGCAGCTGCTGGGTCCCATCACTGCTGGCTTCTTTTTAAACATCACCTCCTAAGGGCGAAGGAACAGGCAATTCCTAAGTGTTGGAAGTTAAGCAGGCAAGGCAGGCCAGCTTGGCTGAACAAGGATCTTCCCTTGGAAATACAGCAAAAATGGAAGGTGTATGCCCAGTGGAAACAAGGTCAGGTGACGTGGGGGGAATACAGAAATGCTACATATCAATATGGGGAGAAAATTTGTGCAGACAAAACTCAAGTGGAATTGAAGCTGGCTACAACTGAGAGAGATAGTAAAAAGAGTTTTAAAAAATATTAATGTCAATAGGCAGTGTAAAAATAGAAGTTTATTACAGGATGAAGATGGTCACATCACAAACAGAGACAGTGATACAGCAAATGCTTATGCATTTTTTGCCTCTTCAACACAGAGGATGCATCAAGGGGGCCTAAGTGCCCTGAGTTGGAGGACCAAGAATGGAGGACCAAGATCTGGACAACTGCAAGAATGATCAATTCCTGTGCAGGATGCTGCTCCAGCTGGATTCCTACAAATCTATGGGGCATAATGGGATTCATCCAAGAATACACAAAGAGCTGCTGATGTCATCATAAAACCTCTTTCAATGATTTTTAACCAGTCTTCAGAAGCCAAAGAACTTCCAGCTGACTGGAAGCTGCAGACCGTTGTCCCAATTTTCAAGAAGGGAAAAAAGGAGGATCCTGTAAACTACAAGCCTATTACAGTCTAACTTCAGTTCCTGGTAAAGTTATGGACAAGATTATTCTTGGAGGTATTGAAAAACACCTAAAGGATAATGCAGTCATTGGTCACTGCCAAAACAGGTTCATGAGACAAAAATTCTGCTTAGCAAACCTGATTTCCTTTTACAGCTAGGTAAAACACCTAGTTGATTAAGGGAAGCCAGGTGATGTAATCTTTTTTTGATTTCAGATACTGGCTGTCACAAAATGTCCAGCACACAGCTGGGTAAACACATCAAGTACTGGGTGAGCAAGTGGCTGATGGGTCAGGCACAAGGGGTTACAGTGAATGGGGTGGCATCAGGCTGGTGACCTGTCACTAGTGGGGTTCCGCAGGGCTACTCCTTAGGCTTTGTATTCTTCAACATCTTCATTCATGATTTGGATGCAGGACTGGAAGGGATACAAGGCAAGTTTGCAGAAAATGCAAAACTGGGAGGAACTATTGACTGTCTCAGAGGCAGAGAATTCCTGCAGAAAAACTAGACAAAGTGAAGGGCTGGACAATCACCAGCTCTATGAATGTGAACAAGATTCTGCACCTGGGATGGGACAGCCCTGGATGTGCAGGCAGACTGGGGAATGAGATGCTGGAAAGCAGCACCACAGAGAGGGACCAGTGGGCCCTGGTTGATGGCAAGTTGAACATGGTCAGCAGTGCCCTGGCAGCCAGGAGGGCCACCCTGGGGGGCATCAGGGACAGCATGGCCAGCTGGGCAAGGGAGGGGATTGTCCTGCTGTGCTCTGCACTGGGGCAGCCTCACCTCCAGTGCTGGGGGAAGTTCTGGGTGCCACAGTGTAAGAGAGATACAAAACTATTGGAGAGCCATGAGGCGAACCCTTAGGAGGAGCAGCTGAGGTGACTTGTTCTGTTCAGCCTGGAGGAGACTGAGGGGATACCTCATAGCAATCAACATCTTCATCATGAGGGGAAGAGGAAGGGCAGGCACTGATCTCTTCTCTGTAACAGGAGCCAAAGGAGTGGCCTGAAGTTGTGCAGGGAAGGTGTAAGTTGGATATTAGAAAAAAGGTTCTTCACCTAGAGGGTGTTCGGTCACTGGAACAGACTCCCCATGGAAGTGGTCGCAGCACCAGCCTGACAGAGTTCAAGAAGCACCTGGACAACATTCTCATGTTATGTTATGTGGCATGTTATGTATGGCTACTGGGGATGTTGCTATGCAGGGTCAGGAGTTGGACTCGATGATTCCTCTTGTTCCCTTCCAACTCAGGATATTCTGTGATTTTGTGATTCTGTGATTCTGAGTTGCACAAGACTCAGTGCTAACTTTAGCCATCACTTTTGAAATAATGTTGTGATGTGAATCCAAGAGTTTGTTGTTGTTTTTTTCTAAGTAGTTTAAACTAGAAGAAAAAAAAAAGCTTGAAATGGATTACTCACCTAGCTAAATCTTTTCAGCCATATCACTCTGCTGGATCCTCCCTTCTAACACACAGGAGAGAAGTTACCTATCTCCCTTTTCACAGGCCTTCTATAGGCCTCTGTCTCCCATTCAGTATGACAAAATCAGCTCCCAAATCTAATCACTCACAATGATCCTACAGAGCTCCAGGATGGATCTTCAACACAAGTTCTTTTTTGCTTGTTCTGGTTATCATTTAAACCCAGCTGGCAATTAAGACCAACTCATCTGCCCACTCACACCCTCACTAGCAGGACTGGGGAGAGGATCAGAAGAATAAAACTGAGAAAACTCGTGGGTAGAAGCAAAGACACTTTAATGGGTAACCGAAAGCCACACACAGAAGCAAAGCAAAAGAAGGAATTCAGTCACCACTTTCAATGGACAGGCAGTAGTTCACCCATTCCCAGGAAAGCAGGGCTCACACAATGGTGATTTGGGAAATGGGCATCACTCCAAATGTGCCATCTTCCTCCCTTTTCCCCAGCTTTATTTGCTGAATATGACGTCACATAATATAATAAATGGCTGTGGTGAGTTGGGCACAGCTGTCCTGGCTGTGTTCCCTCCCAGCTCTTTGTGCACCCCCAGCCTTCTTTCTGCCAGGGTGGTGTGAGGGGCAGAAAAAGCCTTGATGATGTGCAATGGCTGCTCAGCAATAACCAAAATATCCTGTGTTATCAATACTGTTTCAGCACAAGTCCAAACCATGGCCCCATACCAGCCACCATGATGAAAATTAACTCTATGCCCAGAACTTGGACACTGCTTTATGTTTTGTTGCTCTTTACATCTCCATCTCTGCCTCAGCTCATTCTCATCACCTGTCCTCTTGATACCTACAAAAGACTATCTCTTTCTTAGACCTAAGTTAATAAGGCTTTGACTCATCAGGCAGAATCTTCTGCCTTGTAATTCACTGTCTGAAAATATTAATTTGTTTATTTTGTCTTACATTAATTGTCAATTTTTTGTAAATGAAGTCTCTGTTTGTATGTAGCTGCAAGTTTTGGGACATCAGTTTGGTTTCGGTTCTCTAAACAGGAACATTATCTGTAGGCAAGAGAACTGGAGAAAAGCACCACAGCTGAACAGATATAACTGCTATTATTTACAGAAGAAACAACACACAGCAAGGCTTTGGGAAAATCACTGTGGAATGCAAAAAAGAAATAAACAAGGTAATGGGAAAAAAAAGAGAGGAATAGGACAGAAGAAGACTAAGACAGTACAGGAAAAATGAAGAAATATGAGGCAAAAAAGGAAAAAGCAAAGCTGAAACTGAAGTAAGAACAACAGGTAACCTGGGTAAAAGACAATATGAAAAAATCAAGTCTCTGAAAGCTCATTTCACTGATGCACCACTATATTATCAAGTTGAGCTGATGGATATTAGACATTTTGCCACATTTTTTTTGTTTCCTGTAGACACTCATAAAACTATTTCCATCTGCCTATGAGCACAGCAGCCAGCCTGGATCCTCTCTCACAGTGGCCCTGTCCTAGGAGACTGGTGGAGCTCGACACCAGATCCTCCCATGTACCCCTGTGCTTCCATCCACACACTCCATCTACTTCTTGGCATGGCACAGCTAATTTTTATGACACTCTTTAGTTTGGATGTTCCCAGTCTTTCTTCCCCCAATTTTTCCTGTACAAACAACAGATTGCATTGCATCTGACATGTTGGTTTGATCTACAAAGGGAAAAACAAACCAATAATCCAGCTTTTCTCTTCCTTCTGTCAGGCCTCCCATGCCTCCTTTGCCAGATGTTTTCCCTTGGACTCCTTCCTAAAGATTTCTATTTCATTTTCAGTACAGCTATTTTACTTGGCTTTCTATTGGCTGTCTGTGTTTCTTCTACATTGCTTTATAAATACCCTGCTAGTTCTTCCATTCTGCTTAAAATGGTGAGACATTGCTCCCATTTCAAATACAGGGAAAATGAAGGAGGGAAACTGTGAAGTTCACAGAAAACACTGCCTGCACCAGACCCCAAGACCACAGTACGATCTCTTATTACTACTGCAACAAAAGTTCTGTGTCAGCTTCTCCTTCCCAGATTTCTCCCTCTGAGTATCATGCACACAAAGACTTCAGTGCCTATATATTTTGGTCATAAACAACTTTCTTCGAGCCTGGACTGCAGCGCCATTCATAAATTAGGAGACACTCAGTGAAACTCTGTATTGCTTGGCAATATGAGTATAAAATCAACTACAAGTACTGTACCCTGGGAAATTGAATAAATTGTGTTGTTTCACTCTGCCTTTTTGCAGGAACAATGCAGTCTTGAAGATGTGAAATGCTCAGGTTGGTGGCTTGGGTTTTGTTTTTCAGGTTTTTTTTGTTTTGTTTTGGGGTTTTTTTTGTATTCTTTGACCAAATGGAACTGGAGAGAATTTTCAACAGCATCAGAGAGTAAAAGCTACTAATTCAGCTTAAAATACTTAAATATAGAGATAATTTATGTAGATGATTAATTGAAGTATTAATACTTGTGGAAGTACATCTTTGTCAATCACATAACATATTTTTTTTTGGCCAAGTTGTGTTCCAAAATGTTGTTGTGACTACTACAGAATTAATTTGCTTCTACCCCTCTAAACAAAAAAGCAAACAGTTCACACATATGCTCCCTTCTATCTGAAATAAAAATTCTGCTATATGTTGATTTCAACTCAAAAACTAAAGCCTGCCAGTTTTTACATGAAATTCTCATTATATGAGCTATTCCCATTGTAGTTCATAAGTTCATAAGATTGCCTTTTTGCATGCTGTCCTGGTTTTGGGCAAATTTGGGAGGAAAGGACCAAAGGAGTCCCTCTGAAAAACAGATTCAATTGGTTCCTACCCCTACTGGTTCGGGAAAATATTTCCTTGGAGGTAAGTGGAAAAATCTGTTTCTTTAACAAGCAAAGTATCCACAAGTATAAAAAATGATTAATATTAAACAATAAAACCTCCCCCTGTTCTGAAGAGATAACAAATTCAGAAATTTCATGGGCTGTAGCTTGGTTCACTCAGTTTCTTATCAGTCCCTCCTGTGCTGGAAAATACCATGTCCCGGGCCCCAGTGGGCCACAGATGTGGGCTCACCGGTGTTTTTTCTGGGCTTTCAGTCCAGAGCAGGCCAATCAGTTCCAAGAAAAAGAAAAGCCACAGATCAGGGAACTTATCTTCCTCAGCTAGCTAAAAAACCTAACCAAAAGCAAAGGAGAGCTCTCTTGTGCTGTCCATGCTGCAGACAACACAGTCCCTGAGAAGGAAATCTGAAGCTCTTATCTCTATGTTTTTCAACACAAACACCTCAGACATTCCACTGCTTCTCCTTCTTCCCCTCTTCACTCTCAGATCTAGTTTTAAATGTGCAAAACTTATTTCTGGGCTAAACAGATGAATGGAGATACAATTCAGCATCGTAAAGACACCCCAGGACACATGCCTAACCAAAACTTGAATTTTATAATTGCTATCAGAAATGCTGTCATATCTGGGGACAGAAACAATGTTAGTGCTAAAATTTCACTGTTTCATAAGAACTGAGTTAAAAGCATAAGATTTAACTTAATTACGTGTAATCCTTAAAGTGAACAGCACAAACTGAAATTGGCTAGGTAAGTTAAAAAAAAATCCATTCTTGGACATTTCAGCAAAAGGAGCTAAATACTCTGATTAAATTGCTTGGTCTTGTTGACCTTTTACAAATAATGTATTCTGGATGGTCCTTAAATTTTTGGGAAGGACACAATTCTTATTCCACTTGCAGTAATGTACATTCCATTCTTTTCTGAAATTATCTATACAAAGAAAAAATTGTTTGCTCCATTGAAGCATCTTTTTTAACAGAAGGATGTTTTTTCTAAATCTTGTCTGTTCTGCAGGGTGCTGGAAAAGGCTACTTTTTCTCAACAAATATTACAAGCACTTGGAAGGCAGATGATTTGATCGTATGATGAGTAATATTATGAACAAGTTGGGGGATACTTGTCAGCAGTTGTTTTTTTCACTTGGATCTACAGTAACTATTTTTGTTTTATTAGAAACAAAACAGTTAAAGTTATCACCTCTCTGACAATATACAATTGAGTCAATTCTGTAGTAAAATCACCAGCACCATCGTTACTGGTGATTCATTGACAATTTCTTTCCAATAGTAATGAAGAATATATTTCATTCATCATTGTGAATCTAATTTTACACTTATTTTTCTGATTCATTCAGTCTTTCATGACATTCATATCCCTAAAACACAGAACTCTTTTTTCCCCCAGGCCTTCAAAGGAGAGTCTATAAAACACTCATGCAGAAAAGCAGTATCAGATCAGACAACCTGAAAGGAGGTCCTGTGTCTCCCTACACAGCTCTACAATACAGTAATGTACAGAGAGTCCAAAGTACCACTTCTGGCAGTTGAAGCGTATTGACACAAAATCTTGGTGGCTTTCAGGGCTTTCTTGAGACTAGATAAATTGAAATAAGATAATTAACATATTATTTAAATTAACATACAATTTCAAAGATTAAAAAATCTCATGGAAGGACATGAAATCCCCTAGTAGTCCTTGTCTTAGTTGCAAATGCATCTACTTTTCTCTCTGTCTCAAAGCAATTAACTTTATACATAACTCCAGCAGTTCTTATAGGAAACACATTTCTTCTTAACATTTTCTCTGGGAATAAATTAGAATTACATCTGGCCCTGAAGGATTTCCCCTGTATATATTTTCTAGCATTGCGTTGGTCTGTGTTGAAAAAGAGATACTGTGATTATCACCATCTGATAATTTCCGCAGCAGGAGGGCTCTTGCAAATTCCCACCAATAATTTGACTGCATAACAACATTTATACATTTATTTAATGAGTATTCAGGCTAGTTCAGTCCTTTGTGATATGCTCGTATTCACTCTACTGGAACTCATGTTTAGCCATATTCTCAGGTCACTCCAAGAGAGAGTGATGCTTGGCTAGACTGCTAATGTCTTGAAATTGGTACTACAAATGGCACAGACCAAGACTTTTTGGCTAGGTTATTCACCAAATGCCTGTGTTCTGGTTCAAAAATCCAAACTTTCATTTCCTGATAAAGACTACTTGTTTTCCTCATTTTATTTTACTTAAGTTTAGAGTAAAAAATCCCACCAATTACTTGCAAATGTGACCAATGGTACTTAATTCTTCAGAGCTGCACTGCTTAGCTGTTTGATTTGTCTTTGTAAGATGGGCTTGCATGTGGGTCAGCTGTCAGGTGGGAAGGTACCAGGATGGTCAAGGTACTACAAGAGGTGATGGTTTCACTGGCATCACATCATGGTGAGATACATTGCCAGAAGGTAGCAGTGAGACTCCTATCTACCCAGACCCTTCACAGTAAATCCTCTCAAGTTCATCTGAAAAAGGGACCATAAAGGTTCTTCCCATATTTTTTTTCTATGTTGTATTTACCCAGAACATGATAAAAACATTCAATATTTACATTCATCCATCAGTGAGTTGTATGGGGCATCCATGCTGAAGCATATCTAGAGACCGAAATACACATTGTTCAAAGCTTTATTTCAAGACCAATATACATAATAAATACTTCAACTATTTTTTAATTTCTAAGTCCCTGTAAGGCAGCTGAAGTAAGGGTTTCCTGTATTTGTACAAAGTCCCTCTGTCTCACAGTCAGTATTCTTCTTCCTGAGGCTTCGAGTTGTGGTTCTGTTATTTATAAAGAAGCTCAAGGATCTCTCAAACAAACAGAAAGATAGTTCCTCACATCAGGGGTTCACAATCTAAATAATGAAGCCTTGGGGTCAAATCTACTGCTCACAGAGACTGCACAGCTCCACTTTATTTAGCTGAGTTTCACTTGCACATTCTAGCAGCAAAAGTTTAATCTTTGTGTTCATAAAATCAGTTGTTGTTGTTTTGATGTACTGAATTTGATTAAATGATTTTACAGCAAGAGGAAAAGACTGCTTATCTGTTGAAGTGTCCTCGTTTATTTCACTGAAGTTCCATAACTAAGTCTGAGATAATGGTTTTAAAAGCTAAACAATTATATGCCTGCTTCATCAGAGACATATAAGTTAAAAACCAAAGTGTTTACATTGTTCTTCCTAAAGTGGGAGAGCAAGGGCTACAGATTTAAAAGATATAAGAAAATTAAGCTAAAGAAGCACTCTATGGTTCCAAGTGTATATGTGAGCCAGATCACTCTTTGTGATGAGCTGAAACTTCAATTTCTCTTAAACAACTTCAAACATCTTGATCTGTCTTCTGCCATTAACCTCAAAGAAGCAAAAAACCTTTACATTCCTTATATTCCATGAATTATAATTACATCCTTAGTACTGCAAGTATAAGCACTAAACTTTGAAACGTGTTAACAGTCATGGGAATTAAAGTTTTCTCAGTATGCGTACCACAGGCAAGTAACAGATTTTAGGTATTTCATACTTGCAGTAAAGACGCAGCAGCATAACTCTCAGGACTGCTGTCTCCATAAGGAAAATAATAGAATGTACACTACATATTTTCCAGATCAAATTTTCACTGTTTGACCATTTTGGACAGTCCTTGGTTTGCTTAGTGACCTGTAATTTTTTTTTTTTCTGTTGTAATTTTTTTTTCTTCTCTTTACCAGATCTTGATGGGACATCACTGCTCAAAAGGACACCTGAGCCAGCCTCTGAAACTATGAAGTGTTAAAGAAGAATGGTCAACATCTGCCTCATTTTGGTGGAGTGGCTTTTGGCCCCTGCTGGAAGGACACAGTCAGGGCCCAGACATAAGGAACAGTGCTCATCTCTGTTCAGCCCTACCTCAACATAATGCACTTGAGGAGTTCCTGGAAGTCGCTACAGATGATATTTTGCAGAACAATTTCCCCACATTTTGCTTTTTATTTCTTCGCAGAGAGTAGGAAGGCTCTAACACACAGCCCACCCTGCAGGAGACCCCACTGAGGACATGGCAGGATACAGTGTCAGAGGGAGTCACTTCCATGGGGAGTTGATAGCTCTTTCTCTGAACAAAGGAAGCAAGAATTATATAAATCTCCCTTTTTCATTCTTAGTGCACTTAGAACTCTCAGAGAATAACAGTAGAATCAAAGCCACCGAGCTCCTGCCCCGGTAATCTGTGTCCAGTGATGGCTTTTGCCTCTGAGTTCTGAGCTAGAATGACAAATGTAATGCTTGCATATACTGTGTATATTCTCAGCCATTTCTCAGATTTTCAATAATCTCAGAATATTGATATCAAGTCTTTTCTTCAACAGCCATACACTAAGTCAAGAATGACAAGCACAACCACCAAATTATTTCAGATTCTTCTATCATTTTCACAACCAATATTCTTGTTAATTTCCTTATTGACCACTGAAGCAGGATGTTTATTACTTAACATTGCAAAATACACTAAATAAAATGAAAACCACATTAAAAGGCTTTTGTGAATTTATGTCAATTACAAAGAACATAAGTTTATTGCCCTGAGATGTACCTGCATATTTATGTTCTGTCAGATGTTTTTATCAGAGGCTTAGACAGACTGCATAATTGCTGTGCCTCTCTCCCAGGCTGTGCTCTGAGGTGTGCCTTCTCCCAGACCCAACCACTTCCTACTCAGTTCATAGGACTGATCTCAGTGTGACAATTCCACTTTATCCATCAAATCCAGTGAGATGCCAGGGTCCTAAAGAGCAAGAGTGAGATCAGCAAAACTTGTCTCTGAGTGAAAACAGCATTGCTAGCTGGAGTATACTCACCAGGGGCCTTCCTGCATCCTTGGTCCACGTCCATTTGGTGAAATTAGTTCTACACTCTCTCATGCCAAGTCTGAACTTGTCTGTGGTCAGATGAGTGCTTTGTCATATAGCTATGAACAGATTTCTACATCTGTAACTGTTTGTAGGCTCTGATCCACAGCTTTGTGGAATCACCACATTCCAGACAAGTTTTTAGATTGTTTCTTTTCAAGGGTTGAACATACTTGGCATCTCAGCTACAGTTTTTGACTACATTAATTTAGATATCAGTCGTTGCCACCACTTGGTCACCATGATGTCATCTAAACTAGAATCTGATCTACTGCAGAGCAAAGTCACCAGAATAATTCTAAATTAGCTCAAAGTGGCTTGGAATTGAGCAAAAACATGTTTATTCTCATCAACAGGTTTTTAAATAATTTTCAAATGTGATCCTCTTGCTCATTTGCCTAATGTGACCTGTAGGCACATTATGTTATAAAAATGTCACTGCAGATTTTGCTTTGATCTATACATTTTCTTTTCCAGCAAGTTAGATCAAAACCAGATCTGAAACAAATCTGAATCAGAAACAAATCTGAAGGGAAAGAAAAATAAAGAGTGGACCATTTTTATTAAGATTTTTTCATTATTATTGCTACATTTATTTTATTTGAAGAGGGAGGGAGAGGTGGTACTCATGTGCAAACAGTGTATAGATCCAACTCACCCACAGCTAATTGTCATGAAGCTCAAGAAAATGGCAACACAAAAGGCCTGCATTTATTTTGTGGGTAACATGTTGTACTTTCTGTCAACTTCCAAAAGAAAACAAATACTGTTTTTCTGTAGAAATTTAGATGGACTGGAAAAACAACAGAGGGATGAACAGAAAAGCAAACAAATTCTATCAAGGGGATGTTGATTTTACCTCTCTCTGAACAGCATCCAGGAATTAAATAACTGAACCAAGAGGTTCAGTTTCAAGCAAGTAGCTGAAACTTCTTAGATCTACATATAATCAAGTTTGTTTTCAAACTTTTTCTAACATATAGATGTAAATTAAAATGAATGAGAAGATGTAATATTTTGCAGAAATATATTTGTTATTGTGTTCTCTAGCAACACTTATAATCCATGCTTCTGGACCCTGGGGCCATATGGACTATTTCTACAGTTCCCAAAAAACAGAGTTAAGGATGTCATCTCTGCAGCCAATAGGTTTATCTACTCTCAACATTCTTCAGAAAATTTTGAGGAATCCTGAAACTGTGAAACCATAAGTCTCCATTTTATGCTACTTCAAAATTAGGGTATCTTAGATGAGGCATCAGAAATAAACAGAGAAATCATTCAAAGTTCGAATTGCTGGAGGCCCCTTTCTTTAAGGGGCAGCACTGATCAGGTTTATACAGCGGTAAAACACACCCAAGTCCCCAGGGACCCTGTGTGAGCAGCATTCCTGCTCGCAGGCCGTGAGATAAGTTCTTCCCCTGCGAATCCTGCCGGGACCCCTGCCAGCCCCCAGGGATGCAGCTGAGGGCGTCTCCTGGGTCCCCGGCTCCTTTCCCAGGGCCCCAAGCCCCTTCTGCAGGCACTCCGACTCCCGAGTGCCTCCCGCGCCGGCGGCGCCCGGAGCGCAGCGGGCTCGGGCTGCGGGCACGGCCCGGGCGCTGCCGCGGGAGGGGCAGGGGCTCTCGCTGCTCTGCTCGCACCTGGGGCTCTCGGGCGCCAGCTCGGGGCGTCTCATCTCGCGTGCTCTGCGTGCCAGCAGCATATGGGTTTTGTATTTCACCTCAGCTGGGAGTTGCGTGGCCTGGCCAAATGTCAGAAACTGTGTCAACAAATGCACAGATTTTTAAAATTATTTTTCTCTTAGACAGCAGAGCTGTAACAGCTGTGTTCATGTTTACTCAGCATGAGCATGACTGTGTTGCAGTGACTAGAAAGTTGGGAGGGTTGGTTCAATTTTTGTTTTCCTTTTCACTTTCTTCTTCTTCTTCTTTTTTTTTTTTTTTTTAATAGAGAAGAATGGCTTTAACCTCCCTAGGAGCACAAAAGCACTTCTACATTCCTGTTGACAATGCATCACTGCTAGATTTTTTTTTTTAAGCTTCTTGAAGCGCATAATCAGATTTCTAAGAATAGAGCATTATTACATCTTATGCACTTATCCAAAACACAGGAGGTTTTCCGAGTGTCAAGGGATGGGATCAGTTGCTAGAAAATGTGATGCTTTTAGAGTCATTATTTTTTACATGGAAATAGAGCATTTCTGTCATGCACAGAAGGATTGGTGTAAAGCTTATGCACTGGTGCCATAACTTCATTGATATTATTTTTCAAATGTTTTCTTGCTATATATATATATTTATTTTTTTTAATCAAGAAAGAGAAATCCACACCACTCACATTTTGACACAGAGATATATTGTTATATGCCCATTCCCAAAAGCCTCATTTTTATGAGCATATAATTATCTATTTTATAATATACAAATTGTATATATAAATAATACTATAATATATAATAAACATGTGCTCCTTGAGTATTCGTTTGAAATAGAATTTCTGTTATTCTCATAATTCTAGCAAATTTTTTTATTACAGTCACTGTGAATCTCTAATTGTGTTTGTAGAATTTGCCCAAGCTGGTTTTATTCTATTTTTTAAAAGGAATTATTAATTCTTATATGAAAAAATTTTGTCAGTATTTAAAGTAATATCACATTATGCATGTTACTGACTACAGGATAAGTGAATGACTGTTGTGCACATGAACAGTAGCATCAGCTTCTCTATTCATTCCAGTGCCTGGAGACAGTGATTGGTTTTGTCCTGTGCATTTTACAAAACTTAAGTACCTCCAAGGAATGAATCCTCATAATCTAATCTGATCTCATGGAAAGGTGTTCAGTCATATAGATCTTTTAAGAAATACTGCATTCATACAAAAATGTGTCAGATCAACAACTATTTCATATGAATATCACACACAGAGGAATATTTCTGCTATTACATTACATCCATTAGATCCCATTAGAGGGGCATTTTATTAAACCCAACTATTTAAAAAGTGATAAATTTATTGTTCTGTTGGGAAAAAAGATGGAAAGCCAAAAAGTGTTTCAACTAGAGGAGGGAAAATTCATTTTTCTGTTTATATGTGCAGTGAAAAACTGCAATATTTTGAAGTAATCTGATCATTTAATGAAAAGTAATGGGTGCAAAAATAATAAAGCAATTTCCTAAAAGTAGTGATGAATTTCTTTAAAAGATATTTTCACTATTCGAGTTCAGAATAGGTTTACAAGAGGAAAGCCATTTTCAGTAAGTTGTGATATTCAAAAAAACCTGGCTGAGAAAATGACTCTCAATAGTCTGTCACACAGCAAAATCTAGGACAGCTTTGAGTCCTAGAAAATATTTTTTTTGAATTTTTTTTCAGAGTTTCAGGTTATATATAACTGATTTGTGTTGTCATAAGAATGCTGTTAAGTACCTCCAACCCTAAATTTCCAAGAAATAATTTTATTTGTGAATTTTGTTTTAGACTATGAACTGCCTTAGCAAAATGTGCAAAGTCTGGCTAATCCACTAAGTACTAATCTGCAGAGAAAATAATTTCTCTTGTTACTCATGCTACAGTTTGTATTTGGTGAGTTAGATCTCCACACCCTCCACCCTGCGTGCTTCATACAGAGAGCTTGACCAGATAACTTGCTAGTCTTGAGAAGACACTGTGATTTCCAGTCCCCTTTGGCAGAATGAGTTAACCAACATAAAGGGGAAACTTCTTGGTGAAATATAAATGTGGCCGCAAGAGTGGCCAGAGCACAGAAGCTGCTCCACTACAATCAGGCTGGGCTGTTTTCCTTAGCAAGGCACCAGACAGAGCCTTACAGTTGTGCAAGCCAACACAGGAGGTGTTCTGCACCTTTCCGTGGTGAGGATGACCAAGAGGAGATGAGCAGGGTTCTGCACGATGGTGTTCTGTTGATCTGAAAGCTTTGCCAGAGGATGATCCACAAAGTGGGTGGGGAACTTAGAATCAAATCACCTGTGGGCAGCTTTGAAAGAGCTCTGGCTTTGAAGCAGGTGGCATAGTTATGTTCCCATTCTGCCTACTTTTGTTGTGCACAGGGCCACAGCAATGTGCCATTCATAGTAGGATCTGCTGTGTTACCTTGTCAACCTGGTAAGGCTCTGGGACATGAGTGGTTGGGCACTAGTCATGCCCCTGCTTCTGTGCCAGATTCATCGCAAGTTGAATTAAACATCATGACCATTTGGATCCTGGTGGACAGCAATGACAAGACTCCTATTGGCCTTGGCATTTCAACCATTTACATTGTCTAAATACTGGAAACATGGGAGTCTTTATGAGCATTAGCAGGACAGGAGAATGGAGTGGCTGGAGGGCATGGGCTTAATGGGAATATGAAGATGACTCAGTAGCAGCTTTGTCAGGGCTGCTACAGCTGTTCATATCATTGCTTCTTCTCTTTAGCTGGAGAAGAGCTTTCATGATTAAAGCTCTTCATTCTTCCCTGCTGGCGTAGGGATAGAAGATATTCTTTCATAACACTCTAAGACTTACAGCAGCAGCCTTGCCTGTAACTGGACTAAATCCAAAAAACAGCTCTTAAACCACTCCATGTAACAGGAGCCAAATTCCACATACTAGTTAGAAAATTCACACAATATAGCGATCATCCAAGTGCTTGAATGTTCTGATACTGACAAATATATTCAGCTATTCCATTTTAATTTGCTGCAAAATCTTGGCGGAGCTTGAAATGTATTCACTTTCAGATTTCGAGTCACTACAGCCTGGGGTGGGCAGCAGATAAAGCTCCTTTCACAGGATACCTTTCAGCACCATCTGTGCTTTTCTTTGGGTTGTTGAGATCTGACAGCTATAGTTTGAGGACAGCCTATTGTTTTTAAGTATTTATTGGGTTGTTTATTACGTTAGGAGTAAGACATATTTTTCTGCTCTTATTTCACTGTTTTCATAAATTAAAAAAAAATCACTGCTGATACAAAGTCGACCTTAATCAGAATTTCATTTTATACTAAAACTATACTTTTAATTCACTAATTTCCTGACAATTTGCTTAAACTGTAAGCACAATATGTGTCTTGTGAAATGCCTATGTCTTGCAATTACAGAGAATTCTGAGGCTATGATATGCAATAATTGTTCTGCAGGACTCATAGTAGCTGTTAAAGACTTAAATGTTCACATTTCGTTACTAAGAAAGACTTCTTTATTATTTTGTGCTTTCTTGACCATGCAATGCAGTCTCTGATTCAATATGCAAAGTACTATTCATTTCAAATCAGATCTGTGCATTAGCTGCTTTAAAAAAGAAAATGGTTAGTCAAATCTTTGTCATGTAACAGTGTAGATGGAAAGACTTTAATACATCCTTGTATTTGTTGGAACCAGAGGAGAAAACTGTGCTACTTGGGAACCAGGGTGGTTAAATGACTCAGATGAAACCATTTAACTAAGCTGTCACCACAAATACAACCTAAGGATCTCAGTGTTCTTTTTTACAATACACAATACTGTACTGCCACCTAAAATCTTCATTGAAAAAGAACTGTGCAGAACTGTGTGTTGTAGCATCATAGGGGCCACCTATTAAGGCCCATTACATTGCAGCAAATATGGGCAATGATTTATAGTTACAGATAGATAGAGAGATGTTGCAGTGTGATGCCATTTCCTGTTTCACCTATCCCAACCCCCCAGGTGTGCCAATCTCTCCTTTCCCCTCCCCCTTTGCCCTGCTGCTAAGAGCTGTCCATCAATCGTAACATTCCAGCAAGGGCATCGTGTGGCTGGCAGAAGTTCAAAAGATGCCCCTCAGGTCCGGGCTCATTGGCCTGTCCAAGTGTCTTCATCCCTTGAGCCTTCCCCTCCTCACACCTGGTTGGTGCCTCACCTGTCCCTTCCCCTCCCCCTGTCCCCAGGCTTAAAAGGAGATGGGACCATGTGGTCGGGATTCTGCTGGGAGCTGTTACGAGATTCAGAGGTCTCTCATCCTGGAATAAAACTCTGGATTAAAACTCCATGATAGAATCCTCTCCTTTTTCTCTTCATCATCGCCTGAACCTTTTCCACCAGAGGTAAACTGAGTTTCTACTATGCCTGGATTTGTTCTGAGTGCCCAGCTGCAGCATCCAGCCGGCCAAAGGTGTCTCTGAGGTGAAACACCACAGCTGCAGCCTTTGGTCCAGCAGCAAGGGTCAGACGAGCCCAGGCACATCCCACCCAGAAATATTGGGATTAATATTCCATAGATAGATAGATAGATAGATAGATAGATATGATATGCAGTCATGGTCACAAAAGAAAGATGCCGCCTTCTTAAGTTTCTGATAAGAAATCTAGGACCATGAAAGTTAAGACTAGCCATTAACATGGAAGGGATTTGACAAAATATCAAACAGCTTCCTGATCTATTCCCGAGCTATTTTGAAAACTATTCCCATTACATATGATCTGTGCTTTCAGCATGTTGATGCCTTTCTGATTTATTCAGCTCAGTGAGAGACAACCAAGATGCTGGCATTTATTTCCAAAGTCACTCAATTCCTTTCAGAGCTGTGAAAGCCAAGGTATCTCTGCTGAATCACAAAATAGTTGAGATTGGAAGGGGCCTCCTGCCCAAAGCAGGGTCACTGAGAGGAGCCTGCTGAGGCAATGCAGAGTTTGGGTTGTGTTTATCCAGAAATGGAGAATCCACAACCTTCCTGAGCAATCTGTTCACTGCCTTGTGTATCCCCTGCAGCCTTTATTCAGAGTAGAAGGTTCACTGAAGTCACCAGAATATTCACTTCTAGTCCCACAGACTGAGATGGGAAAATAAGATGACAGCAAGACATTTTGAGGTAGTGAGCAGTCAGCTAGACAGACTACGTAGCCTCATGCAGATATTTACTGACAAAACACAGGAACCAACCGGCACTATTAAGTGTTTAATATTAGAAAATTTTTTAAAGAGATTGTGTGGGAACAAGCTATAATATATGAAGGAAAAGTATATCATTACTATCATCTCATTTGACTGATAGTTGCATTACAGTTGACCTATAGCACTGGCTTTAACCCTTTAATCACTGTATTTAATTGCTATATACTTTCAGAGCTGTTTCATCCCCAGTCCAGCTGGTTAGAGATCTACAAGGCAAAAATGTAAACTTTTTCCTACTAAAAAGTGTATAATATGATGTCTAAATACTCAATTTCTTTCTAAATGTTCAGCTTTCCTAGCTGTAAAAAGGATCTTCTGGACCATACAAGTGGTTGCATTCTTAAAATCTCTGTCTATAAAAGCTTTTCAAACCAAATTTTTTCTATTATTATCATCCTGGAATTTGATAGTGCTTTGCAACAATTGCAACAGAACTTGACATACTAGGAAAGAAAGCTCTGTAAGCCATCACCTTAACTCCTGATGATAACAACTTAGTAGAAAATATCAGGTTTTGTGCTACATATGTAGTGCTTTTTTTTTTTTTAAAAAAAAAAGCTAGTATTTTTTGAGTGCCATTATAATTGTCTTTCTGATTTTTTGTTTATGGTCTTAATGTCCATTTCTAATGCCATTCCAGTTATGGACCAGTTATTTTTGATACAGCTGTTTTAAAGTAAAATTTCAACAAAATAAAACATCACCTGCTATGGATGACCAGAAAATAATCCCATTGTAGTAAAATGGCATTTTAATGTGACTCAGAAAAAAAAGTGTTTTTTCATGAAAAAAAATGTGCGAAAGATTGCTGGCATTTTCTGAAAAACATAACTTTGACCTAAAATTCTCAGATGGCTAAGCTAATTAACATTTCCTGCTAATGTTTCATAAATCTGAAAAGAGAATGACGACAATAGAAACAGCAACTTTCCTTTTAAGCACAAGTGTAATACTGGTATCTAAATCCACTTTAGCTGGAGTTCTACCTGAACTCATATACACCTGTATCTATATCACTGCTCAGAGTACAAATGTTTCTCTGCAATAAGCTACTTCCACAATGTTTTCAACTGTATTAGAAATAGGATCAGCACTGTGTCTATCTTCTGCTACAGGTTGCAACAGCCCCTTGTAGAAGGTCTACTTGACTCTGCAGAACTGACCTCTCAGACACAGAAAGCAGCAGTATCTCAAAGGCAGGAGGCATCAGCCATAAGTCACATAAGTCATAAACCGTGTGATGTTAAGTCACAATCACTAAATCTAAATATCAGGAGTTTCAGTACAGTACTATTTCAGTTCACATTTCCACTCCTCAGGGGGCTGCAGTGTGGCCTTTGGAGCATGTGTTTATGTGGGTGTGATATTCAACTCTGCTTTTACACCTGGAGTTTCAGTGCTCATGTCCATCTTAATCATTTATGGTCATTTGCTATTGCTTCAAAAAGCCTCACAGGTCTTTCATTTTTTGTCATCTTCAGAATATGGTGAGGTGTCAAACCTAATTCTTCTCACAGCTCCCACAAGGCAGTAGTTTGCCATCAGAAGAGATGCTGAACTTAGTCGCTATGCAATTTCCATCACCAAAAAAAAAAATAATTGCTGTAGGGTTTCTTGTCTTCAAATAGATGGCAAAGAAATGCAAAACAGTGTCGTTCAGCAGCACAGGGTACTGCAGATTTTCATGGTCATTGCTGTGTTTTGTGCTGGGAAGCTGTACTTTATGGTAATTGATTACATTAAAATTTCTCAAAATTTAAAGTCAGCTTGAAACAAAACAGAAGCTTGCTTTGTACATGGCTTCAATTTGCCGATTACATGAAAAATTCTACAAGCAGTTGTGGTAGGTGTTGGCTACTTTACTGCCAACACTTCCATTTGAATACTGGTACTTTGAAGCTGGTGAGCTCCATTTAGTGGAGACCCAGAGCAACAGAAAGAATTCATGAGAAAAATACTTTGAATGCACACCTGAGTATGTGCATATGCACACGCAAGCAGTCAAGGTTCCCTGAGCACGAGTCTGCTGAGAGGTGGCTTGGTATCTCCTCCCATGGGTTTTGCCAGATCTGGGCTAGCTCTTCCACAGCCCAGTAGATTGTTGGCTGCCATCAGTGGTAGGGACCATGCCAACCTGCATCCCTGCTGATGGTACTGCAGGTGGCAAGTGTGTGGTGCAGGGACAGCATTACATAGCCCAGGGCATAAAAATCTGACCTTTTTCTGGAGATTGTTGTGGTGGACCACATCTGCAGGATCCCTGCTTCTAAACATCTCTCTGGAAAAGGAAAGAAGTTGTTAAAGTTATTTGGAGAAGAGTAAGACCTCTGAAAATGCAGGCCCTCGGTCTCACCTTGGAGATGTCCTCATAGAAAAAACAATCTTAAACAATCCTTGATGATACAGTAATTGGAAATTAAGTAAATGCCTAAACACTTAATAGAGCATCATATTGAATGGTTGTACAAACATGCTCTGTAGCTGATGGAGTGTATGCACTTTCAGCTCATCAGTATCTACATGGGCCCCAGAACCAGTATGTACAAATCCACCTTTGCTCAAGCACAGGTGAAGGTTGAGGGGCAGGGTGAGAAGCTGAGATAAGAGAGGAAAGATGGAAGGGGACCAAGAATGTCATTATCCTTACAAAAAGATGAAAATAGTTTTCCTGTCTTCACACACCAAACAGATCTCCAGTGATGGCTTGAACACCCAGAACTGAGGATTACATAAGTAATTGCATCAGGACAGATGGAAAGTTTCTATACTGACTGTCCCAGTTTTCAGAACACTAGCATATATGAATTGTCAAATTAAATATTGTGGGTTTTGTATTACAGAAATGATGTATTGATATGTCATAATTGGAGCTTTAAGGTATATATTGTCCAAACAAGCAAACACATACCTGATTTTCACACCATTTTCAAAAGTACTAATATACTAGTTTAGGTATTCACATGCCTGTGTATCTTGACAAGGGCAGTGATGCAACCTCTGTTTGTGTAAATAATTGTTGTATAGTGGTTTGAGCCTGTGTAACATAGTTGAAAAAACCAGAGATCACAGTAAGACAAAAATCACGCAGCTATGTGACAGCACCAAGCTTGCCCTTGAAATGCTGCTGTTTAGATTGCTTTTTTCTTTACTATTTTACAGAAAACAAAAAGGCCAGTGACGTTACTGAAGCAGTAAATAAACAAGAAATAGAAAGGATTTAAAAAACCCTCATAATTTCTACTGAAAGAAGATAGTCAATATATTTGTGTTTCTCATTAAGTCAAAGCTTATGCACAAAACAACTCATCTAAACAAAAAAACTTTTAAAAGTTTGTATGGACATGTGTAGATATGTGTCTGCATACCTCCACATGCACACGTGGACACACACGTGAAAAGTACACATGGAAGTTTCATGTGACAAGATGTTAGCTTCATCTGCTTATATTGATGAGACCATGTGGGAGATGATGTCATAGAAAACAAATTGGAGTAACAGCTTTCCCATTGACAGACCTGCTACAAGGTGTTTTGAAAGTCATTGTGTTTTCCTCTTCCTCTTTCTTTTCCATTTAGATACTAATATAAACTCCAAGCTCTTGACAGAACTTGCTGCATAGCTGCATAATGCTTTACTCTGCGGAATCCCAAACTAGTTGGAATCTCTTGGTATTATTACATCTCTTTGATGTAAAAACAATAACAGATAAACCCATTTTACTATTTTCATAAATACAAGTGCATTTTCAATAGCTAAATGCCACACTCTCCTGGTTATTTTGCAGATGAGTTGCACTATGCGACCTGTCAAATTCTGGACCCTTACAGGACTGCTCAGGTACTGTGAAAGGTTCAACCAAATGAACAACTAAGGTCCTTTCCAAAACAGGCTGATTTATGATCCCATGATTTAGCAAGTGAAATATGGATCTCTATATGGCAAGTGACAGCAAAGATTGAAGCAGCTGGCCAAGCTCATTCCTCAGGCAATGGATTTTGGTGGGACTGTAGAGCAAATTATCTCATCCAATGTCTGTGGATATAACTTTACCCATTTTGTTTCACAAAATGTTCAGTAGGAGCAACTAGAAGATTTCACAGGGTAACGTGAAATGATGAGCAATGATGGGAAACAGAATGGAGGTCATCATACCAGGTTAAATTTTTAATGAAATGCAGCTTCTATATTAATGTTATTTCTCCTATTGGTCTTACTAAACATAGTGATAAAGATAAAATTAAAAACCTGAAGAGATTTCTGGGCCTTGTGAATTTCATTTTCTGAATTAATAATGAAGAGGAAATGTGTTTGAAAGCGCTTGTTGCCCCTTAACAGGACATTTGGAAGGCTAAATGAGAAAACAGTATGAAGTAGCAGACTGAATAAAAAGGAACCAAATAAATTTAACTGATGGAATGAAGAAAAAGTAACACAGTAGGAATTCTGTGCCTGGATCTTCCTGATCTTCCTGGATCTCTGAGTTTAACTTGAGATATTGAAAGTAAACTCTCAATCATCCTCAGGTAACATCTTCAAGTTGGTGAAAAGTACTGTAAAAGAGATGTTCAACAGTTTAAATAGCAGACTGTTTAAAAACAAAATCCAGAAGTGTAATTTGGTCACTTGACAAAATATTTGTTTTTCAGATACATTGAAAAAGTACCATAACCTTTCACACGAGTTAGCAGCCATGATAGCTTGAAAAATTAGCTTAAGTGAAGGTATCTACATCTGTGCGGTCATTTCATTAATCAGGTTTAATATGTTATCTGCAAATCAGGATTCAAGCAGTTTGTGTTTACATTGTCTCTTTGCATGGGTTTTGTCTCTGAAAAAAACCCGTGTTTCACAAAATGTTGAAGACAGCTTCCGTTTATGGTTTTGTGATTTGGGTGAGTGCTTGGAAAGCTAAGAATGCCAGACTTCCTCAAAAAGAAATACATTTTCACAGACAAGGCCAATGACTGGGTTTTCAGGAAGAAGCAGAAGGAATAATGGAGGAAATTTTTCCACATGTTGTTTCTAACATGAGACTTTTCTCACATTTCTCACTATTATTACTAGGCAAACCCAAAAGTTATCATCACTGCACCCAACAGCTTGACAAATATTCCTTCTTCTTCCTTGCCAGTAATACCTTACCTGGCTGCAGACACACGATCCATTGCTCATACTGTCTCTTTGCTACATAGGTTTCATTCACAATTTCAAGTAATGCAGAGCACAAGTCTAAGACCATGGCAATGTTGAGAGCTGCTTCTGTCTGTAGAGTCCCTGGGAAGTTGTGTAAACTGGTATCTAGTCAGGATTCTGGCCTCCAGCCAGAACACTGGTCATGTGCCACTGCCCAAAAGCAAGGCATTTTTCTCTTTCTGCATTTCTGTATGATGCTACAGAGCATTGCTTGCCACCAAGATACTGTTCCAATTGGTTTCATTCTGCAGAGGTTATCCTGCATGAAAATTGTACTGCAAGTTGTGCCCTACATGGGTGGCTTTGAGCACACCCATGTGTGTTCAAAGGGTGTGCTCATAGGTTCAAGTATTAAAAAAAGTTTCTATTTCTATACTTCTGGTCTACAGCACCACAAGCTTTCTTTGAGAAGCTCACCTAGATGATACACTGAACTCCAGGTGTTGCAATTGTCCTGAGCAGATGTCACCCCTTGCCCCATACACTCCGGCCAAAAGTTAGTATAATTGATAGATAAATTTCTAGGTCTGAGCCATACAGTGAAGAGTCTATTGGCCTCAGAAGTTCAGAGACCATAAATGTACAGATAGGCATTAGGAAACACCTGGCATAGGGAATTAAATGTAGGCTCGGTGAGCAAGATATTCAGGAAAATTCAGACAGGCCAAAGTTCCCTGTCCTTGCAAAAAGTGAATATGGCTGTAGTCTATGATAATGATAGAATTAACTGAGACAATTTGCTGATGATGATAGAATTAACTGAGACAATCATTACTGCTAGTTGTAATGATTCTTCACTGCCATTGCATTACCAGATAAATTACTCATCACTTACGGTAGGAGCAACTGGCTTTTCAAGCCACTCTTTCAAGTGGGCAGAAAGCCAGCCAGCTGCTTTGACAGGCATGCTGTAGTCTCTGACTCCTGGATCAGCATACCACCCCAGGAGCCTCTAGCTGAAATATGATGAGCACAATCTGCTTCAAGTTAGTCCCAATTACAGATAACCTTCCATTACATTTTTATTACACAAATAAGAGAAGGTTGCTCCTCTACAGCACTTTGACACATTAGTCTTTCAGAGCACAAACTGCCTGTTGAGGCAAAGATTGAAATAAAGAATTGGTCACAGCTGTACCTTTCACCTCTGAAATGGTTGGAACATTTCCAACCTCAAAGCTCCACTAGGTTGCATGTTGTCGTGATTTGCTGCTGTTGGCAAGGCTTGGTGATCAGTGCAGCATAGGCCCCTGTAAATGCCAAGGCTGCAGGCTGATTACAGTGCTGGAGCTGTTGAACTGTTGCCAAAAAAGCCATGTCTCTACAACTATTGCACTCCTGTGCACTTGTTAAAAGCTTTGTAGTCAAGAAGACAAACTGCTCATTCTTTTACTCACATATTACTCAGATAAGTAGCAGTTTTTTCTAAAATGCTTCTAATGTTTTCAAGGGTCTACTCAAGGAGTAACTACTACAGAGGATGACTAATAGCATTACAGTTCAGGGCTTTGCTCTTAGTGGTATTTTGCAGCTTTATGGATTTCTCTTATTAAAATCATATGGACATTTTGTAGCCAGTTTGAACATGACTGTGTGAGTATTAAATAATTCAAAATTAATGCAATGATATGGGAAATTATCCATTAATGCCCTGACTATCTAAGAACTCTGTTCATCACAAGACAAGAATTTTGTACAAGAATATTGCCCAAGGGTGTTAAAAAATTTCATCTTTAGAGAGTGTTACCACATATGTTTTGTGAACTACTTTAGTCAGCTGCTCCTTGGACCAGTTTTGACAGACATACGGCAAAATTTGTCCTTCTGCCCAGAATGCAAAAGAAGTCCCAGTTCTCAGACTGGCTTTCTCTCAATCCTTAAAGATTTTTCTCTTAATGGTTGCTGCTATAGTACTATACATAACTTTCATGTGTATCTACCATCTATCATATGGAAGACTTCAAATCATGTTTTTAATTTGTAATTATATTTTTGGTCTGCTTCAACAGAAATTAAACAGGTAGTCTACCATTAGAAAGTGTTTCATCTGTTTCTCTGCTCTCAAAAATTGTCTCCTAAACAGTTCCCTGTATCTCCGCATAAAGTACTACCACTGTAAATTTCATGGTTTCTAAGAGCAATCACAAAAGGAAAATATATGAGCTGTGACAGGGAGGGCAGTTGTTTTGTTGCTTAACTTAAAGCAGAGTGACAGAACTTTCTTAGCCCTTCCAAAAAGCCCTTTAGCAGAGGATTTATTTAATAATATTTTATTTCTTTGGGTAAAATAAACCCGTGTTACGTATTTTTAGATTAAATAATTCCACATTAAAATGCTATAAACTGACCAGCTGTTGACTCAACTGCAGGAAATCAGATTTTTAAAGTGACATTTACAAAACAGTTAATAAGCAAAATAGTAGTTAGAACTTCAGCACTTACACTGACAGACTCAAATTAGTTTCTAGTTTTAACAGGGAGGCTTGAGGTATAAAAATACAAAATTTCTGATGAGAATTGGCATGAAAGCATACTCTTACATTCATGTAAAATTCTTCTTTTTGCTGAAGACATGAACAATACTAAAAAGTTCTAATTCATTCAAAGTACTGGGGCCCTCAGTGGTGGTTCTTGTATACATTAATAGCTTATATATGGAGAATTTTATATTTCTGTTTTGATCCTCATGGGTACTGCCGTGAAAAAAATCATAACAAAGTGAATTCAGCTGGAGAAATTCTGTAAAACTATGGGACTGGGGCACAAAGATGAGTGAGAAGAGGTTTTCATGTCCAGTTTGTAGCTGGCTAATTGTGCATAGGCAGACTCTCTTTGGCTGAGACTCTAAGCATTGCAGCAATACAAATCAACAAGACTAGCAGCTGCTTTTCTGTCTGTTTTTCAGGAATAAGCATGATATTCAGGAAGCTTTTAGGTGCTGTTCAGATGCCTTACTGCATCCAAAGTCAGGATGAAAATCAAGTTAATCAGTGATGCAGAGAAAATAGTCAAATTGTGGCAACTGAGGGTCAGTTTTACTTTCCTGGTAGATGAAGTGAGAAACACGAAGGAAGAATTATCCTTGGTATGTTCTCAATCTCTTCCTTATTCTGACTCTTGAGTTTCAAAAACCATAAATCATAGTCAGAGCTTCTGAGGTATTTTTCTTTTAAAGAGTCTCTTTTAAATATTCATAAAATATTTAATAAATCTTGAGTCTGGGCAGTGAGCCAGGAAAACATCACTGGGCAATGCTGCAGTCCAGTTCAAGACCCCAACACACCTCCAGTTGATCCCTAGACTATGGTGATACAGAAACTGAGCAAATGGTTGCAGACAGGAGTCTCTGTCCCAGAGGAGGAAGAGACACTGTTCCTTTGCAAGTGTTTAAGCAAAATTCACAGAACACAACTGAACCACAATCCATGATGCAGATTTCTAGTAGGCACTAATAACACATAATGTTTTCTGCATATTGTGGCAACTAAGGGTCAGTTTTACTTTCCTGGTAGATGAAGTGAGAAACACAATTTCACTACATTCCTGTGAAAAAATTGTTCTAAATGACCAAATTATTTCTGATTTGTTTATGCCAGATACATAACATACCATCCCACAGATAAAACATAGCTTTGGATTAACTTCCTAATGCATTGAGGTATTTCCCAAACTACTTTTGCACATTTAGTCTTCTATTCAGCCTCATCTTGTGTTGCATTCAATCTTCCCCACGCTCAATACAGAGCTGTCAAATATGGCAGTGTAGCATCAGCTTATTTCCTCTCCAGTTTTTTGATTTTTGTCTCTGTTCATACTGCCTTCTTGCCTTCTTTCTATTTAGATCTTTTTCAGAGACCCAGTTTATTTATATGATCTCACAGACACAGTAATCAGCTGTCTTCACCACCCACATATTTAAGATGAAGAAAGTGAAAAGAAAAGTGGTGACATTTTCTAAGGGAGTGTCAGAACATTCTAACTTGTCTGCATTTATTTCCTAAATAGCTCAGAGAGAGAGACTTGGGTTTGGTTTGTTTTTTGTTTTTGTGTTGTTTGTAGGGGATTTTTAATACAGAAGTAATATAAAAACATAATAACAATAACAATAATAATAATAGAATTACTATGTATTTCAGAACAACACAGTCTAAAAATTCGTGTGTTCTTTGCAGCACGCATGTTGCATTTATGTATGTTGCATAAAATATATACGTTTATATCCTGTGAACATATTTTCTTGTTATGAAAGTCCCTGCCTTAGAGAGTTTATAGTGCGAGGCTTATGGATGCGTATTTTTCTTATTTCTTTATCAATGCATGTAAAATTCATTGTTTTGATGCCAGTCTAAGAAGGTTTTTCTGAGAATAGGATATGCTGAGCTGGTTGAGGCAGTGAGGACTCACTCCCTCATCTAAGCCCTTAAAGAGTCTGAGGACCTCTTTGCTCAAAGCCTACAAATCATAGAAAATCTCTTCAGTGAGTGGCAGCATAACTTGTCTTTTTCAAGAGAATGTTATCACAGTTTCTAAGGACCTGCTGGGAAGATTACTATCAGTAAAATAAATCAAATGCTGTCATGAGAATATATTTGTGACACATTCTGCACCTCCCTGCAACTTTATTTCATTGTTTCATCCCCCTGCTTTCTCACCTGCTGGCGTTGGTGTGAGCCTTTGGAGTCAGCTGCTGCTTCTGACAGTAAAGGAGGGCCATTAACATGTACCTCCTTCTGCTGCACAACTCCAGTTTGGACTGCAAAGACAACTCATCCAGAGTTTTAAACCATGGAGCTGCCAACTCTGCTATAGCAAGAACACAATGTTCTATTCTGGGAGATGGCTGTTTCCCCAAAGTGTTCTCATTTGCCTAATGCATTTGCTGAAAGATAGGACATTATCAGCCTACGCAGAAAATGCAGGAGTGGTGTTATTTCTCCAATATGCATTATTCATTCAGAAGGAGAAAGCTTTTCTTGTTAAAAGGAAGTTTGTTGGGCTGAGTTGATGCGCCTTTACTAATAAATAACTGAAACATTGTTCTAGTCATCTAAACACAGAACAATGCATTTTATTTGTTTAAAAGCCAGAGCCAAAATAATAACCAAAAGTTAATTTTGGTAAAAAAGAATACAGTAAATTCTACAGAAAGACAAGTTTGATACAACAACACATTTTTACCTGCAGAAAGGGAAGGGGGGGGGGAGGGGAAAGAAACAGCATTCTGCCAGTTTAGAGTACTGAAATTCTACTTTTGATACGACTCTTTGTGAAAACAACAGGCCATAGAAGCCAGGCTGGAGAAGGCCAGGATCAACCAGAATAGGATCATAGAATGGTTTGAGTTGGAAGGGACATTAGTTGTCCCAACTAGACAAAGTTGTCTAGTTACAAGCCCCTGCCATGGGCAAGGATGCCATTCACTAGATAGATTGCCCAAAGTCCCATCTAACCTGGCCTTGAACAATTCTGGAAAGGGGCTTCCATGGCTTCTGTGGGCAATCTCTTCCAGTCTTTCATCATCCTCTGAGTAAAGAATTTCTTTCTAACATCTAATCTAAACATGCCATATTTGAGTTTCAGTCAAACCATTACCCCTTGTCCTGACACTATCTGCTCATATAAAAAGTCTCTCTCCCTTGCTTTTACAAGCCCCCTTGAGGTACTAAAAGACTACAACTGAGGCCTCCCCAGAGCCTTCTCCAGGTAGAACAATCTAGAGATTCCCAGCCTGTCCTCATAGGAGATATGTTCCATCCTTTGGATCATCTTTCTTGACATCTTCTGGACCTACTCCAATAGGTCAATGTCTTTTTTCTGCTGAGGACCCTACACCTGGATGCAGCATTCCAGGTATGGTCTCATGAGAGCAGAGTAAAGGGGGAAAATCCCCTCCCTCTCCCTGCTGGTGCTCCCTTATGGTGCAGCCCAGGACAGGATTGGCTTCTGGGCTGTGAGCACACACTGCTGGGTCACGCCCAGCTTTTCGTCCAGAAGAGCCCCCAGGCCCTTCTCCACAATGAGCTCTTCTCCCAGTCTGTACTCATATCTGGGACTGCCCTGGCCCAGGGGCAGCACTTCACACTTGGACTTGTTGAACCTCAAGAGATTCCCATGGGCCCATTTCCCAAGCTTGTCCAGGTCTCTCTGGATGGGATCTTGCCTTCTCAGTGTCTCAGTTTCGTGTCACCTATGAACCTGCTGAGGGTGTGCTCAATGTCACTGTGGATGTCATTGATGAAGATATTGAAGGGCACCAGACCCCAGACCTCTGTCTGCACTGAGAAACACCACTCCTCACCAGCCTCCACCTGGAGGGTTCACAAGAGCCATTGACCACAACTCTCTAGCTGTGTCTGTCCAGCAAATTCCTTATTCACTGAATAGTACATGCACCAAATCCATTTCTTTCCAATTTGGAGGTAAGTATATCCAGTGGGACTGCATCAAAGGCCTTCAGAGTCATAGGTAGATGACATTGGTCAGTCTTCCCTTGTAGCCATTCCCTCACAGAAGACCACCAAATTGGACAAGTGAAATCATGATGGCTGCCCCAGATCATGCCCTTCTTTTATGTGCCTTAATATGTCTTCTAGGAGGATCTGTTCCACGATCTTCCCAGGCACAGAGGAGAGGCTGTAGTTCCCTGGATCTTCCTTTCCTCTCTTTTAAATATGGGAAAACTGTTTCCCTTTTTCCAGTCATCAGGGACTTCGTCTGACATCCATGACTTTTCAAGTACAATGAAGAGTGGCTTGGCAAAAATATCAGCCAGTTTCCCCAGGTCTCTGACACATCCCATTGAGTCCCATTGACTTGTGGCTATCAGAGATGATCAGATCCAGGCAATGGGCTGCAGAACAGCTCTCAAGTGTTCATTGTTACAACCCTTCATGTTCAATGGCAGCAGCAGCCAAAAGTTCCATACATCTATTATGGTTTAGAAACAGCAATACAGCTGCCCTTCCTCCCCCACCTCATTGAGACAGACAAAAGGCAGAGATTAAGGGTTGAGATAAGAACAATTTACTGAAATCAACAATGAAATAAGAAAATGAGCTGGAACAGCAAAATATTAACAAAAAAAGTGTACAAAGAGAGGGTGATTTACATGCAAAATATGCTCACCCTGACCCACTGTAGCACATTCTTGAGACAATGCTCAGAGTGGCGAACCAATCCTCTCCGCCCACACTTTTCTTTCCAACTGCAACACACCTCTCCTTGGAAGTGAGAGTCCCTCAGTTCCACCCCCAGCTGTGTGTTCATGGTATAGAATAACAACCTAGACATGCCCACATAGCTGCAGGCTACACCGCCGCACAGCTCATATGAAAAATTAACTCTGGCCTGGCAAAAACCAGGACAATATCTCACAGGACTGTGACATTTGGCACTGATGGGTTTAACATGTGAAGTATTTTTTTCACATTTTACAGAAGCATAAATTTGGTATCACTCCCCTGTCACAGGAAATCAACTGCATGGAAATTAAATGCTTTTCTTTTTGTCATGCTATCTTAACAGCTCTTTACTATTCTGTTTTTCTTAATCAATTCATAGTTAGAGCTTGAAAGTGTGGGAAGAAATATTTGAAAATACAAAGTGAATCTCTTCTCCAACATTATTTAGCTGAGGCTTTGATGGGAGTTCAGAGAGATTGGAAAGGGTTTTTTTCCCCTCACTTTTACACATTCAGGTAGTATGAACCTCCTCTCTGTGGTGACACTGTTTTGTGCTACTTCAAAGAGAACAACCTAAATCTATCTCTCTGTCAGTTTTCCTTCAGTAGTATTAAAAGAAATATTTGTGATAATGTTTGATATTTAAAGACATAAGAGAGCTAGATGAAGTAGATAAAATTATTATTTGATATTTTATAAATATTATTTGATATTTAAACATGCTAGTTTAAGATAAACTATGTTGGCCAAAAATTTTGTTCCTAACATGTCTACCTGCTGTATTTCCTACAATCTGGTGTACATATGTGGTTCTGTAGTTATGGTAGTAGTGAGATGTTGCAGTGATATTATGCCTGTTAACAAGTTGTTGTGTCAGTTTTGCATGACACACATGACAGTAAAGGAAAGGATATATGAACAGCCTGCCTAAGCCTGCTTGCACCAGCTTTCCAGTGGGAAGGCCCTTCTGTTTAGTACAAATGCCACAGTGCTGCACCATGGGCTTGATTGTAGCTGTGAAGGTGTATTTGTACTTCAGAAAGTGCTGTACTCATGGACTGTGAGGATTACAGATTATAGATTTATTTCTTTGGGAAATCTATTAAGAGATAGAACAAAATACATGATACATTCAAAGAAATTCTGCAGAGTATGGCCAACTTAAGCAATGGCTTAAACAAACAAAACTGAAGTGCATTCAGGGGTTATAGGCTCACCGTAAAAACTAAGTATAGATACTTCCTTCAGGCTGGTATTTGATATATAATACTTTTTTATGAGATGCTTGAATTAGTGGGGTTTTTTTATTATTCCCAGAGCACATATATTTTCAATGCATCAAGTGGAAATAAGTTACTAAAAAGTAACTTATTTTAAGAAAACAACATAAAAGAGTACAGTACATATATCTTATAGTCAATACATTCCCACACACATAGTCAATGGCAACTGTCGTGGCAGGTCTAACTCTAAGGTACACATAACCCATTCCTTCTAAGAAAAAAACAGCTAAGACAAACATGTCTTAGCATGAACTCATTCTTACAGTAAAGTACAGGTAAGCTTTTCAGTCTCAGCAGAGGAAATAGGTGTGTAGGGTTAGCTTCTGTGGCATCATGGAATTTCCCACTTCACAGCTGGTAATTTCAGAGGACAGGAGAGCGTGTTTACTTGAGAGAAGTTTCTCTGCACACCACAGGCAAGCCACTATAAAATAAACTTTTTAACCTTTTTTTTTTCCTGTGGTTTAGAGTTTGGTAGTTTTTTGTTTGTTTCTATGTATTTAGTTTGGTTTGGTTTGGGGTTTTGTGGGAGGGAAGATTTCTTCGGAGTCCCAATTCCAAAAATTCACACATACTTTTCATGTTTTAGTCAGATAAGAGATGATCAGAGTACCAGTATCACTTCACTTGTCTGTAACAATCTTAAGTACCAGGTCTGCATATTAGGTTTTTTTTAAATTTAACTGCACAAAATCTTGGAAAGGGGCAAATTTCTCCATTTCTTTACCTACTGGCTTCTGGAGATCCCTTGTCCTACTGAGCATGTCACTTGTCACTAGCCATGTCTGCCCATATCAAAATAAGTATTTTCCTGCAACAGCAAGCAGGTAATAGTGTTATATTTTCCATGTTGAAAATAAAATTCTGAAAACATTGTCTCTAGTGAGTGCTTTCACTCATTCCTTTTTTACATAAACTCAGTGCAGCCAAAGGAGTCAAGCTGGGGCATCAGACTCAATGTGAAACTAAATGTGATTTTTGACAGCCATGGAATTTTCTGAACAAACATGTTTTATAATACACCTCATAGTCATCAAGACAGAGTGGAAGTTGAGATGCCTTTCATCACCATCAAAGATCAAAATCCTAAAATGGTAGTAGAAACAGATCCCTAGTTGCTGCAGCAGCTACTACCCTTCACTGTCTTTTCAACCCTTTCACACTTTTTTGGTGGGAGAGAGACTAACAGAGTGAGAAAAGAAGGTTAATAAGGGTGGTAATTCTGGCACCAAGTGAGCAAGCAGGCTTTCACTTGGCTGTGAGCACAGTTTTTGCAGGGTCTCTAGAACAAATTTAGCTTCCAAGTTTTTGAAGGCAACCTTGCATGTCAAATGATAGATCCTTTCATTTCACCTGCTCTCTGTTCTCCCTACTTAATTGTACAGATCCTTGTCCATTAAGCCATGAATTCTTAAAGCAGTGAATACAGTGAATAAAATTCTTGAAGCACTTTGCTACAGTGGGTGTAAGAGACCAGAGCCTTATGAATTTTTTCTTCTCTGAGTACCCGAACCTCTCTTCAAAGAAGCAGTGCAAGTCTATGTCAGAACAATTTTGGGGATCAGAATGGCATTTACCCAGCATGAGACAAACTTGCCTGACTAATGACTTAAACAGCTATAGCCAGGGTTAGGCTAATTCTTTCCTCCTTAATTTGAATAGATAAAAGTAATGTGTCTTGTAAATGTTCAAGTTGTTCCATCAAACAGAAGACTAATAAACCCAAAGAAGTCCTATGATTTATTAATAGAGTCTAACAAAGCCAATTTAGTGCTGAGAATAGAGTGAAGGCTGAAAAATAAGTCTTCCTCTTCTAGCCATCTTATGTAACGCAACCCTGTACATGAAGAGGAAGTAAAAATTCACACTACTGGCATACACCATCGATGTGTCATTGTTGACATTCCTAGAGAATTAATTTTCCCAGCTTGGGTGTGTTAGCTGTAACGAAATAGAATTCGGATTTGCTATTCTGGTTATTGCAAATAGAGATCTTTACTATTGGAAGCCAGCCTCCTAAATACCCACCATTTGAAACAGTACCTCCTTTTCTTTCACAAACCATACTTTCTGTGTTCTTCAGCACTCTTATTTGTGATTTTTTGGGATATTTTGGGAACACTTTTGTAGGATGGTTTTCCCAGCATTATGCTGCATATAGGATGTCTCAGAATTGACCTCTTGAAGTTGCAAAGGACAGAGAGAAAACAGGAGATACATGAAGGAGGTAGAATGGGCATAAGTATGTATGAGGAAAAGGAAAAGAAGTGGAAATAATTTTATAGGAAACTAACTATACCTATAGACTTATTCAGTCCCTGGTGTCTCATTCTTCCAGTAATGCTAATATATATAATTTTGTTCTATTTATTGAGTCAATGTAATTATGTACACCTCTGTCACAGTCTGTCTAATATTATTCCCAACCATTTATTTTCAGATGGAGCATCCCACAGTTGAATGGTCCATAACTTTAAAATTTTCATTCTGGTTTCATTCAAAACCTCATCAGCTCATTCTTGATTGCTCCAAAGCCTCAAATAATCCTTTAGCACAGAGCCAATGTAAACTTTTTAAGAAAAGTAACTGGAAAAAAAAAAATCAATTTGTCTAAAACTGCTTTTCCCTTTTTATACTCCCAAGAAACTCCTGCAGAAGATACTAAATTATAATTTTAATAATTACTGGGTCATTTTAGTATACAAGCTTCCTTTGGTTGCCTCATTAATTACCAGATAGCTACAATAAGGGAAAAAATGCTCTTAAAAACATTTACCATTTCAACAAACAATTAATGATGTTATCAACACTGCAATTTTATACCCTCAAATTAATAATTAGAATTATATGCTATTTTATGTCATAAAATTATGCCAGTATTCAGATAAACTGCATCTTAAATTTTTATGGTATTTTTATTATATTGATTTCCAAAATATATTTAGGAATTTGCAAATCCAAACATCATTTTAGTGTTTCAGATTTGTTGAAAAACACTTGAACTATTGTCCTAAGAAACAAACCACAGAACAAATTCGTTAGATTTGATGAGACACCTCAGATATTCACTTGCAGGGAAACAGCAGAGTACTTAGAAGGATAAATTAGTTATTTAATTGCAATTTCTTTATGCAAAAATAATGCAAATTTCTTATATTAAACAAATGGTGGTTCTTCTCTTTCTTCACATTTTTATGTATATTACAATGTTCCTAAAAAGAGTTTAAAAAATTACTTTTAGATTGTAAATCTCATTCATTCTATTATTAGGGGCTAAAATCTATCCAAGCAATTAGGTCAATGTGTTCATATGTGCTGAAACAAGTTAATGTTCAGAAAGTGAAGCTATTTCTTATCCCATGGCCAAACATTCTCTTTACTGACTCAAAAATTAGAAGAATCATTAAGTAAGAAAAAGATACTTAAATAAGTATTTTTAAAATGATAAAATGGGACAAGGTACTCTGTCATAAATAAAAGGCATCATATGTTGCTATCATCTGGCTTTCCTGATAGGCTATTTTCAGCTTTTATTTCATTAATTTATTACCAGTATAATTTTTCTTTCAAATTCTGATGTGGAGCTGTGCCTTTTTATTTATAGTAAAGACTGTTCTCTTAATTACATTGTTAAAAATAGCTTCATGAATGGACAGGAGCACAGAGTATAACACAGTGCAGTCTGGGTTAGGGTCATCAACAGATTATCTCCAGATCATCAGGATTACGTGATTACCCCTGTGAAATGTAGGTGTGTTACAAATTAAAAATTAATCAGATTTCTACAAAAACTATTATTAAGTCAAGATAACAAATGTTGGCCTACATGTATTTAAGACATGATATATTTTAGTGTGGATTGCATCAATAGTACAGTGAAGCATAAAAAGAAAGCTCAAATTTTAAAAAGGTCTTGCATTGACTATACTGAGTAGTCGTGGTATAGGGGTTTTGCTGTTATTACCCTTTCCATTGCCAAGTGAATTTCAAATATGTCTTTATCATGATCATTTTTCCCTCCTACAACATTCTTCCAACACTTCTAACAAAGCCAACTTCATTTTTTCTTGGCAAGTTGGAGATTTGATTCTCCTTGGAATATAGAACAGAAAAAGGCCCCAGCATTTCCTCAGCTATGGGAAATTCAGTGTAATGGATCAAAAATGTTATTAAGGCAAAGAACTCCTTTGGAGTTCTTGTGAACCAAAATGACCCTTCCATAAGAACTCAAGCTCTGACCAGATGAAGCAAGTCCATTTCAAGGGATTCTCTAAGAAATCTGGCTCATAAAAAAATTCTATTCTGCAGCAGCTGAGTGCAAAATTCACTGATTCCTCTTCTGGGGAGGAAATTACTTGATGAAAGTGTGATGAAGACACAGTTCTTCACTGTGCACATAACATTTACACACACAGATATTGACACTCTTTTTGCACCTATCATGTAACAGGAATTACCTTTTTAATAAGGGACTGGAAAATAATTGAAACACACCTTCAAAATTAACTATACAATTTCCTTGCACTCTTCACTAGGAAAACAATCCATGTAACAATGGTATTGCTAACATCACTTCTTTAAATAGGATATGTACTGGAAAATGGAAGCACAGAGATGTTTAATGCTGCTCTGACTGTGCAGTATGGGACCTCAGCCAACAATAGGAACTACATGAAAATACTGACTTAGATATGAAGGTCAAATTTAGTTCAGTCAGATTTACAATGAAACAATTGTGAAATCAATGGAACCACTCAGAAGAGAAAGTTGAATGACATGAAAATATATGAAAATAATATCTTTCTGTTCTTAATCATTAAATACTCAATGTGAAGGAAACTGTATTCCTCCTGCCCAAATAATTGGGCCCAAAGTCTCTGGGTTAGCAAGGTTAATAGAGAATCACATAAATGGACCATGATGGAGTCAACTTGAAAGCTCTTCTGGACATGCTTAAAAACTACTTGCTATTTGTAACTTATCTATGTGTGATTTATTCATTATTTCACTATTTCTAATGCAATCTAATTACTATTTGCATATCTACCACTGAAGATTTTCTCTACTATTTATTTTAATTGGCATGGTACTTGTGTTTTTGGCAAAATAATTTTGACATACTCAGATGTCATCTTTAGGAAGTACTCTGTCAAAGACAACAGCTGTCAGAAAACCTCAGAAGACCTGGGAAAGACTGAGGGGGTCAGAGATGATTCAGGATTTGCTCCTGTAATAGCCTGTGGTCATGAAATTCTGAGTTATTTGTCCATTATGATCAAGCCTGAAAACTTAAGTTTTTTGGCTCATAGCCTTGCAAAAATCAGCCTGCAATTTTTTTTTCTAGCTGTTTAAACTTGAAAACCTTATGCGGACTTTAATAAGTTAAGAGCCTTCAATCTGCAGTGTATACTACCAGCTGTTAGATGCTACTATGGAATTTGAGAATGCCAGCACATCAATAGATATAAGCAGGATCTTCCATGCTTGCTTCCATGCATAAAAGGCTTAATGGCCTGGACTTCACTGCCATATATTTATATTTCAGCTTTTACAGGGAAAACGGCAGTCATATATTTCACCATTGTGATATATTATTAACTGGAAAGAGAACATCATTATTATATAAAAATTTCTATCATTTTTTACTTTCTTGTTTTCATGATTAGAATTTTTATTAAAAGGAAAAGTATTGGCAGACTACCACTGTGATATTTTAATTTCTACTCTGGTTAGGCTTACTGATACCATTTCATGGCACCAGCATACATGTCTACAGGATTTATTACTCAGCTCATGTCCGCTCTTTTATGGATTTCATCCAAGAGATGTTTGAATACCAAGCTCTTGAAATGTCTCCCTTGTGGTGATTCAACTGCACTGAGCTGCATCAGCAAATAGCATTGACACGAAGGCAGCAACTGTTACATTCCACCACAGTTTGATTTAGAGCAGAATATTTTAGATGTGTTCCACTGTAACCCTTTTCTACCCATTACTTAATGCAAGTCAAGTCAAAATATCAGTTTAATGGCTTTAAAAAGATTCTGGTATTCCTCTGAAATTTGTCTTGCAAATATGAAAAAAATAGCATAGGTATGATTCATCATGTGAAGAATAATCCAAATGCACTATATCTTTTTCAAGTTATGCTTAAGTGCTTAAAGAAAAAATGGTTTAAGAAATCTTAATTATCAGAATATTTTTAAAAGTACTTCAAAATATGTAAAGTCTAGAATGTGAGGCACAGAATCTCTATGCAACTAGCATTTTTGTTTACATATTCTGTTTCAATGATAAACTGAGGATATCAAATAACAGTCAGTGAGCCTGCTGCGTGCATAAAAGTACTTGTGAGTGAAAATTTGGGTGTGGAATAATTGACATATTTGGCTCTAAGCTTTACACTGGCAGGTCAACATGCAGTGAATATAAAGCAGGTTAAAGGAAGAGGTCAGTATACTGCTAGTTCACTAATCAGCCACTGGCCTCTTACCAGAAACAGCACGTAAATCTCATTAAACTGCTCTTTATCTAAGTGGGGGAAGAATGTACATCATCCTTCGTTGAAGGACAAATGGCATACAAGCACTAAGACTCTTACTGCTCTCTGTGGTAGAGGCAAAGAACAAAAATATAAACACAAATAGCATCTGCCAGGTGTCATATTGTAATTGTTAAATAATGGAAAACACTGGAACAAGAAAAGACAGTGGCTAACACTTGGTGACAGATATAAATAAAGCATTCTCAGCTTTGTAATTATAAAGTGCAGATAGGTCTGATAAAGTCAGTTTTACCTTGGCACAAGTTTCCACAGCACTGTATGAACTTCAACACTAAATTCTGCATGTCAATAGTAATTAATTCATAGATCTTGTTCTGGGAAATTATTAGCTGTGCTGAACTACAAAATTGATACACTAGAGTTGGGGTATTACTTGGAAACTATCTCTAACTATATACCACAGGTTAAAGAGTGAAGTAAATCCTGTTTATGGTTGTTTTTAGAAAAATCACTATCATTACATTGTCCCTGAGAGAAGCACAGGAATAACAAAAAGAATATTTTAAATGCTGAGTGGGGGGAGAAGGAAGCTAATTTTCTACAAGCAAGTCTCTTATAAAAAAACCAAAACACTACAAGAATGTGATTTGTTATGTAAAGACATTGCTGCAAGGAAGGCTAATGATACCCTGGGCTGTATTAGAAGTATTGCCAGAGAAGGGATGTGAAAATGATGAGGGGAGAAGAGAATGCTCAAGGGCAATGTCATCAATGTAGGTATATAAATACCTGAAGGAGGGGAAGAGGTGTCCAGGCTCTTTCCAGTGGTGCCCAGTGACAGGACCAAAGGCAGAGCCAGAGAAGATTCCTCATGAATGTAAGGAACAACTCTCTTTACTGTGAGAATGACTGAGCAGTGGCCCAGGTAGCCCAGAGAAGTAGCGGAATCTCCATCCTTGGGGACTGTCAAAAGCCATCTGGACAAGGTCCCAGGGAACCAGCTCTATATGACTCTGCTAGGGCACAGAGGTTGTACCAGATAACTTCCAGAACTGCCTTCTAACATCAACTATTCTATCTATGAAATACATTAGGTTTGAGAAATATCTCCAGAATAAAGCCATTTCTGTAGTTTATATGGAATCATTTGCTGTTATGTATTTAGAAATGAAATTTTTCTCACCTAGAACTGCCATAGCCATATGCTTCTTCTCTTGACAGCAAACTATTCACTTCATCAGTTCTAAAATTAAGCATACCAAAGGAATGAATGAAACATATTAAATTGATTTACTGTACGTAAACACATTTTCTGGTTTATAATATTTTTTTTCTAAATGGTATATTGAGGGAGTTTTTATTATTTTTCAGAAAGGATGTAGTACAAAGTTACTGGGGAAAACATGGGAAAGCAATCTTGAAAAATTATATCTATGAAGAAAATTCTAAGCATAGGTTTTAAAGAAAGAAAAAGAAGCCCTTCTCCAAGTGGGCAGTAATGCAAATCTTGTGAGAAGAAACTTCAATGACTATTTCATTTATAATTGCAAGGGAAGTGAATATATTATATTTGATGACTATAAATTCAATTTAAGATGACAGGTGGAAAGAATGCACCCCTCTCTGTGCAGAGAAACAAATAGGTTCACTAGAATGTAGTATTTCCTATGGAATAAGCACACTGCCTGTTGAGCTCTGCAGCAAGCTGATGTCTAGGGAAATTATTTCCAACATGAAACCACTGATAATCCATGGGGTCATGATAACTGATCACAGACATATAGGGAAGGAACAACGTAAGCCAGCAAAAACAAAGATGTGGCATTAAAAATGTAATGTTAAATTGTGCAAAAAAAAGGGAAAAAAGGTCAATGAAAATTAGAGAGGTGACAGAAGTCAGTCAAAGTCTGTAGGAAAGAGTTTGCAGTAATGCCAGGAAATCGATAGAGTCTTAGGTCTGCAAAATTATTACAAGCTCCCCTTATGAGAAGAGGATCTACATATAAACTAAATTCACAATCTGAATATGACAAGGGATGAGACATGAAAGAATATCTCAAGACACCTAAAGAATCTTCTTAAAGAACAGAAAACTGCTTGGGATTTAAAACTACTATGTTAGTAACTTGGAGAAGAAAAATATGTTTTCACAGCATTGAAAGGTTTCAAACTAGAAATGTTAGTGGCTAAATTTTTTATGCTTATATTTATTTTTAACATAAACAAAAATTCCAGTATTCTAAAATTTTGCCCACTGTGGCTGCTCTTCCTTTCAACAACCAAGATTAGAAAATTGTACTGGATGAAGGTCATGGGAGCCTTTTACTGTGGGCCAGTGAAAGAGAGCCACAGACATTGCATAAGAATAGATTAAGCATATAGATTTTCTCTTTTGTAAATAAAAACATTATCTAATAACAGTGCTATGAAGATTGAAAGATACAGACAGCTGACTTTCATCCCTGATGGGGCACATTCTTTTCCTCAGCTCCCACATCTCCAAGGGAAGTGTGCAGAATGAAATACCACCCTGAGGGCATTTGTGGGTCTTCCTGGAAATATCCTTTCCAAAGTCCAGGTTCTCAGAGGCATTGAAAAGGCATGTGGGATAGGACCACAGCTGCCATGTCCTCCTCACTCCTTTACCTTTGAGATGGAAGTGAAAACCAGCCATATTAAATGTCCGAATATATGCAAAGGGAATGAAGGGCTATCATGTAACCTCCACGCTTCCTTTTATATCTATAATATGATTAGGCACAATTTGTTCACAAACACTGAAATTATCATTGCGTTCCAGCTTCCACAGTGAATTGAAGGGAGATTGTGCAATAAATGTCCTCAGTAATCTCTGGAATGGTTCCGGACAGCAGTCAGAATGCCTCTGGAGATCATGATGAAATACATTTCAAATCAAGAGCTCTGCTGCCATTCAACCAAACTCAATGTCTCATATATTGCAAATTAAACTTATCTTAGTTAACATCTGTTAAGGACTATGATATTTTATAAAAAGATATTTTTCAAGGGAAAGGTCAGTAAATCTATTTCCAAACATGTTTCCTCAGCAAGAATGCTGACAGCTTTTACTGGAATGCTTTCCAGCAGTGCTTGTCCTTTGACAAAGTTCCGAAATTCAAGTAAACTTAAGTCAAATTACTCATTCTTTCTTTTGGAGGCTTAGGGAGAGAGAAACATTTTTTCCTTCAGGACTAACATGTTCATAATTCTGTCTTCTTTTTTTTAAAGCAGATTTTAATTCTGTGTTTCAACAGTCATTTTTAGTGGGAAGAAAAGAGACTGATGGTTTTCAATTACAGTGTTTCTATCTTGCTAAAGAGATGCTATTAGACTTATCAAAGATGGTTGCCACAGCAGTACGGTAATAACACAGAGTTCTTTTGGAATTATTTTTCTGACTTAAACATAAGAATTGTATAAATACTTGACATCATGATTATATCTAGGTGGATATTCCCATGTTTAAAAACTCGATGCCCTTGAAAAATTCATTTCTTTGGCCTTTTGATCTACACTGGGCACTGAATGAAATCCTGGTACCACATAAAATATGGGAATGGTGCCAATGCCTTTGATGAAGTCAGAATTATTTAGGGACTATGTCATAATTTTGTATTTACTATACAACTTTCCTGACTATCTAGACCCAGCCGTGACTTGAATGCTGTAACATATTTTAAATTGTAATTGTGAAACACATATATTATCTTCTTTATATTTGTAAACATAACAAAAAACCCCCAACAATTTAAACAGAAGAAAAAAGCAACTTAGGTTTGTTTATAATACTGGGAGATTTGATAATATAGTTCTTATACTTATTGAAAGTTACATGTCATGCCATGTCATCATTTTAGCTTTTAGTACAAAGTTATTTGCAAATGTGACATACTGAAATGCAAACAATTGATTTCTCTATTTTCATGTCATGGCTAAGTACTTGGGATCATGTATCCTAATGGTTCAGTAATTGTATTTGTTCTTAATGCAGCATAATGTGTGAGAGGACAGACAAATGACAGTTGTGTGAAACCTGGCACAAATCTAGCTGACCTGTCTACAGATAGAATTTTACGGATTGAGCTTTTTTAATTCATTAAATGAAAATTCATTAAGCGGAGTTCTGAGAAAGATATAAAATTATTATATTACTTGAGAAAAATACTGCAAGTATGTATTTTTTATCAGAACATTTAGGAGCACATACAGTTGTGTCCTTGAGTATCTCTTGAATCCAGAACCTTGAAAATACCTCTGATAATTTTTTAAAGTGTTTGGTATTCACTCTAGATGCCAAAGACAGTGCACTGTGTGTGGGACTTCCAGTTATCACACAAACCAGTAACCTCTGCAACTTCTAGGCCACTCTTTCCCCAAACCTTTTAGTCAAAGACTCTCGTAAAAAAATTAGTGGCATTCCAGAGCACTCATTCAGCATCCCATTCCTGTCACCACCTGTGCTATTCCCTGCTGGCTGTACTGCTGGTGCTAAGAGAACTCTCACCAGCCAGGCTGACCAGGCAGGCAGACAGGATCAGCACTGCAGACAGGCTTCCCAGGCTCCCCAGCACAGCTGTCTGAGGAGCAAATGCAACAACACCCAGGCTGCTTCTCCAGGCCAAAATTACTTCACCAAGTATACTCCATACTTCATAATTTCATAGAATCACAGAATCATGGAATAGTTTGGATTGGAAGGGACCTCTAAAAGTCATCCTGTCCAACCCTCCTGCAATGAGCAGGGGCATCTTCAACTAAACTTAAGTGAGGCATAATAATTTTTGGTTCCTGTTGTTACCACAGCCATTATCTTGAATAATTATAGAAATGGGCATTAAAATAAGCAACCTCTCAAAATCTTACGGAAGATCTCCATTTCCTATACAGTTTTCCATTAAGTTGACATCCAATTGTAAAAATCAGTAATTTAAATATTTCTGAATTTGTAGTTGTCATGCATCATAATTCTGAATGTAACACTTAAATCATCACACGCAAGTAACTGAAAATATGAGAAAATCCTACGCTAAAACTTGACCCAAACAAACGAATAAAAACACTGAAGATTAATAGTCTTTTTGTTGAATTCTGTTGAAATTAAGCTCTTTTTAGGCTTAGGTTCTAACAATTCATAAAAATGGTAATCAAGAAGTAACAAATTAAGTTATAGAATTCTTTATCACAAGAAAGTAAAGTAAAAGGAAAATTAGAGACTTGGTAATACTTCTCTTCCCTTTCTCTGAGTCCTCATTCCCAGTTATTCCCAGCTTCACTGCTCAGAAATCTTAGACACCTACCTGACATCTTCACTAATTAACTCTAGTTATTTTCTATTATTTTTTTCATCTTTCTCAAATTAGCTAATCTCTAACCTCTCATAATATTTTCTTTCAATCTCTAGCACAACTCCCTTGGAGATAACTCACATCCCAATCTTCATCATTGGTTAATGTAGTCACTGGCATTGACCCTGAAAAGAGGAAAAGGTGCTTTCAGCACTCTTGCTGCTGTTGCCTCCACTCCCTGTAAAGACAAAAGCAAGAGCACTATGCCTGTGTCTGCACAGGCACTCCGTAAATTTTGTCATCCCCACAAAACAAATCTTTCCTTCCTTCCTTCCTTCCTTCCTTCCTTCCTTCCTTCCTTCCTTCCTTCCTTCCTTCCTTCCTTCCTTCCTTCCTTCCTTCCTTCCTTCCTTCCTTCCTTCCTTCCTTCCTTCCTTCCTTCCTTCCTTCCTTCCTTCCTTCCTTCCTTCCTTCCTTCCTTCCACCTGTAAGCACTTACATCTTTTCTGCTGGTTCTACTATTCTACGCTCATGGCAAGGTAGTTGGAAAATAAAGTCACAGTGACAACAGGTAACATTCTTCATGCAGCTCATTCAGGTCCTTCAAATATCTCCAAGGATTTCTTCTCAGAATTCCTGCTGTTTCCAGATGGACAAATTAATTTTATGAAACATGAATCAAAGGTTTCAGTCTTCCATTGAAAAAACTTCAGTGGCCAACCAAGAACAACATGAAGATTTCAGAAAATGTTCATAAATAATTTTCTGTTTAAAAAGGTACCTAGACAGATGATAACAGTTCTTTTGTCTGCCACTGCTAATGACCTTGATTTATATGTTGATGGCCTGCTTCACAATTTTTTCCCATTCATTTATTTAACATGGCAATTTTCAACCCTTCTGACCTTCAGCCAGCCCAATGAAATATATGCTTTAAAGCATATATTTAATTTTTTTAAAGTTTAAGCACATTATAATCAATACAATTTGACATTTATTCCAGAACATTTACATTTTAAATTCCACTTAACATGTACTTGGCATGCTATGACTAATCTCAGAGAAATGGCTGGTGTAGATTGCTTCAGGGAATAACAGCTTTAGTTGCTACTGCTAAATTTATCTTCAATTGTGAAGCAAAACCTTTAGGAAATCAGCCTATTGCTTTGTAGGGATACAAAATAGAAACTAAGTTGAAAAATATCTCAACAGCTAACATTAAACACTATCTTGCCAGTGTGTAGTTGAAAAAATATTTTTAGCTAAAAAAAATGATCAAATTCCTGCAAGCAATGACACAAACACAAAAAATTGATATGTAAATTCTCTTAACAGTAAGTCCCATAAGAATAAAGATAGTTCATGAAACTCACTAAAAAGAAATACTCTTTGAATAGGCAAAATAGCAGTGATATTTTCAGATTCTTGCAAACCAGGAAAAACTTAAGTTTGTAACTGCACTGAAAATCTATTCAAAATTTTGTCTATGATATTAATTAATCATGCCTATGAAATCAATTAAGTAATTTGTGTTATTTCTGTCTGACCAGCAATGCTGGTTAATCCTGTATTTCTCACATTTAGTGACAAGATCATGGCCAAGATTATCTTCTTACTTTGTCTTCATATATAATGCTTCCAAAATATGTAAATTGCATGTTGTTGAACAAATCCTGCTTTATTTTATTATAGGAATTAACTGTACATGAATATGTATATTTTAATTTACTACTTAAATATTCCTTCCTTCCTTCCTTCCTTCCTTCCTTCCTTCCTTCCTTCCTTCCTTCCTTCCTTCCTTCCTTCCTTCCTTCCTTCCTTCCTTCCTTCCTTCCTTCCTTCCTTCCTTCCTTCCTTCCTTCCTTCCTTCCTTCCCTCTCACCCTCCCACACTCAGGCTATAAGGAAGCCTTGGAGACACAATTTAGTACCACTCATACTGGTATGGAATACACATTTCCCTACAGTTATTTGTCTAAACTGTCTAGAGGTGCAACACTAGGTAGCACTTCTTCATTTTGCTCTCAGAAAGGGCCTTTGTAAAGTGCCCACAGAACTTCAGCTGTAGCACAATCACTGGACACTTTCGGAAAAGTGTCAGAAACTAAAGGACAAAAAGTGTACAGCAGCTGGACACTGACTGAAAAAAAAAAAAGATAAATTCACACTCTTTTCAAATTAATCTTGAGATAGAGTATCAGGTTTCCAGAAGAAGTAGTTCTATTATTAGACCTAACAAGGTAAGAAACATCACAATACAGGGAAGAACATGCAAAAATGCCTTTTCTTCATATTTTGTGGAGAGTCACACATTTTACCACATTAGATGCCCAGCCTTCACCTCTAAACAGATGAAGTAATTTCAGTACTACAGTATGTTAATTGTACATCAGAGTCCATGAGCATACTTAACTGAGCAAGATAACCAAGAAAGACCAGAAAAAATGGTGGATTTATAACCAAGAAAGACCAGAAAAAATGGTGGATTTATTTTCCCATCTAAGTAGAGGTAAAACTGCAGGTAAAACTGCTGTCAAATGGTCATTTTGAGAAACCACCAAAAAACCTGGTGGATACTTTGTCCATTTCCACATGTTACAGATCTTCATTGTGACACCAAATTCAAACATAGTGCCCAAAGCCAGATTCTTGTCCATCTCTGACCTGAATAAGGCTCACAGTCCTGCTCTCCTAAATTCATGCATGTTAAAAGATAAAAACACATCCTCTTGGCTTTGATGATCAACAAAACAGTGATATTAGCATTGAAACATGGTCCATGACTATGTGAATTTGTTTCTCACTATGTACACTTGTATTCGGCAGTAATACCTCTTTCACCTGCAGCTTTCAAAATTGCAAACTCATGCAAATACCAAAACACTTTTACATTAATTTCTAGGTTTTATTCAATCCTAACTTTATGCTTACTTATAAATGGAAGACAAAATTGGAAAAATTACAGGACACATCATCTGTAGAGCATCTGTAGAGCATCACACAGCATCTGTAGAGCACCTCAGGTTGTTTCCGATTCCTCTGTACAACAACTCAAAAATTCAATTAAGTCATTCTTTGTAAGCTGGAGGGCAAATTTTCATGGGAACTGCACAGCTTCCTTTATTATTAAGGAATTATGTATCTCCATGCTTTTAAATGATGAATCTCCATGATCCTGTCAAGAAAAATCAGATACTTAAAAACCACCTGATAATGATAAACCACCTGAAAAATGATAACAAATGATAGTGAAAATAACAAAGTATGCTCCTAAAAACAATTGCAGTCACACAGACAGACTTGCACTCTAAAATTTTTTAAAAATTAAATGTATGTCTGTATACTGCATTATCAGCGCAATGTAGAATTAAGCTAGTTTCAAATAAATTTAGGAATTGTTTAGCACAGACCTTTGGCTTTCTCAGTCAAAATTAGTATACTCAGAAAAGAGATAAATTAGCTCTGGCTTGCTATGTGCTATCATGACTAGGCTGCATCTAATAGCCAGTACTTCACCATGCCAAAAGACTTCAGTGCCATGGAGACAATGCTAATTTTGCAATAACCTGTTTCCTTCATGTTTTGTTGACAGAACATAATCAGCAACTGAAATGGACCACCTTCTTTTGTATGGAAGATGCCTATCACAGATGATTTCTTCCAAGTGTGCATAGAAAGCAAAACTATTTAAACATACTCTGCCATAATCTATCACTAGAATAAAATGGATACATAGATTATAGTTTTATTTGCCTTAAGTACAGCAGACCAGTGCATCATGTCTGAAAATCCATTTCAATGAAGTATAGCTAACTGAAAATGCATGGCTTGTTAATATTTAATAATTTCTAATTTAATATTAAAATAATATCAAATAATTAAATAATAATAACATTTAATATTTCTAATATTTAATTTTATTTAAACAAATAAATCTTCAGAAAGTTGTCAGGAAGTTAGTAATCTGAATTTATCTTAAATGTGGGTAAAGTCAGGCAAAGGTAGAGCTCATCTTTCATTCTTCCACTTCTTGAACTCTAGCCAGTGGAAGGACACACTCGGCCTGGATAATATTAATTATGCCACAAAAAAAGCAGTTTGGCAATTGGAGATTATGATGTAAAACAGCAGTGTGACCACAGTGACTTCTCTGTCCCCTTTAGAGGAATACTTGAGTAGTTGACTATGCTGCTTTTGTAGCTTTCTTGTACTATGGTTTAAAATAGCTGTTTCAGGTACCAGAACATGCACCACAATTTGAGTATTTGTAGCTCTCCTCTCCATACCAAATAAACCCTGTTACCACGAACTCACTCCCACATATTTGGGCAGACAGCTGGGCCAGAAACAGTATTGCAACTCTCATTTTAAATTATGTATGTGGGCTGGACCAACCAGTATGTTGGTACTGATGAACTGGCAGGATATCAAACAGGGAGAAACTATCCCTTCCTTTGAACAGTTCCAACATTTCCTCATAAGCACAGCCCTTCTTCTGTACGTGGCTCCCTCCTGTTTTATCTCAGGACTTGGACTTTTTTATCTTTTGGAGACACCCTCATGTGTCAGTTAGTTTTGACTGCAGCTGACTAACATGTTGAAAACTATCAGAAAGAGGATAGCAGAGGATTGGGCATCCAGGCAGACCATGATCACACAGAATCTTTTCAGAAAGAAAACAGGCCAGGACTTTGCCAGCAGATTGCTGACAAAGGTGTAAGTAAGCCATAAGACATATGTTCTGTACTCAGGAAGGCTGAACTTCAGAAGATACAGCCCCACATACCTACCTTCCTGTTGGCTCAGAGATTTTATTATGAGAGAATGAATTTACAGTGATTGTTGCAGGTGTAAGTATTAAGATTTAAATCACAATTCAGTATATAACTATATTACAATCTGCTCAGAACAATACACAGTAAAATATTATTCAAGAAAATAACTAGTATTTAATTTGACTGTGGGCAGGAGCTTCAATGGAGGGAAGAAGCATTTTGAATGTGCATATAACAGATCTTCCTGCACAAGATCTTCCTTCAGTACATAGTACTGAAGTGTTCATATTTGCAAGATTACCAAACAGATCTTATGAAAACAAACAAATTGAGGTAACTGTTGGAGTAGTAGACAATGAATGTGTTATGAGTATAAAGTGCTGGTATTCAGACCAGTTGTGTTTTCAAGTTTTCCTCTGCAATAATTAGGAAACGTAGTGTGGTGCAATACTAGAGCTGAACTTGTGCAGCAACATTTGAGTGCTGACTTAGACAAGTGGCTGGGAAGCCCCGTCTATGGAAGACACTGTCAAAAGCTTTCGATGTTGTGCAATCACAGTAGTATGTGGGGTTGTGGAAGGGTATGTGTATGCCAAAGAGGCAGACTGAGAGGATTGTTTCAACGAGGATTGAGAGAAGACCATGAGTTCCAAGAGCAGAAGACACATGACGGGACCATAAGCAAAGTTTGTATCAAGAATGTGCTTTTCTAAATGGTCTATAAGCTTTAGAAATTGTGTGAAAATTATCAGCTTTCACTGTTTAATAAAAAAGTAGCTAATGCTTACAGTCAAGGAGATAGGACTGCAGCACAATTAGAGATTGCTACTGTAACTTGTTGGGGCACCCACAGCCATGAACAAATGTGCAGTGGTCTTCTTGCCATGACAACTGGCCACGCATCAAAGAATTATAGAATACAGTGGTTTGGGTTGGGAGTACTCTCCTCTGGACCTGTTCCAACAGATCCATGCCTTTCAGGTATGACGGCTCCAGAGCTGGATATAGAAGCCAGAGGGGAAGAATCACCTTCCTCAACCTGCTGGCCTCATGATTTTTGATGCAGCCCAGTATGCAATTGTCTTCCTGGGCTGCAAATGCACCTTGCCAGATCACATCCTGCTTTTCATACACCAGTACTGCCAAGCCCCTTTTCAGAGGGCTGCTCTCAATCCATTCACTCAATCCATTGGGAAGACCCTGCGTATGTACTTGCATAACGTGCCTAAGATGAAAGCCAGGATACTGTACTTTTACCCTCAGCCTCATTTTTTATTTTCTGTTCTTTTTCTTTGGCTGATGTGTCAGACACTTCCTGTAAAGCAGCTGCGGCCGGAGGGCTGCGAGCGTGAGGGGCTGCGGGGAGAGGGGGCCGGCCTGGGGAGCCTGGCGGAGCCCAGGGAAAGGATTCCTGTGAGGAGCCCGTTAGTGCTGGGGGGCCACGGCCGGGACCGTGAGGGGCCAGGCGGGGTCGGGCGGCCATTTCAGCGCCGCTCCATCCCGCCCGCCGTTGCCAGGGTGAGCGGGGCAGCGGCGCCCCCGCCCCCGGCCCCGCCCCGCGGCCAATCGAGGGGCGGCGGCGGCCGAGCGAGGTTCCCTTTGTTCAGCCATTTCGGGGGCCGGAGCGGCGCCGCGCGGAGCTGTGGAGGGAGAGGTCGGGCCGCTCCCTCGCCACTCCCCTGCCGCCGGGCTCTGGGATGGTGTGGGTACGTGTCCGGGTTGTGAGGGGCGGGGTGGGACGTCCCATCCCCAGTAGTCGCCAGCACCGCCGCGTGCCCCGGCCGATGTCAGGGGCCTCCGCGCTGCTGTTGGGCGGGGAGCCGTGGGGACTCGGCCGTGGGCTGCCTCTGCCCCTCGTACCGGGGATGGATGGATGGATGGACATGGATGGACATGGATGGATGGATGGATGGATGGATGGATGGATGGATGGATGGATGGATGGATGGATGGATGGATGGATGGATGGATGGATGGATGGATGGATGGATGGATGGATGGATGGATGGATGGATGGATGGATGGATGGATGGAGATACGGGGCAGGCAGCGGCTGGAACCTGAGGATCCGGGCAGACCCCCGAGATACCCCCTCCAGGCCCCCCTTTCCGCCGGCTCCTCCCGGTGTCACGGCTGGAGCCGTCTCCGCAGCATGGTGCCGGAAAGTGAAAGTCGCTTCAGGATAGAGGAACGTGGTGCTATTTCCTACCGTGGTTTCTGGCTCGTGTAGGGTCCCTGCTGTACAGATTTGCCTAGGCGGGGTTTTAAATTTTTGTTCCGGAATATTAGAGAGGCGAGAAATCTCGTGATTGTCTAGTACTGTCGTTTGCATGGGAAGGTCGTTAATTTAGGTACTCAGTGGAAATTGACAGTGGAACTTGTGAACCTTCTGTGGGGCGACTGTACAGAGGACAGGAGCGCTTTCTGGGTTGATTAGTCTGCAAGATATTTGTCTCCTTGCTGTGAAGGTTACAATATCTCTCACTTGACTTTCTGCTCAAGACCTGAGAAACTCTCCTACTGCTGTGAGGATTGTTCTGCGATGAATTCAGGCCACCACAGCTTCTTAACCTGTTTGCTTGTCCTCTTGCATAGTTAAGTAGTCCTTAATGTGGCATTCGAATACATCAAAGGTGTGGTTAAATCCTTACAACCCACATTGAATAAAAATTGACTTTGTTCCTTCTGTAAATTAGTAATTGAACAGAAAAAAATACACATATACCCAAACTCTTAAAAGGAGCCTTTGATAGAATTGGAAACTGAGCCCATAAGTCTTCATTCTACATCTGCTGTGTGAACTGTAGTTATTTTTGAATGGTATGTGGGAGGATGGAGGAAAGGTGCCTACAGTTGGGAAGAATAGTTTCTGTATGATCAAAATTACTTAAGAATGCATTTTTCAAGATTTAGCTAGCTTATACTCAAAGCAGGATAAGACAAAAGAATAGTTATGATGGTGTGGAGACAGATTACAAAAGCAGTTCATTGACTGTCTTAAAGGAGGAGAGCTTAGGTTAGAATGAATATTGACCAAGGACCATGATTACTGTTGGATACAGGCGATGACACATTTCATTGACTAATACAGGTGCAAGCACAGCTGCTAAATTGAGCTATGCCTTGTGACAGGGAGGTTAAAACAACATAATAATGGCTTTATGAATGTAGGCTTTTACTGGATTATCTGACACACTTTTCTGCTATATTTATTTAGAATCCAGTTTAGGAGTCCTTGTATGTAGATATTCAATAAAGCAGATATGTGTGCCGAATTTTTAGCTTTGGGGATGGGGCCTAAAACCTTTTATAGTCAGGTGATAGGTATGCACAGAACCGTCCAGCAGAGTAGCAGAGCTGTGGTAGAGTATATCCTGTTCATACTTCAGGCACACCAAGATGCTATGGCTACAAAGGACAGTGGAGGGAAGGCCAAGTATAATCCTCCTCCACCAAAACTGATGTTCAGAAGCTTTCCAGTTAAAGATCAGGGCTGAAATAGAGACTGATATTTTATCTTTTAAATGTCTTAATAATAAAGATCTTCTGTCATGGGTCCAATGTTGTCAGAGTCATAAAAAAGGTTTTTGTCATAAAAAGTTTTACAACAGTTTTATGAACTTGATATGTTATAATGCACTGATCAGTGCGTTATTATCAAGTTGTGCTGGTAACATGAAATAGGGACGATTTTTTCTTTGTTTTAAACCAAGGCTAGGACTGCTTTTCCATTACTTTCATGCCTTAATATGTTGTGATCAGTTTGATCACAGAAATAAATTTTACCCATTAATTTGGTTCCAAATTCTACAAGTATTTAAGTATACATGTAACAGTAGTATGTTTCAATGACTGAATCCACTGCTTTCCACTCACTGTTTTACAGTATTGATTTGGATAATTGAGGTAGCTTTGATTTTGAAATCATTGATAGATTTCAGATATATACTATACAATGTTTTAATTGCATGTATTGTACATACATAAATAATAATATATTCATATACAGAAAGATACTAATATAGCTATATTATACAAGTCATACTGAAATTATTTTAAATGTCTCATTGAAAGAGATATAGTTGTGTAGATCCACTGTTTGGTTATGTATCTGACCTGTCATGTACATGATAAAACACTGTTCATATTTATGCATGTATACATGGATGCCTTGGAATATGGCTTTTTCTAGTAACAATATGAAATAAACCTCCAAATGTCACTTTTAACCTTTAGGGGGTTTTCTTTTCCAAACCAGGCTCCAGAGTGAAATTTAAACAATTTAAAAACAATTGTTTGTTAATTTCCCATGTACTGAATGCATTTGAAATTTTGAGTTTGTGTATATGTCTGCATCTAGTGTGTATGTCCTTGTCTATGTGAGTCAAATCTCAAGGCATAAAATCAAATAAAATGTGTGTTTAAAGAAAATTTTTGCTTTTTAAACCTTGACTATAGAACAGAATCATACTCTTAAATTATTCTCCTATTAAGTAATTTAATTTTGTAGAGTATTTTGTACAAGTCATTGTGAGATACCCTTAAACATTGAAAACGTGCTGCTTATGGTGAGCCTTCCACTAAGTGCAATAGTTTAAATATTAGGTCAGTTCTATATATGAAAGAAGAAAAGACAAAATGTTTTTGTCAGAGAATAGAAAATAGATAACTGGTGGTACAAAGATGCAAGAAAATTTACTGTCTTAGAATTCAAAAAGAACACACTTGCAGGAATGATGGTGTGATAGTACAGACCAGACATTCCCAAACCTAGTGGGTATATGATCATCGTCAGTTCTGGCATCCAGGGTCATGCTTTTCCAACCATGCCAAACCACAGCCTCATCTATGGCTCTTCTCCCGCCTTCCCTACTGCATGTTCCTATGATTCAAGCTAGGATTGCAGTCCAGTGCTCACATTTAAGCTTTTCTTGCACCCATAAAAGTTTATTCTTTATTTCAGATTTCAGTCACATAATTTCTCCTCCACATACCCATATCATCAACCTTCACTTCCAGAAGGAAAAAGTAGAACCTTGGCTTCCCCTGCATTCATGTACCTCTTTAATCCTGTTCTTCCTACTTTACCAGTCTTGGTCCTCTTCCTCTGTCCTGAACCAGAAGTGCACTCTGTGTGGGGACAGCAGAGTTATTCATTGTGTTGGCTGCAGTAGTTCCTGACTCTTTCCTTGGGTTTTATGGAGGCCAGGGGGCCATTGCTGTGCTGGCTGTATAGGAGCAGTGAGACCCAGAATCTGTGGCTCAGTTAAGTTTTGAAACAGGCATAAGTGGCATTTGTGCTACACTTAGGCCACTTTTTTTATAGGCGAGGAAGAAAAATCAGTAGCAGACAAGCATGGAAAGGCCAGAGTAATTTTTGTCAGAGACTAAAAAGCATACATTTCTTCTTCTACCAGATAAGCTAAATCAGTGCAAAAATCCAAACAGATATTTCAGTCTGTTTTGCATCAGTTTTGCTTGAGTCAATTTATCAGGAAAAAAAGCTAACCTTAAATTAAAATAAATTATTTTTTCTTGTGCAGACAGCCCCAAGCCATGTCTATGGAAATCAGGAGTGACTGCAGTCCATTAAATGTAATGCAAATAGATGAATTTTGCATAGGAGGCAGAAGCTTCAGTTGTTGAATCTGGCCCATGAAAAGTAGTTAAAACCAAGCAAGATGAGCTTTGAATGAGAGCTTTTGAACAAATGGGAATCATATTAACAAGAACACAAGATTCATGTAATTGCATTCTTTGCTTGCATATGAGAAAACAGACTCCACATTGGTGTCTGGAGCAGAGATACTTTTAGAGCCCCTTGAAAAAGAAATGGAAGTAGGTCAATTGATGAGGGGAAATGGTTGGTTAAAAAAAACTTAATTTGGTTTCATTATTCTCTGTAACACAGAGAGCACATATGCCCTAAGTGCAAATATATTTCAGATACCTTCCTGTCTTAACATTTTTTAACCTACCATAAGTAAAAATTTATTTGGTCATTTGATTACATTGACAAATGACTTCAGACACCCTCCTTCCAAAATCTTCCACGTATCTGTAGAAGACTTTGCATAGTCTCCTTCTGTTTCTCCACTAAAAAGTGGGTAACACACTGTAACTTCACAGTTCTTTGCTTCTGGAGAATCCCTATTCCCCCAGGAGATAATTCTGTTTATTTTCTGAGCCAATGTGTACTTGCAATATATTTTACAATCTGTGATAATAGTATGATTTTCAGTTTAGCAAGGAATCCTATCTTAAGCATTGTCCATTCCAGTGGTTCTCTTAATTTCTTGGTGATTACACAGAATCAAAATAGCAAACAAAAATCAAATACAGCACAATTGGCAGTATTCAAAGCATTCCTCATTTGCATTGTACATTTCAAGGTATGCTGTATTTTGGTTGCTACTTCCAGTTGCAGTCTTTTCAGATGTGGGGTGGAAAAGATGATGCTGATAAAGGAATTCTAGGTTAGTCTTGAATATAAACACCACTGAGTTCAGTTGTTGGGTAGATTGTTTTGTTTGTTGGTTCTATTTTTAGTCTCAGCTATTGTTGTATACTGTTTTAAAAATAAATATTTATTTTCTATATATGAAAATTAATAGACTATTTGAAGATGCATTTTTAATATTTTTTAATATTTTTAATAGTTATATGAATAATAATATGAATTTTGTATCAGCACATGAGATTGAGAATTACCAAACATTGTGAATACTGTCCTTACCTTGTATCTTTTGTTCTACGTAACACAGCTAATGGATCATAGTGAGGCTTTGACAATTCTAGTTCCATTGGGGTGCGATTCTCTCTCTTTTATTTTTTTTTATTTTTTTAAGGTTAAATGAGATAGCAGAGGCTGCCTTTTGACGATCTCTTGGTAGGTCTGGCTTTGGGCAATAGTGCCAATTTAATTTAACATAAGGACAATTTCTTAACCACAATTATTTCTTGGAGCATAGGAGAAATAGTATACCCCCGGAAACAAATAACTATTCTGAATTGCATGAAGACATACAAGTTGGACCTAAACTGTGGTGGAAATTTTAAATGTTGGCCAGTGAATTATTCATAATCTGACTTGGTATTTTTGCAAATAAAAGGTGATATTTCTATATATTTGGTTCTAAAATTTTACAAGTAGGAAGAACAATAATAGAAAATAATATTTTTTTTCTTCACATTTTCTTCTTGCTCTTGTTTTATCAGAGATAATAGCAAAAATCCTAAGTCTTAGAATTAAGTGTGATAAAGTGATAAATAAGAAAGTAAGACATTAAAAATTAATTTGAGAATTTGATATTGCTGATAAAATATTACACGTCAGAAGGAATTCTAGAAAAGGTGCTGTAGTACATGGTTCTGAGCTCTGCAACATCCCTTCTAGTGTCTTCTGTGGAGCTTACAGAGGTACCTCAAGTTCAGAGTGGTTAGATATAGTGTAATATTTTCATTGCAATTTAATCCTTAGGTCCTCCAGAAGGTGATATCAATGCAAGATAATAAAATTCATTACTCCATTGCAACAGTAGTATGTAGCTTAATTACTTCATCCCTGTTACAGGCAGGTCTGAAAGAAGGAAAAAAAATGTTTACCTTAGTGAAGTTCAGCTATCCTGTTCACATTTTCGGTAAGTGTTAAATAGAGAAAACTATTTATTACACACACATCCTTTAAGATTATGCTAATTTAGTTGAAAATGTGTTCGAAACTAACCTCTGTGTTCCTTGGTTAGACTTTTATGTTTGATTTTGAAACTCTGAAAAAATATTAAAGTCAATATTGGTTTTATCCATGCTGAACAGCTTTAACACTCTCAGTGTTAAAACATCAGGCAAGACCATTTTTTATAGAAGTGTTTTCATTTTGTATATTAGACACTGTGTATATAAGACATTCAGTACATTGTCAAATAGTCAGTTTTGTTATTGAAGCTAATTTGAAAGAAGTTAAAAAACCTGGCTGCCATATTATGCAGAAAATAGCTTTTGTTTTTTCAATTTAATATATGATTTTATATTTAGTTTTTACTTATGGTAGTGCCCAGAAGCCAAACATATGTGGCTCTAACTTGTCAGATGTGTAACAAAACAGCCCTTTCTGCATATGGTTTACAACTGAATTACAAAATAGAATATAAATGTTTTCCAGTAGGCAAATACAGGGAGAATAAGAAGTATGAGAGAGACTTAAGACCTCTGCGAATATTTCACCTAAAGACAATTTCCACATAAAATGTGAGAAAGGGTAGAAGGTATCTTGGAATGCCTTTTGCATTACACATTTTAAAGGATATCATATGAGAAAGCATTGTGCAGGTCAATAAATTGATCCTCAAGGTGAAGATCATAAAATCACTAGCAGGGAAAAAAGACCACGTTCTGCATTATGATAATGTATCAGAACACTTATATAGGGGAGAGATATTAATTTATTATCTTGGCTATAGCCAGTTTAGCCTGTGACTGTAGTGTAAACTTTTCATAGGTTTATGTTTCATGTACTGATTGCATTACTTTTTTAAGACAAAGATGGTATGTAGAATGCCAGCAAGTTTATATAGTGGAGTTGGTGAAGTGATTTGCAACTGGTTTTTATTAAAAATATATTTAAGTGGCCTTCAATTTATTATATGACCTATGCATTTAAGGCAGATTGAATTATTTTAAATTACAGTTTCTCCACTAAATAAATTTCTTTTATCTTTGTGCAAGGGAAAAAGAAAACCAAACCTTTAAAAACCTTGAATTTTTTGTTTTGTATTGGTTGTTTTGTTTGTAGCTTTTTAAGGGAATTAATTTATGTATGTATCATTTAGACTAAAGAACTGATCACAGCAAGTAGTCTCTGATTCAAATACATTTTAATATCCTCCACAAACCATCATATAAGTATTTAAATTACTAAAATATAAAAAACTTACAACTTAAATAAGAATTACAAATAAATTCCTCATCAAATAACTTCCTCATCCTCAGCCTGAATTACATTTTTTAAATGTTCAGATTCAGTTGCTTTTCTAACCCAAGTGCAGAATGTACTTCTAATTTAATTTTTGGTTTCTAATGTTTCTTCTTTCATGAAATGCTGCATTTTAACCAGAAAGGTAAAAGAATTGCCAAGGAGACTGGTAGCAAGTTGATTAAGGCTGCATTAAACTGCCCAAGGAATTTTATGGGATCATTCATCTGTAGAGTAACAATCTCTATCTGTGCAGAAACAGCTATGTAGCCACTTCAGCACAGGAGCTTTAGGTAAGGTGAATTGCTTGCCTTCAGACTTGCTTGCAATTTCATTTACACTGGTTTGACATTGCTTCAAAACTGATCTCACAGCTACAGTTGTGAGAATACTTTTTTAAAAAAACAAGGCTAGAAATGAGAGAATACAGTAAGAATTAAACTGTTATAGTTTTGGTTTTAAATTGCTTCCTGTATTTGTGCCTTTTTTAAAACTAGACAGTGTAAGTCCACAGTCTACCTGTAATTAGTCAGTGATCTCTTAACACTCATTGCTGGAAAGGGTCATGAAGATGTGTGTAGAGGAACTCCTTCAATTTTCTTCTGTGATGTCTGTTGGCTTCAAACTATAGCAACTTGAATATCTTGTTTATTTGGAAATCTGAGACCTCTCTAAAACCTCATCTTCAGATGTCACATCCAAGAGCATTTAGATACGACTTAATATGCTTAAACTGAAAAAGTTGAAGCATTTTTCCTGTGCCCATTCTATTAGATATTCACTGTGCATCTAATAATTGAAACAGTCTTCACTCCTAAGATCTTTCCTTGCCACAATATTCAGTCAGTTTTATTTCTTTGGTCAGATGAAAACTGGAAAATTTCTTTAGGAATTTTTAATACTGTTTTAATTTGCATCAATAATCTGTCTTTAATTAGACAGACATTTCTCTGTTCTTTTGTAGTTGTCTCACAAAATTTCTGCCAAGTTAATCTTGAAACGCTTGGATTGTAACTGTTGTATTAAACAATCATACATTCAACTCATATAATTTCTTACCATCTGAAAATACTGATATTCATAGAAGGCAAAAACATTGGTTTTGATGTGTCTGCAAATTCCACTGTGTATATAGATGCAGGAACGGTTTGGGAGTGGCAGTACTGCCTTTATCCATCATTGGTTTTTACTCCCTTGTTCATCTGAGGCTTCCAATGGAGTGTGCAGTCATTCTTTAGCATTCTCATTAAGATCAATAGGTCCTATTTCCTTATGTACCTTAAAAGTTTTGCTTCTCTGATTAGGGTGGGTAGTGTGTAATCCTTTTGTTTATGTGTATGATTGGGGCAGTTGACTGCTCTCACTGATTAACACATTCTCTTTTGGAAGAAGCTCCATTCCAGATCAGTAATTATTTCCTCATCCTTTTCCACAAGGATGTAATTTCAGAATATTTATCTGACATTGGAGATTAGAGAGCACCCTGAACTCAGGCTTACTGGATAAGATTTAATTCCAGTTTCTTTCTGAAGGTTTCTGTAGATCTTCCATTTGTGTACCTGCCCGCTCATATATGACTCCGCCCATTTATCCCTATGCAGGACAGATAACTGCTCACTGGAGACATATAGGGACTAATAGAAACTGAAATACTGCCATTTCCTTGAGGCAACAGCATCTTAAGAACCTTAGATAAGCCACTCACTGCAGTAAGGAAATTCATCAGCTATGCAGGGAAAAATACACTAGCATTCTATTACAATGACCAGTGATGATGTTTCAGCCAGCGCTGTTGCTGTCAGTATTGCAAGTATCACCAAAGCACCACTGTTGTTACCAATGACAGATCAGACAGTGGCAGTGTCACTGTCAGACAGGTGCATGTCTTAGTGCATGTTCTGTGTGTAAAGGTTTTAAAACACATAAGAGTGTTCAGAAAAAGACTGGGAGGAAAGTAGACGACTGTGTGGTTCTGAATTCTGTGTACCCTGGGATGCAAGGTTTTTTGCCAAGAAGTAAAAATAACACCTAATCCTGATTAATCAGGTCTTAAGGCTCCCAATATCATTTTTGCCTTGAACTCTATACTGAATTCAAATTATGCCTGATGGGCATTCCAGAGGAGACTTCTCAGTATTTTGAATTTTCTTTACAGTTGGTTTCTTTACAGTGGGTGCATACTATGAAAAGACAGCGGTATGATTTAAACAGTGTAAAATAACTAATTTTAATAATTTTAATTGGAAGGCCAAAAGATTTAAATTTTTGTATTTGGTTTTAATTTAGCTTTTCTTTTCCACAATAGATCGTTTTTACCTCATTTATGCATCAAAACATACTTAAAAATACATATGCCATTTGAATTGTATTTGTTACTTCTTTCTACTAGCAAAAGGTCTTCAGCACCTTTACAAGTTCTCTTTCTTATTTAGTGAGATTCCTAATTTTTATCCTCTAATGTATTATTATTTTTTATGATTGTTAAGATAGCGTTGTACAAAAAGGAATTTAAATTAGTGAACTGTTTCATGGGGTATATATCAGTACTTATATATATTTTGCACAAAACTTGGTTGGTTTATAAGCACCTACATATTGACAACAATTGGAGAACTATGATGTATTTTGGTTCAAGATTGTGCAGAATTTTTTTACACTAGCTTAAAAACAGATCACCACTTACTTAGATTAAGTTTTTTTAAAATAATGGTGAATAACCTTATTTTAAATAAACAATGCATTCTTTTCAGGGCCAAGAACTTCCCCAAATTTGACACTCCATGATGAGGTGTTATCTCCTTTACATTTGCTGTATTTAATAGCAGGGATGATTTTGTCTGCAAACATTATTGTAAAAGAAGAGCAGCAGATGTTTATCATGTGCCTATGCCACCAGGGCTCATGAACAGGCCCTGTCTGTCTTAGCTAAACCATTGTGAGAGGAAAGGGCACTATGGAGTCTCTCACTGTATGACACTCCTTCCAAGATTTGCACCTGCTCAACCGTGCAGTAAGTCAAAACAGGAATCATGCAACTGTTAGTGTCATTATTTTTATTAATCTCTGTTAGTTGATAAGAATGATTGTATACCTGAAAGAAAGTGAATGCTAGAATTTCAGGGACTGCATCTCTTTTTTCACAGCCTTATACCCATCCATGCATAAGGTTATTTTCAGCTGTAATTTTGTTTGTAAGTTAAATCTGCTAGTTTCCTCAGATGTTTTCAAAAGTCTGCATTCTGATCTATCACAAGGAACAGGTTCAAAAGCTGTGTATCATTTTGATTTTTGTCTGCATCTTAGGGAAGCCTGAATTACCAAGTAGAAAAACTGAAGTTCAGCAAAAATCCTCCAACAGATACCATTTGCTTTGCCTCTTACAGCTCAGAGAAAGAAATCTTACTGTATACTTTAAGTAGAGAGTAGAATACGGTTCATAAGCACTTGACACTAATAATGCTTAAAACAATTTTAAGCAGGCAAAAAGCACATGCTGGATTTCAGACATAAAATTTTAGTAGAGGTTTAAATAAGACTGGACTCGCAAGAATGATGCCTTTCATCCTTTGTACACTCACTTACTCCCTCTACCATTTAAGATTTTAGCTGATTGATCTGGTATTCTTTGTCACAAATTCATGAGGTGATGTTTTTCTCAAACAGCTCTCCACTGAGTTTTAGATTGTTTTCTGACTGCCAGCATTAAAAGCACGTATTTTAGTATCCAGTGTGTGTGATTACAGTCGGGCAAATCATTTTCCACTTGGTATCTCTAGCTGTGGAAAGAAATGATCATAGAATCATAGAATCATCAAGATTGGAAGGGACCTAAAAGCTCATCCAGTCCAATCACCCATCCAGCACAACCACTGTCACCACTAAACTACATAAGCCAGTGCCAGGTACAGATGCTTGTTGAACACCTCCAGGGATGAGGACTCCACCACCTCTTTGGGCCCCTGTAACAATGCTTGACCAACCTAACAGTGAATTTTTTTTTCTAATATCAGAATCTCGCCTGTCTCAGCTTAAGGTCATTTCCTCTTGTCCTCTCATACTGATACATTTGAAGAGATGGTGCATCCTTGTCTAGATTAGTTGATCAAAGGCATTTTAAGTCTAGATCTTTGCAATTTTGCACTGTCTACAACTTCATTCAGCTGGACATTTCATTAATGATAACAATGGTGTTATCATTAATGTGTTTCATCCTGTCAAAGCAGAATTTGAAATCAAAATGCTTGTAATGATTTTGTAGTTGGTGAAAGCTTGGTTGGTTTTTGTTCCTGTAGCTGAAAATGTTGTGTGTCTAATTGAAACCATGAAACAGCAAGAGATTTGGGTTTCAGTTCTGACCTGTAATAAGCCTGTGCTATATATATTGGTGTTTGTTATCCTAATTTGAATTAAGTCTTAATTGTTCTACAAAACAAGGAATATTAGTGCATGCTGAGGCTGGTCATCCATTTTATCTGCATTGGTGTGATGGTTTTGTACCTTCGTATATATGGAAACTGTATTGCTGTGCTCTTTTCTCTATGCTCATTTGATGCATGAGAAGCAGAGGTATTTCATTAAATAAAGAGGGAATGTACTTCTGTCAATGGAGTGGAATTGCAGGCTGTTGGTCTTCCTGAGTACTATTTCATCTGTTCAATGGGATTCCACGGTGCAGGCTTTTACAGACATTATCTGCAAAAAGAAATACTACTCCTCACTTTTGAAAAACGAAGCCATGAAATCATGGATGGCGACTTCAACAATAATGAGCCATAACAGCTCTCCCTTTCACACTGGCAACAGTGTAACAAATTTCATGAGCAGATACCTTGTTGTAACTGTAGATACCTTCAAAAAAAGTCTATCATCAAATTGATAGCGTTCTACAGGCAGCAAATCACATTATAGATTTATTTGCCTCAAATATTGAAATCCCAGTGCTCTAGGAAATTTGAGTTCAGCTTCTTTACAAGGTGTTGTACTATGGGAACATTTGTACATGTACACAACTTCTAGTTTCATACACAACATAAGACAGAATGAACTCTAGCTAGAATTACCTCAGGAGGGTAGAAAGCTAACATTTCTCTCAGTTTCTTCAGCTTATTCAGCTCCTAGACCTACTGACCAGAGAGAATGAATAACCGTAGGAAACAAAGGTCAGTTAACAGTACACAAATCTGAAATTATATTACCTCAAAGCCCAGATATTTGCTGCTTTGAATGTTGTTGTCGAATTGCTCCTCAGAGGTAGAAGAAATTCTGTCTATAGATAATAAAAAAGTTATTTTTTAAGGTAGTCTTAATCCTACCAATGAAGCACATTCTTAGTTTGGTACATTTCACAAAACTTTTTTCTTTAGACCAAGGCTTATGATTATATGATGCATCAAGTTGAATTTGGTTAATCTTCTGCTAGGTGATTTTCCTCTTGGTCTTTTATCATCCAGTGTGACATTGAAGAGCTCTTAAAAATGAGGGGTTTTTCTCAACCTTAGTTACGAGGAAGAGATTCCACTCCATTTGACAAGTTAATACCCTTTGTGCTAGTCTTAACCACAAAGTTCTACCTTCAACAGAATTACACTTGCAGTAGTGGAATTGCTTAGTGTTGCATTAGAAAACAGTAAGCCTACAGCCTCTTCTGTCTCTGATTTTTATACAACACAAATTAAAGTAATGTTGAGACTTCATCTTAAAGATATTTTTCTAAAGTTTGCTTTGTTTCTGTTTAAAACAATCCTTGTATCATAACCAATCAGCCCTGGAAAAGTAGAAAATTAATTTCATAGACATTTCAGTGAGGCACACAAAATCCTTTCAAACTGTCTTCATAGCATCTCCTTAGTAACCCCTCTGGTGTGCTTCATAGGGTCAAACTGTCTTCTTGCTAAGACTATTCAAATTAATTGTGTAATAAATGTTAATCTTGTATCATACAGCTGAACTCAGACTGCATCAAATGTTTCAGAATGGATGCTTATTTGATATGTTGGATGTGAGGACTACCAGTATTCTTCTGAAGTGAAAGCTTAGGGCATGTCTCCAGGCACAAAGCATTGCAAAATAGTATAGCAGTAGCTATTCTGCATGAGCTCCTTCACATAAACACATTTATTCTGTGTTATGAGAGCTTTTTTTCTGCTTTTCTTAATCTACATCACTCTTAGCTTGACATAAGAGGGTTTACACAGAAAGCTATTATGGAATATGTGTTATTTCCTTGGTGCATATAGTCCTTTGCAGAAAAACACTATAAGCAGTTTGTGTGGAAATTCAGAAGGCTGAATTTTAGCAATTGATTGAATGATTGATTACCATTATTAAATACCAATATTATGGCTTACAGTGTCTGAATTTTATGCCAAAAAGAATGCTATTAGAATTCTCTCAAAATTTTTAAAAAGATTCTAATATTACCAATGGAATAAAACTAAAGAATGGGAAAAATTTTCTAAAGGATTAAGAGGCTGAAACTGTCTAACAGTTCTGAAATTAGGACTGTTTTGAGAATTAATTTTTATTAGAGAATAATTACTTGAAACTAGTTTCAAAACCACTGGCAGTGAAAAGTTGTAGTTTCCAAATGTACAGATTGGAATCGATGTCATTTGAGGGATGGGACATCTTCCTAGAACTGCAGACCTCAGTCTATTTTCTGGTTGATTGTTGGGAGGGATTTGCACCAGTTTCTGGTTTCTTTTGTAAGTACACTGAGACTATGGAGGGATGGGATGGGTATTCTATTATGAATCTCCTATTTGTTCTGTCTGTATGTGTTTTGAGTGTCAATTAATACATGTTGCTGATCAGAAACCAGATTCTAATCCAAGTTCCTGTTAGCATCTGTTTATAACATAATGAAAAGCAGCAGGAGAGATTAAAGACCTAGAACCAAATGCATTCCAATGTGATGGTAAGGAGACTTTGCAGAAAAAAGTTGGGTTAATCACCTTGGGAAGAAGCAAGAATCAAAGCCTATCTCATGCATTCCCAGCTACTACTCTAAGAAAACCTGGATTTTGAATAATTTAGCAGCAGTACATATTGTAGCCATTTCTTTTGTTTCCTTGTATGCCAGGTATGTGTCATTTCAGCCTTAATGGGGAATTCTGGGAGGGAAATGGAAGAGGTCAAGAAAACAGAAGAAAATAAATTGTATAGGCTTTTTGTGGACACTTAAGTAGAAAATTGCAAGGTCTGTGAAGAGATAAATATCTTAAAGATATAGGTGTTTGGGCATGTAATTGTTTTGTTAGTTTGTTTTCAGTATTACACATTGTGATAATAGTGGATTATGGCTAGTGCATGACATCTGGAGTCTGGATAACAGAGAAATCAAATATTCCTCAGCATTTATAAGGCTTCTCTCTTCAGAGAGCTTCTTAAATCTTAATCTTAAAATTATGTAGATTAATTGTGTCAAATTTAATTCTGCTGCATTTTGCTGATCAAGTGGGATGAACCAGGCTGTGTTTTGGAGGGCAGCATTCATGCCTTGGGTACTTTGTTTAACATTGATTCTGATTTCCTTTCTATACAAGAAGATTTTTGCTTGGGGAAAACAGGTAGTAGAAAACAAAAAAGGCATAGCATACAGATATATAAATGCAATACAGAAATAAACAATTTTCTCTTTTTTTTTTCTGTAATGCTTTCAACCCAAAGGTTTTTTCCTTGTCCCAGTAAAATTATTTTGATTTCTGCTTCCTTACATAATTTGGAGGACTAGAGATAGGTTCCTCCTCAGGTTTCATACAGGTTTCATATATAGAAGCTGAAAGAGACACCTCATCTTGCAGAATACCTTCTCATCTTGATAATGTCTCATAAATTATTCTAACCTGTCTTGGAGGATGGTCATGTAAAGCACTTAGACATCTCCACTAGATGTCTTCTGTAGAGGCTCCCATTCATACTTCAATTTGTAGGCTTTTTTCTGTCCTTTCCACTGCTGAAGTGGAAATTCTTACCAGGACTGAATTCTAGTTACATTCTTGGAAAGGAAACTTATCTTCTTCTTGGCTATGGATCCATGTCATGCTTCTCTCTCTCCCTGCTCCTTCCTGTTCTGTCTCTCAATCTTCCTTTCTTTCCCTTGTTTCCTGTCTTTAATGTTGTTCTTCTTTAGCACGCTTGGTTTCCAGATAATATTAGACAGATATAATCCTTGTGTCAAAATTTCTGAATAGTAACTTTTGAAGCTCTAATCAAGTTCAAACAAACTTGACAGATGTGGGAGAAGTCTCAAAGAAACATCAAGTTTCTACAACCTTACTTCTAAGGCACAGTTAGGTGAATGAGGCCCACATTAGCTCTTTCCTGATTTGTTGGACTTCAGCTTTCATCTATTCCAGCTATGCACACATCCCAGAAAGATCTCTCCTGCCCATACAGTGGGAGCCATTAACATCAGTTTTAATGGTCTGTATCAAAAACCTTTTGTTTTGACATGTTCCTATATTGGAGGAAAATGAGTGGAGATTCACCCTGATCAGAAAAATCTCATGTAAATCTTGTGCCTATTCTTTCCTACTAAGTAGTGGCATGTCTTTATGTACCTGCCTTACTGACTTCATCTTTAGGTACTGCAAACTCTCAAGAGGTGCTCAGCTTTTGTTGTCTCACAGAAAGTCCTGTGATAACTACAGCGCTAGTTGCAATACTGATTTTGTCTCCTTCAATAATATCATCACATAGTAATAGAAGAAAAGTTAGCTAAGGACACTTCTTAGAACCTTGGACTGGACAGTCAGTGTTGGGGAGGTGAGACAAAGAGGCATGCAGCAAATTATCTGGGATGCACCTTTAGGAATCAGTATTGTTCCCTGTCCTCAATGCCTCTCAACAGTTATTACAGCTGAGATTGTAATGTTTCAACTGAGTTCTGTACTGCAGCAGAAACTAGTTTTCATGTCAAGTGAGGTGCTTACACAGTGGCTAACAGTAAGGTTGTAAAAACCAGGGAATTACTGTCTTTCACTTTCACGTTTTAGACCAGTTTTAAACAGCATGTATTATTCTGTTAGTATATTACATAAAAATAACTGCATACATACATGTGTAATGCATATTTTACATATATACATATGTATCTAAATTATCAATTTTAACTCGAGATCTCCCGTGATATTTTTTGGGTCAAAGTTTAAGATACAGTGGATATTCAAAGCAGTTTCTGTGGAGTTTGCACACCCCAACCTCCCCCTACTTCCATGCGTACTTTGTCCTTTTCCCTCTTTACATGGGGAATTGGGAACCTCTGAGATCTGCTCAGCGCTCAGCCAAATGACGTAGATGTGCAGCAGGTACCACGTTCCTGACCCCGGGCTCTGATTTCGCGCCCGCACATCTCTTCCGTGGCAAGGCGGGAGCCTCGCACTCGTTGCCGGGCGCTATCCCAGGGGCCTGGGCCGGGCCCGGGGCGTCCCTCCGCTCCTCGCCTGTCCCGTTCGCTGGAGGTTTCTGTCTGTTCTCGGGTGGGCGGCGTGGGCTCCCCGTTTCCCGTCAGCCAGTATTGAGGTGCTCGCGTTCTGTCGCCCGCAGGCCCCTGGCAGTGTGGGACGCACTGGGGAAAGGCGGACGGCGGCGCCGGCGGCCCCGAGGCGGCCCGGGCGGGCGGAGCCGTGCTCGGCGCTAGGACCCAGCAGGACGCGAGGCGGCTCTTCGGGCCGGATCACAAATTCGTCGTGACTCAGTCTCTGCTCAGCGCGGAAGCAGCGGGAGCAGGTCGGTGTCCTGCGTCTCTCCAGCGGCTGCTGGGGTGCGTGGGGGCACGAGAGCCGGAGCGGAGCGGGCACTGCCGCGCCCCTTCCCTGGCCCGGCCTTCCTTCATCTCCGCCCGCCCCCGCTCGGGCCCTGCCGCGCCGCCAACCGCGGCCGCCTGTTGTCTGCTGTTTTCCAGACAGCCAAGATGGAGTACGAGTGGAAGCCCGACGAGCAGGGGCTCCAGCAGATCCTGCAGCTGCTCAAGGAGTCCCAGTCCCCGGACACCACCACGCAGAGAGCCGTGCAACAAGTATCCTTGGCCGAGGCTGGCGGGGCCCCGAGAGTGGGCCGGGGGCGGCCGCGGGCGGGCGGGGGGAGCGTGGCCTGCGCGGCAGCGGGGCCGGCGCTGCGGCAGCTGGGCCTGCCCGGCTCGGCCCGGCCAGGGAGCCGCCGCAACACGGGAGGCCGAGCCCTGGCCGGAGCGGGCAGCCGTGGCGCGGCGTTTGAACCGCCGAGGCGGCCTGTGGGCCGCGGGGCCGCCTTCACCCGGCGGGCACTGGGCACCTGTTGCTAGTCCAGAGACAAGGGCCGCTTTGGGTTTGACCATAGGGGGCCTTTTTTCAAATTTATTTATTTATTTTCAAAGCGGGCGCGTCTCCGCCGATATCCGCCGCTCTTTCGGGTTCCCCCGCCCAGCCCCCAGGGCGGCCAGGCGGGAACGGGGCCCTCGGCCCGGCGGGTCCCGCCGAGGGGGCCGGGAGTGCCCCGGGGGGTGTGCCTGCTGTCCCCGCGGCAGAGAGGGGGCGAGCTGGGGCCTCTCGAAGTAATCTGGGGCCGGGATTCGAGGTGAAAGCCGTAGCTGGTGGGGGTAGTGCCGCTGGCAGAGCCGCTGCCTGCGCGCCCTCGTGGGCCTGCTGGTTCTGACACTGCGCATTTTGGTGCGTGGTCAGGATGTTTTTATTTGTCTGTAAGCTTGATCTTGAAACTCGGCTCTTTAAAATTCACGAAAATTAGGAGCTCTACAGTACGTAGCTTCTTGTACTGCTTTGATTTGGTGTTGTGGATTGATGTTTTTTCACTCCCATCCCTCCTCTTCCCCTTCCCACCGCGGCCCTCCCCCCCACCCCTCCCTGCTGGTTACTCTTCATTGTAGAAGTAGTGAATACCAAGGTTTTAAGAAGTAAGGATTGAGAAAGCAAAACCTTAAATTAAGACTGATAGAAGTATAGGCCTTAAAAAATAAAGGCCTCATCTATTGTTTCCTGCTCCTTGCACTAGCCATAAGTGCTATGAAATTTATAGAAGTGCTGAAATTCTATGAGGAGTTTTGTTACCTGGATCTCTTTTTATTTAAGGCATTTTCTTGAAGGTCTCCACAGAAGGCAACAGAGTTTATTTAAGTAGGTAAGAACATATGTGTGTCTGTATATATTTATATTAAGAGTTTAGATTTAAGCCAAATTTGCTCCACTTCTAGACTTTTGTAGCAAATGCAGTGACTGTCAGGAAGGTTTCTGCTCCTGTCTGAAAAGTGAAGGTCAATTGCATCTTGATCATCTTGTTCTTTCAGCTGTGTTCTAAATTTTTAAAGTATGATTGCTTTCTTTGAAAAATCCTAGAGTCTAAGGAAGTAGTCTTCTGATAATGCCCCAAGCTTAAACTGATGCTCTTTAGTATTTAACATATCAAAGTTTATAGGAACAATGTTTATAATGTAGCTTTAGTGTAAAATTACACTTTAAAGCTTTGCTTCAAATAATTTAATTACATCTTGTTTGGTTATTGAGCTATAGCATCATATATGCATGATGGGCAGTATAAGTGATGCTGTCTGTCTTGATGATGTATAGAACTTAACTGAACAAAAGTCCTTTCAACTGATGCTTGAAATTCTTTTTAAGTGATAGTGAAAACTCCCTGCTGTGTTGATGTTGGCTAGTAAAGGTTAGAGGTAGAAGGCTTTGTGTGTGTGTCTGTGTGTAAAGGTTCCACACACAAAAAGAAAGGAATTATGATGTCTGTTGTGTTCTAGGATGCTGTTTAATACCATGTCCAAGTGGGGTTGTGATTAATGGTTTCAAATTTAAAGTACTTAGTCCATAATTTTTTGTAGAAAAAATCAAAAAAGTTGTGCATTTATTCTGCAATGCTGTTTCTTTATGATGCTGTTTAGCACACTTGGGTGTTCAGGTGTCAAATGCAATGAAGTGGGAAGGATACATAAGCTAAAACCCTTTGTTAATAAAGTTATAAATTAGTATGGTTTCAGATATTTTTCAGTTTAATTTATTGTATGTTTCATGGAATGAAAAAAGTTAAGTGGGTGAAGAAGTTGCTAAGAAAATTGGTCCAAGAAGTAGTCTTAATTTCATAGACCAATTAAGTGTTTTCTCATTAAGTTTCTCTTAAATACCGCTCTTTTTGTTCTTTCTTCTCCATTCTGTTACATTTTGATCCATTTGACTACACAGTTGTTGGTAATGTTGAGCTGTCTGTTCCAGTGATACAGCTTTACAGATATCTTTAAGGATCTGTTAATTTTTATGTCTGCCCATGGATTACTTTAGACTTCCCCATAACTAAAAGCTATTGCTTCAGTGAGAAAATTACAGAAGCTGTTTTTAGGTTGTTCATACTCTGTATGTCATGAGCTTATAGTCACAGCTGATTGTTATATTTGTTATGTACTGCTACATCAATTCAGTCATTGTGTCCAGAAAGCTGTAAATATTGTATGTAAAGATTCAACTTTCCTTAACAGTTTTTCTCTTCAGAAACTAGAACAACTTAATCAGTATCCAGATTTCAACAACTATCTGATTTTTGTTCTTACAAAGTTGAAGTCTGAAGGTAAGTTCTTGAGATAGTGACTTTTATTTTAATTTTTTGGCTTTCAAAAAGAAATTTATTGTTTTGCTTCAAAGAAAGAAAGAGCTGGCTCTAGTCAGCTTCCTGATTGGTTGACCTGTCTATAGTCATGTAGAATTCAGTGCACTCAGTGGTCTTTGTGGGGAAAAAAATCTGATAACTTATTAGTACTTGCAGTATCAGCCTTAGAATGAAATCCATTCTAAATGGCCCATGAAATCTTCTGAGAATGTTAGAGCATTATGCCTCTATTGGACTGCAGTAAAGTTGTGGAATAACTGTGGTGAATCATGACTATATACATTCTAAACATACTGCTAAGTTCAATTATGATAATTATCTCTGTAGTAAGGGGACTGCTAAATACTTTGAAGACTACATATTTAGAGTTGTCCAAAGATGTCTGTCATAATTGTCATTCTGAAGATTTACTTGTAGTAAAAAAAAGTTAGAAATCAATCATGTTGTTCTATTGTTATGGACATTACAGTACACACTGTATATGACATAGTTTATAGCCTTTACCAGTTGGTAAATTCAGCCAATTACTTTGTGTTCAGGGTGTGTGAAAGATTGTCTTCTCAGTGGACTACAGCTATTGTTTTGAGGTGTCTTTGACAGAGAAAGGAAAATTTGTTTAAAGGTCTGCTTTAGCACATCTGTTTCTTTACATGTGTTTGTAATTGTGTTTGGTTGTTCGGGTAGTTTTCTAGGTTTTTTTCCTTTAGTGTTCTGCTACTAGTGCTTTTTCTGCCACTTGATGTTTCACATCTTTGTGAATGCTTGCTTTTTCCCTTTGAATTAGATTTTACTTATGTGTGGCCCTGTAATGTTCAAAGAATTGTCAAGAATGTTTGTCTACATTTTAAGTACTGTTTTCATTGTATCACCTTGCTTCAGGAGGAGGAAAACAGAGTATGAAAGTATATTTTCCTGTTTCAAGACTAGAGTATATCTAAGTGCTTTTGTGTGTTCTGTGTAGGAAGTCACCTAGTAATCTGTAAAGTCTCTTAAGTCTGAGAGCATTTTCAAGACTTGAGTCAGCCAGGATAAGGTATCTTTGAATACGGTGCCAGTGTAGATACCATGTCCTTTATACCATTACCAGAAAAATTTAAAGCAAAGCAGTTCCAGTAGTGGGACATGGAATCTGTACAAAGGATGTGACAAGAAGGATGTTTCACTTTTTCTTTTTGTCCATGAATTTGTTTTCTGACACTTACACAACTTCCTGATTTCTCTTTCTTCATTCACCATTTGAGCCTGAGGTTCTAGATTGTCATAGATATTTGGTGTTTAGTGGTGTGTCAAAATCTACCTTCCGAACAGAACTATTTTGGTTATTCTGTAGTCATATTTTCTCTTCCTTATGTTTAATCACATCGACCAATGTAGAATTTGATAAAGAGTAGGGGCTGTTATGGAGTGTAAAGCTGTTTTATCTGAGGGGAAAACAGCAGGTTGCAGCAGGTTGAGAGGCCAAGCAAGCTGGGAAGAAGTAGCAAGTTAACTTCCAGGGAGCAGTGTTTTGGATCAAATTGCACTGATATCTCTCACAAATACATCAGGTATATTGTGAGACTGTTGGAGAACATCTCTTACTCTGGTGATGCCCTTGTCCAGCATCGTGACATTTTTAGAATCATAACCTTTTGTCCAAAGCAACTATTTTTTACCTTCGTATCTCTATTTCTGGAAATTTGCAAAATTTGAAGGTATCGTAACCAAGTCTGGTTGGTGTTTTTCATAGTGTTTGCTAAATTCTAAATATTTGAATTCCGTTGCCTTGCTTAAGTAGGACTAATGAAGAATAGCAGGAGACTCTTGATTGGATTTGCTTTGAATCCAACCAACAGCCCTTCACCTTCCCTCAGGCTCAAGTAAGGTAATGAGACTTAGAACTGCTGGTCAGCAGCTGTAATACTTGGACAGAGTCATCCCAGTAGATAGCTGACTTCAGTACGACTGAGAAAGCATTCTGTTTTCTTCCCTCCTGAAGCAGTTCTGTTGGCTGTCTGTCTCTACAGCCTTGCCACAGACCAAAGCATGGTAATTCATACTGTTAGAAGTTTATGTTTTTATTGTGTCCATACTATTCCAGCAGAAGGAGCAATGAAAATAGGCTTATAACATATTTGACAGCTTTTTCAATAAAAATTACGGTATTTTCATAGTCCACGAGAAAAAGATCTTGGCTTGGTAGCAGATGGAACTGAGATTTGATTCAATTTTTGCTACTGTTGAAACTTCTGCTGAGAAAATAGTGCTTAAGGATACATTTAGGTGACAGCTCCTGAATGTGGGAATTCTGTCATTTGGTTAGTTGAAATGTGTGTTAAATAGTATCATTCTACTTCAGTGAATGGTATCGTTCTACTGCAGTGAAGATTGGTTTGTCTTTGACCTGAGTCTTAGACCTCTGTGGACAATTAACTTTGCAAGAAAACTTCTACAACCCTTCATTTACAAAACTGGCTTTCACTGAGCCCTGCCTTTAAGATACTAAGGTAAACCTTCTGTGTAGGAAATTTGCTTTATTTTAGCACTGTTACTATTCAGTTGAAAAAAAAACTGTTACCTTCTTTTCCTCTAGCTACAGTTCCATCAAGCTTCTTTTTCTGAATGCTTATGACTTACTGGTTTAAGACCTATTGTGATAATCCTACATGTAAATAGGGGTTTTCTTGGCTTTGTTTTTAAATTTTTCTGGGCCCTGTCAAAGCTTGTTAAGCTTGGGTCTTCCTGGAAGCAGGAATGCCCTGCTGCCATTTCATCAGTGAAAATGCGTGGTGTACTTTGCTGCTACAGCATATAGCCCAAGGTTTAAGTACTTCATTTTTTCTTCTTGTTTTTTTGGGTTTGGTTGATTGTTTTTTTGGGGTTGTTTTTTTTTTGTTTTGGTTTTGGTTGTTTGTGGGGCTTTTGTTTGGTTTTTTGTCATTTGGGACTTTCTTGTTTTTGTTGAGGGTTGGTTTGTTTGTTTTGATTATTTTAAAATTAATGTGCATTTCTAAAGATAGAGTTGGGAATCTGAATGAACCCCAGTGTTAAAAATATCACAATATAAAACTTGTTAAGGAAACAGCATTCAGTTAGACAGTGGGCAGGGTGATGAAATAAAATAAGATCCCAAGCCATTAAAATTTAACATGTAGATCTCTAGAGTGTAGTTCCCACGAAGTATGTTGCTTAGAGATCTTCCTTAGCTAGGTAAGATGGAGTCCAGATTAACTGAAAAGTAGTCTGAATGAAAAAAATAATTGTTTTGTTAATTTATCTGTAAATGAAGATATTACGTGTAGGCACTGTGAGTCTAGTTGTTCCTTCTTGGACTGGAAGGTAAAAAACCTCACAGGTAATGTAGTAACACTGTCCTGTCCTTAGTGTTGGGTTTGTGGTTGTGTTCTTCTAGTGTCGTCTGAGGTGAGCTCAGAATCCTCTAGTCTTCTGTATTCTGTTAATAATTTGTTTTCTGGAGTGTTGTGTGCATGTTGCTTCTCAGATAATTTTCTGGGTTTTGTGTATTTGACTGAAACAGTCCAGTGCTACATGGAAGCATCAGTTCTGCTTGTTGCTTTTTTCATTTAACTGCAGCTTCCCATCTTTGATCCAAGTCATGCACCTATATCCCCCTTTCCTTGTTTGCATTATTGCATCCCTAGTCCAGGTATGTTTCTTTGAAGGAAAGTATGAGAATGTATTTTCCTAATTTCAGCCTCTTTGCTGTCTTGCTGAGGCCTGTTCTAGTCTCTGCCTAAGGTGTGCTGAGGTAGTTCTCCAAGATATATGAAGCCTGAGGCAGGTCAGAACCTCTAGATGTCATAATATGGACAATTCATGCTGCAAGCAGAAGTACTGAGTTTGTTTCAGACCTTGCTGACTGCAATGATGCTGACTGCAATGAAATTTCCAAAGGTGCCTATATGAAAACTTGCTTTGTTTATGCCTTTTCTAAATCAAGATCTGTAAGATATTTCTTTCTCCTTCTACTCCAAAATAGACAGAAATAGCATCCTTCTTAATTTGCATTGTCCTGTTGTAGGACAACTACATCAGTTTCCTGGTGTTTTTTTGCTTAGTTTCAGTCCAGAATTACACCACAATTTTATTTCAGACAACATTCTGAACTTTGGGAATGGGAGATGGATGTGGCTTGCACTAAACTATGAAAAGATGATGTCCACTGTTATTTAATGTAACATGTTTAGTTTTGCATTATTTCTATAAAGTTCTGCATTCACCTCCCCTCCTTGTCTGCTGGGCTCTCAGCAGGTACTTACAGTAATGGGAAAATATAGAGAGAAATGCATCATGGTCCTGATAATTTCTGCTGGCTTGTAAAACTGCAGTTGTCTATTCTGTTGCAGTTGCACAACTGTGATCTTGTGAAGGTGCTTTAGTGACTGACTTTTCACCCCATCCAAACATGGGAACTCTAGTATTTATTCTCCGCAGAGTGTTATCTGCATGGATTGATTGGTCACAGTCAGTGGTGTATGGCTATTGCAGTCAAGGATCAGAGTCCTTAAAATGATCTTTTACTCTGAAGGTGAATGAGCTGAAACTGAGAACACTGCTTTAGTGCTGTTTTTGTCACAGGCTTTAAGAATGGTCTTTTGAGCTTATTTCCAAAATACTTCAGATTTTTATAAACCAGTTGAAGACAGGAGAACATGGTCTCTGCAGTTCTTGGTCTTGTTCATGTGATGATCTAGTCAATCAGAGTACTTTGATCTGGAACATTACCATGGAGACAGGTCCTGTCCCCACCCTACTCTCTCCCCTCCCTCCCCCTAGTTTTTGTTTCAACAGAGCTTTTACAGATAGTAATTTATGTTCTGGTAATCATGACACTAATAATTAATCTAGTTTTGCACATATAATTCAAAATGGCTTTTTATCAGATATTACTGAACTCTGAAATGTTCATGTGAGTTTGATGTGAATGTTTTCTGCTGAATCTTTAAATTTAAACTTGATCCAGAGAGCAGTTTTCATGAATCCATTCCATTAGGATCTTTCTTGGCATATTGAAAGGTAATTGTGGCTAAGCAAGAAAAAGACTGTGATGTGAGATTACATGTAGATTTGCCAGTTACCCATTTCAAGAAGATAACTTTGAGAAGGATTAATCCAGAAAAGTGATTCATGAGTTTTAGTTGTTAAATTAAAACAGAAGCTCCCTTCACCTACCACTTCCCTCCATTACAATCACTCTACATATCACTATTAAAAATAATTGTCAAGCAGTGAAACGGATTGCATTGCCATTCAGAAATCAAGTCAGATTAATCTGCCTTTACAGTTTAAAATGCTGCATACTCTGTATGATGTCATACTAAACAGCAAAGTATTCTCTGAAGTTCAGATATATGAAGAATTATGAAAAGACTAATTTCTGCTAATGAGTGCATAAATATAATAGTTGAGTTGCCTAAAAGGGAAAGAGTAGAATCATGGAATATCCTGAGTGGGACGGGACACATTCACAAAGTCACAAGTCCAACTCCTGTATTCTCCTATGCACAGAATACCCCCAATAGTCACACCATGTGCCTCAGAGCATTGCCCAAACGCTTCTTGAACTCTGTCAGGCTTGGTGCTGTGACCACTTTCTGGGGAGCCTCTACCAGTGCTCAGACACCCTCTGGGTGAAGAACCTTTTCCTGATATCCAACCTAAACCTCCCCTGACACAACTTCAGGCCATTCCTGTGGGTCCTGTCACTGGTCACCACAGAGAAGAGATCAGTGCCTGTCCATCCTCTTCCCCTCACCAGAACAAGATGTAGGCTGCAATGAGGTCTCCCCTCAGTGTCCTCCAGGCTGAACAGACCAGGTGACCTCAGCTGCTCCTCGTAGGGCTTCCCCTCAAGGCTCTTCAGCATCCTCGTGGTGCTCCTTTGGACACTCTCTAGCCTTGCATGAGGCTATTGTGGCACCCAGAGCTGCCCCCAGCACTGGAGGTGAGGCTGCCCCAGTGCAGAGCACAGTAGGACAATCCCCTCCCTTGCCCGGCTGGCCATGCTGGGCCTGATGCCCCCAGGACACGGGTGGCCCTCCTGGCTGCCAGGGCACTGCTGACCATGTTCAACTTGCCATTGACCAGGACCCACTGGTCCCTCTCTGTGGCACTGCTTTCCAGCATCTCATTCCCCAGTCTGCCTGCACATCCAAGGTTGCCCCATCTGCAGCTGCAGAATCCAGCAACTCGTTAGAACTTCATACTGTTGGTCATTGTCCAGCCCTCCAGTTTATTGAGGTCTCTGCAGGGCCTTTCCGCCTTTGAAGAAGCCAGCAGCTCCTCCCAGTTTAGTATCATCAGCAGACTTACTTAGTATACGTACTATCATATAATTAATTTTGTAAGGTTAGTAAAAATTCCATGGCTTTTCCCAATGTGCTCACTAATTATTCCTTTCCGTGCTTCTTTAGGGATTTTGTAGTGCAGGTTTAAGTAAAGTCTTCTCCTCACAGATTATTTATTTTGAGTTTTGAAAGAAACTGAATTTGATTGTGGATTTGTTATGTGATTCAGTGCTTCAGGGACAGTTTCCTGGAGCTCTTTACTTTAAACATCCATAATCGAGAATATGAAATCTCCATTGTTATTTCTTTCCTTGTTCCTGAAGGCCATAGAAGGAAAGAATTGCTATGTCATTGTCTGAAGTTCAAGTAGTCATGGATAAGATCTGTTTTTGCCTTAAAATAAATCTTTAGGTGTAAGATGGAGGTATTTAATCAGCTGTTTCAAACCTTTCCTTAATGTTTCTTTACAGGCTGCAATGATTATTTCTTTATATGCTATTTTAAAAAGTAAACTCTCATACTCAGTGATGTTTGGTTGTTTTTTTACATCAAGCCTAAATGTACTTAAAATGCCAGTATCAAGCATTCCTATGGGTTGTTTTCCTGTAGAAAGCCAAAGTGTTGCCGGTATTTCTAAAAGAATTCTGTTCAAACCAACACCAAGCAGTGTTCGATTCAATGCAGTTCAGAGGTGCCTCCTATTTGAAAGGCTGTATGCTGGTGTCTGATTTAGGCACTTTGGAAGCAATATCACCACCTCTTTCTAGATTTTTAGAAAGCATACTTACTGTTAAGCATTGGGATGATAAAGCTTCTAGCATGTATGTTGTCTTGCAGTGCTGGGCCAGATGCAGTTGGATAGTGAACCATTTTATAATACCAAATCTGTTTTAGTAAAGGAGTGCCCATTACCACTGTTCATGTACAAGTTAAACATCTTTCCTTTAATGTCACAAGAGAGTGGAACCTAGAAGAAAAAAAACAAAATACTTTTAATACTACAAATAATAGCATCCACAGTATGTTTTATCAGCTCCAGAATTGAGTATCTTTACTGTCCATAGAAAGGGCACATCTAGACACCACAGTTTCATGCTAATACCAGTAATAGGATAAGCATTTCTACGGCTTTTGCAAAACATTTTAAACTCCTTTCTTCTCCTTCTGTAATAATATAATACACATTCTTTAGAACCCCCATGAACTCAGGCCATCTGCTTTCAATGGGCATTCAGGAGCAACTGTGCCCTGACAGAGCTACATAATCATCAAAGAATGATACAGTAGTTTTGGTTGAAAGGGACAGTAAAGATTAATTACATCTCCCCTGCCATGGGCAGGGATGCCACCCACTATGTCAGATTACTCAGGGCCCTATCTAACCCTTGAAAAATTTCAGGGATGAGGCATCCACTACTTCTCTGGGCAACCTGTTCTTTTTCCTCATCACCCACTGAGTAAAGCATTTCTTCCTAACATCTAATCTAAATCTCTCCTCTTTTAGTTCAAAAATATTCTCCCTTGTCTTACCACTATCTGTCAGTGAAAAAAGTCACTCTCTCTGCTGAGAGGCAGCAATTGAGGTCTCCCCAACGTGTTCTCTCCTCCAGGCTTTACAACCCCAGGTCTCAGGCTGTCTTCACAAGAGAGATGTTCCAGCCCTCTGCTCATCTTTGTGGCCCTCCTCTGGACTTGCTCCAACAGGTCATTGTCCTTCCTGTGCTGGAGACAGCAGAGCTGATGCAGCACTGAAGGGGGGGGACTCATCAGCACAGAGTAGAGGCAGAATCCCCTCCCTCACCCTGCTGGCCACACTGCTTTAGATGCAGCCCAGGATGTGGTTGGCTTTCTGGCCTGTAAGCAAACATTGGCTCATGTCCAGCTTTTCATCCTCTAGTCCTGTGCTCTCACTGGTTTCTTCTCCCAGTCTGTACTCATCTAGGATTGCACTGACCTAGGGGCAGCACCTCCCCTTGGACTTGTTGAACTTCATGAGATTCTCATGGACTCATTTCTCAAGCTTGTCCAGGTCCCTCTGAATGGCATCCCTTCCTTCTGTTTTGCGCTGTTCAGCTGCACTGCTCAGCTTTGTCATCTTCAAATCTGCTAAGGGAGCACTCAATCCCAGGTGACAATGACTGTAGTTTGCACTTAGACTGTGTAGGGGGTTGATAACTCCTTTGCGCTATAGCAGTTGTCTGCTTCATCTAAATTGTCACACACTGGCACTTCAAGCAAGTGTAAATTCAACAGGACAAATTTTTAGTTTGATATCTCCAAGGAAAAAGCATTCACATAACTTCAAGTGATGGATGTTTTTCTCTGAATCAGTAGATATACTACTGATCAGAGAAAATTCTGACTGGCAAGCTGTAAGTCTCAGGAGCTTTGAACATTGCAAAATGATAAGCGCTCCCAGTTTTCCACATGTTCATTCCCCTATAAAGAAGGCATGACTGATGAAGTCATAGGTGGAAACTGAAAACTGAAGAGACTGAAAACTGAAAACTGAAAAGATGGATTTATAACTGCTCAGAAGAGCAGCATGGTCACCCAGCAAAGCATCTCAGATAAGTCTCATTTTCACTGTATTCTTAACCTTCCTGGTAAGAACTCTTGTGTAGCAAAATTAAAAAAAAATCTAAGGTCCTAAAATCATAACAATAATGAAATGTTAAATGTATGAAAGTGTATTTTCCTATTTTAGCTAGATACACATCTGCTTAGGAAGAACACCTCCAGTTGTGCCAAACCTATGTTCTGATGTTAACCAGAGTGTAACCTTGTATTTCTAATTAAATGTCTGATGATAATGTTCAGAAAAGTCAGCCAGAATGAAGGGAAGAAGAAAAAAAAAAAAAAGGAAGCACATTGAGTACAGACTTAGTAAATAAACAGGAGAAGGTTTTCCTTTCATTAAATCCTTTCATTAGGAGAAGAAGCTTTACTGGCTGGTAAGGGTATCAGAGAAACAAAGCAGTATGGCCTTAGAACATTTACACTTGTATGCTACCACACAATTTTCTCTTAAACTATACCTATAGGATATAGACAGAAGGAAAACTAATCAAAATTTCTACTGTGCGGCACCCTGTACAACACCAATGTTGTATCCTGTATTTTGTGTTTCCCAATACTCAGCGGTTTGAATACAATTCTGAATTACTCTTTTTGATAACACAGTCTTAGTTTACTCATTCAGGTAATCCTTGTGTACCAACAGCTATTCAAATAACAGATTAGCACATACTTTAAAGATTCACCTTTGATATATTCAGAGAGTGCCAAAACCTCTACTCATCTGACAAGGCAGTTTCTTCAGATAGATTAATGACTCTAAATCTGTATTCATTCACTGCCAGGTGCTGTCTAAGCAAGTTCCATTGGGAATGTCATAGTTTCCTTTTCCTGTGCACTTGACTAAGCACAAAAGTCCATGTTGTCATCTTCCTCCTCACCCTCAAAAAGTAAATGCCAGAGACATGACATTACTTTTGAATGTAATGTTCTTAAACTACAGCATTGTCTTGCATTTGTTGTATGGTTTAGGACCTTTCAGTGAATCATGTTCTCACCATGCTAAATGCCAATTTTTTAATAATAATTATTGTGCTCTTGATGGAATTCTGGGAGTGGTTTAGCTGCTGGATCAGGAGGCAACACGAGACTTCAGCCAGGTTGTGGAGATTATTGATAGACAAGCTGAAAGTAGAAGTGAAACCAGAAGATTAGTTCTTTAACCTTTTTTTTTTGTTTTGTAAGTCTGTAGAGGTATACAGAATTTGGCATTTTGATTGACATGTGGTAAATATTAGTTAGAATACAAAACCTTCCAAAATTAATTGTAGTGGGTTGACCTGGCTGGATGCCAGATCCCTGCCAAAGCTGCTCTGTATTTCCCCATCTCATCTGGACATGGGAGAGAGAATATAACAAAAGTCCCTGGATTGAGATGAGGGCAGGGAGAGATCATTTGCTGATTACTGTCACAGGCTTGGGGAAATAATTTTCTCTCTGACCAGTCAAATCAGATTAGGGTTTTGACAAATAAAGCCAAATCTTAAAACCACCTTCCTTCCACCAGAGCCTAACTTTACTCCCACTTTTCTCTACCTCCTCTCCCCCAGTGATGCAGGGGGACAGGAAATGGGGGTTGTTATTAGTTCACCACATGTTCTCTCTTGCCACTCATTCCACCTCAGGGGGAGCACTCCTCATACTTTCCTCATGTTCCAGTGAGAGGTTCCCTCCCACAGAAGAAAGTCTGCCACAAGCTTTTACAACATGAATCCTTTCAACAGGTTGCAGTTCTTGCCAAACTGCTCCAGTGTGGATCTCTTTCATGGAGTGCAGTCCTTCAGGAGCAGACTGCTCCAGTGCAGGCTTCCCACAGGGTCACAGCCTCCTTTGGACATCCATCTGCTCTAGTGTGGGATCCTGCATTGGGTGCAGGTGGATATCTCCTCCACCATGAAACCTCCATGGGCTGCATCTCCTGCCTCTCCTTCAGTTACCTTAATGTCTGTAGGCTATTTCTCTTACATATTCTCATACTTCTCTTTACTCTGGCTACAATTGTTCTTGCATAGTAATTTTTTGTTTCCTTTCTTAAATTAGAGAATCATAGACTATGCTGAATTGGAATGGACTTGTCAGGATCATAGAGTCTAGCCAGCCCTGCACAGGACATCCCAAGAATCACACAGTGTGCCTGAAACTGTTACCCAAATGCTTCTTGAACTCTGTCATGCTTGATGCTGTGACCACTTCCCTGGGGAGCCTCTTCCAGTGCTCAGCCACCCTTTTGGTGAAAATCCTTCTCCTGATATCCAACCTAAACCTTGCCTGACTCAGATTCATGCCATTTCCTCAAGTCCCATCTTGAGAGTGAAGAGGTGGCCACCTCCTCCTCTGCTGTTTCCCCACCATTGCTGATGCGCTCAGCCTTGGCCAGCAGCCAGGTCCATCTTGAAACCATTTGGCACTTGTTCTGTGGAACCTGGGGGACACTTCTTGAAGCTTCTCAGAGAAGTCACCTCTGCAGGTCCTACTCTGCTACCAAAACGTTGCCACATAGACTCAAATGTAATAACTAACAAGTTTATTTTTGGTAAGCAGTTCAGTACTTCTCCCATATTGTCCACAGTTCAATTTTATTTACACCATCATCTTAAGAAGCATAACTTACTATTAAATAAATATGCAAAAGTCAGTATCAGCAGAACATTTCCGAGTTTGTTTTGGTCTCTTACAGACATTCCTAAGCTTAGGCAATTTAGTTAAATTATTTTCCATGACTCACATAAGTCAATGGAGAACACTGATTAACTTCAGTCTAGTCACTACATTTCAAGGTCATTTATGTGTTGACATTACTGAATGTTTTGAAATACCATCACTCCACTCCTGACGTGATAGTACCCATAATCATTTATGTCAGAAGTGTTACACTTAAGGCATAGTCCAGTATCAAAAAAACCCAGGATTTTTTTTCTGCTAGGAAGCTTGTGAAGCTGTTTTTGTGCTGTATTCTTATATATTAGGACAAAAGAAATTGTTCATTTTCCGCTTCCCATATTACACAGTTCTGGTGGGATTCTTATTTTTTGAGTTTTATCTCTTTTAAGTCAGTCTTATTAATACATCAGAAATTTTCGTGTGCAACCGTGACACTAGTCATTGTCAATACACATTTTGTATTTGTACATAATAAATCCATATTGATAGTTAAAACACAGAATGACAGCTTATTTCTAAAAAAGGCTTTACAGCTTTAAGATGGAGATTGACAGACAGGCAGTTCTGCCTTAGAAAAAGTCTCACCCTCACATCTAACGTTGCCAATATCACAAGATATCAGAGCAAAATAATAGCCATGCTCATAAATCATTATATCACAGCTTGTGAATGGAAAAATGTTCTCAATCCAGTCACTCAGTTCTTTTAGCAATCCTAGCAAGTTATGTTTGACCTGCTTGTTAAACTCAAGGGCAGGAAGGAAATGCACAGACAGTGGAAGTAGGGGCACAGCACAGGAAAGACGTGGAACAGGTCTAGAGGAGGACCACAAAGACCATCAGGGGGTTGGAACACCTGTGTAATAAGGAAAGGCTGAGAGAGCTGGTGTGTAAATCATGTGTGTCCAGCATGTAAAAAGTAAGGCTTTGAAGAGGTGTTATTGCAGCTTTTCAATACTGGAAAGAAGGCCTATAGGGAAGACAGGGACAAATTTCTAAGCCAGGCCTATTGTGATAGGACAAGGTGTAATGATTTTAAGAAAGAAGGATGGTTTAGACTACATTTATGGAAGACGTTTTTTACAGTGCAGGTGGTAGAACACTGGAACAGGTTACCTAGAAAGTAGTGAATGCCTTATCCCTTTAAACATTCCAAGTGAAATTGGATGGTGCCATGAGCAACCTGATTTAATTGAAGATGTTCTTGCCCATGGTGAGGACGTTGGATAAGATAACCTTTTTAAGGTACCTCCCAACCCAAATCGTTCCATGATTCTAAAAGGCACGGTGAAGCATGCATGTGCTTACCTGGGCTTGCAGGTGGGCTACAAAAAGCTTGTTGCTTCCACATACACAATCTTTGTTGTACAAACCCTTGGTAGAGGAAATGTGGCTGTTTGAGGACACACTTTGTTTCTTAAAAGCACTGCAGTAACCCTAAAATAATCTGTGTAATGTGACTGTGCATCCATTTGCTCTGTCTGTTACTAAAATTTGGAGCAAGTATGAGAATCTTAAAACAGAATTGAATATTTCCTGAGAAACAAATGAAATTGTTATGTGGTTTTATTTTAAAGTGAGGCAATGTGGGAGAGGAATCTTCAACTGATGAACTGATTTGGCACCAAAGATGGTACTAAATGCCAGAGGTCTGCTTCACATTCCTTCTTTTTCTTGTACTATATGTTCTTGTCAACTCTATACTTCCAAGTTGACTGAGACAAAAGGAGACAAGACTGTGAGCTTTTTTGATGGGAGAAGCATATGGCTGACAGAACTAATCACAAAATTTATGAAGACCGAGGGGTGTCTTACTCAGCTCTTAAGCCATCTGCCTATAATTTTGGTGTTACAGCAAGAATTCCATCCAGACCTATATTACTATCTTCTGACAGTGTAGCTGTTAAGTTGTTGAACAGCCTGTATTCCATGAATAACCTTGTCCAGTCATATCTGAATTTTTTTTCTTAAACTAAGACTTTAAGATGCAGTGTTATGTCTTTCTTTATTTTAATGCTTGGATATCAGATTCTGGGCTGCTTCTCTGTCTCAAGTGGTTGGTGTTTGTTTAGCACAAAGTCCTTTGTGATTTCTGCTTGTCAGCTCTCAAATTTTTGATACTTATCAAAACTTTATCAAAGGTTTTGCTTTTTTTAAAATTTTTCTTCTCTTCCTCATTTTGTTACTTCTTTTTCATTTGTCAGAGATACCACTTCCATTATGAATCCCATGGAATCTTTGTTGCAGATATGTGGAATAATCACTTCCTATGAAGGATAGTTTTTCTGTTGTCTTGGCTAAAAGAATGCATTAAAGATATATCATACTTCTGCATACCATAGAATAGTTTGTGAAGAAAAAAAATGGTCCTGAAGTTTCACCTGCATGTGATCTTTATTTTTATCTAAACTGGTTGACTAATCCATGTGGTTTTGACAAAAGTAACTTAATAATGTGTGTATCTCTGCTTGATTAAATTGAAACTGTGGCTTTGTCCCTTTTGTAGCTGTAGCCAGGCATTCTAATGGATTAATGTTTTTTCATAATGCAGTGTTTAATATTTTCATTCTAGAATATATCCTAATAGTGACTAGCCTACTGTATTGTAATCAGACTTTGATTCTCACTGATTTCCTTCACACCAAGAAGATAGTGCTGGATGATAAGGAGTTACAGTAACTACTGTGTTTGGTGTCTGTGGCTGTTAATGATAATGGGTTTTTTTGCGGTTTGCAAAAGTTTTAAAACGTGGAAATTAAAGGAGGACTCCTTTGGCTTCTTTTCTCCCCAGGCACAATTTTAAATCATCATAGCAATTTATGAGGGACTGAATTTCTTTAAGATATGGGTACCTACCAATGGATGACAGTTATGTAAAGCAATCAGAGTTTGATATACTTTACTGGTGCAAGAATTGATGTAAGGATTTTACTTTGAATTTGAAGACTATCTCAAAATTACTTGATTGACTTGCCAAGTAACTATAGTAATACTTGTGATGGCTCACAACTAAGTTGTGAGGTTGAGAGAAGTTTGTCCACTCATACAATCTTTAGTTTTTTATTTAAAATAATAAACCCTCTTTTCCCTCCTTCTCCCAGAAGAGGTGCTGGCAAATGTAGAGCTGTGCAAGTGAAGTGAGTTTTATTTTTTATGTTGTTTAGAAGTTGGTATTTAAATCATATAGTGTAGGTAAAGTTGTAGAATTGTCTCAAATATATATTCATTGGATGGCTTCCTGGTTTATAAAGTTATTGAATTCTAAAGGACGTGTTTGTTTCTATATCAATACCTTTGTAGTTCCAGAGCATTCTAACTAATGCTTCTTTATAACTGAAATATGTACATAAAAGACAAGATAAAAAAGTCTATGAAGGCACTCTGGTTTTGGCACTCAAAATCAGTTGATAAAAATGAATTTTAATTTCTGATCAGCCAAACAATCCCCTATCTTCTGAAAAGCATCCCCTATCTTCTGAAAAGCTCTGTTTCTCTTCCAACTGGCATAAAGTGTCCAATGTCTGTCAGTCAGCTGTCAGTCAGACATTGCAGTGTTGTGAGACTCTTGGTGTTGTGACGCAGTAGCTTTAGTTTGAAAGTACTTTATATTTGAAAGTCGCATATCTTATTTTTCTTATTTCTGTTAGGTTAATAATAGTTTTGAAGGGCTGGAAGAGATCCCTGTGTGGACTAGTTCTTGGCACAAAGGAATTCCTTATTTTGTCCAAATCAGGACTTCATAGCAAAAATTCAACAAGTGGCTAAAATGCTGATTAAAATTAGCTTCCAGTGTTATTAGGGTTCCTGTAAACTAAATTTAAATTTGTTTATATTTTAAACTAACCTCTTCTATATAGAACATTCAGATCTTTCACTTTCAGCATATGTCAGATGTAATACCAAGTTACTCATGTCCTTGGTTAAGAACGAAACATGAATCTACTCCACTAGAAATGGAAAATCTAAACCATTCTTTTTCCATTCCTCTACTTGGCCCAGTATCTTAGAGAAAGCTCAGTGAACAGAACTGAAACTGTTGCCTGAACTTAAATTCTTACTCAATTCAGGTCAGTTCTGGTTGCATTTATTTTTTAGCTCATACTGTGTAACACTTTCCTGTTAACATTGTCTAAAGATTTTTTTTCCTACTTCCTCTAATTATTAATTTATTATATCAGAATTTGGCATTTCCAAAGGGATTGAAGTCCCTTACTTCTTTGAAAAATGGAACACTATATTCATGTGGGAATAGGGGTAGAGGTTTTACTGCACAGTCACTACATCATTTCCATATCCTCCTGTGGTGAAACCGGGTTTGTGACCAGTTTCTTACAATAAGAGTATTGCAGCAAGCCTGTCAGTATAATCAGAATGTCTGAATGTCTTTGGCTGACAAACACCTTTAATAGAGTTTCTTGTATCGCATGACTTCATATCTGTTCCTTGCTTGTATGAATATTCAAAACTTTCTCTTAAAATATATAGTTTGTTATCCAATATTCTAACTTTGTATAAACAAAAATAATGTATCACAGAATCACACAATATGTTGAGTTGGAAGGGACCACCAAGTCCAGCTCCTGGCCTTCACAGGACACCCATGTGCAGAATCACACCATGTGCCTCAGAGCATTGCCCAAACGCTTCTTGAACTCTGTCAGGCTTGGTGCTGTGACCACTTCCTGGGGAGCCTCTACCAGTGCACAGCCACCCTCTGGGTGAAGAACCTTTTCTTGACATCCAACCTAAACCTCCCCTGACACAATTTCAGGCCATTCCTGTGGGTCCTGTCACTGGTCACCACAGAGAAGAGATCAGTGCCTGTCCATCCTCTTCCCCTCACCAGAACAAGATGTAGGCTGCAATGAGGTCTCCCCTCAGTGTCCTCCAGGCTGAACAGACCAGGTGACCTCAGCTGCTCCTCGTAGGGCTTCCCCTCAAGGCTCTTCAGCATCCTCGTGGTGCTCCTTTGGACACTCTCTAGCCTTGCATGAGGCTATTGTGGCACCCAGAGCTGCCCCCAGCACTGGAGGTGAGGCTGCCCCAGTGCAGAGCACAGCAGGACAATCCCCTCCCTTGCCCGGCTGGCCATGCTGGGCCTGATGCCCCCAGGACACAGGTGGCCCTCCTGGCTGCCAGGGCACTGCTGACCATGTTCAACTTGCCATTGACCAGGACCCACTGGTCCCTCTCTGTGGCACTGCTTTCCAGCATCTCAGTTCCCAGACTGTGCATTCAAGGTTGCCCCATCCCCAGCTGTCACTTACCCTTGTTGAACTTTATATGGTTGGTGATTGATTTGTGTACTCTGAACCTGAAAAGGTTTGCTAGGTGAATTGATGGGTGTAGCTGGAAGGAGAGATAAGGAAATGAAGATTAATATCTATATATAAGCTTTGATCTTGTGGCATTTTCTGAAAATATGTTTTATTTCTGTAAGCTGATTGAAGATTGACTGTAATTACTTTCTGTTGCAGATGAGCCAACACGTTCCTTGAGTGGTCTTATCTTGAAGAATAATGTAAAAGCACATTTTCACAACTTTCCAAATGGGGTAACTGACTTCATTAAAAGTGAATGTTTGAACAACATTGGTGATTCCTCCCCCTTAATTAGAGCTACTGTAGGTAAGTTTGTTCTTAATGCTGTCCTCTGCATACTGAAAATGTTTCTGGTATAGGTGAAAGTTGTAGTAGGGACATAAAGAGTTACAAAATTAGTAAAATTTTTTGTTTCTCATAATTGTCACAACTTCACCATGTTTCAATGAAATTTTTCTTTATTGTGAATATAAAGTTGCCATACTTTAGATTCTTGTTATCTTAGAAGTGATGTAGCAATTCAGTTCATATTTCTTGAAATGTAAGATTTGAATCTTCCTAAATTGAGCTTGCTGCCAGCTTATATACCTAAAAACAGGAACACGGTAAAGGCCTGACTTAAGAGCTATTGCGGTGCTCTAATTGCATCAATGAAATGCTTCTGTTAGCTGATTTTCTGCACCCCACCCCCTATATGCCCACATATGCACATCCCCTCAAGGGATCATCATACCACGCATAAGGCATTCACGTAAAGAGCTTCTGTCAGAAAACAGTAGGTAGGTGTGGTGTACAGAACTTCATAGTATCATAAAATCTTGAAATGATCTCATAAGAGGCCTTAAAGATTATCTAGTTCCAGTGAGAAGTTTTATTTGTTACATGAATTTTTGATTTTGTAAATACCTTATCTTGATACACATCTCTCATAAAATACGTATATTTGTTATTTTTTTTTTTATAGTTCAAGAAGTTGCTTTTCTGTCTGTTCTTTGATAATATGATTTCCTTCAATGTTATAGTAATTTTCCTGGTCTGATCAAAAACTAGAAAAACATAAAGTATGTATTTGAATACTGAAAATGGGTATGGGTGTCAGTTCAGAAAGAAATTCAGCTTTTTTCAGATGGCTCATCTTTCAAAATAATCTATCAGTTACTATTTAGAATCATTTGCTTTTTCTATAGGATTCCTTCTCCAGGCATTCAGGTTATGGACTAAAGACTAGAGGAAACTACTCATTTCTTTAAGTAATTTCCTGCTGTCTTGCCAGTTGTGAAGCTGCTTTACTATGAATTCTATTAATGATCAATGTTCCTAATGAGAGTAGAAATAAGTCTTTGAGTGACAGGTACTCTTTGAATTTCAGGTTGTAGAAGTCACACTTACTTCTTTGTTCATATGAGTTCTCAGTGGAGTACAATAGAACTAGCTAAGGAACGTATTCCAGCTCCATTTGTTTTGCTATCTTAGGGTTGTTTGGTGATGGTCTGTGGGGTTAGGGAGGGAGGGAGGGGCTGTTTGTTTTCAAGCAGTTACTCTGTAATTTTTCCTGATGGGAGATGCTTGTGGATTAGTAGCTTAATTGTTGTTCAGCTTTAAGTGATCTTTGCAGGAATTATTAGGCATATAAGAACTCTGAAGATGAGTAACAGCTGATGAACTGCATGCTTGCATAAGTGTTGCTGTTTTGCATGTGTTTGGCACCTTTCTGTTTGAATTGCTGGATCCTTGTAGCTATCTGAGCTTGGTCTAATACCCACTGGATTCTAGATACTAGTGAAGTGTAAAGAGGTTACTGTCTAGCTAGACAGCCTTCTTAGCATGAGTTGGCAGGTGGAGATTAGGGCTGCTCTTTTGCTGAGTACGTGTTTTTGCAGTTCAAGCGCTATCAATTTAATGAGTCAATTGGAAATAATATCTCAGGAATTCTGAGAGCAAGAACATCATAATGGCATCAGAGAAGATTTAATGCAGTATTCACTCTCCTTTGTGGTCTCTAGCATCTAGTGCTAATCAGACAGAAGGTACCTTTTGGCCCAGATGGAGGCAAGCTGGTCAATCCCATCTTCAGAAGTCACATTGCTGAGGAGAATGAGCACATGACTTGAGACCAAATGATAACTGCACATTGTTTTATCCTTACTTAGCTTGTCCTTTTCAAATTCCCAAATGAATAACACAGTGTATCTTCTCTGTGCTGTTAACCAGTTGTATAGCTTTTAAAACCCCATGTGCTAATTTTGAAATATAGATTCAATCTGCCTTTGTTGAGGACCCACAAATCCACAAGGATGTAAATACATCTCTTAAGATAAGTGTCTGCAACTGTTCTTAAAACTTTCTAGGGACTCTAGTCTGGCCAGGACCTTAGTATAATTCCCGACTGAAAGCAAGGAGGGAAAAGAGTTCAAGTATTTTAAAGTAGTGGAGGAACTGGAGAGTTGAAAGCTAACGATTGCCCTTTAAGGGGGAAATTCATTATAAAGTTCAGCTTTTAAAAGTTAAAAAGTTCAGAAATCAGCTTCAGGAGTTACAGAGGCAAAGCACCATGTGTACAGAAAGTTTATAATGGCATGTATGGCCTGAATTGCAGGCCAGACCATTTCATCCTCTGAAACCAGTTCTGGGACCTTGAAAAGATCCAGCATATTGCATCAAAGGAATAATGTGAAATATTTATTAGTAATTGTGAGTCCTGTCCAGGATGTCCTTTGCTCTGTAATGCTGTCCTTTATTCTTTCGTATTTAACCAGAATTTTTGCATTTTATTCCAAAGAAAAATGATATATTGTGAGTAGCTCAAGGAAAAAACTTGGGAAACTTCTTCCATCACTTTTTGCTTGGGAGATTACTAGTTGTAGTAGTGTTGAGCTCTTCTGTGTAGTAACTGCCAGTAGCATTAAGGATTGTGCTAGCTGTTATATTTTGCATTGAGGCAAAATGGACTCATACAAATTCAGTTCTAGTTTATAAGCAGCTTTCTCAGTCCCTGTCACCTAATTAGTTTTTCCCAGGATTTCTATATGTGCTGGAAACACAATTAGTCATTCTTTGGGGTGACCTGTGTGTTTGCTGGCTCTCACAGCTCCTAACCGGCTGACCTGCCATAGTGTTTAAGCTCTTAGTAGGTATCTTGGTCTTAGAATGTGTCCTTAATGTTTTGCATGAACGTAGTAAAGTTGTAAGTATGTAATTTATCACTAGGTTTTAAGTTTATTGAATGACAGATTCCCACATCCATGCTTTCATATCATATCATAGTAAAAAAGAAGTGACTTAGGATGGATACTCTGTATTTATTAAAGGTCCAGAGTTGCACAGTGTTTAGTAAATTTAGAGCCAAAACTGTCCTGCTGTGGTATAAATTATACAGATATATAAATGTTATAAATTACAGTTTCCTTAAGTGAGGTTACTTGGTGCTTGATTTCTAATACTTGAGTCCTTCATAGCAGCAGGAAGGAGCAACCCACCTTTGCTGTTGAAAGCCCTTCAAATAACATTTGCAATTAAATTGCACTTCCTCTTTTTATGCATGCCAGTCCTTAACAAAACCATAACTTTCTTAGCTCTTTAGAGATTGAGAGGAGAAAAATAAGAAAAATGTATATGAAAGAAGTGAAAGCATGTGAGATCTCATTTTCTCAATTCTTCTGTTTCTTTTAGGCATTCTGATAACAACCATCGCCTCAAAAGGGGAGTTACAGAATTGGCCTGAACTCTTGCCAAAGCTCTGCAGCCTGTTGGATTCTGAAGATTACAATACCTGTGAGGTAAGGAGATTTATAGAAAACAGAAGAGAATCCATCTGAATGTCATGATTTTTTTCACTCTTTGGGGACACTATGTATATGTATTGTGTGTATGTCTGTATGTATTTATACATGCCCATGTCTTCTCCTTGCAGAACAGCGGCTCAGATTTGATACTTTTTCTTCTAAATGTGGTCCATGTTCTTACTGTTCATTCAAACAAATTGATTTCCTTTGCATAAAAGTGGAATAAGGTTGCAGATGGATGATCATCATATCTCAGCTCAGAAGTCTCCTGAAATTACTGCTCTGTGATGCCTAATCTTTTAGGCTCCATTAGCATCATTAGCCCATTAGCAGTGTTGAATTTTGTCTTACATAAAAGTACTGTTCATTCTTTTTGTAACTTAACCTGGAAAAGTGATCAATTGCTATATCAAGGTGAAATGAACTGTTTTGTTTAGTCTGCATGAAGGGAAATAAGTAAATAACAGTTTTAAACTAACAAAAAATATAAGGCTGTGTCTGATGTAAAATAATTAAGATTGTGATCACAGCATTTGAATTACTTAATAATGTCTCCATGAAAGTGTGAAACATGTAGTATAAAGTGACCTTCAGAGACAACTAATGATCAAAATGCCACATTGTTTTGTAGGGTTTTGTACTTTTTTCTTTCTGGAAAATAACCCCACATTTGAAAATTAAACTCAAGTTGACCATATCTCTCTTTTGTCCCGTAGTGAATCATGAATGGAAATACAATTATATATGCAATTAATTTGGATACTTCTGCTCATCCTACTTACTTCTCAAATAAAAATTAGCTTTTAAGTGTTCTTTGAAGTATATTTGGATACATAAGCATCAAATCAAAATAAAATTATCACTTAGTCATTGCCGACTCTGCCAGCTTGAGAGCTGACAGATGCTCAGATGCCGATTTAAATAAAATGCCTTTAAGAATATTTCAATTTAATCATTAATAGGTTATCTGCATTTACCCTATTAATTAGCTACATTTACTGTGTTGTGCTGAAATCGCCCATTCTATATGAAGTCTTCTTAAATTTTGTTTTCTTCAGAATGCAAAAGATACTTATTTGTTTATTTATTTTTAAACAGGGCGCTTTTGGCGCTCTTCAGAAGATATGTGAAGATTCTGCTGAAATTTTAGATAGTGATGTATTGGACCGGCCACTCAATATCATGATACCTAAGTTCTTGCAGTTCTTCAAGCACAGCAGCCCAAAAATACGGTAGGTTTATGAGTTGTACTTACAGTTACCTGTTAAAATTCTTTTACATTAGCAGCAAGGGTGCTGTTTTGTAGATGTCTTTAAAACCTGCTTAGCTATTTTAAATGATCCTGCAGAAACCGACAGAGATTCCATGCATCATTAATTTTCATTTTATCTTTGAATAAACTAAACTTAAACTATGAAGCTTATCTTCATAGTTAATACAAGAATCTCACCTCTTCATACAATCAATAAATGATTCTGAAAATCAAATAGCTTCTTTTAAGTTTTTGCATATTATTACAAAAAATTCAGTACTGTGGTTAGAACTTATTATTCTCATTAGAAATAACAATTTTACATGCCTTTTGTAATGGCTTCAGCAATGGGAGAGTGAAAATTCTTTTGCTGACAAAAGTTTCTGATTCTGACAGAAGAAAAAATTCTGCATTTAACTGAACTTCCAACTGAATCAAATTAAATGGATTCATCAGCCTTCACTGTAAAACCATATTAATCTCTCCAAAGTAACAGTATAAAAGAAAAATTCCAGAATTAAATTGTTACTGCTAGTATTCATTACAAAGAACAAAAAGCTTTTACCCTGAATTGAGCCAAGGGAGTGCCCCTGCCACAAGGAAGGCTAATGGTATCCTGGGCTTGAGTATTGCCAGCCGGTTTAAGGGAGGTGATCCTTACCTTATTCTTCCTGGTGAGAACACACCTGAAGTACTGTGTCCAGTTCTGGACTGTTCAGTGCAAGAAACACATGAATATACTGGAAAGACTCCAGCAAAGAGCTGTATAAGTAAGGGTCAAAAGAGTTGGGACACACCAACATATGTAAATACTTAAAGAGAGTGAGGAAAAAAAAAAGCACAGGCTCTTTCCATTGGTGCTCAGTGGCAGAACTAGAGGCAGTGGCCACAAACAGAAACTCAGAAGTTTCTTCTGGATATCAGAGAACAGCTTTATTACTGGGAGGATGACCAGTCACTGGCAAAGGTTACCCAGAGAGGTGGTGGAGTCTCCATGCTTGGAGATACTCAGTAGCCAGCTGGACATGGTCATGGGCGACTAGCTGTAGGTGGCCCTGCTTGAGCACAGGCGTTGAACAGATGACTTTCAGAGGTGCTTTCCAACCTCAACCATTCTATGAGTCTTTGTAATTCTGTGAAATGTGTTTTATCTTCTCTTTGAAATTATATTTGACAGCTTTAAGGTGGCAATTCTTTATTGCCAAGAGTAGTAGATAGTGAAGACCAGGACTAACGATAGGACTCTAATACAGTTTAGGAAGTCATCTATAAAAGATGCTCACTAAAGACATTATGAAACAAAATGTGAACATGGTTTTGTGGAAAGATAAACTTAATAATTATTTGGAGCTGGGAGAGAGGCAGAAAAACAAGCTTTTTTCCTTACCACACTGTACAGTCTTTCACTTTTTTCCTGTGTTGCTATGTTCATGGCTTTGACACTTAAACCAGTTTCAAGTTTAAAGTCTACCTGCCAGCCCACAGCCTAGTTTCAGTACATAGTGCTGAGGTACGAAAAGGACTAGTAATGTCAGTGCAATACTTTAAATCAACTAAAATACAATTTTTGAACAATGTTTTATGACACAGTCTTCCAAGAAATGTCTAAACAGAACAGAAATTTGAAGTTACAGTAGTAAAAATACTGTAATGAATCTACAAAGGGTTCTACAGGTAGTTTTGCCTTATGCCTCTGACTTGAGAATTTCACTTTTGTGTCTGAGAATGAAAAAGACCTGTAAGTAATGGCTTTGCATGAAATGAAATAGAATAACAGTGCTTCATTTCTAAAAATGTTTCTTCCGCAAATGTTTTAGTATGTATCCAACTGCATGTGTGGTTTTTTTCTAAGCTACATCTATATTGTAAACACATTCTGGTCTCAGTAAATTGTAAACATATTGTAAAGATAGCTGCATACTTAACAACAAAGAAGGTCAAGCTAAGATACCACCATATTGACTTGTATGGAATTATTATTATCTGAGAAGATCACAGTCTTAAAATGCTCAAAAAGAACATATATATGGTTCAGAAAAAATATGCCAGCTGTAGTCATCCTAGCCTATTTACTGAATACTTTATTTTTAAATATTTATAAGGTATATCAAAGTATAAGGCAGTACTTAAAATGTAGTTTAGTAATTTTTCTTGGTAATGCTACAGATGCACAGATTTGTTCTCTCTTGCCTTTGAAGATATTTGGTTTATGCTTTTGATGCCTGAGTACACATTAAAAAATGTTCTAACTCATGAAACATATATATTTTAACTGTTTCTGTTGTAGGTCTCATGCAGTGGCATGTGTCAATCAATTTATCATCAGCAGAACTCAAGCTCTTATGTTACACATAGATTCTTTTATTGAGGTGAGTATAAATTCTTGGTTGGAGGTTTAAGTCAAACTACCTATCTGATTTATCAAGCGGTTTGAACTACGTTTTACAACCACCTCAACCCCTAAACTCTCCATTTCTTATTGCCCAATCTTAGCTTAAGCCTCCATGGATTGAAGTTCACTCTGTATGCTTGTGCTCAGAGCTAACCACAATGTAAGCAAAAGAAGTAGGTGTATTTCAAAAGATGTTTCCATTTCCTAAGTAAGGAAAGCTTTTGTTGTGTAAAGGTGCAAAAGTAATGGCAGCAGTCTGTCCCATACCTGTCCTGAGAAGTGCATGTCACTGGGCCTGTCTGCCTGTCTGAATAGTGTTACTGAACCTGAGAAGGTTCTGGGTTCTCTAGAGTATTTTATTTGCTTCTCTTATGTACTGACACAATCTATATTAGGACCAAATATAATCCAGAAGTACTTTTCTTGTGCCGATGTTTATACACAGTGTCATATTTATGTATAAAAATATACACTGAGAGACTGAAGAGTTTATTTGCTAACCCATATGTCTTTAAAAAATAAAATAGTATTCTAAAGTGTGCGTTGGACAACTATAGAGAGATATACATCTATCTTCTTTAGTCAGTAATGTAAATTCTAATAAAGTTGAACACGATGAATTGAAGTTTTTCAACTGTTACTACTTTCTAACAGAATCTTTTTGCACTGGCTGGTGATGAGGAGCCTGAAGTACGCAAAAATGTTTGCCGTGCTCTTGTAATGTTGCTGGAAGTTCGAATGGATCGCCTCCTTCCTCATATGATTAGTATAGTTGAGGTGAGTCTCATTTCCTAGATGTTCTGCAGATTCCCCTGTTTGACATTGCAGAAATAATGAATAAAAAACATTCATCAGAATGTTGTTGCTCTTGCACTTGTTAGCTCTTTATTTCCCTTTAAGACTGAGATTGCAAAACATTATTCTTATATAATTGCAAATTGACATTGTGTTTGACAGGCAGTGCATATGGCAGTTGTTTATTCTTCGTTAAATCAATTATCCCAAAATGCCCAGGATCACAGCCAGGCATTGCATGACCCTAAGTGCAAAGATTGTGTTAAAAGTCTAGCACTAGAATTGAAACTGCTAAAGTTTACACATTGGAGCTGTCACTTTTTCAGGTGTGTTGACCATAACAAGGATAAAGCATGTTATTTTACATTGCTGAGGTGCTCTTTGAGCTGCTAATGAAAAAGTTTGAACATAAATGTTCTATTTTATACAAGTAATTTATTTTTATATTGTGTAGTACATGCTTCAAAGGACCCAGGATCAAGATGAAAATGTGGCTCTGGAGGCATGTGAATTTTGGCTGACTTTGGCTGAACAGCCAATTTGTAAAGAGGTATTATGTCGGCATCTTACTAAGTAAGTATCAAGTATTACAGCTCATATTTATTTTCAGACAGTCCTCTTAAAATTTCAGTTGACTTGTTCATGGATACTCTTAGAGACAGTGTATATGGCTTGCAGTAGAAGAATTCCATAGCTAGTTCTTGTGCCTAGTAAAATTGAAAAGACTTCTGTGGGTTTCAGACCCCATGAACTCCAGAAACAATTTAACTGTGCCACTGTCATGCTTACCTCGAATTTAACAAGCTGTTACACTTCACATGAATGCAAAGATATGGTAAAATGCACTTAAGTGAACAAATCTAGGTGACATTACCCACAATATCTGGTGTATGAATATGTTTTCTTGACTACTGCTATGTAGGCATCTCTATGCAGTGCTTCAATGTGCATTGTCATGCAAAGGGTTCTTCATTTTAAAAAGAGCATAAAATAAAATGACACACCTTGGATTTAGAAATCAGTTTTGTATAAATTACTCCTACAAGTTGAAGAAAGCCTGTACAATTTGTTGCTTCATACTTCTGCAGCGTGATGGTTTGAGTTTCAAAACCTACTTCTTCAAAGTTTCAGAAAGTTTTCCTCTGCCTCAAGAGATAGATCTTTGATTGAATGGGAGTAAATATCCATGTGTGTAGTAGTATCTTTTTTTTGCAACAGTGCTTGCAATTTCTCCAGACTAATTTGAAATCTTTTACAACAGGAAATTAGTTATTCAGTGTTGCCATCAAATGAATACTTTCTTTTCATTTATGAAGACTTTTAAATATGGACAGAGTTCTCTCAAAATTTTGAGTGGAAGAACAGAATGACAGGAGACACGTCCTTTTCAGCAGAAAATAGCATTATAGGTGTGAAGTAATTAAAATAGAAAGCAAAATTTTGATTTTCCTAACCAATTAACAAGTAGAAATTTGAGATTAAAACATGTACTGTTGCAGAGAAAGACTAGGAGTTAAAACCAGGAGAATAAGTGTTACAAGAAATTATTTTAAATTTCAAAATGGTCTGATTTAATTCCTACTTTTGTAGTTCAAAAGGCAAAAGAAGTCTCTACACACACCACATGGTTAATAGCTACTAGTATTAAATCTCTTTTGGCCTACATGAGCCTTGACACTGCAACAGCATTATACTCATTTTTTTAAAAAGCTTTTAAATTTCTAGAAAAATAAATTATTAAGAGTCACATCATGTTTTTCCCATGATCTTTCAATGTCATGTGTGTTTAAGGCAACTTATTTGTTGGTGAGTCCTGTTTGACTATGAAGCTATATAAGCTTGTCAGTATTTGATAATCTTAAAATTTTGTATGTTAAATTAAAAGTGGGACAGGATCTTCTTAAAACTTTTTCATCTGGTTTCTAATATCTGTTCCATTTTATGCCTGTGAACTTCTTTATAAAATGTATACTTCACAAAGTATGCTGCAGAAATGCCAATGATTATATTTATACTTACTATTCCTTCATTTAAGCTTTAGAACATAATGTGGCACTGCAGTGTGTGAATATTAGAGCAAGCTTGATACCTTCAAAAACAATACTCACGTGCAAAACATAGCAAGATTGAGTCTGTCACTGTTGCTGTGTCATCCTTGGTTATTAGTTTCATTTGGCTTATATATGCTTCCTTGTTTTTTCTTTTGTTGTGGTGAACGTGTCTTAATGGGAAATATTTGACTTTTTTCCTTAGTACTTTTTTAGCTGTACATCTGTACAGTTGGAGCCCCATAGCCATAACCTGTTTAATAATTAAGTAAATCTTAATATGGATTAGTCAAGATTTCTGCAATGTTGAAAGCTTGTCTTACTGAAGTAATCATGGGTTGATAGGAGAGATTAATGTAGTTAGGCCTCTGTCTTTAACAATAGTGAGGTAGAGTCTTCATCAAGAAGTAAATAAAGTGACAAGCACTATTGGCAAGAGTCAACACATATTATGGGAGTTTGAGTTCTTACTGAAAACCTGTAGGTGCAATTTCTGAAGGGTGCTTCTGAATAAATTCATCAGTTGTGCCATTGGGCTACTTCTATTTAAAAGTTTGTCATTTGAAGTAACACTTTTTCTCATTACAAAGTATTGATGAATCTTATGACATAGAACTTGGCTTAGGTAATAGCCCTTTTTATCAGGCTAAGGTATTTCTCTTATGAGTTGGGAGGTGAGAGTTACAACCAAAATTATGACCCGTGTAAATTCAAACCGTTTTGCTTTTATATGTGTTACTTTAATATGTGTAACTATTTCTTTGTAGGCTGATACCTGTGCTAGTAAATGGTATGAAATATTCAGAGATTGATATTATTCTGTTGAAGGTGAGCATATGTTTCTTTTACTCTGTTGGAATACTTGCTTAGGTTCTGACCTATAAATCAGAAATGATTCAGGTCAGAGTGGGCAGACCTAGCCTACCATCTCTTCAGTGGAGAATTAACTTTCTGCGGCAAAGTAGGCTGTTCCAAATACTAAATGCAACTGATGCCATGTTTGTTGGAAAATAATCTGTGGCTCTCCTGCTTTGTCCCAGTCCCCTCTCACACAACTTAGGCAGAGCTGGGATGCTATTACCATGAACTACTTCAAGAATTCAGCATTAAAAAAATGTTCAGAACTAATTCTAATGCCTTCCAGGTTGAATACATAGCTTTTTCCATCACTACCTATGTCTGTGTATCAAAATTTCTGAATCGCTTCTTTCTATTTCATTCCCATTGAGTAACTTATTAACAAGAAGGTTACTTTGGGGGTGAACATACCTCTCTTTCTTGTATCTTTCTATTGTTTTTCTGGCAAATGCAGCAGTAGAACACAGAAACAGTCCCATCTTTTTAGTTGAGCAGCTCAGGTGGGATGCGAATCTTTTATAAACTTACAAAATCTTGAACTAAAACTACATTGTTAACTTCCTTAAGCGATACAGTTGAACTAGTTTATCTAATAAAACAATTTGGTGACAGGGGGATGTTGAAGAAGATGAAGCTATTCCAGATAGTGAGCAGGATATAAGGCCTCGTTTCCATCGTTCGAAGACGGTGGCTCAGCAACATGAAGAAGATGGTATTGAAGATGATGACGATGATGATGATGAACTTGATGATGATGATACTATTTCTGACTGGAATTTAAGTAGGTCAAAGTAATGTGTGAAATGCTTTGAACAAGAGCTACTTACATAATACAAGAACCACAGTAAAAAGACAAGTTTGTATATAAGGAATACCAAGGCTCTTTTTTTGACTACAAAAAAAAACCTGCTGACATAATTGGTGGGTTTGTTGGAGGGGGGAGCCTTTGAGATGACATTTCGACTTTATAACTATATTGGCAAAAGCTATCTGTAAGCTTTTATTTTGAATATGGCAGATCAAGTTACAAATATTTATTTGATACAATTCAATGGAGCTTTCAGGCCTAATATTTTAATTCTATGAAATAATATAAATCCTGTATCACTTGGCTAAATTCAGTTTAAAAAGAGAAAAAAAAAAAACTTTGCACATTGATAACTGGAGCAAGCCTAATTAATGCTGTCTTTAAATTCAGTCTTCCCTCTAAAATTGGGTTGTGTTTGATTTGGTTTGCGTTTTTTATTTCTATGTGAACATTCTATTGCCTATAGCCCTTACAGGTATTTCTTTTCTCAGTGAGGAATTTGCTTCTCAATACAGTACTTTAGTTGTGAAGGTAGGAGATGGCTCTGAGGAAACCAGAGTTCAGATGTCCTGTTGTGGGGGTCATAGGACCTTTAGGTTAATAGGCTATGTTATAAGGAAAGAAAACACCACAAACTTCTTTTTTAAGTTCAGTGACAGAAAATAGCTAGTGAAATTCTGACAAATCTGATTTGAATTTGCTTTGCAAACAAACTCATTGTGAAATAATGCTATGAGATGTGGGCATAGCTACAGAGGGTCTTTCTTCCCAAGAACACAAGTTTTCACAACAGGTGAATTTAACTTCGGGCTTATGGTTGAACAATTTTGAGACATATCTGAAGAATTATTGCTGTTGAAAATATGCATGCAAATATGCTTGTTTCTGTAAAGCTGCATCTTGGAAAAAAAGTGTAGTAATATTCTTTTTGTCACTGCTGTGTGTAGAGATTGCAGAATTAAATATGCATTTTCTGAGAAAGAGCTTAAATGACATACGGTGCCCTGTGATGCACAGTTTTGATTAAAACAGTGAGAAAGCTGAAGTTGTTCAGGAATGGTGGCCTAAAAGAGAAAGAGTAGAACACTTCAGAAGTCTGTAATAACATATGTTATCTGGATTTGAGAAAATTTGAATTATCTGAAAATCAGAATTGCATGCCCTATTTCGTGTCTAGTGTTCCATATTTGACTTCCAGTTTGAACAGAGGTGAAGCACCAGCATAGCTTGACAATTACCACTATTGCTGACTAATGAGACCAGTGCAATTCTTTATGGCAGATTAAGAAAGAATTTATATTAAAATAGCTTTCTAAGAACTGTGGCTTTGCCCAGGAGCACAGTGGATCCCTCTGTAGTGTAATGGAGTGGAAGTATGTTCCTTCCTAGTGCACTGAGAATCCATTGGCAGCTCAGAGTTAAAGAGGGGATTATATTGCCTAACTACAACTGTTTGTATAATAAGCAGAGATTAACATTGTTAATTCCCTTCAGGAAAATGTTCTGCTGCTGCTCTAGATGTCCTAGCTAATGTATTTCGTGATGAACTTCTACCACACATCTTGCCACTGTTAAAGGAATTGCTCTTCCACCCCGAGTGGGTAGTTAAAGAATCCGGTATCCTTGTTCTTGGTGCAATTGCTGAAGGTAAGGCAACAGTTCATATCAGGTTGCTGATTTTTAAATTGATTCTAAAGTAGCTTGGGTGAATGTACTAATGCAAACAAGTGTATGTCCTTAGCTGGTTTGGTCATGGTGATTAATCTCTTCCATCTACTGATAGGTGACTGCAGTTATTTTATTTTTGATTTTCAAATTTATGTGTATTTGGGAGGCTAAATAGATTACATAATTTATTTTATTTCTCATTTTCTAAACATTACAGTATAGAGGTGTTGATATCTCTCAAAATACTAGCTTGATTTCATAGAAGGTAAGTATTTAATAAATTTTATCTTTAGATTTTAAGTGTTTCCAGAAGTGGAGAAGACCATTCCTGTGACTTCAGTACACTAAGATGCCTTTTGTAGATGGTCCTCCAATTAAAACAGGCTAACTTCCATTCTTATTTACTTACTCACAGTCTTGCTTGGCTTTTGCCTGAAGCTCCAGCATCTCTGATCTCTGTCCCTTTTGCAAGCTGAAGAAGTAGATTTGGGTTCATGTCTGGATTATCTTTTTTTTCCTCGCTGTCTATTGAACATATCTTTTTTTACAGTTAATAGAAAAGTCTTAGTTGGTTTTGATTTGAAGTCCAGCAAGGTGGAAGTTAGTACTTCTGGCAAATCTCAGTGTCTAATTGCCCTTGCTGACTTGAAGGGTGCAGCTTTTATTCCTGGTCAATATTGGTATGATTTTAGGAGAAATGAAGAAATTTGAACTTCTTAAGGGATCCTTTCTCATGTGATGATTTGTTGTCAAGACAGTTTCTCTGCTTGGTATTTTCTTGCTTTTTCCTACTTAAGTAGACTGAAGTAGGAACTTTAAGCTTTAGAAATTTTATTTGGATGTACTTGCTGTACTATATTCAATAAAGCATTTCTAGAGACTGGGGAAGCACTGAAGTAGAAATGTAATTGAAAATAATGTAACTTCAATTGATGATGTAATTGTTATCTAATAATTTTAATATTTTCATTATTATGCAGTGTTATAATAATTATAATTATTATTTATGTAAGAGGGGTTTTTTTAGAACCCTAAAAATATAAAATATTTTATTATAAAGTCATGTAAATTAGACAGACTTGCTTTGTTAAAATATTTGTATTTTTAATTGCATGTTGTGTTCCTATGTGATAGAGAATGAAAATATGTCTCTCATAGGGAACAGAAAACAGTGGAGTTTTTCATTAATTCTGGTACTGCAATAGCTGTATTTTTCTTTCCAGGCTGCATGCAGGGTATGATTCCATATCTTCCAGAGCTAATCCCTCACCTTATTCAGTGCCTCTCTGACAAAAAGGCTCTTGTGCGCTCCATTACATGCTGGACTCTTAGTCGCTATGCACACTGGGTAGTTAGTCAACCCCCAGACACATACTTGAAGCCATTAATGACTGAGTTGCTAAAGCGTATCTTGGATAGCAACAAGAGAGTACAAGAAGCTGCCTGCAGGTAAGCCAAAGCTTAAGCAAACATCACTATCCATTACACTGCTTTTTTTCCCATGGGAAGCTATTCTCATACCCTTATCAGTCAATGCATGACTCCCTTTCTAGCTCTTAATGTATGCTTCCTCTTAAATTAGAGTAGATGCGACTTTCTCCCAGATTGTAATAACATGAAAAAAGTGAATGTCTATTTCTCTTATGCAGTTTGTTTGCAGAGTATCTAAGACACCAGCTTAAAAAATATCTTGTATTAAATTAGCTGTTTGCAACACTTACTTTCAATATATGTTGTTTCATTGACCAGAAATTTGGTCTTTTTTAAAAATGTCTGTGAACAGGGTCAGAACTGAATACAGTGGAAAGCTGTCCTATCATTAGATAACTTAAAGTGTTTGTACTTAGCATTACCAAAACATTTTGCTTATGATTATTTCAAGGGATATTATCTTTCTCTTGAAATGAGGTGTTGGGGGGTAAAATGCCCTTCTCCCCCATGTCTACTTCTTAAAAAAAATTGATTGCTTAATTAATGGATGCAACATTAATGGAATGGGAATGTGTGCACCCCCTTATGCATCAAAAAAAAACTACATGTCAGTTTTTGTCAGACTGGAGTGTACACAGCAAGCTTTCAATGTTTCTTCAAGAAGCAGTTACATATGCCTCTGAACACCTGAAACATAATAATAGTAGTAGCAGTAATAAAAATCATAATAACAGCTACCTCCAAATGTCAGTAGTGCCTAAGGAGAGTGATGAGTTCAGAGTTCTTGGACTAAGCTTTGCTCAAAAGGAAAATATATCCTTGACTGAGGACAGATACAATGACTTTGTGAATGTACTTAGTAAGATTTAGGAATTAAACACTGTTTCCATTTTGTCTCCAAACATCTGCAAAAATTTGGCTAGCAAGTTTGGGTAGCTTTAATGTCTTCTGTATTTATTCTATTTAAAAACACCCAAATGGACAACCCAAAAAACCAAACAACCAAGGAACAAAAAAAATCCCCAAAGGAAAATCTTCCACTTCTCCTCAAACTCTCCTTGTCCAAAACATGGCTGAAAATCTGCATTTAGTTGAACACAGCTGTGTTGTGGTGTAGTTAAATAACCTCGCCTGGTGCTTATGACAGATGTGCAATGGGCCGTGGAAACCAAGAAATCTAGAATGGAAATACTAAAAATTACAGTACACTTGATTTTTTTTTTTAATTATTATAAGTCCATTGTCAGACATGGAGTGTGTTTTGAGATACTTTCTTTAGAGCAGAAATTCACTAAAATTACTGTTACAACTAAAAATAAACTGGGAAACTTCACTGTAAGGAAAATGTAGAGTTGTCACAAGTCAAAACGTATTTACTAGCTTTTTTAATTGTAAGGGGATACAGTGAACCTTCTTGGACAACAACAAAGAGCTTCATCCCAGCACTGAGTAGTTGCATACATTGTTTATGTCTATCAAATTGAAGATTGAACACAGGATACTGTATTTTTTTGTTCCTAAATTCAGTATGGTAGCAGACGTCTAACATTCACTTCTGTACTTTCGAGAAACTGCTTCTTTAGTTGGTGACACACAAAATGATATTTTACTGAAATACATTTATTTTCCTGCTCAAGTTGTGTGCCTTTCTGAAAGAATACTTCAGAATAAAAAAATAAAAAATAAATAATTCAATAAATAAAGTAAGAAAACTAGCTATTTAGAGTTCACAGTTCTCTTTTGTTAAAAAAACTGCATTTCTGTATTTGGTAGCACACAGTGGAGTGTTCATCTTATGCAGTGGTGCATGCATTTTAGTGCAGAGACTAGCTAATAATAATCTTGTTGAGAGAGCTAGACCAGTGTATCTTCAATAGCTAAATAATTCTTTCCTTTCCTTAATGTTTCTCTGAAGCAGTGTGTCTGCTGTGGGGGGATTTTTTTTTATTTTGTTTCATTTTGGATGGTTTTCCTTAATGCTGCTGCTGAAACACAGATAGACAAGCTGAAAAGTTTCCATGATGTCATGATGTGTACTTTGACCAAGAGCAGCTAAAACTGTTCATCGTCGTTTAGTTTTCCATGTCTTTCTATGTATTTTCTATGTCATGAACAACTGACAGTACAAGGTGATGTTTGCATTGTACTGGCGCAGCAGCATCAAAATGTCTAGGTGCAACTACTGTGTACATTAAAGATAGTGGTCCATTTTTAACTTAAATAATCAGCTTTTGTTGTGGTTCCTTCTATTTTAGTTAGTATATTGTAACTTTTTGGCTAATGCTTTTCTTTTAAGTGGGGGACTCCCTAAGGAATTTTATGGCAATACTTTAAAATTTTGTTCTTGACAATGTAAGAGCTGGTTCCTTATGGGTGATTTTGTTAAAAAAGATCAAAGTTATTTAAGTACTACCTTTTTTTGGAAGTATATTTTACATGAATTTGAGGACTTAAATACAGCTTTATGTTTAAACAGATAGAGGTTAAGTAGGGCATTTGGGGGTTGTCTTGCTTCATTATTTCCAAGGTACTAACCTGTTTTATTGTCCTTCAGTGCCTTTGCTACTCTAGAAGAGGAGGCTTGTACAGAGCTTGTTCCTTATCTTGCATATATACTTGACACTTTGGTCTTCGCATTTAGTAAATACCAGCATAAAAACCTGCTCATTCTTTATGATGCTATAGGAACTCTAGCAGATTCTGTAGGACATCATCTAAATAAACCAGTGAGTATACCTTATGTTCTGTAGAAGGACTTAGGATATTTTAAAAACTTGTTCAGTGTTTTTTGTAGTGTGCTTTAGATGTTATAAACTAGAAATGCTGATATTTCCGTGTACCTTTTATTAGTACTACATGCTTACAGATAAAATACATAGACTTCACGTAATTCTCCCACTACACAAATATTTGCCATTTTGAGTAAACAGGCAAAAGTGTGTGATTTGTTGTGAAATGTGCTGTTCATCATGGTTTTCTACATGCTTCAAGTTTTTTTTAGCTTAGAGGAGATAACACTGTAGATACCCCATTTGGACAAAGCACAGATAACACACAGGCAAATGTGGTGGGGTTTTTTTTAGTGTACATGTATTAATTAGTAGAAGATGTACATGTCATGTATTTGCATCTTATGATGGTTATTGAGACTTGTTTTATTTCTCTATAGTGCTTCAAATTACATATATGCCCTAGAAAAAAACTATTTTTTGTTGTTTCCATTTTACTTGCCATCTGGACCCCACACCAGCAAAGGACCTGTTTTTCAGTCTCTCTCTGAGCCTGGCAATCTCGATATTTTACAGTACCAGGAGGAAGCTAAATGGCAGCTCCTGATGAGGGTGGGACTTTCTTTAGTCAGTTAGAATTTTGTACCTTTAGACATAGCAAAATCAGTCGCCTCTTTGATACCTTCTGCAAGCAACAGCACTTTAGAGATGCCTTGCTTAGTGTCCTTGTGACTGTGGCTGTGCAGTGACAAGGAATCCAGCTTTACACCCTCCAGAAGTGCCTCCTTCTCCAGGGATAGGAAATTACTTTCTTTGTGGATTGTTAGTTTGAGGAAGAAGTTTCAGAACTTGTGGTCATGGATATAGGGTTATAGCATCAGGGCAGTAGAAGATGGTTGAGAATAGCAGATGGCACATGTAGAGCCACAATGTAAATATAAAAATGTTTTCTGCACGCCTTGTGGCAATCAGATAGATAACCTGGGCAGGTATGCTAAAACCAAACCTGGAGGAAAAGATTCACTTTGTAAAGGTACTTATGTGCTTTAGGAAAAAATATCAAATGCAAATTTTAAAATCTAGTATTAAAATATTTCTATGAATTGCAACAGTGATTGAATTACAGTATGCCTGTTTGTTCCTTTATTTGAAAAAGTAGAATATATCTCAGTTCTTTTTTAACTTTGAAATAGAATAGTATGCAGTAAAGTGTTTTAGCAGCATTTTCATCCTAAACAGGAATATATTCAGATGCTAATGCCTCCATTAATCCAGAAGTGGAACATGCTGAAGGATGAAGATAAAGATCTCTTCCCTTTATTAGAGGTAAATGTTAAAATGTGAATATTTTTTATAAAGTTTTCTAGAAACTATTTTTTTAAATAAAGTGTTCCTCCTAGGAAATATGACTGTAAAAGCAGACATTTTTAGCTATTTTCTATTAGGGAAAAAATATTCTGACCATGGTAAGAAAATTTTATGACTGAATAAATATCCTTAGGTTTAGCAGAAATAATGTAGGGGTTTTTTCTGCCATTTTGGGGTGTTTTCTTTGATAGGATTCTTTTACAAAAAAAGGATTCTATCCTCCTTTTGTTCTTGTCTTCTCTCTCCTTGCTCTCCCTTCATCCCTTCATTAAAACTATTGTCAGACAAGCTGAAGGTATGAACCAGGCCATGTAGTTTAATGCTCTCTACTGGGTGAGTGTGAAGCACCTCTAGAGGAAAACACCTCTAGAAAAATTAGTTTTGTAACTCTTAGGTTATATTAGGGCTTGTTTATGGTCAAGATACTGCATCTTAGTGTAAGTGCTGTCTGAACTCTTGTAACTGGTTTTGTATGCATTTTCATCGCTAACTCTTAAGAAGATGCTGCTGCTGAGAAATTTTCTCAACAGGTGTATGCAGGAGCAAGTAACAACTTGCTGATAGTTGCCTTGGCTCAGCTAAATCAATACCACCTTTCTAGGTCATCTTTGCTTAATCAGTTACATGTTGGTGTACTTAAAATACTAAGTTCCAAATTCCCTCTCCCAAGTAAAAGACTCTTCAAGCATGTGAAGAAAAGTAGTGACTGCTTTCTCTCTCTCCATTTTTTTAATTCCAGTGCCTGTCGTCAGTTGCTACTGCCTTGCAATCTGGCTTTCTTCCATACTGTGAACCTGTGTACCAGCGCTGTGTAAATCTGGTGCAGAAGACACTTGCACAAGCCATGGTATTTTGCTATAACTATTCCAATGTTACTTTGCTAAACCAAAGTGTTAACTATGTAAAATTAGAGATGTGCTGGGGAATTGAATATCTGCATGAAGGTGCAGTTCTGCAGCTTTTTTATCGTACTCCTGAGAAAATCTAGGATAATTTTGAAAATGTGTACTTATTTGTTGCAGTTGCATAATGCTCAGCCAGACCAGTATGAGGCTCCAGATAAAGATTTCATGATTGTGGCTCTTGATTTACTCAGTGGTTTAGCTGAAGGACTTGGAGGCAACATTGAACAGCTAGTGGCTCGCAGCAATATCCTGACATTAATGTATCAATGCATGCAGGTGAGATGATAAGCTATCTGATCTACACATTTCCTTTATTCAGAGAATCAGAAACTCTTCTAGAATTGTAACTTTTTTCTTCCTCTTTTTAGGACAAAATGCCTGAGGTACGGCAGAGTTCTTTTGCATTGTTAGGTGACCTGACAAAGGCATGTTTTCAGCATGTTAAACCTTGCATCGGTATGTTTCTTTTAGATGTTTATTAACTTGTTTTTCAAATGACTAAGAGGTTGTATTAGCCATTGTTATGCTCCCTGTTCTGTGGGTTGCCTTTTTATGGTGTGATACATGGTAATTTTCTGCAAAAGTCTGTAGTCTTTTGCCCCTTTAATTGTATGTTAAGAAAATATGTTCCTATTTTTGTGGACAGTGCAAAAGTTCATTTTTCTTCTTTATTTTTATACTCTTTTTGTTCTACTTGAATTTATTTTTAAGTTAAAATATGTCTAATATAAATCCAAAAATGGGGTAGAGAATAAGGTTTTACTTTGTTTTTCTGCTTTTTTTTTTAGTTCTGTGGAAAGTAGCATCAGTGATACACTTCCACAATGTTTGGTCTTGCCAAATGAGTGTTTGGATAGGCTTGGAATTTAAAATTATTTGACAGATGTTATGGTGACCTTTTTGACTCACTTTTCTTAAAATTTAATCAAGGATGTAATTGCCTTCTAGTCTTCATTGTTTTTTCAGGGGTAGCTGAATACATGGTTATCCTAGTGATTTGGGGGATGTTCAGTCATGATAAAACTAGTGCTTGTAGCTGTGGTTTTTTTCTTCTCTTCCTCTCTCTCCTCTCACCTGAGAAAGGGAAGGAGAGAAGATTTCTACATAAAAGTTACATAAAGATAAACTCTTTAAGGAAGATTCTAAAAGCATAATTTGAAAATATTTGAGTTTCAATCTGCTTAGGTTCTAAATAATCTGAATGTAACACTTTCCAAGTATTTAAATAAGCTTACATTATCTTTTTCTTAAATATCCCTTCCTCCCCTGCCCCCCACAATCCTAAAGTAATGGGACAAGATGGTTGTATTGTATGATGAGTTTTCAAACTGTTGTTCTTTCTAGCTGATTTCATGCCAATTTTGGGAACCAACCTAAACCCTGAGTTCATTTCTGTGTGTAACAATGCCACCTGGGCAATCGGAGAAATCTCTATCCAGATGGGTAAGATTTAATTTTTTTTTAAATTTCCGCACATTTGGAATTATTTGTTTGGGTGTTTTGGGTGAATTTTTTTTAAGTGATACCTTTACATTACTATTTAAATTAAATTTGTGATCCTTGTCCTTGTTAGTAAGTTACATGTACATGTTCTGTTTACATTATGTATATTAATGGTCATTTTCTTCTGATTTTTTTAATTGTTTTTTTCAGGTATAGAAATGCAGCCTTATATTCCAATGGTCTTGCACCAGCTTGTAGAAATAATTAACAGACCCAACACACCAAAGACGTTGTTAGAGAACACAGGTACCCAAAAAATAACCTGTACATGGTGAAGGGAATTAAAAGATTTTTTTTAAAAATTATTTTTTGAAATTGCATAGGGGAACCACACCAGAACTGATTTTGTTATGTACTTGGCTTTTGTAAGCAAAAGCAACTCTGTTTTGCACAAGCTCTTACAAGTCTCAGTCTTGCAGCAAATCATATATCTAGATTCTAATTGCTTTCTCCTTTTATAACATTTATTATATCTATTTCTCATCTATTTAATCATTCTTCCAGTTTTATTTATGTATGAAATATGACAAATGTATGCAGTAACACTTAAAACTTAATTTCTCACTGATTTTGTTGTATGCATGTCCTTACACGTGTACTGTATATATATGTCTAGTGTTGGAAAAAATGTAATTGGCCTATATAAAACAATGAACTCTTTGAATTTACAAAAAAGTGCATTTTTATTGCAGGATAAACTTACAATATCATACACAAAAATCTAGATCTGTGATGGCAGTTTTACCACAGCATAACTGAAATAATGTTTAATTTCTGTTACCTGGTCACTTAGTAGCAAATTCCTGAAAAGAATTCAAATAATGGCATGCATATTTTATGTTCTGACTTTGCATTCCAAATTGGGAGTAATTCCCAAATGCCTTACTGAATTGGAGTTTCTGAGGCTTGTTTCTTCTGCATTCATAGAGGGCTTGTTCTGGTATGAAAAGCACCTTCCATACTTGATCAAAAAAATTATAGATAATGCAATGGGTTTATTGTTTACTATTTTACTAATTGAGGATGTTTTTTCCTTCTGTTTGAAAAACATCTTGTAAGAAAATGACAGTTTAGTTGCTATATCTGACATGATTGAATATGATGCAAGTACAATGGTTCAGTTATATTTTTGAGCAGAGTAAGAGATAATTTGGAGAGAGATTTTTCAAAGCATTTTTTTCTTTCTGTATTCTCTAAACATAAAAGCTGCACTTTCTCTGCCCCTCTATCTCATTTAGTATGGAAGGTGAACTTGAAGGAAAATTTACCTAGTTTTATGGCATATCATAGGGACTATTTTTGAAAAGAAAATTTTGAATCAAATACCTAGATGTGAAATACACATGGAATAGTGTAACAGTATAATACTGTACTAGTATAACCATATAAGATTTTCTTAACCCTGCCCTGATTCCCCTCCTCTGCACTGATGGATGTGTAATACCTGTAACTGAGAGGCATCCAATAGTTTTAAATGTATGTATGCTTCCATCATTAAGAGAATTTTTGGAAGCATCTGAACATTAATTTTTTTTTTCAATTATCCTAATAGTTATTTTAAATGTGGATGGATAACTGCAAATAAATGTTGAGTGTGGTGTACTTATTATAAGTTTGTTGTGGGATATTTTGTTGTGTGCCACTACTATGTGCAAGAATAGTACTGGTTTTGCTGTAGCTTACTGTGTAATTAATTTTTAAAACAATTGTGAAAACACCCTTCAACAGAGATTTTTGTTCCTTGTTCAGGCTGTAGCTGTAAGAATTTACAGATAAAACTTAAAATTGTATTTTCATTTGAACTTCAGTGGAGTTTTGTAAAATGCTAAAAAATTCTAGACACTGTGAAAATTGAGTAATACTAAAAAATTGAGTACATTAACAGTGAGCTGCATCACATGAAATTAACATGTTTTAGGCTGCTAGTATATCCTACACCAAACTTTTATTTGAGAAAGCATCATCTGCTTTATTGCATGTTTCATGAAACTGTTCACAAATGCCTGTTAGTTAGAGTGTTGCATAGTATGTCCCTTGAACATAGGTTTCCTTTTTCCGCTTCATACAAATCTGCTGGATTTTAGTATTATTCATGTATTTTGCTTCAAGTAATTCTGATACATTATTCCCCACCCTCTCCTTTTTCTAAAGATTAATCTTTCGTGAGTTGAGCAAACACCATTAAAACACATTTGCATAATGATACTTTCTTTGGTCTGTCCCTTGGAACAAAGAACCAAACTACCTGATCATGTGGTGAAGCAATTTTGCTTTTTGTGTGTCCTCATGCTTTGGTATCAGACGTCAGATTCTTGAACATCTTATGAAGAAAACTTTTGTGAGCAGGAGAAGTACTAGGATTAAAGAATTAATGTTCTGCAGTCAGTCGCTTTGAGTTAGCAACCATTTTTAATTAAATTCTTTGTGAGATTATGAAGAAGACATAAACATTTGAGAAGTGTTCCATCCACTTAGGATTTTCAGACAGACCACAATATATTCTATATAAAAGTATTTGGAAATGTATTTTTACTAAAAGATTAGGTCTATAGAAACCTTGAATTCTAAATATTGGATAAAATAAAATGTTTAGAATACTTGATACTAATACTGAAAATTATTAATTTCCTTTGTAAAAAAATATCCATTATAGTACATTTTAATAAAAACTTCAAATGTGCAGAGGTAAATTTACCGTAAATGATTACTCTAAAGAGGGACTGAATGACTGCTTACATCAGAGAGCCTTTGAATTTAAAATTGTGTTTTTGGTGTTCTCTCATACTTCTTTAATTTTTTCTTTTACCTTGGAGAGTATACCATATATGTTGCTGCCTCTTATTTAGGGGGTGGTAATAAACAGCACTGGTGAAATCTTATGTTTATTATCATACACAGATTCTGTTGGTTTCTGTTTCTGAGTTATTTGTTGTTTTTTCTTTATTTTTTCTCCTCCCCCCTCATTTGCTCATGTCTTGGTTGGCGTTTGGTGGTGTATAACCGTGATTGCGTTACCTTAGCAATAACAATTGGTCGTCTTGGTTACGTTTGTCCTCAAGAGGTGGCCCCCATGCTACAGCAGTTTATAAGACCCTGGTGTGTATTATTCAATCTTTTTTTTTTTAATTCATTTTTCTTCACTCTCTTTCTCTCTTTCTTTCTTTCTTCTCTCTATCTCACTTTTAGATATATTTTCAGTTGGTTACAAAATCTCAATCCTTAATCATTGCCAACCATGTGACTAATCTTGTCCTATCAGGTTTGTGAGTTTTTAGTAGCACCGTCATGTATTCTTTATGTTGTGGCTAACGACTAATTTATGCATGGGATAAGATTGTCACATGCTTGCTGTGTTAAAGCTTGACTATGAAAGAGCATTTTAAAATCCACCAGAATGACGATACAATGCATGCAAATATTGTAAAATTTAAACTGTGCATTACCTAAAATTCAGTCTGAGGCTTGAAATGCTGTAAGGAATATATGTTTATAGATTTGTTACGTATAAAATAGCTTGCTTGCTGCTGTAAAAGTTCAATAACTGTTCTGTAAGTGGTATCTGACATAATTCATACTGTGACAGTATTTTATGTTCCGCTTCTAATAATGATAGTTTCTCTAAGTATTTCAGATACATGTTTCTTTTGTATTTAATGGAATAGAGGTCACACTTTCTGACTACAGTATAACAAAAAGCCAGATTCTGGAGGTGATGCCTAATGGTATTATGCTAGTAAAAACTGTGCAACAAGTGTTTTTCTAAGTGTTAAAAATTGTGTTTCAGATCATCTTATCAGTGTGACTTATTCCATCAGATACTGTCATCTAGTTTTGACTTGGTTGAAGAAAAGTAAGAGTGATCTAAGTTTTGCTTTCCAATTTGTTAGGTGCACGTCTCTGCGAAACATAAGAGACAATGAGGAAAAGGATTCAGCATTCCGTGGGATATGTACCATGATTACGGTCAACCCCAGTGGAGTAGTCCAAGTAAGATGCATTAATAGATGCTAACTTTTCTTTACTTATGTGAAATTTAGTGAAAGCTATATATGGAGTATTAAAAAGTTTGCTTTGAAGAGATTCCCTGCAGTACGTGATGTAGCTTTATTTTGAAGTCAAGAAGCCCAAAATGTTTCTATTGTGAATGATGTGTGTCATAATCCTTCAGTAATTGTCATCTAAAAAGAAAAGGGGAGAAGTACTGTTAAAATGAATTTTTGTCTTTTACTTGCAATGAATATGTAAATAATGAACTTCAATTAAAATAATTGTATTTTGATACTTCTGTCAGGTTGTGGTCAGGATCTGTATGCAAATATAAGGTAAAAGTTGACATTCTTAGACCCATTTTCCACATGTAACCTAGGTTTTTAGAACAAGAAAGAGAACAAAACTAGTAACCACCCCTTTGTTCTTAACACTTGGGTAGGGAATATTCTGTTTCAACTTTGGATCAATTTTTCCAGGAGTCAATGTAACGATGAACATGCATCTCTTTAAAAGAAATGGTAAAATTGAAGAATAGAATATGACTTGATCTTTAGTCTCCACATCTCTAAAGTAAAACTGTATCAATGTAATACTTTTTAAGAGGAAAACAAAATTGATCTTTCCCTTTTCTCTGCCTGGAATTCTTCTTCCTGAAACATAAGAATTGAACATTTGCCTTGTTCTGAAATGTGCGGTTCATTTCATTTAGACCTTATTCTGTACTTTACAATTCAGACTTCTATTGTCTGTTCATTCATGTAGCTTACAGAGAGGGGCTAAATAAGGACCCATTTCATTAACTCATCTTTTCTCTCTAATCATCCTCAGTTCCTATTTCTTGCATTAGCAACATTATTTTTAAACACTGGTATTCTGTTGGTGTAGGAGGAGGTAATGCATGACAGCAGATGAATGGGGTATAGGGATTTTGAAGTGGCTTTAGTTTTGAACCTCTATGATAAATGTTCTCTGTGTCCCAGAAAAAAATTACTTTAAGGAATAAAACAGATTTTTTTCCCTAACTGGAAATGTGTGAGAGATGCATTTGTTGCATGTGAGTAAAGGAAGTAGATATTGCATTTGTAGGCGTACTGAAAGAATTAAAGTTATACTAGTGTGGTGCAGAGGGGAGAGTTATGGTTGTTTTCACTGTGGTTTAATTTGAGATACTCAGCAATTTCTGTAGCTGAACATTTAGGCATGCAGTAATTTATTGTTGTCTGAATTAAGTGGAAAATAAATACATAAAAGCAAAAGCAGTTGTAAATTAGGATCAAAGACCATCCACTTCACAGAATGAACATCAAGCATTGTTTTCAGATGTATAAATTGAGGTTTCTAACCTATATGATTGTTTAATCTTGTAGGACTTTATTTTTTTTTGTGATGCTGTTGCATCATGGATTAGCCCAAAAGATGATCTTCGAGACATGTTCTGTAAGGTAAGGTTGCTAAGATAATAGTATATCCTAGTGGTGGCTGTTTTACATCCTCTGGTTTCTTTCTTTCTGTTTCACTTTCAAGTAAAAGTGCTTTCTAGCAGTTACTGTGTTTGTGGTCATGGAGACAAAGCAACATGAAATTCCTGACTTCTTTTTTTAACCTGTATCTTCTTATATCGATTTGGATTATTCCAAATTTTTTTAAATAGTTGCAAAGTTCACTTGTGTTTTTTGAAGGGATAATGATCCTCAAACAGCTTTCCAGCTTACTATGTTTTTCCTGCATTTGGAAGAACAGGCAAGTTTATGCTACATGTAAGACTTTTTTTTGAGGAAATGAGATTTTTATGGTTCAAGGCTGTTTTTTGCCACAAAGATGGCTACTTTATTTTGGAGACATACATAAGTTTCAAATTAAAAATATCCTAGTCGTATCTTGTTTCTCATAACTCCTGCTGAAAATAAGAGATTGCTTAATCCTCCTTAGAATCCCTCTTGGTTGAGTAAGTTTCAAGAAACTAACATGCAGTTATACCCAAGAATAGGTATGTGAATTTGCTTATCCCTAGGCAAAGCATCAGTAGAATTTAAAAATTTAAACTAAAGGACTGTTTGCCTTGTATTGAGTTAGTAAAAAACAAACTCAATACAAAAACCAAAAAAGTAAAAAACAAAAAAGCCTTACCCAGAATGTGCTACACTGTATTTTGGCACTAGTGTCTTAAATTAAAAAAAAAAAGAAAGAGAGTAGAATTTAAAAATTTAAACTAAAGGACTGTTTGCCTTGTATTGAGTTAGTAAAAAACAAACTCAATACAAAAACCAAAAAAGTAAAAAAAAAAAAAAAGCCTTACCCAGAATGTGCTACACTGTATTTTGGCACTAGTGTCTTAAATTAAAAAAAAAAAAGAAAGAGAGAGACAGTGGTTTACCTCACAAGCTCTAAAGTGAAATTCCCATTTTCAGGAAGTTCTATGTCAAAAGTAAGGTTCATGATATTCTTAAAGAAAAAACAGAGCATATTCTTAAGTACTTATTAGGCTCATGGATTGGTATTGGCACTTCTTCAATTAATGACATGTGTGAGCATCAAATCAGAAGCTAGAACTTCTCTATCCCATCTTTAAGATCAAAGGCAGAAATCTTGCTGTCCTAGTTAGTCTCTCAGATAACTGTCTTCCTTCCAAGGAACATTAGATCTAGACAAGGTGCAGCTATGAGTAGTCTAACATCAGCAGAATGAAACAGCAATTACAACTTAAAAGAGGGTCCTGGATAGAGTCTGTGATGATTGCCCAAAGCAGTCTCACTGCATGTTTTTGCACCAATCCTTCAGCAGGTTAAACTCCTCTTTTTCTGATTCTTTTCAAGTGATCCATTTGGGAAACAATGCATTCAAATCTAAACAGAGTGGTTCTTGGTCACTTGGCAAAAGGAGATCCTTGCTTTTTTAAGCAAGCAATTTTAAAGTAGTTTTGTGGGATTTGCCTTACAGAAAAGGAGACAAAGTTTTCTTCAGTGATAACCCACAGGGTTTTTAGACAACTTCTTTATGAGTATGTGATTGCTGTAGTCCAAGTAGATGTTTTCAAACAGTAATTATGACTTCAGGAACAAGGGAAATAAACTGGATTTGTCCAAGTTTTCAAATTTTCTTTAAAACTTATTTATTCTTTAGTACTAGAACTGCAAGAGAAGATACTTTCAAGAGCATGGATAGATGAGCTGCCAGTGTTAAAATCTGACTCATAACCTTTTGTCTATCACTGAGCATTCTTAGATTTTTCAGCTGGTTAATGTGAAACCATTTGGGTTTAGGAAAGCCTGCTTGTGGGAGGGAGAAAAGCAGTAAGTTAACTGGTTGCATGTCATTACCACTACATCTGTTTAAAAACAGATCTGCTTGACAGTCTTGTGTTGAACTTGTTACCATGAGCCTGAATTTTGACATTGCCTTTTATTTGAGGATGTATTCATGACAGACTGTTCCACAATTTTTGACACTGAATGTAAAAAGGGAAAACAAAACTTTAGATTTTCTTGGTATAATTTTCTATGAGGAACAGTAATTCTTTCTGCTTTTGTCCTTTTTAATGTTTTGGTTTTACTTGCTGTTTTGAGAGATAACATACTAAGATTTTTTTTTTAATAGCATAATTTCATTTTCAGGTGGTTTATTATATCAAACAGTCCAAACAGAAACCTGTAGATTATTTGTTTTCCTCTTTCACTGGATTTTGAATGCCATTGACTGTGGATCCCTGTTATTTCAAAACAAAGAAGGTTTTAAGAGCTTCATTTTTAGTGAAGTTTTCTTAGGGGTTCCATGCAGAAAACAGAGTTCTCAAACATTTTATATTTGTGCTAGAAATTGACAGGTATTCATTCTATCAAAAACTGGCTGCCATTTAACTCAACTTCCCACAACATACTTCACATCTGTTAAAAAATAAATGTGAACACAGTAGTCTTTAAATATATGTCAATTGATATGGATGGATGGATGGATGGATGGATGGATGGATGGATGGATGGATGGATGGATGGATGGATGGATGGATGGATGGATGGATGGATGGATGGATGGATGAAAAACAAATTGAAAAAATTATAATTAAACATTCTGAAATGGCTTAACCCTAGGTTTTAAGTTACCTATTAAAAATATATATAAATACGTATACATACACTACTTTCTTTGGGTAACTGTATTCTTTATGTCACCTTTAAAGAAGCACATTAGAAAGACCTTGCTCTACTTCTTTGCTTCTTTGTAGCATTTCAATATGATATTGGAGAATTCGAATTGCCACATGTACAACTCAGCAGTTTGTGGCTTACAGCATATGAGGCTACTAAATAATTTAGCCTCTATTTTTTCCTTATTTTGACTTCTCCTTTCTCATTTGTAGATTCTTCATGGATTTAAAAATCAAGTTGGGGATGAGAATTGGAGGCGTTTCTCTGACCAGTTTCCTCTTCCCTTAAAAGAGCGCCTTGCAGCTTACTATGGAGTTTAACCTCATGCACTGTAGCTGCAGTCCCATAATTAGAGGTAAGCACATGAGTCTTGCTTGCCAGAGAGAACTGGGACTTCCTCCCTGTTTGCATCATATGAAACATCATTACTTCATCAGTCTAGAATTGCTGAGCTACTACTTCGTATATGAAGGAAAGAAAGAAGGGATGATAATATACCTAAATGATGGGGATTGTAGCAAAAGCATTTGTCTCATTTTTTCTATTGTTACAGAGAGAGAAAGAAAGAAAGAAAGAAAGAAAAACTGAGTCTATGATACACACATTAGTTTATCAAGAAAGTTGAAAGTATAGGTATGACAAACTGCTGGTTCAAGTTTAATAAGCAAAGTGATGAATATGATCCTCAAGTCATCGTACTAAAGACACAGGCTATCTTATATGTTGTGAATTAATAGATGGCAGATGTGGTCTAAGAGAGAATACTCTCCTAGAATAAGAAAGCAAGTTTGTTAACACACTAGCTATGGGAAGTCTGATGGCCTCCTACCTACATACTAAATGATCTTTCCACTGAATAAAGAATGCTATGCTAATAACTACTGTACCTGTAAAGCTTGATGCTTGGGGGAGTCTGATATGTGTTTATTATTGCCATGTTCCATTTTGTGTGTCAGCTCAGAAGTGTTAGACACTTGTGTGTGGAGAATGATTCAGCTTTGACAAAGAACAGTGAAAATGCATTCCAGAGTACCTCTATTACTATACCACCTTGCTTTGTATGCTACCTGTGTATGCTGTATAAAGCAAATTTCCCATGTGTGATACTGTGAAGAGATTATTATATTACCCCAAAAAAGAGAGAATTAAGTTTATTCTTTTAGTCTCTATACAAATTTGATACTTTTAGTAGAATTTTTGTATTAAAATTATGAGAGTGAGTCATGCAGTTCTGTTTAGTGTTGGAATGGACAACTGTTTAAAATTCAGCCTAAGATTTTTTTCAAAATCAGTGTCGTAAAATTGCGTGTTTGATCGGAACATTGGATTAAAAATTAAACAGCTACATACTTATCAATGAGAGTGTTTTAGTTCTGACATGAGGATGTTTTCCTGATGAAAAGAAAACAAAAGTGATAAAATCTGCCATTGTTCTCAGTTTCAACTGCAGAGAAGGTATGGCTATCTTGTTTAATCCACTCAGAAGAGAAGCTGCTAGGTCAGGTGCAGATATGTTTAATATTCTTTTTCAATGTCATAACTACCTCATAATTTTGTGCTAAAAATTGAAAAACTGGTTAGAATATGTAGGGTGCTTTTGTCTTAAATCTAAATTTAACATAATAGTGGAATTGTCAATGTAGTTTGAAAGCATATATATTGTTGTTTCATGAATAGTATTTTATCTGATACAGATGGGCTGGTTTCTTAGCAGACTTAAAAGGGATCATTAGGCATAAATTCATTTTTAAGTTAGAGGTTGGCACTTAGTGCTTGAAAAAGACTCTTGTTTATGTATCTATCTGCCAGAGGTTCCAGGTAAGATTTAATTATACCATTATCTTTTCCCTTTACAGGTCCTTCAGTCTGGGAGACTATGAGGGAGCCTCTGCACCCAGGGAAAATGTTACCCTTTACTGGGGGGAAGGGTAAACCAGTAGGGAATACAGTACAATCCCAACCCTACTGGGAGGGGCGGGAGGGAGGTGTTGCCGTCACTGTATTAAGTCGATGTTGGGAAATGTTTTAACATCTGGAGCCTTTGTGGGTGGAAATCTGTCTCCTATTACACCTCTGCACTGGATGTGAAGAAGAAAAAAAAAAAGAATCTAGTCACAAAACAGCACATTCTGGAATATTGTGGGGATTTGTACCAAAATAAGAAACCATATAATTGAACCATAGGGATACGTAAAGAGGAAAAATATTTTGCGCACAATAAAGGAAACCTAAGAATGGGGGTCACAAACAGTAAAAGGCTTTCTTTTTTGTTTTCTGTTTTTTTAAGTAAGGGTTTTCTACATTATTTCATCCTGCTTGGGGATTCCTAGATATTTGCATGTTAATGAAGAACTACACAAACGAAGTTAGTCAGTTAAAATGCAGCTTGTGTCTGTATTAGGAACAGGCACTTGCAGTGTACAGTATAGAAACCCCATCATAAAATAATAAAGGTTAACTTGGACAAAATGAAGCAACCTGCTAGCTGCCAAATAAGTCACTCCTTTCATTTTTGGGGTAAGGAGAGGTACACTGCAAAGGAAAGATTGACATCTTAATTTTTACGTTAAGAGAAACAACCAAGGTAGTGGATATGATTTTATTATTGTACTTTGTTAGTTTTGATTTCTAGAGTAAGGCATTATTCCTAACTTGCAGTTTAAGGTTCAGGCATGCGTTCTGGCTCATAGTGATCAGAAGTAATTTTAATTAGTGGGAAAGTAGCATGCTTGCATCACATAGAGTGAAATTGGTATACATTTACCTATGTTGCGCCAGTTTTGTGTTGCAGTTTACCAATTCAATATAGCCCTGCATTTAAAATTCCTTTTTAAGATTCAGTGGAATTTATTTTTATTAAGAATATAGATATAAATTACTGTAGTTAACAATTAGGCCTTGAAATACCTTTTTAGGATCTGTTAAGATTAAGATTGATATTGTATTGTGTGTAACCTGCACAATGTGGAAAGCTGATATAGCTGTGCAAAATATTTGCCTCTGTGCTGTCAGTGTGATGTGCTTTCTGCATGGTTATATACTAGTGATTTATCAGAATCTCTAAAATGAGTTACATGGTAAGACCCGTTAAAGGCTGCATAAGTGTTAGTTGGCACGTAAAGACAATTGTAGAAGTTGATGACAAGATTGCTATATTTGTGTTTATTCCCACTCAACGTATTATCTTCTACGCTTTCTTTTTGTTCAAAGCATGATCTTAAGAGATGTTTAAGTTAATGGATGTACTGCAGGGTATCTACACTGTATCGGCGCATGTTGGTGGCCCTTTGTGATGTAGTTAAATGCACAAGGGTGCAAGTTTAAAGCTACAGAGTGAAAGTTGGTTTGGATCCTCTTCATTTCATTTGTTTAGCTTTTCTGTTGTGTTTTTTTTTTCTCTACTTACATGTATTCCTGTGAATAAATCCTTGTTAAGTTAACGCTTTACTTTTCCTTCCATGTGTATTTTCTTATGTACTGTGAATGTGAAATCCTAACTGGTACACTTGATCTTGTGTCCATCTGAAAGTGGCAAGTCTTTATTAATTTAGATTGCCTAAAGAGTATCCCATGATGATAAAGGAAAATGGAGAGATTTTTAGCTCTGCTGGTCAGAGGTGAAGCCACACCTTTCCATTTTTCAAGTGCTGCATTATTAATCTGCAAAACAAATTAAGCCATAACAGCCTTTTTGTAGATTTAGTTTCTCACCTTTGCATTGCAGAATGGATACTGGATAACAGTTTTCGGTTTAGTTGGTGTTTTCTGGTTTTTTGTGGGGGTTTTTTGGGGTTTTTTGTTTGTTTTTGGGGGGGGGGGATGTTTTTCTTTTTTGTTTTTGTTTTTTTTTATTTTTTATTTTTTGTGGGGTTTTTCTCTTTGGTTGGTTAGTTGGTTTATTGGGGTTTTTTTGTGTATTTTGGGGGATCTTGGAGGGGCTTGTGGTTTTTTTATTCTTTGTTTTGGTTTGGGATTTTGGGGTGGTTTTTTTGTTATTTTTTGTTTGGTTTAATTTTGGTTTTGTTTGGTTTGAGGTTTTTTTTGGTTGGGGCTTTTTTAAGAACTTGCTCTTCTTTGCATGGTTCTGTTCTTTGACTGTTGAATGATTTAGCTATTGCACTGAAGTTTGAGCTGTGTGAGTGTGAACTTTAAAATGCTGTTTAAGGAGTTTAGACTTTTTTCTTTTTCAGTGCATGATCACATGCATGTTTTATGTCCTGTTCCCATCCACCGCCCCGCCCCCCGGTTTTTTTTTGGCTTTGCAAATTTTAGTGGATTATGCCTGAAGCATAGTTTGGACATGTATTGTATGAAATATATTTGATAATGCCAGTACATAGTATTCATTCAATTTGATCAAAATTGCATGTGGTAACTTGCTTTCAAGTTACATTACTTTGATAGCAAACCAAAAATACCTTCTCAACTAATAATTCTGATAAAAATTAGTAAAATTCAATTTAAAAAAATTAATTTGAAAGGGAACATCCCTGCCCAACATTTAGCAAGGTGCTATATTATTTTAGACCCAAACTTGCTTTAATTTTAAGTGTGTTTGAACATTAAGGAAGAGTTTCAGAGAAATGACATTAAAAAGTTTGTAGAATAGAAAACCTACCCAAATCATACAGTAGCATAACAACTAAAATCTGGGTTTAACTAAACTTCTTAAATTTCAGAAAGCCCCTTTAACCAAATAAAACCACTCCACCTCACCTTGGATTAGCTTAGGATGCCACTTTTGTACATATTTGTTTTAACACATACTTGTACAGATATGAACTGATCTGTTATGACAACAAGGAAAATAATTTAAAAGGGCAGGAATAACTAGTACAGGAATACACAAAATAGTGTTTTGTATCAATAAGTTCTCTCATGGTATATTTTAAAACAAGTAAACCATATTCCTAATGCATAATATAGTGCAGAGATTTGCAGAATCCTTTTAGGGTGTAATGTGAGGTAAGAGAAGTTCTGAAACAGCATTAATATTTAAAATTGAATTATTGCATCATGGGATATATAAAAAGCATCTTAATTCTTGTGGTGTAGTCTTGACAGTTCTTGAATGTTGACTGGATGTTCTGGTAGAATTGTGAGTTTGTCTTTGTTACATTCCAGTGTTTCTGCCTCTTGGCATGCTAAAAGCACGGCTTACTTCATTTGCTCCTTACACACTGAAAAAGTGCTGTTAGTGTGCTAAACTACAGAAATAGCCGCTGCTATGTAATGGTGTAGATTTTTCTACTTGAATAATTTTGTTGTAGGAACCTCAGGAGGTCAGTGTTTACTGTTTTTATATATGCCTTTTTCCTGTTTTGAGTTTCCCTTTTTGAAGGATTCTGAGAGTGAAAAAAAGCTGCTGATCAACCTAAGTTGGTAACAGAAAGTGTATTTAAAATCCTTATAAATGCATCTTTTTGGCAGTTCAAAATTGCTGTTAAATTAGTCTTAAGTGAAGTTCAATATTAAATTTTTTTCGTAACACAGTCAGGAAACCGCTCATTTTATTTTGGAAAACAGACTAGTTCATTATTTTAACCAGCGCAAGCAAAAAGTAATCAGTTTTGTATTTTTTTTCCAAAGTTTGATTATTTTCTTAATCAGTGAGTATGTATATATTTAAATTGTAAGAAACTAATTCTTATGCTTTAGTTCATTGGTTCTTGAAGCTTGTACTCAGAAGATCACTTTTAGAAGAATAGGTTAAAATTTGTAATCATTATAATTTTTAAAATATGAAGTAGCATAAATTTTGTGACTAATAATATTGATACACACTGTGATTTTTTTTTAGGACTTTCATGTTAGCATCAGTCTTAATTACTTAAACTGCATATATTGTATAATAGTAAAATGTATATTTTAAATCTTAAAGTGGCTTTCCTCAAGCAAAACTCAATGCTACTTAGAAATATTCAAATACTAGCTTTATCTCAGGTGAATATTCTTGTACCCTTTTTGTTCAGAACACATGCATATAAAAATGTGTTGTAGTTTTATCAGTTTATGTATTTCATTTAGGCAGCTCCTCTTGTCTTAAACTTACTCTAAATTAATCTTCTACTGTGGGACAATAATGACTTTTGCTTCACCTATATTATTCATATTGAATGTATTAACAGATAAGGTGTAAAAACGTTCTTCCCTTAAGGAGAATGCATCCATATTCAAACAGCTGAATTATTACTTTAAAAAATGCTTTAAATGCAACATTAAATTGGAAAATTTTTTTTCAGATATTTTCAAAGAAAGAAGTTGTAACTTAACACTAACTGCTTCCATACTAGCTCTTTCATGAGGATGACAGAAAGCTTTTATATAGGGTCTAAAGTGTGACTTTTTATCTTAGATGAAGGTTAAACTCTGCGGTGAAATGGCAAAACATCCTGCAGTTAATCTCAGATAGATGCTGATGTAGTTTGCACACATATTTGTGTATAATATTACATAACCTCACCGTAAATAAATAAAGCTTGTTCAGTAGCAATGTATTTCACTCACCTATGCGTTCTCCAGGATTATTTGTATCCATCAGTCTTCTATGTATTCTCCAGTAGAAACTACATTTTATTTGCCACTGATGCTTGCTCTTTGCACTTAACAGTTGGAGCAGGCCAGTTTTAAATGGGGAACTGAGGCAAGTACTCTTCTTACTTGCCTTGTATATTCTGCTAAAATAGTGATATTCACTCGCTTGAATGTACGTAAATGAGGGAAGTTTGAGATGACTCTATAGGATGAATCCCTGTGTGGTGTTACAGTATGTTTTAAGTAAGCCAAATCCATATCTCAAAGAATTCAGCACTTACAGTATAGTATCATTTTTCTATAAATTTGTTATGTTGTGCTACTTTCACTTTAGGTATCTACTTCCTCATTTTGAGTGAGCAACAAAATTAACAAGGTTTGAGTGTTTTTTGTGAGGACAGCAATGAGAATAAAACGTATAAGGAGGTTTATTTGGCTGTTGAAATCTGCAGTGTAGTATCTTTTTTTGTGTAAATAGATAGTTATGTTGTACATTGTCTGACTTAGTGATACTAGAGACTTCTAAAATTTTTAATTGGGTGAATTACACAAAACAGTTTTAAATGAAGGGAGACCAGATCTTTCTGCTGACAACTTAGGTTGTGTAAGTTTTGCTTGAAAGCTTTAAATCTTATGTTTCTGTATCTGCCACAATGTTGGAATGTTTCCTTCAAACATATCCTCCTGCAACCTCTCAAACTGTACTTACTAAATTGAGTGATATTTCTTGAAGTCTGCCTATGTGCTAACAGAACTTCATTTTAATAGAATATGGTTTTAATTTTTGATAAGCTGCTGAATTTTAAAAGAGTTTTTGGGGCCACCAAATATTTTGGATCATGCAGAGAATATATATTGTACTGTAGTAATTTTGTATTTACATTTGTATGATGTGACATAATAGATGTGAATGTTAATCACTGCTTGACTATGTTAATAAAGTTGTTGAAATATAGATGTTGCATTCCAATTTTTGATGAATGATTGAAATTTATTGTTCAATTTATGTTTTGCCTGACCCAGTAGTACACTCTTCTAATTCACATGTGTAGATTCTAGTATCTCTGAATTAAGGATTTTTGTTTTATCTGAAAGAGAATAGTCTTCGGATAACTTGATGTTAGCTTAGTTTAGATACTTCACGCTGCTTGAGGGTAGATCAATATATGAAAAAGGAGGTTTAGGTAGATTGAAATTATAACATGTTGGGTGATAACTATAACTGCTTTGCTATTGAGAAATGTTACATTAACTATGTGTCTTGAAACAATTGATACTTGCTAAGCCTGACGAAATGGGAAAGTGGAGAAAAATTTTGTACTTATTTCCTGGGCTATCAATAATGTGAATAATTAAACAATGAGTAAACCAGAAATAAATTAAAATTATTCGAGACCTTGAACCAAAATTTGCAGTGGTCTTAATCTAATTTTATCTAGCTTTCATGGGATCATGGTAATACAAGCTATTTAAAGAGTTGTCCTTACAGAACTTTAGGCAGTTCTATAGATTAGAAGTCTCTAAAATATGAAACAATGGTTTCTTTCAATCCACACATGTGGAGTTGAACATTTTATGTTCACTTTTAATATTTAACAGTTGGTCAATAGCATGTAGACAACTTAGACCATGACATGTGTCTTGTCAGTATAGGACATGAAAGAACACAAGCTTACACCACTGTTCTCAAGGTGAAGAAAAAAGGGAAGTTTATTTTCTAACTCTAACATTTATAGTTTTCCAAAAGTGACAGCGGATTGGAGGGTGACAGTGCCACTTCTCCAATGACACTGGTCAAACTAACAGTCTATCAACGTTCTCTTCCTCCATAAAGGAATGCAAAACAATGAGTTATTTACAAAAAGTGTGTGAGAAAGCTCACTACAAGAATATCAACATCAGAAGGCTTTGAAAATCTTGAAAAACTAGAATGAGTGTCTAGCACAGATTGCTTATCTGTTAATAATTTTATTGAACTTAGTCATTACACTATATAAGCAACTGACTAATATAGCAATAAAGTGCATACATATAAATACTATAATGAAATTTATTACTAATTAACTAATTACTTGCACGCTTGGCTGAAACTCTGTTTAAATGAAGGACTTCCATTTCCTGAAATAAGAGAAGGGCATGGAATAGCAGTGTAGAGACCAAGCTGCTTAGCAGAAATACCAGTTCCTGGTGGCTGAACACAAGTGGCTGCATAGGAGGGGATTGGAAAAGTTTAGCTTACTTTCAAACAGGGATTCCCACTCACCTTATGTTCAACATACTGCTGTCAATAGTTTGTTCAAGACTTCTGCTATCAGCTAAACACCTGATTTTAAGCTGTGGCCTCTAATTTTGAGTGTGAGGTTAATTACTACCTGTATTTAAAAACATTAAGAGGATGAAGTATGTTTTAAGTACAGGAAATTAATGTTACTAAGCTTGTGGAAAGGTGCAAAAGATTGAACATAATTTTATGTCATGGTATTTATTTTTAAAAAAAAGACATCTAAATTTGTATTCGAGTGCAGAGGCATTTCAATAGGCGTAGAGTGTGTAGAAAATAATTTATGTATGTTAAGTGCTCACAGACTAGTTGTGGGTAACTTTTTTTTTCCCAGAATGATTCACAGTGAAACAGACAGTGAAAGGACTGATCTTTCACAGGCATTTACCTTTGTTCCGTATAAAATGAGCAGTTTAGACTATTAAAACCGCTCAAAAGACATCCAAATGTTAATCTGAATAATGACAGACTTAAAATTAAGTAGTTTCTTATAATCCATCCAATTCAAGCAAAGCGGATCTAATTATACAGCACATGTACTAATAAATAGATGTATGTGTAAGTGAAGGCATAAAAGGAATTGTTTCTGTGTCACAGTTTTTCGGGGGTTTTTTTTGGTGACACGAACTCTTTGTCTACCAGACTTCAATTTGAATTGGGAAAATTAAAATGGAGGTATTTATAGATATATATTTATCTTTTTCTATAGATATAGGTGTCTTCAGCTAAAAAAGGAATTGTTTCTGAGTCACAGTTTTTCGGGGTTTTTTTTTGGTGACACGAACTCTTTGTCTGCCATATTTCAATTTGAATTGTGAAAATTAAAATAAAGGTATTTATAGATATATATATTTATCTTTTTCTATAGATATAGGTGTCTTCAGGTATAAATATTACTTTTCAAATATTCATTTATAATTTTGAAATATATGGAAATATGTATTTCCATACCTCAAATTATATTAAAAAATAGTAAAAATCTTGTTATACTATATATATATATATATATATACACACACATTTTATATATGGCAGTTTGACCTATTTTTACCTTTTCTTCTTGGCAAAGTGAATGGTTATCAATTTCCTGTATTAAATATACAGGGGAATTCAAAGTCTTCCTGTGTTTAAAGCATACAGGTTAATTTGGATGCATAACTACTGCAGTGTTACTGTAACTTATGCCAATATTTTTAAAATTTCCATTATTTCTCTCTGCACCCTCTTTGTTTAATAGAAATACTAGATAGAATTTTATTTCTTTGATAAATTACACAAAGGGAAGTGAGATTTATTTACCTGTCCTTTTACTCTGGAATTATTATTAAGTAATGTCTTTACAGGGTAGTGTATATTTTGTTTACAGTTTTCTCAAGCTATCTTTTAGCTTTACATTTATGTTGACTTACTGAGAAGTTTCTGTGACTTACAGGTATAAAAACTAAAGGGTTCTGTAGTTTGAAAACTCAAGACAGTGAAGGATACCATTTTAAAAAGTATTTTGCATATAAAGTAGACTACAAAAAATAGTGGAAAACTGTTTTACAACTAAATTTTAATGTATTTTTCTTCCTAGAAACACATCTTTCAGTGTCTTCTTTTAATAAAATCATATCTCAAATGGAGGTTTTGAGTCATTTTACATGGTAGGGTTTTTTCCTCCTTAATGTAATGATGGTCATTGTCTCGCATATATGTTTTTCATTCTGGAATATACATGCTCAAATAAACATTTTGGAATCATATGTGTAAATATATGCACCTTTTCCTTGTAGCTGTGGAAAATCACATTAACCACAGGACAAATTAAAAATTAAAGTGTTCATTTTTTTAAAATTCTTTAGATATCTTAGCATAAGGCAGTAAGACAGTTGCATCACTTTCTCTAGTAGTACTCTGCCACAGGAGTATGTAGGCAATTTTAATTTTGTTTATCTCCATCTTCCTTATCCTTGAACACAAAACCTGTTTTCATTATTGGGCCAAAACCAGATGGAAGCCAGCTGGAACCTTAGACCATAGCTCTCAATTGTGTTGCTAGCATTCACTCAGTCAGATAAATTTCTCATTCCATGAAAAAAGGCAGTGTTTAACACAGACAATTGCCTGATGTAATAACTCAGAATTTAGTTATTCTGATTAAGACCCATAGGCATCTTGACTACTTTTGTATCTTTAAAACAAGCACAAAAAACCCACAGAAAAAATAAGAACAAATATAAAACCAACAAAAAATAAACCTCCAATGTCATCTGTGTGAGCAGACAGGAAGCCTTCTAAATTGTTACTACACATCTTCAGAAGGAGTTAGGCTTGAAGAGTTTTATTGAAATGACAAGGACACTGAAGTTCACTTTTTTTTTCTGTTTGCTAAAGCTGGTGGCTGCCAGTAGGTAGGCATCAGTGTGTCATGGATGTTAAGAATCAAAGGTAAGAATCATTTTCATATACCATTACTTTTCCCCAAATACAAGCCATTCACTGACCATCCTGTTCATACTGACATTCTGATTTTTAATGTTAAGTCTTAGTTAAGGATTTGTATAGCCAAATAATTTCACTTTTCTCACAATATTTCATTGGCTACTTCCTACCTAGGCAGCTAAAATATCTGTCCAGACCAGTATCTTTCATTTTTTCATTTACTGTCTTGCATGAATCCCAGGCAGTTGCTCTTCTGTTAGTATAGTAATACTTTTAATCTGTCTTTGGTTTATTAAGAACACAAGTACCATCTATTCTTATATATGTTGTCCTAAGAGTGCTTTCTTGAGATACCACATAGTCTTATTAGCTTGGCTTCACACCCTTCCACCAATTACCTTTTCTGTTGTGTATTATAAGAAGAGTGGAGAAGATCTTTGTGATCAGAACACCACCACAGTTGGTGGTGTATTATGGAGCACTTTGGTGCTAAGTAGTTCTACAGTCAGAGCTTGCTCTTCTAAACACTTCATGTTTCTTCACTTTTCATTGAATTTCAGTGTATCAAATACATCAGTCTTCTTTTTCTCATTTAGGTTATTATTACTAGTTGACTGCAAATAAGCTGCTGCTCCAAGTTAATTGATTGACATATTGGCAGGTAAGTAAGCATGTATATAATATTAAAAATATTAAGGTGTCCAGAATATGAGTTCAACTAACCACTGAATGTACTCCTTAGGGTACAGCTGCATAATAATTATCCTGTTAATTACCCATCTTACATAGAATATAGATTTAAAACTTCAGTGTGATGTTACTGTAGTAATGCACCTCCTGAATATGTTAGTCCCAGAATATTTCATGCAGGACTGAAATGGGACAAGAAGTCAAAATGGAATCTTCAACCACTCAGCTATTCTGGTTTGTTGTTGCTAATGTTTACTAACACTTTCTGAGCCTTCCATTTGATTGGTGGTTGATTTAATGAGACATGCTTTTGGTAGAAGAGTTATAAAGGCAGACCATTAACACCAAGTGACTCATTGTGAAACAATGCTATTGGCTTCATGTCTTAAGTAATTGAGTTAATGAATGGGATAAGATCAGGCTTGGTGTCCAGATCAATAGAAGCTTGCAGTTAACTATACAGTGAGTCAGATGATGCAGCCGAATGGAATCCATAATTCCAGGGATGTAGGAAACGGTGCCATTAAAAGTTGCTGCAAATCTTCAACAGAACATGTATATCATTCCTTACTTTGAAATAACTTTGATGAAATATTGCACCAGGTTTAAAGAAATTCTGTTGATCTCTGACTGTAATAACATGGCTATGACTCTGTCAACAAATATTTTTGTTCATCTAATACTTAGAAATAACATTAGAAACGCCCAGCCTACCAAAAGTGTGATGTAGGCCATAATCCCAGCAGTGTTCTCTCATCAGACTACATTTTCAGTTTATGCATGTATTTCAGAAAAGGACTTAGCCTGTATCAAGATTATTTGGGAGAATTCCCTTTGAATAAATTATTTCAAGTTAGCTGTATTTGCTGCTAACTTTATAATCTCTTTTTCCAGATTTTTTTCCTAAGTTTTACCAGCACTAACATTTCGCCTATGGGATTTTGTTACACTTTCTGTATGAAAAGGCTGCAGTAAATGTCTGATAATGAAGGTAATGTGTAGGTCATAAGCAAGTGAATTATTAAACTTCTCGGTAGGTGTCTGCAGGTATGCAGGCACCATTTTTTGGTTAGAACATAATCCTGGTGGCTTTTTAATCCTACAAGGTAGCCTGACAGTACTGACCAAACTGAAACAACTCTTGAAAAGGACTTTGCTAACAATTCACTCTGTCTTCACTTCATCTTTGTTCTCCACCACAGTGGTAAACAACTCTGGCTTTTTATATCCCCTTCTGCTTCTTGCAGTCTTCCAAATACAACTTGGAAGAGTTATTTTAGCAGAGACAATAAAGAGAGAAAATACATTTTTCAGGGCGTATTCTCAATGTAGTATACGAAATACTTATATGATATATAAAATACCTCCATCTGCTTCTTCAGATCCTCTTTAAAGAGAAAGTGTAGTGTTAGAGTATACATTTTATCTGAATCTGTTTCTTAACTCTTTTAATTTATAAGGGTCTTTAAATATCAACTAGCTCATTGACAACTCATTATGGTAATAAGTTACATAATAATCAGTGTTATTTTTGGTAGTTGTTTGGATTATTCTTTTTTTAAGTCTTAAAATTAGTACGTGCAATTCATGTATTAAGGATTTTACTGTAATTGAATACAGTTATTTTACCTAGAGTTTGTAATTTATTTTCAGATGGCTTAGACATAAAACAAATTAACTTACTTGCTATAAATAAAATCAAAATACAATCTTTATTTCTGTTGAAAATAAGTTAATATTAACACTTACAAAACTAGAAGCTGGAAATATGGGAGAATAGGTATGTGGAGATGCAGATAACGAACTGCACAATCAGGGATACTCGTTCTGTAAGAGAAACTGAGCTAAATGCCTGCTTTAACATGTGTTCAATCCCTATTAATGCCAAATGCTGTACTTTTTAAAAAGCCTAGCATTATTTTCTGCCATGGGTAACCCGGAATGTTACTGTATTCCAGATTTACCTGTGTCCAAATTTTGTTACTGTCTCTTTAAGACCCTGCAGCCGGAATATGGAACTGGGGAGGGTGGTACTGTAAGCATTTTTAAAATCGGTTTTTGCAGGCAGCTCAGCCTCTTTGACTGCCTGATTTTTGCCTTGCTGGGTTCTTCATTTTGCTGAGGCAGAGCTCTCACTCTGGTTGCTTTTTTGGCTCTTGGCTTCTTGCTATAGAGCTGAGGCTCTATGGACAGAGGCTTTTCAGGTTTGGGTTCTCTTTGGGGTTTGTTTTTTTCTCATCTCAGAGAAGCTGCAGTTAGTGGTCTTGGTCTGCCTCAGGGCAAATTCTACCAGCAGCACCTGGCTGAGGAGAGAAGACCACAAGCCACCCCAACCCAGCTGTCCTGCCTTGCCTGCCCTACCGTCTCCTGCAAGAGAAAAGTGAAGTTCTTCATGAGTTCTAGCCCCGTGATCTGGAGAATGCCAGTAGGGGCTCCAGCCATCAGGGAGATAAGCAGAGCAGTGAGCAGAGGGAGGACTGGCACTCTTTTTCCCTTTGTCCATAAGACATGCTCGGCTGGGGGGAGCCACCTTGGTGGAGAAGTACTCTGTGAGATGAAGCAATGTTGTATCTAGCAATTGTTTACTGTTATTCTTTGCCTGTTGTTCTGATTGTCAGTAAAGTGTAATTTTTTCACTTACTTCTAGTTGTATTCGTTCCTCATTGGTGGAAAAGAGTTGGTTAAGCCTATAAGGGGAAGCAAGTCATTCCAGAGTGTTTCTTCTAAAATTTTGTAAAACCAAGACATAAAATATAACTAGTAAACTAGTCTAAATAGGGTGTGTCTTTAGTTCTTCATACCCTTCCAGGGAAGTTTGTTGTGTTGGTCCTTTCACCTTACACTCATGTAGATGATGAGAAGAACTGCTTTTTTAAACAATTAAAAAATCAGCAATCCAGAAAACTATTTTGATCTTCCGTGAACACTGCTGAAAATATGCAAGGAATTCTTGTTTTATTATACAGGACTCACTGTGTATTTATGGCTTTCAAAATAATGTCCCTTTCTCTCTGCCTCCATTACAGAAGGAGAACAAAAGAATGACTGTACTGGGACAAAAAGTCTATCTAACCTAGTGTCCAGTCCTTGGCAGCCAACACCTAGGGAAGAGATAAGATTAAAGAACTGTAAATTACACTATTGCAAAGACACTATTCTCAAAGACTTCATTAACATGCAGATCAGAGACTTCCAGAATAAAGGACATTGTCTCCACATTTAGTAATCCATTATGGATTTCTCTGTGTAGAAAAATCTCCAAATGTAATCTCAATCCTGATCATGGTACAAATCAAAGTGTTTTTCTGTGTAACTGTACCTATGTTGGAGTGTGCCTTTACATTAAGATTGTGCATTTCACTCAAATTTATGTGGAAAGCGTTTGAAAACCTGAGGACGGGTTTGATATTTCTGTCATGGATTCAGATTGCTGAAGAACTGCAACAGTTGCTTCACATGTAGTATAGCAGCACATAAGGGAGAACTATATAGCTTTGAAAATATGGAAGACAGGAACTTTTCTGTGAAACGTAGAAGTGAACCTGAGACTCCTTCCATCATAGCATAGTATCTGTCCCTGTGGAAGGTGTATGTCTATCTGCTATGGAATGAAAAGCCTCAGCTCTGCTCATATGGCATTTATCTGGTCTGTCCTGGTGTACATCCTTACAGATTGCAATACACACTGCAGAATGTACTATAATCATGTACCTGTTTGGTTTTTTTTTTTTTTTTGTTGGAACAGATCATAATCCAGACTCCTTACTTAAGTAAAAAGAGAACTAAAGAAGTGTTCTTCAAATGTAGTCCTATAGTGTTACAAAGCAGAGCAATGCAGAGTCCCTAGGCAGGTGCAAAAGAGAACTCCTCTATTGCAAAAACCGGGTATTTTTAAGCAGTTAGCCTTTTATCAGTTACATACATCTAAAATACAGCAAACATTATCCAACCAACCACCAAACACAACGATGTGAACACACAATGGTTATACAACTTGTTTTTCCATCTCTAATTCAGTTGAGTCACTCCCAGCAGTCTTTTCTACTTAGCCAAAGTAACAGGAGTGAGCCATGATTTCACAAGGCTTCCTTCTGTAAAGTTTTACCCATCTGCATCACTACAGCATGTTATTAATGTTTAAAATGACAGTACACATGCTCCTCTTATCAAAAGAGTGAGATCCAGATCTAAAAGTCTTGGGACTTTTAAAGAAATTTGTCGTGTGAAAGATACAGGAGTTTTCTCTGTATTGACAACTTATCAACTTGGTATACACTGGAACTTTGGGAGAACATTGCTAGAAAGAAAGGAACTTCTAAACTCACCATGGAGCTACAGAAGTGATAGAATAAAGGTACAGCCATTTACCAATAACTGTAATACCATTTCAGAATGATACAGCTCATCCTCCATGAAAATATCTGTAGTAAAGGTAGATGAAATTCTGTAGCTTTGTAAACTTCTGAACGACATTTTTCCTAACCATTTTCTTTCATGGAAGTCTTTAATCAGCATAAATTTTATACAAGTTGATGAATTCATCAGGTTCTGAGGGATGGCTTGGAAGTTCTGCTCTATGCCTTACCCAATAACATACAGAACAAAGTACAAAAACCGTTAGTGTCAATGTGAAAGAAGGTGAGGTTTTTCACACCAGAACTAACAGGGTTTCCATAAGGGAGGGGAGCTCCTTGAACACCCATCTGACAATATCACCATCTTACTTTTTCTGGTTTGGATAAAACTTTGTGCTGACAAAACCACAGGTCGAGTTGGGATAAAGCACTTACCACATGTTTGCATTGGGAAATGAGCTGCAGCCCCTCACATTCCTGCTTAGACCTGGCCCTCTATTTTAGTCAATAATGAAAACATAACTGCTGTCTTGGGCAAGGAATTGCCCTATTAAGGTAGAACAGGAAGTCTCCAGAGTTCCACAAAGACTCCAGTGGTGCTGACTCTGCAACAAAGACTATCTATCTATCTATCTATCTATCTATCTATCTATCTATCTATCTATCTATCTATCTATCTATCTATCTATCTATCTATATCTATCTACACATATATATGTATACACACATACGGAAAACGAGCACTCCAGGTACAGACTGGCCACAGGTGGCACTTGAGTGGCCCTGTGCTCTGGACCAATAATTGGCATCACCCCTGCTGGCTAATACTCTATATTGAGTCAAGGAAGGGTCTACAGACTGAACCATCATTGAAGAAGGTGAAGACCTGAATTAATCAGTTTCTCCAGACACTTTGGCTTTAGATGAGGTGCATCTTTGTTAGGAGCATGCCACTGGAACTGTAAAATCCTGTAGGACAACACTGTTAGGAGGGCAAACTATGCTTTATCAGCAAAATTCCCTGCAGAACTAGTCATCATCAAGGACCTTGTTTTCAAGGACCTTACCCTACTTGGCTGGAATAAGACTTGGTTGTGAAGCCACTTCACAGAATCACAGAATATTCTGAGTTGGAAGGGACAGAAGGATCATCGAGTCCAACTCTTAGCCCTGTAAAGGACATCCTCAAGAATTGCATTGCGTCCTCGTGACACGCGTTGTCCAAACCCTTCTTGAACTGCGTCAGGCTTGGTGCTGTGACGGTTTCCCTGGGGAGCCTCTACCAGTGCCCAGCCGCCCTGGGCGAAGACCCTTCCAGCAGCAGGCCTCTCGTCTCCGCGGTGCGCGGTGGCCCTGGGCGCGGCCGTTCCCCGCCGCTCACGGGGCTCGCCCGAGCTTTCCGCGCGCGCCTCCCGCCGCCCCCGCCAGAGGGCGCCCCCCGCCCCCAGCGCTGCCGGGCCTGCGCAGCAGCGGCGTCGGCCGAGCGCAGGCGCGGGGCCGGGCTGGGGGGCGAGCGGTGGCGGCGGCGGCGGCTGCGGCTGCTCCGTCACGGGAAGGGCGGAACGCGGCGGCGGCGCCCGTTTCCTCCGTCGCGTCTCGGCGGCTGCGGCGGCCGCGGCCGGGCGGCGGAGGAAGGATGGCGTACTTCGTGGAGAGCTTTTGGGTAGGGCAGCGCCGCGGGCCGGTGACGCCGCGGGCGGGACGGGCAGGGCGCGGCGCGGGGCAGCCGCAGTCCCCCCTGCGAGAGCAGCCTCGGCTCTTACGCCACCGCCGGGACTGGGCCGGGGCCTTGCGGCCGGAGGTTCGTGCCGGCTGCGCCCGCCACGGCGGGGCTGGGCCGCGTTGAGCGGGGTACCTGCAGCCCGCGGCAGGGCAAGGGGACCGCCGGCCCTGCCCGCGCCGCCGTGCTCGGGCACCGCTGCGGAGAGACGGCGGGAAGAGGGATGAGGTGGTATGGGATAGGATAGTATGGGACAGGATAGGATGGGGTGGGTATTGCCAGGGGGCGCTGGGCCGAGGGATGCGCGGACGCCACTCTGTGCACTGGGGTCCGACACTCGCACTCAGCACGGTGCCGGGGGGTGACTTGGGCTGCAGTGAGTCGTGCTGCTGTACGGGGAACAGCACGGGCAAAGGGAAAACCGCGCCTCGGCGCTCCGCGCTTTTGTACCGGTAGCTCGTCTCTATGTGCCCGTGAGGAGGTACAGCCGAGGAGCAGTCGGCTTAGGGAAACAACAGGCTTTCCGGCTTCCTTTGGACATGCGATCTTATAAGTCATCTCTACGCAGTTACCTGGTTTTTGAAGTGGGTAAACATATATGGATAAAAAAGTTAAATGGATTGAATTTCGTGTGACATGCAACTAGTTTTCATTGTGACCTTTGCTAGTTTGAAACATTAAAATAAGTGTTCCCATAGTCACCGGACTGCTTACAAAGTTGCTTCTTGTTTAATTATTTTATGTGCCTGTCTACCAAGAAGTAGCAGAAACATAAAAATTGTTGTTGTTTGAGCCTGAAGTGAAAAAGAGACAAAATATCTTCAGACGCATGCGTTTTCTGTTGTAAGCAGCAGTTATGCTTAAAGTTCAGGAAAAAACTAATTTCACAATTACACTATTATGGAATATAGGGCATAGCTCTATATTGTTTAGTTTTGACTCCTTTGCTTTTAACATACTATTAAAATTTAATGCTCAAAGATACTAGATTTGCTCTCTTGGTGTACAAATCTGCTTAATTTGAAGCGACAGTGTGGGAGATCAGTATTAAACTAACATGTGGAAGAATTTTATCTTTCATAAAGATAAGATTAAAATTAATATAAAAAGATGCATTTTGGTTAGAAAAGCTTCTATCTTCTCCTAACATTAAAGCAAAACAGAAGTTGTTTATTCAGCTATCACAACTGAAATTGAGTTTTTTCTATTAAGCTTCGTTATGTACTGTAGTATGTTAATTTAACTGTCTGATCAGTTGTTTTGTTTTGTCAGTAAGTCAGTTAAATTGGTGAAGGCAATGGGCCATTCCTGTATGTTCTGTTTCCACGTCTGTGTCTTCACAAACGCTTCCAGCAAGTATGAGGTGGAAGATATCTACCTCAAGTTCCCATTTCTCTCTTTCTGCTTTAAAGAGTCTCTACCTATAGCTTTGTTAGCAAAACCCCTAGTGTGGTTTACCAATGAGTGCCAAGACATGGGTGATTCCTTCTGTTAGTACAGGTTTTTCTCATATGTCAGAAATGACACAATGTAGGACAAGAAGTTTGTTTGTGTTTGTCTTGCAGTGATGACAAAGACATTAGACAGGGTCTTAACTTGCAAAATTTAACCAAGAAATTTTTGTGATACCATACACAGGGTTTTATTTTGTATAGAAGTAAAATTAAAAGGCATAGGGAATGTTCTGTGTTTCCTGCTGTGGGTGAATATTTTCCAAGATTAACTGTAATGATGGATTTGTAAAATCTGAAAGTATTGAGTTTCTGTATATCCTCAGAACTAGGCATAAATTATAAGTTTGTGCATTTTTAATCATTAGTCATCTTCATTTGCACTAACATTTCAGAATAGGTTATTGTTCAGAATTGCTACTGCTTTGGAAGACTTGGGAAGCAATCCATGTAGGCTCTGAATTGTGGTGAGAAAGTTAAGATGGAAATTAGAAGATACATGAAAATGCACTGAATGCATGATGGCTAAAAATAATGAATAGAAATTTGTAAGGAAAAAGGAAGGTGGTAGTATGTAAAACTTTGGAAGGATTGTCTTGTCGTTTCTTCTTGCCCTTCTAGGTAACCCCAGACAAAATATTTTTGGAAATATGGAATAGGATTGTTATGCTTTTTAAAGCACTGATTTAAAAATGTATCCAAAACATAATTAATATTCAATTATTTTACATAAATGCTGTCATAAATTTGAAATTGTGCATTGGAAATGAAAGTCTGGATCTTAAGCTGTATGATGCTCCCCCTTGATTTAGTAATTCGCTCTTTCCTTCTTTGTTGTAAGTCTTGAAAATTATCCTGAGGCTTTCCTCTTGCACTGCTTTTCAAAGTGTTTAAATAATTGCACACTTTGATTTTGTTGTTGTTAGAGGATGTAAGAAAATTGGATGAGCCTGCTATGTCTTCAGTGTTCTGTAAGAGGTCAATGAGAGATAAATAAAACTGTTTTCAGGATGTGGAAAGCTGAAGTGCAGAGACCTCTACTGTCACTTTAAAAATTTACTATCACTTCAAAAATGTAAGGGTCTGCTAATGCAGCACGACATTCTAGAGCTATTTTCCAAGCCAGGAGGATATTTTTGGGTATCAAAAGTTATGAACTAGTAGTACAGGCTGTAAGTGGCTTTGATTCTTATGACTTGAGTTTTATGCATTCAAGTCACATGTCCAAGTATTCCCAACTCCTAATTAGTGTTGTCATAAAACACTGCATGCTTGCTGCTGTGTATGTGCTACATCAAAACCAGGTCATAATTTAAAGGTAACACTATCATAAACCGTTTCTGTTAACCATAGCTACATTTTGTCACTTTGAGTACACTGTTACTGGTATAGGAGTATGGAAAGTGTTGTTTATCATTGACTTACAGTTTTCTTAACAGTGCAAGTGATTCTTATGACAGTTTAAAGACAAGTCAAGAAAAATAAGCACCTTCCAAACCAGTCAGTGATTGTTTATGAATTGTTTAAAATCAACCAAATTAATTAAACTATTGGAAGTTCTGTGAATAGCTGAAGCTGATTTCTGTGTAACTCTGTGCTTTATAACTCTGGAAGTTCTGGCATATAAAAACATATGTATAAATTGGTTTTGACAATTTAAATTTTTTTTTAATTGATTGCTTTACTGGTAGCTTTTGAGAATGGCTGTGTTGAAGATTTGTTATTTTTTTTTCCCCAAATACTTCTGTGGAGCATAAAATTGGCAGTATCCTGGTTTGATAATTATAGCTTTGTGAAGAAGCTTGCTCTATTAAGGGTAAGAATGTATTGTCTTACAAACTTGTGAGTATATGAGTGGCACAAAGACTTGCCATGTTGACATCTGGAGTTACATTCATATGTCTGTGCAGCACTGCTCTTCTGCTGGGCATACAGCGGGATGCTCTGTTTCAGGAGAGCTGTTGTGCAATATTTACTTCGTATCCTCTCTGTATGTGTGCATGTAGCATGAGTTGGCTGCCTTCCATCTGTTAGTTAAAAAATATTTAAATATTTTTAGTTACCTATATGTGGTGGGAAGTCTCTGTCCTTCCTCATATGCATAGAGCTTCTCTGGAGTTGATCTTTATTTGATATGTTGAAAGAGGAAGGTGAAAATTGAAGTTAACAGGTAATTTTTGTGTCCAGTCTTCTCAGAACTGAAGAAGATGCATTGCTTGTGTAAGCAGATGACTGCCTTTCTTTCACATTTCAGTGCTCTCAATTTTCTACAGCTCTTTCAGACACTCACAAATTGAAACTTACAGATAGGTAACTTTCAAAAATGTAAGACCATAATATTAATCACATGGGTATTTTTATGTATTCAGGGCCCATTAAATTAAATAATTTTCTAGGTAGAAAGCATGGAAGACATGTTATTTATTTGAAACTGCAGCAAGGATTAATATTTTAAAGAACATGACAACTGTGTTTGTCTAAGCAGCTAAAATGAGTTTGCATAGTCCTGAATTTAGTACCTGACCAGTCAGAGTCACCATAATGTAACCATTTATTTGTACTGGGTAAATAGAAAATTGTGTAAGAGAGTACAACTTCTTTACACTAAGAGATGTTAATACTGAATGGTTTTAATCCAAAGGAGACAGAGCTTGCACTCAAACAATTTGATTTGAAATACAGAAAATAAATGCAGCTGCAGATTGCCTAGAAATTTATGGGTGTTTTACTAAATGTGGATTTTAAATTCAGGATTATTTTTATTGCAACAAACAAACTTATTCTTAAAAATGTGAAGTATTTTAAGTAGTTCAGTCCCACAGAGTTCCTGTAATGTGTTTCCTGTTATGCACAAGTCATGGAAATACTGATTTCTGACTACACATTTGCTGATAGGGCTACTTTCATTTCCATGAGGAAATCTTTGTAACTAGTTCTTGATGAAGGGAAATGGAAGAACTGGTTGCTCTTGCTTTCCATGACTTAATTTGTTTTGTGTATGAAGTTGGTCACTAATGCTTCGTTGTAGGCTTATTTAAGTGTTTACTTGTATTTAAAGTCTTGCTTTCTCTAGTGGCTTGCTCTCAGGAGGCATTTATGCTGCAGATATGGAAGAGATTTCTTACAGTAGTGTAGAATAGGAAATCTCACAACAAACACCATCTTCTGAAGAGAGTTTTGTTAGATCTGAGTAAGAAGGAGAAAACTGCTAATGGATTTCAGAGTAATTAAATGGTGCCTATATGGAGAGGGGACCACTTAAATTTTGCTCTCTTATACACAGCTTTACATTTGGTTTTTTATTGAGTAATGACAGGATCACCCTCAACAGACAGTGGTTTACCTAAAAAATGACATTCAGAATGGTCTTTTAAACTGATCTGGAAGTCTGTTACCCAGAGACTGATGTTATACATGACAGCAGAAGATTGTCTTTCTCCACTATGCAACTTGTGGAAGAAGAATCTGCATCTGACTTAACTGTCTGTTATACCTGTGAATGGTATTTGCTTATTAATGGGAATGGAAGGCTTCATCAGTTCCCTCTGCTATATGCTGCATTAATTTATTTTTAAGTAGGTCAGTAATGGTCACAACTATTCCTGCTGCTACTAGAAAGGAGCAAGTAAAAACACCTAATGAAGAAAAAGTGTCTAAGACACAAAATTTCCATGTGCAGAATTCTATACAGTATGTATAGGAAGGAGAAATGTTGAGAAAAGACAACCAAAACACACACAGTGTTGCTGGCATATGTGCATGTAGGAGGATAAATACTTAGCTTTTGTAAATTGAGCAAGTTCTCCTTTTCCCACCACATACATCTGTCTTGTTATGCTAGATACAGAGCCTTAACTCTGATTGCTGCTCTTCATGAATATAACTATGAAATGGAGAAGTTGTGGAAAGGCTGTATAGCTTTTTCTAAAGCAGAACATCTGCTTTCTGCATTGAGCCACTGTACTTAATTTGGTTTGGCTACATGTATGTCTCCAAACATGAACAGAATCATCATCAGGTTAGTCTTTGGTCATGTGAAGAGTTTTGAAGACTGGATATTTGTGCTTTTAGATAGAGCCTGATACAGGTAATATACATTTTACATTGTACTTCACATTATATTTACAAGTGAAGACATGTCTTTTAGGTGTACCAGACTTAAATCAAATAGGCCCTCAAATCTGTGAGCCTGCTTTTGACTTACTGCTTTGTTTAAACTTTAATGTCTTTTGCACATAGGTTCTTAACCTCCGATAACCATTGATAGTGTACAAGAGATGAGGCTTTCAGGGGACTCAGTTGAGGAAAGTATCTGTTCTGTTTCTCTGTTGTGCTTTCTACTATTCATTGTGAAGTCAGGAAAAATAGTAGGACTCATTAGAAAACCTAATTTAAGTGGAAAAAATATTTCCTTTGCAGTAACCTTCAGTTACAGTTAGAGAACAAGATAATGATGGCAGTTGGTTGTTCAGGCTCATTTCATTCTCTAAAGATTTGTGTGGTTACATTTCTGACGGTTTATCAGGAAGGCTGCAGCCAGAGGCTGGGTCATGGCTGTGCTATCCTTCCTGCGTTTCTAAATTGGCAGGAAATTTAGGGAACTCCAGTGTAGAAAAGGCCCATTTAAAAGCTTCCATTATGAAAAGTTTATAAGCGGCCTATGTTCAGCACATTTTGGTAATGTTGGTTTAGCTGGAAGAAGCACCTTAAAGCAAAGAATATTTCACAAAGGAGAATTTTATTAGTTTTTCAGGAAGAAATGCCTGACGTTTATCTGAAAATGTTTATCTATAAATTTGGGTACAGTAACAACTTTGGAGAAGTTAAATAAGAATTATATTCTGTATTCTAATTGAAAATACCAATGAAGTCTTAATTATAATGCAGTGGCATTCCGGGTTTATATTAAGTAACTACCTAAAGTTAATAAGTTAGTGCACCAGTATTCAGAGTTATTGGGCTTTAAACTACAAAGAAAAATGTTTAAATAGGCATGAAAGGGGAAAGAAACTATTTAGACTGGTATTTGAGTAGGACAACATTTGAATAAAGTTGAATTTTCTACTAATTGGTGTTCTAATCTTTCTTTTACTTTTCAAGTTTGTAAAAGCCTTGCTCTGTGGAGAGTCCTTTTAGAGTTTGCTATATTTCCATGTGTGCTGTTTAGTTTTGTTTGTACTTTTTATAGACTGTAATTGCACTTATACCAAACTAATCTGAATTTTGGTGCACCTTTTCAGGTTACAGCTTACTGCAACCATGGAAACTATGACTTTTTTAAGGTGTTTTTTTTCCTTTGGTTTTGTTTTTCCCAATGCTTGGAAGAAGTAAAGCAAATAATCCTGACTAGTAATCTGTATAAAATTGCTTTCAGTTATCTCTTATTTGTAAATTTATGTGTCTCTCTATGGTGTCCTTTAAGGCAACTTGAAACTTAGTGGAAGTGGTCTTAATACCATGGCTGTGGTGAAGTTTTTCCATCCACCCATGACTACTTCTCCTTATTTAAGATGGCAGATCCCTGAATGCCTTCTCCTCCTAGCCCCCCCCTTCTGCTGAGCAATACAGCTTGTTTGTTTCCTTGCAGTGATCTGGATCAGTGGTTCTTGGTTTTATTTGCCAGCTTTATTTTTCAGCTGTATAATTTTCCTGATAAGGTTTGCTTTATGGCTGCATAAACATATTTTTGCAGAACTGAATAGGCAGAAATGTTTGGAAGGGTATAAGTCCAAATTCTCAAGGCTTTTCTCACTGACAGTATAGACCTGCCTTTGTTAAAAGTTCAGGATTTTAAGAATGATGTGGGACTATTTGAATGCATCCAAAAGATGACTACAAGGTTGGTGAGAGTGCTGGAAGACATGTCCTGTGAGGAGCCACTAAGGACCTTGGGCTTTTCTAGTTTGGAGAAAAGGAGACTGAGGTGTGACCTAATTGCTCTCCATAGCTTTCTGAGCATGGGAAATTGGGAGTGTGATGCCCATCTCCTCTCCCTGAGAGGTAAGGATAGGACATGTAGAAATGGTTGAAAACTGTACCGAGGAAGATTCAGATTGGACACTAGGAGGAATTTCTTTATTCTGGGAGGATGGTCAAACACCGGAATGGGGTACTTAGAGACGGTGATCAGTGCCCTGAGCCTGCCAGTATTTAAGGGATATTTGGACAATGCCATCAACACCATGATTAAACTTCTGGTCATTCCCAAAGTGCTCAATCAGTTGGGCTAAATGATTGCTGTAGATCCTTTCCAGCTGAAATAGTCTATTCCATTCTGTGCTATACATCCTGTTCTTTCCCTTCCACTCTGAACATGCATGCAGTTTTCCTGAGGGCACACTTCACACCTTATATAGGAGCATCATTATGGATCTGAAGCTTTTGTGAGAGAGAAGGGGAATGGATAGTCTGACAGGAAAACTTTAATAGTAGCGGTGCTACTATGCTGTGCCTTGCCTTTCTTTCATTATTTCTGTTGTTGCTTTTTTCTGTAAGGAGGAAGTTCATCATAGTGCCAGAGGTCATAAGCTGGCTGAGTTTATTAGTCAGTGCTTAGAGCAGTGTCTCAGTTTTAATAGTGAGGTGTGTCTCACTCACTGGAAAATGTCTTAAAACTTAAGAATAGATAGAGAAGCTATGAGTGAGAAGGAACATATTCGTGATTTTTTTTTAACCAGTTTTATGAAAAGCAGGGGAAGAGAAATGAAGTGTGAAGGATTGGGGAAGTAGAATATCAAGTAATCCTAACTGAATTTTAGTTCATGTAAAATAATGAAAGAGATAAGAGGATAAATGGAGAGTACGGTATGTACGATGTGTTTAATATGATGGGAAGTGAAAGAATACAAGACCCTTAGAAATCTACAACAGAAATGTCTTTCACTATAGCCTAGAAATATATAGATAGAATCGTAGTGGTAGCAGCTGAGGTGATCTTAGTTTAGTTTACATATATGGGATTTATGGAAACTAACAGCAATTGCTAAAAAGCTGAAGCATAAGAAACAACTTCTGATGAAGTGATTAAAATGAAAAGCAGTTATGAAAATGCATAGGTTCAGCATGTTGTGTTTCAGAGTTTTATTTTCTGTTTATCTTTAGGGAGAAAGGAACAATGGCTTTGATGTCCTCTATCACAATATGAAACATGGACATTTGTCAACAAAGGACTTAGCAGATTTTATTAGAGAAAGGTAAGTATTCATCCTATATTTTTAATATAGTACTTGTAGATTTTATTGTTTGTCATTGTGTTTAACAGTAGTGTGCAAAATATGTAAACAAAATTCAATTATCAAAACCCAATTATCATTTTAATATACCTCTCACATTCTACAGGAATATCTATACTTATTTCATTAGTTTAGAACTGAATAGGAACTCTTAAGCATCAGTTACTAACGAGCTTCTAATTTTTCAGGTTTCATTTAAAAGATGAGAATAAAAATCTAGAAGTGTCATATTAGGTGTCCAGCACTTCATTTAAATTATTCCAAATTTTTCATTTGGAAGAAAAAGGAAGAAAAATGATAAGTTATAGTTGCAAAAATTATTAGGCTTACAAAGTTGTTACTATAAATTTGGAATTAGGCTATTAGCAACTGCTGGTATAAACTTTAAAAAATTACACTTTCAGAAGCTGAGACAGGTTTGTTAAAGAAAGAGAATAATACATAGGGACAAGAAAATAATACGCAGAAAATAACACAAGTTCTTCTATATTGGATGGAAGGAACAGGACTGAAATCTGAAAGTAGGACAACTTCCAAAACAGGTGACCTAGTGCTGCATTTAGTTCTTGAACATATGGATTTCCCTTCTGAACAAAATTACTTATATGCCTACTTTGGAATTTTGCCTTTCCTTAGTTACTGACACTAGATAACACATGGAAAATAGTTGCAAGGAATTGATTGAGGACCTGTTTCACTGCTGGCTTCTTGCAGTAGAAGCTGTCAAACTGGAATTCTTCAAAATTTAAGTTTTGGCCTCAAATATATTTCAGTTTAAAAAGTACTTTCAAATTTCCACAAAATATAACCACCACAAATCTGACAGATACTCCATTGCACTACCATTAGTGTCATTTCAAAGTGAATTGGAGAAAATGACAAAAAAAAAATTTCACTAAGTAGAAACAGGTGAGTTCCAGAGTCCAAAGGTGATATCTCCTTTTGTAAAGACTGCACAACCAAGGAATCTTCTGTTTTTCAAATCCCCAGTATCAGAGAATGAATTATGAAGCCACAAAGGGTTCTAGTGAAAACCTGAGTTAGATTTAGCAGAGGGATATCACACTGTTCACATTTAGTATAAATGCTTAATGCTTCACAAACTTGCACTTTTAATATTTGCTTTTTATCATCTGAGTTCTTGAATCTTTCCTTTGATAGCTTCTTTAATTTTTGGAATCATTTAGTTTTTATACCAGCACATCATGGACCTAAGCTGTACCTTACCTGGAGACATTTAAGTTTATTGGTTTTACAACCTTTGTGTTTAGATTTACCTCCATATTTAGATGAGAAACCATCTCACTCTCTCCGCTTCTTGTCTCCTGTATGTTGTATTCTTTGGGCATGCTCCATTTTATTCATATTGGTGCTAAGGTGAAAGGTCTTACGTAAACAGGTAAAAAATAAACTTGCTGCTGTATCTGACTTGGTTTCTTTGCTTTATAATACTGACATAAGTAAACCTTGACAGTTCTTTCTGCACAAAATCCCTAGTAAAAAGAATATGGCATTCTGGGTTTTTTCTATCTATAAGCTTCTTCAAATTAAATTTTTAATTTCAATATTTTTGAAATTAAATAATTATTTTTAAATAACTTCTAAGTTATAAGCATTTGGAGTTAGTAAAGAAAATCTTTGAACCTTTTTCCGCATGTTAAAATGTTTCAGCTCAGGTTTCTGTGAATTATTTCTAGTGTGTTAAATAACATTTAAAGATTAATGACCGTGTATGAATACATGAGGATCCCCATGGGTACTTTATCCTCAGTGAGAGTTCAAGAAATGCTTTTTTCTGTGCATGGATCAGGATGTGCCAAAGAGATATGCAGCCATCTTACAGCATCTTTTGTAAGATCTGTGAAAAAAATTCTGTTCTCATTAACTCACTAAGATAGAATCTGAGTGCTATGTTGCAATTTACTTGACAAAGCTGCACTATTTTTCCTTAAGGGTAAGTTGCCCATGTCGATGATGCAGATCAGCTGCACTAAATTCAGTCCTTTCTAGTGACTTGTTTCCATTGGGATATTAAACCTGCCTTGTGTATTCTTCAGCCCTGTTTTTCTGCTGCCTCTTGATAAGCCAGGCTGCAATTAACAAAAAACAGTTGAAGAACAAATTGATACTCCTTTTCCATAAGAGATGAATGATCAATCACAGCCTAAGCTAGCAGTAGTTTGTGACATATAGTTAGATTCAAAGAAATAGAGAGACTTCAAATATTTGGTGTCCTTTAATAAAAATATTTGAGAGTCCAAGTGTGTGCAGTGAAGCCCTTTGCGGCTGTTGTGAAGTTACTGTGGGATGTCATTCAATTTGCTGGGAAATAAAAATGGTTCAGTAGAACACATTTTTTGATATGGGCCAAATTCTTGGTCTCAAAAAGAAATTGGATTAGACAGTACTTGAGCAGTATTTTACAATGGCTCAGTTGTCTCGTCCGTGATCTCTTTTGCGTATTTATTAATTGCAAAGAAGTTAAGAGATGATGCACACAGTTATCTGTTCTCCTCCTTCTGTAGATTATAGTCTGAATACTGTTTTACAGTACTGTCTTCTGCTGGGAATATGTTAAGTGGATGGGCAACATGTATTAGGAGCCATCTAGATCTAGTATTTTTATGCCTTGGCTTTTGTGTACCTGATTTCTGAACTCTTCCCTATGAAAACTAAATTTACACGCATTTGAATTTCGAATCTGTTTTTCCATTCCTTTTTACACATTGGCTGTTTTCTGTCTTTTTTTTTTTCAGAAGTGGATACATAGGAGGGTGAAAACTGTTGAATAGGCAGAGACAGATCTGAGTTGGTGGTAATACTTTTAACAAGTTGGAGTACTTACCCCTTCTAGGTAGAGCAGTTATCTAGTCAGCTGGGTTTGCTGGAGTCTCCAGACTAGTCAGAAAATATACTTTTTACGAAGTGATTTTGCATGGAAAGAAGAGATGGGTCAGTATGTTTGGATGTACAGACTGCTTAGGGCACAAAAACATGTGTTTGTGAAGCCCCTCTCTGTTACTTGTGCTGTTCAGAATGGTGTTTTAGTTCTGTGTAGCCTAATTGGGGAAGAGTATTGTTTCCTTTTCTCCAGCCTTAGAAATGGTAATGAAAAAATGTGTAAGATATGGAATAACTTTTAAAATTATTGTAATCTTAACCATTTCTTTAAAAAAATATTTCAAAATTTCTGAGATTGTGAAGTTTTTTTGTTGAGAAAAACAAGCATTTGAAACATATTAATTTGTAATAATATTTCTATGCTGTATCTGCCATTCCTGCCTGATATCCTAGAAGGACCAGAAGTTTTGTTCCTTGTCTGTGTTCAGTGACACAGTATTGTTACTGGTCACGTATTAAAAGAACCAAGAGGCAGTTGGATCTGTGGTTTGGAAGTTTGTCATCTGAAGGAGTGAGTTTTCTGGCAGGCAGTCTGTTTAATGTTGGTAAATCATGAGTGCAACAGGTTATCTATCTACTGAAAGGTTAGACACCAGTTCTTAAAATCATCAAATCATAGAATGGTTTGAATTAGAAAGGATCTTCAACATGATCAAGTTCCAACCTCCCCTGTTGTGGTCCGGAACATCTTTCACTAGACCAGATTGCCCAGTGCCCCTTCCTACCTGGCCATGCTTCACTTATAAAGCATGTAGACATTTTTGTTTGTTAAAGAAGTCAAAATAAGAAGGTTGAGCTGCCTGCATAGTTGTTTTTATTTTTCTTTATATTTGTGGAAGATTTTGTAGGTGAACTGTCATGTGTTTGCATGCATTTAAAATCTAAACTTTTTATATTTAAGAAATCACGCTGCTTTTCTAGGAGAGATGTAGGTACAGAAATGTGTTGTTTTTTCTCCAGGAATCTTTCTAATGTTTTTCTGCAGCGATTGCCTGTAAGCATCATAGAAAAAATCTTCTAGATCAGATGAAACTAACAATGCATATGTTTCCATTTAACTTTTAAATGTTTGGCAGATCCCAGGCAAAGACACACATTCAAATGGGTGAAAATTAATTTACTAAGAAAATCATAGTCTGTTAACTGTACAACGGAGTGCTCTGCAAAGTCAGTTGATAGGACAAATGTACTAATTAGTCATCTTTCGGTTCTTAGTCTTTTTTACTGGTGTATGTTAATACTCTGTAATGAATTGCAGAACTCCAGTTTTGTGGAGATAGTTCAGGGAAGTATGTTGTAAATTGGTTCAAAGAAAAGGGATATGGATTTTGGTCAAAATTCTTGTGTTTAAACAGGAAAAATAAGTCACTGAGTTATAAAATCTGGAAAACTTGGATAGACTATACAAATGATTAGTCAAAATACATTGTTCATCATGGCAATTAAAAAAAATCATTGTTTATGTTTGGTGCATGTGTGCTTGCCGTTGTGCAGTGTGCAAGATTTCCAAGCCTTGGAAAGTTGAACTTTTTCTTATCATCTAAGATATGATCATATGTGGAACAAGGATAAAGTGAATTGACTTTCTTTTATGGTGAATAACTTTGCAGTAGATAATATTCAAAATTAAATTTATCTGTTGCATGTTGCAGTTTAATCACCTTCTCCAGATAGATTTCCAACTAACAAACTGGATAGTTATTTTGCAAGTTCAGTAGGTTTTAACACATGCTCCTCTGTTTCAGGTGAATACCCCTACTTTGTTTTCATATTTTCACAAGACAATTCTTTTTGCTTGTAAACTGTTGTTGTGCAGAAGAAAAGAAAACTTCTGTCTCAGGTTATAGTCATGGTATAACTTGAGAGAGGGATGAATTCTTCATCTGCCTTCTTTTCTTCTCTCATGTCCTTTGTAAACATATTACACAGCAGGAAAGAAATTGCTCCAAGTTTTTCAAGAAAAGACAATTACAGTATTTACTCATATCTAGGATGCTTCCTAATCTAAGTTGACACTATATAGTGAATATTGTTTTAGGTGAAAAATTAAAATACTGTGTATTTTTAATAATAGGAGGTTGAGGAAGATTAATAGGGAAGGACTTGCAGGGAGTCACTGCTGTAGTAGGTGATTCCATGCCAATTGACCCTGCAGAGGCTCTGAGGGGGGAATCTGTACCAGCCCTTGGATTTTGCATCTCTAAAAGACGAGTGAAATTGTGTGTTCGAGTGAAGGAAAATATTAGAACACTTTGTGTAGTTTCTAAACTCAAATATTACTGTGTGAAGAACATAAAGAAAAGAACAGCCTACCCCCAACAATAAGACTAAACAAGATCTCGTTTTGTGTGATTGTTCTGTAAATATTTTTTGTTTCTGAGTTTGACTTGTTCTTCTCCCTGTAATGTTTTGTCGCAGGGTTCTTAGATTATTTTTTAAAATATACTAATGTATATTTTAAAATGTATGTACAGCTTTTAAGAGATCATATAAATGGAATAATTTTTAGCTCACGTAAAAAGTCTTCTGTTTTTTACCTTTAGAATGCATATTCAGTCTTCTTACCTTCAAATTTTTGATTGTACTTTTGATGGCTTTCTTTGGCAGGGCAACAATAGAGGAGACATATTCAAGGTCGATGACAAAACTAGCCAAATCAGCAAGCAATTACACACAACTTGGGTAAGTAAGTGTACATAAGAGAGAAATAAGTCACTGTATACATGGTAAGAATCAAGTCTGATTCTGAATATTTTACTGATGATGTTGAAGGTTAGTATAACTTTACCTTTAAAAATGGTTGTTAGGTCTTTAGTAACCATGCAAAAATTCATGCAGACAAAGACAGCACAGTTCTTTGAACTGAAGAAAAAAACCAAAGCCTAAACACAGATAAACTGTCTTCTGTGTTTAAAGCAGAGTTCTTTTCAGACATAGTTAATTCTATTATGTCCTCTCAAGCCTTTGGAAATTATTTTGAAGAGAGAACATATGGCCTGCAAATATGGCAGTGAATTTATTTATTTCTTTTATTTCTGGTTTTTGGGGTGTTACCTATTCTCAGAGATGTTCAGAATGAAACTTTTCCGTAGATTTATTCCACAGTTAAATGGAAGTTTTATACTCCTGGTATGTTTTTAAAAACTAGAATGATTAATGGATACTTTTCCATTAGATAGATTAGGCCAATGTAAACTCAGACTTCTGAGAAAAACTAGATTTTTTTTTTTTATTTATAGTAGTGTAATCTAGAAATGTGGGGAGCTTTCATCAGTGAATAATTTTATAATAGTTGTTTTTGCTCTTTAAATTAACAGGCAGATACAGAACCTTTGAACATAAGAGCTTTAAAGCCTATGGTTAGTATTGATTTTTACCAGCATTAACCAGAATAGCAAGGCAGAAGTATGTCTTTGGAATGCTTGGAGAAAGTCCATTCAGCACAGAAATCTGAATCTGAGAAATGATCCCACCTCTTTGTTCATCTTCATTAATCAGTAAATCCTTTTTAGTGACAGACCATCTTTGCAATATTTTTTCTCCATCTTGTGGCTGCAGTGATGTAAGACAACTAGAGATGTCACTAACCAAGGAATTCCTGATTTGTTCACACTGTTCAAGTATAAACATAATAGTATTTACTACCTGTTAAATTATTTTAAGCTGTTCTTGCACCGTCTTGATGCTTGGCATTGTTGTGTGCTCATCATAGTGTTAAATGAAATTGTGATGTTTTACTTATTAGAGCCAATACAAGTAAAACATTGGATGTTTTGTTTGTTCAAATTTAGGAGGAGAAGTGAACTGTAAACTTACTGATTATTCTGTAGCACTACTAAAAAAATTGCCAACTTAAAGAAAAAAAAAACAGATTAACATTATTTTCCTCAATCCAGGACATTTGCACCAGTTTGGGATGTTTTCAAAACCTCAACAGAAAAACTAGCAAGTTGTCATTTGGATCTTGTGCGGAGATTGCAAGAGCTAATAAAAGAAGTTCACAAGTATGGAGATGAACAGATCAAAGCTTACAAAAAGGTTATTAATTCTTTTTCTTATGTATGCCCAATGAATTGTTAACATTAAAATGGTTTGGTTTTGACAACCATATGATATTTGGCAGACTAAAGAAGATGTTTCAGGAACTTTGGAAGCAGTACAAAATATTCAAAGTATCACTCAGGCCTTGCAGAAATCAAAAGAAAACTACAATGCAAAGTGTGTGGAACAAGAACGCTTGAAAAAGGAAGGAGCAACACAGAGAGAAATTGAAAAGGTAGCTGTCACATCTTTCTTTAATTGTGCTATATTATTATCACTGCTTTTAATGAAGGAATGGGACCACCATTGGGTAAGAAACAACTTATTGCTCAGATAAACATCAGTCTCAGAGGTCATGAGATTTTAAAGGAGCAAGCTGTTGACCGTAGCTCAAAGTAGTCACAAGTTCTTTGTTACAAGACAATATATAACTTTTTAAACCAATGGACAGTCGCCACAAGGTTTATTTTGCTTTTCTAACCTATCACCTTTACTCACTTCTACTGCAATGCAGATACTTTAACCCAGTGGGATATTATGACACATATAGACATAAACTTCCATTATAACTTTTAAACTCTTAACTTACTCTATACAATTACATTACTCTCCTACAGACCTTTCACCATCTTACCCAATACAGTTTCTTACTTAAGGTATATTCTTACTTACAATTATAGAGACATAAGTTTATGATTTTTCTACTTAATGTCTATGTACTTTATTTTTACATCAATCCAAGCTCCTTCCAAGGCTGCAGATCAAACCCCCCCTGTATCTGTGGAAGTTTCTATCTTTCCATTTCCCACAGTGCTACTTATTGTCATACACGTTCACCTTGTATTAGTAAGCGGAATGCTCAGAAAGGATTAAACATAGTTGAAAGTTGTGACTGTTTTGCAATATGCATGATATTGTGACTATCTAGATATGTATTGTTTACACTTATTTATTTGTTTGTTCTTACTGTACTGTAGTTCTAATTCTTCACTTTGTAAATGCCTGCATCAAATGATAGTTTTGTGTAGGGTCTTTAACAGAAATTGTGCCCAATTGTTTTAGCATCTCTTGCATTTTTGAATATATTTTCTTACGTGAATGCTCAATGCCCTTGTAACAGAACTCAGGAATAATTGTGTTATCCCTGCAAAGAGATAAAGTAGCTGTGTACATGAGTATTTGAAGTCTGTTCAATAAAGAAAATGTTATCAACGCTTTCACTGCTGTTTTAAAAGGTTCCAATCTCATGGACCAGAGATTGAAGGGATCTTGACAATGATTCAATACAATTAGTATCTTGAGGTGTATTTAGTACTGTCCTTGGGTTGTGATGGGGGATTGATCCATTCACAGAATCACTCAATGTCTTGGGTTGTTAGGGACCTCTGAAAGTTGTCCTCTCTATTCCTCATGCTCAGGCAGGGCCATCTAAAGCCAGTTACTCAAGACCTTGTCTAGACAGCTTTCTAGTATCTTCAAGGATGGAGATCCCATGGTGTCTCTAGGCAACCTGTGCCAGGGCTCAGTCACCTTCGCAGGAAAAAGGTGCTTCCTGCTGTTCAGAGGGAGGGAACCTCTTGTGTTTTCTGTTAGTGCCCATTGTCTCTGGTTTGATCACTGGGCACCACTGAAAAAAAACAGACTTTGTCTTCTATGTAGTCTCCATTCAGGCGTTTGTATCTCTTGGTAAGGTTCGCCCTCAGGCTTCCCTGCCCCTGAACAGTTCCAGCAGTCTCAGCTTTTTCTTATGGGTCAGATGCTTCAGTCCCTTCATCATCTTCATGCCACTTTACTGGACTCTCTCCAGTATGTCTATGTCTCACTTGCAATGAAAATTCTGGAACTAGACACTACTCCAGGTGGGGCCTCACCAGTGCTGAGCAGAAGGGAAGGATCCCCTTCCTTGACCTGCTGAGAAAATAGTAACTTTTTCTTATTTTCAGGAATCTAACTAGTAGAGGAAAGAAATCACTTTTCCTTGTCTCTAGTTATAACTTCTCTTATTAAATCATGAATTCTCTGCCTATTTCCATTTCAATTAACTGGTCTGTGTAGGACTTTGTTCTTGATAGAATGATGTTTTTGCTTTTAGTCCTGCTATCTTGATGGAGAAGATAGCATTGGTTATTGTCTTTTCACTGATGACAAAAGTTATTTTGTTGACTATGTTTCAATTGTTTTATCTTGGTATAAATCTAGCTTTTTTCTCCCCAGCTTCTGTCTCAAATGGGAGTTCATGTTGGATTCTAGACATGAATCAGATGTGTGTTGGCAGATGTTTTCCTGCTAGTCTGTTCAAAGTATAATTTTTCTAAATTCTTGTAAATAGTGTTTCAGTAGGAAAGGTTGACTTGAGGGAAGGCTTTTTAAGATGTAGCATTATCCTTAATTTGGAAACAAAAAAATATTCAGCATGACAGATGTCTGCATGAGAAGGGGGAAAGAGGAAGCACTATAGGAGGAGGGTAATTTTTTTACTGTTTTATGCATCTTCCTTAGATACAATTATGTCATTGAATAGTACTTGAATGCAAGTACTTAAAATATGTTTCTAGTGGGAGTAGGTAACTGACACTGTCACATCTCTTCTGTCATGCGTCTATTTAAATTTACACTTGCAATTTTGTAAACAGAGTGACCAAAAATGGTATTAATTTATTCTTCCTTTGGTAGAAAATAGACATATTACTTTCAGTGAAACATGAAAAGTATTTGCGGGCAAAATCACAGATTCACTGCTTTCTCAGAAAACAAGGGATCTGCACCAGTATACTAAGAGTTTATCACAAAGTGAAATACTTGGAGAGCTACTTTGTTGAAGAATCTAAGGAAGTATCTGAGACCTTGCAAGTCTCATTGCAGCTGGAAGTTAAAACTGGCTTGCATAATAATTTCCTGTTGTTCTCTGACATGTAAACTTCTCTATTTATAGTGACTTAACAAAAAATCAGTTGACTGATCCTTATTCTTTCACATACTGTAAATCTGGTCACATACTGTAAATACAGTTCTAGCAATTGCTGTACCTGAGAATAGTCACATCCTATTTTCAGAAGAGATTACTAGTTAATCATACAGTGTCCATGTGTTTTATCATTTTTTCTGTCCTTCTGAGTACTTAGTTTTTTAATTGCTCTTCAACATGTAATACTGGCATTCTGCTCATCATTAAACATGATGAGAAATGGAGAATGTTCTTGTTTTGCCAAACTCCCTTGCACATAGGGTTCAATTAAAAATGCTTTACCAAAAAAAACCCCATTTTTACATCTTTTAGCTTGACATTACTTTCCTTTTTAGTGATTAAATTTGGAATCAACTTCAAAGCAGTCATAATTTTAAAAGCAAGATTTCAGGGAGCATGTTGTATTTTCAGCATAGTAAATGGCAGTTGAGAAATATGATAGCACTCTGCTTCTCAGTGATTTTCCTCTGTAAATGTGTATGAGTGAGAATCATGAAGTAAAATTCAGGATAATAAACTGATAGGTTTGATACAACTTTTCTGAATAATCCATATTTTTGTTATTTTAAGTATTTTCACATTCTGTTATGCTGAGTTTAGAAGAGTTTGTGACTAAGATATGATTAGGCTTTCTTTGTAACTGGACAACTGCTTTTGATTCCTGTTCCTTTGAAGTGCTAATGGTATACTGTTACCCATGATTATCAGTTATTTTTCTCTTGGAAATTGCAGAATCTCTCTCTCTTGCCAGAGGGCATCTTTCTATTAACTCATTTGAAATTATAGATAGCAGTCAGCTTTACAAATCATTGTAAGGAAAAAATAGTTTCTGTTAGACAGATGAAATTGATTTGCAAGGGGGAGGAGTGCTACAACTAGAACAAATAGAAAATATACAATTCTCTTTACTGATCTTATTAACAATTCAGGAATACTTTCTGTTACAAATGATGGAAAATTTCTGAGAGATAGTAAGCATATTGAATAAAGAAGCTTGGAAAGAAAATGGTGCTCAAGATGATTTTCATTGGCATTTAATTTGGAAATAGATTATCAATGGTTTGAAAGACTTCATCTCATGCATCATGCTGTGAACTTTGAAAATAACTTTTTCTCTACCACAATCAGTTACTTCATTTAGTTTTGTTCTCCATGTAATACTGAGATTTTCCTGTATTTTTTTTTATGTTCTACTTAACTCCCAGAAAGATGATTTTGGTTTATTAGCAACAAATAATGAAAAGTATAAATCTCCAAGGTACTATTAATAATAACACTGACTTGCCTAAATGTGACCTTCACTATACTCTGCACTAGCTTCACTTTCAAATATCTGCTAATCCATTGATGTAACTCCCATACTTCTGAGTTTCTTTCTTCATTTCTAAGAGAACTTCAGCATCCTGGGATTTTTGCCATTGATCCTTTCAGAATTGCACTTGTAACTGTTTGCTCTGTATTCTAACCCTTCTTTTTTTCCTGTTTTGCTGTTGCCAATATAACTTTGTTGTTCCTTTTTGACAAGAGCTAATGAGTTGTCTTCAGCAATAAAAATTTGATTTCAAAGTAAGTATTGTTATAAATATTTTAATAAAATTTTCATTGCTTATAAGGGGAAGGGATTTAGTTGAGTTAATTTGTTACACTTGTATGTGATTTATATATAGTAAAATCTCCAGTTGCTCTTATCTGAGATATTTGGTGTTGAAATTTTTTTATGATGCATCTCTGTTTCGGTATGCCCCTGATAATTTTTAGAGATCATCCTGGGTTTTCTTTTAATATTAACTTTAAAAACCTGTATGTGACATTGCCACATATTTGTATTGATCTATAGGCAGCAGTTAAATCTAAAAAAGCAACAGATACCTATAAACTGTATGTGGAGAAGTATGCTGCATTTAAATCTGATTTTGAACTGAAAATGACAGAAACAGCACAGGTAAGTGTTGCATTAAATGACTTACTTTTGAAGTTGGTTAATGTATTCTATTTAACTTCCAGAGCAATCTGAAATTAAAGATTTAAAAAAACTAGTCCCTTTGGAAATTGATTTGTTTGAAAGGCAAACACTGACTATGTATGTTGTGATAGCACTGTCCTTCAATGACACTGTGCTGGCACTCTAGAAGGTGTTTTGAAGAAGTTTTTGGCAGAAAGCAAAATGAACTTCTGGAAGTATTGTATATGCATTGTGTTTATGTGGAAAAACATCTGAATTGCTGGGCACCCAAGACTTATTTACAGGAATTTTAATATTGGGATCCATTGTGGCTTTTCATTATTGTTCCACTGAAACACTCAAGTTACAGTTTGTTAAAATGCCTACCCAGGATTTACCTGAGGTTATGAAAAGCCATTACAGCTGTTCAAGTTTCTGGGTTCTAGAAGATTTCAGGTGCTTTGTATCAATGCATATGCCATTTCTTGCTACATTTTAAACCTCATTTGCCTAAGTGTCCTTAGCTCCTTAACTGTAGCTGTCCTTTTACTTAAAATTGAAAGTAATTTTCACTTAATGTTATTATGGACACTTGTAAACTTTCCACATTTGTCCATATTGGAAATGAAATTGTCATTTTGCCAATTAAAGATGTATGTGTGGAATTCATTTTAAGTATAATGGTGTAGCTGCGTTCACAATTTGGTTGCACAATGGCTACTTTAAAGATGATGTATTAGGAAAAACGACATCCATGAATATATGGAAGCCCACTTCTATGTGAAGCACATCCTGTATTGTCTTAATTCAGCATACATTTCATTTGAAAAGATGCTGATTAATTCTCAAAACTAAATCAGTGAGGAGAGTGAGTATTTTCATTTCTTACAGTGCAAAATCAGTTGGTTTAGATTAAATCTGTCTTACAATGTCCAGTAAAAGTAAAATCATAGGTTAGGCTACAGAGGATGACTGTGTCTTCTGTAATTAAGATGAAGGCTGCTGAAGAAAAAGAAAATAATTTTAATCTCCCTAAGTGATGACTACAGAGGTACATAAGTATGGCAGAAGACTGAGGGTTTAAGAAGCTAGAGATATGTGTCTTGTATGCAGGGAGTCATAGTTTGTGAATCAGAGTAGCAGGATTTTGAAGATTGGGATCTTCACAGAGCCTTGTGCTAATTGGAGAGAGGGTTAAGTGGTGCACCAAAGTTTGGACACACTTGAAAGAATAGTTACAGAAATAGGCAGAGAACTAGGGAAGAGCAGAAGTAAACAAAGATTTCAAGACTGTTTTGGTTTACTGTTGGGGAGGATGAGAACATTTTTAGTTCTGATTTTTGGCCAGGAAGAGGCCATTGAAAACTTTGGAAGTGTTTTTAAAATGGCTGTCAGCTGACAGCCTGGGTAAAAAGGAACAAACTGTAACAATTATGCATGATGAATTTAAAGATCAAACAAATCATATTTAAAGAAGCTAAGAACATAGATTTAACTAGAGAAAAAGTGTGTATGTTTACAATTCTTCTAAAAAGGAAGTGCAAAATAGATCCAGACATAAGATATCTTGGTTTAGATGAAAAAACAAGACTCTTCAGTTATGGAGAAAAGAGGAAACTTTAACACCTTCTAAACATCTTTTGGTAGAAATAGATCAGATTTTTATGAAGGGCTAGATGAAAGTTCAAACAGTAAGTAAAAAAGTTCAATAATAATTCTGAAATGATCGCTTGCTTTCTAAAGTGCATTATTTCATAACTGAATTCTGCACCTTACTTTCCTAAATGTAACTATCAGGTTTAAGATGTGGAGGAAAAAAAGAGGCTTATTTGTTATTTTTTCATTTTAGTGTATTTAATTATTGAAATTTTAGATTTATTGTTTCAGGAAATATTTTCATTATTATTAATTGCTTATATTTGTTTGCAGAAATTTCAAGACATCGAAGAAATGCACCTTCTTCGAATGAAAGAGATTATACAGTCATTGTCAAATACCATAAAAGAAATTCATTTACAAATAGGAGAGGTATTTTTATACTATATTTGGATCATGCTTTGTTTTTTCTTAACTGTTAAATGGAATATTTCTTACTTTGTGAAATTCAACATAAGGTCAAATTTCCATGGCTTCCTGTTGCATTTTTAAGTTCAGTGCCACAAAGTTTTCCAAATAAGACTGGATAAATTTTGTCATTAAAAAAATATTAGGACAATTTGAAGAATTCAAAAGTTGAAGAATTTTTAGTGTATTTCTCAATTCTGCTTCCCGGATATTAATTTAGCACTCATTTCACACAGATTTAGGATACTGCTTTTTAAATTAGAACTAGAAATTATATCAGTCTGAGAAGTTTCCAAGTATTTTATACTCTTGGATTTTATGAGCAAAAGATATTTAGTAACAGAAGCTTTTAGCATATCTTTTGTTTAGATGGAAATTGAGTTAATTAATAATCTTTATAAGCAGGCCTTTTTATTTTTTGAAGTGTCACTTTATTTGCTTACACTTTAGTATTGAGGTTCTCTGCTAATAAATGATCATCACAAGGGTGATGCTGCTTATTTCCAAAGTACATACACATCCTTCCTTGTTGGAAAAACCTATTAACAGCATGTTGTTAGAGCAAAACAATGTGTTGCTAGACCAGAACTATTACAAGAGTAAGGCTTTTTACTCAAGCAGGTGGGAGTTGTGATAATACACTAATAACAGTTCACACCCTAAACTGGTACTGGCTGAAAAAACTGCCTGTCTTCCTGACATTATAGTGGGATATGTTGCCAGCAAATTTAGAAAAATATATATACACAAGTTGTTAAACATGGAAGAAATAGAAGTAAAAGCTAGATCTGTCATTTCATTTTTTGCCTGTAGTGTACCCACGCTTGCTAATACTACAGAAAGGAGAAGGTTTTCCTAGATAAATTATCTGTTGATTTTTCTAAGTCCTGTAATGTGTTTTAGGGGAAGGATTATGAATTTTAACTACTGCAAAAGCTACTTCTTAAAGTTAATAACTTTTTTCTTTGAAGGTGCATGAAGAGTTTATTAATAACATGACAAATACCACAGTTGAGAGTTTAATACAGAAATTTGCTGAGTCAAAAGGAACTGGCAAGGAAAGACCTGGTAAGAAATTAAAACTCACAGAAAAGTAAATGTTAGCTTTAAAACTGGAAATTTCCATTCATGAAATGTCAAACCTGTATTTGTTAATGTGCTGTATTTTAACATATGTTAAAATTATGTGTTAATGTAACATATGTTCAAATTCTTAGTATTCATTAACTTTGATATTGAATGGTATGTAGAAATTGGTAATGCAGAATTCATTTTATGCATGTAGTATTTGTGTTCATGATGCTTGGTAGTTTATTGGTCTGTACAACTAAACTATGCAGTTTCCTGGAACATCAGGGAAATTGGTCAAGAAGCTGTAGTTCCTTATACAAACTATGTGTTGTCTGCTATGTGTTTCTTATACAAACTTTGATTCTACATAAATTGTACTTCAGAACTTTGTTGAATATAAACATATTAAGAGCAGATGTCTATAAAGCTGCTTATTGAACTATTGGAATGGTTGCATCAGTTTGTTCAGCTTACCAAATTATCATTTTATAGATACACAGTATCTATTTTTTTATAAAATGTATTTTAATATACAATAATGTGTATTGCTTCTTTAGTAAGAAGCAAATTGAATAGTACTTTTTGAAGCTACTGTTGATTGGGTGTGGTAAGACATTCCTGGACTGGCATAAAAAGGCATTCTCACAGTACTGCCTATATAGTGTCACTTTAATATTGGCATGAATATACAATCACTAAGGAATTAGTAGTACTGTTTCCTTCAGTGCTAGGAGTCCTCACAAGCATCTCTGTCTTCTAGTAGAGGCACACAAAGATGGGTTTTTTTCCTAGAGCAAGAATGTACATACCAGAGTAGATAATGAAAATTTATAATGAATTGTTAAATATTATTAGGTGTCTTGCAATGTGTGTGGGAGGTGTTTTTAACATAACATTGTTTCATATTCTTTCTGTGATGCTGTAATGCTGATATCCAAGTGGGCTGAGGTAAGATTACATATGGAACGATTTTTGAACATTTCCTGTGTATTTATCAATTTCTCAGTAAAGGTTAAAAAAGAAAATGGGTGAACTTTAGGGTATCAAGTTCAGTTGGTCTGAAACAGGACAAAGACAGGTAACAATTTGGTGTTCAGACCTCTTGGATTAGCTGTTGCCAAGATGTCATGGGAGGGATCTCCATCTTGCATTTAAGGTGCTGACTGCCTGGGTTACAAAGACCCTTGCTAATTTGTCCTAGAACATTGCACACTTCAAGTCATGCTATCTAGCATGGGTTTTGCCAGACAACATTGTAATTTTTAGAAAAGTAATACTTCACTTTTTAATTTAATGGAGAAATTACACACATTTATTCTTGCGGCTTTACAGTTCTTCAAATCCCATCTGTGCTCTCTGAGGACAAATAAAAACTTCTCCAAATATATTCTAAGAAAGTTAAGCTGAGTATTTTAAGGAACAGTAGCACATTTAGTGTGTAAATATATGCACCTTCAATTTTCTTTTACAGTATTAAATTATTTTATTGATATGAATTTTGTCAAGTAGTCATAGTGCAGGGAGAAAGCATAGTCAAATTCAGCAGCAAAAGAATATAAATTCACAAGAAGTTTTGGAATGTTAAAGAGTAACAACACAGACTTCTAATGACGTTAATTATGCTTATTGCTTCTCATATATTTGTTTTATTAACTTAGAATCATAAAACTTTGATAATTAAGAAGATTTGGAAGGCAAAGTGAGGTATCAGTCTTCTGAGAATGAAAAGGACACAACCACTGTTAAGGACTGCTTTTTCTTGATTAAACTCCCACTTTTTTGCATCTGAGAACTGTTCACGGTGAAAAGCTAATTCATGGAACAAATGGTGAAAGTCTGTGGGATGTATTTATTAATTAGTTTGAAGAAGGAGATGGCTCCTCAGAAAAACTAAATATTCAATGTAAAAAATGATACTGACTTGGCTTACAAAACAAATGCAGAAAAACTGCATTTGTTGTTTGTCACTGTTGGTTTTAACTGTCACTGTTGGTTGTAACTTCAATCTGTTTAAAGGCAATATTTTCAAATCCCCCAGGACTATGTAAGTCTTTTTTCATATTATTTGTGGGTTATTATGGTAAGTGAGATGGTGGGTACTTTCAGATAAAATAAACTAAAAAGGCAGTGCATAACAAAGGATTTTAGTTTATTTTGGTATATTCTAGCTATTTATAGTTATTCACGGCAGAGATAACTTGCTTTTATTTATATCTGTAAAAATAAGAATGAATCAGAAATGAAGAACTGATGAGAATTACAAGCCATTTACAGTAAAGTTAATTGCATATCTGGAATGTATCTGTACAGTGATGTCTGTTTTACCAGATTATATGGGCTCCCTCTGGTGGCTAATTTTTGTCACCTGGAGTCAGAATGTAGAGGGATATCTAGAATTCAAGTCTGTCTTGTACAAATAACAGGTTTTCTTTCAAACAGTAATGCTTTGTGAGTTTTTTAATTCACTCAGGAACTTCTTTACAATGGCTCTTTTTGCACTGCTACCTAAATAACTTATCTAGTCAGCTTTTTAATCTGCTTCTCACTGAATTTGCTTTAAGTTTTTCTTTATCAATTCAGCCTAGAATTTAGAGTTTTTAATAATACAATATTTCGAGAAGTAATAATTTTTGTTTTCTGACTTCCAATACTGTCCCCTGAGGAACACCACTTGTCACTGCTTTCCACTTGGACATGGAGTTTTTGATTGCAAAAACTTCTTAGAGTGCAACCATCCAGCCAATTCCTTATTCACCAAGTCGTCCGTCTGTCAGTTATGTTTTTCTCCAGTTTACAGACCAAGATATCATGCAAAACAGTGTCAAATGCTTTGTAGAACTCTGGGTAGATGACATCACTTGCTCTTCCCTAAGCCACCAGTGATGTAATCCCATTGTAGAAGGCCTTTGTCTTCATTAATTTGTTGTGGTATCGTTTTTAGTGGTTGTTGGTAGTTTTGTTCCTCTATTTTTTCCCTTTTTTCATAAAAAAATTGAAGATGTAATCAAAACTTTAACTGTAGTGTGGATTGAAAAATGGAAAGCCATAATCTTGTTTGCTCCCTTGCTCTGCAATATAGCAGTGATGTGCAGATGACAATTACTACATATGCTGTGCTGTTATTTAGTGTGAGTGAGAGAGGCATTGGGTCATTTTCAGCTGTAGTAATTTTTTTTTTAGGTATTGGTTTTGTGCTAGCTTAATCCATGTTTCAGAATCTGAGAGCCCATAGAAATACTTTTTGTCTTTTTTTCATTATCCATTCAATAAATTTGAGCTTTTTACAGGGCCTGAAAGACATTTACATTTTTAAAAATTTTGAAAATTTGTGTCTGCAATTAATCTACTCTTTGGATTAAATGATAGCAGTAGTTCACAATGTATATTACCAACAGTTGCTGTTGGTCAGCCATCACTGGCTCTTGTACATGTAGTAAAGTATTTGACTTTTGTTTCTCTTGTCATTTTAGATACCTGAAATATAGCATGAATATTTTTAATAAAATGGTGGTTCCACAGAGAACAAGATTCAGAAAGGACAGATGTAATATTCCCATTCTGTTTCTTCCCGCCACCAAATGCAAAAATTGACAATTTGGTTAGTAATCTATAATGCAGATTTAAAAAAAGTGGGGTTTGTTGATTTTTGGAGCTGTTGAAGACCTATTTCACTTTATTTGCCCATGCAGAAGAAATAGTCTCAAGGCTCCTAGTAACTCCAGTCATGGAACAGAGTAAGGTCATGCATGTCAAGTGGAGACATAATTTCCAAATGACAAAAAAATTCCTGAATTGCTTTCTGGAAATGGTATAAAATAGACTAAGTTGTACAATTTTTAGTGAGTTAGGACTGCTATAATGTCAGGATCACTACTTTTTCGCAAGGTAGCACATACTAGAAAAAAATACCCTGTCACCTCTCTTAGTGTGCTGGTGATCCTTTTCTCTTCTGAGAGAACATATTTGGGAGCTCTGCCTCTTAGCAGAGATCATGAAGCATTAAAGCTTCATAAATATAAACATCTAACCCCCAAATTTTACCTAGCCTTTAATTGAACTGATTTCTGATACTGTGAACTTAACTGAATTGTTGCTTATTTGATTAGAATAATGTTTTATGTGGCTGTCTGTTGGCAGTGGCATTAGTGCAAAGTTTGGTGTGAGTTTATCACATGTGTAGTTGCCTTTTGTAGTTGCCTATTGTGAATGTTTTAGTCCTAAATGTCCATGAAAAGTACTGCTTATGTGTTTTTTCCAAAACAAATACGAGAGTGTCAGAGTGAGCTGCACCACAGCTTAAAAGTAGTGCTAGTCGTGTTAATGCACAGTTGTGCTCACTCCATGTTAATGCTTCTATTAAGTTAGAGTGTTGTGTTAAACAGCATGTTTTGTATCTAATGAAGAAATGTACCAAATGAACAAGATTAAACAGTGGGGAAAAAAAGAAGGCTAAGAGTAAATGTATTACTCCTAAAAATTTTTAGAAACAAGTTAATCCTTTCCCAGACTTTAAGAGTCAAAACAAGGGCCACTGAATACTGAAGTTTGCTTTGATTAGAGCTTACTAGCATTTTATGTGGATAAATAATGAACTCTGTTTTGAAAGACAGACTTTAAACAGTGCTGGGTGTGGCATTTATTTTTTTCCGTGGGTTTGTTTGATAACGTAGTTTACAGCACATATAAAAATACTGTTCTAGGACACTAAATAAGTTACAAAGTAGATGTAAATAAACACTACAAATGGTTAATACTGACTTTTGAACAGCTCTGCAGGACATCTTTGAGCTTCTTTTCCACAGGGAAGGGTAACAAAGCAAGTATTTATTTTATGTTCTTATAAATTATTTTCTTTGTATTTTCTTTAAATACTGTGAATACTTCAGTGTTGCTGACGCTTGTGGTTTAACGCACAAATAGCTTGGAATGTCACAATTTCTCAAAGATTGTGCCCACATATAGGTCTACACAGAAGACTGACTGACGAATGAGCCTAGTTTATCAACACTGACAGTGTCCATGGGATTCAGCAAAGTATTCTTTGTAAAAGAGGGCAGACTACTGCTTTATTTCAGAAGTTAATTAAAGAAATTAAGTATGAATATTTTTGAGTATTTGACGAGAAGCTGGGCTTGAGGCAGGTTGAAACGTCTTTAAGGGTCTTATGCTGTAGAACTGATTTCGAGAAGGAGATACAAGCTGAAAAGCTGTACCAACAAATGTATCTTAACTGCTGTCCTAGATGTCTGTTTTATTTTGCCTAAAAGATTCTGTCCTTTCAAGAAACTGCCAAAGTGTCTGTGGGCTTCTAGTCTGAAGATCTGCCAGCATAGATTTTTAATAATTACACATATCTAAGTTGTAAACTTGTTTTAGAATGCAATTTATTGATTTTTAATGTTCTGGAGAGTTGTAAAGGAGGAAGTTTTATTGAAAGAAATATTTGAATTCAAGTGGAAGAATCATAGCATTGATAAAAATATCTTGGACAACATCAGTAGACATAATAGGGCAAGAGCTAGATTGTGAATGATCTGGGAACACGCAGTAAGATAAAGTACTGTTGGGCACACTCAAATTTTTTTTCCTACAGGCAAACAATTCAATTGCAGTCTGCCATTTAAAAGAGTTTTTTGGGATTGCAGGAACAAAGCAACATCCATTTCAGTAATTTAAATAGGAGGAATATTTTAAGTAGGTGATAGTCATCTCAAAATGCAATAGGATATATGATGGATTCTCCTATGACCAGAAAAGTTAAATAGCTTGAAAACAACTGAAAACAAAAAAAACACAGAGATGTATTTTATGTTGATAAAGTAAATAAGACCTGGACTTTACTTGTATAAAAACATAACTTGATATAGAAATTAACATTTAGGAAAGGTTTGATATTTTGAACTTATTTATTTGGGGTATATTTTTCTTTTAAGGTAGGAAATGTTCTTTGTTTTCTAATGGAAAAAAGATCTTTTTGCCTGAAAGTTCTGAATGATACAAAATACATTACCCTATTTTTGCTCCATAGAGTCATATTAAACATCTTAACTTTTGATGATTTCATGAACTTAAGTTCAGAACTTCAGTAAGGAACCATACCTCTCTTCATTTACAGAATGTGTGACTTCTAAAAAAGATGTGATTCTTTGAAACTGTCTTTGAATATGTAGGCTATAATTTGACGTATTTACAGTGTCTAGTGTTCCAGAATCTTAGCTGAATCTCCTTAAAAGTAAAAGTATCTGTGCAATTCTTTCATCACTGCATACTTGCATGGTCGTCTACAGCAGGTGCATCATGAACCATGTAGACAGGCAGAGCCATTTCTTACGGATACTTATAGACTAGAGTTATGCTGTTGTTTAGTACTTTTTCCACACCTCTCCTTCAATTTTCACAAGACTGCTACTTTCTACACAATCTGATGGAAAAGGAGAGTGTAGAAATGAGGAGGTTGCTAGAGGAAGAAGAAGCTTCCAAACCACTACTCATTTAGAGAGTCAGCAGATAGCTAAGTATGTATTTGTACATATAGTGTATGTTGGCCTGCCACTTAGCTTATGAGTACTTAAAACCAGCCGTATTTCACATCCTGTTGTTTATGCAGAGAGAAAATATGGAGTGAAGCTGAAGCAAAAGCAGGAGTAGAAAAGGATGAGAAAAGGGGTGGTAATGCCCTGCAGATTGGTGTATAAGCTGACGTTATTTTGCTGCTAACAGACCTCACACTTTCATAGATCATTTCTTTCACAGATCATAGCAGTGTTTGTTGTCATACTCAGGTGTTGCAGCCTAGACAGATCTTTACCTTGAATCATTGCTTTTGGTACATTTCCTGTCTCTTTTGAAAATTCTTGTGTTATCAGAACAGGGAAAAATACTTTGTAACTGATGTTTGCCACCTTTTTATTTTGGAGAAAAAAAATCTGGTCTTTCCTTCTGATGATAAACATCTCAATTGATAATGATTATTTTAAGGCTACTCAGATTGTGATCCTTTTCTGCTTTGTTTTTGGTCTGTAAGCCACATAGAAATAGTCTCTTGAGTATAATAATAATATATAGGTGTCCCCTTGAGTACTTGCTGTATTCACGTAGTTTGCAGCCAGAGGACCAGAAAAGCCTGAGCTGGATAATGTTGCCTTTGATTTGGTAACTGAGTGCAGGGCTGGAAGCCTAATAACAGAATCAGAGTTAAAATTTTTCATCTGAAAAAATTCTTCCCAAGGAAGTGCTACATGTTGATACTGATAATTGTCATTATTTCTGGTGCCAGTATCACCTCTGCCTTTCACTTTTTTTTTTCTTTAATTGAATACTATTACTGTGCTATAGTTTTCTTTTTTTAATTTTTTTTTTAAAGGAAGATTTGGTGAGGCATTCAACATCTCTAGAGGCTATGTATCAGCTAGGCTGATATATCATTCTGAGGATATAACAACAAGTAGTCAGAAATTCAATGATTGGTGTGATGGGACTGTATTTATCGAATTAGATTAAAGGATAAGGTTTTGCCAGTACTATTTCAGTGTTTTCCCTCAGACTGACCTGTTAGCAGGCCAGTTTTATTTGTTTGTCCCTTATGCTCTTTTTTAGCAAAGAAGAGCTGTCCAAATCCATAAATAAAGATTTACTTGTTGCAGTTTGGTACTAGCATGATAACTGTATCACATGTATGAAATTTAGCTCAAAGAAAACAGCTGCTCATCTTTACTCTGCATTCCTCCAAAGAAGATATGTTTTTATTTGGTTTTTTCCTTCTTTTTTTTTAATGTAGAATAAAAGGTCCTTTCCTAGGAAAAAAGCATTCTTATTATTTTATAAAATCATTTCTTATGTATGGACAGGCAATAAAAATGGGAAGTTAGTGTTAGAAACACTGATGTTGACAGAATATATTTAGGCTTCCTGGCATCTGAATTTGAAATTTTTTGCTAAACATGTCACAGGATCAGATGATAGCAAGAAAAAGATTGCTTATATGTTTGTGTATGTACAAAATTGACCTTTGTGATGCAGCTTGACATCTAAACACTAAAAGCAGTCATTTGTTTTGACAGCAGAATTAATTGAGGCTAAAACAGTCGAAATTCCACTTGTATCAAGCTGTTCATTAGGAACTGCTGTCTGGCTTTAGTGCTGTCAGAAAAATAACCTGTTCTGGTATGATTAAATAGCAGAATGATGGTCGGTCCACTGAATTTGAGAGAGAGGTTGAATAAACTTTCTACTGCGGAAACAATTCAGAAGTGACACGCTGCAAGGGGGGTCAGAATGTGCATTGATATCCAGCTGAGCTGTCAACTGGCACTGAGCCAGGCACGCAAAGCTTTGCCATTTGAAGCAGCATGTGAAGCATATGCAGTTTAAAAAAATTGTCCTCCTTTCATGCATGATTTACACTCAGAGACAAACTTTTGTTTTTGTTGAAAACAAGAATATGGTTTGTTACTGCATTTGTAACTACAGATACAGATTTATGGAGTATTTTTAGAAGATTTTGCTTGAAACAGATATGTTAATGTTTATGTGTGTGCATGCATGTGTGTAAACTGAATCCTCAGGCTGCAGGGAAAGGCAGTTTTGGGGGGTGTTCTGAGGGTCTGATTGTTTCTAGTTACTGAGAATTTATGTGAAGTTAATACCAGTATAATGTTTCTTTCTGTCATACATGCTCCCCTTAAGATGGAAAGGACACAGTTTTCAAAAGCAGATGCAAATGTAAGGCAGTTCTTATTTGATTTGTTGACTTCTTGATTTGTTTAACTTTTTAGCTCTGTGGGATTTTCCAGTTCATTGATATACTTACTGGGGGCACTTTTTCAGGGTATGACATAATATTATGTTTTCCTTACTAATAATATTGGTTGACTTTTGCATTTGACTTGTTTATTTAAGAATCCAAACAGTAAAATATTTTTTTCCTCTCAATTGAGGAAAGCGGAAGTTTGACATTAGCAAAACATTCTCCCTCGTAGAGGTTTTATGTAAAAGTTATACAGACAGGCTAGAAAATCTGTATCTAAGATTTTGTGGAGAGAGGTTTTGTCTTTTTTTTTTTTAAGTAGCAGGTATAAGATAGTGGTTATAAAGATAGTTTCTGTTTAGTTACCTTGAATATACTCTGAAAGTACTGCTGCCATAGATGTGAGCTAAATACATAGGAGATTCTGTTAGATAATGTACAGTGCAATTATATATTCTTCATTTGTCTGTCAACAAGAATATTATTTCCTTATTGCTAGCTATATACTGTACCTTTAGGGGCATGAAAGTTCACATACTCACATGCCACTTTTAACAAGAGAAACATTTCATGTAGTTACTGAACAGTTTAGGAGATGCATCCTGAGATGCACCTTTACTTGCTGGTGCTTAATTTATGCAAGTGTTACTTCTTAAATTATGAAATTATGAATTCAGTAAATTATGAAATTAGGTAAAATTTAAATTACACTGTATTATATTATTGTAAAAATTATATTTATACAAGTTACTTTTTTTTGTTCCAGCAAACAAAAGCTGCGTTATTTGCAAGAGCCTAAGAACTGATCCAATCCTGGTGTATTTGCTTTAGTCTCTTGTCAATTAGCAGCTGTCTGCCTCCATGTGTTTGTGAAAGCATACTCCATTTGCTTTCTCTTCTTGTCCTTATTCTGTCCCTACTGGTAGAATACTGTGAGCATTCAAAAACTCAGTGCAGCTTGCAGTGATGCTTGCTAGGAATTTGTATGTACAATTAGAGGACCTTACTGATTTTTAATGTCTGCTTCCTTTGTAGAATACTACTATTTCTCATTAGCATCCAGATAGCTAGGTATATATACTTAAGTGACGGAAATCCCACTAGATACTCGCGTCTCTTTCTATTACAAAGGCTAACCTTCATTTATGCACTGTATTTTTTCATTTTTTTCTATTCTGTCTGTCTACAGTATCAAATACATGCAAGTGTATATAGAGGTATTTGAGGTGTTAAAACCAGAGTTAGCAAAGTTTGGATTAATATAGCAGCAGGGAGAGTAGACTTTTGAAAGTTGTGGTCTCCTTGCAACAGAATATTAAATCAGAGACCTTTGCAAGGATTGAACTAGATCTCAGCTATAACTTTTTATTTAGTCTGGAAAAAGTCTTGAAATGTTCTTTTGTTTTTTACACTACTGCCATAGTTTTAGAATTTGGTTTTGTGTTCATATGAATGGTTGAGAATGGGCTTCCTTCTCAATTCACATTATTGTCTTGTTTCAAGAAAAAGAACAAAGGAAATTTTAGTGCTTTGGTTGCAGTACTGCCAAATTGCAGTGTTACCAGTACTATCACCTGCACTGCAGTATGGCACCATTTAGATCGTCCTTTCAGTGCCTTAGGCTATCTATGTGGCATGAACCCTACTGACTGCTTCCCGGAACGACTTCAGTCCCCAACATCAATACTTCTTCTTAAATGTGAAGCAACTGCTTTTCTTTCTTTTAATGCTGCAATGGACAGTGAATCTGTTTACTTGCATCAAAAATTGTAGCCATTGTAATCATCCACATTTTGAGCTGACAACTTCTTGGTGTTAAGTCTTCGTCTACAGTACAATCATTGGGCACAAGCCTGTTCTGAAAACTTTTTGCCTCCTAGAGGTAATGCATCCACCTTAAAAACTTAATGTAGCTGTTACAGGAGTTATTGAGATACCAGGACATCAGTTTGCATGCTTTGACTTCCCTTTGTATATTATATCTGTCTGACAATCTCCATTAATGCCAAACCACTGGTAGTTCTTGACTATAGCAACTTCTGACTTCTTGACTTCTGATTAAGGAATCAGAAAGATATGCATTATGGTGTCACAGAGGAGAAAGCTTTCTGAATTGGGACTTTTTTTAGAGGTTTGGGGGATTTTTTTTTTCTGTGCTAGTGCAGCTGCTTTTATTTCCATGTTCTACACAGTCAGTGGGCAATGCTGGAAAACTTTTTAAGAAACTGTCTGAATTCCTTGTTGATGCTATGCTCTTATAACAGCATGTGTGCCTAAGGCCTTCTGGCTGACTAGGAGACTGCAGCTAGTTCTAGCAGAGGACAGTGTGGTAACAACACACAGTTCTGGCTGGACAGCAGTATTATCAGCTCTTTGGACTCAAAGGCATCTGTCCTAAGGAGACTCCAGGTGTTATGCAGGCTGTTGAAAGCTTCTCACAGCTATCCTGTTTTCTAAGTTAGTACACTATAGAGTGCCACAATAGACAGGAAATGTCTATTTCTGAAATGTTACTTTGATTAAAAATACCATGCCCAAGTCAAAATATGGTACTCTTTAGGCAGACATATAGGAAGCAGAACTGTTGGAGGTCTGAAGTTACAGAACAAAACTTGTGAGAAAATTTAAAACTGTTAAAAATTTCCCTATATTCAAAAGGGCAAGCTGGATGCACAGAATATTCTTAGTTGGAAGAGTCCACAAGGATCATCAAGTCCAACTCTTTAAGTGAATAGCCCATATAGAGATTGAACCCACAACCTTGGTGTTAATAGCACCATGCCCTAACCAACTGAGCTAATTAGAGACAGCCACTGACATGAATTTCTGAAATTCTGAAGGAAGAAGGGCCCTATACAAATTTGAGTAGGAAAGGTAAGTTTCTACCAAAATAGGTTTTTGAATTGTAACTGGTTCACATTATATCTGTGTGTTTCTGTAGTAAGGAAGAACATGTCTTCAAATATAAATTCTTATTAGGTGTAAAAACCTTACCTTTAAAGACAACTGTTTAAGCAAGCATAATGGAAAAAAAATAGACTAACTTGGATGTGTTGTTGAAGAAAATCTTTCCTTTCTGCTTATTTTAGAAGTGGAAGTTAAGATACTGATCTGAAATATGGATAAACTGTATTTAAGCCTTCATTATTTATTTTAATCATTACTGTAAAAGTTTTAAAATTAAGGGGATCACTCTTAGTAGAAAGGGTAAAGAAATGGTGGAATTCTGAAAAAGCCTGAGTATTTTATTCCTCTGAAAATATATTTAAGTCTCAGTGTTTACAGGTTCCTTTCTTTTGCTTTAGGGATGAGTGTTTGTTGTTGTTTTGGCTTTTTAAAAATTTTTCCTAGCAAAATGAGAGTATGTATAGAAGCAAGAAATAGAAGTAGTTGAATCATTAGCAAAGTGATGAAAAATATGCGGTCTGAAGTGTAGTTCTGAAGAAGTAACAGTTGAGTTCTTCAGCTTCTATATTTTATGGCATTTTTATGAATGTCTTGCTTAATATCCTGTGAACAATAGTTTAATTTTGTAAAATAAAATGTTGATTAAATCATTATGGAGATGTAGACATGTACTATTCTAAAAATCAGTTTTCCTGGTCTTTTTTTTCTGTTCTTTTGTTTTACAAGATACCCAAGTTTGCTTCATTTTGGAGCATGCTGACTTTGTTTTACTGTAGATTTAGTGAAGAGCAAAGGAAAAAGTATTGGAAGACCAATGTAAAATACGCATATATTTATGAGAGAGCTGTAAGGAATTTGCATCTTGTCTTTCTGTATTGAATAATTAGACTTGCATTTGAAGTAATTTGATAATTGAAATTTAAAGTCTGTTAAGACTGCTATTTGAGACTTGTCTTTTAATATTCTGCTTGCCAGAGCATCATTTGGAGGCCAAACAATTACATTATGATAAGTGAGATATTGATGGTACACTATTGATAGTGCAAAATTCTGATCCTGCTGTTTACAAACACTTAAATTTGTTTTTACTGATTAGAAAAATTTTGCAAACTCAGTCTTAATTACAGTAAATATAAATTAATACCTTGACCATGCCATAATTAAAAAAGAAAATAAGTCATTAGAGGTATTTTTTCCCCTCTCTCTTATCTGTAACATATCTGTACATAAACTTGTGTGCATGCTATCAAAATTTTTGTAGAAAGGTAAGTAATAACCCCTGTGGCACAGTGATAGCATGCTAAACTTTTTCTTCTGTGGATACAGATACAAGGTAATCCAACATGGGCTGGAAGAAAAGGTGCCTGCCTGCATGTGCACTTTGTTTTCATTGCACTTCTACAAGTGCTGGTATGATTCTATCATTCCCTGAACAAGATCCTACAGAAACTCATGCTGTTTTCTGTACACATGCTTCCTAAAATGTCTCAGAGTGGGATTAAATAAATTCTAGGTTTAGGAATATATATGAGTAAATAAGGCTTAGGACATCAATTTGCAATGGCAACTGACTGTTGTTAGTGGCAAGTGACTGCTGTTGGACTGTTAATTTGTGGCAAATATAATGTGAGGAATTTCTTTAGATCTAGAACTTAGCTAGTGTTCTCTTTTGGTTTGGTCCTGTTGGGTCTTAATGGTTTTTTAGAAAAAAAAATACTTATTTATGTGTTTAAGATTTTACAAGGGACTTCTAATTGTGTAGGCAATTGGCTATGGAGAGGAAACACTAGAACTAGCAATGCAGGGTTAGAAAAAGTGTAACTTTCAAAATTAGGGCTAAAACTTCTCCTTTTTCATTTTTACTTATACAGTTCTTGTTCATTAAAAGAAGGTAAATTTAAAACCTTACACTGATGCGATATTATAAATGCAGTTTTGAATGAAGACACCAATTAGATATAGGCAATTGAATTGTAGTTAGATGATGACTAGTATTTTAATTTTTCAATATGAAGGAGTGAAAAAACTGCTTCACATGTGTGATTTTGCAGTATCTTTGGCCATTGGCAGAGTAATTGTGCCTTTCATTTACTACCAACATTTCTAATTCAATTATCTCATATTTTCAGGAAATATTAGTTGTCATTAGAAAAGATTAAATTTGACCTAATGTTTATCTTCATTGTCATTTCTTTAAGGCCCTATTGAGTTTGAAGAATGTAACACATCCAGTGTAGCCGAAGGTGAGTTTCCATAACATAGTTATTTACACAAGAATTCTGTGGATTAGTACTTGAACTGTGAAGCAAAGGGTACTCATCAATGGGTGAGTCTGTATAAATTTAAAGTCCTCCAGTAGACTAAAATGCAGTTTTTCTTTTGAGAAACAAACTTCAATGCCAATAAGACTGATGCCTTGGGTTTTAGCTTTTGAATTTTTCGGATTCTCTGCTGCCTGGTATGCAACTCTGAAACTTCATATTAGGTATTAGTAGGTTCTCTTCACAGGGTAGTTAGACAAAACAATCCCTTCCCAAGTAGAGAATCATGGACAACCATTACCCAAAATGCATAAACAGCCGCAAAGAGAAGGAGGCAAGCCATGAGACTTCATGACTTGGAGCTGTAATTGCACAATTGAACCCATATATAGTTGAACTAAAACTTATAAAAGTATAAAACTCATGACCAGAATCCATCTTGGATTCATCCTTGGTGTAGCCCTGACCAGGCTCTTGCAGTGTCCAAGGTGTATCCTTTTAAGGGCTTTCAATAAATACCTATTTCGTTCATTTAGCTATGTCTAGTCTCTGTTCCAGATCAGCCTTTCTAGGCATCAAGGCCTATAAAAGGCCTATAAAACCTTTATAAGACTAATGCGTAAAGGTCAGATAATTTGAGTGTTTCTTACATGTGTACTTTGGCTAACACTTGGTCTTTGCAGAGGTTTGGATTTGATTCAGTTATGAATGTGTTGTAGCTTCATTTGCAAGTGTCAAAACAATGGGCTCTTCCCATTGTTACTATGTCAGTTAAACTAAGCCTAATGTAGTGTTATGGTTGCAAATTCTTTCTTTGTTGGTGCAGCCTTTTTTACTTAGGGGATTGTTTAAAGTGGTTAAGCTGTCCATAAGCTATGTCTTTACTTGTGGGACAGAGGAGTCAGCAGTATAACTTATAGCATCCAAAAGCTTTTTTAAGTTGCCAAGATTTTGGCTGAGACTTAAAATCTCTTCTAACTGAAGCAGAGAAAATCTATGTTCAGAAATTAGTCTCATACTCCATTTGCCATTATTTGGTCTGCATAAGACACAGAAGAAAAACAAAGCCCAGACATTTAAAAATAATCTTGGAGAAAATTATGTTCCTCAGTATATATTACTGACTATAGCTACCCTGATTTGAGAAGTTTGGAGTTACTGAAAATTTCTAGGAGTGGAGAGGTTTCTTATGCGCTGTGTAATATATTTTTGTAAAGGTAAATATAATAAAGTGCTTGAATTAACAGTGGTTTAACTTTGGAAACCAAATTATTTCTACCACTCTGCTCAAAAGCATGCTGCCAGTAGTATCATGCATCAAAACCAAATTGTAGACTAGTTGGATCAGATGCTTGCACTTAGTCATTTTGTTTGGCAGTCTGCTTTGCCTCAGCAAACATTGTGAAGAAGCAGATGTGGCAGTAAGTCTGAGGGAATATTTAAGTGTATTTTAGTTTTAGTACATTACAAGTGGGAATGAAAGCAATATGAAAGCAATGAAAGTACTTTTTTCAGTACCGTAGCTATATGTATCTAGTGCAAAAAGCAGGGAAGAAACAAAAGGGGAGAAGTGTAATTCCAAACTCGGTGAGAAGCTGTATTGGAGCTGGATACAGCACTGGGAAGTCATGAACTCACATCAGCTGGAAAGCCAAGAAACACTCTTATTTTTAATGGGACCAAAATCCTACCTTTGAGGAAAGACAGGAGCTTGCAGCTCCTGAGAGCACACAGGGCAAAAGAAATAACAGCAGGGTAGCTGTTGAACTGCCATAGTTGGGGAAGGCAATGTTCAGTTTCTCATCCATGACTATTCAGGATCACCAGGAGCAGCAGCTCCTGTTGAGTTTCTGTGAGCAGAATCTTCTTCCTCAAAACTGTTTATTAAAGAAAACAGAGTCTTTATACCCAACTTGGAGATCCAAGTCAGTTTTTTAAGAATTTTGTAACTAATGCATTGAACCCTATTTTGATTTTTTTAAAATTGGTATTTCGCTTAAAGCAAATTGGAATAATGTTCCCTTAGTTTGGCTCCATACCTATCTCCACTGCATACCTGTGGCAGCATTTAAAACATTGGATTCATATGCATCTATGTTTGACATTGCTAAATATGCCTTTATCTCTTTGATCTATGAATGAAAAGTGTTTGTTCCGTAGGAATAAAACCACGGAAAAGGAAGCCTTTTGGTTTATCAGGAATAATGAAAAAAGAAAAAGATACTGAATCTATGTAAGTATATTGCCACCCTGAAGCCTTGTTTTGTATGAAAACTAGTAATGGGGATAAAAAATAGCCAATATTTAACAAAAAAAACTGGTTTATAACAGCCATTTGAAGGAACACAATGAATACAAAAACATCACAGTTATTTACAATTTTTGTGACCAAGGATTTTAACATAAATAACAACAAATAACAAGTGTATTCATAGTAGTCAGCTCATGTTTCATTCTTTCCTGTGCATAGGTAAGTAATTTTCCATTCTTCTACGTGTCAGCTTTGTAGATAATGTAATTCACATTAATCCTAATAAAATATATCTGTATGTGGTAAAAGTACTTGATGGCTGTGTTTGCAGAATTGAAACTTCAGGTATTCTTCTGTTAGAGGAACTTCTACATATACTGTCGAAGGACAGAAAAATGCAGTATATCATGAGCACACTCCCTTCTCAAACACCATCATTCTAGATGAGGACTGACGTCCCAGATATACTCTATGCCATATTCTTTGCATGTACTCAGTCTCTGAGGAGTTAATCTGTGCAAAAAGTGAGTTTGAATAACAGTTCTGAGAGGAATTATTCACAGCATCTATATTAGTATTTATGGTCAGTGTATTTTTTTAATATTTCTACATGTATTTTCTCAAGAAGACAGCTTACAATTTGATAACTTTGAAAATATAGAAATATTCCCAGAGGTAACATCTGCATATATACTTTTTAAAATTTATTTTTAAAGTATTTTACCAGTGTTAGTTTTTTTAACATACTGCTGAAAAATTCATGGCCTGAGGACAGCAGGTGCTAATAGTATTTTGTTTCTATATTCACATGCACTAGAAAAGTGCCATAGGCATTTACAGAGATTTTTGCATTAAACCATAACTACTAAATGAACTAGAACATCACAAATAAATGACAGAGGCTTCATTATGTGTTTACATAATATATTTTAATACTTCTTTTGTGATCTCTTTAGAGATATAGATTGCTAGTCTGTATTTTGTCTGATTTAATCTTCAGCTGATGATCCTGTTACAGACTGGAAATGATGAAACTGTCATCAGAAACTTCTCTGCACAGAGAAATCAAGTCCTCCCTTGGTCTTGTGTATATTAGTCTGTGAGCTTGTTTCATTTCTATAGGGCAAGCTTTCTAAATCTAGAAAAACTCTCATGGTTAGTAGGCTTTTCAGTTTGTCAAGATAGTTTTTAAACTGTTGATGCCTGAACCAGTGTGTCTAGTAATGGTTTTAATTCAGGGAAATACCACACAGGGTGCATTCTCATATATATTGCTGTAGTTTAGCAAGGGATTACACTTCTAACCACTGCTTTGCATGATTTGGTTGTTTCAGTTTTTATCTACAATCCTTAAGTTCCCTTATAAAATCTGTTTTCTGAAACGCTACCTTACAGCAGAAGCATGACCCAGTTCTTTAATTTAAAAAGAATGATCTAGTAAATCTAGTGATTTAAAAGTACTTTTATCTACAGCTTGATGTCCTTGTTCTCCACCTCATCAGCATTTGTAAACTGCTGTTTTCCTTGCATCTATAGAACAGATCCTGAGAGATGTCGGTAGTACTCCTCTGAGTCTAGATCTGCCATTTCTGTTTAAGATCTCTTAGGTCACTAATTTAGGAAACCTTCATTGTGGGCTGAAATATATTAATTCATTTGCCTCATATTTCACATTTCTCAACTGTTATGTACCTCAGGCTATCTTGCTTGCATAAAGACACTTTTTGAAACCATGTCTCTCAAGAGAAGAATATGCTTTGTCTTTTCAAGCAGTAAAATATCTTTCAGAACAGCTCTATTGCTATGAAAGATGTAAACCAAGTAGAAATTTGATCACATATGTCTTCTTTTGTGTCAGGCCTTTCAGAGAAGATGGAGTGCTTCATCTCACTGTCATTTCCTTAACAAGCTGTACTGAATTTTGTATTAATGCTTCCATGTTAGCAAGTTTTTTGCACCTTTTTTTAACACACTGTAGTAAAAGCTATGTTTTTTGCTTTTAACTCATTTGTTTTTTCAGAGAAGATGTTTTAGATTACAATGCATTTTATTTTTTCCACGTTCTTTTCTCTATACATGCATGTGTAGGATATTCAGACTAATGATAAAAAACCACTATTGTTCAGTTGCACCATCATGATTTGTCAGAGTGCAAATTAGAGAGGACTTGTATGCTACTCAAGTATTCCCACGTTCTGTAAATGTAATTGCTTCTACTTTTTGAAGACATCAGAGAGCATCAGTGTCATTGATTATTTTAAGTACTACTACTCAAATTGAAGTTGCAGTGGAAAAGTGTAACACTTTTGAATAATGTGCTTGCAACCACTGCCTTCCTGCAGACAACTTACTTTTTTTTTTTTTAAGTGCTTTTTAGGAGGGTACTCAGTTATTTTGTTCAGCATCTTCTAGTACTTGACTGCAACTGTGCTTGACAAACACGAACTAAGAATGAAACTCTAAAAGAGTAAGCTCTGAATTCCTCTGAAGAAAATCTTAATTTCTTTGTGAACTGGGTTTTGTCCAACACATTTTGCACTTGCAGGTAGACTATTTTATTAGGATTGGTGACTTCTGCTTATTGCACCCATCACCCATGAAGACCTGAAACTTAAAGTACATTCATCCAGAACACAGTGTGGTAGTCCTCACTTTCCTTGATTTTTTTGTTATTATTTCTAATTCTTTCCAGTAATATGTGAGTTTGATTTTTCATAATTTCTTCTGATTTTTTTTCTGCAGTGTTTTGAGCATAAACTGTCAGCTGTTATTTAAATCTCATTCAGTTGAATGTGGAATATTTAAAGTAAAAATTTCAAGAGTCTGAGAGGCAAAAGGGTCAAATGAACTGTTTTAAGTTAATTGAAAATATTGAAGGAGATTTTGTGTGAATAAAATAAGTTGTGCATTCTATAATTCTAAATTTTCTTTTTTTTTTTAAATAGGGAGTGTCCAGATGCAGACTCAGTCGTAAGTAGACTTATTTCCAAAATAAATACATATGCTTATACTACCAAGCCCTACAATCTGATGAAACTCAACTTACATACAGTCCCTGCAATACATAATTTATCTGGTAAAAGATTTAGTATTTTCATTGCATACTCAAAGTGTTAATTTTGTGCAGTACATGATCTTCAGCGGTATGTACAAACAAGTGTCAGTAATACATTTTTGTTTCCTAATAATATTATGTTTTAAGTAAGGGGTTTTCACTGCAAGTATATGTTACTTTGTTTTTCAGCTAATAGTTTGAATTCCTTGGCTAAAAGATTCTAAGAAAGAAAAAAGATGTACTTTATTGTGGACTCAACTTTGTGTTGTCATATTCCTCTGCTTACTGCTGTTTCTTCTGAGAAGTCCTTCTAATATTGACTGGGTTCTGCTTTACCACTGGCGATAGAGTATAGGAATATACTGTTTAAAATATGGCCTTAAATGCAGCATTTCTAGATGCACTTTATTAATGGTCTGGTTTTCATTACTGTTAGATCTGTGGTATGTCTTACAATTTTTTTTAGCCAATTCAGGTAAGTGACCATTTCAAATTAAATTAAATATATTAATGATTTTAATTTCCTTAATTTAGTCTTTTCTTTTTATGCAAACATGTATGTTCTCTTGAATTAACATATAACAAAGATTGTAACTCCCTGTAGCTATGTTTGGGAAAAATTTACAGAGTAATCTAAGTGATTTTCTGTAGGCTTATTTATTTTTCATGCATTCATTTAGGTGCAAATTATATTACACAATTTAAGTTTTCAAGTCCACTTATTTTGTGAATTTTCTGATTTTTATTTGGTAACTAGGAGGTTTTAGTACCTAATATTAAAATTTGTTTTGAGAAACTTGATTTAAAACATCTAGTAAAACTATCCTTCTAAATGGAAAAAATTAAATTTTGCCACATAACAGAACTATATGTGTAAGAACAGATGTGTAGTTCTTGCCAAGACAGTTACTTTATATTGTGCAGTCATCTTGATTTACAGTAAGTTTCTTTCCTTGGGTGCATTTAAAAGAAAGTAACAATAGAAGTATCCTTATAATTATCAGGCTTCTCATGGAAATAAAATCATTTGACAGTTCAGGTTGAGTCATTGGAGTGAACGACAACTGGATTTGACTTGCAATGTTTATTTTCTATGCTTATTTTGTCTCCACGTTTTTGGAAAACAATTATTTCAAAAAATTCAAGTATAAATTGTTTTGACATTCTATCTGGCTACATGAGGCATACCATATGATCATCGAGGTTAATTGTTGATATTTTTGGTTTGGTTTGTTTTTTTTTGCCTGCTCAACATTTTATGACTGCATTTGGAATTTAAAATTTGGTCTGTGATTTCTGCTTGCTTTTTTCAAGCCACAGTAGTATTCTGTATAGTGACTGAATGTTAAAAGCAGAAGTCATTGCTGTAATTGTAGTGAAAAAATTATAGAGATTCATTTCACCCCTAACAAACAAGCAATCCAAAGTGCTTTTATGTTTTAAGGTTGGAGTCCTCTTCTGAAAGGTCTCATTTCAAATGCTTTTAATTTTTCTTGGCTTTTACTTATGGGTTTCCTTTCTGTTTCATTTTTCAAACCTAATCTAAATACTTTAAACAGTCTCTATCATCTCTAGAAAGATTTGTTTTGTATGGATATTTGCAACAAATTATGCATTTCAAGAAATTGAACTTGGAAAACTATTATTAAACAAAAAATATTAAAACAATATTAATTAGTGTTTGATTGCTAAGAAATACTGAGGAATAGACCTCAGAAAATTCAACTTTAGATGTCCCAGTTATTATTTTGTCAATTTTGGTCACTCACAGAAAGCCTGTCTGGCATATATACGATTAACTTGATCATTTTTTAAAAGGTGGCTTTTGTTTATTTGTCAAGAATTGTAATTGTGTGAAAGGAATGGAAGAGATAACCAGTCTTCAATTATATATAAAGACCAAGGTAAAATACTGCAAATTTTCAGGTTAAGGATGTAGCAAGAACTGATTTCTGTATATTATCTACCAGTTCTGTGTGCTACTGTGGATCTTTGAACATACTGTGTAGTCAATACCATGAAGGCCTTCTCACTAGTGCAAAATGTGCAACACAGTCTATCAAGCTTTTATTCTATTTCCAAAAGCAAAATGGTGAGATGGGTCAAAAATGTCTTTTGTCCCAAAATCCTGTCACATTTATATGTGGTGAGACAGATATGCTTATGCTCATCCTTTTTGTAGCTGCCAGATTATATATACTGGAAAATAAATTAATTAGACATTAATTCCTGTAAGTATTTTTTTTTTCTTAATGGCTGTAAGAGGTTTTCGTGTGCTCATTGGTAGGCAGCTGTGGACTGAGAACTGGTATTTGTTGAAAAAGTTGACCACTTCAATAAGCAGTCTCTGTTTAAATAGAGGTGACAGTATCTCATGAGATGTAAAATTCCTGAGTTTTTTATATGTCAGTTTATAGTGTAAATTCCATTAAGCTAAACCTTGATAATTAAGAAAAGTGGAAAGCCTGTAGTAGAAAGTATCACTTGAAAGAGATAGAAGACTGACTTTGTATGGGGGTTTTGCCTTAGAACATTTTTCTAAAGGCTGAAATGTCTTGTTTGCCATGTCTCTAGAGATGTTCTCTAGGGAGATATGCGCTCTAAAAAAGCTTTTGTGTCAGGGAAACATTTACAAGGTTCCACTTGTGTCCAGTAATATCTGAATTGGGATTTCAGTCCTTCCCTTGGTTAGGATGCTTGCTGATCTCCTTCTTCTACTTCACTGCCTATTTTCATGAAGACTGTAGTAATGTAATTATCTTTGAGTTCTCTGTTCTTTCTGTCAAATCCATTTGAAATTGCCCAGTAAGTTCAAAAGTAATTAAGAAGGGAGTCATGGATGTACAGAACATAATGCTGGAAGGTTTTTTTTTCATGGGAAACTGAAATGCAAACACATATCAAGGCATCCAAAACTTTTCATTAACCTCTTCATGTGTGAGATTATATAGAATTATAGACCATTTTTTTATTGTTGGGGACTAGTTGAATTTGGAACCATCAATTTCTTAAAAGGGGAACAAAAGTGTAATCTAATACTGAAATTCAAGTATTTTTCTTTATTTGCATTTTACAGCATTTTGTTCTGACATTTTTCAAATAGTTGCTATTGAGGACAAGGCTTTCTGTCACAGCACAAGAAAGGGGCACTTTGAATTCCCATTTTTCTTTTTTTCTGCATTTCTAAGACTAGGAGAAACTGACTGCTCTCTTCTTCTGTGTCTTTTGGGTTAATAGGCACCCTAAGGAGAGGAGGCCAATATTATGCCTCTGTTTTATCCTAAGTATATGTCAGAATCAAATTTACACCTCAAATACGTCAAAAGTGGAGTCTTTTTGTTCTCTTGTTCAAGCCTATGTGCTTCAGCTGCTTATTTTGAGTCCTCATCTGGATTACAGGAAGCCCATTGAGTTCTGGCAGAAAAAAATAGAGTGAGCTGTTCAGCTGCATTGCATCTTGAAGCATACCCTCAGGAAAACTTGATAAAGAGTTCTCATAACCACTGTAGTTATCCCAGGAGAAGAGAAAATATAAAGAAATCAAACTGGGGCATGGTGAGGGTTCTTTGCTTCTGGACTGATGACCAGCCTGTCATCAGCGCTAGTGTTGCAGAGGAAGGGCCAAATGAAGTAGCTAGACTACAATGCTCTGTATGGTCCTTCCTTGTCCTCTGTATGTAGCCCAGAGACACTAATGACATGGTAATGGTGTGGCTTCTTCAATCACTTTTAGATGACAGATGGGACAGAGCAAACTGAAATAAATTATTCACCAAAGCTAAAAAATGTGTTTTGTTAATAGAATTCTTGGTCCTCAAGCTTCTTATACAGGAAATTTAATTTTATTTATCAAGGCCTGATGTTTTATTTCTTTGAAAATTTATTAACCCCAGAAAGCTTGTAGCATATGCCACAGCAAAGACAAAGGTATATGACCTAAGTTTCTGGCGTATGTTTAAAGCTATATAAGATCTCAATTAATGCATTACATCTGCAAACACAGGGAAACTGGCTTTTATAGCTACATGTTTAGTTGCTTAACAGAACCTCTGAAAGGCTTCCTGGAAGTCCACCAGTTCCAGTTGCTTTTGCAGTTGCTTTCTTTCTAGTTGCTTGGCGGAGTTCAGTTCACATGCATAATGAGGTAGTTGGGAGCTTTTTGACTGCAAAGAACACTGCACATATTTGTGTAGGGGGCTAAAGCAGACCTCCATCCCCATTTTATTAATAATAACTTTTACCAAAGGCTGAAATTTGCAAAGATCATCATCTTTGTGTGTTGAAGTTCAAAAATTATACATGTAGGTTGTGAACTTAAACTCTGATCAGCATGGTAGGCAAATCAGGTTTTACCTGTGTTGTGTGCCTGATATTTAAGATACACTGTTATTCATGACATAATATGTAGTTCTGTAATTGTAGGAGTGTGGAAAAGGGAGTAAACATTAGGCAAATAAATATAAATGCCTTCATTAACATCAGATTCATGAGTATGGGTCTCTCTCAGGTTGCTGTGTTATCTACTACTGTTATTAAATGTAGATTTGCAAATGAAATGTTGGTGTTTCAGAAAGCACATTCATTGGTTCAACCATTCAAAATATGGAGAACAGTATTTTGAAATACTACTCAGCTTGTAAGATTGTGAAGTATCATTTTACTTGTGTAATCTATAATCAGACACAATCTGCCTTTGTCTATGCAAAAGTATATCAAGTATCTATTCCACCCATTTTTTATGTTGGTTTATACAAAAATATAAAGTCAGTATCTAGTTAATTATAGCAAGTGTTAATGATCATAAATTGGCACAAGATCCAATCAATCTGAATTGCTGACAAGGCTGGAAATACAAGGCATATTATTTATGTGTGTGTATGCTGTTTCATGTCCAATGTTTGAAATTATTTAAATCCATGAATTTAAATTCCAGATATAGGAAAAAACTGCAAATTAAGTTTTCTACACAGAGTTTGAAAAGAAGTGGTAGCATAGACTAGCTAAAAGGGAAGGAAGGAATTTTCTTCTCCTGTGTTCAGAATTTAAGATATACAGTATTCATCTCTGTTATATACATGAAGTTGTGCAAACAGACTGCATGCTGAAGGGCTGTTTCTGAGGAATAGATGATTCAAGTATATTATCAAGATCAGAAATAATTGTCATGAAGGTATTAAGAAAGAAAGTTAAATATTTTAAGATTTTGGTTCTTTCTTAATCCTAGAGATTATTCAGTAAATTAAAAATAATACAATGAAAATAACTTCTACAAACTTAAGTTCTCTCATAGTTTTATATCAAAATAGTGAGTTTTTGCCAGCTACATTGTGCATGCTGTGTCAGCCCAGTAATCATATCCTGTACATATATAGCCCAGTTTTAAGAAAAATTAAATATTGTATATTTAAAGATTTTTATTGATTTTCATCTTAACCATGAATGTCCCTGATCTATGGAAAATCACCTGGTGTGACAACTAAATTATTTCAGAATTCAGAATTTATAGTATTACAAGAAAATAAACTTACTCTGTAGCTGTATGTTTTTGTTCTGTTTACTTTGATGTCAAGTTTCATTAGTGGTTTTTGGTATATAAACAAGGTCAGCTTGAGGTCAAGCGTAGCTAAGAACTTTGACTTGAGCAAGTAGAGCTAAAGTATTGGACCATGTGATTGTACTGTTATTACTTTTTTGTTGTTGTATTTATTTATTTATTTATTTAGATGCAGTATTTAATTTGGTGTGTCTGACATCTGTACAGGGCTGCATTTCTTATACTTTTCTTAGCAGAAAGTTTGAGCTATGTGTAAATTTCATTTATTTCAGAAGTGCTAAATTTAGGGAACTGTACAGAAGAGACTCTCTTAGTGAATTATCAGACATCCCATTTGTGGTATCTGTAAAAAATACAGAAGAATAACTACATTTGAATAATTTTAATGTTTATGTTCTGTACTTGCAAAGCTATTCAGAGATATTCTCTTTAAACTTGGCTTCAACTTTTATCTGAAGTCATGAGGTTCTTTTCTTGTCCACTTGAAATCATCAGCATAAGTCATTTTGTTGTATCTCTTGACTTCTAACAGATTATGTTTTGGCCATACTGTGTATACATATCTGTTGGTCAAATTGGTTCCCAGTACCTGTTTTCTTATAGAATATACTGATGGTACACTAGAATAAATTGCTTTTATATGTATACATATTCTAATTTTTATAGCATTTTAGTAACTACTGAAATCACTGCATTTTGAAGACACCTTGGTTGTGGTTTTTTGTGATAAACTTACTGAGACATTAAGTAGTTCACATACACTGTCTATGCATACAAAGTTGTGAGTGGATTATTTTGGTTCTGAGTGGGGAAAGTATCTACATATCCATGTTTTTCCTGTATATGTAACACATGATGCAGGGGTTTTGTGCATTTTTAAAATTTAGATTAACTTGGAGACTTGTTTCTCTCTGCCCCAAAGTTATTTTAATGAAACTATATGCTTAGCTGAGCATTCTAAGTTACTTTAAGATCATTCTTGTCAATTTCTGTTTAATTGCCCACAAGAACAGACAAACAGAACTTAAGTTCCCAGATGCTTATTGGCTTTGAAGATTCAGGATAGTGTTGGAGATTTGTAAAGGAAAACTTGGGAATAAAATTTTGAGCACCTGTGATGTGGATATTCTTTTCTGAAGTAACAGTGCAGGCATGCTGCCCTTGCTTGGGGAAGTGGAATTTGCAAAGCAGCGCTTTGACTAGCATACTTAAATATTGACTAGCGCTTAGGAAAGGTTTTTCCTCTGCACCATCAGAACACCTTGTGTCTTAGCTGAAAGCAGTAAAAATTGGGAAATTTTTCTGGAGCCAAGAGAATTATAACCTAATTTAACTCAATACTAAAGCTAAAATAATGTTGATTTCTGTGCTTTTTGATAAAGTAATTAATAATTAATCAGTAATTAGTAATTACAATTAGTAATTAAGTAGTGATTGATTATTTAAAGCAGATGCATTTCAAACTTGCCAGTTTTCACAGAAAATTTAGAGCTTGTTTTGTTATATTTTGTGGTGAGATACCTTGTCACACAACTTCTGAATGACAGATCATAACTTCAGATAATTGTGATAATGTTGAATAAAAATCACTTGCATGAGTTGTTGCAATTTTAATATGTCAATGATGTAAAATTCGGTCTGATGTAAGAATGACTTGGTTTTTTTTAGTTATTTATCAATAGCATAATTTTTGTTGTTGTTTTTAGAACTTTCCTGATGTAGATGATGAAGGATACAGCATTAAACCAGAAGCAACACAGGATATCCTTTTTACTATTATTGCGCCAAGTTATTTGCTGCTACTATAATTCTTCGGAAAGAGGCAGTACTGACTAAAAAGTTAAGGAAGATGAATGACATTTATGTCTATGTTGCAACCTTGTATTCTTACACTCATAGTTTCTGTAAAATGAACCAAATTTTTTCTTGGATGTGTGTATGCAAATGTTAAAGATTAGATTAGGTTAGATTAGGTTTGATTAGATCTCTTGGGAACTTTAAAAGGACAGTAAAAAAGCAAAAAAATTGCCAGATCCATTGCAGATCCAAAATTCCACGCAGATCTCTCTCCATGAAAAGCTCTGAGAGAGTTTATAAAGTTTGCAAATTTTTTAAAGCAAATTGAATGGTTATCTGTTCTATACTTGCACCCTCACTTTTTTTTTGTAGCACTAGAGCAGTGTAGAAATAGAATTTCTGTTACTTAATGAAGTCATTATACTACATGCTGTTTCCAATTGGTGCTTTTAGCTTTTACTGTCTTTTAATAACTTCATATTGAAAGCTTTATTGCTTTCATATACAGAGCAGATTTTGTTCTTTGTCACCTTTATTGAGGCTGAAGGTTTTTCTCTGCCATTCCCCTGTTGCTTTGGAGAAAAATTCTTGTCTGCTTTTTTTCCTACCACCACAGAGGAAAGTTCTACTTAAGAGCTGGGAATAGTTACGATAGATCTAAGCAAGATTAGTATATTGGCAAGATAGTTAATTTTTGGAAATGTATTCACTGAATTTTCTGGGTACTTCAGATAAAAGGTGAATTTGGGCTGTACCATTACCTTAAATTGCAGTTAACAGCTCATTGCAGTGGCTAGGTTATCATCATAACTTCTTTGTTTTCATCAGCCTTGCAGAATATTCCTCTTATATCCACATGGAAGAGTCCTGTAACAATAAAAGCAGTTGATGTAATCTTCTGTTTAAAAAATTGATATACAAGTGACAGACTTTTATACAGTTCTAAGAGGAGTATTGTTTCATGTTTTGCATGTATTTCTGAAAGTGAGAGATAAGTTAACAGCATTCAGGCTTATGATGATAAGTGAACAAAATTCATGCTTATTCGCTTATTCATTTGGACATCTTATTTTTTACTATCTCTTTTCAATGAAAAATATCCATGATTTGCAATCTCTCATAAGGTAGTACTTCAGCTGCTGAAAATCTTGACCAGCTTCAGGAATTTATCAGCTCACTTTCTCTTTTCCTCCCTTAGCCTCTAGAAATTTATTTTGTTACTGGGATCTCATGAGATAATTTGTTGGAGAACATTGTTTTATTATAATGACAGTCAATCGTAATAAGTCTGACTTAAATCTGTATTGGCCAAACATTTTACGAGAACCGTCTTATTTGTAGGAAATGAATCTTGAAGGTCAGTGATAATGTTCAAGACAAGAAATATGTTGATGAAATTAGAATTACTTTTCTTTGAAACCTTTTCTTTAAATGCTTCATTTTGAAGGAAGAGAGGTGTAAAATGAAGATACTTGGCTTTTCCCTCACCACAACTTTAAGATCCTTTCAGCTGAAAGGAATTTGGAATGTCAGGTTGAAAACTTTGTTAGGGGATAGTTTGAAGGAATTTAATGCAAAAGTCTGTCATATTTTCAGGTGAAAATAACAGAAGTGACTTAGATAATATGTACACTTCTTCCAGGTGGTACAAAACTTTGTGTTTCTGTAGAGGGAAATTTTCAAATTTTTCTTGTCAAAACAAATGCAGGTTTTAAGACTTAGCTTGGGCCTTTCGGAGTTTTTCTTCAGTGCAGCTCCTGTGCATATAAAGTGCTGTTTATTTTCCTTATTTTGAGGTCTGAGATGTCATGTGATTTCTTTCTATCCAAAGATGACAGTACTTTAAGCAGCTGACATTGTTCAGTTTGCTGTGCAGCCTTCTATTTAACTGGCATCCTTACTAAAAAAATTTTTAGTGCCACACTGTAAGAGGAACAAGTAACGGTGGCTCCTGCTCTTTCCTTCACTGTTTATGTTAGGTACAGGTACCATGGGCATTTCACTGCTCATTAAAAAACCTAGGCTTTTCTTCATTTGATTTAAAAGACTTCTAGATTTTTCATACATCCCTTAGAATCCCTGTTGGAGTCTTGCAAATTATAATTTTACATGTAGAAGTGTTGCTGCTTTAGAATCTTAAATTAAACTTACGCCTTCAAATATGCAGTTATTCATTTCTATGACAGATACTGCCATTCTTCAGTTATATGACATCATGTTTTTTGAATAGAATCATCGTTCTGAAGTTAAATGGAATAAACCCCTAAATTTTAACTCTGAATTGTGCATTTTGGACTGTGGATATATGTAAATGCACTAAGAGGTCACTTAATATGAGCATTTTGTGGATCAAAATTATAAAGTAGAGTAAGCAGATGACTTTGAGGTATTTCCACCTTAACTGAGACAAACATACCAAAGAGAACCATTTCTATTCATCCAGTGAGTCTGACTCTGAAGATGATGAACCTAGGAGGTTCCATGTGGAAATAAAACCTGTCCAGCCAAATAACAGCTCTCAGTACACTATGCCTTCTTTGGATGAATTAAAAGTATCCATAGGGAACATCACTCTTTCTCCAGCAATATCTGTAAGTCTTTTGTTGCTTGTATTTTTGATGTGTAGAAAAGCAGTAAAGAAACAGTAGTGTAAACATATATTATAATGTTCAGAATTTTTCTAGGTTCAGTAATTCTTTTTTCTTGTGCACTAGGTCATTTTTGGTACATTTCATTTTCCAATATATATAGATTGCACTTTTATATTGCAATATAACATTAAGTACTTTTCTCATATTTAAAGTCTCCTTTTAGACTTTAGAGTGCTCAGTTCTTGTGTTTGTGCTTGTGCCACCATGAGACATTCAATTACATCTTAGTGTCGCTGAGCATGGCTTTTAATGTAATTTGAAAATTAGTTTTCAATAACATACAAGTTTTTTAAAACAGGTCATATAATGAGGATACATGTAACATTTGCAGTGCAGCTTTATTGATTTATCCTGCCAGTTCATGGAATAATCCTTTATACCACCAAATGATAAATAATATTAGGGTATGCTAGGACAGTACTCAGATCAGAGCGAGACTGGTTCTGATTTTAAGGAAAATAGTGTGCATAACATATTAAAATAATAATTTTTCTCTTTTTTCTCTCACCACATTTTGAAAGCAGAGGCACAGTCCTGTAAGTAGAGAATGGCTTTTTATTTGCATTTGTAATTAAAACTAAGTAAGTGTAGTGTGTTAGGGGACTTGTTGGGAAAACATGAGGAATGTTTTGTTTCATCTGTACCATGTGATAGATACACTGGCTGTTTAATTCTCTGTCCCAGACAGTAAAGAGATTTAAAAATGCTGCTCCCTTTGTCAGCTCTACAATATTTATTCCTGCATTTTCAAACTGGTATGGCAGATGTTCACTGGTTGCTCTGTCCAGGCTCATGTTCCATGGTCTTCCGCTAGCTCATGATGTTTTTACCTGGCACTGAAAACAAAATATCACATAGGAAGTTGAGTGGAAATAAGAACTCTGGAACTGTTAAGTGGTTTATTTCACAGTAGAAGAACTTATTCCTATTTTTTTTCCTGTTTCAGGCACAAATGAATCAAAATTCATCCAGTAAGTGTGAATCTTTTAGTCTGTTAGTTTTTTTAACATAGAGTGAAAACAAAACTTTTTTTAATTGTTGGAGACATAAACGTCTTAAATATCTGTATTTTAAATTGAACAAAATGCTTCTCTTGTTAGTTTTATATAACTGTTCCTTATCTATGTACGTGGCTGTTCCTGTTGTGGGGACCTCTCTGACAGTAATGAGGAGCACATCCCGATGCCAAAGGGGTTGCCCCATAAGAAAAACTCCTGTGCAAGTTCCTGAAACCCTTCCACCAGTTCAGGTTTAGGATGATCCACAAACCAGCAAAGCACACCATGTTTATGATATAAAATACTGACATAGAGGATAGAGCATTATCTCTTATTACTGAGGGTTGGGGTTTTTGGGTTTTTTTTGGCCAATGGGAAACCAGACCAGATTTGCTGAAGAACAGTGTTGTAAACTGTATAATTCAAGGAGGAAGTTTCAAGCAAACAACACTTCCTTAGGCAGTGCAGTGGTCTATATAGTCTTCTCATAGTTAAGGAAACTTAAGTTATCAGAAATCATACATTTTCTTTTTTCCATTTTAATAGTAATTTGTTTGAACTGCCTACATGAATGTTAAATATCTTTTTATAATGAAAATGAATTTTTTATTTTATATTTCACACTTTTAGTTATAATATGGTATCTTTTTCTTAGGTGAAGAGTTAACAAAATCAAAACTTTCTGCTCCAACTACTGAGTAAGTTAAAATTTAAAATTCTATCAAATGCTGTTTTGCAGGAATTTGTTCTTATTTTTCTAAACTCAGAAACTCATTGGAAATGACAGCTGAGTCCTATCTTAAGTTGTACATCTATTGCATTATAAGCCTATGTGTATCAATGGGTATTTCCATTCATTTGTTTACCCCTTCTAATACATTTGATTTATTGTGATCAATCTCAATTGGTATTTATAATTACATAGCTACACAATGTTTTTAAATAAGACAGACTTAGTGTTCCATGGTACAGTGTTTAAGATTGCAAAACCCAAATTTACACTGATCTGCATACATTGCTTATGTGTATATATGCTGAAATGAATTAATTTGAAGATGTAGGTCTCAAATATTGCAGTTATTTAACTGACATTATGGAGTATGTTCACATACTCCAAAACTTTTTCACCAAAGTTTTGGCTAAGACAGTCTCCTTATGTGTAAATCAGTTCTTTGACCTCCAAATTTTGACTAATTCTTTTCTTTTTAGATGCAAAGACTAATATAGACTAATTTGTCAAAAGTTTTTATCATATTATTGAGGGACTTTTTACAATAATTATGTAGTGATAGGACTAGGAGGAGTAGCTTTAAACTGAGAGTAGTTTTATATTAAATATATGGAGGAAGTTCTTTACTGTGAGATCTGGTGATATGTGGAAACAGGCTGCCCAAAGAAGTTCTGGATGCCCTGTCTCTGGAAATGTTCAAGGCCAGTATGGAAGGGGCTTTAAACAACCTGGTCTAGTGGATGTCAGCATGGTTGGAACAGAATTTTTAAAGATCCCTTTGAAGCCAAAGTGTTCTGTAATTATTGTAATTATTATATTATCAAACTACTACTGAAGTTTGTCATTTTTATGAATGCATAAATCTTTCATTTCTATTCCAATTTTAACTCTTAATATAGAAAGGGGAACAGTGACTTCCTGGCATGGGATCCACTCTTCAGCACTTCTCTTGAATCTTCCTCTTCAGCTTCTTTGGCATCCTCATCTTCCTCAGGTAAAATATTAATGGTAGAGATGGTGTTCACTATATTTCTGGATGTTGTGGTTTTTCAGTTATTGCAAAGGGGTGTGCTTTGATGCATAAATTATAGAATTTTATAAAGCAGTATTCTGTCTTACAAGTATTACATGACTGAGAAGGCAGCATATAAGGCTTTCAAACTAGAGAGCAAGAAGGAAGAGGGAGTGCTAGACACTTCCAAGAAAATTCCATTTTGCTCCTGCCTTTTTTATTGCCTTCTCATACTTACTGAATAATTGCTCACCATCTAGCATGCAATCAATTTTTTTTCAGCTAGTAAGGCTGGGAGATTAAAAGGAGGTTGTTGCAGCAACTGTGAGACAAACTGAGCTTGCACAATGAATCAGGATGGATTTCTTCTTTCCAGGAAAGTCGGCTGGGCTATATAGTACAAAGGCATTGCAGAGCTTTGCTCTGAGGAACTTGTTTCCTGTAGGAAGGCATGATTCTGTCAGGAGTTGTGAAGGCATAATCCAAGGGGAGATGGATAAAAATGACAGGACTGAGACATGAGTTAAGCTGAGATCCTGAAAGCAGCGATATTGCAAGGAAAATGATGGTGTGTGGCATATGGGAGGTGGAGGGAGAGAGCACATGTTGCTTGGGAATTTTGGGTTGCAGGATATTAGCATTGGTAGGACAAGTTGGTAAGCTTTCTGAAACCTGGTCTTTGCAAAAAATAGTTCCACACTTCTTTTCAGTCTACCTACTGTGTATCTTTACTCCAACATCTTAATTTTTTCTTAATGTAGACACTTTCCTCCTCCCACACACCTGAGAAAGGAAGTGTGTTTGCTGATTTTTTTTAACTAAGTACTTGTATTCCAAAAATAGTCCTCATTTCCTTGTTCGTTATGGCTTTCTAGTGGTTTTCTTCTGTGCATAATCATGCAGATTGAAGAACAATAAGGAAGATTTACATGTATCAGTAGGAGAATTCTGAAAAACTGGTGTTATTTTTTGGCTTAAGTAATGTTCTTTTAGCAGCAATCAGCACTGCTTTGTAACACTTCAGATATTAAGAACTTAGTCTTTCACAACAAGTTGATGTTCCTTAAAGGTTACAGTTTTAATAAATCTGGCTTACAGAATTCATTATAACTCTCTCATCCTGACTTACATAATCAGTCAGTAGTATTGGCAAGTGAATCCACCATGTGTGTGGTGGATTCACATTTAAGAATAAATTCTAGAGAGATACATTACTGGAATACTCTGAAAAAATTGGTGCTTTCTTAAAATACTCTGTTTTGATAACTTTGGTCTTGTGTTGGAGTCCGCAGAGAAAGGCAGAAGATACTGAACTTGTTTTGCTGGTGGTTGTAGCTGTATTCAGGTGTTTATTGTTGTGCCTGGATGAGAAGTGAAAACAGGTTAGGAAGTCATCATACAGTTCCTCCTGGCAGCAGAATTGTGGAGAAAGTAGTCTCTCGCTGATGGGTAATGACAGAGATCCATAATATCCTCTGGAGCTCTATCTGGCAGGGAGTCATCTACTCTAGTCATACCCATTAGGCTTATACATAAAGCCCTGCAGTTCATTGAAATTGGTGCAATGGAGGGTCTTGTGGGCATAAATCAAGTTTAGATACATCTGTGCCTTGGCAAACTTTATCTGATAATTCTTTCAAGGACTGTTGTTCTAGAAGTTAACTAAGATATTTACATTTGTGAAATAATCTGTAGAATTAAATAGAAAGTAAGTGTGTCAAAGTATAACAAATTTCTAATACATTTGGGGTTAAAAAAAATTGGATCAATGTAAGTCATGTTGTTTAAATTGAGTTCTAATGCTTGCTAACTTGCAAGTAAGTTTTTAAAGTTTTTAAAAAATATTTATCAGATGGTATTTTCCTCAAAATCAATGTTTTATCTTCAACTTGAAGGTTAGTAGTAAGCTGGTGCTTTAAATTTTTGAAAATCTCAATCCCAAATTTAAATTACATACATTAGTTGTGTGGAATACAGTATATGTCTCTTATGGTTTAAACATTTGTTTAACTATTGTTTTATAACCATGTTAATCATTGAACTCTTAAACTACCTTGGTATTTGAGCAGACAGTGGTTTATGCAGCGCAGAAGTAATCTTTGGTCATCCATGAATAATCCCATTTTATTATAAGTTTAAGCTAACTTTGTTATCTTGAACAAACACAACAGACATTTTTTAGCTAGTTCTTGATATTTAAAAAAATGCTTCTATTAGTTATCTTCCTTATTTTCATCCATATGTATTTTTTAAATAGTTCCTAACATGTCCACATTGTTTTTAAATAGGATTTATAGTAGTATTTTAAAGCTTTTGCATGATAGTTAAAATATCTGCTTGAAAGGGAAAGGTGTGTTAAAATTCTTAATTTTAGGTGGACTTACAGAATGTATTTTTTTAAGGCAAAAGGACCACTGTAGTAAGGACAACTGTACTTTTGATCTGAACTTTTAAATATGTTTCCTTTTTTTATTTCGGTTGTCACTTCTGTTGCTCCTAGCTCTGCCAATGTGCAAGATGTTGAGAATTGACTAACTTTGCATTTTCTGCTTCTATTGTCATCTAGAGCAACAGGCAACAGCAAGTGCAGGGAATACTTGTGGAAAACTCCATTTTTCAGCAATCAGAAGATTATAGGATGAGACAGGGGAAAAAAACTGAGGTGGATGAGGCCTCATCCATATTGTTACTCACAGATTGATACAGACAGAATAACTATCAGACTGAATCTTGTGGCTCCATTGTCTTAATTCATTCACCTGAAAGCCAAATCCGTTGGACCTTCCTATTACAAATAGTAGGACTAAGAGGATCAAAGTCTTTGGAAGGAGCAGGATAGGTTTGATTAAATAAGGAAGGAAATTAAAAACAGAAAGCTGTGGAGAGGAACCAAAGGTGGAGTAGGATGCAAGAAAGAAAAGACAAAGATGAGAAAAATTAAATCACAACAGGTAGGAAGTCAAAGGAATAAGGAAAGTTGTGAGAAATAGAGCCTAAAGTGGAGACATACACAATAATTTTTTTTAATGTACTAAAAAATGGAAAGGGAGGGACATGGTTGGCAGTATGAATGAAGTACATATGATATGTGACTGGCTTTTTTTCCTTCTTCTATTTGTGAGCTGTTACTTTAGTAGAGCAGTTATTTTTCATGCTGGCTAGTAGTCTTGTGCAGTGGATATTGAATACTTTTTTGAATATTGAAAATTTTATCTTTTCATTGTTGGTCCTAGTTTCAATTCTTCCCTTTTCCTTCAGCTACCCTAACAGAGCACAATAGGAGCTCCTCATCATCTACCACTGATTTGCCTGGGTGTAGAATATCTCAGTCTTTGCTTGGACACCAGACAGATTCTGGGTCTACAAGCCCATCCTCACCAGGCTTTACCATTAGCACTTTGTGCAAATCTGGTGTTACAGCAGCGCCATCAGGGAGTACCAGTACTTTATCCTGTTTTTCACGGTCTCAGAGTCAGTGGATTTCCTTTGCTGATGAACTTCTTACAATTAGACACACAAGCACAGACAAGAAGGAGCCCCAAAGATTGCATTTTAAAACTGAAAATGCCTGCCTTGCCTCTTCTGCTTTGCTTGGGAATTCTTCCAACAGCTGTGCTTCTGAGGATCAAAGTGACCTTTTCAATAACTCTATATGCCATGAACAATTATTCATTGAAGAAACTGGCACTGCTGCTGAAATATCTTCTGCATCATCTTCAGCACTACTGGACTATAGTTTAGTGTCTTCTTGTGCTCATACAAATAAGGGTATGCGAAGCATGCATTCTGTACTGCTCTTTGCTAATAACTGACTCCAAAAAGCAAGCTTTGGATTCATTTTTTCTTTTTGTTATTATTGCTCAACTGATGCTAAAATTAACTCAATCTTCTTACTTAGAATGTACTAAACTGCTTGTTAATACCAGTTGGGACAGTGAAGTAAATATTCAGCTTGAAATCAGAAGAAAATTCAAATTATTCATTTAAAGGCATTGCTTTTTCTTAACTATGCAGTGTTGCTTTTCTAGAAATGGGAATGTATTTTTGTGGGATGTCAGACAGTAACGAGATCTCAAAGATTAAGATTAATTGCATTTGCAAAAACAATTCTTTTTACATACAAGCTTCCAAGAGTGGTTGGTATAAAATCACTTGAGAGCAATGAGAAAGCCCATGATGCTGTTTTTTAGATGCACTTTTCAGGGTATCACATGGCGCTATTTTAAAAGCACTTACGATTTGTGGTAACTCTTTACACATGGCACTTGTACAATAGGAACCTCTAGTAGAAACATCACTTCTAATATTCTACTCAAGTAAATAACTATTTATGTTCAGTGTGATATTTCTAATATTTTCCTAACTTTGCTTTATTTCAGCAAGGCCCACCACTCCTCTTTCTGTGGGCACCATTGTACCCCCGCCAAGGCCTGCTTCAAGACCAAAGCTGTCTACCGGGAAACTTAGTGGGATTAATGAAATAGTACGTATTGATTATTATTTTTTTATTTGCCATTTTGACTTGATTTCAGATACACCATTCATTTACTCTGTTACAGTGGAGTTACTTTATAGCCAATGTTCAAGGAATCACATAAGCAGGTTTTCAACATTGCCAAATAGGCGTGGTAATAGTTTATGATATCTCATTACAACAGATAATTATTAACACAAGTCCTAAGGTCCAAACCAAAATTTTTGCATCAGCTGAATGTTTTTAATTGAGCAAATCAGTAATTTGATAATGAAAAACAAAATACTATTGAAGTTATTAACAAACCTCCCTTGATTTAGGGATATCACCAAAGCTCTGGGAAATGAGTGGGGTTTTTTTCAATTGTATGTTGACACAAGTAGCCCTGTTGTGACTTCTCCCTGCACTTGGTGCTGGTTTGTGGAGAAGGGAGGTGGTAGATCTCAGCAGTTGCCCGTAAGGATAGTGAGAGTTTGCACACTGTCTGCATGTACCTGCAATGTGGGTTCGCCTGCTGATAAGGAATGTGCTAAAGAATGCAAATAACCAAACAGCCTATCAGACTAGGCCATGCCTAATTTCCTCTGTAAATATTAGTATTCTGCAGGTTTCACTTGACTTCCTGACTTGGAAAAATGCTCCTGTGGTAAAATCCTCTCATTGTCTTTCAAAGTAGCAAGATATTTTCACCATATTCTTGGTACAAACAAAATTCTCATCTTATGCTTTGACAAAACTGAGAGAATATTTTAAAACTGTTTTGCTTTTCTGTAGGATCAGAACAGAGTTCATTTTGAAATTCTTTTCTCTTTCCAATGCAGAATTGTAGTAATTGCTCTTAGCTCAAGAAATCTGTTCTTCATGTAATTTATCTGTTCTACTATAAAGTATGATCCTGAACAAAGCTACATTCATTTTATACTGTTGCTTTTGAAATTTACTACTATCTGGATACAAGTAGAAGGTTGTCAGTTGTCTTCATTATATGTTAACTCCTTTTACAATTCTCATAGTCTCTATCAAAGCCAAGAAGTGCAATAAAATGGGGGAAAAAAGTTACAGTGACATCCTGCCCTTAGGGGAAAGGAAATACCCAAGATTCACAAATGCTAGGGATCAAAAGGAATGACTAAAGTCAGAGGGTCCACAAAACTCACCAAGTTTTATTATTAAATGATGCACTTGACATGGAAATTGGTATGTTAGTCCCTGACCTACTATATATGTGCATGACAGTGGGTTCTGGATAAAGAGGTAGAATAAAAAAGGAAGAGAAAAAGGAACATATGAAATAAACAGGAAGAGAAAGGGAGAAAGAGAGATCACCAATCCTGGTTCCAGTGTCAGTTCAGCTGATGGAGTATCCTGGAAGTATCACCTAAGCTTGTTGGGAGTACCAGTTTTTCCTACCCTGGAGCTAAGTTTCTTGCTTTCTATGCAATTTAGTCATCATGCACAGTTAATTGTTTCAGACCTTTCTGAAATTCAGTCAGAGGGCTTTGGGGGTCCTGGGTGGTCTTTTCCCCTCCAGTCCATACCCATTTCTCTGCCTCATTCCTGCACTTGTGCTTGTCTGCAGGAGCTAGAGCAAGACGTCACAGAAAAATGCTGCCTACCGCTGCATAGTGCCTTCTCCATCCACATCTTGTTCTTTTTCACTTTGTTTTTACCAACAATCCTTGGTTATTATCAGCAGACGTCTTCAGTTGGTGCCAACAGTCCTTGCTTATTAACAATCATCTGTGGTTATTACCAGCCAGCCTTGTCTATTAGTACCAACAATCCTTGGTTATTACCAACAGTCCTTGATCAGTATCAACAGCCCTTGGTCATTATCAACAGTTTGTCTGTTATTACCAAACAACCAACTGTTGGTTCCATAGTCATGCAGCTATCAGTGTTTCAGACATACACATTAGCCCCTTATCATTCGTGATTCTACAGTTATCCTGTAAAATGATGCTTCAGGGGTTTCAGTCCCTTTCAGATATGTTAACCCCAGTATGATCACTAGTTAAATAACTTAACAGTTAAGTGTATCCTAAAACCATCTAGAGATTTAGAATGGAAGAGACTTTTAAGTTCTCTGGGCCAGCCTGCTCAAAAAAGTGCTGACTTCAAAATTGTATCAGGTTGCTCACAACCATGCTGAGTTTTGAAAATTTCCAGGGTGGGAGATTTTACAATCTGCCAATCTGGCAGCCTGTCTCAGGATTTTACCAAAAGGTTGCAAGAAGGACTTTTTACCAAAGTCTGGCTGGCATTTCTTCGCTGTAGCTCTTGCATCTCTTAGAAGAGCCTGTCTCTGACTTCTTTGTGTGCCCCTTTTTACCTAGTAGGAGCCTGCTAATAAATCTCTTCTTAGGCTTCTGTTCTCTGGGCTGGAAAAACCCTGGTCCTACAGCCTGTTCCTCTCTTGGTCCTGTACTCCAGTCCCAACTATTTAACTTACCCTCTGCCGCTCTCGCTTCCAATTTATTAGTAGCTCTGCTTTAGCTCTCCAAATCTATGTTTGCCACACACACAGCCCTGTAGTCTTGGTTTCTGATACTGTTTTCTGTTATTATTATTGACAGGCTGTTGTATAATCCAATATATTAGACTTGACTGCTCTGTCAAAAAAAGCCTATAATCTATGAAATAATGGTATTTACTCCAATGGAAAATGCAGGTTCTCTGTTTTACATGAAAAACTAGTGTAGATAAAACATTAAAGAACTATGTTGAGAAACATTATGAAATTGATTGGAGCATGAAATAAGAACTTTTCTGTTTACAATATTTGTTCATGTCTTTAAAACCACTTTGTGTTATATTCTTGTGATATCTTCTGTTCAGCCTAGGCCATTCAGCCCTCCATTGACTGCTAACTCAAGTCCACCTCCAGCAGCTCCTTTGGCACGTGCAGAGAGCATTTCTTCTATATCCTCTTCTGCTTCCCTCAGTGCAGCAAACACACCTACAGTTGGTAAGTTTAATTAACCATTTTATCTTACTGGAGAAATAGGATAACTCAGCCACTAGGCTGCACCTGCTGCAAGAAACATTTATTGGAGTTAGTTCTTTCATATGCAAGTCCAGGTACTTAAGCATTCTTTGCAATGTCTGCTTCTAAATGACACTGAGACACAGGAAAGTAGATTAAATGAGATTAGACCATAGACCCAGTTATGGCATGTTCTTTAGGGAAATATTATACACAATTAACATTCCATGAATTCTTATTTGGTATGCCATGCATCTTATTTGGTATGCTATTTTTGTATAGCCATCAAGTACAACACGTTATCATATATTTGTTCAGAAGATGTTATTGTATAGGTGCAGAAATACTTAGGGATACTTAAAAATTCCAATGAATACAAATGTTCACAGAACTGAGTTCTTTTATGTTCTAATGCTTATTTTTCTGCAAGTTAGTTAAGAATATAAGCTAAGCAGTAAAAGCAAAACAAACAATTAAACAAAGATCAAGAGGGAAAGGAAAGTCTTCATGTGTTGTCACTAATTTAGAAGGTTTTCTCTTGTTTTTAAAGCAAGGTGCTTCAGTTTGATATTTGGTTATCATAAATCAAAAGGAGACATTGGGGCTTTTTTAGTTAATTGGGGGTTTTTGTTAGTTTGGGAAGGGCAGGGCTTACGACATTTTAACTTATTTATTTAGCAGTATTGAACTATTTAACTTCTGAACACAGTTACACCTTTAGACACAAGTTAAATCAAGTTGTCAGGTTATCATTTAGTTATCTGCAAATGTTACTGATGCCAAGGATTCCTCACTCAGGCTCAGCAGCTCTGAAGAGCATCTGTGCAGCACCTAGTGGGAGTTCTGCAGTGGAGTCATTTCCACCCTGTGCAGAAGCAAGGCTACTAAGTTCTGCCCAACCTTAGCTCTTACAGTTCAGTATCCACCAGTTTCACAAATGCTGAGAAGCATCGCAGAAACACAACTTAATATTTTGGTTGCCAGAGTCTATCCAGGCTCACGTTCTCAGGTCTGAGCTCTGGTGTCAAGGAACCAAAAATTGGTGGCAAGAGCATCAATATCCCCCAGCTCTGGGGAGATATATATGTGTGTTGTTGGAAACAGTGGCAGAGTGAAATCATGAGGTGAGGCAGGAGGTAAGGAGGTGTGTGCTGACAGTGAAGCTTGATCTGGTTATTATTCTGGCCTAGGAAAATAGGTAAGGCCAGTTCCATCTGCACTGACTGTATGAATTAAATAGTCCTGGGAAAATGGGAAGAGCAGTACAAAAAGCTGAAGTACTTTGGGGCATGAGACTATAGCTTGCAATACATTCTGTATTCTTTTAACTTTTGCGCAATCCAGTGTTCCCCTTACCCCATTTGTTCTGAATAATGGAGAATTGACTCTGATTATCTTCTTCCGAGTTGAACTTTAAGGCATGTGTAATTTAGTGCTTCTTTTATGCTTTTGCTTAAATTTAATTTGCAAAATATTTTTAATATTAATTTTTAGCATCTATTTTTGCTGGATTTTTTTTTTTCTTGCAATGTTTTGTTTCATTTAACTGTAATAGACAATGGTCTTTTGATTCGAAATCTTCTTGCAATTGAAAAGCTTTGTGAGACACTGCCAGGTATTGTACTCAAAGCACATTTACGTCTTAACTAATCTTCCTAATATACTACATCTAATAAAATTGTATTTCTTTTTGAAACAAGTTTCTCCAGATATTTCTGGTATCTGGCACATACAAGTTGCTTGACATCTCAAGTACGTAACAAGTTGTATGTTGCTGAAATGACCAAAACGTGATGTAAACACTTTTATATAATGCTGTCCTCTGTCTATCCAATTTCCTGTTCCATAAACAGGGTGAAACTTGGCCCTGGTTCTTCAGTTTATCATTACTACTTTTTTTCAAGTAAAGTGAATATATTTTTACTTTGACAATCCTAATTCTCCTAACACATGTTAGGAGAATGTTTCTATATTTACATACAATATGGATCTTAGAAGAGACATAATAAAGACTGTACTTTTTCAAATAAATTTTATTTTCATGACAGCTCTTTTGCCAGTATTAAAACTGTCTGGATCTTTGTTCCTAAACTGAACTAAAACCATTTTATCAGCTTATTCAGCTGTCCTTTTTATGACCAATGATGGAGTCTTTTGTTCTGCAGTTTTGGTCTGCACTTTGAAGGTGTCAGTGCAACCGTTTGCATGGTTATGTTACTAGTTCTTGTGTCAGCACAGCTCAGGAGCTAGTAGTGGTGATCAGGCTGAGACAGGTAGCAGGGCATTTAAGCCAGGTTTGTCATCAATACCAAAGGTGATAGACCTGGAGCCTTGATCTGGGCTGCAGTCTGAGATGAAGTTAGGATACCTTCATGCATCTCTGTCACTTCCCTTCTGTCTGAGACCTCACAACAGGTGTAGAAAACCCTGAAGCTGAATGTTGCTGCATTGAATTATACTCTCAGCAGCAAGGCAACAAAACTGTTGACTTTCAAAACTGCTGACCTTCAGCATCAGAACAAGCAGTTATGTTTGTATCATATGATAAAATGACAGAATCATGAAGGATGGGAAAAGACTGCCAAGATCATCAAGTCCAGTCATTGAACGATCACCACCTTGTCAATTAAACAAAAGCACTAAGCACTCCAGTCATTTCTTGAACACTTCCAGGGATCATGACTCCACCACCTGCCTGGTAGCCTATGCTAAGTGAATAAATTCTTGCTGTTGTCCAGCCTGGATCTCCCCTGGCACAGCTTGAGGCCATTTTGACTTCTCCTGTTGCTGATTACGTGGGAGAAGAGGCTGTCCCCTACCTTGCTACACCCTCTTTCAGGCAGTTGTAGAGAGTGGTAAGGCCTCCCCTTATCACTCCTTTTGTCCAGGGAAAATGTACTGAGCTCCTTTAGCTATTTCTCATATGACTTACTCTCCAGACACTTGCCTTGCTCCATTCCCCTTCTCTGGATGTGCTCCAGCACCAAAATGTCTTCCTTGAATTGAGGGGCCCAAAACTGGACACAGTACTCAAGGCGTGGCCTCACCAGTGCTGAGTACAGGGGGACAATTCCTGCCCTGCTCCTGCTGGCCACACCATTGCTGGCACAGGCCAGGATGCCATTGGCCTTCTTGGCCACCTGGGCACTGCTGGCTCATGTTCAGCTGCTGTCACCAGCACCCCCAGGGCCTTTTCCTGTGGCAGCTTTGCAGCCACTCTGCCCCAGCCTGTGGCACTGCCTGGGCTTGCTGTGACCCAAGGGCAGGACCCAGCGCTGGGCCTTGTTGAACGAATAGTAATTTATTTATTTTTCAGTTTATTGGTTTCTAAGAGAATGCATAGATTTTTGAGTCAAAAGGTGATGAACAGTGGGAGCAGAGTAAAGAAGAGAGAAGTGATCTTATTTGTTGTTCCCCAAATAGGTCTCAGAGAAATATATATACATACATATTTGCTTTGATGTTCCCTGAAAAAAAGTTAAAAGCATGTTATTTTTTCTAATACATTTTACTTTTCAGTCAAGCAAACAGTGTTTGTCTTTTACCAATATGAATATAAAGAATATGTTTGCATTAGTCTGCATAATTTTTGAAATATTGCTATAAAAATGTACATAAGGCCATTCCATTAAGTTAAAGATTTAAAATAATTGATACACCTGTATACAAGGTAATCCCTTTGCTCCACAATTGTTTGTTGTTCCTTAGTGAATTGGCAGAAAAAGACATCAAAACAGCTCAGCAACTCTAGTGGCACATTCATTGAAGGTACACTTTGGTTTTACTGAAGAATAATTCTGGAGTTCAATATTTCACCAAACAGAATTTCAAGTAATTGACAATTCATAATTTTATTGTATATTTTCCTCTTGAAATAATGGTTTCTGGATTCCTGAGACTATTGAGAATCACAGCTTTTTATTGGTAGTTTTCAGGGACAGAAAAAACTTCAGAATCTTGATCCATGTATTGTCTGAAAGAATAAAGAAAAACAACCTACTGAAAAAAAAAATCAGTGGTTTTTAGCCAGAATCATACTAATTAGTTCGTTTAAGAATTTTTGATTTTCAACACTTTTGACTAGATCTTTTGGATCTAACGAGGCCTAAGTGTTGCACAAATGTTTTTATGGCACTGAGAAGCACTCTGAACATTTTACTACCTTATGTGAGAAATTGTAATGGAGAGAGAGGTATGAGGTAGCAGAATTAGACTAGCTCCTGTCTTTGACTGTCTTCTGTCACTGCTTCATTCACTTATCTCTTAATTTAAGGTCTAATATGAGATATTAGGTGCTCTGTGAAGAGCAAGGCCCCAACTTTCTTTTTACTTCTGAAAGAGCTCGGAAAGGACAGGCACTTAGAGTAAATAGGTTTAATTTGCCATGGGCAATATTATATAGAAGCATTTTGTCTCTTCTTTGTGGTATGAAAGAGAAATTTTTCAATTTGCTTATGAAAAGATAAAGACTGTGCCTCCTTTGTGATAGGTAATACTATGTGATACAGACCATTTTTTCATGGTACAAAAAATATAAGATGCTATCTACTACAGTACTGCACTAAGAAAAAAAGAAGAAACTTCCAGTATTGTATTTCATATTCCATACAAATGTAGATGATTTGTGAAAAATGAAATCCCATGACAACCTGTTTCATCAACTGTATATGCGCATTTCAAAAAGCCTTCAAATGAGGTCTTGGTTGATATAGCTCTATATTGGAATTGTGTTGTGTTGGCACAAGCAACAAGTGAAGGCTTCTCCAACAATTTGTGCTTGTGAATTGCAGTGTTTGTTGGCTGAAAATGTTAAAAGAATGTTAAAGTGTTCACTTATGTGGGGTAATATTGATGAATTTGCATGTAAGTTCATTTTTACTGTAAGAGAATTCTTGGTATTTCTGTGACCATTTTATCATGCATTTTTCCATATAAAAAAGCATACAGTAGGGATCTTTATTTTAAAGCATTCTGTTCAGTTTGCTTTGGGTCTGTTGACTTCACCCCCACCAACAGCCATTTTAATGCAGTGTTCCTCTATCTCCTTTCTGTCTGTTTGCATAATGTCATACCAATAGTCATACCTATGTTCTTATGCTGCTGAGCAGCATTTTGGTGGTACTATTGTACTGTACTATGTTTATCTATTTCTACACACTTTACAAGTAATACCTCTGTTGAGACTGATGTTGGTGTAAATTCTTGTGAAAATTACAGATGTAGTCAACCATTCTGAAATCTACTAAGCTTTTTGAAAATTAAATTTATACACTGTATGTATTCTAGGTGTTTCACGTGGTCCCAGCCCCGTCAGCCTTGGAAACCAGGACACCTTGCCTGTTGCAGTAGCTCTTACTGAATCTGTTAACGCCTACTTTAAAGGAGCAGATCCCACAAAGTTAGTTAAATAGTGAATTGTGTTGAATGTATTGAGTTACAATGAGAAAAGACTGGGGGAGGGGAATGAGAAGGGGAATTAAAAGGGTTTTTTTTTCTCTGGGTATGAATGGGGCTTATTGCTCTGTAATGGCCTGCATCCTGCCAGGAGTTCATATATACCTGCTTTACACAAATGTGTTCAGTGACAGCACAGAGAATGACAAGGATTTTTATCATTGTCAGGTAGGTATTACATGTAATTTTGTGCAGCTGAAAGCACTTCCTTCCCTGTGACATCCATTGCTATGCTACTTAGGCCTTGCCTAGGCAGAGCCATATTGCCATGTTTTCAAAGCTTGAAAAATATCCAAGACTACTGTATGCTTAAGCAGTTAAATTTTTTTATTTCTTATTTCATCTTACTTCCAAGCTGAAAGTGGCAGTACTAGTCACATTGGCCTCATTTGAGATTGATTTTCTGTTTTAAATTCAGTTCATAAGATCATGAAATTACAGTGGTTGCTTTAAAATTAGGCAGTTAATGAGTTGCAATGAAGCTGATTTTTTATTCTTTTCTAGATGTATTGTGAAGATTACTGGTGATATGACAATATCATTCCCAAGTGGGATTATTAAAGTATTCACCAGCAACCCATCTCCTGCTGTGCTCTGCTTCAGGGTGAAAAACACGAGCAAACTAGAGCAGATTCTTCCAAATGCACAACTTGTATACAGGTTTTGTATTTTTTAACATAATTGTAAGCTACATAATTTGTAGAATTGTTGTGTATGTAAATCAGAATTCTTTGCAGTCTGGTTGATTGAATTACATGTAATTTAATTTTCTGAATTAATCTTGTTCAGCTTAGTTCTCTCTCTCTCCACTGCCACTATTAAAAATCTCAGTGACTACTGGACTTAAAATTTGTGCTGAGTATAACAGGAGCCATAAAAAATAATTTGTAAATGTGTCTGTGTTTTCATATGTATTTAATAAATAATTTCTTTACACAGTAGTAATAATGGTAAAACTTAATTATGAAATAGTAGGCTTAAATGGAAAACAAATAGTAGGAGATTCATGTCATCTCATTTGCCATCTACTAGTGTGTTTTAAAGCTGAATCATTAAATTAATCAGATTCTTAACTGTCTCTCAGATGTGTAGCAGCATGCTTGGAAGAATTTGTAGAAAAAAAGGTTGCTGATAAAGTAGAATAATTGTTGAAATTGCACTTGGAGATATTGATTCCTAAAAAATAGAAAAGCTGGAATTTTTTTAGCAGAAAACCACTTAAATTGAGTAGTTGCTGTTTCATTTATTGGAGAAATTACTTCAACACTAAGCTAAATGTTTTTTAATGCTGTACTTTTTTAATTACTAAAATAATAAACCATATGCACGTATTCTTTTGTATTTAATTTCCTTTTGTTAGTTCATACTTAATGTAATGAATAATTCATACAAAATTAAATTTAATCACTGTTTGACATGACAGTTTATAACTGAAATGTTATCAGAGATGTATCTGACAAAGTGAATTATACTGAAAAAGCATATTTTGCCAAAAAAGGTTAAAATGTCTGGTATTCTTGAATGACTGGTGTAATATTTCACCCCTAATTAGTGATCTTTCTTTGCAGTGATCAGTCACAAAGTGACTCCAGTACTAAAGACTTCTGGATGAACATGCAAGCTATAACTGTCTACCTCAAGAAATTATCAGAGCAGAATCCATCTGCATCCTATTACAATGTGGATGTTCTAAAGTATCAGGTAAACACTTTTATCCTTTTGAAAATTTTAATATATATATTTTTATATATACATATATAGTAAATATAGTATATATATACTCATATATATATACTCAGAAATTTAAAGAATTATTATTTGTCTGCCAGCATGGAGGTGAACTGTCATCCCTCATCTCTACTTAAAATGCATAGACTCTGCCCATGCTTAGCACATTATGTTTCTTGTCATTCCCTAAGATACAGGGCTTGTTTCAGCTTACTAATGCTTCAGGTCAATCCTACAAGCAAGCTTCGAACACTGCTTTTTTTGATATTTTTCAGCAAAGTCAAATTCTCCTTTAAAAAATTTGATGGGAACTTCTTATCATTTGTAGTACTGTCTTTGATTTTGCAATTGCCTACACTTTGGATGCTGTCACTGATAAATTTTAATGCATGGCTCTGATTTGCAGTTGTAAGAGAGTCAGTTTAGATTAGATATTAAGATAAAAGTCTTTACTCAGCGGGTGGTGAGTCACTGGCACAAGTTGCCCAGAGACATTTTGTATTCCCCATCTATCCCTGGCAGTATTCAAGGCCAAACTGGGTACGGCTATGAGCAGCCTTATCTAGTGAAAGTTGTCTGTGCCCATGATGAGGGTGGGTTGGAACTGTATGATCTTTAAGGTCTCTCCCAACCCAAACCATTCTGTGATTCTATCTGAGAAGTATGACATTCTGATTTCCCACAATGAGAAATAGAACAGTAGTCAGAATAGATTTACTGAGTGTGAGTCAGGCTTGACCAAGCTGACAAACTGCTGTGGTGACATGACTTCCTCTGTGGGTGAGGGCAGAGCAGTAGATAGATATTGTCTGCTCAGCCTTCAGGATGCCCTTCCACGCCACCTACTGCAGAATCCGTATAGAGAAGCTGGTGAAGAACAGGCTGGATGAACTGACACTGAGGTGAACTGACCCCCAGGGGGTATATTGATTTTACAGTTTAATAACTTCATTCATGATCAGAATGATGGGATGGAGTGTATGAATCCTTGGCAAGTTTGCTGATGATACCAAATGGGGATGGCCCTCGGGATAAAGCAGAGGATTATTTTCCCCTCCTCAGGGGGCTCAACAGGCTTCAGAAATGCGCTGAGAGGAACCTCATGAAGTTCAACAAGAAGCACACTTGGGGAAACCAAGTGGAAATTATCATGGCAGAAAAGGACCTGAGGGTTCTGTGGGTGACCATGTTGAACATGAGCCAAAACAATTCGCTGCTCATGTGCAAAGGCAGCAGATGTTCTCCTGGATGGTCTCCTGAGCTGCATTAGGCTAGGTATTGCTAGTGAGTGAAGGGAGGGGATCCTTCCACTCAACACTGGAAACACCACACCTGGGGTGCTGTGTTCAGTTCTGGGTTCATTGCTAATGAGACTGGATAGAGTTCAGCAAAGGGCAACTAAGATGATGGTGGGACTGGAGTATCTGTCCCATGAAGAAAACCTAAGAGTGTTGGGACTCCTGAGCCTGGAAAAGGGAAAATTCAGGGAAATCTCACCAATTATGTATAAATACCTGAGAGAGGGCACAGAGAGGACAGAGTTAAGCTGTTTTCACTGGTGCCCAGTGTCAGAATCAGAGACAATGGATACATGCTGGATCACAGGAAATTCCCTCTGAACAGCCAGCACCGCTATTTTTCTTGTGACAGTGGCTGAGCACTGGGTACAGGTTGCCTTGAGGGGTAGTGGAGTCTCCATTCTTAGAAGTGTTCAGAAGTTGTCCGGAGCTTAGGCAGCCTGCTAGAGGTGGCCCTACGTGAGCTGTAGGGCTGAACCAGGCAGCCTCCAGGAGGTCTCTGTCAACTTCTGCCATTTGGTGCATCAGTGAGATGATGTTATTAAAATATATTCAAGATATATTCACCTCAAAGGGAGAACAGAGATTTTCTAGGCCTGCCTTGAAATGTTTGAACATCTGAGACAACTGTCTGCACAACAAAAAAACCCTGAAAATTACCCTGAAAACTACTCTGAAAAAACCCTGAAAATAGTCCAGCTGTTCATACCTGTTTCCAAATCTGCTTAGTGTGGTTTAAAATCCTGACATACTGAACCTGCAAAAAGCATGTTAGGCACACAAATTTCTTGAGAAAGGTGGGAGGAAAAAACATTTGGTTTGCTGAAATGAGTACGGTGTATTCTTGTAAAAATGAGGCATTGGCACGTGGAAACCCCGACAAATAAAAACAGTTTTGGGCAGACAAAAAAAGGCAAGAGTGCGCATCAGGACATAGGAGGTTCCTCCAACAGATTGGTTGAGATGCATCAGCACAGTAGAAGGAGCTCAGCTACAGAAGCAGCATTCAGCCCTCCTGCAGCAGGAAAATAATGCTTTGAAGAGGTAAGAACTATTCTGCTGGCTGCCTGCCCCACAATGACAGGTATTGATTGTTCTCTGGTGCTGCCTGGTTGGGCAGCTGAATTGGCACAGCACACAACTGCTAAGGAAGAAGTCATTTTGCTGTAAGCATGCATCTTGCATAAGGCAGAACACAACAAAAACAAACCTTACAAAAAGTTATAAAAGAGCAGGAAGGAGCCACATAGGCCAGAGGGAGTTCAAACCTTTTCTTTAAGTATTTTAATTTAAAATTAAAATAACAGGAATTCCTTTAGGCAACAGTCTTCCAAATTCTGTGATTAAGAGGTCAATTGTTCTCTTGATATTTTGTCAGCACTGAGACTTATCTTAATTACCATCATCCCCTAATTCTGCCCAAAAGGTGGATATCTTAATTGTTTTCAATGGTTTATTCTTTTACAGGTATCTTCAAATGGCATACAGTCCACTCCACTGAATCTTGCAACTTACTGGAAATGTGATGCTAGCACTACTGAAGTGAGAGTGGATTATAAATACAATCCAGAGTCTATGAATGTGCCTAGTATGCTGTCTAATGTCCAAGTTGTGGTACCAGTAGATGGAGGAGTAATAAACATGCAGTCACTTCCACCTGCAAAATGGTAATGTTAATTCTTTTCAGTATTTTTTCAGATACATTTCAGTGCATTCTTTAGTGTCATAGCCTGAAAAATTTCACTGGAAGAAATAGCAAAATGTGTAGTATCAAATGTCTAGGTATTTTGTGGTCTAAAACAGAGAACACGTGCCTCCATTTCACATAAACTGAGTGAGTACCCATCCCAACTGTGTAATAATACAAGCCTTTATGAATTTTCCAATGTTTGCTTTCTTTTGTCTGATAGACAATTTTAATACAGTAATTTGAAGTGGTTAAAAAATATTTTCTCTCTGTGTGTAACGATGTATTCTTATAAGGGGATTATATAGAAAAAGTAGCAGAAAGACAGGTTTTTTAAAACATTCCTGATAGTTCTAACATAAAAATTAACTTCTAATGGAAATAGAAGTTTAAAACAAATCTGAGTAACTGAGGAGCTCTCCATAAGCCAGGTAGCACTATCTCGCAATTTAAGTGTCATGCAAATTATTAGACAAGCAGCTACCTGCCACCACCTTCTGAGCCTGCATTTACAGTAGCACTTCAAAGTGAGACATAAGTAGTAGGAAATTATGTTACAAGTTTGTGGAAACAATCGGATGGTAGTGAGACTAGACAGAGTAGTACAGCCCTGGAGCAAATGTGAGCAGAATTTAATCACTGTGCCTGTGCAGCATGTACATACTTGTCCAGCTGTAACATAAATCCTGGACTGTTTATTCCCAAAATGGTCTTTTTAATGTGAAGAGGGCAAAGAACACCAAGTTAAAGCACATTAGGCTTTGTTAACCTTATTTCTTATAGATCAGTTTACCTTACAGAGCAAGGTTTAAAAGAAAAATAAACATGATGCATTTATTTGGGTGGATTCTGATGTTTCTGGAGGCAATACAGTTACAGGTGTTTATTGGACAATGTAGTAATAGAGTATAGTTTTAAGTGGAAAAAATTCCTTACAGGATTGAATCCTTCTTGACCTGGTATTTTAAGGAAACAGTACTTCTAACCAAATTGTAAGCTTGTTTTGAGCAAGAACATGTTTAGTATCCTATCCGAACCACACTAATACACTGTGGTGAAGCTAGTCACCCTGCCTAAGCTTCTTCCACAAACCCACTGTAATGAAGCTGGAGTGAAAGCAGGAACACCCATCCAGAACACGCAGTGTTAGCTGGGAAGGCTTAGGGATAGTTGCATTAGCAAATTCATGTAGGCAACTTTCAAGACCCAGAATTTTGAACCTGGCAAGCTGACCAAAGGAAAAAAATTCAGTTATGTCCCAGGCAGGTATAGTATTTGTTCCATCTAGTGGATTGGGTGGTGGGGTTTTGGTCTTTTTTTTAGGAAAAAAGGTCTCTATAGCTTGACTTCCTGTGAGTAAATGCTACCATATGTGCTACTTATCTGAGCATTTCAGTCCTGCTACATCAGTGGCAAGAGGAATTTCAAACCTATCAGCACTTCATGCTGCTCACAGCTTTAAGTTGTTGACTTTCCTTTAATGCAACTGCTAGAAACTCCTCCAGGAGTTAAAATGCCCTGTCAGCTCTTGGTACCCTTTCTGCCCTTTACAGTGTCTGAAGTTAGCTTGAACAGAATGTTACTGATGCCAGTTAGTTTTACTAGAATGGAAATGGAATAAAATTCATGCTCTCAGGACTCTCACTTAGGAGAGAACAGTCAACATTGCTCCCCATTCTATCTTCATCATGAAGCATCAAGGCATAGCTTCCAGACTGCTTCCAGAGTAACTTACCCTTTAAGACTGCAGAGGGGTTTGAATTTTGGAGCCATAGGTGTGGACACAGGACAGTGTTAAATGTGTAAAAAATTACTGTGTAAAATGTGTAATGGAGTGTGTTCTTTTGAGCTCACTGCTCTGGAGTGATGCAGATACACCCTTCTCTTTTCCTCTTTTCCTCCTGTAGTTTTCCACAGACTTACCTTAAAATATGCAAATATTTTTATGGGCTTCCATTTAGAGATGTTTGTAATATACCAGTGTAAATCAAGGGAAATAAAGTTCTAAACCCAGTAGTTTGTAACTAACCTACCATTTTCTTACAGGAATGCAGACCAGATGAAAGCATGTTGGAAAATATCTAGCATTTCAGAGAAGTCTGAGAATGGAGGCAAGTTGAACTCTTTTGTTTTGCTTTCTTGTACAGACAATTTTTATCAGTAAACAGGTGATTATTTTAGCCTCTATGCTCTCTTCATTCCTTTTTACACATTTTCTTATGCTGTAACCTGTTTACTAGTTCACCTTCTTTTCAATTAATTGCCTCCTGAGAGATTCTGTTATGAGTGAGATGTCAAAATATAAATTTAATTATTAGCTATATAAGGGACAATAATGAAGTACCCTGAAAACAGTTAATAGTTCTAAAATACAGTTTAGATAGGATAGGAAATTTTTGTGTTCATGCAATTTGGAAGTGAGCAGCTACTCAAATGAAAATAAGTTTAATATCTGTGTCTTTCCACACATAGATAATTAAAATACATTAGAAGGAGGTAAGTGGAAGAACTGGGGGTAAAAAAAAAATCCAAAAGTCCTGAGTTTAGATATATTATTCTTGACCAACATTTTGAGTCTTGGTTTTGACCATAATGACTCCAGGAAAAGACTTAATCTATGCACATCTGCTCAGAGTGGTAATTTATACAATATTGCATAAGGTACCAATAGTTGTCCTCTGCCCAGTGCCATTCTCTGAGCTGTAGTTGATGTCACAACCCCTGCAGTCTCTGCAGGTGCAGTATTTTTGTGAAGTAGTACAACAGCTAAAACATCTTGTCCTCAAAGCCTCTGTGGAGAAATGAACTGCTAATGTAAAGGAAAGGCCTTTAGTCCTGTTAAGAATTTAGTAAAGAGGATTGTGAAATCACAGATTTGCCTGTAAATGTGACTGGTTTCATATAGAAACCACAAGCATGGAAAGAGAAGACAACTTCTATTCCTGCAAAGGCTCCAAAGTTGTGGTTATCATTGAAAGAAAATCAGAGAGAATTTTACTGAACACAGGTGATTACTCTAGTCTAGTGTACTTTGTCTTTCACTAACCTCACAGTTCTTTGCCATTTGTCTTCACTACATTGGATTAGCCCTATTCCTTTTCTTTTCCCCTTCTCTTTTCTGAACTTTGTGACTTCTTTTAAAAGGAAAAATCATATGGAAACACAAATGCAGCCAGATGAAGAGGAATTTTACACCTGCAGAACAGCACAGAATTGACTGCTAGTGATCCAGTTTGCATCTTGTATGTTGACAGCAGAGTTGCACATATCCCACTGCTTCTGCTGTATTCCTTCTTTTCCCACCATCTTTTCCTCCCCTTTTCTTTGAGTTTAAACATGTATAGTACTCCCAGTTCAGGAGGAAGCAATATTGTGCTGATCTTGCACTTACAGAAGCAAAGGGAGCAGTTGGACAAACACTGTCAATGTCAGGACAAGTGTATTCAAGTCTTTTCTCCTGGTGGACAGCATGATAAAATTTAAGGAGGCTTTTTATGGTCCCACACATTACGTGATCTGTCAGCTGGAGAGAGATAAAACACAGAACACGCTGTCAAAGCACTTGAATATATGAGTTTCCATAGCTGGAGTAGAAAGAATCTCCAGTTTTCTGAATAAGGCAGACCTACTGAAGAAATTAAATTGATCTTAAGCTAAATTTATGAAGAACAAGCTACTGTGTGAAACAATATCTTTTAGTTCCTGCTTTTAGCTCAGTACCATTTCTGTTACTAACTTTCCTTGTAATTTAGCAGTTCTTATTGATAGGAATAGCAAGCTGTTTTAAAGTAAAATTATTCCATTAATTTTATTTAAATCTCATTTTCCCAGCACACTTTGCAAGAGCAAGAAAAGACCTGGTTTAAAACTAAAAAGTAGTAGCAATGAGGGGATTTTAAAAATGCCTTTCATTGCCTACAGAAATGTATTTAAATCTATTATTGCTTTATAGTACTATCAAAGTGATACCACTTCACCACTGTCTCTGAAAAAATCAACTGAAATTTGTGAGAAGTATTTAATCAGACCTTGTCTTTATTGGAAACGTAGTAATTTCTTTCCTCTGGGTGCATTACTGTAGAACTGCATTTCTTCCAATGTTTTTGTTTATGTACTTTCATCCAGATTGATCAAGACAACTCTTAAATGTTCTGCTAGTGAAAGGCATATAGTATCTCCTATCTATCAATCAGATACTATCTACCACAAGATAGATGGTAGTAAGTACTTAGAGACCAGCAAGTATAAATTATTATAGGGAGCAATCAGATTAGTAAGTGATTACCAGGCTGATACCCACATTTTGGATAATCTTGCAGACTGTTGGATAAAACAGATTTGTACTCTTACCTCTTTTGAAAGTGTATATAGGACTGCCACTGGGAATAGATGTCAGAGGTCACCATATTAGTTTCACTTCTTACTACTAAAAATTTGGAGAGATCCTTTTGTTTTTGCAAAACAATCAGCTTCTCAGTTTTGTTGTTTTTATAGGTTCTGGATCCCTCAGGGCAAAATTTGAGCTCTCAGGAGGACCCAGTAAACCAGCAACACTTGCAGTGCAATTCATCAGTGAAGGAAGCACCCTTTCAGGAGCAGATGTGGAACTCGTAGGCACTGGCTATCGGCTTTCCCTTCTTAAGAAGAGATTTGCCACTGGTAAGACACTGACATGCTTATATATTCAAATCAATGTTACATATTCTCTAGTGTTAAATTCTAAAATATGAAACTGTTTAATGAGTGATTTATAAATAGTTACTCTTTATTGAAACACTTCGGACAAGTCAGTTTGTTTTTCCACAGTTATTCAGACTGCTCCAAGGAAAATATTGACTGCAAAAAATTTACCTTTGTTTTTCAGGACGGTATATGGCAGACTGTTGATGTACCTGTGAAAGTCATTTGATCAGGAGTGCAAGAAACACTTGTGACGATAGGAACTCTGCCCTCTCCATTTTTCAAACACTATTTTAACATGCATTAATTTTTAAAAATATTGACTTACTTTGAGGCTAAACTACAGAAAGTAAATGCACTTTTAAGAGTCATTTTGAAAACCTTTTATTACTTTACAATAGCACTGAAGTTAACTTCAACACTGTCTGTAAATGATCAACTGCAATAGTTGGGAAAATTTGTTGAAAAATTAGTAACTTTATATAGATGAAGTCAAAATAGTAATCCACAGTTGTAATGGAGGTATGAAATTTTATGTTGTACTGTAAACAATAAACCTAAAATATAGGGGATCTAGTAAGAAATATTTGAGCTTTTCAGAAGTAATACTCATTTTTCAGATTCTTTAATTACCGGCTTTTAATTGACAGTTTATAAAGATAGAGGCTATGTCTTGTGTAGTTCTTCTTTCCATTCATACCACAAGAACAGCTGAGTTAGAGGTGTATAAAAATAACTTGATGCCCATGTATCATATATTATTAAAATGTAAGTTGTTTCATATAGGGTTTTTTTTAACTAAGTGCAATGTGTTACAAATTGCAAAACACAGCAGAGATTTACTTCTGCAGTTAGTAAAATTTTTTGGGCCTTGTTATTGTTTGAGTTAATGCAGTAGATTTAATTTATTTTTATATTAATTGCATAACTTTTGTGCCTTTTAAAAATGCCTGTGCCTATCCAATTTGATATTCATGTGCCTCACTTCCTTTTTCAAAGTTTGGCTCTTCATCAAGAAAGCATGGCGTTTGTATTATGCACAGAACTTTATAAAAATTCCTTTTACTGCAATTTATTTAGAAGGCAGGTTTGCAAAAACTGTAGTTTGTTTTAAAAGAAATTTAAAACACTGAATTATTTCCTCAATGAATAATTGCAATTAAATGTGGTTTTAGTAAAGGGAGCTGCATCATGCAGTACTCGGAAACTTTTTAATTAACTAATTTTAATGTCACCAAAGAGGAGAATCTGAAAAATCAGTGAGGATAGGAAAAACAAACTTCTAAAAGCAAACAGCATTACTCTTTGCTTTGCCTATAAGTCTTCAGACTTCGAGTGGTTTTGGGGATGTGTGATGTGAATGTACACATAGTACTTCAGGAGACATTGTAAAGAATATTTTATGGGTGCAGGATGACAAATCCTGTTGTGTGTTCATTTTTTTTTATAGCTACCAATTTTAATATTTGTATTGTAATCTAATCTGCTTGCTACAGCCTAAGCACAGGGAATTGACACATCAGTAACAATTTTTTAAGCAAGTCACTAATTTAGAAAATTTTCTATGTATTTGTATTACCAAGCTTTTTTTGTAATGTTGAAATGGTAAGCATTGGGGCAAAATAATTCAATAACCTGCATTTGGCAATTTCAAATGAACATTTAGCATACCAGTATGTATTTCAAATTCTCTATTGAAACAGTAAAACATGTTTGAGTTAATTCATGCAAAACCAGTAATGAATTGGTCTGCTGAAGCTTTACAAGAAATTATGCCTTTGTAGAAGCTGCATAAATTGTTGTGTACTCTAGACACTTTTGCCGGTGAGAGTTTCATTGTTAGTGCTAAGAACATAGTGTACTGTAGATTTGATTGGAAGAGTATATTTGGCTCCTATATTTTGCTAATTTTATTGATGATAAATTTGCAACTCATAAAATGGTGGTCTTTTTATTGGAATTTTAATTGTAACCTGTTTTACAATCAAACTGATTAACACAACAATATTTTATTAATGAAAACCCAAATCTATTATTGCTATTTTTAATCAAGTATTACATTAATTTCTAAGATAAATGAAGTAGTTAATGTTTCAGCACTTTTAAGCTAGCCTTCATTCTGGTGTTTTTCATACATTTGCTTTGGGTGCAGGTTACAATTTTGAAGCCATACAAGTTTATATAGACATTTTGTAAAGAAACTCAAAAACAATGTAAAAAGTATGTGTAGCTATCTGATTTAAAATAAAAAAAACTTATGTAGCAAGCTGGTTCTTGCTTGTGTATACAGCAATATCCCTTGTAGCTGCCTCCTAAGAAAATTAATTTGTGAACACAACTCTAAAGGATCTGAATTTTTATGAATTGTTACTACATTAGACTGTAAATTAGAACATACAAGTTTATCTTTCAAAAATTGTAAATACTCTGAATTTTCATAAAATGTAAATTTTAAAAATTTGCACCCATAATAAACATGTAATATATAATTTAAATACTGATTTATATTGCCTGTACTTTTGCAGTAAAGTTCTTCTAAGCAATAAGGTAATAGAGAAAAACCATGCCTGCATTGAACATTTGAAAATATTCATTTTTAAGTGATAAAGGGTAGAGATCATTATGAACTCTTTTGTATATTTAAAATCATCACAGAGAAGGTGGATGGAAAGATGACTTCTCTAGAACATTTCATCTTTACTAAACTGTAATGTCTGAGATGTCTGTAGTGCCCTATGCCTTTACTAAATTGATTCACTTCACTAATAAATTAGATTAGGCAAAACTGGATATGTTTATGAGAAAAATCTTGACTCGTGGACATGAGCTGCTGTCTGTAAATAGTGCTGTCAAATGCTGTACATTGTCTTCGTTTATGAGCCTATATCTTGTTGTGTGTGCAGGAGAAGAATTAGTGACAAGATTAAAGTAATTCCTTCTGATTTCTAATGTTCACCAGTCAAAAAGAGTAGACAATTTAGTACTTCTCCAGCAGTCTGTATGATTTAGTCCTTCTAAGCTTTGAGCACAGAACAGAAGCTGAAACTGAACAAATGTTTTTGAATCTGTTTGGTTCCTACTAATCCCAAGGCCTGCAGAGGCTTAGTAAGTAATGACTTATTTAATTCACTTTCTCAGCTGGATATCACTGCAATAGAGGTACCATTCTTGTCATGCAGGAAAGCAATAGTCCAAGGGCTTGATTCTTATCTTCTGGCAGGCAGGAATGAAGAACACAAGTACTTAGTGGTCAGACTGGTCCATCTAACACACTAGTCTGGTCTTCACCGGCCAAAGAACAGGCTAAGCCTTGGAGAGCTAATGTGCCATTTGCTTTCTGATCCCCCAGCACCTCATTTATTGGTTAGAAATGTAAAAAGGTGCTGCTCAGTTCTTCTACTATTCATTGAACTTAAAAGTGTAACAGATCTGACTGAGGCTGCTCTGGCACTTCTGTTAACATTTGACTTGTACCCACCTACTGGTCACAACTGCTGCAAACTGGATCTCTACTGTCCAAGCAGGTTTGTGATTATCTAAGTACACAATCAGGTAGTTTTTCAGGGAAACCTATCTCTAGCACTGCCAAATAACATTTATGTAGGGTATATGAAGGAGCTAAGATATTTGATTATGAACTGGAACAGCATGAGAGTTACAACTGTGGCAAGTTTTGCTATCTAACATAAAAACAAGATCTTGCATCATGGCAAAAAGTATTACATTTCAAGTCTTGTATGTTTGCAAAGCTTAAGATACACAGATGTTAAGATGCCTATCTTAAGTTTTGCAATTCATACATAATTGGTTTCCATTTCAGTTGTTATGAAAGGGAAATTATACTTAAGAGCGTGCAAGAAAAAAAATCAGGAATTCCTCCAAGCATAGCATAAGCTAAAAACAGTTCAAAGTACTAAAGCATCAGATAACACATCTACAGTTGAGTTGCCATTGATTGGACTGATTAAAAAGTCTCTCAAGTGAAAACATAATTTTTATCTTTGATTCTACATATTATTACACCAGTAAGTATTCTGCTCAGCTCACTTTGACCTCCATGTTTACTGACATGTTGATTTTTGGATTCTTCATTAGTTCATTCAATAACCAATATAAGGCATACAGTCTTAAAAGAAGAGGCCTCTTCTGGATTACTTACTGAACATTTAGAACTCTAATTCTGCATTTTCTGTAACTGCTTTTTTTCACTTCCTTTGGAATAAATTCTTTTTGTTTTTCAATCTGCGATGGCTACTTTATTAGTGTAACCTAAACTATCTTTGTTTGTCATTGTTCCAGCTGAATTTCTTTCTAACAATCTTGTTCTGTAACTTAGTTACTATTATTCAGGAGGTTTTTTAAAAAAGTTAATAATCATAAGCTGTAAATCATGCCAATTTCACTACTCTGATTATTCAACTTTTCCTTTTATCATGTCCTAATCTGTTTTCTTCAAGTTCTCAGCTCTTAAGTCATGTTTTCTACTCCAGAAAGTTAGCAGTGGTAATGTGTTCAGCAATGACTCAAATAATATTATATAATAAATGACTCCATCCTGGTTAAGGAAGCAGCCCATTTTTATAATAATTGTTGATTCTCCCCTCCAGATGTCCCTTCCTGCTTTGCTATTTGATAAGCTCTTTATAATATCCACAGGCTTCCCTTCTGTTTCCCACTCTTGTCATTGGTAGGTTATATGAACAGTCATCACTGAAATGAAACAGTCATAACAGAAATGTTAAGGCTGCCCCAATGTTAGTACCAAAGAATTGCATCCAGGTAAGATGCACTAATGCAGGGGTGGAAGAAAAACCAAAGCCCAACTCAAAAGCTCAAAAACTGTTGTTCACCTTCCATCTCTGTTGAACTCTCTTTCTCTGGCGCCTTACAGGACCATGCATTTAGACAGAGAATCAAAGACAGAGAACAGACAGAATGATAAGCCCCTAAGCACCTGAACTGCATTCTTCAATGCAAGTTCCTCCTTCTCAGGTGAGAATCCCTTGGCCTGTGTGCATGAGTCCCTTCTCACTTGTGAGCACTAGGTTGACAGCACACTGCAAGCACTCGGGTACGTGAATGCAGGAGGACTGTTGCAGTCTATGATCTGCCATCTCTGCAGCTGACATCCCTCTGAAGTCTCACCAGTCTGTTCCCATGGGTGGGCCAAGTGCAGCCATGCCTTTTGCCCTGCTGAAATCACAGTTCCATGCTCTGAGTCATCTGATTGAAAACAGTAGATTGGATCCCTGCTTCTAGTGAGATGACAGAATAAATTTAGTTTTATTTGGGTACTAAAATGCAGAAGATTTCTCAATGTAAAAACTGCATCTTGTACATCTAGCACAAGAAACTCGGCCCTCAGACAACCACTATTAGTCCGGCATAATTTCTTTAGGTAGAATAGAGTAGCATAGAGCAAGCACTACACTCCCAGAAGAGAGAATAGGGAAATTACAGGGAAAAATTAATGTGGGCACAAGTGCTCCCTGCAGATTAAGGGAAGAAAAGAATATGTATTTGCCACAACTTTCCAATAGAGGAGTTGAAAATTAAATGAAATTCATGATGATGGGCCATTAGAGTTACTTTATTGGCATTTTTGCAAGATACTTGAGAAGACTATCAAACTTCTCAAAATAGAAGTATTGTCTTTAATATGATGGGAAAACGTGGAGGATGTGTTCTCTGTCCACCTAGCTATGAGCTAGAACTTGTCACTACTGCACTCACCTAAGTACCAGCCTTTGCTTACAGGAAACAATAAGTTTCCCAGTGAGAAAAATATGGAACCTGTACCCCCATTTTCCTCAGCTATGACCTTTCCAGACTGTTTAAGGTGACTGCTTTTGCCAGCTGCTTCCCAAGAGATGCCACAAAAACATTCATTAGAATTCAAGAGGTTTTTGGCAAATACCATTTTGTAGTCATTCCTCCTAGTGATTCTCCAGCTCAAAAGAGTCCTATAGTAACATGGTTTTGATAAAGAAGTGTGAAACCGTTGAATAATCTGTTTCTCAGGAAGGAGTTCATCCCTCATGTAGGCAGCAACAGTGCAGTCTATGGCTTTTCATGCTACTTATGATGAGGAAAAACCAGCTGTTGTCACAAATTGTAAAAGAAGCTTTCAAAAAAGTGTTACGCTGTTCTTGAAGTGGTAACTGTTACCTCAGCATCAGTTTATAAGCAAACAATGTTCTGAGTTTTACCACATTGGAGTCCTTCTGGGCCCAGGAATGTGCACTCAGCTATACCTTCTGTCTAGGTCATCAGTAAAGGTGTTTGTACCAACACACAGGAGGAGCAGTAGTATCCAGAAGACATGTACACTATTTCAATTACTGACAACAGTCTACTGTTGCCATTATTTTAGTGTGGAGCAAAAATGCTTTGTTTGTGTGACAAGCGGCACCAGTGTCCTGCTATGTCCTCTTACATGCTGTAAAGTATTCACAGCATACGGTGCCATACACTACAGAGTCTGAACAGAAGACAGATTTTTGCATCACCCCTGTAAAAGCTAAGTGGTAACTTGCTATCTCCTGCTACTCCATTCAGTTATCTTTTCAGTTGTTTTTTCTGTAATTGTAAAATATTGTAAAACAATAATAATATTGTTAAGACATTGGCTGGTGTTTGTAAGGAACAATATCTTACTCATCTGTTCAGACAAAGACTGGTTATACAATTGTTTTAAAATTCTTGTTAAGTCTATTTTGGACACACTTGCTCTGTATCTCCATGAAAGTTTAGGAAGCCCTTCTTTGCCTCTCTCCTAGCAAGGCAGGTGTTTTAATGGTTATTGCCGCCACTATCTATATGTAAAGACATGTGAATTGTATGTTTACAACAGATACACAATCAGATCTAACCAGATGTTTGCAAGTAATGATTCAAATGAGTATTAGATCATATCACATGTATCTTTCATTGTTCTCTATATGTGTAACTGGCTCTACAGAGAATAGTGTTGGCATATACTCCACTGTCATCTCTATAACCAACTATGATAGTAGTAGCAATCTTACCAAGGTGAGGAACATGTTAAAAATAAGAAATAAGAAATAAGGCACACTGCATCAGACCTCCTTTCTATAGTTAGTATTTGTTTTTAAATCAGAAAAACACGCAGCTGCTGGTAAGGATCATATTGGAGCAACTTACAGTCTGCTTACACCTTGATTTACACAGCTACTGTTAGCTTTCAAGTGGTCTTCTGTCATCCATGTCAAATCTTGGAGAACTCCTTTGGAACACTTGCCTGGGTTAAGGAATTCAGTGCTCTTGTACAGCAAGCTGTTTTCTTCTAGGAAGGTCCTAGACTGCAGAAACTGCCAAACTTGCTGGCTGTCAGCAGGTTATGGGCAATTCATTTGTAGTGCCAGAATGAGCTCAAAAGTGGGGGTGGGAGCATAGCAGTTGTGGAAAAAAATAAACATAAATGAAACTCTCTCTGATGCAGTTGACCAAGAATCATAAATAACACCTCATTTTAAGTTGCCTACCTGAACTGCAAAACCAAACATTAGCGACAACCAAGTCAGAATTACTTGATTGCATTTGTTGTTAGAAATCAGATTCAAGTAGTATGGCCAGGTGCTACTACAAATGGTCAATTTTTATATTTTTGGATATGCTCATAATTCAATAATCCTTTGAGTGAGATGCCTACCATAAATGAACACAACCCAATTGGTTTCCACTACAGCTTCATGATGAGCCAATTTCCTCAATAGTTCAACATTCTCAAAAGGCATGGGCCAAGCTGTCCATCTTCACTCAACACCCCTTGTATCAGCTGTGTACCACCTCTGTACATACCTGCTTGTGATTCAGCTTACCAACCAAACATAAGTCAAAGTCAGAAAGCAAGAAAATTCTGTTCTAAGTTAAGCCAACTGAACCATCCTGCAGGAGGATCTGGCAAATAGGGATTCCTGACCTAGGAGTAGAGATGGAATAGGAATGAGATCTCCCAATATAGACAAGAACACATCACCAGCCTGGGCCTACTAAATCACAGTCAGAGATTGGAACTAAATGCAGCTGGGTGCAATGACATAAGGGAAGACTTCTCTTAATAGTGGCTTTAAATCCTGAAATTATAAACTATACAAGATTGATAAGAAAAGAAAATTAAATACAGGGGTAGGAAAGTCCATGGAGATAGTTTCACTGAGAGTGAAAAACAGGTGTTTGTTCTAAAAAACAACAAAAATGTTTCCCTTCCACTGTGTTATGGGATCCATACTAGCTGGATATGCCAGAATTGGTAAAAATAAAAAGAGTGAGAAAGAAAAGTATTCTGTAAATATTCTGCCATATCTCTTTCAGGCTATCTAGATCATGTAGTCACATGGTGAAAATACTTTGCAATCCAAGAGTATCTAAAGAGAGATATTAATACATCATCTACTAAAACTAAATATTTTTAAACCAGCATATCTGATAAACAACATCCAAGAATTTAGGAAGTTGAATAAGCCATACTATGGATCATTAATTTTTATTTCAGTGATTCTCAAATACTAGAAAGGATTAGAAGATTAAAAGAAAGATAACACCATTACAGAAAAAAAGGGAAAAAAAAAGAAAAAAAAGGTGTCAATCCAAATAACTATAATATAGAACTTGGTAAGAAAATTTTAAAAAGCATTTAAGATAATTAGTGTCAATCATGGATGTACCAAATAAAGGTCTTAAACTAATTTAGGATTAGGTTGAAAATCTGGTTCATAAGAATAATAGGGTCAAAGGAAAAAAGGATTTATGTAAGATGCCTGATTTAGAAGTACACAACATTGGGTTTATAACTAGAGCAATGCAAGAACATAATTACAAAATTAGTCTTAAGATGTAACTGAAGAGGGAATCAACTTTAAACACCATTCTGGTGGATTCCTGCAGACTTCATCATATCTAATATTTCTCCAATTACTAATGTTAAAAAAGCTGAAACTTTGCAGACGAGGTTGGAGGACAAAAAAATAAGCTAGGTCTCAAGTGCAGTTTTTAACCACTTCATGTCATCCAAAATGGCAGGAGGATGCTATAGTATCAAATAAGTAGGGACAAAAAAACATCCCTTTGGGATTACGAAGGATTTTCCTGAACTATTATTAACAAGTCACCCAGCACTAGATCTTGTGAAAAGTCTGCAGATCTTCATGGGATCACAAAAGATCTGAGGCTAGAAGAAACACTGATCACCTAGTCACTTCCCAAGCTCAAAGCAGGGACAAAGACCAAAGTTTTACCAAACTTCCTGCAATCTCCACCCCCGTTTTCCTACATTCATGATAGATCATATGAGTCTCTGAAAGACAATTAAGATGTTTGATATGATTCAGGGACATATTATGGACCAAGTCAAATGTTCTTATCCCTCCAATAAAAGCTCTAGCATGAAGCTGAATTCTATACACTATAATATAGTTATGTACTTGCAGAGAAGATACAAACCTTGGTGGAGGGCACCTAGGCACCTTTTTCTTATGTTTCTGAAGACTTTCCTCAGATAATGCAATGTATCAGTGATTCCCTGTTTGGAGTATAGTATAAAAAGGGAAAGGGACCATTTTTCTGAAAAAAAAGATAGGATCAATATTCAGAAATTTTTCATGGCACATAGATGAATCCTCTCCCTTGTCTCAAGGCTTTCAGAAATTACTTCTGGCTTCAAGTTTCCTGAATAAGTGAGAGAAATCTGAGTTTGAGAGAATTCAACAACCTGTAGTGCTACACAGATGTTTAATATCTTTTAACATTGGGCAGCAAGTAGCTTAGGTGTGTTGTAGTAGCATCCCATAGGTAGTATTAGTTAAAGAAAGGCTTTCAGCTCTAGTGCCTGGATACATCCATGCACAGACATGCACCTGCAACACTTGAAAGAAACAATAACCTGCCTTAGTCCTGTGATGATGAATTACTCAACATGGGAAAACAAACTTTGAGATTGCATGGAAATTAATTATCATCATCTATAACAGCAAAATAAATAGATAAATTAAGCAATATATCAGCAAAAAATCACCTTAGACAAGGCCCCCATAAAAAAAACTCAAAAAAACAAAACAAAAAAACCAAACCCCAAAACAACTTATACTGCATTTATAATGATGTGTGAAAGTACTGGTCATGAATGAGATAAAAATCCTTGTTTCTTTTTTCAATTTTTAAACAAAATGCACTAACACGTTTAATGCAGAGGCAGACACATTAATCTTAATATTATTAATTTACCTTCCTTTAAAATCAATATGGAGGCTATTAAAAAAAAAAGCTGTGGGACTTGCAAAACCAGTGGAATAAAAACCAGTGATTTGAGTCTATTTTATTCTATCAAACCCTAAGGAGTTACTTCATCTCAGCTGATATGAACCTAGGTAGCAAAATAGTATTCCACGTACAGCAAAAGCACTGTTGTCAGAAAAAAAGTTGTCAGAAGCTTTCCCCGTGTCCTACAGAGCCAATGCCAGCCAGCTCTGAGATGGACCTGCTACTGGACAAGGCCAAGGCCATCAGTGACTGTGGCAGAACTCCTAGGGTAACATATTTAAGAAGCAAAAAAAAGTTATTGCACAGATACAGTTGCAGCCACAGGAGAATGGAGGATCTTGAGATCCATAGTCCTGGAAGGACTTGTCACCCTGTGGAGAACTCACACTGGAGCAGCCTATCCCTGAAGAACTGCACCCTGTGGAAGAGGGAACCATATGCACCAGTCCTGGAGAGCTGTTGCCTATGGGATAGATTCACATTGGATAAGTTCATGGAGAACTGTCTCCCGTGGAAGGGACCCCATGTTGGCGTGGAAGAAGGACTTCTCTGCCTGAAGGGCAGGAACAAAGTATGACTGTAACCCTCGTACCCCATCTCTCTGCACTGCTGAGAGGAGGAGGTAGAGCCTGAGGGGAAAGTGGTTTTAAGATTTAGTTCTCATTCCTCTGCTCTTAATTTGAGTGGTAATAAATTCAGTTAACTTCCCCAAGTCAAGTGTGTTTTGCCCATGACAGTAATAAATGAATGATCTCTCCCTGTCCTTATTTCAATCCATAAGACTTGTTATATTCTCTCTTCCCTATCTAGCTGAGGAGGAGAATTACAAAGCAGCTTTGGTGGGTGCATTGCTTCCAGCCAGGAAGCGAACAAAATATTTATCAAGCCAATAATGTCCAGCACACAACCTCATGAAGTTCTGCTCTATACTTTAATAGAGATACTATTTTCTATTCAATGTGTCAATCCAAGAGGGCCAAGTACAGCATCCTTAGCTCTGATGGATGCTCTTAGCACACTGATGGTAGTGGGTGACCATGTCTCTTGTATAAACATTGATTCTTTCACTAAGATAGATGAAAGCCAGCACATTTTGACCACTCAACTCAATCATTTTTGGCAGTGCAAATATCAAAATGATAGATCTCATTGCATACATCCAAACAAATCCTCACTTCCCTCACACTTGGGACTTGTTCTTAGTCTGAGAATTCAAGGTCTTGCTTTTATTTAAACTATGCTGTAATTTGGTCAAGAATAAAACCAGCATCTACAGCTCTGTAAAACAGATTTGGGTGGGAGCACAAAAACATCTGGATGCAGATCTCTAGCAAACCAAAATACAAATGTCCCAGGTCACACAAAGTAAGCAGTCTGACCTTGTAGCCTAGGAATGAACAATAACTCCCTGGGGTCACAGAATCTCTGGATTGTTTAGATTAGAAAAGACTTAAGGTCATTGAGTCCAACCACTAACCCAGCACTGGCAAGTCCACCTTAAACCATGTTCCAAGTGCCATGTCTACATATCTTTAAATTTCCTGCAGGGATGGTTTCTCAACCATTTCTCTGAGCAGATCGTTCCAATGCTTGGCAACCCTCTCAGTAAAAAAATATTTATTGATATCTAATCTAAATTTCTTTTGTAACAATTCAAGTCTTTTTCCTCTTGTCCTATTGCTTATCACTTTGGAGAAGAGACTGACCCCCAGCTCCTCAGTCCTTTCAGGCAGCTGTAGAGGGTGATAAAGTCTCCTCTGAGCCTCCTTCTCTCCTGTCTAAACAACCCCAGCACCCTCAGCTGCTTCTCATAGGAATTGTGGTCCAGACCCTTCATCAGTTTTGGTGTCTTTCTTTGGTCATGCTCCAGCACCTTAATGTCTTTCTTGTACCTTCTCCTGACCTGGTGCCACTTCCTCATTTACATTTAAAAGCTAAGGGAACTCGGTCAATGTCATACAATCAATGTGGATTTTTTTCCTGGTTAAGTGTATATCCAACCTACCAGTCTTGTAATCCTTTTAAATAAGGGCACCTATGGTAAAATCTTGAACAGAAAATTACATGTGTTCTAGGATTTCAAAAATGCCTTTCTAACACATGGAAAGATTTCCTCAAGTCCAGGCTAGGTCTCTACCTACACTGGATGAGAGGTAATAGAAGATTTCTGCATTCCTCTTTCCTTCCTTCCTCTGCGTGACCAAGGTGCCCTTCTACAGGATTCAATTCCTCACTGTGAGAAGCAGCATAGCCTTCAACCAGGGAAGGTTGTCTTGCCCCAGACCCCTGTTCTGATGGGTGCAACATGTTGTCTTGGGCTCACTTCCTCATTCCAGTGGCATCACAGCACAGTGCAAGATGGATTTCTGGTGCCACCAACTGAAACAGCTATCATGCCATTCTTTTAAAAATCAAATCCAAGCAGAATAAGCAAAACCAACAACTTAAGATACAGATTCGAGATATGGATCTACCTCTCCTGGCCAAAACAAAGCTATTTGATTTTTATGAGGGTTAATGCATAATCTCTCTGAATTCCATTAATTTTTAATCACTTCTGTCTCACTTCCTTTCAATACTTACAGGGGGCTTATAAGAAAAATGGGTATAGACCTTTCAGCAGGGCCTGTTGCAATAGGATGAAGGGTAATGGTTTTAAATTGAACTAAGGGTAGATGTAGAGTACGTATAAGGAAGAGATATTTTATGATGATGGTGGTGCAGCATTGAAACAGGTCTCCCAGAGTGGTGGTAGCTGCCCCATACCTGGAACCATTCACTGTCAGAAGTGACAAGGCTCTGAGCAACCTGATCTAGCTGGAGATGCCCCTGCTCATTGTAGGGAGGCTAGAATAGATGACCTTTAAAGGTCCCTTCCAACCCAAACTATTCTGATTCTGTGATTCTATGATTTACTAACAGAAATACTGACATTTACTACAGAAATACTGTTGCATTGACACATCTTTTAGATGGATGGAGCAGAGAGGTTTGGAAAGACGATTTATTAAGAGAAAATGGTGACCGTCAGCCAAGTCATGGACACTCCTGGCATGCCCAGGCTCTGAAGAGAGCAGTCAGCTTGGTCTTCCTATTGTGTATTTCTCTGTTGCTCCTGAGAAGGGATCATCACAGGTCACAAGGATGCACTGCCTGAGCGTACAAATGCCATAGACCCAGGCTGCTGCTGTTTTGTGAGGAGGGAGTCAGTCCCCCATTTATCCTCCTTTTTTGTATAGCCAGCAACCTCCTCTTTACTGTGGTTCTTTTGTAGATATCTGCTGAAGAATACAGAATAACTATTTCAGGATTAATTAAGTTTGGTTCCAAAGCTCACTGAATGTTGGCAGCAATGCTTTTGTCATTTCTAAGCCTAAAAGTGGACAATTTAAATAAAATAAATGTTCTATATACTTGTATTTCTAAGTGTAGATCTTTTGAGTCTACCTGACTGTTTTGGTTAAATAAACCAAAATTATCTGGATGACTCTTGGCTTCTGCATCATCATCTCATTTGTACCATACCATCACAGCAAGCAAATAGCGATTATAAAGTGAAACTTACCATGCATTTCCTCCATGCACTCTTCAGCAGCTCCTGCTTCAGAGTATACTAACGAAAGGTCAGCTGTCACTGAAACAAAGCGAGTTGCATCAGCCTCGCTGATTCAAGGATCTTCTACAAAGCTTCAAAACGTGCTGTGAATTATGAACACTAGATATTTTTATGATGGTTACATTTTCACCAAGACAGTTTAGGACAGTCTGGATTCTCTCTCCTTAGGTGTTCAAACATCTGAAAACATTCTGTAGATCACACTTAATGTTTTGAGTTGAAGCACTGTCTTAGCACATCCAGTATTTCACATGTCTAATTGCAACAGCTGTGGTTTTATTGACCCATCTTACATTGCACACAACATATTAACTTCTCTTCCATGCTGTAGAATTTTAATCTAGAAGTGACCAGCATTTAGTCTTACTTGCTGCATTCATGCCCTTGTTTCTAGAGACCGTCATCTTTAGCAAACAATTCATACCAGCTGTCTTTGACATTTATAAACATGTTTGCTAAATTAAAAAAAAAGAGGAATGCAAAGTTAGTAATTTCATTTCTATTTCACCACATTATTGCTGTAAGTAGTGGCTTCCATCAAAATAGCCTCAACTAATTCCCAATAAATAAATCATGAGCAGTTATATTTCTCTGCTCACCATCCCAAATGGTAACCTTCTTGTCAATGCCTTCATGAGTGTTACTGACTGTAACCCCAGAAATAATGTCAAAAGCAATGACTTTCTGGTAGCTCTGGGTTCTCTGTCATACTCTAGCTGTGAATGCACTGCATTTTTTCATAGCTCTAGCACTGCTTTCCATACCAGTCAAAACTACTTTCTCTACTAGCACTAACATCCAAAAACTACTGTCATACAGCTATGTCCAGTCTTAACATAAAAAACTCTCTCAGTACCTTTCTGTATGGTAAAAACCAATATGGCTCTGTTTTTGCCAAATACTATCACTTACATTGTGGACTTAAAACATGCATTACTTGTAGCTCAACAGTTACTATTTTAAAAGTTTAAAAATTATAGTTTAAAAAAAAAAAGTTATCTTAAATCACAGCATATGGCTCAAGATTACAGTTTTATGACTGCAGTCCCATGGCAGGAATCAACAGCCACTTAATGCACTGAAAACTCATACCAGGCTGAGTCAGAATCTTAAGAACTGAAGAATTATACTCTTTCACACCCTTCTGTCATTATGGAGGTCAAGTCCTTAAGCTCAAGACTATGAGAAATCCAAGTGCTGGATGGAGGGGAAAAGCTGATGACAATCTTCATGTCAGAATAATTTTTAGGTAGATGCTAGTGAACAAGCTTGTTAACTGTTACGACTGACTTTTTTTCTTTTTTTAAGTGAAATTTTTGACATTTTAAGTTTGGTATAAGAAGTATTTACATAAAATAAAAAACTATTTATGTAACAGGAAAAGAGAACATATATCACATCAGTGGTCCAATAATTTACTAGTATCAGAGAACCGAAGAAAGTTTAGCCTGACAAAATACTTAATCCAGAAATGTGCTCCACATAAGTGTTTTTATTAATTATTTAAGCTCTATGTTGAAAAAACATTGGAACCAGAATCAGGTATTGGAACACTGACATATAAACATAACTAAATCTCTTTATGTCACTGCTGTCTGACTTCATAAAATAGTCTGATTCTACCTTTGATGCTCTGTCACTCTTGGCAAGAATTAACCTTCAGCTTGTGTTTTTAAACAAGCACAGCTCATTATCTTTTGTTGTTTTCCGACTTTTTAAAAACTCTTTACTGGAATATTTCCCTCATCATAGAACATAGGAATTTATTATTATTTTGTTACTTCCCAATCTCCTTATCATGAGACCCTTCACAGCAGTAAATGAGTGTTATACAACTGAAGCCCTTGCAGTCAATGGAGGTCAGGACATAAAGCAGTTGAGATAGCAAAGGGTCACTAACACTCTGGAGCTTACAGTTCTGGAAACCTCAAAACCTTCTACCCCCTGACAAGCTCCTTCCTACACCCAACATATACACTCTTTGGTTATCAATTCAATTCCAAGTTTTCCTTGCTCTCTACCGAAATGCAGATTTCCTGTGAAAAGCTACAAAGAGTTTTCACCCAATCATACTGTCTAACCAAAATATCTCTCTGTCAAGCAAGACTATAATCACTCTTTTCCCCCTGCCATCTATTTTCCCAGCATTTTTCCATCCTTGTTCTGGCTCATCTTGTTTTGACTCACATAAACCCAAACGGATTCACCCACACCTCACTGGTTACCAGGCTGATGCTAACTACCTGGGCAAACTTCAGTCACATTGCCTTGGTCCTGCCACTGCTACAGCATTTACAAATGGCCCGTCTTGATCTTCCTTCCTGGGCTCCTTGTCTGCTCACACAGCTGCTTTCTTGCATGTCACAACTCTCTCATCTCAGCTACCAAAGCCAGCTTCTTCCTCCTTCCACTGCCTGTACCTGGCAATAAAGCCTCTTCTTTCATTTCCACCAGCTAAAGTGGCTCAGCACTGAAGCAGATCTGTCATATCTAGGCTCAGCCTGTCTCTAGCTTGCCTAACAAGTTCCCAAGTGTGTGGAGTAAGGCAAATGTTGTTAAGGGACTACTACAGGCTCCTGAAGCAGAGCCTGGTTCTAGCCAAGATGTGGGTTCTATCTGTGTATGGGCCATTCACTGGAGAGGTGCACCCGAGGATTCTTACGGGCCCCTTTCAACTCAGAATATTCTGTGATTCTGTGAAATGGGAAACGTGGCACCAGCACCCTGAGGGGGACTGCTCGCCTGCCTCACCTCGAAGCCGCGGCTATTTCAGGGGCACACTTGACTTTGGCCACCTAAACCCGACTCCAGAGCTGCGTGCCATAGCCGTGCCCTGCGAGCTGCACCGACACCGACACGGACACTGCGGGCGATCTCCGAGCCGGGCAGCGACGCAGCCGAGCCGGCCCGCCGGGAGCCACGGGCAGGCCAGGCCGGGCCTCGGCCGGGCGGGGCGCCGGGCACGGTGGGGGCGGTGCCGCCGCGCCCGCGCTCCCCGGGGCGGCTCGGCTGGGCCTGGCCCTGCCCTGTCCTGCGCCGTCGGCCGCAGGTGCTTAAATAGCGGCGCCTGCCGCGCTGCTGTGTCCTTTGCTCCGCTGCGAGGTAAGGGCCGGGCGCCTGGAGCCCTTCGCCGAACGCGCTTTTTCTACCGCGGGTGGCTTTTTCTGCTGTGGCTGTGCTGCCGTGGCGGGGCGGCCGGGCGGGAGGGAGGCAGACAGAGAGAGAATGGGCGGCCCCGGGCCGGTCCCGCGGGGGTCGGGAGCGGTCGGGGCGCGGGCGGCTCGTCCTCCGGCCGCCTCCGTGAGGGGCGAGGGGCCGCCGCGGGCGGGCGGGCAGGATCGCTCCGCGTCTTCCCGCGGCCGCCGCCATTCCCGTGTTTTTATTCTTACCGGTGTGTGTGAGAATTATCTGGGGTGTAAGTGTCCTGACTTCTCTCTGGAGAGCCCACCGCTCCCCACACTGCTTCCCCTCTGCGGCCTCAGCCATCCCTGAGGGAGGATGGAATATCTCTGAGGGGGTTCTGCAGTTATTCTGGCGTGTAGTACTCCGATGGCCGATGCTCGCGTGCAGCTGGGACGGCACAGGTGAGGAGGTTCAGGTGCTCCTCCATCACGGAGAGGTGATGGAGAGGTTACCCTGCATCGCTCCTCTCTCTGACAGGATGCATGGCAGCTTTTGGGGCATGGTTCATCTTCCTGAAGATCTTACTGTGACTAAGACTAAGTGACTTAGAATAGACTCTGCCTGATGGGCTGGTGCATGAGGAGAGGTGTGCCATGGAATGCTGCTTTTCCTAAATGGAGTAGAGCTTAATTGCTTGTCCGTTAAATTGTCTGGCTTAATGCCCTAGGCTAGCCTCAGGAAACTGGGACAGGATGGCTTTAGGTAGCTTTTGGAGCCTGCATCTCCCTGATGGTCTCCATGGCCTGTCCTATGGTCAAAGATCTGTAAATCTTTTTGTCTTGTGTCTTTTGCTGCTTTGAGATATATCAGCCCCCTGGGATAGACCTTCCTGTGAATTTCCAGAAACTGGTCTGTCACGTGTTACGTGTTTGAAAAACATCAGCTCTGTTGTTAACAGTATGTGTCTGCTTTCTACCTAGTCTCCCCGCAGGTTCTCCAGAATATAGGAGCTGCTTTGCCGCAACTCTTGTGTGCTACTAGCGTGCCATGTAAAAAGCATCCCACCAACAAACATGGGACCCTTCAGAGCTCATTTTTGAATCTAGGTGCTGGCCTAGTTGCCTACATGGCATCCAGTCAATGGGTTACCAAGCTGTCCTTTGCAAGCTCCTTGCCGTTTAAACAGACTTTTGGGGTCCTCCTGTCCGACTGTGGTGTCAGTATTCTTCCTGGTGATGTGAGTGAGGGACATTTGTGGGCCCATCTTTCACTGTAGCTGCTTTTCTCTTGTAGCCTGCAGAGACAGGAATTGGCAGCTTTGCAGAATGCAGTTCTGTCTGGCACAGTCAGAATCCCTGATTTGTGCTGATTTGTGGTAAGAAAGATCCCTGTTGCACATATCTCTGGAGAGTGGCAGGATTCATCCCACTGTCTGGAATTTCCTATAGCAACTGCTTTCCAGTACTTCCGCAGGTGGCTCCTGCCCCACCTGCAATGATCATAAATAACTGCACAGCATTACTCTTCCTATACTGTAAACTGAAAAAATAATTTTCTTGACCCTTATGGGCAGAGTTCTTGTGGCATCCACTCCTAGCTCAGAAATCTTTATACATACTGTCTAAATCCTGAAATCTTTTATGCTATCTGAGTCTTATGTTCCTCGAGATAAGAGCACTGTCAGGTTAACCAATTAGTAACTACGTACATAAGAGACCAAATTGCATGTATTTGGCATCTCAGAACTTGTTACAGCTTGTAGTTTTGTTTCTTAAATGTAGAAAACTGAAAGTACATTCTGTTGGGCATTTCCCATTAGGTCTTCAAATAAGTGGTTAAAAACATCATGGGGAGGGAAGAGTGTTGGAATGAAGGTTGCACATTGCAATTTAGTTTAACCATCTGTACTCATGGATGAGTGTCTCTGAATGCTAAGTTAAGAGTCCAGTCCAGGTGGAAACTGGGATTTAATGAAGAAGATGGTGTGGGTACAGAAGCAGATATGAACAAAGAAAGAAATTCAGACATGGGGAGCCATTAATATTTTGATATGGAAGTTAAACTGAATGAAGTTGAGAGCATTTTTCCTTACATGTAGTTTGACCAATAAGGAGTCATGGTTTAATTTGAAACCTGGGGAAAAAAATAAAATAACACCAAAATAATTGCACAGTGGCAATAGCAACTTCCCAGTAGTGGTTCAAAACTTGGAAGCATAGGTGCAAAAATGGAAAAATTCAAGTCCTTTAAAAGAGTGGCTTATAAATTCTAATGAAATTTCCATTGTGGACTAAAACTGACAGAGTATGTAGTTTTTGAAATAACACAGATTAGATCTGAAACTTCTGCATGAAATTATTTGTGTGCTTTTGCAAGCAACAAGAGGGGGAATGGGACTTACTCTGGGAAGGGTAAAACAGAGGGGCAGCAGTGTTTTAATTCTTACAATGTTTTTCTTTTAATTCTCTTCCTGAATTCATAATGTCTGCAAGAAGCTATCAAATTTCTAAGATTAAGGGCAGGTAAATTCATAGCCCTGGTGTTTGCAGTAGAAATCTTGGAAAATATGAACTTTGAAGGCTCAAGAAGAATTGTGGTGGAAGTATTTTTTTAGTGGAGTTGTCCGTAATAAGAAAGTTGTAATACAAGTGTTACACAGAAAAATGACAAGAAATCGTGAAGTTATTTCCTGTTCTATATATCTGGCATAGGCCTGACTTACAAAAAGGTAGAGCTCTAAATAATTTAAGTTGAGCTTATAACCAGACTTCTTTATAAGCTATGTTTCCAATTCCTTCTTCCCGTCATACTTAACAGCTTCTACACTACTGAACTGTGTTCTAATGGCTTCTGAGCTGTTATTTCCATGTCTGCTTTCAGACTTGAGTTTAATATGAAGGGAAAATGCCTTTACATCAATATGCCTGTGGAGATATGAGATCTAGTGGCAGTATTTCAAGCACATAGACAATAAAATACTTGCCTCTTTGTTAAAATACTTTTTCTTGAAACACAGGAAATAAGTTTAATCTTGCTTTGAGTTTTCTGATAAAATTTCATGGTAGTGCAAATGGAAATTAGTCCTTCATTGGATTTTCCAGCATAAAATGCATGGCTTTCATCTCCAAAGCCACAACAGACTGTTCTGAATATTCCTTCTTTGTGGCCTGAAAGAATGAAGAAAATGTGTACATGCTTAATTTCTAATGTGTTTTAGCTTAATCTCATAACAACAAGATTGGTGGAAGAGAAGCAGGTACTGTGTTGGAGTAAGGAAGACAAGTCTCTAGGCTTTTCTTTGTAATAGATATATATTTGAATTTACTTTTTTTGCCTTATTTTATTTTGTTTTAATTTGCTTGTATTTAAGACCATGTTTTCTTCCCTAGAGCAAACTGTGAAGAAAGGATTCAGGGTTCTATGTAGAGTGTTGGTGTTATAATGGTTAATGTGCCTCAGCAGAAAAGTATCTCAAGACAGTTGTGTTTGAAACCAGGCTTTGCTGGATTTTATTTATGTCTATGTATGTTTCAGAGGTGTTTCACTCAGCTATGTACACTTAGTAAGTCAGGAAACCTGACCCAGCTCAGATGATAATTTATGGGAATTGGGGCATATACAGTTATCAGAAAGAATTTTATTAACTTAGCAAGGACCACTAAAATTGAAGAGCTGACCATTCCAGTCTGTGTTTTTCTGCCCAGAAGTAGAGCCTTCAGACTGACTACAGCTCATGCAGCATTGAAAGTGTGCTGGGCTAAACGTCTTCAGTTTGAAATCAGTCAGGATATGTTAATTTTTTTAGGATTTTTTCTTGTTGGTTTTGTTTTTGGTTTTGTTTTCTTTTCATGACACGCTGTCCTATCTTTAGTGCTCTTTGTAACTTTTGCCCCCCCTAGAGTGAATTGGACTCTTCTACCAAGGGACCCTCAGTTAGCAGTTTTTCAAACCTATCTTAGTAGAAGGTTCTCAGTAGACTGAATTCAAAACACTGAAGAAGCACTTAGCAGTCATAGTTTACAAGTTAACTGTGCACAGTAATGGGATGCATTAAGGGTTGGTCCCTCAGTTTTGCTGTTGAAGATGGCCAGCTAAGAGACTTGGTTGCTTCCTGCAGTGGCTGCCTTGCTCAAGTGTTTCCTTGCCTCTCAGATCTTGTGCTTTGCTTATTGAGCCTTTCACCTGCGGGATGTACTCTGCTTTCTCCTGTGCTCTTGGGGGCCTGGTTTGATGTTCAGCAGTAGAACGTGTAACAATTTCATCATTTGTGTATCTGCTCAGCCAGTTCTTTGACTGGATTCTACACTTAAAATTGGCTGAGTAGTGACTCAATAGATTGCCTTGCATTGCAGGTAAATAATTGTGTATTTGAGTCACTAGTGGGTTCTATGATTGTGTTTTGTTTTCATCCCAATGGGCACTGCAGTTACTGGGGAGTGACACAAACCTTATTTTGGCTGACACGTGTTCAACAGTTTGCTTCCAGAAATCACATAGTACCTTGTTTTTCTTGTGGAATAAGTGTAAAAGAGGCATATGTAAGGATGATCCAATCTGATTTGATGTTTTATCTTCGAGTCATCTGAATTAGTAACAGGACAGTAGAAGTTGATAGAGAAAAGGCTGAAGGTTAACTAACAAACAGCAGTAACTAAGCTGATTCCCTGTTTCCATCCATGGCAAACTCCACCAGTCTGTACGTATCGGTCCTTATATACCCAAGACATAGGTGAAATTGTCTGTCATTGTCTTCCCCTCATCAGCAGTCATCAGCGACTGCTGATGAGGGGAAGAGGGCGGTGTCAGAACACTGCAGCCTAAGCATGCCTAAGTACTTCCTACACTTGGTAGGGAACAACTTTCTTGTGGTCTATCCATGAGACTTGTTATTTTCCATAGTCTGAACTTCTCCTGCATTCCAAGTTGGCTTTTGATGGATGTTAGCCAAGATTTCCACAGTTGCTAGTCACCATCTGGTGGCTAGTGTCCCTCTGGCTCTGTAGGCCAGTGTGGCAAAGTAGCAGAAATTTCCTTGTAGGTAACAGCGGAGTTTGGTGGTTTTTGTACTAGAGCTCACTGACTGGAGCTCTCCTAACTTTCAGTCAGGTTTCCTTTGCCCCAGTAAATCCACATCCAGCTGATTGGTTATGCGTGTGACCATATGGGCTGTTATTGGCCTCAAAACTGTTTTCTTCTATTTTGCTGCTGAATCTAGAGTCTTGTGGGCTCAGAAGTCTTCTGGGAGTCACCTTCATTAATTTATTTTAAAGATCTTTTGAGCAAAGACAAAATTCTCAGAAGTAGGGGAAGTTGAATGGAAATGTAGGAGTGCTATGCTTACCAACTCTAACTATGAAATCAGTGAGACTTGAACTGGTCTTTAGAATGTTTTTTGTTTTGTTATTTCAGAACGGAGCCAAAAATCATCTCAGTATTTGCTTTTGCAGTAGTGTAGGACAGGAATCTCATTAAAGAGAGAAGCAGAAAGGTCTTTACTGCCTGTGGAAAGAGAAGCAAGAGAGAAAGTATGTAATAGAAGATTTACTTGGTTAAAAAGTCCAGTAGTAATTGCTCATTTGCGTTAACATAGTATCTCTCACAAGCTGTCACTTTCTGCAGTTCAGCACAAACATTTCCTGTAGCTTTCCCTTTTCACAGGGAAAGCTAACTTGTCCTTGTTCCAAATATTCAGCCTTTCAAAGTAAGGTCCTATTAATCATAAGACTATTTCTCTAAAGAAACAATTTAGCTATGCAACAGCAGTTACAGTATGTTTAAGTTAAATTGTAAAGCAAATTCTGTCTTTCCATTGGCATTTAACAGCAAACTTGAGTAGGCCCTTAATTCATAGTGGAGGTACTGCAGAACAGAAAATACAGGAGCACACGCAATAAAGGCTGAGTAACAAATTTGAAAGTAAGAAATATAATGTAGCTAATCCTGCTGGGTTCTCTTCTTTCAGTTTGTTTATTTTCATGTTCACAGATCTGCTGTAGTTTGCTGCCATTTATTTCTAACAACTCATCTGCTTGAAGAGATTCTGTTGTAATGTATTCAGTGGCTGTTCCTGTGTCAGGAGGTGAAGGAGGTAATGGACAACATGGGAAACTTATTTTTTTCCTTTTTGTTTTTGGAGCTGTGTTGCTCTGTTCTGGATTCCTCCTTTCAGTCTTTATTCTCCAGTCATGTCCATCTGGAAGCTTCAGTGACTGTAATGAGGTCCTTAAGGCTGCTGGGCCAGTGCTGGCTGTAACTGGACTGCTTTGTGTTCTACTGGCACGGTCAAGGGCCAGGATGTATATCAGACAAAGACAATTGCAAAATGAACAGGTGTACAGCCTTGTTTTTTGTCGTGGGAACTGTCAGTTTGCCCAGTTTCTCATATTTGGATTCCTGTTTTTAACTAGTGGAATGTTAATTAGCATCCTGGGCATTTGGGTTCCTGGTTGCAGCCCTGGCTGGCATACGATACAACTCAACCACACTGGCACTTCTGACACAGACCTCCAGGGCTGTGGATTCCTGTCACTTCAAATCTTGGGCCCTTTGATTGTGCTCACTGGGTTGTCTTTCTTCGTGATAGCTCATGTTAAAAAGAAGCAAAACTTATATCTCAACCAAGAATCTTGTGAAAGTGAACAACATCCTCAGAGCCCTGAATCTTTTCAGGTTACATTAGGTGAGTAAAAAACTGAGCTGGAACTTTACACTAGGAATTAGGTGGGTTTTTTTTTTTCCACTAATAATTTAATTGGCTGGATATTACTTATTTATTATTATTACTTATTTAATATGAGCTCTCAGCATGTCAGTTCTGCCATGTCAGGACAGATGAAATAGAATAATGTTACTTTGTCTCATATGCTTTCTGTATGGTCAGTTCAGTTACCTTTCTCAAAAAGGCAGAAAATCTCTCTTTGGCATAAAAAGTAATGTCTGACTGTGTAGAGCAACATAACCTGACACAAATGAGTCTAACCCCAATTCTCTTCTCAAACTGTGTAATTGACACTGCAGATCAGACTTCTATGACTATATTTAAGATTTATTTTAGCCTTGAGCTCTGACCCCTTAAACAGAAGATTCTGATTTGTAACCAATGTCCTGTATTTTTAAATTGTGGTCACATCCTCAGTCGGTAAGAGATATAATTATGAGTTTAAACTCTTCAATTACAGAGTGGAAATTGGTAGATTTTTTTGCTGTACAATATATTGATGTAGTGAACTGTGTATCAATAGTTGTGGTTAGCGTGCCTTGAACTACAAGTAACTTTAGTAAGGAAACTGTCACAGCACACAAAATCAGTTCTCAGAGTCATTAATGACTTCTGTTACAGCACTGCAGTACTTATGGAAAAACTTAGAATTACTTATTTTATTTTTAGGAGGGAAACAAAATACTTTCCTATCCTTAAAATATTTCAACAGTAACTGTGTGCTTTGCACTTTGGCTTCTTGTAGACAGCCAACCATATTTGTGTTTTTTAGCTAGATTAAACACTCCCCCTTGTCAGCTGTATTGTCTAAATTAAATCCTTCATTTATAAATATGCTGCATCTTTATTTTGGGATTATTTAGAATGTACCTCCAACCTACTCCAACAGCCTAGAATGTATCAATTCTGTATATGGATTAATTCATCTTAAAAGCTAGGCAAGTAAAAGTTATAGGATGCTGTTAATATAACCACAGGTGCTCAGTTCTTCAGAGGTAGTAATTGGTGTTCTTTCCCCTAGGTGATGCTGTGATGATATTCCCACCCCCACCACCTCCTTATTTTGCTGAACCTATGTCACCAACTGCGACTCATTGTCTTATGCCAAGTGTTTTGCCTACAAGTGAAAATCCACCACCATACCACTCTATCTTCACTGATGGGTAAGACTATTCATCTCTTTGGGAATCTGAGGTATCCAAGAATTCTTTAGGTTTCCAAGACCCTGTTCTTATATAATCACTGTGAATTAACTACAAGGCATGACAAAGTTTTCTAGTGCATAACTCAGCTTACTTCAGATACTTTACTTGAATTGGCATTTAAATACTGTTGTATACTAGGGGAGCTACAAACTGCAGAGTGTCCTTTATGAGGATTAAATTATTATTATGACTGGAAAGAACTTCTGAAGTTCTTAAATCAATATCCCACAGTAGATTTCTTCCACAGATTGTCCAAGAGAGGATGCCATTGACAGCAGTGTGGTAGTGACGTGATATGCATATTGCCAGATTTTAGGAGCCTCTGTAGAAACAGAGCTGCAAGTATTTTATGACACATACCCACAGACCCTGGGAATGTTGCTTTATCTGCCAGTGTGTTCAGTTCTCCCATGTCCCTTATCTCTGCCTTGAAGAAGTGAGGCCTTGGGGTGCTGATTACCTTCTTCCTGCTGTGGCCATGTGTTGAGATTAAAGGATTCCTTGATATCACAGAAGGCTCCAGCATGCTGATAAGGGAGGCTGCAAAGCTAGTTTCATTTAAAGATGTTGTACCTTACCCTTGCAGGGATTCCTTACATACATGGATTATAACAGAATTGCCTGATATTGACACCACCAGACTCGGGGAGCAGGAGCTGCCAACTTACCAAAGACTTGCCTGTGCCACAGGAACTTGCAGGGTTATTTATCCTGGGTTGCCACCACTAGTCTGCTAACTTGAGGGTAAAAGAAGTCACTGCAAGGGCCACACACTAGAAGTCAGAGCTAGGTGTCACATGTCTAGAGTCCCTAACTTATTTTCAGGCCCTTAATGATTCAAAAAGGACTTGAATTAATATCTTTAGAATGGTCCTACATCAGCCTGGGTTTCAGCTGTGAGTAAGTTATGTGGGACTATCATTTAATGACTTTAATTCACAAGACTGTGTGTGCAACATTGTGTCACTGGAAACTGGGAAATAAACTCTCTGACCAATTTGTTAGGTTACAAAGCCAGCATTATTTTATTAGCAGTGCTGGAGGCATGGGTAATTCTCCACATATCATGTTTGCTCAGTAACCTAACAGACCTACTTATATTCCTGAAACTAATACATATTCATCACATTTGCTGAATACATATATATATTATTTCCATGGACTTATTTGGATATGCTTCCAGATCTTCTGATGAATCATTTCTCCTTGAGAGTGTCTCAAATCAGTCATCAGGTCATAATGTACATCTCTTACTGTTCTTTGCTCTGACATACAATCCTTTTTCTCAAAACTAAGATATCAGCTACTACATATTAGTCACTGATATAAGGAAGCATTAACTAGAATAAGACATATTAGTCAGAGATGTAGGGAATTAACACAAGACCACAATAGTGTCTGTATTTGTACTAAGCACTGTATGGGACAAAACTAAGCATTAGCATGAATATAGGGGTAGTACACTTAATATGTTAAAAGAATTTTCCAACATCTTCCCCTACTGCTGCATAAACCTCTTACAGAAATATAACTGGTTTGGTAATAGTTGGAAGCATCATCACTGCTCTTAGTGATGAGTATGGGGAAAGTTGTCTGGCAGAAAAGGACTTGGGAATGGGGGTCAACAGCACCTAAGGATGAGCCATCAGTATGCCCAAGTGGCCAAGGCAGCCAGTTGCATCCAAATAAACAGTAGTGTGGCCAGTGGGACCAGGGCATGTAAATCCTCTGTTCAAGGGCAGGGGGACAGTTTGCTTGTTCCTGGCAAACTGTGGGATGGGAGGCAAAGATTAGAAGAACAAGATGCTTGCAGGGATCCTCTGCTTCTGAATCTGGAGTGTGCTGGCCACACTGAAGCATGCTTGCAGTCTTACACAGTTGAGGCAAGGGCTTCTAAGGTAACAGAAGCCAGGAGGAAAACACTGAGAGCTATCTCAAAGGAACTAAGGGATGTTCCTCTAGGAAGGCAACATGGCCAGCATTTCAGCTAAAGTGCCTTTACACCAATGCACACAGTATGGGCAGCAAACTGAAGCAATTGTGAGCCACCGTGCTGCTGGAACACTATGACTTTGTTGCCATTCCTGAAACTTTGTGGGATGAATCCTATTTCTGGAGTGTGACTTTTAATAGCTGCAAGGCTGTTCAGAAGAGAGAGGAAAAGAAGTAGAGGCAGAGGAATTGCTCTTTACAGCAAGAGGTGGATTGAATGTGAAGAGCTGTCCCTGAAGAATACCCATGAGCAGATGGAAAGCTGTGGGTAGGAGTCAGAGACTGAAGCAACAAAGGGAACCTTTGGCTGGGCTCTGCTACAGCCACCTGACCAAGGGGAGCCCATGGACCAAACCTTCCTGCTCCAGCACAGGAGGCATTGTGCCTGAGGGTTGTGGCCTGCAGGGGAACTCAGCCACCCCAGCAGCTGTTGGGAAAGTAGCTTGGAGGGCTGAGGCAATCGAGGAGACTCCTGGAATGCGTGGAGGATAACTTCCAGAGCCAGGTGACAGCCCTGCCAGAGGGAATGTGGTACAGGATCTGTTGGTCACCAGTGCAAGTGAGCTAACTGGACACCAGGACTGGAGGCAGCCTGGGCTGCAGGGAACATGCACTGCTGGAGTGTGCAGCCCTGAAGGATAGGGCTTGGGCAAGGAGTAAAAGTTCAGCTCTTGAACTTTAGGAAAGCAGACTTCCAGTCCTTTGGGAACCTAGTCTGTGGGATCCCCTGACAGACTGCCCTCGGGGACAAGGGAGTAGAAAAGAGCTGGCAGATCTTTATTCAGTTCTTCCAAACAGCATGAGAGCTGGCAATCCTCAGGAGCAAGAAATCAGCCAAGGGGGGCAAGTGACCGGCATGGCTCAGTAGGAATTTGCTGGTCAAAGTTAAGGGAAAGAAACCAGGACAGGTGACCTAGGAAGAGTTTAGAGATGAAGCACAGTTGTGTAGGGAAGTCGTGGGAATGCCAAGGCAAAACTGGAACTGAACCGGGCAAGGGACACAAAGAATAACAGGAAGGGCTTCTACAGGTACAGTACATTAACCAGAAATGGAAGGTCAAAGAAAGGATATCTTCCAATTAAACAATGCTGGGAAAATTATGACAGTGGATGAGAAGGCCAATGTACTCAACAACTTTTTTACCTCTGTCTTGAATGGCAACCTCTCCTCCCATTCAGGGGTGGATGGACAGCAGGATAGGGACTGAGGGGGCAAAGTCCCTCCCACTGTAAGGGAAGATCAGGTTCATGGCTATCAGAGGAATTGGAATGTACATAAGTTTGTGGGACCCGATGATCTGCATCCCAGAGTCCTGAGGGAATTGTCAGTAGATGTCAGTCATATGTAGTTGCCAAGCCACTCTCCCTGATACTTGAAAAGTCACTGCAGTCAGGGCAAGTCCCAGGCGACTGGAGAAATAGAAAAACATTGTACCCACCTTTAAGAAGGGTAGAAAGGAGGAATACTGAGAAATACTGACCCGTCAGCCCCACCTCTGCCTGGGAAGATCACAGAACAGATGCCCCTAGAGCTGTGCACACGTAGGACAGGGAGGTGGTTCAGGACAGACAACACAACTGCACCAAGGGCAGATCCTGTCTGATCAAGCCAGTGGCCTTCTACAGTGGAGTGATGGCATCAGTGGACAAGAGAAGGGTTACAGGTGTCATTTATCTTTATTTTACTGTAAAGCCTTTGGCACAGTTCCCCACAACATCCTTCTCTCTTGACTGGAGAGAGATGGACTTGGTGGACTGTTCAGTGGAATTGGTTTGACAGTCACATCCAGAGGGTGGTGGTCAGTGACCCACTGGACTTCAGTGAGAAGTTGTGTCCCTCAGGGGTCCATATTCAGACCAGTGTTATTAAATATCTTAGTAATGACATACATGAATGGATTTGCAAATGACACCAAGCTAAGTGGTGTAGTTGTCAGATTTGAAGTATGGGATGCTATCCAGGGGGACCTGGACAAGATGGAGAACTGGGTCCATGGTGCTCTATGTGTTTTAACAAGACCAAGTGCGAGGTGCTGCCTGTGGGTCAGAGCAGCCCTGGTACCAGCACAGGCTGGGGATGAACAGATCCCAGCAGCCCTGCCCAGAAGGAATTGGGGGTGCTGGTGGCTGAGGCTGGACATGACCCAGCCATGGGCACTCCCATCCCAGAGAGCCACACGTGTCCTGGGCTGCATCCAGAGCAGGGTGGGCAGCAGGGCCAGGGAGGGGATTCTGCCCCTCTGCCCTGCCCTGCTGAGACCCCACCTGCAGGGCTGCATCAGCTCTGGGCTCCCAGCACAGGAAGGACATGGAATTGTTGCAGTGAGTCCAGAAGAGGCCACCAAGATGACAGAGGTCCGCAGCACCTCTCCTGTGAGGAAAGGCTAGGAGAATCAGGTTTGTTCAGCCTATAAAAGGGAAGGCTTCAGGGTGAACTAATTGCAACCTTCCAATACCTGAAGGGAGCCTACAAGAAGGAGAGGAGTGTATTTTTTTTTACAAGAGCGTATATTGACGGGACAAAGGGGATTGGTTTCAAACTGAAAGAAATTTTAGACTAGAAACTAGGAAGAATTTCATTACTGTAACAGTGGTTAGACACTGGAACAGGTTGCCCAGGGAAGTTGTGGATGTCCCATGTCTAGAAGTGTTTAATGCCAGATTAGATGGGGTTCTGAGCAACCTGGTCTAGTGAAAGATGTCCCTGCCCAAGGCATGGGAGGTTGGAAATAGATGATCTACAACATCCCTTCTAACCTATAGGCTATTTTGTGATTCTGTGGTTCAGTTTTGGATCCTTCTTGGTGAGAAAGAGTTCTGGAAGTGTGACAAAAGAAGATCAGTACAGCTGGTGAAGGATCTGAAGCACAAGTCATGTGAGGAGTTGCTAAGGGAACTGGAGTTTTTCAGTCTGGAGAAAAGGAGGCTTGACCTTATTATTCTCTTCAGTTGCTGGAAAGGGGGGACAAGATATGTTGTGACAAGATGGAGATTGGCTTCTTTTGCTAGATAACAAGTGGCAGGACAAGAGGAAATGGCCTTACACTGTGCCAGGAAAGGTTTATCTTAGCTATTAGGAAAGGGTTTTTTTGTGGGAAGGCTTGTAAAGCATTGGAACAGGCTGCTCAGGAGAAGTGGTGGAGTCACTATCCTGTTGGAACATCATGTGGATATGGTTTAATGCTTGTGTGGATTTCTTTGTCTTGTGAACATACATACACAAAGAAGCAGTTTTTTGGGATAGTATCTAGTGGAATGGATAAAACACCTCAGGCTTGGATACTGAGCCCAGAATGTCTGACCTTGCCCTTTGGTGTTTTCTGATGGGGATGCTCTAGCGGGTGCCCTTCTGTGCTTCCCAGCATCCTCACAGAGACCTGCTGAGCTGATGCCACCTCTGAGTGTGATACTACCTCAAGCCTGCTCTCTTGTGGCTCAGCACTCGTTGGCAGTTAGGGCATCTTGACTTGTGCAAGTTGCTTCCTCAGCACTTTCATGGAAGAGGAGCAATTGGCCTCGTTATTCATAACAATGCCATGGTTGAAGATCCCAGATATGGCAGGGGATACACATTTCACATGTTGGTGACTACTGGACAAAGGTGATTTGCCTCTTCAATCCATTGCTCAGTGTTCTGTCAGCAAACACAGTGCTGCAGCCTGTGCTGGATGAGAGCTGTTAGTAAGCTGAGTCATGGTCTCATCCCAGAACTGCTTGCATTTTTCCTGCAATCTGTTGCATAGCACCTCAGCACTTGTCTTGTACTATTTCCCTCTCCTTTGAAAACCCTCACAGACCAGTAACAGCATTGAAGATGAGGTGACTGTGCTCTGTATTTGTGCTCCTCACTCAGTATTTATATGGATACAGATGTATGAGTCAGCTCTGGGAGTGAATCATGAGGAGCAACCAGGTCTTCCCTTTCCTTGGCAAGCAGCTGAAGCAATATGCTGAGGGCCAGCTCCAGGGTGAGATGAGCAAAGTACCAGAACAATGTGGGTTCAACCAATTTTAATACAGTTATGATTGTTAGAGGAGGACGGAGTACTTGGCTGTTCACCTTGAATGTCACTGGGAACTTTGCAATATGGTTGTGTTCAGTCTGCCATGGATTGCTGGAATGCCTAGTAAAAGTTTGATTGCCTTTCATGTAAGATCTCAAAAGGCTAGGGAGAGTGATTTGTTTTGGATGCAGTTCTAAGTCTAGTAACTGTCTTTCATAAAGGAAGGGGACTGTGTATATGATACACTACAAAAGGGAAGATACATTAGGAGCTAGGGATCAGAAGATTTAGTAAGATTGTGAAACAGCACAGCCAAAAGCAGCTAATACCCATAAACCAGGCTGTGACTGGTGATCTGAAAGGTTAGAAGGGAGCTTGTTTTGCCCTTCCCCTCTGAAATTATAGACTTTTCATCTGAAGAGTCATAATGTAGCCCACAGAATGAAATCTTAATGCTTATGCAAGTTCTTTGCTTCAGGGATTTTTAGGAAGTGTGTTCATGTTTATATAAATCAAGTCAAATTTCACTCACTGTAGATAAATGAATTATGCTAACACATAGTTTTGTGTTTTATAGAGCACAGCTTGGGGATGATGAAAGAACAGTTGCTGTTAGAGACTATGAATCCGTATATACAATTTCTGGAAGCAGCTCACCTTCAGATATTTTACCAATGCTATACCTTTCTTCTGAATCACCACCAAAATATGAAGAGAAAGCATCAATTACAAATAATGAATATTCACCATCTTCTTCCTTATCTTTTTCATCTGTTTCCTTAGCCACATCTGACACCAGCTTCTAAAGGACTGACAATTCACTTAATTTTTAATAAAATGTACACAGAGATTTACAATTTTTGAATTTATTTACATTTTATAATAAAAGTAGTAATGTTGGCTGTGTCTAATTTTTCATCAGGAAGAATAAACAATGAACTTGGATTTCAAGAAATACTAGAGAAGCCTGGGCCTCTGCTAAAGTAGTCTGAAGGGAGTTCACTGCAAGAACATTAAATTCTCATCTTGTTCTGTTACAGCTTCAGTTTCTGTTTATAGCTGTTCTTTTTATAATGAAGCCACTAAGTAGAGACCAACTTTTTTGTTTATTTTAATTAAATCTGTTTGGAGCTTCAAAGAAAGAAATAATTAGGAAGTGTTTTTATTTCTATTTTTGCATTACTTTTGTGGAAAATACTTGTTTGCAGAGTTATGGCCTTTACAAGTACTCAAGGAGCATTCACATATAGGGATGTTAAGGTTGCTACGAAGATGCCATGATGCTATGAAGAGCTTCAATGGTTACCTTTTGGTCTGCCTGGTAATGAACGCTCCATATTTAGGCTATCTCTGGTCCTTATGTAAGTATAATCCCTAGGAAAATCAGTTTTAGCTGCAGTTAAGAGCCCAAAGGCAGCCCTGAGGATAGATAATAGGCTAACAGTTTAACTGTGGTAACCACTGGTTTCAGGGGGATTATTCTGCTGTTTTATATCATTATTCATGGATTATACAAGGAGTGCTTATTGTGTGAGAGTGAGTGCCACAAAGCAATGCTATCTTCGAGCTGCAGACATTACTTACCAGCAGATGTGGGAGAGGCAGTTTCATGCAAACCCATGCAACAAATGTTTTTAAATGACATAACACTTGACAGATCCATCAGAAATACAACCCTCTTAGCTCTTCCATCCTGCTGCAACCCTAGGGTAGTGATAGTGGCCTGTGTTCAGGGTGGAGGTTCTAATGTTATTTTGTGTTTGTTTGCACCTGTTCCCAAACTGAAGGATTAGCTTGTAGTAGGTAAAGATAAGTAGGAAGAACTGAGTTGCTGCTATCTTTGACATCTTACAACTTGCTCTGAATGCTGTTTGAGAAAAACAAGTTGGATTCTGTGCTCAGAAAAGTGGCAGGGCTTTGGGCTTGGTTCAGCCTGGTGTATTTGCCAGCATTAAAACTTTTTGCAAGAGTGATCTCTGAATTGTTCAGTTGAGTCTCTGAACAGCTGTGTGCCTTGGGACCCCAGTTACATCTCCACTTGTCATCTACTATGCTGAATTTCAGAGAACTTGAGTGTAACAGGATGCCAGACTATGAATTAAGAACTTAAATTCCCTCCTGTGCCTAGGGAAAGGTGATTGCCTTTTTGTCATCTTGCTATGAACGTGCCTCTCACCTGCTGACTGCTTTAGAGAGATGTTCAGGAGCTCCTGCATTTGCCATTTATTTCCAATTCTGTGTCATTCCCTCAGTTACGCCAGGACAGTTCTTTGTGCAGCCACACAAAAACAAACCAGCCAGTGAGGGAAGTGTCTTTAGCCAGCAGTAGAGCTGAGGGGCTTATGCATGCAGAGTAATGAGCAAACACGGCACGGAGGGGGATTTAGTATGTAGGAGCTGATTAAACTGGCGTGACTCAGCCATTGGAAATGTCTGTATGAAGAAAGGGAATCCAAAAAAGCCAGTAGGCATTTTGTCCTCTCTTCTCTCAAACATTTTTTACCTAGTGAGTTTTTCAAGGATGTTTTTCCTTATATGCAATCTGCAATACAAGCTGTAGTTTGCCATCTTTGTGATTATTTTTTAAGCTTTTGCTCCTAATGTTTAAACAGTGGGGCCCACTGCCGTGTATGATTCATGCATACATGGCTTTGCATGTGTCTAAGGAGCCTGTTTCAAATTATCCTTCTATCATATAACAAGAACAGAAGCTGGGGTATTTTACTGGAAATATCCCCTGCAACAAAGCCCATGTTAGCTTTATCCTGTTCTTTATCCAGAACACTCATTTTCTGAAAAGGCTAAATATCAAAACGTGTTTTCACAAATCTGGAAATATTTCACCATCTTAAAAAAAAAAAAAATCAGTTGCATCTGGTAGTAAAGTGAAAAAGTATCAACCTTTTCTGCTGCCTTCAATTTGCTCAGTCGGTTGTTCCCAAGATGTACCCAAGAGACCAGACAAATCAAGCATAATATGTTGATTCATCGGAGTTCTCTATAACAGAAACATAATCTTGTTTTCCTTCAAGGTTATTGTATTCTGATCATCTACTGCAGAGTCTTCCGTCTGGATCACTTCATTTCTAAAAAAGCAGTCTTCACGTGGTTCAGAAAGCTGCTGATCTGACTTCAGACTTGGCATCCTGAGAAGGTGTTACCTCTGAAAACAAGGATTGAAAACAGAATTTATCTCTATATGATTTTGAGAAGATGCTTAGGAAATAGATCTGTTTACAACTCTATTAGTGTCTTCTATTTTTGACTTAGAAAATCATTACTTGAAAACTCAGTGGATGTGCTAGGTGGCCCTCCACAAAGTGCTCAGCACTGAAGTGGTTAACATTGCCAGTGCCGCAGTATTTGCCGGCTGTGCTGTTGAAATCTGTTGCAGCAAGGTCAGAAAATGTGAGTAAGAGGCTAGCAAGTCTGCCCTCACCACTGAAGGCTACCACTGGGTGAACAGCAGTAGAGGGAGGAATTTTTGATGTGAGGAGTAGGAGTGAAATGTCTGTATTAGAAAGGAAGCAACACCTTGTAAAACTATAAAAGTAGCTTAAAATAATACAGAATAGCATTTTTATTGAGGAAGTGAGATACTTTACTGTCCCACTAATGGTGCTATAACCCTCTTTCTACTCTAAGGTTAGCTTAAGTGTTTGACATACAAATGCTAGTGAGCAAATCAAGTTGGTTACTGATTCACACTTACTTAAACAGGCAAAGTGGGAGGTAAGGGTTGCTTGGCCTCTCTAAGTGAAGGTCTTTCTTCCTTGCTGCCTGCACTGACACTGCTCTGCTTCTAACTGCAACACTGCAATCCTTTGCATATGAGAGATTCACAAAAATATAAATTAATACCTTTTCTCTAGGAAAAGTCCTTCCTACATCAACAGCAGCTAAAAAAATCAACAGTTAACTCATCTGAAAAACTGAGATTGCACGGGTCTTTGCAATGTTGCTATGTTTTTGTGATAGCAGCACTTGATATCGCAAGGCGGTGATTGCACCCACCCCATCTTTGCCCTTTGTGGTTTGTGTTGCTGTATTCATTTATCCCTTTTCCATCCTACCTCTTCAGAGTCATGACTTGTAGTGTGAATACCTCCACATTCTGCACTGAATATGCCAGACTTCAGTGCTCCTCCCTCTATGGGAGGGGATGCATGCATGCATCTCAACAATTAGGCATGGAAAAACCTTCATTTTGGTGTGCCTGCTCACAAGACAATATTTTCGGGAGCATATAAAGCCACCTTGCTGGTAAGTGCAGTTGTGGACAGCTGGCTGAACCTGCTCCTCACAATTTATTTGTGCTTTGAGGCTGGCAGTGCAGTAGTACAGTGGTGAAAGGCACACTCACAGTGGTTCTTCATGTACTGCTCTTATATGTGTAATTGTTTTCCACTAAAGACACCATCTGCAGTTAGTTACCTTTCTCTAGGAAAAATCCCACTAACTCAAACCACTGACTCCTTAATCTCCCTAAATTATGGACTGATAATTTGTACTTACTTATTTTAATGCTAATCAATGTGCAATACCCTGTGTTGTGCAGCTTCTTTCGCATGTTCTTTGACTAAGTCCCTGCTTATATAACTGGCATGTAAGAAAATAAAACCTTCCTACAAGAGGCTGATAATATGAACAACTGTGTAAAAGAAGTAACATAAGGAGAGGAAAAAAGGGTTAAGTGATAGCCTGTCAGCGTTCACTAGGATGACTCATCAAACAGGTTAGAGAACTGAGGGGTTGCAGAGCACCTGCTTCCAGCAGCAAGCACTGCAGGCAATATTTTCTATTACTACTTCCCCTGGTAATAGAAAACTAGGTGGAAGAACAGAAAGCAAAGCAGTGCTTGTGTTCAAGGGTAAGGTCTGAAGCAGATGAGAACAGACCTGTATTGAGATCTGAAAACAGCACTCATTCTAAAAAACCTCACTCCAACCAATTTTCCTTGGTTTCACAAAACTCTTTTGCTTAGGAGTCATAGCAGGTATAAGGGATGCATTTGGTAAATTGACATTTTTAAGTGAGTCCCCAGAACACACACTTATTTGCAAAGAAAAGCACTGGTCCTAAAAAAATCAGTGTGATCCAGTAATTTCTTAAGACCTTGACAGCTGCCTGACTGCAGCATTACCACACTCTGGGAAAATAATTGGAGAAATATGGGGATTCATAGAGGAAGCTGTCTTACAGAGGGGGACAGTTTACAGGGAAAGGAGTAATTTTAATGTAGATCCCAGCACAGCAAATAGAGAATGTTTTCCATCCTATTTTAAAAGTTCAAGTGGCATGTAGGTTTGGAAGGAAAAAAAGAATCCTGTGCTCTCCAGCTCTACTGTGCACTTGCTCAACACATGAAGTCATGTCCTAGACCAGAGGAAAAGAGATGGCTGTGGGATGACACAACACCCAGCTTGGAAAATTCTTATTCCAGACAGGATCTAAGGACCACTCTGTGGGATTGAGGAAGTGCTCCAGTACAATCCCATTGCAAATAGCAGTTGCAGAGTTCTTGAATGAATGAAAGGAGCAAGGTGACACTCCATCTGTATAAACTATTAGCTGGACAGCTATTATAATATAGTGCTGCTTTTAAAAGGATGTTGGAAAGCCTGAAAGATTCAGCAGTGGCATGGATGATTCATAGTATGGAAAAACCTGACTTGTAAAGAGCAGTAACAGTTCATTCCATTAAGTTTAACAAATGTAAGGTTAAAGGTGATTTAGACTTTGGCTATAATTGCCAGTGCAAGGACAGTTTATGTAGTATTTCAGCACTTTCTAGTTTAGTTGTCATCATACAAAACCACTGCATTGCAAGACTGATCTCTTTGCTCAAGAGGTGCAGAGAATCCTGACCAGACTTAGTGTTGTGGTAAAGGCTGATCTTGAGTGTATTTGTCAGAAAATTTGTTGACACCCTGGGTAACAGGGGTGACTTAATAATGCTGCATTTGGAAGCTTCACAGCTTTTTTTTTAAGGAATCCAGCACTAATATTCCTCAAGGTCTGCACTAAAAAATGAGAACAACATCTGCAATTGCATTCAGCATCAGTTCTAAAGGTGCCAAATTTGGTGAATAGCCCTTTCCAGGAAAGCGCTGTTGTCACACAGTGTGATGTGAATGCACAGTAGACTAAAGGCACTTTTACTGACTTTGAAGAAACAGTCTAAAAGGTAAATTTTCTAGTTCTAGAGCTATTTTTAATTTTACAAATTTCAGGATAAGTTTGCTTCCCCAGAGCTGCTGGTAGCAGGAAATTACATTATGTGTCCTACTGCCCGAGCAGTAATCAGTGTCCTGTGTGTAGTACCCTGCCATGCTAGTCAAAACAGGCAGAGTAGTTGGAGATTTTTCCTCCTTAAGGAATTATACAAAGACATTCTACCAGAACTTTTCAATAGGAATTGCTTTAGTCTGAAACTGTTGGAAACAGAAAATTTCAAAATTCAATAATCTGTTTAATATATGAGGCATGAGTTCAGCAGAACAATTCATTATGATATGAAGACGTATCCTAGGTACCTGTGAGTACAGGATAAGATTCCTCACTCTGTCAAGTTTAGCGTTACAGGACGTGCTTTCTCTTTCCTGCAGTGATGTGCTATTCAGGGTATTTGGGCATTATTCTCTGTGAACCTTAAAACCTACAACAAAATATGTCCAGAATTAAGGGGAAATTATAGAGTAATTTTACTACTTCAACCCGCTGGAAAGCTTTGGCTGTCTTGAAATAATGTTTCTTCCACAGCCAACAGTTCTCCCAGGCTTCTCAGCACTCACCATCCTGTTGCCACTTACCCTCCTGCTCACCTCCTGGTTGCCCCAGAAAAATATCAGAAAGCATACTTTGATATTTTTTTAAACCATGAACTGCAAAATGAGCTGCAGCAGACGTCCAGGCATGACTATAAATGTCACGCTTCAGAGCATGGAAAAGCATTCCTAGCAATGGCCATGTGGAATTTTCCTGCAGAAAATTGAGCAGGAAGTGGAGAGCAAGGATCTCTTCACTGCTGTTGACTAAACATATGCTGTCCATATGTTGGATGCATCAGCTAGCTGGGGCCAAGGAAAAGCTGCAATAGCTTCAGCTTGCTTTTTCTGCTATCCAGAATGAGCACGGTATCATGGGTGCTAAATTAAAGAAGAAGAAACATAAGGAGACAGGCAGTCATGCAGGGGTGAATCCATTTCGGAAGTGATGGTGGTAATTCAAGAAATCTTTAGTGATCGCTTCAGGCTTCACTTCCCAGACCTTTGTTCTTTCAAGCAAAGTTTATTCTTTCACATGATGGACTCTGTTAACCATATACACACAAAGTTCTTGTATAACTAACCTGAACCTTCGACTTTAAATGCTCTGCCACGTCCTTTACAAGCCCCCTTTCTCTTGAAGGAGAGGATACATTATAGTCAGTAATGGAGCAAAACAACAACAACAATGTAGAAGATTTCTCCTTGAATGTTTTTTCTGTCACTCCTTGTCAGCCAAGCAGATCTGATGCCCTGGTGTCAGATGGGGATAAAGCTGGCACCACTCTGCTCTTTTCAGGTGTGTTTTTGGGACTGGTGGGGATCACTTTCACTGTGATGGGATGGATAAAATATGATGGCATTACACACCTGGAGTGGACTCAGTTACTAGGGCCTATTCTGCTGTCTGTCGGGGTGACTTTTATTCTGATTGCTGTTTGTAAATTTAACATGCTTACGTGCAAGCCCTGTAAAGAAAGAGAGGAAAATACGTCGGAACTTGACCAGGCTGCAAGCGGACAGTCCTTTGTCTTCACTGGCATTAACCAGCCTATAACTTTCCATGGTGCCACAGTGGTACAGTACATCCCTCCGCCGTACCCATCCCAGGAAGGCGCTGCCGTCAGTCCCGGCCACCTTCACTCAGGGCTCAGCTGCTGCACTGCTGCTCCCCCCAGCACCTCGCCACTTCTCGCCTCGGGCTCTCCTCACTTCTGCCCTGCCTACGCCCTGGACAACCTGGCTTTTACTGGAGATGAGAGCTACACTGCTTATCCTGCAGAGAATTCCAGGAATCAGAGGTACATCTTCTGAAATGCCTTAGTGTGTTTGGACACAGGCTTCTGAATATTTTAAGTACAATGTGTGGTTTTCATAAGAAACTGCAGCTAGTCCAGGGTATTATCCTTCTCAGGCTTTTTTTTGTCTTGGTTAGGAATTTTTCTTGAGTGAGGAAACATACTTTTCCTGCAAAGTGTTTTTATACAATTTAAATTCACTTATAAATGCCTTTTGGTTTTCAGTAAACGAAACCTCTTGTTACTTTTTAAGATATGTATGTTCCTGTTTGTGGAGGTTTTCTTATGTTTATCTTGCCACCTTTTGATTATTATGTGTATGATACCAAGACGATTTTTTGCCTTTTTTTAAATATACCTTATATACATAAATATATATGTTTATATATATATAGCTTCTATATATCCTCAGTATTCTTAGCAAGCATGCTTGTAAGAATACTGAGGATATATAGAAGTTTTATATAAGTCTGATAACTTAGCATAGCCCTAGTATTCTGCCAGGCCAGGAGACCAAACATCCTAAAGGCCTTGTGGTGGTGGTAGGAGGCCAGAAAACCCTACACTGTCTTGGGAAACCAAGGTCCTCTCTAGAACACATCCTGTAAACTAGAGATTTGGCCCGTGCAGGGGGAATTCCACAGATGGGGGAATATCACACCATTCATCCAGGCCTCCCATTGGGGCACCCCTGTTAGATATGCTGATTTTTAAGGTCTATAAATTGTATACACCATCTGTCGTGGGGGTGCATTGCGGCACATCCCACCTTGGTGAAGTGGTGCACCACAAGGATCCTTACTAAATACCGAGGTAAAACCCCTTGTCCCTTAATTGTGTCTGGCTCTCAATTTTTAAGACTGGGAAAAGGTATCATGTAGGGCCAGAGACTTCCACTCAAACTCAATCGTAACACATGAGTCAGCACACAAACAGCATTTCTGCAACAATGCAAGAATCAGTCTGGTACCAGATGCTCTCCCTCCTAAATACACCTGGTCACAACATGCTGCTGTCCCACTGAAACAACCTTCCAGCTCTTCCTCTTTTCCTAGTTTTGAGGTATAAACAATATTGGTCATGTTGCACAGCAGTATGGAGCTGCTCAAATTGTACACAAAATTATTTTATATAGTTCTTTGCTCCAAGGAAAAATATTCTAATTATAGGAATTACTCATAATTATATCCTCTGTGCAACACAAGTCACTGTTAGTTCATTTATCAAAGTATTTCTCAAAAACTGCTGACTAACTTATTGTTCTCAGCAAATATGAGTGACAGGCATGGGCAGGGTGGAGACAAAGGTCACCTCCTGACACTTCTAAACTTCATGAAAAAACCACAGCAAACAGCTGAATATCAGTAAAACTTCATCTCATAGCATTTTCTCCATAAGCCAGGAGTACTTTTCCCAGATAAGGCTGGGAGGATGAAACACTGAAATTACCTGAATGCTCTGGTGAATTCTTTTTGTATCTGCTCCTCTTCCTCTTTTCAGGTCAGAAGACAGTTCTGATGAACCAGAAGGACTGCTGGAAGACTATGCCCGTAATAACTTGTCACCTCCACGTTACGAGGAAATATACCCTTTTTCTTCATAAAATCATCATGGACAAGAGACAACAATCCTAGGAGATGCTAGCAAGAATCCCAGAAAATCTTTTCTTTAAACACTTTTGTGATAAGACAGTGTGAGCAAGTTCTTGATATTCATACACAGTATCACTGAAGATATTTAACTGACCCTTTCCTTTTTCTCTGTCAAAATTTGTTAGCCCTTTGCAATGCAGCTTAATAGCAGAGCTATTAATTATTCAATGGCTAAACTATTAATAGCAAAGGTATTAAACTCAAGGATCCAAATCTATATTAGGATTCCCCAACAAGAAGCTTGATTTTCAGACTTGCTGAAACCAGGGAGAACTGTGAATGCACCAGATGTTTGTGGAAGATCATGATTGCTCCTGGACATTCAGCATCTTTAGAAAATACTTGATTTTTCGTTGAGGTATTTTCATTCTTGATTGCTTGGGAAACTTTAAAAGTACTCAAGTGTCTGATCCATGAAAGTGCATTTTATGTCTTAATTTTGTCTGATTCTTTAGCAGAGCTTACTCATTAACAAGTCCAGTCTACAGATTAGACTTTCTCAGCTTGCTTTAGCTGGACAACCAGTCCTATTGCACAACTCAGTCCTGTAGGCATTTTTTTAGAGCATCTTGCTTGAACCACAGCATCTCAGAACAGAGAAAACAAATAGTGACTTATGACAACTTTTACATAAGATCTCTAAGACACCCTGCATGCATCAAATTCAGTTCCTTTCCCCACCTGATGGGAGGCAAAGCACAGTCTCCCACCAGGAGTCCTAATAACTATGAAGTTAATATCACTAAAGAAAATGGCATCTTTCTGAAGCCTCGACAGAGATGTGTGATCCTGTCACTGTTAAGGACTTTGACAATCACAGCTGCTGCACCCCACTCTGTGGGAGGGCTGTGGTGAAACACCTCTGAGGTCCCTTCTTATTTGAATGTGGTCTTAGGCACACAGCCCAGGCTGCAGGTTGCCCCCAGAGTACCTAGGCAACTGTAGGCGGTAGTAAACTTGCTCAAGTTCAGCTTGGTTCCGTGAATTGAATCCACAACAATTTGAGATACGCTCATTTGGTTAGAGAATGGCGTCGCTGAACACCCAGACTGTGAGTTTGATCCCCAAATGGGCCATTCACTTAAGATTTGGACTTGATGATCCTTGTAGGTCCCTTCCAATTAACAATATTCTGTGATTCTGTGAAATATATTTAACTGTATTTAGCTGTATTTAACAAAAGATGAAGTGTATTAGCTGTGAAATTTTGCAATCCAGAATGAAGATCCAAAGAGGCTTAGCTCAGGAGCTTTTTAAACCCCAGAACAATGACGATGCTACAAGTCCCTACATTTTTGTTTTGTTTTTCCACATATATTTAAGGTTCTGCTTTTGAATGTGCCAAGAAGTGCAACAAGCCAGTATTTCCCTATGATGATCCCATTAGGTTTGCTCATCTCCCTCAAAGCAAAAGCTGATCTCAGCTCTCACCTGCTGGAGTGGGCACCACACAAAACGCCCCAGAGGGCAATGGTAACTGTCCCAGGTAACCAAGCAGTGCACTGCTGGTGTGCCTGTGGATCAGTCTCCTGGCACAGCACAGCTAAAAGCAGGCATCCATTATGGAATATACCAACTTTCTCTTACTTGTTGATGCAGCTGTCTTAGCTCTTGCCAGATCTCATTCCTGGGAGCTGGAGAAGCTTGGCATTTGAGCACGGATAGTTGCACACCAATCTGATGTACCTGACAGCTGGCAGGAAATCTCGGAGTTTCTGTGCAGCTCCTCTAGCAATCAGGAGACAGCTCTGGATGGAGGTGTGCATTCAGAACATTGTCTAGCTGCATGGACCTGCAGGTGCACGCCTCCCTGTCCTGTGCACTTAGAAGTTGCCAAGAAATAAAGCGGGGGGGGGGGTGCACAAAACAACCACTGTCCTCCACAGTGATGAACAAGACACTGACAGAGGTCATATTTGGGATGCAACATTTAAACAGACTCAAAGCTGGATTAGCAACTGCAGCAGCAGCCACTGAACAGTGACTGCAAACTTTGTGTGAAGTTTTTCTCATTAGAGAAATCTGGAACACACTGTTTTTCAGCAGTGATGGCCTGGTGTTAGCAGGTAGTTGGAGAAGGGGAGGCACGTGTTTTTGGAGAAAGGGAGGCATGCTGTGTTCAGCATGATCTCTATGGGATTGAGTGAGAGAACAGAGGATCTAAAAATAAATGCAAGTTTATTTTATGGAAGTGTCTTGCTTCTTTTCTGGAATTTACACAGAGGTGAATTCATCCTCCCTCCACAGCAGGAAACTGGATGGTCCCAATTCCCCAGGTAGTTCCACATGTACAGAGCCCTGAACTTAGCACATAGTTGTGCTGAACCCAGCAGGCACTGCAGTAGCACAGAGGTCAGGCTTGATGGATCCAATTGCAGGACTAGGGTCAAAATTTCTGCCCAGTCACCCTCCCCCACCCCAAGAAAATTCCTTCAGTCAGACACCACAGATTTTTTCCTGCTTCTCTTCCTCCTGCCCACTGCCCCCCCCCCCCCCAGCATAAATTTCATTAGGTAATAAGATCTTTATTTTAGATATTAGATAGACAGAATAAATGGAAGAAAACTCAGAAACTCAGAAGGGTGCACTGTGGACTGCATATTGATTTTAAAGTTTACTTCTAGCTGCACTATATTCATTGTAGAGAATTGGAAGAATCCTGGGTTTCTCTTTAAAGAGGATATTAAGTTTAAATAGCTATATTGAAATTACCTTGACCCATCAGATTAATTCTGGCTGAATTCTGTGGGAGTCTTTTGAGAAACTCCAGGGTGGTAACAGTCCCTTGTTGTACTGAGTGCTGATGATGGATTTTAAGAACAGAGACATGTACTATAAAGGCTTTTACTTCCTTTTCTTCCTTCCACCTTCTACCTTCATCCTTTTTTTTTTCTGTTTTAACCACAGGGTTTGGAGGGGTTGCTGGGTGTGTGTGTATTTTCTTTGTATGTTTGGATTTTGGAGGGTTTGTTTGTTTGTTTTTACTGTGATATATAACCATCACATGAACTCACTTCTTAGCATTAAGAATTCTTTCTGCAGTATGATGAGTGAAAGAACAAATCTTTTTGGCCTTCAACCAAGGGCAACTGTCACAGCCCTTCCAGATTATACTGATGTAACTTCAGAAAGCACCTGGAAGACTGTATTTGAGATTTTGCTCAATCCATTTTTAATTTAAGATGGTGCTCTTTAAGCAAAATTGCATTCTCCCACATTGCAGACCTGCAGAATATTGGGGATTTAATAGTTTAAGGTGTCTTGCATTCTAGTCATAGTGATAGAATCTTGTCTGTACTTTCAGCTATGTAACCCTGCGTGGGCTTTTGGGATTTTTCCTAATATAACTCTATTTATACGATTTTGCTCATAAAATAGTTAATGTATAAAATCAGTAGAGGCATGTCTATTGATATGAAACTGAGCATGATCTATTAATTTCAGTAAAAACTCTACAAAGAGCTTCTCTAAGATCGAGGAGCTATTTCCAGACATTGAATGCCACACGGTGCAGCGTGCGAATTTCTTCTCGGATTAAATCCGAAGTCTGCCGTTTCACAGCGGCGCTGCCGTACTGCGGTCAGTGCGGGGGTGCAGCAGGAGGGTTTGGGGCGCGGTGCTTTAGCAGCACTTTCCCCCAGCAGCCGAGTTTCCCCGGCTGCTGCCGTGCCCGGCGCCGGTGCTCCCGCGCCAGGGATGCTCCCCAGCGCAGAGCACGCACGGGCGGGGGCGCTGAAATTCTACTGAGAGCTATTTTTAAACTGAATCGGGATTTAGGAAATCTGGGTCTCGGGGAAAAAAAAATAAACCTGTTAAGTAGGGCTCGCTCCTCTCCAGAGAGCCCTAGTGACGCACACGGCGGGCCCTCAGCTTGGGGCCCCTCCCCGCGGGGAGGGCGCTGCGGCCTCCATCCCGCGGGGAGCCCGACCCCCGCGGCCCCGGGGCCGTGTCCCAGCCGGAGCGCGGCCGAGGCGCTCCCCGCAGGCCGGAGCGGGGCTGGCCCGGCTGTCCCGCCGCGCCGGCAGCGCCAGAGGGCGCCGAGGCCCCCCGGGAGCAGCCGCGGCTGCGGAGGTGCTGTGCCGGCGGGCGGCTCCGCAGGCGCCCCCGTGCCCTCCTCTGCTCACCCGCCCGAGGTAAAACTGTGCGGCTTTAAGGAGATTTCTTCCCCCACTGACCCGAGGGGTGTCAGAGGCGCAGAGCTGGCAGTTTGTAAGCGGCCCCTCGTTGTGAGACACCCGGCATTTCAGCCCGGGGAGCCGAAGCTTTTGTCCTTTGCTTCGAATACTCAAGATGCCGTTGAAAAGTACCCTGTGCTCTCTCACAACGGAGAGTTGGCTTATTCAGGAACAAAATACTCGTGGTGACAGACGCAGTGAAATCGCCGAAGAGCAGGGTACCATGTCCGCCCTCACAGCAGCTCTCACACCCCTCCCTGTGTGAGACACTGTGCTGGAGACATCTGGAAGGACTGCGGCTTGGGGGTAGGCGCTGCACAGTGCACTCGCATGCACCCCCGTCTCCTCCTCCTCTCCGCTGTGACCTAATGGGACAGGCTTCTGTCTGCATGAAGGAGCAGGGGGAAGTCCAAGGGTCATTTGCAAAGAACTAGGGCATGCTGTTTGTATACAGCACCTACGATAATCTGTGCCTGCTCCAAGTATCATTACTGGCTCCACTTTAGCTGTCAGGGTGAATAGACATCAACAGGACGTGCTGAACGTCGCTGTTGCTGCCCCATCCCCAATGTGAATCAGTGTGTCTGTCAGAGAAGCATAGAGCAGAGCCAGGTGGGATCCCATGGGCTGTGCCTGCATTAGCTGAGCAGAGCTGCTCAGCAGGAGAGGGCTGTAAAGGGAAACAGCAGGTGCAGAGAACCCGGTAACCACATGCACTGCATGTTGGAGAGATTTATATCAGACTTACTCCTTTGGACTTGATGCTGATCAGAAGTTTAAATACACATTGTTCTCCTGTGGTGTATTTTCTGGTACAGATTTATCCAATAGAAATTATTCATCTCACACCTGCAATGTGATATGATATGATGTGATGTGATGTGATGTGATGTGACAATGTGATGTGACGTGATGTGATGAAAAGCTTCACAGAGCAGGTGAGGAGTGTAGGGAATCTCTTAAATAGCACCTGATTTATAGGCACTTGTTGCCCTGCAGACTGGGATGACTTGCAGCAATTGCAGGAGTTGCATGTTGTAGAGCAGAGAGGCTTCTCTCAGCTTCCTGACAGCAGTGAGCTCATGGGAGAAACTTTCCCAGTACTGACAGAGGTTACTTTGAGAGGTCTCACAGTGTACTCTTGACACCTCCAAAGGTACATATAGTCTAATTTTGAGATGTAGCAGGTTTGTGCCTGCTTGAACAACAATTTCAGAGTGATGAAGAAGTTTTCCCAGGGGGAACAGGAAAAATTACTCCCTAGCTCTTGTGGTCTTGTACCTCATTCCTTATGTGATAACAGCAAAGGGTCAAGGGTAAATCAGTAGTGGCATGATTGTATCTGTGTCGTGTGTGGCATCTCTAATGAGCAATTGATTATATCTACACACGCTATTTAGCAAACACCATGGGACATGGTCTAGCAGAGTAGCTGCAGTACATCTCTTATAAAATCCTAGGATGAGATTAATGCTCTCCTGTTTGGGTTGCATCATGTCAGATTTCTAAAAATTTGTTTATTTTTGTAGATAAATCATCACTCTATATCTAAGATGCTGTGCTTGGTTCTTAGGGAACAGGGCATGCTATTTAACAGCCCTGGGTAGATGACCCAATAATTTCATGTTTTGCATAGCTGCAGCGTCCTCTTTACTTACAGTTCAGCGCGTCTGCTCAAGAGCTTAGCTCTAAGGTAAAGCTTCATGCTCTGTCAGCTGAAGATATACCTAAAGAAATACAGAGCAATAATGCAGTCCAAGGTCATGACTTTCAAAACAAACTGACAAACAATCAAACCCGAAACAAAGAGGTGTGCATTTTAAATTTCTAACCATGAAAGTGGCTATAGCTTCCATGTTAGTGGGCACTCTTTGGGGTACCCTTCTTGTTTCTCTGCTGCTCTGCAAGGCAAACCCAGCCAGAAAAAGTCAACACTGGTGTTCAAAGCAGCAGTGACTTCTCACATTGCTTTTTGTCCCTAGGCACCTGCCACACATCCCTGTGGTCAGCTGACAGAGCATTGCCTCACACAGAGGCCTGGCAAAAGCTGGCAGTTAGAGAAGGCTGTGATTTGCACCTCTTTGCTATTTTTGTTTGTCCCCATTTGTTTTTCACCATTTAACATGCCACCTTCTGGATTTATGTAGAGCAGAACCACAGTTGCCACAGCACACGCATATTGAAAACTGTTTAATTATCTTTTCAAAAACACATGCATTAGATAACCATTTGGCCTCATTCTGCTTAAACCCTATTAAGGGAGGGAAGAAAATAAACTAATACTTCAGCAAAAACTAATCTCTTCTGAACTCTAGAGGTGCTGTAGGATTCTTTTTTTGCCACAAAACAGCAGTTCCCTGCAAAATCTTTCATGAAAATGTAAGGAAAGAGATAAATTTTTGGAAATATACATACATAATCCATCAATATGTGGTCTTACTTATTTTTATAAAACATTAAGAGAAGATAACTATTTTATTTCCTGTATCAGTCCAAACAAGGCATTATTCTTACTCTATTCCACTTCCCCAGATTTTGCTCTCAAACCAGAGATACTTGAGTGTTTTGCAATGTGCCAACACTGCACTATTTTAGAACTCTCTATGTTGTTTTGATCTTTTGCAGACTGACAGGTGCTTTGTCCTCTTGCCCTCCACACTGACTGGACAGGGACTGATCAGCACAATGCTGCCAAAAGAGCAAATATACATTAACCCAGCACACACATGTGAAGAGTAGAATGACTTGCATAAAATCAACTTTTTAAAGGGCTGTGTCAGTGGGAACTGGACTAATGTGCCAGTTGATGAGAGAGTGCAGCACTGGGAGCATCAAAGTGGAAAGGATTTGTACGACTCCTGCTGTGGTAGGCAACTGCACAAGCCCTTTCATAAATTGTTCAAGCTCCATTTTAGAGTTAGTTAGTATTTGGTCCTGCTTTTAATGGAAGGTAGGAGAAAGTCAAAAAGAGAAAGAAAGACTCAACATGGAAGAGAAGAGAAGAGAAGAGAAGAGAAGAGAAGAGAAGAGAAGAGAAGAGAAGAGAAGAGAAGAGAAAGGAATAAACTCCTTTTACATATTATTATACCTGTTTTAATGCCTTTGCCTTCTCAGTCCATGCTCTGTATGTTGCTCTTGACAGTTAATCAAAATCAAGCAACAAATGTGTTAATCTTTTATGTTTATTTAGCCATACAATCCAAGGTGGCGACCCACCACCTTGGGTAGCATTACTAAGATGGGTTTTTTTACGTTACATGTTCAAGTATTTTATGTTACCTTCCTGTTATTTTCACAAAAACAGCTTCTCCTCCATCTGTTTAGGAAAAAAAAAATCCAAATGAGCTGCAAAACTATGTCCCTGCTTCCAAACAAGTAGTGAAATTTTAATGTGAATAAACATGCCATCATAATCAAAGACGTGTTTGTGATCTAACTGGATAATTATTCACTTGTAATATCATCAGCTCAGAATGAACATCAGCGTAAGTATTGTTGGTGCAGGTGTAACTTAATGAATTCAGGCTCATTTTATCTAGCACTTAGTTGCTTATATTGGTGTTGGGAGCATTAGGTCCACCAATTTTTCATAACGAGCAACACCATTAAACTGTCACAGAGCAACATAAATCAGAGATTTTCCTTAGACCCCATAAAACAACTAACAAAAATGTTATGGTTGCCAGATTCACTGTGTGCTTTTATACATCCAGCAAACAGAACTGATTATAACCCTTTTTCTCTGCCTACTATTTTTGCTCTTGTTTCAATAGTGTATGAAAATCTATGTGAAAATGTAAGTAGGCTAGCCTGAAGAACTCACTGTCAAAGGCATAGAAGTGATAGCAGGCTCCTGAACACAGCACAGGATCTCTGCTGCACTGGACACATATTTTAGTCAAGTTAAATACACAAACAATGAGGTTAGAAGAAAGTGTGTGATTGCAGAGTCGTGTCACGAGCCCGTTTGAAAATCATGGGTTGTATGATTGCATGTAATTGATAATCACATGCGGACATGCTTCAGATGCTCACCTCTTGATTTAACCTATTGACACAGGTCTGTATTAAGTCACTGAAGACTGAAAAGCAAGAGACTAAATACTAGGAAAAAGTATCCATTGGTGTTTTTCAGAAGGTGATGTTATTTTTCATTGTTCATTATCAGAGGAAAAATTATTTTCATTGTTCTTTTAATTGGCATCACAATACATTTTATAATAATATATGTAAAAATATTTCATAACTTGTACCTTGCAGATGAATTTCCCATCTTTTATTTACTAAAGAACCACCTAATCCTAATTTGACACCCTTCAATGACAGAATATTATGTTACACAGCTCTCCTTCCTCTCACCATTGTGAGAATAAACTTTGCCTGACCTGCCACAGAAAACTGAGAGAAATCCATCTGTTTCAAAAGTGACAAATTACACACTGCTCTTCATGCTTCATACATGAATATGTTTTTTCAGCCTTATGTAGAAACTTTTAAGATGCTCATTATCAGCAAAATAGGAATAAATTCAGGTATGATTCCATAGGTGCAAACAATTAAAATAATGTCATTTGCCCACAGTGACATCACACGAGGCTGATGCAATACATCTGAAAAATAATTACCTTCATATCAGGTATTTGTTGTCATTTGCTAGCCAGCTATAGGATCTGAAGAATAGGATGAATGCTTCAAGCCAGTTTTAATCAAATGGCTGTCAGAAAATGCCCAAAACAGAAATCTTCACTGCTTTTATAAGCACTTTTTAATTAACATATGAATAAACTGCATATTTGAATTTTCACCAACACAACTGTTTCCCCCAGGAAATCACAGTTAAAAGCTGAAGTGAATGTTCCTTTAGAAAGTGCTCTTTGTTTATAGAAATAGTCTTAGCAGTTAATGGTTGGCAAGACTTCAAACTTAGAATTACATTACATTGGTAATTTTAACTTTGTCATCTTAAATAGATCCAGTTTGGATGTATGAATACAAGCAATGTAGGACAGCCCTCAAAGAACTGCCTTTAAGCGGGCTTTATTCTATCCCATGAAGCTTTGTAATTCCTTCTGTTATTATTAATAGCTGTTAAGTGCTGACAGCATACTTGGCACTGAATGAAACGCAGGAGCAGACATGGTTCTTGTTAAGGGTGGCCCTCGGGAGGTCATTTACTGTGTGTAACAACAACAACAACTTTATTGGAGCAGTAACCCGCTAGCACAGCTGCAGCCCGGGTATCAGGAGGTGTCGCTGTTTAGACAAAATAGTGTTGTGTACGCACATGCAGATATGACTCCTTTCACACGTTAATTTTTTCACAGCTGACAAGGTTATCAGCTGAGCAGGTAAGACATTTGGAGGCAGCCGAAGAAAAGCTATGGTCCAGAATGCCTTTTTGCAGGGTTTCCTGCCTGCAGCCAGCGGGGGTGCAAACTATTGGGACAGGCCAAGCAGTTAGGGATGCACTGGGATGGAAGGACAATCCTCTGCTGCTAGATCTTATGGCAGGTTCAGACACAGGATTAAAGGAAATAGTAGAAAATGACCGGCAAGAATTTCAGGCAGAGGGAACTTGAAGATGTCTTGTGTAGATGGCTTTCTTTTGAGCCAGGAACTGTTGAAAAATAGTGCCGAGGGAATGGTGTGGAAGACAGCTGCAGACCCTGACTCCTAACAGAGAGCTCCTGAATCCCTGAATCCTCCTAGGGGGAGCTGAAGCACCAGAGCAGAACAATTTCTGCTCTTCTGCTGCAGGTAAAGCTGGCATGCCCAGCAGACACCATCTGTCTACAGTCACAGAGACAATGCCCAACTCCTGACCTTCAAGGTCCTATTAGATTTAGCTAAGCCAAGATGAGAGCTCTACTGCATCATCACATGTGGAGGGTAGAAGAGAGGGAGGAGTGGCAGTGGCACCAAAACTCACCAAGTTGACACTCCAAGATGTATGTGAGCCAGGAGCTTTACAAGTGACCTCATCAGGTGCTTATGCAGTGCCCAGAGCAGAGGAGAAGGTGACTTACTCCTCTCCAAAGATGACTGATCCCCCAGCAATGTCACTGCTGAGTCTCCCCACTCCACATGAGTAGTGCCCACATCCATCAGTGTGACTGGCCTGACACATAAATGCCACAAAGGCAGGCTTGTCTGTCCTCTGCCTTTGTCCTCCTCTGTCTGTCTTCTCTCCTTTGGATCTGCACTAATACTTTGTACCAGCATCCAGGTACTACTCTTGATTTTGCAGCTGGATTCATGTTTGTGTCTTCTTCCCCAGGGCTCTGCTCTGCTACTCCACCCATGGCCACAAACAACCTTGCATCAAGTAAGGCTGGCTGGGGGTTTCTGACCCTCAAGCAGGTGGATAAAGCTCCACATAAATAGATGCTGCACCATGCAGAAGGTAAGTTACCACTAGGTGTACAGATGCTGGTCAATGATAATGGCAGGAGAAAGTAGGTCCAAACAGATCAAATAGTTCTCTCAAAACTATTTATTTTAGTTTCATTTTAATCACCTGGCTGTCTTGTTTCCTGCTGCACAAAACCTTCCCACCCCCTGCAACATCACCTACCCTCAAACAGATACTAACAAGTCTCCTCCTCTCTTTGGTGTCTGCCTCCTAACACTAATTTTAGATGCATCTGCCTTTTGAGTACCTCTGTCACAAGCAGGAAAACTGTCAGAAAATGCTCAATAACACTCTAAAAATACATAGTCTTAAGGTCTTACAGCTGGATACTCCAAAAATATTAATTTAAAGTCATTAGTCACTTGTGACCATTTGAGCTAGATAATATAGCAATTAAATGGATATTTTTAACTTCCTAAGGAACAGTCCTGCTTTTCATACCCTCATATGCAGTGTTCTCCATGCTGTTAAAATCTGCTTTTCTGTAAACCCACTGATTCTCTTGTATTAACACTTGAGTTTGCAAAGGTTGTTCCCTGCACAGTGTTTACACCCACTTGCCTGTGATGTACTTTTAAAAAGAGCATTGGAGTGGGTGGCACAGGGGAATGTCTGCAGGAGCTGCATTTGACTGTGCAGAATGAGCTGGTTTCCATATCATTCCTTGGCTGGGAATGTGCCCTCAGACCTCACAAAAGGAAAGTTGTGACAGGGTGATTTGCTGACAGGCACCATGAGGTAGGCATTTTCCAATGCGTGAGAGCAATCTGAGATCATAAGTAACCTGTCCAGGCTGCTGGTCTCTGTGACTGCATTATAAGAGGGAGAGGTTCCAGCAAGGCTAGAGCTAGTTGCCTCAGGTACTGAAATCATGCAGATGGAGCAGCATGGAGGGATGAACAAACTGTTTGAAAAGCTAAGTAAATATTCAAGCAGTTCACCCATGGTGCTACAGCTGGACTATGAAGAGTGTCACAGATTTTTTTGGCTGTGCTGCATCATGTTGCAGTGGCTATTAAATACATCTCCCCTGGCTTTTTGCACCAATAGTCTACGAAAAGATACAAAGATATAAAATGCTGGTCAATCCAAAAGTGTCTCATTTTCCAGAAGATTATTATTGCAACAGAAGAAATAATATATCTGTTACAAGACAGTGAATAGCAAGCACTTCACAGAAGGGACTGTTCTCTACATTAAAATCAGTATTTACATATCCCTGGTTTCTCCTTTACTTTCAAATAAAAATCTAAACTAAAAAAATTGTGAATGCAGAAGGTGTTTTCCTCCCCCTCACTGTTTACTGCTAATTACTGTGTGTCACATACTACTGTTCTTTAAGCCCAAGGCCATTCCCTGTCTCCCTCCTCAACCACACATCCACTTCACATGTCACCTCTCACTGCTCCCTGTTTCCTTCTGAACTCCTGCACAGAGCATGCTTGGTTCAACTGCTTTTTAAACATTAACTCCTACACTGTCAGAAGAAGAGAGCAACTTTGTGTATCTAGCATAATAGTAGTCTTTTCTTTTTTCTGCTGTGTTAGTAAATCAACCAGCATTTCACTTTTCCAATGCCATTGCAGATAAGATTGTCATAAAGGCATTTTCAAGCAGGCTTTGAGAAGAATTAAACATAGAGTTGCAAAGCATCCTAATTAAGGCACAAAATAGGCCTGGCAATCTTTATAGTACTTAATATGTCATCTTCTTCCTATCTCTTAAACCCAATAATGTGCAAACCACCACTATATTGGAGCATTATATCTGCTATAACTTATGTCAACTTGGATCACACACCCCCTCTTTTTTAAACAATGCTTGGCAGCCAACCTAGTGTGGAAACTAGACTGTTTTACATTAGCCAGAAGTACATTTAAATCATTCTTACTAAATGATTTACTGTGGATTACAAATTCTTATACGGCATTTTAAGTTAATGATTAGGCAAAGTAATATATCACTAAAATGATTGGGTGCATATGTATTTAGCTTCTATGATTCTAAATTTCTCTTTGGTTTGGAAGACTTCCTTGAACTTATTTTCCCCAGCTGAAGGGGAAAAAAAAGGAGAAAAGAGTAGAAGAATCTAACATTTCTGCCTGTCTTCTTAAGCTATTGATAAAGTCAAGAGAAATTTTGTCACTACAGAAGGGTTAGGTCATGAGGAAGCACTAGTAAGTTGGTTAGTGCTCTTCGGACAGATATTGGCAGGTGTCAGTATTGCACAGCATTTCCTTACCCTATTGTGTCCCAGTGAGAGGAGGAAAAGCTTGACAGAGAACTATTAAGACTTTATATCAAATGGAAAAGTGAATGAACCATCTACAAAGACAAGATGTTGTGGCAGAATATAAAAACTATCTCACAGGAAAACTGGAACAGGACAAAACAAAGCAAACAAACCCACTACCAACAAAAACAACAAACAAAAAAAACCTGTACTCATTCTCCATGCACAGGCATTTCTGTGGAGTTCTAAAAATTGTAGGGATCTATGTGAAAAAAAAGGGATTTGTTGACTCTGTCTAGCAAGTGGACTTTGAAACCCAAGTGAAAGAAAGGCAGAACACACTAATAAAACATGGGCTGTTACACCAGATGCTCACAGGTGACTGGAATTCTTAAAAAGAAACTGTGACATACAATAAATTATTTGTTTAATTTATTGCTAAGGGCCAGGATCCTGCCAGTGCTGAAAGATAACAAGCAACTTTGCATTTACAACATATATGAAATAAGGAAGACAATTCCCTCTGCTGCAGGGGTAATAAAAATAAAGGAAACCATTCACCAGTGCAGTTACTTGTGTAAGCAAATCAGGACTCGTGGCCATCACCCTCTGGTCTGTTGCATGCAAAGAGCTACCCTGCTGGTTTCGCTGGTGCTGTGTGGGGCTGCAGTGATTAATTCATTCATATGAGCCTTGGCATAGCAAAACCAGGCCAAATAGGCATTGCATGCTCAGTTTGGTATCCATCATATCTTTAATCTGCAGTTTCAGATTGATGACAAATAACAAACAGGATTATTGCAATATTATTGAATTCATTAATGCCCTGAGGTCTCAAAAGCATATAGGGAATAAAAAAAGGGCCAGACATGAAGGAGTGATCTGATATTCATTATCGACTTCTGCTTGGATTTCCCTGGCCAGTCCTCAAGTTTCCAACACATTCTGTAACAGATCAGGCTCCATACACTTCTCAGAGAAGTCTACCTAGGGAATACCACAAGGCCAATTTCTGCCACCATGATTCTTCACTAAAAGTTTTTAAAGAAAGGTACCTCTCCTTGTACCAAACGTAAAGATGTTGGGTCTTCTTCCTCAGCCAATGCCAACACTCAAGAGGTGACATGAAAATCTGGGACAAGATTTCAACTCATCACACAAAATCAATGCTACCTGTTGGCCTTAGGACAAAACTGACAATCACTGTCAATCATAAATCATAGGCACAAAGTTTTTTGGTGGAGAAGTAGATTGAAATGTATGATGTTTGGAACAAGTGTCCAGGAAGAGGATTCAAGAAAAATCTAATCCTGAAGCAATCCATGTGCAGGGATATATAGCAATGGGCAGCCTACTTGGGGTAAATAAAAATCGCAGATTCTCACCCAACAAAATCTTGAGACTACAACACAATAAAGAATGAAAGCTGACAGAAACGAGGGAAACACCAGTCTGTCTGGACTGAAATCCAAAATTCAGGCTAAATTGTCCAGGTTTTCTCGACAGTGCATATACACCTAATAAGAGGAATAAGAAGAGGGTCTAAGCAGTTACAAGATGAGAACGCTGAAGGGGCTCACAAAGAATGCTAGAGACAGGGGAGCACCCAAAATCCTATCCAGCCTTTTGCTGTTTAAGCACCTGATGCATATATCTGTAGGAAACTGTCTTTACCTGCATAGGCAATATGGCCTAATACCTCCTATGGATCATATTGTACATACACAGAGCATGAGGTTACCTCAGGTGAAGAAAATCTTATCATTAGCTATATAGTTGGAAAAAAAATCTAAAGAAACAGATTGCAGCATTTTCTCTGGAAGTAGGAAGGATGACTTCATTTCCTTAGCACAGTGACTGTTGGCTCTAACCTGCATCTGCCTTATCCATAAAAGCACCAACATTCCTTATTCTAGCTATGTGGAGTGAAGAATGTAGGTTAACACAGAGTAAGCCCGGCTCAACCCTCATGAATAGCATCATTTGGAAGGCATAGGAGCTCTGGGACTTTGAGTCCTCTTCTGAGATATTTAAAACAAAAGCATTAAATTAGAAATATTAGCAGAATGGGAAGCAGGTACCAGAAGCATAACTGAGTGCCTGAAAATAAAGGATCCAGAGTTGTACTCCCCTTGCACTGGCTGTGCAGTCACATTAAGGAGGGTAATGGCTTAGATATTCTCATGACAAATGGGAAACATAGATTTCATTTTAAAATTTTCAGCCTCTGAGACTGAGAAGGACATTGAACTCAGGTATCTCACTTCTGTCACACTGTTGCATATATAATGAGTTACATCATTCAGTCTGGTGTTTCAAGCTGGCATCTGGCAACATACTTCATCCAAAATAAATAGATCCAAAGTCAGATCTTTCTGGTGTCTCCTAGATGAGCTTAGAATTCCCCTGCTCTCATAGGTCACATAGGAAAGTGCTGGTTAGGGACAAAACTGACAAGAATTTATATTAATATTTCAGTGTGAAACTGAAGTCTCAGGATTGCATTCATCAGCCCTTGGGAAGGGAGAGAAGAAAGAGAAAAACTGGGTAGTAACCTTAAGCAAAATTATAGAGGCACCCTTAAAGATGGCAAGCCCTCCTACACATCCAGGGAAGCCTGGTATTGGCCTGGACACTCTGGTTTCCGGATTTTCAACAAACTTATGTAAGAGTGATGGTGTTAGGGTTTAGAGTAAAATGATTTATAGTAGGCATGTAAATTTCTACAGATGTTACACAGCAGCCTAGTCTAGAATGTAAGACCCAGGGGGAATTGAGTTCTTTCTCAGCTCTTTCAAAATAGCATTGTATACTACCCCAAGAGATTGCATAAGTTGTCCAATGTTACACAACCGGACAGTGATGGTAAGACAATTCTAAGCATTAGTATGTGTTGCTTCTTCTTTCAAAAAGGTGACGTCTGGGACATAAGAGTTTTTGTATGTACTATTTTCCGAGCTAGAAGAAAAGCAATCTTTGCTAAACAATCTCCTTATAAAGACCCAAGATACCACCATCATAGAACTTATTTTCTTCTTCCAGCTAAGACAGCCGGATTGAGCCTTAAAGTATCTTTGTTAAACTAGTTAATAGATTATTGTCCAAAATAAACATATTTCAGTAAGTGCAAGACTGTTTTTTCCTCCCTCTTTCTGTCTTTTGTTCAACTTCAGCTCAGCTATTTATGATTCATTTCATGAGCCACTAGGTTTTCTCTAAAGGCACTAAAAAGGGCCAGAGCTATCAAACAGTTTTAGTGACTAGTGCCAACAAGGAACTGTTTTCCTCCATGCTATAAAGCAGGCACTGTCAATAGACTACAACCGGCAATAAACTATTAAAAAAGGAATTTATGATGGCTACTTATTATCCTCCTGAAATAATGTTGTTACAAGGCTGCCCTTTCCAGTCCTCCACAAGGATCACATGGCAAGTGCCTAACAAAGGGAAAGGCCCAGATCTGCAGGGACTGTCTACAAAGAGCCCAGGAATTGCCCCATATTATGTGGGCAAACACACCACACCAGCATTTGAAAGCAGCAGACAAATTGTCCCACACTGGACTTGGGCTTGTTAGAAATGAGCATTTGATTTAAGGTGGGGCCTTAATTAACTTATATCTAGAACATGTTGCATTGTTTTAAGACCTAAATATCAAATTATGAAGGAATGTCTATTATTGTTTAGCGAGGAATTGGGAAACCACAAGGATAAAATAAGAAATGGCAAAATCTCAAATGCAATCAGATCTGCCTCTTATTTTAGATTTCTAAAACCCCCCTAATTGTAACTCTTTTCCCTTCCTCTCCAATCCTGTAACAGACTTTCTTCCTTGCTGAAATGTCTGTCTCTGTTGACATTTGACTATGACACTGATCTGTAATTGCTATAAACTGTGGTATGCCACTTGCATTAATAGACTTACCCTATCTTACTCCAATTAATGAAATGTTGCCCTCAATAAATATTTTAGACACAAGGAAATGCTACAATTTAAACTTCAGTGTCATTTGGATTGACTCCTCCTTGTCTGGACCTTCATACAGTGTGCCCCTTGAATCCTCAGTACGTCAGATTGGAGACGTACAGACTGTGGTCAAGGCTGAAGGCATAGCCCTGAAAGGATGTCTCCTAATGGCAAGTGGGTCTCAGAAATTACAGAGAGAGTCCTAAAAGTGTGTAGAAAGATGAAAGGTGTGCTTTGAAGAGCTTAAGAGAAAAGAAATATTTTCATCCAGAGAAGGGAGGGCTAGGTTGAGCTGAGAATAGAATGAAAACTGAGGTGTGACAAAATGGGATGGAAGGACGCCATTACTAAGATTTGGATTAAAAAAGAAAACAAAACAAACAGACAAAAACAACAACACAACAAAAACAAAAACACCCCAACCAACTACTAGAATACATTTGCAGCATTAAGATTTCTCAAAGTCCTGATCACTTGCAGTAGAGTTCTCCTCTTTCCCATGTTGCCGCAAAAGAGTAGTTGCCTTATATTATGTTTCTGAACAGTGCATCTGGAGGAGGTGATATTATCTGGAGGAGACTATATTATTTAATAGCAGATTTTTTTTGAGAACACAACACTTATTCTCAGCAAGGGATTATTTTTAAATCCAGTTTTACTAATTTTATGAATTCCAAACAAATAATGTACACAGAAAGTCATGAAATACCACATATAGAGACCTCAGATGAAAAATAACCATTTTAATAAGAGAAGATTTTACTAATAATATCTGTAAAGCTCAGGTGAGCAAGAGTTAAACTTCTGCTGAAACTATAACACTGGCTTTGCAATGTTTTCCTTTACTATTTCTCAGTGAAAGAGACAATCCTGCCTGTGATTGTCTCTCACTGGCTTCTTGATTTTACTCAGTTATAATCACAACTCTACAGTGAGAGGAACAACTAAATACTGAGTCCATGAGAAGCCATAAATCCTGCGAAACCACTGAAGTTGCTCACTTCAATCTCAAAATGCCTGTTTACATAGAAGAAGAAGAAGAAGAAGAAGAAGAAGAAGAAGAAGAGGAGGAGGAAGAAGAAAAATTATCCATATTCTGTTTCTACAGCACCTTCTGCCCCTTGTGACACTCCCATATTCTACAAGCATTCACCCAGAGAGCTAGGGCGTGGAGGGTGAGCACAGACAGTGGCTGGCCACACAGAATATTCACCCCCTCCCTATGTGAACCCCTGCAGTGAAATATGGTAATTAATCATTATTTGACTCTTTTTTATCGCATATGAATCATCTGAAGTGAAACCATCACCTTTCACTGAGCCCTGAGAGGACTGCAGCAAAAGAAAAACAATTTTTTAAATTTATGGTTTGGCAGCATTTTTTAAGCGAAGGGCTTTGGAGGCAAGTAAAAAAGAAAAGTGTCTAAGTGTGCTCGAACAGAGAGAACCATTTAATTAAAAGCATGAAAGGAGACTAAAGACTACGTTCATTCCTGCTTTTTGGTAACATATGCCTATCCCATAATTGCCTGTAAATAGCCACTGCAAAAGCAGCTCGGATTAGTGGGTTTTCTGGATGAGGGATGGAAACTCTGGCGAGTTCAGCTGTCGAAATCTTACATGAAGTAGTACTGTAGGGGGACGGTGCGGGGGGGAGCGGGGTGAAAAGGGGAGCGGTGGATAAGGGAAATTAAAAACAAAAACAAAAACAAGCCCCCAAAAAACCCCTAAACCTATAGAAACTCCGGCTTGCAGAGATATTTTTCTAATTATCACCTTGGCAAGATACCGTTCCGTGCTTCCAAAGCCAAGTTCTCCCTCACCAGCACGGGTTTTGCACTCTCACAAATGTTCTCCACTTCCGTCTCTTCCTCTCTCGTTCCCTCCCTACTTTCCTCCCTCCCTCCCTTTCTCCCTCCCTTCCTCTCCGACCTTTCCACGGGTTTGTAGAGATCACCCACAAAAATGCCCCCGGGTGTCGCTTCGCGGTGCTCGGAGCCGGCGGGCGAAGGGGGCTGTACCGGAGGTACCCGCGCCCGCCGCTCGGCCGCAGCTCCTCCGCGGCACAGAGGGCAAAACTCGCTCTTTCTGGGCCACCTCATGTCCTCCACACAGGCTTGAAACACCTTTTTTTTCCTGTTGATAGGTAGCCCTCTGCCAGGCTCCTCGGTAAGACGCCGCACATTTTAGGACAGAGCCGCAGAGCGGTCCGCGAGGAGAAAGGAAAGCGTCGGAGGAGGACAAAAAGCAGGGGTGTGCCCATTGGGACCCCTGAGGATACCCTCACAAGTCCGCTGACCCCAGAGCGGACATAGCTGAAGCCCCGCAGAGGCGAGGTCCCCTCCAGCATCCGCAGAGTCCGGGTGGAGGCGGAGAGCTCGGGGCTGAGGGTCTCCGTCCCGGAGCCACCGGCACCGGTGTCCCCGAGGGGCTGGCGGAGCGCCGGTAGCGGCGCGCTGAGGATGCGAGCGGCTCCGCGGGGGGAGTGACAGCAAAGAGAGTTCCGTGCGCCCCTCGGGAGGGTGGGGGGCTGCGGAGGGGCGGCGTTCCAATTTCTCAGCCGTTTTGTTAATAATAACGCTTTAATGCTTTGGTTACAGCACACTCGCCCTTCACGGTATCTTGCGCTGGGCTGATTTTATGAGGGACTGAACCGCGACACAGGGATTTACACTGAATAGTTCTTATTGTCCAGTCTGATGTATTAAACCACGCCAAGTTTCATGGCTACATCGACAACTCGTTTCAGGCACAAATACTGGGATGTCAAGCTGTCACAAATTCCATCCCCTTCTCTGACCTGCGTCCATGCTATCGCACTGGGACAACGGCGGAGGCTCGGGAAAATATTTGTTCCTGAAAATTCATCGCCTGCACTTTCCCCTCGACCTCCGCCGGCCGCGTGTGAGCACCCGAGAGCGGGGAGCGTGGCACCGCCACCTCGGCTCCCCGCCTCGCTCCGGCGCTGCTGCGACTCCCATCGGCTCCCCGCCGGCAGCCTCCGAGCCCGAGAGCCGCGTCCTCGGTGTGAGCTTCCTCCGCTTCCTGACAGGCACCGCCGGGGCGCTTCTGCTGTACGTGCGGCACCGGGCAGACCGGAGAGCAGCGGGGCAGGCAAACCTCCTCCGTGGCATCTGACGGCGAAAATTTGGCTCTGAGTTTTCCGTTACCTGTTGACTGGGATCACGCATATAGGGGAAGCTTTCGATATAATGCTGCTTTCGCTCACTGTAAATCCCACATGTTGCAGTCAAATTCTTACCAGCTGGGAGGGCTAGAGCAGTAAAATCCAGCAATTCTATTTCATTATAAATCAAGTTTATGAACTGTAGTACAAGGTATATAACTCCGGAAGCTGAACTTTTTTGGTGGTGAATGGCTGTTGAAATATTCGACTGTGACATTGTCAAATTCCCTTTTCCACCTAAAACTTGACATAAGCTAATTCTTACAGTTATCGGTGCGTCTTGCTTAATTTGAAATAATACCACCTGGCATAAATTGCATTAGACAAACAGACAAAAAGTAAAAAAAAAAAAAAAGTTAAAAAGTAAACCTCGCACTGTAACATTTAGAATAAAAACCACAGGTACTGATATAGCCTACGGTTCCGATCCGCATATTTGTAATCAGATGTGTGCAGGAGCCTGACCATAACACACTGTCACGCAGTGGTAGTCAAAAAATAAGTGACCTCGTTTTAAAAGGAAATGTAAAAGTACCCGTTCAAATTTCGTTTTTTAAGGCTACTTTCATCCCTCTCTATCCTTGCAATAAGCATAATAAGATCGGAAGTATGCCCGCACAAGACAAATGGCATTCCAGTCTTATCTCCTCCTTGCTTTTAATTTCTTACTGATTTATTCTAGAGCTTCTTAGGAGCAGAAAAGCTGAAGGAACAAACCCCTGGTGTCCTCTCGTTTGTGCTCTGATGCTGATTTGCAGTAGATTGAGAGGACTGTTGTTCCTCCCCTAAAAGTCAGTACCATCTACACCGAAGTTCAGCGTTTCTTATTTGGGCTTTGGTCGTGCACTAGGTAGGAAGGTTGCCCAGCAATATCTGGAGAAGGGTAGCTCAGTGCATTATTTAGTGCCAGTGTTTTCAATACCTATGGTTATGATTTCTAATTATCTTTCAGAACGAACTATGGCATTTAGCAAGACACTGATGACTGTTGCCATTATAATCACAACCACGAATATTGCACCGACTACCAATAAAATGTATCGATACAGCAGCAGAGAACACAGTATTACGGCAGCATAATAGAAGATTCGGGTAGACTTCTCTGGCTTCCGGGAGTCAGAATAGGGTCTCAATCAGAGCTCTTCAGCTTGTCAAAACTTGTCTAATCAAAGGAAGTGAAAGTGAGGAAGAAAAGAGTTGGGATTTCGCCATGTAACTTTGGAGATGGGAGACGGGTCAGAGATTGAATCACGCCTGTGAGATAGCAGCGGATATTTGGGCTAGAAAGTAACACCGGTAAGCTGTTAATTTTTCTCCATAGAAATCACCCAAAAGATTCTTGTGAGAAACAGCTGTCAAGATTTTACCCCTGGGGAAAGAAAAAAAGAAACCACACGCCACACACCCACACACTACCGCATATAAATAGCGACCTGTTATGTAATCCAGGACTCTCGAAGAGGTGTCTCGTACACTTAAAACAATTTAGAGATACTTTAAAACTAAATATTGTTTGGTTTGATAATTGTTTCATTTCCCATTCATAGATATCTGCAGCCGATATAAAAAACTACGGAGATGTGCTGCATCTCTCCCCGTGATACCGGGCTTGCATTTTGTGCTGTAATGTACTTATTTTACTGCTTCTGCATTCGAACTTCCACTCATTATTTTTGTGCAGCTGAAGAAAGAGAGTAACAATTTAAAAAAACCCCGAGGATGCCCTCACTAGCAGTGCCCGTATTGATAAACCATATTTCCCTCCAGAGTTTGCTATCCTGACTCTTGCGTGGGGCTGCGGTGTTGCCGGTGTGGACGGCGTAGGCGAAGGCACGGCAGAGGCAGAGGCAGAGGCAGAGGCAGCCTGCCCAGCGTGGTGCTGCGCCTGCCTCTGCTTGGGGGATATGGGACCACGGATGTGGGCAATTTACATGCCTACTTGTTTTGGAGCTCTGGAAACAGACTGTAATTTTATATGTCCTTAACAGTTTTATATCTGACTTTTTTTTTTTTTGTCAAGTATAGACTGTCTATCTCTGAAGACAGATCTGGATTAGCTCCTAAGAATGCATAAAATCTGGGATAAATTGAAAGAAAATCTGCTATCATTTGTAAGTTTGTCTTAACACTGTAAAATAAGATCGGGAGTTAAATGCCTCTTATTCACGTTATTTCTCGGTGTATTGTGAAGTCATCCACATTCCGCGTGTTTGGGATTTTGCAAGGAAGCAGCAAGATTTACTCTCTTTTTTCTGTCTCTGTCTTTCTTTTCTTTTTTCCTTTTTTCTTTCTCTCTCGCTCTTTTTTTTTTTTTTTTTTTTTTTTTTTAACGGAACTGACCTCTAGCAGTGGAGTCTGCTCTGCTGGAATTAGATATGTTACCATTTTCCATCCTCGCCTCTTTTTTCCCGTCATCCTTTAGACCAGTTTTGTACAATAATCCATGTTCCAAGTCAGCTGTCAACTTGCAGTAGTACCACACCACCTAATCTATGACAGTTCTAAAAAATGTATCTTGATTTACGTTTGCAAACGGCTCGGCCACAGCAGTGGTGCTGCTGCTTAAGACCTAGTTCACAAAACACTCTTGCGGAGCCTCATTTTTCTTCTGGAGGAATATAGCTCCATTCTCATTTCCGCTTCACAGACGAGAGACCACAACTTTGCTTTACTTCCCCAGTAAGTAAAGCACAGCATTTGCCTGTTCTTTTATTGTTGAACGCCTTAATCTAGTGTATAGACCATTAACACACAAATATAATCTGTTCAGAAATTCATCTGGCGCGATTAGGCCAGCAGAGTGCTGGCTGAGCCGATCCTGATGGGAGCAAGTAGACAGGACCGGGCGAGAGACAGAAGGCGACCGGGAATAGCTCTATTAGATAAATGTATTAATCTGGATCCCAGCTGTATCTGCAGTGTTTTCCAAGATTCCTTTCAGAAATCATTCTAGTCGGATGTGGGTTTCCCTAATTAATCACTCATGCCGTTGTATACATTACAGCTCAAGAGTGTAATTTTAGTCAGTTGTTTTGAAGCGCCTTACTGTTCCCATCTGATCCGCATTTGTCGATAAAGCGTACAAGGAACGTAACACTTGTAGATAGGAGTCCCGATATGGGCTCCCCGCGGCACCCGCCCGACCCCGCCGCCGCTTGGGGCCTGTCCCGGCGGGGCTGGGGCCGCCCGCAGCGGGGCTCGCCGCGCCGCCTCCCGCCGTCCCTCCCGCGGTCCCGATGCCCGGGCCCGAAGCCAGGGCCGGTCCCACCGAGCCCCGCGGCCATCCGGGCCCGGCAGCCCCCGCGGGCGGAGCCGTCCCGGGGCGCGGCCAGCAGCGCCCCGCCCGCCGGGGCAGGGCCTGAGGCGGGGCCGCCCGGCCCTCCGGCCCCGGCCCGCCCGGGCCCGCCCCGCCGCGCCGCGGGTACCCGGGACGTCTCGCTTCATCTGTCACCAGCTCTGTTCGCCTGCCCAGCTGTCAAAACAGGGGGTGTCTTTTTCATTCCAGCTCACAAAGTACCAAAGAGGAAAGGGGCTTTAATGCCTGTGTTTGGACACAAGCAATTATCCCTAATTATTGTTTTTCTTTTGAGCCTGCCCGTCCTGCTGGAGAGCCAGCAGATGAGCATGCCCTAATCCTCCCCAGTCGGTTGATCTCAGTGGGTTTTGCGGGACAAACCGGGCGAGAAGGCTTCGTAGCTTTCATCTCGATGTGAGTTTTGAACTGATTGAAACTCATTGCGATGGAAGAATTAACCTCGGAGCCCAGGCTTTCAATGGCCCCTGATAAGAGATTATACGTGTTGATGGCAAGCTTTTCTTGGCAAAATGTTTTCAAAGGGCTCGGAGCTGTTAAATCAAAGCCCTATTGAATTGCTGGTAGGCCCCTTAGAGCTCTCCCTCCTTCTTCATTCCCCGGTACTGTGTGTTGGTAATTACTGGCAGGGATGGGAGAAGGAAAACAGAAAATCCCCTCGAAGGTACACACACATGCGTACAAAAGTGATGGGCAACATCAGGCAGAGAACTACGAGGAAGACAGAGGAAAATTTCTTAATTCCATGGAGGATAGTTCTATAAACAGGCCAGTGCAAGACTGATCCTTTTCTGCTGCAGTCTCCTCTCATATGTCTTCCCCATGATTTTGTAAGGTTGCAATAGCATTCCAAGGAATCATGCTTCCTTGTTACTTCCTTAATAATTCATCCTCTTAAATGTATGGAAAAGAAATTGAAAATAGGAAAACCCAAAAAAAGCTAGAAGCTATGAGGATCTTTCAGCCGCACATATCTGTGGATGTAAGAAAACCTAGGTAAAACTTAAGAAAATGAAAAATCATTATGAGTCCTTTTCAAAGGAGAGATACTTATTTTTCAAGTTTTCTTCTTCCTCACCTGTACAAAGTGTGTGTCCTGGACTCTTGAATTACACATATTGGTAAAGAATTACCATATTTATGAAATCTGGGTCATATTTTGTTGAATACTCTTTCTTCCACTGTCTCCAGAATGGGAACTTTGAAAAAGCCTGCATGCAAAACTGAAAGTTGTTTGCTTCCACCACTCTTATGACTTAGAGAATCTTTGTTTGATGCACCCTAGCTTTTGTAAATGAATGTGTGTTTGTTCAGAGGCAGATCTGGGGTAATGGGTGTGATTCTTATTTTAACAGTAAAAGACTAAGGTCTAACAGAAGAAAATCTTCCAGGAAATAGAGGTAGAGATAAGGAAAGACAGACCACTTCAAGATAAATGCCAACAATGCGCCCACTGCAGAAAAGTGTTGAGCTTGAGAAAAAAAATCTGCTGTCAGACAAGGAGAGATGTTTGGATGGCCCAGATCATGTTTACTTACTATGCAGGACCATGGGACAATGTTATTACATTGACGTGCTGATTGGTTGATAAGAAAAAGAAAGCATTGATATCCAAGACCAGAAACATATAAACAAGAAAATAAATAAATAAATAAAAGAATTTTTGGAATGCTACTGACAGTAAAATATTACCTTCTTCACTGGATTAGCCCGTAGTGGTAAGGAGAAGGTAGTGGAAGCAGTGGCAATATGAAGTTAGACAAACAGCTTGATGCATAAGATATCTGGAATATGCCTTAGAGAGAGGAGATCAGCATGGGCAGGAGCTGGAGTGCTGCAAACCCAGACAATAACCTATGGAGGTATTAGAGCCAGCTGCTTCAGCTGATGCTCCAGCCAAAGGAGGAGGCCTAGGTTCCAAGCTATTCAAAGTGTGTGCTGCAGGCTGGTAGTCATACTACCCAGAGCATCAGTTTTAAAATTTACTGTTTATGGCATTTGCTTTTACTCTCTAATAACACTTATATTTTTAGAGCTCTATGTTTAAAATATTTTCTTATGAGGGAACATATTTGGGTTTAGAATGGTCTACTGAATACCTGTATGCCTTGTCTTCCCAGATCCTGATCCAAGTTCTAGCCACAGTAATTTACTGAAATGACCTTGAGATCAGCCCTTTATAATCCTTGGTGTTTGCCAGAACACAAACATGCAGTATTTTTTTTCCTTCATTTAGAAGCTTAAGCCATAATAGTTAAATAATATAACTAAACTGCAATTACATGTGCATAGGCAGTACAAATGCCAGAACAGTAACCTTTGCTTTTAACATTAAATTTGCTTTTGGCATTAAATTACCACAAAAATCCAAGTTGTTTGGGTTCCCTTCAGCTTGTATTTTATCATAGAAATTTCTTGCCAGCAGATCTTTCAGTGAGAGCTTTGATAGCAATTGCAAAATAGGCTTTTAAGTTGAAAATTCATAGGGTTTATTTGCTTGTTTGTTTGCTTTTGTCAAACAGCATCTTAACAACTGGAATTACAGAATGAAAATTTTGGCTTACTCACTTCTTTACTGTTGACTAGGCCTGTGATTTTTGTGGAGATTCTGTGGAGAATGATAATAGCTTTACTTGTTTTGGTGGTTGAAGTGTTCTACCAAGGCATCCTATAGAGTTCATAGGCTGTGCAAGATCTTAGGGAAGCTATACATTGCAGAGTCTTCTTTGGTGAAGTGCCCAAATTATCACAAAACCACTGCAAAACTTATTGGTAAGAATGTACTTGCAGAGTTTATACTCTTCATAGAAGTAAGCAAATGCAATGTGGATTTTACAGCAACCATAGGATGAAAGGAATCTGTAATAGAATAGAAGACAAGCCTGTAGTAGAATAGATAAAGTAGCTGTGTAAATATTTGGCAATTCTGAAGAGACATCTAAGGCTAAGACTGTTTCATTGCTACTTTAGAAATGCCTGGAAGCCCCAAATAGTTAAAAAATTTGCCACTTGAAATAGTGTGTGTCCAGCTTGTAAAGTTAAATATTTGGGTTCAGCCCCAAAGACTTTAAAATTTTATACTCAGTGAGAAGCAGCACTTGGATCCAACAAGGAGGTGGTGGTGATGTGGTATAACAACAACACCCCTCTTAGCAGCTGCAGCACAGCAGCTCACAGACCAACATCCCAGACAGATGCAGTCTTTGTTGCCAAATAGAAAGACTGACAGCACATAATACAGTAACAGAGCCCCTGAGGTTCTTGAGATCAAGAAGGTATTTTGGGTTGGGAATTTCCATGGACTTGACATATTGAAACAGTTTTGGCCCTAACAGGCTGTGACCAAATTCTTGATATAAAAATAAGTGACTTTACCATTTGTAGTTCTCCATCCCATTCATGCCAGGATTTCCAGTGTCTCAGCTGTCAGTCTCTTGACTTAACGTAAGAGTCCTTGTTTCCTAGAGCAAGGAGGCCCTATTAGTATTTTCTATTGAGATATTTCATGGACAAACTCCACATGTTGCAGGACCACTGCTGATCACATAGACTGGCTAACCAATCCAGAGAGAGTGTTGCTATAATTATTTGCTCAACTCATAGAGATTTGCCATCTAATCACATACAAATAGCTACACAGTACAAGTCCCTTGCACTACATTTCTCTTTGCCATAGTTCAAGAAATGCTCCATTCTTCAAAGCAATAGCTAGACCATTTAGAATTAAAATTCAGTTGTTGCTCAGAAGGAACAAAGGGGAGATCTTATGTGAAACTACCGTGTAGCCCAAATATCATTGTCCTTATTCTTTCTACATGCTACTTTCTTGTGAATATTTCTATTGGTGTCTGCAATTGTTTTAAACACTTATTATCATTGAAGGACAAAAAATAGTGGGAATAGGTACCACACATCCTGTGCCAAGTACTTAATATGTGGTATTACAGAGAGAGAGACCAATATTTGTATCTGGAATCTAGTTGCCAAGCATTAAATAATTTTTAGATCCAAGTGAATATCTATTTTCAACTTCCACTTGTTTTACAATAATAAGATGTGGGTTTTTTTAAAGTAAAAGATAAATGTTATCCTTATGAAGCAAAAATTTGCCTAGGTAAGATAATTGTATTTCTGTATATCTTCATATAATGTAGCAGGATTTGGAAAAAAATGACCCCAAGAAAATCTGCAAACACTTAGAAGAAGAACCAGTCTTTATGGCTTATGAGATCTAAAAGAAAAAATATTCTAGCTGTAGCAGGTGCCACAGGCCACAGAGAAGAAACTACAAAGATGAATTATATGCAAATATAACAAGGGAAAGAAATTCTAGCCAGTAAAATTTCATTAAATAAAAACAATAGAAAGGTAAGATAAGACACACAACAATAGGCTCAGACATGACTCAGTTGTTAAGAGATGCTTTGCTGACACGATGTTATTCTGGCATGTTCATTCTGGCAGACTGTCCACAAGATACATGTCTAAGATGCAGAGTAATGTGTAAAAAAATCTGGTATTCTTCATAGATGAAAAATCTTGGATTAACTCACTTTTGCTATTGTGCTTTCTATAACCATATCAGAAGGGAATTTTAGTACAGAATATTTTGCTCAATGTCCCTTAGTAAATCCATTATGTTATTTAAATTATTATGTTTACCAAATGTTTCACTTATTTTTCCACTGTTGTTCTGTTTGAAATAGTACATTTAAAAAAATAACTAACTACATATTTCATAAAAATAAAATCTCTTCCCCTTGCACATTCAAAATTCCTGTCATTTCCCAGTACAAAGCCATAGATCTTGGCCAAAGCCTGCCTTTTACCCCAAATGCAATATAGCTTGCCTTTGCAGATTGACCAGACACCCCTGTACATTCAGTTGCCCAATTCCTGTCCACTCACAGCCTTCATTTCAGCTGCAAACGTACTGTCTCTACTGGCCATACACAAGTGGACAAAGACGTGATCAGGGACACAGGTTTAAAGGATTTATTTGAAGTTTTGAATACTTTGTCACATTGAGGGTTTCAGTTTGTTTAGAGATTCATTCTGACCTGTTTAGTGACTCACAGGGAGAAAGAGCCTTTTCCTTTTTAAAGCTTGGACAGATGACAAGCACTTTCAGATTAAACATCAGGACTATAGGAGACATTTTTTCCCCTGTTTTTGTTTGGTTGTTTTTTTCTGGTTGTTGTGGTCTTGGGTTGATTTTGGTTTTGTTTGCTTGTTTGATTGTTTTGATTTGAGATTTGTTTGAATGGGTGTCATATCTGTTGCGGTGTTTGACTGAATTCTGCCTTTTTTTCCTGTTCTTTTGCTTTGATAGCACACCTTTCTCTCACAACACATCCTCAAAACACACCTGTGCAAATTTCCCTGGACACAAGTGAGAGCAGAATGGGATGCAAGGGGCCTCCAAGCATTAGTGATTTGAGAAAGGAGTGGCAGCAAGGGCTGAGTGACAGCAAATGCTGTTGAAGTTCACAGTCTAATGTAGCTCAATTAGGCAAATAAATGTATGCAAATATCCTGATGGAACTTTGGAATCAGGACAATGTCTGCATGAGGGCTTCCACATCCACAGAAATGAGAACCTAGAAACACAGGAGGAAATCACTGACATCAAATTCTCTCTGATTATAATGTCTCTTGAGAAAACACCAAGAGACCTTGGAAATAGAGACTATATAGCAGAGTGGTCAATATGTGTGTCACAAACCATATAGTCTAAGCACCAAGTGCAGCTCTTCTGCCTGATGTTTTGCGGCTGGCTTTGGCCAAACTCCCCATGAAATACAAAACAGTAAACACTGGAGATCCTAAAGACACCAGATTTATATTGAGACGTATCTTCAAATGCTGCTCAGACATGTCTCCTAGTGGAGCAGTGGGACCTCACCTGGCCTTTGTCATATCTCAGGTGCTCTCTGTTTCCCTCTTTTCAGAACTGTGTGATACATGTCTTTCATGTCTCAGTCCCTGAAGATTCTGGCATACAGTTTGTGTTATATGAGGTGGAGCTCATGCCTGGCCTCAGGTTCAGGGCTTGGGGGCTTTGACATAAACATGGCAATCTGAAGTCCCTGCAGAAAAGCAAGTGATGGCTAATAATCCCTGACAAATTACCCTGATGGTTCCCTCTGAATCTGAAATGGTTGCATATAATCAAAATCTAACAGCAAGGAGAAAAAAGGAAAAGGATATTCTCTGTGCTACTTTAAGAGTGCCAGTCCAGACTTTCCTCCAGCCTCTACTTGTAACCAGTCTTAGAGCCAAGTGGAAAAGACAACCCTCCTAACTAGAATAAATCACTGCAGCATGTGCTAGAGGGAAAAATACCTTATATTCCCCTTGCAAACTTCTAGCTGAAGCCATAACACAACATGCTTTTCTCTTGTTGAGTTTGGTGAAATCTTTTCAATAAACTGTACATATGAGATACTTTCAGTTGAAACACTGAATACATGACTCAAGAATAAAGGCATAATCGCAAATAAATACTTCTATACTTAAATTTTAACTGTGATGCATGTCTGTCTTTTGTGTGTGTCATTTCTTTGGGCTTGTGTGGCAAGTTTTTCGTAGTATGGGGGGTTTGGTTACAGGGGCAGCTTCTGTGAGAAGCTATCAGAAGCTTCTGCCTCAACCAAGCCCATGCCAGCTGGCTCCAAGATGGACCTGCCACTGCTAAGGCTGACACCACCAGTGATGGTGGTAGAACCCATGGGATAATGTATTCAAAAAGTGGGGGAAGTTACTGTGCAGGTTCAAGTTTCAGCCAGAGAAGAAAGGAGTGAAATTATGTAAAGCAAAACCATGGTCAGTGAAGAAGGACAGGAAGGAGGTACTCCATGTGCCAGTGCTGAGATCTGTCTACTGTAGCCCATGGTGCAGATCATGGTGAAGCAGCCATGCCCCTGAAGCCCCTGGAGGACCACAGTGGAGCAGAGATCCCACAGCCTGTGCAGAACCCCACACCAGAGGAGGTGGATGCCCTCAAAGGAGGCTGTGACCCTCTGGGAAGCCTGTGTCCACTGGAGAGAGACCAGACTACATAGCAAGTTTGTTGGCAGAACTTGTGACCCCTTGGGGTACCCTCACTAGGGCACTCAGATCCTGAAGGACTGCACTCCATGGAAGGGACCCATGCTGGAGCAGTGGAAGAGTGTGAGGGTCCTCCTACAAGGGAAGGAGAGGCAGACACTATGTGTGTTGAACTGACAACAACCCCCAACCCTCAACCCTCATTCTTTTTCACTGCTGGGACTAAAGTTGAACCCGTGAAGTATGGAGGGGTGGGGGAAGGCATTTTAAGGTTTGATTTTATTTCTCATTATCCTATTCTGGCTTAATTGATAATAAATTCACTTCTCCTAGTCAAGTCTGTTTTGCCTATGACAGTAACTGGTGAGTGTCCTTATCTCAGCTCATGAGCCTTATACTCTGTCTCCTCTGCCTCCTCAGAATACTCTGTCCAGCTGAGGAGGGGAGTGACAGGGAGGCTTTGGTGGGGCTGGTGTCCAGCCAGGATCAACTCCCCACAATTGCATTTCATTTACCTCAAGGTGAGAGAACACTTTTTTTTTTTTGTTTTTAAAAAGAAATGCTCAAGTGCATGGATAACAACGTTTTAAGACTTCAAAATCAGTGTGGATTAACTTAGAGGAGCAGTAAAGCAAAATTTGTCCTGGTAGACAATAAGAAGTGATTCACACAATTGTCTTACTTTTATTAAAATCTTTCTGTCTTCAACTTTAGTTTCCAACAAATGGTTTTGTAGAAGCGTGACAAAGGAACACTAATATATAGCTAACTGCATTAATATTTTTTAAAAGTAATTAATATGATAAATTTTGCTCTTTTATCTCAGTCCTATTGGATTTACTTTAGCAGATGGCAGCATCTTAAATGCAGTTGGAGCCCGTATTCTGAAATAATTGTTGAACCTGAAGTAGTTTATGATCAGCTCTGGTGATGATGTGCTGGATATTATAACCTAGAAAACAGAGTATTACAGGCACGCTCAGCCAACAGATGTTGCTGTGTTAGTTTTTCGTGTCCTGGAAAAAAGTATTCAAAGATATTGAAAACAGCTGCTTTTCCTGTTAGTGCACCGGATGCTTATCTCCTTGCTCTATATATCAAAATATCAGTGTCAAAATTTACTATTACTGCATGAACTTGAGAGACTTTGATCTAGAGATAAAATGGTTTAGTCAATATTATGTAACAGCTGCCATTAGTATTTTTTAAAACAAAATTTTTAAAAACAATTATTATTCTGTTACAATATGATAAGCATGAATTAAAGTGAAATAAAGCAAGATAGGACCATCACAAAATAATTTTGAATCAAGAAATTATTTTGAAATTAAATAGAATTAAATAGAAAATGCATTTTCAGAAACTATTTTAGTTTAAGTAGTTTTCCAGTTTGGATTCTCAGGGAAATAAAAATCTGTATTTTTTCCCTAATTCCACAGAAACAAAATTCAAAGTTTTACTACAATCTGTAAGGTGAAAGAGAATTCAGAGTGCTGACAGGCATTGACAGGTGCAAAATGTTTCTTGCACCCTGGAAAACCTTGAAGACAAGTATTAAAAGTAAGATGCAAGATAGAGAATATGTAAGGAACTTTCAAAATGCATCTGTGAAGTGAAAAGGGATCCTATGAGCAACAGTAGCGTAACTGAACAAAGAGAGGAGGGGAAAGAGCACAGGGGATAGGGAGGGAAAAGGTGACATCTAAAGGTCTATATGTTGTTGCAGAAGAGGTGTACAGCATTTATTTGAGAATTAAAGGAAGATTTCATACACCTGTATGTCTTTGGCAGATCATGAGTGGTGACTTACAGCAATTAGTGAACTTTTTGATTCTATTCTGGGAATAATCACAAAAGTAGTGTTGCTCACAAATGTGCTTGTTTGACAAAATGTCTAAACACATTTGTTGAGGACTCATCTCCCAGATGTCCTCAATTTTGCATGCAGTCAGCAAAAGCAATTGACAACCTCCCTTGGGTCAAAAAAAGGCCCATTAGGAGCACTGCTCTCCTACCCATCTGCTGAAACTGTTATCTGATGCAGCTAATTATATGTTTCACTCTTTCATTTCCAGAATCAAATATACCTCTCAGTCTCTGTATCATTGATTGCATTAACTGGAAACATTTGCAGGAATCATGGACAGTGAACTTTACTTCACCTTGAAGACAGGGATAATGGTCCTTCCATCTTTTTTTTTTTTTTTTTTTTTTTTTTACTTTGTAAAAATGTTTAGAACAGGGAGCATGAATTGGGATAATTCAAAAAAAGACAAGCTATTTTTGCATATATTGCATTGCCCGTCATGAACAGAAAATCTGACTTGGCCTAAATTCAAGAAAACCTAAGGCTTCTCAGGACTTTTTCCTGAGAAAAGAACCACTCCCATGTCCTGCTTAATCATCAAGTCAGATATCTGGTATACTTCTTGCATGATATACAGTTAAGAATGCTGGTCATGAGATGATTAATAAAGTACCTTCTATTGGAACATCAATATAGGCCTATTTAATATTTTCTCTTCTTGTTTAGCAGACCACAGCAACAGGGGGCTCACTGCATTGCAAGAGGAAAGTGCTCCTGAAATGTGCAAGGGATTTCCCTGAGGGACACTGCTGGTGAACAGCAGTGTGTGCTAGGAAAGCATTGCTGAAGACCTGGAGTGGCCACAGTCAGCACAGAATAGTGGGGAAGCTGTATCGCTGACAATGGGCTATTGGATGTAAGCTAAACCACCAACAGGCACTTTTACTGTAATTGTACATATTAAACTCCACTACCAAAATAGCCTTTATCAGGAAGATACTGGTTGACTGGCATACCTTACTCCACACTAGAAATAATTTGCCTTAGTTACCAAAACATTGTTTGAATATTTTCTAAAATGCAGTGTTGAAAAAAAAACAACAAACGCTAAACATAATTTTATCCAGTAGAAATTAGTGCTAACATTGTTAGTTTTTCTCATTGGAAGCTGTCCTACAGTGTCCAGATAGTATATTCAGAGAATTACATTATTTGTGAGAAATACATTTGATAGCTCTTTTCATATCATTTACCACTATCCCTAGCCAAAAGAATATAAGCCATGGGATGTAGCACAAAATGTCTGATCTTTTGTTCTTTGGGCTTCTTTTCAGTATGAGCAATTTCAGCTTCATTGAAAATGCTCATTTGGAGATCATAAGAAATCAGAAAATTTCCAAAGTCATTGTTATTAGAATTGGTCTTAAATCAGAGCCGTATGTTCAGCTATATGTTCTCCCTTGTTCTGCAAGAGGTTCTTAGATTAGATTCATAAAGCTGTTTACTTTCTTTTTATTGTCCCTTCCTTATTTTGACTCATAGTTTTGTTCTATATTATCTGATGGAGATATATGCAAACTAACAGAACCTATGGGAATACATAGAGATTGAAACTAATTTTCTTTATTATGAAAACTTTATATACCTTCATACAAAATTTGCTACTTGAAGTTAAATTAAAAATTTAAATTAAAATTAAGTGTTATATGTGGTGTTCCTGAAATTCAAAAGAAAACTTTAAACGATCCTTGAGAATGTCATAGAATCATAGAATGGTTTTGCAGAAGGGACCTCAAGGATCATCTAGTTCCAACCTCCCTGCTGTGTGCAGACACCTTTCATTAGACAAGTTTGTTCAGAGCCCCATCCAACATCACCTTGAACACATCCTCAGATGGGACATCCACAGCTTGTCTGAGCAACTTGTTCACCACCTCACCACCCTCACAGTAAAGAACTTTCTCCTAATATCTAGTCTAAACCTACTTCCTTTGAGTTTGAATCCATTGCATCTTGTCCTGTCACCTTATAACAAGTCACTGTGTTTCTTGTAGAGTTGCCCAAGTAGCGGATTGATGGTTGCAGTTAGGTCACTCCAAGGGCTGAACAATCACAACTCTTCCAGCCTATCCACACAGGAGAGATGCTGTACCTTAGTTCTACTGTGTTGTGTCCATTCAGATCTTTATGGCGTTGGAAAGTTGCTTATTTTGAGCTGGGTGACCAAAACCTTCCTTATGATGGCCCCACTTCACTTAGGGAAGACTCCCAGCTAGGAATATAGAAGAAAAACATTTAACGTTAAAGTCTTGTGTAGTCTCCCTCTGGACTTTCCAACATCACTTCTGACATTCCTCAATCTGAAATTCTTAGTTGCATATAAGACATGCTCACAGTAAGACAGTAGAAATTTGTTGAATAATGCGGGAACAACATCGTTAAGCTTCTAAGTAGCTTTAAAGCTAAGAGAAGAAAATTGCAACTCATGCTCTGTGCAGTACATCAGAGACGTAGTTAATCGTACAAACGTATTTTCTTTGCTTATCTGCTGGTAGATGTGTGTTATCAGCTGTGAAATTGGTTACAGTGCTGGAAACAATCCCTTTCAGCACAGGCTTTGTATTCTTGTTCTTTCCATGGGAATTTTGAAACTGCTGGCAGGGTATTTATTATACTTTGCTGACACACCAGTAAAAATACATATTAAAATTTTTTCAGAGTTTTAGGTCAAATTTTTGCTCTTCACTATGCTAATATTAATACAGAGGAAAGCTACTGCATTTCTACTTGTGTAACCAAAACCAGAGCTTTGCCTTAAGGAACATGAGTGTAAATGGCAAGGTATTAAAAACATAGATGCAGAGAGAGAGGTCCATGTGTGGAAATGGTTTATATTAAGAAGCAGTTGCTGAAACAAATGAGAGTTTTGCCCATGCAAGGCCCACTTCTTGATTCTGTATTTTTCTTTGTGACTTCTAGTTTTAGAGACATCTATAATTAAGACAATTTGTTCTGCCTAGTCATGACTGCTTCAGATCACTTCTCATCTTCTTGGCATTCTATGTATTTTTCTGGACTGACCCTGAACCAAACTTCCAATTGTAGTTGTCCATTATGTTCAACCAGTATTGACAGTGGAGCTGTGATTTTTTAATATCTTCAGAAGATTATTTCCAGTCAATCACAAATGTTAATTGTAACAACTGGCTGCATAGGATATATAAAACTTTCTATTTCCTGGTACATAAAAGGATTGCTAAATTCTCTGCTCAAACTTTCAGTTTGTCATTGTAATACCTGAAGGAATTTCTAAGGAGAAAACGTTCATTGAAAAAAAATTCAGGCCTGCCCATGCTGAACAGAGATGATATAAAATATTAACCAAAGTGATTTCTATTTTCAATTGCCTCCTGAGCAACTTTGGCATGAAGGTTCAACATTTCTAGTAATAAAATAATGATAGGTGAGTAATACTGCAATAATAGATTGGTAGGCTAGCATAAGGTGAGTAACATTCTTATTTTTTCATTACTTTTCTTAGACCTTGGACACCACAGTCAGAGCTTCCATTCCCTTTATCAAAATATTCCTCAGGATCAAGAATGACTGTGGAAAAATGTGTCAGTCATGGAATCAATACTGAATTGTAAGAAGCAATCATAATAGTACTAAATTTGGTAAATTTTGAATGTTTTCTTTTTCTGAAATTATTTTCATATAACTTAAACTCTAAGAGAATAATAGAATTACTTTGAAGATTAATTCTGCTCTTTTGTCAGTTCCTAGGACTGTGGGCGGTTTCCTCTGGCTCAGCCACATTTATGCTTGGGAGAAGTCACCTCATGACTTGTGTCTTTGAAGTTTATAACTGCTAATGTATTTTGCATTGAAAGATGCAATTGGGCCTATGGAGTAGATGTGTCTCTTGTCACTCTTTACCACCAGGCTGAGTTTGGGTGGTGTCTAGGGAGTATGAGTGTATGCAAGTGGACTCATGAAGTTAGCAGAGCCCTGGGCATGTGCCAGGAACCTCCATCTTGGCTTGCTGCTAATACTCTCTAAAATAGGAAACAATGATGCATTTGTTCCAAAATCCTCCACAGAGCAGGGAATATTATTTTATGCCTAGTAATCCAGCATAAATGTAGGGGATTTTTCTTGGTCAATATGAGGAGGAGGCAAGTCCTGAAAGCAAAGTGTTTTGTTGTCCATGCCTGAATTTGTCTGGTCCTGGAATAACCATGAAACATTCCTAAATCCTGTTGTGTCCTCATAATGTTCTGGAAGACAGCATAAGCACAGTGAAAGTGCAGGCTCCTCCTCCTGTGGCCTATTCAACAAGTGACTTTTTGCTGTCCCAGGTCATGAAAATGTCTCAGTGGCAGATGGGGCGCATGGAAGTAATGTGGCTTGGCAGACTCTTCCAAGGCTCATCCACACTGCAGCAGAGCATATCCTAGAGAATGTTTAAATACTTGGTGTGCACATGAGGTTTTCCCAGAAAAAACTAGTTGAATGGCCTCAAACTTCTCAAAAAGCCCAGTAGGTAAGCAGTGGCGGACTAAGGGAGAAGTTGGTTTCAAAGCCACTTGGCATTGCAAGGTTGATATTATCACCTCAAGATTAATATTTGCTTAAAAATAGCTCTGTTTTGAGCAAATTATAAATCTTGTGAAAATTTTCTGCCTTCTGAGGAGGTGCAGTTATTTGTCTTGCCACTTTGCACTGTTTTTCTCTTCGACCTCTATATTTTTAAATAATTTGAGCAAGCAACCAAAAACCTCTCACCCATAACCAAGGAAGAAACAGTAGTCTTCTGAGTTCAGATATATGCATTGGTGTAAGCTCTGTGTGATATTTATTATCATAAGTGGCAATGTCTACTAGCATGTGCAGAATTGCTCATAATTTAGATTTGTTAAAGCTGATGTTATTTCATGCAAATGTTTGAGCATGTCTCTTAGAGTGGCGCCAGAAGTGAAATAAATTTCACTGCTCAACTTCTTTGCTGTGGCTGACTGAATGACTTCAGGCATGACTGTGAGCAATACTTCATTCTCTGGTGCAATACGTAAATATGGCTTATTTGAGAAAAATTAATTTTTACCAGGGAAGCATGGAAAACAGTGCAAAATAGGTAAAGGAAGGACAGTTATCAGGATGCCACATTGAACATAGAACATATGGCAAAGGAGGCTTTTTCACATCTGTCTTTAGAGCTAAATTAATGAAAGATTAAAAAAATCTTGTATAGTTTGGAAAAGTAGTAAGTACCTAAGAAAAATGCCATAATTCTTATTACATCCACTGGCAATACAACTGAAACAAGATGGAAGAATTATGTTTCTATTAATTATTCTATTCTTCTCATATACTGTGGAGTGCTAAGAATCATTAATCACACAGCTACCGAGCTGATACTGTCATGGCATTGGCGCTGGGCTCAGTTGCATCAGTGCTGTTGAACAGCAAATAGACAAATAAGCCTAGGACAGAACTAGCTGAAATAACAGATGATTCACATGAGATCAAGTAAAGACATAAACACAGAGTGAAACAAACCAGAGCAGCTTTTGTGCACAAAAGGATAAGCACTATAGAAATTATGGGAGACCATTTGATGGTCTCTTCTTTCAAGATCTTGTGTCCAGAAAAGAAATCACTGTGCAAAATATACAGGTAATGCTAGAACCATCCCCATCTAAGTGGATGGTGAGAGCTGACAATCTTTTTTCTGGGTTTGCATTCACTAACACTTGCTAGGAGATTCACAGCATTATGAAAATTGAATATTATATACAATTTCTGCCATGACCAAGGGAAGTAGCTCCAAACCATAGTGCAGCAAGCTTTAATTAAAAGTAAAAGCAGGAAGAATTTGCAAGACAACCTGGTAAGATGCTCTGGACAAACATGATTTAACGGTTTTTGAGGGTGGGTGTTTTGGGATGATATCTAGCAAAAAGTGGGTCTCAGAGAGGATATCTTCACAGCACAGCTGGGAAGAACAGAGACCCCCTTATCTGCTTTTTGAAGGCAAGGGATAGAGTGAATGGAATAAAGCACTTTTAACAATGTAACATAATGGTAAGGTGATTCCAGGCGCACTTCCATCTTGCACTCCATGAAAGAAGAGATACTTCATTTATATAAAGATGCTTTTGGAGGTATTTCATACCTGCTTGAAGAACAACAGCTGGAAAACAGCTCTGAATTTAAACAAATACAATTGCTCCCCATAAGTAGCAAATCCCTTCAAGAGGAAACTTTAAAAAAACCCAAACTTGAGAACCATGCAGAGAGGGGGAATTTTGAATTAAGTTATACAACTAACAGAATGGATGAGCAATATGGTAGCTATTAAAAACCAGACAAACTATACATGTGTATTGTTCAAATCTAAAATAAAATTGCATGATGTGGAAGAGAGAGAATTGCCCTGTAATTACACTGATAATTGAATGTGTTTAGCTTGAAATAGAAAAAGAGATGTGTACTAGTTTTGCAACTCAAGTACACATATTCCTTCATTTGTGTAGTTCATTTTCATGTTAACTATTTATTGTCACTAAAATTGTGCAGCCATGTTCATGAATTTTAGGTTAAGCAAAGTTGCAAACTTTTTCCTGAACACATCTGCTGCACAGCCTATATTATCCAGCTCCAAAGGAGGAAAAAAAAAGAAAAAAAAAAGGAAAAAAGAAAAAAAACCCAAACGAGTATGTATTGTGCCTTTCTACTGTGTACCATTTTTAGAGGAGAAATATGTACAAAAGAAGGAAGTAAAGTTGCCATAGCACCCATTTGTATGTTAGTAGCTGAGGGAGTGCGCACTTCTTTGTGGGATCCTAATGGGCATCAGAAACATGGATGTGCTCCATGATTTTTTGCATCATATGGATGAAGAGAAATCACAAAAGACAAGGCAAGGCATTTTTTTCATGGTTCCTGAAACTTGTTTTGATGCTCTTTTTGGCTACCTAAAACCAGAAACCAGACAAAATTAAGGGAAGAAAAAGCAATTATATTTATTGAAGGGCCTTCAGGTATACATTTAGGGCAGAAAAAGCTGCCCCAGGGATTACACCCAAAATAGACAATGGGTCACGGATTTTTGTACTTATATAAATTTGGTCTGTTTGCATTTTGGGGGTTAAGCTTCCATTTACAGTTTCAGGTAATGAAGTCATTTACCCCAAGTTTGCTCCCACCCCCAACTCACTTTTGTCTACATTTCTCAGGGCCTGAGACAGTGAGGAACCCTTGACTCCCGGGCCTAGAGACGAATTGTTTTGTCTGGCCAAAATGGGAAAGCAGTAACTAACACTCTATATGGAGTTTAGAGTTATACACTAAAGAATTGCAGGATTACAAATATATGAAAAATATAAAAGCTAAAATCCTAAGGCATCCGTTTCCTCAGGAGTGTGAATCAAAGACTGCCAGTCAAAGTCTAGACCCAATGTCTGTAAAGAATGAGACATCACAGGGAGCTGAGCCACAATGACACACACATGCTGAGGAGGTGCTTATAGAGAGGTCACCAGCATCAACTGTAGAGCAAAGCTGTGTCTAAGCTTCCATTCCTGGAGAACTTTCATTACTTGGGATTTAATCTTTGTCTGCCAAGCTGGGCCAGGGTCCTTCTCTTTAAAACACAACCACCAAAGCCTGCTGTCTTTGATAGCCTTCAAATCTGTTAATCAAAATATAGAATGAGATACTCACACATTGCCTGTGAAGATAGAGGCACATCTCTTAGACTTTGGTGCAGAAAAGTGTCATAACCTCTGCTGCAGAAGAATACAGCCTGCATAGCCACTGTGCAGGCCTCCTACAGCCAAACCCATGAGATTCTATGCACACTGGAAACTGGACATGGACAAGCTTTTTATGTATAAGTTGGTACATAAATACTCAAAGTGCAGCAAAACTTTGCAGCTACTGGAGTGGGCTTTTTCTGGATTATTTTCTTGAATTTGTGTACTTCCTAAGGGTGTTTTTACATGTCAAAGTTTCTAATTCCTTCTCATTAGTGCTTCCAGCTCCATGTGCACTGTCTCTTGGAGGTCAGCCAGAGCAACAACCCAAAACCCATTATGTTTTCTGATCTAGGTACTATGCCCATAATCTCACCAATGAGGCTCACACTCTTTCTCACCCAGAAACACCTCCACATTTGGATGACATTATTCTGTGGGGGTTTTCCTGCCAGAATGTTCTCCCTAGCGTGCTTCCCTAGGAAATTTTACTGCGAAGAGGAACCCCTTGCCCCATCTGTTGGGAGGTGACAATGACATTCTAATTTCACATTTAAAGGCATGATGCAGGCTAGAGTCATGTAACTTTATTACTTGTTTAATATGAAAAAACCCTAAAAAAAATTTCATTGTACTCACTTGTGGCTTCCCCATCTGGAGGGCATTGAGCTACTCTCAGAGAGAGCTCTGACAGGCATACTGGATGGATCAGATCCCTGCCTGTGTCAGTGGGATGCGCGCACTACCACTCATTGATTCTACTGGCATTTTTAGTACAGCACCATGGAAGAACTATGCCCTTCCATTAACAGACATTCCCAAACGAATTAGTGTATCCCAGTGTTTAGAATTTGCAAACTGATTAAAACCAAAATCAAATCACATGCTGCTAAGTTATACCACCTCCTTGCAGGATAACAATGTTTTGTGTGTTTAAGCCTTAGGAAAAATGGATGTATTGTGATGTGTATTTCAACCAAAGTAAATAAGGCAGCAAAGAGGAAAGGGCAATTTTAGATGACTAATGGAGAGAGCTCTGCAAGGAGAGCATGTGCCACTTAGCAAGGCCTGGGGCTCTCATGGCCCCGGGGGAGGTTCTGCCGCTTCTTTAGTGCTGTGCATCGGGGCACTCCCCCTGATGCATGGCTGGCTGCATCATGATGCAAGGTGCATCATGGGAACCTGAGTGGGTCTACTCTCAGCTGACTTTGAATGCCTCCCTGACAGACATCTGCATCCAAACTGGACAAAAAGCATCTCCAAAAGCTTCTGGAGAAGATATTACTTCACTGATTTAGGTTAGTGAGATTAATTCCATGCAGAAAACTGTCCTTGATCTTCTTTTTCACCTTACTGTAAAGGAAATACAGATTATTGTTGATGTACAAAGTATTTTTATACAGCAAATCAAGCATACCCTCAACAGTTGTGTTTTCATGTTAGGGCAGCATGTGCACTAAGAGGAGTAGAATTGGAGTTTACCAAAATTACCTGCATGCATGCAAGCCAAATTGTTAGCGCTAGCTTTATTTCCAGATCACAGAATATTCCAAGTTAGAAGGCACTTACAAAGATCAGTCCCACTCTTGAGTGAGTGGTCCATTCTGGGATTGAACCCACAACCTTGGTGTTATTAACATCACACTTTAATCAAGTGAGTACTCTCAAGTGGGTACTCCCAGGGACAATTCCAAAGTGGAAGGCTGTTCCCAAAATCATCCCCTCACCTTGATTTTGAGTGGGGATTGAACTAAGCTCTCCCACATCCCAGGAGAGTAGATCCACTGTCAGTCTGTTGGATAATTGCACTGCCTCACTCCCATTGAAGCTGTTCTGTATGAATAATTAACTAGTCATTGCAGCAGTGGTTTGAACCTGACTTGCCCACTTCCCAGACGAACATGCCAACTAGCAGGATGGAGAAACACTCCCTTACATTTCCCATTCCCCTGTGTGGCTCACTGAACATTTAATTATTTATATTAAGGGATTTATGAAGCTTAAAGAGAAGAAAGGCTCATTTGGGGATAGCCTGGGGAATGGGAGACCTGAATCAAACTCCTTGGTCTGAATTAAGCCAATAGAGAATTTGAAAGTTAGTCTCTGTCTTCAGGTAAGCTTTTGCTCTTGGGACCATTGAGTTAAGTCTGGTTGTACATGCAAGTATTTCCTCCATGAAATACTGTAGCAATGAAGCATCACTGTCTTCTCCCAAAAACAGTTGAGAATCCTGGCTGCATGTAGCTGGGAGTCATGCAATTGCGTACCTTAGACACTGCTGTCCCCAGCATTTCCCACCAGGAAAGTGTTTCTCTTATATAATAAAACTTTCTGCCACTTGGTGCCTTTCTTCATAGGAGTCAGGGATCCCAGGCAAACATAGAGCCCCTGTTCAGACTGACAGTGGACGGGTGTGATCCGGTGTGAAATCAGGTACTACAGCCATGCAGGAGACAGGGACACCAGTCTGACATGTTGTCTTAGGTTGCAAATGCAGGACTGGCCAGGGGTGTGCATTCTATTGCCATCTCTTAGAGGTGGGGCAGTTATCTTCTGTTAATTGGGCCACCTGTTAAAACCAGGTGGGGCAGTTTTTCTCTATCTCTTCAACAACCAATCCTCCCTCAGGGACATATCTTCTGGTAATGGGCCATTGAGAGTCACTGTATGACTGGTAAAATTACATCATCCCATTGTGAGATGCTCCGCCCATGGGGAGGAGCCAAGCATTCCTACACGGATAGAATCTGAGACTTGGAACACCAGAGCAGCTTTTTTGCACTGGATTCCCAGAGGAAGACCAGGCCCATCTACACTGCCACTGGACCTTCAGAGGAAAACTACACCCTTCTAGAGGATCACTGCTCCAACAGAACCGCACCTGTCACTGCAGGAGGACTGCAGCCACCATTCAATCAGACTGCTACCAGCATCCTGACCAACAGGGTATGAGGTCATATTCTGATTCTGTCACTGCTGTTTTGTATTACTGCAATTTTTTCTTCATTTTTTTTTCACTAATAAAGAACTGTTATTCCTACTCCCATATCTTTGCCTGAGATCCCCTTAATTTCAAAATTATAATAATTCAGAGGGAGGGGGTTTACATTTTCCATTTCAAGAAAGGCTCCTGCCTTCCTTAGCAGGAGCCTTTTTTCAAACCAAGACACATCTTGGTTTTATGTCACAGGTCACACTGTTTACAAATGCAATGATATGATATTTATTAAGAAAACAATGTCCAGCAAAATCTTTCCTGTGATTTATGGGTTATCAAGGGGGAAAAAAAACCATTTCTGTTGACACTGTCGTGTTTTATAAAGAAAGCTGAAGTTCAGAAAGATAAATTCTACCCGAAACCACATTATTAACTAAATTAGGACTAAACAATGTTGTAACTCCATCCCATTAGAACTGTCTAAGCCAGTAAAGATTTGAGGGGAGACAAATATGTGCTTCCACTTGTTAAGTCTGCGGCTCTCAAGGTACTGCACAACATAATGCCTTTACCTCTCTGACCCAGAAATGTTGCTTCATCATGTGATTGGGGTGAAGGGGGCAGTGGCCTGCCTGGGCACGCAGATTCACCTGATGCAGAAAATCCAGCTTTCTGTGTTAATGGCTCTTGCAAGAGATGAGATCCATTGCAATAGGCTTGAATTCACAGCAATTTGCTTAAGTGAATAGATGTATTCACCAAGATTAGAGAAAGCCAGTGAGGCGTGTTGTATTTGTTTCTATGCTTTTCCTTAAAATAAATGAGGAAAACCAACCCTGAAGTATGGGTTCTATAGAAAGTGATGAAATAAAGCAGATGAATTGGAAGTATGGACAGAAATTTTGTATGTCAAATATTTCTTATGACATTGTTTTGACTTGGCATTATTCTCCAAAGGAGTACTTCTTTTTCAGACATGTGACCCTACACTTACCCAGCTTGAGATGTTAAAGGCTGCAACTTCTCCCTTCCACTGTAAGAAAGTGTTTAGATCAGCCCAGGAAAGGGTTTGAAAATGAACACATCTGTTAAACAGTCATTTGTGAAGAGCAAATATCTACCTATTGTCTACTTCAGCCTGAAGGATGAGCCTGCTGGTAATGTGCCACAAAATTTTAAATACCACCCAGCTGGCTGGGAGAGTGTCACTACTTCTTTTTTCTTTTCTGAGACAGAGCATCTCCTCTATGGCTATTTTTGTTAATTGGAGTTTCTTCCTCTATGCCTGTCTGCCTGCACCGCTGAAAGCTGCTCCCTCTTGTGGTCTAGTGAGATATCCTACGGCATAGGATATTAATTATACTATGCTTGACCCTTTACATAAAAGGGGGGGTAAGCCAGAGGTTTATGAACTGTAAAGGGATCCTGTTCTTAAATTTATTTATGTCTGACTGTCTTAAGTTTTGTAAGGTGCCCCCATTCGCCTTCCTTACAGAAAAGTGTTAAAACTAAAATGACTAAACATGTGCATGTCCTTAAAGAAGAAGATAGGACCATCCTCTTCAGGACCATTCCTCTTCAAGGAAAGAAAGGCAGTGGTTCATTTTTTGAACAGTGTTGTAACAGTACAGATATGTTATAACTTACATATCTGCTTTCCTTTGTAGGATAAAACCTCACAGTACTACTACAAAAACCTCACTTTGTACTACTTATAAAGGAAGTGATTTCATAATGCAATAGGCATAAAAAAAGTAAAGGAGCTGATCAGCATCACAATCATTTCTTTCTATTGCTAATTCTAAGTGCTGATTTGGTGTGTATATTCAAGGCACTCAAAATTATGACAACAAGCTGATGGTGAATTTATATTCTTGTTATCATCAGCACTGATATTCTCAGGTGGTATTGGTTTTGATGGAATATGGTAGAATGTCTTTAAGAACTTTTAATTTTTATCGTATGTCTTTGTCCAACAACAGATAACCCAAAATCAAGTGTGGCTATTGTCTCAAATACTCTCAAGTGTGTCTTTCTGGGTGCTGGTAGGAAAATGTTTTCATCTTCTTACACAGTGACATGTTTTGTCACTACTGATATCTTTCATCAACACGTTTAACAGATATTTCAACATATATCACAGATATAGGATATTATATGGAATCCCCTCTGTCTATCTCCTTTATTCCTGGAAGTTTGCATTTGCTGGGCTGAGGATATAACCAAAAAAAGAGACCACTTCTCTCTTCACTTCCATCTGTCTGCCCCTAAAGGACTGATTGTGCTCCCCAAGAAATCAAAGCAGGAGTGATGAGATGTGTTCAGATCTTCTGCTGCAGATGCTTATAGGACCTGTTATTAAGTCTCTTCTCTTTTGTGAATCTCATGTCTACATTTGCTTAACCTTCATCCCTCATGCAGCCTGTGTGCCTATATGAGTCTGTGGCTTCCTTCAGGTGACAGGTAGCCACTATCTTCTTGCTGCCTGCAACCTTCCTTTCAAACCACACTGACAACAGACTTGAGGGCCACACCCATGTCTTTCAGCTCTTCTCTCTTTTCTTCTGAGGCCCATCCCTTGTCGCTTTTCTCCCTTCCTGTTTTGCCTTCATCCTGCTGCCTATTGCTGTTATTATGACCCTGGTGGCCTTGTTGCCCTCACTTTACACATATCCCCTGGGACTTATTGTTCCCTTTCCATATTCATTATAATTTTTATTCCCCCAGCCTCAAAGCCTTATTACTTCATTCCTTGACAACCCACAGTTACCAGGCCTCTTGCTTAATAACTCTCCAGTATTTTCATCTGTATCACCTGGGACCACATGCTTCATCTCTGGCCAGCCCTCTTCATCTTCTGTTAGTATGCTTCTTTGGCTTTTCACATAAAATTCTATTTTCATGTCTTATTCATGTTCCATGCTTAATCACTTCTGCTTGGTTTTTTTCTTGTTGCATTTCATGTCCTGTGCCAGCTGGTCTCTGGACTCTGCACATTCCACTGCACCCCCCTCTATCTCTCTCCTAGTCAGGTTTCCCATCAGTCCAAATCTTCCATCTGCTCTTTACCTCCAAAGTTTCCTCTAAGCCTCCCTGTAAACATGCAATTCATCAAGCAAACCAACAAACAATTCTCTGCTTGTCTCTTTAGACAAAGAAACTTAAAAAAAGAAAAAAAAAGAAAAGAAGGAAGGAAGGTCTGACTGTGAAGTCACAACAAAACAAACAAATGATTTTTCTATTTGTCATCATTTCACATCCAAGTATCTCCTAGGATCTATATAGAGTGCCTGATACATGACTCTGTAAGGACTTCATCTGGAAATAACGATTAGCAGGACCTTTCCTATCCTCCACAGTATTTTAAGTTCTTCAAGATATGGATGTTATCTTTGACTTACCTATAAAACAGAATGGACAGTTATAATACACAGCAAATGTGGTGCCCTATGATGTCTTAGTAATAGTGGCATTGGGGTGATGATGGTTATTAATGTTATCTCAAGCAATTAGTGTCCATTTTAATATAGGATTGCCTTCCTCTGTATTGGGAATAATAGCTAATGAATAATTGCTAATATAATATTTTACCTTCCTTTTTTTAAACATATTTTAGGTTTAAATTGTGAAAGTCCTTTCTAATCTTCACTCTATCAGAAAACAGGCTACATTTTTCTGTTCATTGTAGAGAAATAGTTAGGAGCAGGAAGTTAAGAAAAAGGAAAGGAAGGGTTCATACAAGGATATGAGTTTTCTGAGTCATCGTTAGAACCTATCATTTTTTTCACTCACTTTCAAAACAAACAGTCAAACATAAAACCTGGTTTCTTTGTGCTTTTTGTGCACTGTGATGAGGGCATCTTGTGTCACTTTATGTAGCATCACATGCTGAGCTGTTTGCTATCCTTGGATAACCTAAAGCAACAAGATGCTCTTAGAAACAGAATTGCAGATGGTATTTCACGTCTAATGTGCCAGTAGTCCTCTGATAACCACAAAAAGGCTTGAAGTCTTTTTGTTCTGGTTACCAAGTAGATTTTAAGTGGACAAATTCAGTGGAAGCATAATGTTTTAAAGTGCTTTTTTGCTTATCTTTTGTGTCCCCCATGACTTTGCCATCAAAATTTACAGCTGCAAGAATCTGCTGCCCTTGCATGTTACAATGATAAATGAGGAGTGTATAGACATTTTGGTGGTAGCTCTTTGTACAGTAATGCATATGCATGAAAAAAATATCTTCTCTCTGCCGCCACCTCCAGTGCCACATGTAACATATACATATCTCTTAATTGGCACAGACACATTTCATACATCTGTGCTGTCACAGCTATTCTGAGGGTAAGGCTGTACTGCTCAGGATGCCATGAATCCATTTCAGCACCCTCCCAGTGACCTTCAATGTTGCCTGATGTTTAGACACACAAATGCATCTAGCTTGTAATTTTCTAGACCCATCACTCCTCTGCTCAATCAAAGCGTCCTTGATAACCACTGCTACTTGCTGATGGCATAATGAGATGGCTCCAGACTACAGCAATGCTCATGTTTGCATGCAGAAAGGGGAAAAGGAATGATCCATAAATTTCTCATTAAAACAAACTGAAGTAATGAGAGGAGCCTTTTTTGGATGACAGAGGCATGAAGATCACATTGGACCTGCCCTACTCTTGCCGGTGGGTTTCACTGCATCCACCTGAAATCACTAAAGAGACATAATCCAGCTAGCTAAGACTGGAAGAAGATGTGTTTGAATTAATTAAAACAAACATTTTTAGGTAATTGTACTTTGGCACGACATTAGAAATAAGCAACAGCAAGATGAGTTCCAGACATGTATAGTAAATATATATGATGCTATTTGGAGTAATAGAAGTTGTTAGCTGGTTTTCAAAATACAGAAAATAACATAAAACATGCAAGTAACCTTTCCTTTGGAGACGTTACAACCAACAAGGAATTCACGTGCTTTTTCAAAATTGTCTGTATAATGCCTGTATAAGAAACTGTAGTAACTTATTGGGGTTTCTAATATTTTAAACAATTGTTACATGTTTACAATTGTTACATGTTAATTGTTGCATAAAAATTTCAAATCCCAAGCAGTACTCAGCGTAATTATTATGGAAGTACTACTTTCATAGGTATTTTATTTGCCATGTATGATATACATATGTACATAGATGTTAGCAATTCCTCTTCTTTGATACGCACATTTCAGGATGTGCCCAGACTCCCCTTTCCCATAGGACTGGAACAGTCTGCAGCTGCATCTGTATGACTGAATTCAGTTCTTTCAACTGGTTTTTGTCTAATCTTATTACACCTCCCTAGTCAGAAACCTCCCTGGTTAGACAGTGCAGTACCTTCCATTTGCAAAAGACCACACTGAAGGGCCCACCCCTAATTTGTTGTCTCATTTAGCCTGAAGGGAAAGTCCTCTCAACTGGTGAGCAGAAGCAATGCTGTTTCTCTTCAGAGAAACAACTCAAGGGTGCTGTGGCACATACTGTAGGCTTAATCTAAGACATACTTTGCTAAAAACCTCAAGTTATACTCAACATATGGCAGAGGATCATTATTTAACTCTTTAAATCAAACCAGATATCCAGTTGGAGGTGGATCTATCATGATCTGGCAGCATTTTCTATAACTGCTCAATTTTAAAAAGTGTAAAAGGGAGTTAAAAATTAGACTAAATCTACAGTCATGTGCTTCAGTGGTCTCATGGTTGTCTTTTATTACTGTTCTGCTATTAAAATAGCCCCAGATTCAGATGATTTCTAGTACCATTTGCCTTCTTTCATGACTGTGCTAAACCAACTCAGCCAGAAATTATATGGGGATACATAAAACTACTTCTGTAAAACAATTTTTTTCCAACCCTCCCCCACCCCCAACACCATTGTCTTTGATACAAATTGGTTTATCTCAAGTGTCAGGTATTTAAAAGATTTGGAAGCAAAGATCTGCAAGGTCTAAATGGTCATTTTCATTATACAGGCTGAAAAACATTCTGCTTTGGGCTTCAGTTTCACTGTGAAACTGCGTTAGCGCCCATCATCTGTTCTCCATACGAGCTTCTTTGTCCTGTGCTTCTGCCTGTCTCCCACTCCTGTACTTGACTGTTGTGTAGTAGTTTCTTGGATGGGAACATGTAACTTGGATCTTTATTTTTCCCTTCTGCAGCATTCCCACCAGGCTTACAAGTAACCGTTGCAAGGGAAGATTAGCACAAGGATGAGGCAGACTGCTCACATTTTAAAACAGAAAACCTGTTATGATAGCTAATCTTCCATAAAGGGGCATGCATAAAAACAGATACATACTAAAAGGACAGTTGTTAAAAATAAACAAGCAGACCCAATAGACAGGCATATTTGTATGAGATCTTAACTATGCTTTTAGTAAGCAACAGCATAAACAGCTCTGATTTTTGCTATTATGTGATGCCGCTCAGGCTCAAAAAATAATTTATGAGGTACACGTTACTGATGTGCGAAGATGATTTGAGAGTATGATACAAGTGTGAGATTACTGTACTTTAAAATAAGAGGTGTCTATCTGGTCCACAATAGATGTTGCTACCAAGCCTGGGGTATGCTAATCCATGTTTGAATTTAGGCAGGATTGGATTATAAGAATTAAATCTGCATCTGTGCTGGATTTTACCTTGCTGAAAGTCCAGGTGGTCTGGACTCAATCTAACTCAACTTTCTTAAAATGAAAAATCTATTTACTTGCAGCAAATCATAAGTAGTGCAAATTACAAAACAGACTGAGTTAATGAATTCCCAAGAACCATATTTTGCAATTTTTCATCCCAAGAAGGACACACTTTTCTTTCTTCTTCCATCTTTAATGGAAGTTCAGTTACTTACTGAACAATGTTTATTGAAATAAGTAAGATACAAGTGTTACAAGGTTTATATTACAGCATTTTTTTTTATTAACAGTGATTTTACACTCCCAAATATTTCTTTGTAAATGCTGGCTTAGTATTTGAAGTTAGCACACCTAACTAAATATTTTAACAAATAGTAAAATATCAAATGTTCATACATGTTGCCTTTCATCAGGCAGCTAGATTCAAAACTGTCATGAACTGAACATTATTTTTTTCTCACAAGTGTCACAAATTCCATCCAGCATATTAAGGAACAATGCACACAAAGAGGTTTAGTTTGGTTTGGTTTTGGTTTTCTTTTGGTGTAAAAATTCTATTGTTTGATCTCAGGCTTTTGCTGCTCAGTTTGTATCCAATTATGAAAAAAAAGGGGGAAAAAAGAGTGGAAAAAGATGAATGGCTCCCCTTTTGGGGAGTAATGTATCCATCCTGTTATATACTCTGTTTCCTGCATAAGATCATGATTATTATTCCATCTTTCCTCTGAAGACGTATCTAAAATCTTAGTAATGCAACTTGCTGAGAGGTTATTAGCAGTATGTGCAGACTGTGTGTTGTTTTGCAGGTGTCTATGTTTATTATGAAAAACTGAAATGTAGAAATCACAGTCAGTACTTTGTCGGTCTCAGCTTTCAGCTCAGCCTCTGAGTAACCTGATGCTCCAAACCCCACAGCTGTCATCTGCCCCAATATGAGACCTCAGCCAGGGGCCAGGCTCTGCTCTCATTTTTTGCAGCACAATTTCACTATGCCAGTGGAGTTACTGGAATTCTAGGGTACATGAAAGTGTATTTTGGCACATGCAAATGACTCTGCAGTCAAAGGAGGATGGTATGTTTTTACTGATTAGCAGAGCTGCATTGATGCTGCTGAGAAGGGGAGCTGTAGGAGGGAGCAGGCACTGAGCTATCCAATGGATTCCAACTGTGGCACAAATTAACCTTTGGTTAACGTCAACACAACTCTGGGTGCAAGAGGATTTTTCCAGTTTTCCCACAGGAACGCAAGGAACAGCCTGTAGGAAATGACGAAATGTTTTGCTGGATGTGCCTACAGACAGAAAATGTTTGCAGCTAATTTTTGTTTCAAGCCCTGGATGAAAGAGTAAGTAGGTCAGAGACACAGAGGAGTAGCTCAGGCAGAACAGAAGACTCAGCTAAGTGACTACTTCTGTTGTGTGTGACCACCAGTTGGCAGAAAACGTACTTAAAATAATGCTTTTCTTTACAGAAAACTAGCTTAAATGTATACTGCCTACACTTATGTTAGCTGACCCTTTCCCTTCCAACTATCAGTGGTTACCAGGATTTCCACTTCTTTGAATTAATTTAAATAAATTTGGATTCAGAAAATATTTCTTTTTTATTTTCCTCTGTCTTTGCAAAAGTGGAAATTCTGCCTGTCTTTCAGTTCAATATGCAGCATAGAGGGAGAACAAACCCGTTGGAGGTATGTCACAGTGAGACAAAAGAAGGACCAGGGAATCCCATGCCTCTGGATTCAAATTAATTTGGAGTAGCTGGGCAGTTTAGAAGGTAGGAACATTTTGGGTTAAAGGCAATTTAAAAAAATATGTTTTAGAAATGGTCCAATCCTATTTTATTTCATTATGGTGCATTTAAAAACCTGAGAAAACCTTTTGAAATATCATTTCTGCATATCATTACCTTTGTAATATCAGTAATATCAAGTTTGATCATGCCTACATTCATTATGTAAGTTTTTGGTGATTTACACTGAGTTTGCTTTAACAAAATATATATATTTTTTTTTAATGGGTGCTAAAAATCCTACTGGCATTAGGGGGGCATTTTTCCAAGCTCTCTTGCAGACTACAAAATAAAGAATTCTGCAATTTGCCTAGTTTTGAAGGAGTGTGTCATGTTTAAAATATTTGTACTCCTTAAATAAGATTGTACAGATTGAAATACCTATATTGTGGCTTGGTGGAATGCTGTTCTTAAATATCATGAAGCAAAGTATTTTACTTATTATCTTTTTTCTTTCTTTATTTTGGGAGGGGTACCGCTACATTGACTAGCCTTCCACTAAACGCTTGTGTACAACAGGCAAAACTACAATAGGATGTTTATTTTTAGGTAGGTACAGCTTGTGAAAATGGAATACAGGATCCCTGCCTTAATATCCCCAGGACTGATTAGAAGAAACTGTGAAACACCACTGGCCTGGTCATGTCAGGCATGTACCTTCCACAGCTTCCAGCAGGGAGTCCAACTCTGAGAAGCATTAAGCATGGATGAAAAGGCACTGGGTTCAAGGAAACACAAATCTTTGTTTGACATAAATATAATAGACTCGTGGGGCTGTAACACAGACAGCAGAAATTTGCCAGCATTCCCTGTTACTGATGTGCTCATCAATCAACATCACATTGTGCTCAGTGTTGTACAGTGCCAGAAAAGCTCTTGACTGAAGGGCTTGTAATAGAACCTGAAGGCTAGACAAAGTGACCGCTAAATAAGATGAATTTAAACGGAATGAATGAAAAGTGACTAATTTCATCTGAGCTGCATCTCTATTGGATAGAGATCTAGGAAGGACACAGGGGGATTCTTCTAGTTCCCTGTAGTTATGATTTTTGGTCAGACTTTATGCACAAAGCAGTGATTCCCATACTGACATTTATGGATCACCAACGAACAATGAGTCCATGGTATATAGTCTTTGGAAACACAATATTCTGCCATGTTTTGGAGCAAGAAATACTCATGTAAAGTTTGATGACAAGCAGGCAGAGTGGTCCCTTATCATTGAAGAGTTATAGTGACCTGTTGGCCTAAAAAGTTTGGAAATGTTTATGGGTTTCCATTGTTTAATGGTTTTTTAGCCCACTAACACTGAAGATCAATACACCACCTGTTGGAACATTTTGGTTTATATTTTCGAAAGGTGAAAGAAATATTTCTTGCTTGACTAGTTTGTGTACTCTGCCTAATTCTGGCAATTCACTCCATAATTTTACACACATCATACACAGGTAGGTTCTTTTTAGCCATGTATACCCTTTATAAGTTGTTCTTCAGCAATGTACGTCATATGTAGGCTGAAGTATTAATAATAAAATTTAAGCTTAGTAGCATGACTGATCTCTGAAGAGAAGAAAAAAGGATGTCCATATGGTAATATTGGATGTGTGGTCAGTAAAGCACTAACATGCTCGCCACAGAGAAAACTGCATGCAGAGTCCTCTGTGTACTGCCAGGCAGTCCCTGTGGATAGCTGAAGCTCTGCAATGACAAATAATAGCTCAAATTTAACTTCTTTAAGCAGAAAAAACTATCCTCCTTCACCACTTTGTGTGCATTTAAGCCTGTTATTTGAAGTTTTTGAAGATTCTTCACACCTGTAAATTACAAAAATACAACTATAAATCACGCTGAAAACTGGAATGTATTTTTTTCAAGTAAGGTCTCAAGAACAAAAAAAAATTGAATCAGTGTTTCCTTGGCTTCAAATCAAAAAGTTCTTTTTGTGAATCTGAAATATGAGTCAGTTGTGAAGAAACAAATAGTTTTGGAGTTCATCAATAGAGAGCTCTTGAGAGACTTTTCAGAGACATCAACCCAAGATTCAGAGGCAATGATTTCATGCCAAGGAGTAGGAACAGATGAATTGCAACAGACAACCATAAACTCCACAGCTAAACACAGAAGAAAATCTTTTACAGAAATTGAACAGGGAGAAGAAAACTGATGCCAATCAAGGAACAATGTCACTGATGTGGCATCTAATTTAGGAATGTGAAATGTCCATTTATTTGTAAACCTTCCACTGAGATGTACCAGCAAAGGAAGCTCTGGGCACTCAGAGTTCAGATATCTAAGTGGTGAAGAAAACCTGGTTTTGAAACCACATGGTAAAGGATGAAACCGCAAAAGAAAAACACCGATGGTTAAAAAAATACTTTGGAAAACACTCAGGGATGCAGATGAAAGAACTGAATTTCTACAATGGAAAGGTGATGATGAGTTCAAGGTGAGACTGTCCCTGGTGAGCTTCAAATCCCCCACTTCCAGAAGCACAAACTGGGACAACCACCGGCTGGAATGAGAGCTTGCAGGAACATGCTACCTCTCATTGCTGGTAAACAAAGCAGCTACGCTGGTGGCCCAGTGGCTATCACTTGTCAGGCAAGCTCACAAAACAGGACTGCTTTAGGACACAGACTGGCTGGTGAGGTGGTGGAAGGAGACAGAGTCTGTCAGGCAACCCACTATGTTGGATCATCTTTTGAAGAGAAAACAGACCAGCAGAGGAACTATAAAACGTGACAGCAGATGGCATTGTTTGTAGAATCAAAGAACCAGCAGTCTGAGCTGAGGCCCTAAATACTGTGGGGAGGGAGGAGGACAGACTCAGACTCTGCATTGACCTCAAGGAGCTGAGCAAGAACATTAAAAGGATACATTTCCACTTTCTTGCAAGTAACAACATGTGTGCTGGGAGAGAGAGCCAAATTCCTAAGCAAATTTGTTGCCTTGGCAGGGATTTGGCAGAGTCTCCTGCGCACAGAAGGCCAAAAGTATTGCCTTCTCAGTAAACTACTTAGCAGATACTGCTGTGTAAGGTCACTTCTGACCCGAAATGGTACTGCAGGCGCTGCTACAACTAAATGACTACCAAACTACCAAAGATTTGTGGTTGTATATTGAAACAATTGCCTCACAAGACTCCTGATGACACTAGAAAAGGCTTTTCCCTGACGACTGAGGGGCAAGAAGACTCAGAAGGGTCATGCCAGACTGTATTTCCTGTGTAATTTTGCATGTCATATCTGTTAAAGAAGTCTTTTCTAAATGTATTTTTGGGGATTGAAATGGCCAGAAAATAAGGAACTCAAACACTGTGCTGAGGGAAGCTGGAAAAAACATTGCTCTTCTCCTCCCTCTCTCAACTGTCATGCCACAGCTATGAAAAATAGAAACATGGATTGCATTTTTCCTGACTACTGCAAGAGTCACCAATATTGAGAGGAAAAGTGCCAGCTGGTGTAATCATCCTGAAGCTCTGGTGACTCACACCCACAGAAGCCTTGGCCATACTAATATTTTAAATGAGAGACTAATTAGATAATAACAATTTGGTTAGGAAACTGAGAGAGCTGAATTTGGCATGGTTGACCACCCCATCTCTGTTCTCCCTTCCTCCCAAGAGACTGTGGAACTCTGAATGGCAATAGCTTGTAAATCTTTTTGTCTGCTCTTCTTCGGTATGGGCTGCCCAGGCCAGCCCTGTCTTTGCAGAGCTTTGTGCCCTCCCCAAAGCAAATCAAGCACCATGATGGCCATTTTGGATGCTGGCAGGTCCCGCTGGCTTGCAGCTGTCTTGTTTTCACCTGTCATTCATGTCACCTGTGCTACCCTATCTTCTGCCTCAAGCTTACACATCCGCCTTTTCTACTATGAAGAAAACTAGGTGCACTGCCCCAGACTGCTTGCCCTCAGTAAGAACTGAGTAGCAAATGGTAACCATTCCCCACAATCTGTTTGTTTCAAATATTATATTAGTCGGACTCACACTCATTCTCCTGAACAGAGGTAATCCCTAGGCAGCCTGGGCAACAACAACACTGTGTCTCTATCCACACAGCAAGGCATGAGCAAGGCAAGCAGCTCCACAGCAGCCCAGGGGACAGGTACACTGTGGAGAGGATGGATGCCACTTCTGTGCCCAGGCTGTCTCCAGCACTGCTGGGGTGCCAATTAGTGCCAGGCAAGGAAGCAGCTCCTGCCCGATGGACACCTGCCTGGGAGGGAGAGCACTGAAATCACCCACGCGTCTCAGAGAGGTCACCGAGCAGCCATTCGATGCTAATAACTTTTGGTCACTACCAACTTGGGCCGCAATCGAACCACTGACCTAGAGGTGAAAGGCTGTATATCCCATTACCAATCTGCTAAACCATCCAGTCTCCCTATTACTGCAATTTTAATTAACTGAGCCAACGACATGAAAGTTGAAGGGAGGGGGAGTGGGCAAGGAAGCCAGAACACATTGGCTTTTACATGATTTGTTTCTTTTGAGTGGGTTTTTCTTTTTGTTGAAAAGGCTTGTCCTAACCTGTGCTGCCCGTGATACACCCCCAATCTGCTGCTCAGCATGGGACTAGACCACGCAGTTGCTAATAATAGCCAGAAGGGTAAAACACTGCTGCTGCCCCCACTTTACAGTGTAACCCCTGGGAGAGCAATTCCTGACATCAAGAGCTGAAGTTTGCTCTCATCAGGAATATTCCTTACAGTAAAACTGAAATAAATTAAAGGCACAACATGCTAAATTCTGATACAGTCTTGTTGTGAAACAAACAGAAAAAAAAATGTTTGTGGTCTCAAGTTCCTAGATGCTAGGATCCAAAGAAAGCCTGCTGTAATGCAGTCCATAACAGGACTGTACTCAGTAAGTAGAAAAGTTAATGTCTCTGATAAGCAAATTATTTGACCATGCCTAAGTTCAGCTGTTACAAGTCAGTGGGAAAGGCTCCACAGTTGCTTGAATAAGGAACAAAAACATTATGCTCCTCTGTTAAGAAATCATGTCACTGCCAGATGCAGAAATAAAAAAAAAAACAACGCTATTTGTTTGGCAACAGTGCATGCCAATTCCTCACCTGCTCCTTTCCATGAATTTTAGTCAGTGTCTTCACTGCTGATTGGGAGCATTGGAGGAAGGATGGTGAGCCCTACAGTAACTCTGAGGTCATCCTTGGTTTGACTCATGCCATCATCACCAATAGCTTCTCATGTAGCAAGAACGTTTGCAGCTTTCCTGTGGCGATAGTTATCACCATGATTTGAATGATGCTTGCAGCCTTTGTGGTTTGTGAATCACAAAACAGGGGAAGCAAATCAAAAAGCCTCAGCCTCCGAGAAGCTCCTCTTCCCCTGTATGTGGTTCTTACAGTGTAATTAGTCAGCAGTCAGTATTGCCCCTTTGTGCCCATGTGTTTCCTTAGCCAAGTGCCTACATTTCAAACAGCATCCACTCCACTGTCAAGCCTGAAGTACTTCATGCTTGTTCTTGCATGTGTGTTTGATAAGTCACGGCATGACTATTTTCTCTCTGTGTTGATTATCCACCATGGTCTAATCCCGCAACATAAATGACAGACCCTAAAAGACAGCAGCTCCTTGAGGTCTAGCATCCTGTGAAAACCCTGCTCCTTGCAGGCTGTTCCTGTCTCCAGCAGTGCAAGCACAGGAGGGGGCCTATCGCAGCTTGATTCCAGTACCCAGCTGGCTGCAAGAGCCGCTTCTGCTCGGGGCCTCACACACAGCGCTGGCCAATCTGTAACCCAGGGCTTCCTGAAGGTGGGGAGCCCTCGGCTGAAAGCCTCTGCACCCCCTTGTAGGCATGAGCCTCTTTGATGATCTTATGCCTTGTTATTTCAAATGCTTTGCATGTGTAACTTGTGCAGCAGGTCTAGAAAAAGAAAATGAGCAAAAGGAAGCCAGAACCAAGCTGTGCTTTTAATTATACCTGTGGTTGGGATGGAAAGCAAAGTATTAAGCAAACCCCAGCTATGTGGACCCTGATGGCTCTTCTCATTTTCCACCGCCACTCTCCTGTAGCTTATGTATTCTGCTCAACGTGCACTACCTTGATCTTTAATAGTCTTCTTTTACCCCTTATCACCTCTCCAGAGTGCAACCTTCTCTGTCCCCTGCCTTCTGCTATCCTTCACTGATCCCTCTCTCCCTGCTCCCAAAGAGGGTGTTAAAGTGTCACAGCACGGACCCAGAAGTTTCTGGCACTGTAAGAAGAACAGATCAGAAATGCCATGGCAGCTTTGCACCTTGAAATCTGGGGAGTGGGGAGGGGTGATTTATATTAGGAGCATAAACAGCAGGATCCCTGTCAATTGACTAACACGGAATTCCTCCATCAGGTTCCATCAGAAGATCAAAGTGCTGAATGTCTGGGTATAGGAACCAAAATATGTTGTCAGAGAAATACAACAACTACCTGGGAGGGGTAGTGCAGCATTTCTAGAGAAACCTCTGCATTACAGGTCAGGCCCCTGTTGCAGCAGGCCTGCTCTCCTGCTGCTGTGCTCATGTTGGTTAGGTGCATCCAAGAGGCAGTAAGGAAAAGTACGTCCATTCACATCTTCACTGGCTTTGAAGGTGTGAGCAACTCCTTGTCTGTCCCACCAAAACCCAAAGAGGGTTACCTTAACCCTGTGTGCATCTTTTACCCCTCAGTGTCCAGCTGGTGAAGTTTCTGTGCAGCTAACCACCTAACAGAGGAAACAAGCTGTGTGTAGGAAATTGGACTCTCTTCTGGTAGTCTGGTCTGTGCTTGTTAGATGCTGTAATGGAAAACAGTGCATTAGCTGCATAGAAGGCCCAGAATTTAAAGCAAGAGCTGAGATACAGACATGGGCCCAATGCCATGACTTCTCTCTGAGCAATGAACAGGGTGATTTCAGGCTGTGTTCACTACAGCCTCCCGTCTAGTAATAGGCAGGAAGTAAACCATTAATAGCATTGGCTTTTATGCTTTCAGACTGAAAGCCTCAAAGTTAATAACCTGTTGAGATGAACAAGACAGTTCAGCCACTTCAGAGCTCTTTCCCAGGCTGCCTGCAAACGCAGCATGACAAAGATTTACACTTGGTTACCCTTCTAATATTTTTTTTCTTGCCCATCATGGCTAAAAATGTGTGCAGTACATAGAAATGAAGCTAGATTCTGAAGCACATATTCTGCATGAGAGCTGAATGAGGAGCAAATTCCATGAGCAGAGAAGCACAATCCTGGCTTAAGCTTGTAACGTATCCATACCTTAAACAGGCAGAGACCAGGTGTGTATGCTAATTTACAAAAGCCTCCCATATATCCCTTTAGTAACAGTGCACTCCACTTTATCTCTACAGAGCGAGTAATTGGGAAACACTATAACCCAGGTCCCCAAAGTAGACATCTCCAGTGCTAACTAACCTCTCTCCAAGAGAGTAAGATGATGTAGCTTGGAGTGCTGTCTGACACATCCTAACAAATTGTGGAGAAGAGAGAAGAGCTGCACACTCTGCAGCCGGTGGATGCTCTGCTTAGCAGAGCAGTGTGGAGGGCACTGCCTGGCTCAGAGGCTTACCCACAGCAGTGGCACTCTGCTGCAGACTCCCACTGCCCAGGAGTGCCCTGCAAGGCGCAGCGGGATTAGCACAGCTGGGTGGCAGATTCTATCTATTCAGCTATTGTTGGAGATAGAGAGGGAGAGAGCAGGACTGCCACAGTAATGTGAGAAAGATTCTCAGCTGCAGGAAGGCATAAAGAGGAAGGGATTTTTAACACTAGAGATTTGACACAACTCATCAGTCTTGTGGACATCTTGCTCCCACTTGCTTCTCTGAGTTTTTCCCATCACTGTTGCTCAAGATTGAAATGGGAAGGTTGAATGGGAAATCCTTTGACAGCATGGGAAATACTTCAGCAGAATTTCTGGGTTTCCTGTGCCCTCAGCACTTCTCTACCATCCTCCAAGGACCTGTGGAGCTCTAGATCAGATGCTTTCACTCCTGGCCTACATTAACACTTGGAAATAATTCCTGAATGTCTTCCCCTACTATGAAATGTCTTAAACTCACGTGCTTTTTCCTTTACTTTGATGCTCACTGGATTTGGAGTTCTCTTTACCTACTGTGAAGCTCACCATGACCTCCAGTCACATCCACATCTACCTACTAAACCAACACCCCCAGGGACCTGGCTCACCCTGCACACAAATCACCTGCAAGAGAGACCCCACCCTAAACCATTCTGGTCACAGGCACTCCCACTGGGAAACCCAACAAAGCCACAGGACCCTCCTTGGGCCACCACCCTGTGCCTATAGTGATCCCTGCCATGCTCTGAAATGTAAGTTCCCTGCAAAGGCCTCACCACAGACAAGGCTGAGGCCAGGACTAGCACAAGACTAAAACTGGGCATTTGAAGTGCGGCTGCAGACAGTCACAAGTGACAGAAGCACCAGAGTGACAGAAATATCCTTCTGTGAGCTTGACTGCATTTCAAACAGGATGTGGACGCTAACAAAACAACTTGACTCTCTGGGGGATTTTGGCTTTCTGAGTACTGGAGATTTGAAAATCATTGGCTGCTTCTAAGCAAGAAGAGGAGGGCTAAGGGCACTCTAGTACTGAAGGGCATTGGAAGGCACAGGGGAGGAGATCCTTTAATCCTGACCCAGTCCCTAACTGAACTGTCTGGCAGGCTGATTCTTCCAGTTTAAGTTTTGTTTGCTTTGTTCTGGACATGACACGAGGCTCTTTCACACATTCCACAGTCCAGCCTGGACCAGAGGTAGAGAAATGCTCTGCCTCTACCACAGCTGTACCCCTGGGATTACATTTCCTTCCATCCCTCCATGCTGGTTCCCTGATCTTGGGACTCTCAGGCCACATGGCAGCAGTCCTGAGAAAGCAAATGCAGGCACAGCCACTGACCCAGATGCATCATTTCCCAGGATGATGCCATCAGTACAGCAAGAGCTTATGTCATGAGTCATGCATCAAACCTCAGATTACAAAACTGAATTTTATCTCAGAATAGTGGAGCAGCATCTCCCAGTTCTCAGGCCAGCAAATTACTTTACCTGGATAGCAGGTTCTTAATTAGCCCAGCACAGATGTTTGCTCTTGTCCTGGAATTAAAGACTCATGTAAATGTACCTCACTGTTTTTCCCTGGGCTTGGATGAAGACGACACTTGTGCGATCCAGAGAGGCATGACATGAGGTCTTGTCATCCAGAGCAGCTGAACTGCTCACCATAGGAATGGTCCCCTGCAAGATGGATCATTCATTGTCCAGCTCCATTATTTTCCTGGCCATTGACCTGCACATAATGCCCCTCTCCCCTCATTTAAATGCCTGCTGTCCCCAAGAATGGCACCACCAGCAAAGACTGTTCTCCTGCTGTTTTACTCACTGCTCTTGTCATAGTGCAGGTCTCTACTTTTCAGGCATGGGTACCCAGACCAGACTAGTATCAGAGAGAAAGGTGCAGTTGCTAGAAGAGGCATCACCATCCCCAGATTGTTTAAAGAAAGGAAAATATGCCAGTGCTGCTGTACTTTTAAGTAAGAGGAAGAAAGATGCTTTATCTGCCTTCCTGCAGCTTCCATTTTCTTTTTCAAGGGGTTTTGGTTTCCTTGAAGGAAGCTGGACCACCCAAGGATGTAGCCACCCTGTGGAACACAGAGGAGGGTGAATATCTGCTGATGAATACAGAAGGATGGGAAGAAGGGACAGGGACAACACAGGGGAAAAACAGTAAATGCTCGAAGTCATAGACAGCAGAGAGCAAACAAGCTCAGCAAATGTCCTTTATTCTGAAGAAATATTGCACCTGAGGGGAGAAGAGAAGCAGTGGTAAACTACCTGCATGCCCAAATTATTGAAGTTTATGTATCTAAGCACACTAACAATTTTTAAAAACAAATTTACATGCTCTTTTTATTAATCCTGAAAGAAATGCCTCTCTGTACATTTCTCAGAGATTTGTTAATGCCCTCTGACATGCCGGTGTTGGAGTGCACGAAGAGCTTTGCAGCACAGCATAGAGGTGCATCTGGGTTCCACAGTGCTCTCAGCCTTTAACCTCAGGCCTCTTCATTTAAACCTCTTCATGTTTGTACACATCTCTTAATAGATTTTCAGATGAGTTCTCAGTAAATTGGAGGGTGTTTGGTTTGGGTGGGTTTTTTTGTTTTGTTTTGTTTTTGAGGTTTTTTGGGTTTGTTTTCGTTTTTGGTTTTTTTCAACTGCATTTTTCCTTCATTCAGCTGACTAGTTTTCATTAGCATCTCTAGGAGAGTAAGGACCTGAGGGTGTACACTGCAGGGTAAAATGGCCAGCAGTGCTAAGGCTAGGGGTTGAGGGTGTGGGCAAACTGTGGAAGGCAACATTTGAAATCAAGAGATGTTTTATTTCTTACAAAGCAAGACACACAATGGGGTAACACCATAAGCAGTGGTGATTTCTGCAGTTTGCTGAAGCACCCTTTCTGGTTTTGCTCTCACAGCAAAGTGAAAAAGCTACATGAAAACTCAGCATCTCATATTGGGTGCTTCCCTGCTCGCAGTATCCTGCTCTCCCTGAGTGCCAGCAGCACTGTGACGGGGCAGACAGCATGCAGGAATCTGCCAGGGAACAGCTCTGGCTCTAACAGCAACAGACTGCTGTCTTGCTTTCAGTAAAAATACAATCAACTCTGTATTTTGCTTTCCTTATAAGTGTTCTCCCTAACCTGCTCTAGTTGTTCCACAGCAATCTTAAAACATGAGCATTGCCCCATGTATAATGCCATTTTTTATCAGTTTTTTACACTCTTGAAACACAGCTGTGACACAAAGTATCTGATAGCTGTCACAAGATAGAAGAAAAAAGAATCTCTTTTTTCCATAGCATAGCATATTTCAGAACCAGGTCTCTCCAGAGCAGATTTTTCCACCAAATGAAGAAGGTTTTTCCACCAAAGTTGATACAGAAGGGGAAGGAATAAGGGGGTTAGGTGGCAGGCAGTGTGTGTTGGGTTTGGAGAACAGGGGCACCAACTGCTTGTGGTGACATCTTAATCTGCCTTTTCATCTCCTGTACTTGTGCTGTAATGTATTGCAGATAAAAATCTTCCAGCTAAGATTATGTATTTCTTCATGTGCTCATGGAGCATGGCTGACAACTTAAAAGTTCCACTAAGAGTCCAGGATTTCCACCACATATAGGCTCTGGTAGGGGCTGTGCTTGTGGAAACCCTTCTATTTTCTGTGTATCCCCCTTCCCCATTGTTGTATGCGCCTGTCTTGAAAAATGATCAATACAAGTTGTTGCAAAATTACATTATAGAGTTTTGCAGGTTAAACAGTTTACATTTTTAGACATGGATGCCTTTCCATCTCCTTCTAGCTATTGCTTCCATTCAACATCCCCTAGGGAAAATTACTTAATCCTTGTTGATACAGATGGCAACAGGAGGAACTTCTAACATTTGATAGGACTTCTAAAAATAAAGCCACTACACCACAGAGCATTCGTTTCTACTGCACTATCCCAATGAAAGGCACAAAAAAAGAAGGCTGAAACTTCTCTTTGCTGTGTCCTGTGTTGCTTCTCTGATATCATCTGTGATATCATCTAATAGAAATATCTTAAGAAATAGTGTGTTTGGTGGAAGAAAGAGAACTGACTTTGTTAGCAGAACTGATTTTAAGAAAATTTACACATTAGTTTCCAATAGAAAAGGTACATTTCATAAACAGAGAGGAGACACGGTGCTGTTAATTGTAGTATGCCTTTTATACAAAGACACATTTGGAAACTGAAGAAAAGCAAGGGACTATATTTAGGTAGTTTAATAACTCCGAGTTAATTTTGTAACTTAATTTAAGGGCCGTGTGATGCCACTTGCAAGGCTTCTCTGATAGGCTATTACCTCATGCTGCCTTATGCAGTTTTTCTAACCTTACAGCCACTATCCTCTTTCATCATTTATATGTGGTCAACTTGGAAAACAACCAAACAGAAAAAATTCATATTCTCAAGATGAGGTATTTTTCTCCATGTGGAGACAGTGGCATAGCTGTATGTCTCCTGCACTCAATGCAGCTTGTATTGCTTTCTCTTAAATGTTTGGATTAATTTCCTGTTCAGGGTAGACCAATCCCTCACTGAAGTAAAAACCATGTCAGCTTTAGCAGGAATGTTTTCAGAGTCTCCACCTGGGAAGACTACATCTCTGAGTGGGAAAATAAACACATTGGCCTTCAGCTGGTTCGCTGACTATTTTCTCTGCTGACAACACTAATTGTTCTGTCAGTCAGGATGGTGATGGTTTTCAGCACCAAATCCTGAAAGAACAGGAGGATAATGTTGTCTTTTGTTAGTATCTGAGCTCAGAAAACTTGGAAGTATCTAACTTTGTGTTCATAAAGTTAACTTAAAAACCAGGACAGACTGGATAGCACTGTGCAAATGGGCATGAGCTGACACAGATGAGTTTTCACTGTGTCTTTCCTTATGTTTCAGATTTAATAGATTAGGAGGACTATTTAATGTATCCTCAAAAGCTTTAAACTGCACTGTACTCTCAAACATGTTATTACACTAGGAAGTGACTGCATTTCACTCAGGTATAACGAAGCAGTGCTAGGCCTGTCATTCACATCATAACACTGATGTGAAGGAAATATATTTTGAAAATAATTAGATTTTTTTTCTCCTAAATGAAGACCTTTCTTCATAAAGGAGGATTTTTGCAGACTTCTAGTAGCACCAATAAGAAAATAGCACCTATATACACCACAAATTACTGATTCAAAGCAGCACTAATTTCTAGAATAGAGCAGATAAAAATATGTAACCAGTAGTTGAAAGTATTTTGCCAGACTTCTGGACCACCTAAATACATATCTACACATCTGTACTGCAAGTACTTTTCTAAATGTTTGGTGAGTTTTTTTCAAGGGAACAAGGTACCCATGCTGTACTACAGGAGCAGACAGCAGTCTCTGATTTTGTACAAGACAGTCAATATAACCTTTTCACAGACAAATATTATTTCTATAACAAATCTGTCCAGAGTATGATTTCTTATATCACAATTTCTGACAGAATGGTTTCTTATTAAGTACGTCTAAAACATAGGAAAATTAAATATTCTCTCACAGATAATACTAATGCCTGCAATCATGGTGTCATCATTTCCTTTAACACAAGACATTAATTTCCAACCCAGTCAATGAAATTTACATAGAAACAACTGTTTGTGTTTTAATTCTGTTTCTCTCAAATGCCTCTCTGAGTGTTACAACCCAGAGAAACTTGGGGGAACTATGACAGCACACACTTTCCCTGATGATTGTAAAAACACGAGTACTTCTGTGCATATATGTGTTTACACAAATATATCTTACAAAACACTATACAAGAAGATGCACGTAAATATTTTGCATGAAGGTGGTCACACTGGTGTCATAGCTATGAGCTATAGTGCTGAATACACTGGCATACACTCACAGCAGACAGCATTTCCATCTGTCTAGTCCTCTACACCTCTATGTCTCTTCTCCTGTGCCCACTAAGCCAGTTGCAGAAACAGTGCATGGCTTCCTCTTGTGTTGTACTATACAAACAGTTCATTTTAGCTTTTATGAACAAAAAAAAATTGGCCTTAACTATGAGGTCAGATAAAGAAATACCCATAGTGGAAAGCAGCACTGAGCTACTGCCTACTCTTGGGGGGGTCTGTTTACCTCTCTCTGTGCCCTGATGTCCCATCTAACTCAACATCTGGCTTCTCTATTTAAATTGCAGAGATTGTGTATTACTCCACATCCTCAAGTGCCCACAACAATAGAAACCTCTAAAAAGGATCAAGACCACTAGCACATAAAATATGGTAAGTATCAATGATGACATGGCACACATATGAAACGTCTGTCTTGTTTTGAAATAGCCACCATGTGAGTCACCACACACAGATCATCTGACAGTCAGTCCCATCTACCTTTTAAACTGCATCACACCAATATTACTACCATTTACTCAATTTTTTCCCATTATTGAGACCAAAAATTCTACATAACAAATAGCTAAGAAATTATATTATAGATACTCAACTCTCTGAAATATTCATTAAAAAAAAATGCAATGATGAAACTGTACCAGTCCTCATCTTTAATTAAGATAGGCCTGAGTTCTCATCTCCACAACTAGAATTTGCTGTAGGAAAATACTGATGGCATTAAAATCTGATATCTTACTCTATTCTGTGTCTAAGAATAAGTGCTCTATCATGTTGGATATACACAGTGTCTATCTATTATCCTTCCATATGCACATTTAACCCACACAGAAATAAAACTGGGGGTGTGGGAATGATTTTTATTTTGTGGGCTGTGTATCACTGCTTCAAATTACTGGATAATTATGTAATTTATTATTATTGTGTGTGGGTTTTGTTCTGCTATGGGGTGGTTTTTCTCGTTAGGATTTTTTTTAGATGCTGATTGCAGTGCCAAGGGATGTGAATGGCCATCCTTCAAAACAGAAGAAAAAATCAAAACACAGAACGATGAAGATATATCTTCAGTCCTATGTATAATAAGTGCTAAGCTCTTTTTTTCTTTTTTTTTTTTTTATTCTTGTCCAATAGCCATTGAGGGTCATTTCCAGCATGACAGGCAGGGAGAATCTGTCAACTAATAATTGGCTCACCCTTTCTTCCTTTGTTAATTAAAGTTGGCTGCAGTTAGATTAAACATGTTGAACAAAGTCAGACTTGAAGTCTTTTGGGACCCTGCAAAGCAGGCAACTGCAGCTGAGAGGTGGTTCTATGAGTTTTGTAATATCTTATACTTAACAAGATGAAAATCTAAAGATTTTGATAGCATCAAGTCTGAGCTGGAGATTTAGTAATGCTTTTCTCTGCTGCATGTCCAATGGGGAATAAAAGTGATGGAAGTGATTATCAAGCTGTACAGCTATTGCAGACAACTTTTGTCTTTGGTGTCTTTTTCCTCATGACTTTTTTTTCATCTTTTAACCTGTACCTCTCCCAATTAATTTTTTTTTTCCCATTTGATTTGGGTTTCTGTAGCTCATTCGATGTCACTACTTGCTGCTGCCACATTTCAGCACATTTCAGACTGAGGTATGACCAATCACTATCGAGATTTGACTGGTTTGAGTGAAGGAAAACATGGAACTTCTCAAAAAAACTAACAATTTGTATCTTCTTTCTGCATAGTGAAATAAAAGACTGCTGCTGAAAATTCTGAGCTCTGGAAAAATTGGTTTTAATACAGTAATCTTAATTTTTTTAAAAAAATGGTACTACAAGATCACTTATGAGAGAGAGAAATAAAATCAATACTTAACAGAGTAAATATTTATTAGCCTTTTCTAGAAGTTGTCCTATTTCTTCACTATGAGCTAAGTGTCAAGCTTTTATTACTTCTGAAACCTAAGCTTGACTCTAACACAGACCTTCTGTGCTGCCCTTTTCTGTTCAAGAGACCACAAAGTATTTTGCAAGATGCAATGGCAAGTAAGTAAAACAAAAATATTGAATAGTATTTGAAGGTAGTACTTGCTTATTTACTCTCTCATGTTGGTATCAGAAAAGCATATCAATGTAACATTAATGGTATTGAATGGGACATATTTTAAGGAGTTACATATTCACATTTTATTATCCAGATGGCAGTGGACAACCTCATTATAGCATGTTGGCAGTAAGCTGCTCTATCAAAAGCAACAGCTTCATTTTTACACTTAATTAATCCCATTGACAGACACGACATACATTTGTTGCTGGCTTAATGTTGGTCATTGTGGATAGACTGATTTACCATTCAGAGGTATTGCAAGAGTTCTGAATTTTCATTCTTAGGTCTTGTTGAGAACTTCCTAAAGCAAGTGAAGACACATCTCCCTGCTAGATGCACTAACGCCTCTGTCTTGGGGTTCACATAACTCTCTAAAATCTAGGTCTGAGATTCAAAGTCATCAGAGTAGTTAGTGGGTACTAGCACCACACAGCTGTGTTTTATAAAATTTTGGACTTTCCCTGTGATATTTGACCATGGACCTGCTGGAACCCCTTGCAGGCCTGTAACCTGTCTGTAGCTCTGATCAGGCTTTTCTGCAGGTTTTGACTTCCTGGTTATGTCCACCCAGATTTTACACTGGGGTTTTCTCTTTCACCCACACAGGCATAGCTGTCACTTTGATTTGTGGTGTTCTGCATTTTGGAAGCTTCAATGTCTTTTTCTGTGATGGTGACAAAGGCAGGTTTTATCTCTATTTATTCCTTCAAATAAGCCCTGCAAGGATGCCTCCCAATTTGGCCCCTTCCTCTTCCCTCTTTGCATCTTTCTGTTGGCTCTTATTTTTCTAAGGGAGTAGACGTCAACAGACTGGTCTTCATGTCTCATTGCTGTTGTAGCATCTCCACAATCTGCTACCCTTCCTCTGTCTTTCTTGAGGTTTGAGATTATCTACCTCTGCAGATCCCCATTGCAAAAGGGATCTGCAAGCTCTTACCTCTCCCCACTTACCATTCCCCATGCAGGGAATTCTCCCCAGGAGATGTTACTAGCCCTTAAATGATAAAAGTACATGTTCAAGGCCTGGACACATCTGTTGAGCGCCATGTGCACAGCACAGCACTGGACAGTTACTTGCTGGGAGAGATGAGTGCCCTACAGAAAATCCACAGGCATGGAAGGGTTCCTGCAGGGACTGGTGATTGGTATCCACAGCAGTACCTTGGAGGAGCCCCCTGGTTTCTGTCTGGCAGCGCATTGCACTAAACAGCTTGCTGACACCCTGCTTTTGCTGGGGGCGGTCCTACAGCCCAGGCAAGTGACACCATGCCAGGGAGATTTTGGGTTCCTTCTGTAGAAGGGTTCCTTGTTCCCTACACACGAGCCTGCAGCTCGCTCTGCGTCCAACTGCCCGCATCTCCCAGGCTAACCTGTTACTTGGTGTCCCAGCCAGGCATCGGGGCAAATGCTTTTAACAACAGAACTAAACTAAACTAAACTAAATTAAGCAAGAAGCACCGAAAATAAGCACGCCAACCCCAACGGGAGGCGGCGGGAGAGTCTGCCAGGATGTGGGGTGGGGGATGTTCCCGGGCGGCACATGGGGCCGGGCGCAGCCCAGGTCCGCAGCCTCGGGACCCTTCCCGGTGCCCCGGCAGGGCTGCGCCGGTCCCCCGAGCTCCCTGCGGGGCCGAGCGAGCCTCCCTGGCCGTGCTGCCCCCGCCGACAGGCCCTCTCTCACCCTTCGGCCGGGGCGGGGAGGCAGCAAGCACAAAGAGAGGTACGTTCTTTTTTCTTTTTTTTTTTTTCCTTGGTTTTATTTTGGTTTTGGTTTTTGTTTTGTTTTGGGTTTTTTGGTGGGTTTTTTTTTTTGTTTGTTTTGGTTTGGTTTGGTTTTTTTGTTTTTGGTTTTTTGGTTTTTTGGTTTTTTCTCTTTCGTGAAGGGCTTGAAAATACCTCTGTGATCGACATCGGGCACCACGCGAGGCTTCGGCAGAGCAGAGGTGCTGGACGTTTGACAATGCCATTAAAGCGTTGCTAAAGTTAACGCAGCCTCGACAGAATCTGAAAAACTAAATAAGAGACCAGTTTCAACCCCAATCCCCACTGGAGGGGATACACTAGTATGTTTCTTATTTTTATTTTCCTTATAGCCTGTTAAATTGACTAATAAAGTCAACACAGAGTTCTCTGTGTGGCTTCAAAAAACTCAGTAATTTTGTTAGAAAACGTTGAAATCCAACCCCAAAGTATTCAGCCCAAATATTTAGTTAAAGTAACCCTGTGGGTTAATAAACTAAACAAAGGCAAACCATGCAAAACTGCAGCAATGAAAACCAGACTTAAATAAACGAAGGAAAGTTTATAAGAACCCTTTAGCTGGAAAAAAACAGCGAGGGAAAACTGCATGAAAGTTTAATATGAAGCATGTGATACACGGGGGCTCGTTTTACAGGTACACAGCTTGCTTCAGACAGTCGTTGTCTCCAGAAAAATTTCGAAAATACTTATTCTGTTAAGCTGCATTTCCTTCGAAACCTCACTGCAGCGTTTTCTACTGAAGAAACACCCGACAGCTTTTGGCAGGTTAAGAGGACCTCTTCTCTGTCTTGCAGCTCTCTCACTGCCCACACTTCGCCACATTGCTAATTCCGGAGTCTGACTTGTTTAGTTATTTCAGCTCCAGTAATGTGGTTGCAAAATATTTACCTTTCACACAAGAACCTGGATTATTTTGATTAGAGGCCGATGCACTCTTCAAAATGTTTGCTTATGAGCAGGAGTTCTTCAAAAAGGGGCACAACAAAAGATCCGTCTTCTCAACTACCACTTTTAAAGCAGTTGTTAATAGCTAAACCCCAGGTTGCAATAGAGGTGGAGTAAGCCTCTAAAAAGAAAAAAAGGGACATTTAAACCACGCTATTCAAAATACGCATGCTAAATTATTTCAGATTGCCTTTAGCACGTTGGCAGTTTGGTAATAATTATAACCATTGCTGTTCTGCAGTTTAGATGATCACGGAAGAAACCTTCATGACAATTGTTTTTTTATCAAATAAAGGGCACGGGATTGATGACATGTTTTTCTCTATGGGTTTCCAAATTATTTTCTTTTGCATTATATCCCCAAAGAAGCAGCCCAGGAGAAGACCGCTGGAAAAACAAGCCCCAAAATAACAGGAGATCGTTTAAACTTCTCTTAGTTGCTTTTCATTGTCAAGAAAAGCTGAATAAACAGCGTCGGCCCCGCCTGAGAGCGCAGAAAGCAGGTTTGAAATGAAAGAGACATGCAGAGGGAAAAGATGAGGACTTTTTTCATTATTATTTTCTTCCCTTTTCAAGTACTTAACTTTCTCCTTTTCAGAAAGGAACTTCATGCAGCCCAGAGAGCACTTTATTTACCATGTACAGAAGAAACAAGTCAAATTTAAAATTAACCTCCAGTCGTGCTGGGAATAGATCAGACCAAATGTTGGGGGAATTCCTTTATTTCCCCCGTCTGATATTTCTGTCCAATTCCGCTGCTTAACCATCACCCGTTGTACTGCCAATGAAGGGAATGGTCCCTTTCGGTGACAAGCCCTGATGAAATGATTTTCTTTAGAAAGAAAAAGAGAAAGATGGACTAAGGAACTTGGGGCAACAAAGCTTTACAAGGAGAGAAGAAAGACTTGGGTAAAATACGACACATTTATCTATCAATTGCTAGACAAGACAAAGAAGGCTTAACAACAGTTTGAAAAGAGTGGCCTGTGAATGGTTACTATTCAATTTGTATTTTATTCCCCGCTGGTCATGGAATTGAGATCAGAAGAAAAAGTGAAAACACATGGCTGAGGTCAGTAGGATCAGAGAACCACCACATACAGCAAAGGGAAGGAAAAGCAAAGGGAACTTGTGTGAAGAAATGGATTATATAAACAGAGCTTACCATCGCCTGCACCCCATTATCCTATAATTTACACTGCATGGGAGCACAGAAATATATTAAACTAGTGATAGGTTTCACTGTTGCTTTATGCCAATCAATTCCATTATATACTTTCGGACATGTTTAGAATTCTTGGACTAATGTGTTTATTTTAAATATCACAGGGAAATTATGACATCACCGGCAAATAATGCTGGGGAAGGTTGCCTTCCTTTTGAAGTATGCTGCAGTGAAACATGATTTTAATTACATAATCACTTTGAAACCGTAATTATATAATAAACGAGAGGGATTAAGCGGGAAGTGTATAGTACATTAAAAATTGCTTAGGTCCTGGAAAAACAAACCGAACACACAGTGAGAAACGCTCGGTCATGAAGATCGCTTGATAAGTTCGGGCTACAGCGCTTTTTCGCGTTTTGCCCCAGGCGACAAAAAGATGTCCCCTCCGACAGCCGCCGACCCTTGCTTCCCGTTTTTCCCCGGAGAGCGCAAACCCAGCCTGGTTTCGCCGCCGCCTCCGCCTTCGCCCGGCGGGACCGCGGCCCATCCGCGGAGCCTGGGCCGGCCGCCACCGGTGAGGGGCCGCCGCCCGCTCGGTTCTCCGCGGCACCGGAGAGCCAGGCGGGGACAAATCTGGCTTGTAAAAGAGGGATCAGCCGCCCCCTCTCCACCCGCTCGGTTCCGCACCCGCGGGCCGGGAGCGCCCCGGGAGCGGGGACTCAGCTCGGCACCCGGGGCTGCGCTTGGCGCCCAGCACCCATCACCCACCGCCCATCACCCACCGCCCAGCACCCATCACCCAGTGCCCGTCGCCCATCGCCCAGCGCCCAGCACCCATCACCCACCGCCCAGCGCCCGTCACCCACCGCCCATCACCCACCGCCCAGCCCCCAGCACCCATCACCCAGCGCCCGTCGCCCATCGCCCAGCACCCAGCCCCCAGCACCCATCACCCAGCGCCCATCACCCCCCGCCCAGCCCCCAGCACCCATCACCCAGCGCCCATCACCCATCGCCCAGCCCCCAGCCCCCAGCACCCATCACCCACTGCCCATCACCCACCGCCCAGCCCCCAGCACCCATCACCCAGCGCCCATCGCCCAGCACCCATCACCCACCGCCCATCACCCACCGCCCAGCACCCATCACCCAGCGCCCATCACCCATCACCCACCGCCCAGCCCCCAGCACCCATCACCCAGCGCCCGTCGCCCATCGCCCAGCACCCATCACCCACCGCCCATCACCCATCGCCCAGCCCCCAGCCCCCAGCACCCATCACCCAGCGCCCGTCGCCCATCGCCCAGCCCCCAGCCCCCAGCACCCATCACCCAGCGCCCGTCGCCCATCGCCTGTCGCCCAGCGCCCAGCGCCCATCACCCAGCACCCATCACCCAGTGCTCATCGCCCATCGCCCAGTGCCCATCACCCACCGCCCATCGCCCATCGCCCAGCCCCCAGCACCCGTCACCCAGCACCCGTCACCCAGCGCCCATCACCCATCACCCAGTGCCCAGTGCCCAGTGCCCATCTCCCATCACCTGTCGCCCATCTCCCATCGCCCAGCGCCCATCGCCCAGTGCCCAGTGACCATCTCCCATCTCCCATCACCCATCACCCATTGCCCAGCGCCCATCGCCCAGCGCCCAGCGCCCGGGCAGTGGGCCCGCTTTGCAGTCCTCTGGAGGCAGGAGGAGAGGAGGTCTCGTTTCATTTTTAAGGTAGCTTTTTTTTGTGTGTGTTTGCTTGTTTGGGTTGTTTGTTTGGTTTTTATTTCTTGTTTTCGTATGGTTGTCATGTTTCTTTTTGTTGTATTTTTTGGTTGGTTTTTTTTTTGTTTGTTTGTTTTTTAAGGGCTAGACCGGAGTGCGGCAAGGTCCCGGGGACCCTCCCTGTCCCCATGTGCTCTCCCCGGGACTGCCACCGCCTTTGCAGTCTGTCAAGCACGGGAGTCAGATCTGCCAGCCTCTTTCTGTGCCCTCCCCCTGCTTCCCCCTCCCCTTTTGCCCTGTCCCACTCAGACCGAGCCAGGCACCAGCACTGCAGGGGAGCAGTGGCCACCGGGACCTCCCGAGAGCACGGGAAGCCTCAAGGAAAGGGAGGGAGGGACCTCATCCACACAGTAAGTGCCCACACACTGCCCAGATGGCAAAGCCCTGGGGGCAGTGCTTGGATCCCCACACCAGAATGAAATTCAGACCCAGCTAACCCAGTGCAAGAGTCTCTGCTTGCAGTGTTGGGAGTGACACTTCCACCCTGGTTTCCAGTGGTTTATTGCAAGTCAGCTTGGCTCTCAGGACACATCAGACTCAGCCCTTGCCACGCAGTCAGTGAACTGCTCTCAACTTTTATCTAATGGGTTGCTCACATCAGGGACATATCTTTGGGTCTGGACTGTGTATTTCCTACCCATCAGGACACCTTACTTTTTGGAAGGTGAAGAGGAAACATGGCAGCAGGGATGCCCTTCACTGCAGAAATTGCTTGGACCATCCCCTGCAGCTTTGTTCTGGACTGGAAAGCTGTACCTGGAGATCTTCTTCATCTAGATGTGGTTCTAGTAAATTCACTGCTCAGAAAGACCTCTGCAAGCACAGAGAGGTCTTGTGAAGAGCTGGCATGTAGGGAGGCATGCACAGGTAATCTGCTTGGTGCAGCTTCACCTGGTCCCTGCCTGCAGGGAGCAAAGCAGACTGGCACCTAGGGACCAGGCAGCTCCATGCTTTATCCAGAGTCTCACGGCCTTTCACCCCCAGCCCATCTAGCGTGCTTTTGTTTGGTCTCTCAAGTCAAGGGTCACTGTTTCCGGGAGTTGCAATTCCAACACACACCCACGTGGCTGGCCTGGAAACCACAAAGGCAGGAGGCTGCTTGATGATGGCACAGAAAGCAAAACCAAGTATGGGACCCTCATCAGGTGGCTCTGGACCTGGGCAGACCAGCTGGCTCCCCACAGTTCTCTACAGACTAGCCCAAAATCCATGCATTCCTCTGGAAAGACAGCTTACATTCACATGCAGATGCTAATCACATACTCAAGAGGCTGTCCCAAAGAGAGTAATTTCCCCAGATGCTAGCTGTGTGGTCATGAATTCTCAGGAATATATTTTTTTCATATGAAAACATTTATTTTTCCTCCAGATGTCATGGTAATTAAGGCGGAAGAATGCACTCTGTTAAATGTGTGAGAAAGATCATGGTGCCTCACAAGTCTACAGGAGTCCCTGGAGGACCAAGTACCAGATGGCACAGATGAGTCTCTGACAGGGGCACGCGGTTGTATAAAACAGGCCTCAGCAAAAGTCTTTCAAGAAGCTATCACAAGACGGAAGCTGGTCATAAAGAGTGGGAGAGAATACGGCAAGGGAAGGTTTCTGGTGCAGTGGGGAGGCCCCAAAGTTGTCCAGTCAGTGTTCTACACTAGCCAAAGGGTAAACACATCATGGGGTTGTTTTAGTCAGAAATTAATCTGTTTTGTTCTCATCACAGTGTAGTGTCTGCTGTGGTTTTGCCAGAAGTCCTAGTCTCCTAATTACATGGGGGAAAACAAAAGAACAGAGCGATGAAAAAAATATCTGCCAGAAAAGAAATAGTCTGAAGAGGCAGGCAGTGACACCTGTAAACCACAGGCAGAAAGAAGGGAGAAATAGGAAGCTTTTCTGGGCTAAAGGGCAACAAAGTAATAAGAGTGCCTGAAGCACCCAGAAGTCTGTTTTCCGCTGTGCAGATGTGGAACTTTTTAATTCAGAAGTCCTCGGACCCCGTAAGTGTAAATGAGTTGAAAAAGAAAGAAGTAAATTTGTGCTTGGTTCATGAGAGGATAGCCCATGGATTTGTCCCTGCAGTAACTTCCTAAAGTGCAGCTTAGTAGAGGCTAGTAGGTTGCAGTATGACTCTCAGCTTCCCTGGCTCTCATGTTTTTTAACTCCCATTCTGGCACATTTTATTCTCGTGTTTTGGAACATCTCAGTACCACTGATAATATAAGAATTCATACTTAAACAGTTTTTTTAATCCAAGTACTTCACAGGCCTGTGTTGGCATGGTTAAGTTTGCAAAATAGTCTTGGACAGATGCAGCAGTTTGTTTACTTCATATTTAGTCAAAACTGTGTGTACACTTGGACCAACAGATGGAAAGACATAACAAAATTATTTAAATAGTTTCCCCAGTGGAAGTTCTTCCCTGAATAGAGTGTGTTGCAAAAATTTCACTGACAGTTTGAAAAGCAAAGGAAACTGAGATGAGAACGACACTGGAAAAATCTAAGGGTATAATATAATTAAGTACAACTTACTGGACTGGATAGTCTAGGTTTGACTGAGCATATATCAGACTGATTTAAATGTAACAGAAATTGTTTATTTTGCAGTGAAAGTAGCTACTTTGAGATGATATGTCCTTCCATCATTTTTTTATTTGACTCAAGGAAAAAAACCCCACTGTTGCTTCAGTTGTTTCATCCAGCAAAAATGTGATAGAAACGTCTGCTGTATCTGCCTTCTCTAAAGCCTCTTCTTACCTGCTAAAGCTCAGTCTTTGTTGTCTGGACTCCAAGTCAGACAGAGCCTGTGCCTGTCCTAGTTTCAGCCAGGACAGACTTCATTTTCTTTTTAGTTGCTGATATAGTGCTGTATTTGAATTTACTATGAGAATAATTTCAGCAGCACACTGATGTTTTTGTTGTTGTTGTTGAGTAATATTTACCCTAAGGACTTTTCAGTTTCTGCGCTCTGCAGGTGAGGAGATGCACAAGAACCTGGGAAGGAGCATGACCAGGACAGGTGACCCCAACTGGAGAGAAGCATATTCCACACCACAGAACAATGTGCAGTACATAAACTGTGTCTAGTTCCCAGGAAAAGGGGCCAATCTCTGCTCAGGATCAGGCTGGATGTCTATCAGTGGGTGGTAAGCAGTTGTATCACTTGCTTATATTGGGTTCCCTTTCTCTCTCTCCTTTTCATTACTATTACTATTACTACTACTACTACTACTACTACTACTACTACTACTACTACTACTACTACTTTCTAATTATTGTATAGTTACATTCTTGTTTCAATTATAATATAGTTCTCATCTCAGCCCATGATGTTGTCATGGTTTAACTCCAGCTGAAAAGTCAGCACCACACAGCCATTTGCTCAACCCACTTCTCTCCCCCCTGCATCTGTGGAATGGGAGGACAGTCCAAGTAAAACTTGTAGGTTAAGGCAAGAATGGTTCGATAATTGAAGATAAAGTAAAATACAAAAATAATGGTAAATTATCATAATAATGATAATAAAAAAGGGGAAAACAAGTGGTGCACAATACAATTCACCACCTGATGATTGATGCCAGACTCTCCTTCCCCCAGACTAGCCCCTCTTCTGAGTCATTCCCCCCACTTTATATACTGGGCATGACCTTCTGTGATGTGGAGTACCCCTTTAGGCAGTTTGGGTTACCTGTCCCAGCTATGCTCCCTCCCAGTTTGTTTTTTTTTTTATCTCCTCACTGGCAGAGCATAAGTCAAGGTGAAAAAAAAGTCCTTGACTTAGGATAAGCACAACTTAGCAACACATCAGAACATCAGTGTGTTATCAACATCATTCTCATTTGGAATTCAAAACACAGCACTGTCAGAGCTACTGGAAAGAAATTAAATCTACCCTGGCTGAAACCAGGACAGAGATTTACCTCTTATTCAGATTCTCCTCCCCCATCAGGGAGGAGAAATGAGTGATCACTTGTATGGTATTTAGTTGTCAGGTGGGATTAATCCAGGAGAGTGCCCAAAGCTCTTTCCCTCCCAGGCATAATAAATATGTCCAGGTTTGAGAGAAGGCATATCTCCAACATGAGGGTGATGCATCCCTGCCTTGCTTTCACAATACACGGGCAGTGGAAGGAAGGCTCAGAATGGCATGGCCCAGAGCACCCATGATCATCCTCTGGGAACCAAGAGGGGGTTTCCAGTCACTGTTGGTGCAAGGATGTTTTTCACATAAACCTTGGCAGACTCACAGAGAAGAGGACCTGGGCAGAAATTTCAGGTGTCGTTTCTTGGGAAACCAAAATGTTGCACAATGCACTTTTTGCAGTTTATGGAGGATCTGAGCACATTTATGGACTCTGAAACCTACTGGCAGACTGCATAGTCATGGAGATGAAGGAGGACAGATAGAAGTTTCAGCAGTGGTAGTGGAGCACTGTTATATTACTGATTTTCTCATGTGTCATATTACTCATTTTCTCAAGTCTATCTATGAGAGATTGCAAGATGCTGAGCTTGAAGAAAGAGCAGATCAAGTAAAAATGACTATTCTTTCTACTGTTCATAATTGAGTTAACAATATCCTTGTCAAAGCTGTCAATTGATGTAAAAGAATCAACCAGACAAGAAAAGTGGAAGGAAGAGAGATGGGAAACATTTTTCCCTTCTCAAAAGACAGCATGTTTAAAAACATCTTCTTGATAATCACAGATATCCATTCATTATGAATATGAAGAGCTGCTTGCCAGGTTTTACAAAGCCTGGGGAAGCAGGTCTGTAACTTCATCAGTGTCCCCAGAATGTCTGTGAATAAAATCTATCAGAAGAGTATTTGTTTCTTTTTATAACGGGTCTTTCACCAGAGATAAATCTATCAATTCTCCAGGTTTTTGGCATAAAAGAAAGCAGGGAACTCCTGAGAGTGAGTGTTTAAGCAGAAATTATCCAGACGGAATGTGGGGCTGGGAATCAGTATTAGGCCTTATGTAGATACTTGTGTTCTGACGTCTTCTTTTAACCTAATAATGTGTAGGAAATAGCTTGAGAAAAACTGAAAGAGCCATTTTTCTCTGTCATGAGGATATGCACATGAAGGATTTTCTGGAGTTTTTGCTTCATTTATGCCACTGGATACAGTGAGCATCCTTTGCAGATGAAACTTAGAAACTGGTCATCTCTGTTTTGGGAGCAGGCAATTTTCTGCCTGTGATAAATACAAAGATGGGGAAAGAAAGCTGTTTGTGTTTTGACTGAATTTATGCCTGCCCTAAAGTCCAGACACACACTTAGTTATTTCTTTGCCTTTAGATACAATGAACAATGAAAGTGACCTTGAACATTTATAAAAAAACCTAATTTTATCTGAGCTAAAGATATTTAAGTTAGAGTTGCTCCAGTACTCTTAAGATTGGAACAGGATTAAACTTTGCCCAAGCGTGGTAGAAGAAAGCATTTTGTGAGGACTAGAAGTCTTAAAGGAGAGAACTGTAAATTATATCCAGGCATCAGCTTTTTTCTTTCACATCATTTTTCTTTCACATGCATTTCATTGGATCTAGAGCTCTGTATGGCTCAAAGCCTACATCTATGAAGTGTGGTCATTTCTAGCAACACTGAACAAATTCAAAACACCATGCATGCAGGGAAGTTTTAAATATATGGTGGTAGAAGTTTTGTGCACAGAGATCTTGGAGCTCCTGGCTGGAATATTCCTCTTGCTCTGGTCACCACAACATCCCGAGAAGGACATGCACATAAGCAATTAAATAGCTATTATTACCTTCAACATACAGTTTTTGACCTTTTTGAGTCTGTGATGCCAAAAATAAACTTCCACTGGAGAGCTGTTGATTACTGAACCCCACATGTAGTCTTGCAACTTGCACAGGTGCCTTTCTTAGTCAACTTATTAAAATAATACAGAAACTTGCAGGTCTGTGGTCCACAAGCTGACCAAAAAAATTAATTCAAATCTGTTTCCAATATTCTAGATGAAAACACAAAGCCCACTTAAGTGGGCAATAGAGATCACGCTAAACTATCCCTTTTATATTTTTCTTTACACAATAGTTTAATTTTAGAGGAATAAACCTTGTGTTTAAGAGATAGCCTTCTGACTCTGAAACCTTCTCAGAGAATATCTGCCCTTATAATTATCTGAAGACAAGTTACTCACTATTTCCCAGCTCAGTTTCCATCAGATTGTTTCTATATACTCCTTCTGGCTGCTGTCTGGCCTGGCCTCTCAGCTGCATGCAGCCCACTGCCAATCTCATCTTTTGTGCATTATTTAAATATAAATATTCCTGTAATGCTTCTTTTATGTGACAAGACCAATGTTTTTATCAGACCAATGAAGACAGAAACCCTGAGTCTTCTCAGTGTGTTAACTGCATCGCTATTTTCCCTTCTCTGTCGGCCCCAAACCTGTTGACCTAGAAACAGCCTGTAGAGAACACTTGAGCAGAGATATGCCAGCTACCCTGCGCACTTTGCCATGGTGTGCTCTCTTACTGCACACAGGAGGTATCCGTGCTCTCACAGCTCAGAAACTCCAGAAGCTTTTGAAGCTTCAGAGACCAGGTCTTTAAGTAGAATCTGGACCAACTGACCTGATCAGGCATGGTTCTGAAAGTATAATGAGAACCTTCTCAGGCTGCTGTCCTGGATCAGTACAGTCACTAGTTCTGCCTTGGATTTAGAAGAGTCCCCTGGAAGGTCAGGCAAGGTTATGTTGAAGTATCGCCTCCATGTCTCAGAGGGAGACAATCCAACGTGTTGCACTTGAATCAGCTCATGTTGTTGGTATCTTACAGATAAATACCACTTAGTGCACCAATATCACACAGTGAGGCAAAATCATAATAGAGGACACACAGTGAAAACAAATGTATTTAAACATAACCACATGTTCTGTCATTCCACAGGACTAAATCTTCAAAGTAATAATATTATTTGTAAAACACCTCCCTTGGCAAATTTTGCTGGACCATGAAAATACTGCAATAAAAACGTCATTTGGAATGTTATGTAAAATCATTCAAGAGAAGAACAAATAAAAGAGCCTGGGATGGAGAAAATGAGCTTGGATACCAGTGAAACACACAGAATCAAGAGGGATCCACATAGGAAACATCTGTGGAGGGAAAAGGTATGTGTCTGCCTGTAAGAGTAGTGGGGAAACAGGAGAAGCAGAGAAGTAGTGATGAGTGCTAGCAGTTTCCAACAGGAAGACAGACTGTGAAATAATTTCTTAGTGCCATAAAAGAGGGAGTCTGTAGCAAGAAATAAACAAAGGATCCGACAGTGACCAAGGCTGTCATCCTCAAGTGTCGAGACGATCTGTGCCAAGCTGATGCTCTGCCAGGTCTGTGCTTGAGTCTGCCTCTCTTCCTCCTTTGAGCTGCCACTTGCCTGAGCAGCTGGAAGCACATTTTGCCAAGCTGGTCATGGCCACAGGTGACCCATGGAGAACTTGCTGGTGAGCTGCAGGACCTATTTGTTGAACAGTGCTGACTGTAGCTTTACTTCTAGATGCTGATCATATGGTAAAAGGCAGCTGTGCTAAAAATACCCTGTTAATTGCTATACTCACTGAAAGGGAAACAGCTAAATTTTTGTGGACAGCTTACAAGAACCTATCTACTGCAGGGATGCTCATTTAGGGCAACTGTCTATTGACACAGACCTTCAGTGCTGGATCCTTGCCTGGCACCAGACACTGATTCCGACAGGGACTCCGGGTTTCTCACATTCCAATTGCTTTCAAAAATAGGCCTTCTTACCAAAACCAGACAGAATTTCATGCAGGATACTGAAATTGCAAGGTCAGAGAAGGAACCTAGCTGTGAATGGGGAGCTGTAAGGTGGACAGGACTCCTTGCAGCTCTGTCCCATTTGCCCCACACCTTCAGAAGATAGTGCAGTGGCTGAGCAGCTTTCTTGTAACCTGACCTGGCTGCCATTTCTCTGAGAAGCAGTAATTGTAAATTTTTTACATTTCCAAGGAAAGACTTTTTCAGACACCTAGCAATGTGACATTTTAGTGGCATAGCAATAGTACTGAATCTGGAAAGAAAATTTTTCCGACTGGCTTACTCATTTTTCTGTTTCTGCCATGAGGAATGTAAAAGGACTTTACAATTCCTGTCCTATAAAATGATAAATCAGTTGTCATTGGTCCTAAGATAATGCATTCAACTTTTAAAATTTTGAAGGCTCTTAGTGAGGAGATAAGTGAAACAAAAAACCCTAGTAGATATATATTGATTTTTGTGCCATACAGATAGCACATAGACAGTATCTGTATGGCACAAAAGTGTAAGTTACATGCTTACAGGTTTCTTAATCTTTCTTTTCATTCACTGCCACTTGGAAAACACCCACAACAACAACCACAGCAACAGATCAGCTAAATGATACAGGTTAAGAACACCTAGATGTAAAAAATGGATGGTTTTATGACTAGGCTTCCTCAGTGTAAAGCTGCTAATTTTTAATCTGGAATTTGCTGCTGATTTAAAAGTATCAGGATCATTTACAAGCAGGTCATACATGTAGTAGGCTCACCTACCACATGTAGAGCAAGCTAAGTCATTCCATTAATGCAGAGGAAAGCAAGAGAGTAGTGTAAAACTTGCTTGTGATGAGTTGGGCAAATGAATAGATTAGAAAAGGAAAGAGAAGAACAGATGAGTTCTAAGGACTTGGAAAAAGCTCTTCTTGAAAACCAGTGATTGAGTTCAGGAGGTCCCACACAGCAGAATGGCAGTGAAGGCCTTGGGAATTGTGCATATCTGCTTTTAGAATAGCACAGCCCGTACAGAAGGATGACAGGCCAATTTTACATTTGCTGTGTTAGGTTTGTGATTAAGATCTATGCTTAGAGTTTGAAATGTCCAACCCCATTCATTTTTCAAACTGGTAGGAATTAGATTAATTTCATAAAGAAAGGGAGTACATTTTTGATAAAACATAAAGACTGTGCCAAGAACTCAAAATCTAAAAAAGAAAGAAATTTGTAGAACTTATTTCATATACACACACCCCACCTTATGTGGTGGCATTATGAGGTAGCCCAATTGCATGTTTACATGCTGTTTTTTCTTTACAGGTGTATTTTAACAGTCAGAGCATGGGATGTGATACTTGGGAAATAAAATAGGTTTGTTTACCAAAAAATCAGCTGTCTGGAAGCCTTTTGTTTCATTTATTGAAGAAATTGCAAGGCATGCAAGGAATAAGATGAGTTATAAAGACATGATCTCAAGGTTAAGGTAGTTGAAATTCTTGTAACACTACTACTCATCTCTGTTCCCCCAAAAATTCCTCTATTATAGTGAACAAGTTACTTAAATGAAGTGATATGAACTTGTGGTTTGTATAGCAGGCCAGAAGCAGAGACCCAGCTCACTGTAATGAGAGCAGGATCCAGAAAAAAGAATACGATGGAAGGCAGCCTGCATGTCCAGAGGGAACCTCTAACAGAGTGATCATTTTGGCTTCAGGCAGCTGGCTCTAGAGCTCCATTTGGGTCAGGGTCTGCTTCCTGTCAGCACAGCACAGCAGTCAGTGCCTGCTGCCTGCAGGGTGAGGCGTTCCAGCCAGGCAGTCACTTGTTCCCACTGCAGTATGAGGTTCCCCTTCCTGGGCACACATGTGAACCTGGGTACCACCCCAAGGCAGGTCAGGTCCGTCTGGCTCTGAAATAACAGCAGGATTGCCTACACCAGGGAAAGAGAAGCAAGAACTACATGTTAAGAAAAAAGTCCAGAGAAGTAGTGACGTCAGAGCTAAGCAAACAAGTAATCATTTATAGGCCACAAAATCAGTGCTAAGCTGCCAAACCAAAGAGGCCCTTTAGAGTTGCCTAACAGAAAAACCAGCAAGGAAAACAGTGTATATTACTCCCACAAAATGCCATAAAGCTAGAAACAAGAAGTCAGAAAGTCCTGGGTGATTAAAAAGCCACAGAAACACCAAGAAAAAAAATAGCTGGGACACTTTTCAAACGTCCAAAAGTGAGAAAACATGTAATTAAACAGAGCCAGGCCTATGGCTATGTGACAAGACAAATCCTAAGAAACCACTTCTTTTTTCCCTACTTCTGCTACATTTTGCCACATAGTTAATTGATCCTAGGAAAAGGAATGCTATTTCACAGTTTTACTTATCATAGAATCACAGAATCACAGAATAAGCTGAGTTGGAAGAGATCCACAAAGCTCATGGTGTCCAACTCATGCCCCTGCACAGGACGCCCCAAGAATCGCTCCACGTGTCTGAGAGCCTGAGGGTGTTGTCTAAAGGCTTCTTGAACTCTGTCAGGCTTGGTGCTGTGACCACTTCCCTGGGGAGCCTCTTGTAGTGCTCTACCACTTTCTGGTTGAAGAATCTTTTCCAACCTAAACCTCCCCTGACACAGCTTCATGCCACCTCCTCAATTCCCATCCCTGGTTATGAGTGTGAAGCTATTGGTAGTTGCCACTGCACCTGAAGTGCCATTCATCTTCCCCTTTTGAGGATGTTGAAGGCCACAGTGGTGTGTCCCCTCAGGCTCCTCTCTTCCAGGCTGAATGACCAAGTGTCCTCAGCAGCACCTTTTTTTTCCCTCCAGATCCATCGATGGCTTCCCCTTTGCCGTCTTGGTGTGCCTCCTTTGGACATTCTCTAACAGCTCAATGTCTCTCTTACACTGTGGCACCCAGAGCTGCCCCCAGCACTGGAGGTGAGGCTGCCCCAGTGCAGAGCACAGCAGGACAATCCCCTCCCTTGCCCGGCTGGCCATGCTGGGCCTGATGCCCCCAGGACACGGGTGGCCCTCCTGGCTGCCAGGGCACTGCTGAGTCAAGTTCAACCTGCCATTGACCAGGACCCACTGGTCCCTTTCCACAGCATTTCTCTCCATCTTCACATTCTGCAATCTCACCCACAAGCTGCCCCATCCCAGGGGCAGGATCTGGCACCTGTCCTTGCTGTGCTTCATACTGTTGGTCACTGTCCACATCTAGTTAGTCAAAGTGTCTGCAAATCCTCCCTCCCCACGAGGCAGTCAGCAACTCTTCTCAATTAAGTGTTGTCAGCAAACACAGTATTCTTTCCAGTCCTTCATCCGTGTCATTAATGAAGATGCTGAAGAGCACAGGGTCTAGGATAGAGCCCTGAGGATCCCCACTAGTGGCAGGTTGCCAGCCTGATGTCCCTCCCTTTACACTCATCCTGTGAGCCAGTTGCTCTCCCATTGCATAACATGGTTATTCAGCTGTGGGCTGGACATTTTGTCCAGAAGGATATTGTGAGAGACACTATCAAAAGCTACTTCTGCTCCTTTTTTCACCTGTCTCTCTATTCTTTGTTTTTATCTTCCTGGGTGTTGAACCTCATGGCTGATGCTTAGTCTTTCTTTCTAAGAAAATACAGAGAAAAAAAAAAGTGAAGATATCTTAATCAATGGCTAAACTGTAGAAAAAACTCCAGTGAAACACAAGAAAAGGGAGTAAGGATTACAGACCAGGTGCATCTAGTGAGGAGAAATTCACAACATATTTGCAAATAAATACTGTGAGGTGTCATTTTCCTATAATGTTTGAAATTGTAGCAATCACAGACACATAGAAGTTAAGAAGCTTAAACAGATTTGTTAGTTCAGCAGCATATTTCATGAGGGACTTCTAGTGATGGGTTACACATATAAAGTAAATTTAAGTGTTCAACCTTTGTCTAGGATTTTAAGTTTTTCTAGATATCCCTGACCTTTTGCAAATCCCAACTTTTCTTTCCCTTTATTTTCATTATAATGCTTGATTCTGTCACCCACACACCCCTCTCTTTCATTTCTCAGCAATCCCACAGAACCAACCATAGCAGTAATAACAGGAGTGATAGTAAATAATAAATAGTATAGTGGATTTAATGGAGTATTTGATCATTTAAATCAATGTGTTAATTTTTACAATAAACAAAAAAAACCTACTGTAAGTTTGTTGTGCCCTCAGGGCAATGGAGTGAGATGCACTGGCATCATGAAGGAGCAGAGTGGGCAAAGCACTACTGAACATGAGGACACCCCGAGCATCACTCACAAGTGGGGCACAAGGTCCAGTTGCCAGGTTCCATCTGCCATATATCATGTTTGAATCATTGCATGACATCAATACCTTGCCCAGATCCTAAAATCACACTGTCAGGATTAGGTTGGCAGGGGAAATAGCTGACATCAGCTGAGATCTGCAAAAATAAGAAGATATTTTTTGGTGTCAGGGAAGTAGTTCTTTAAGATTTTTTTTTAGTCCTTGGCAGCCTAAAAATAAGAACAGTATTCACTCCATCCCTGAGATGTTGTCTGGAACACATAAACACTTTCTAAACACCTGTATTTTCAAATACAGTTAATTTTTTGTTTGTCTGTTCTTTAAGCCAGTGAAATGAGAGTACAGAGAATGCCCTTTGTCCATGAAGTTTGTAAGAGTTAAACAGTGACAGAAGAAGGCACTGCAGATCCTTCACAGGGGTTTGTTATTGTATAAAATTGCAGTCTAAATAAGAAAACTTTTATTTACCAGAGTTGAATCCACATGCAATTAGACAGGTATCCTTGCTGGAATAAACCATTGATTCTTATATGACTGGCTAGTAGATGCTTTGAAGGTTTATTTTCCAATGAGATGACAGCCTGTTTTCTCTCTGCACAGCCATCTCTCAGCTTATGCTTCCTTACTAAAAACACCTGTGTGGATGATCACTTCTCCCTCCAGCAGGTGCCATCATTTATATCAAGGTGTTTGCTAAAGCTTATGTGTGCTCACTGCTGAAGGGCAGTTTCTGCAAACAGAAGTGTCATATTTTTTTTCAAAAATGCTCTTAAAACCACTGCTGAGCAATGGTTGCTAGGACACTGATCCTTTCTTTACATTATCTACTTCAGTTAAATTAGAGAACCTGTGAAATGAAGAGTTATGCAAGATAGGTCACAGTGTATGAGCTCATCTTCCACTACATTGAGGCACTGCAAAGAATTTGACTTTCTTACATCTTTCACTGCTCTAATGCATTAAAATGAATTGTATAAGGCTGAATTATTATTTTTCCCTTTGGTTTAGACTAGCATATATATTTCTTTTCAGATATTATGTCTGTTATACTATGGTCTTTGCTAGAGCAGTGAAACTGCTTCTGAAATCTTATATTATTATTATTATTATTATTATTATTATTATTATTATTATTATTATTATTATTATTATTATTATACGACTGCCAAAAAACTGGGGTGACTGACAATACAAAGCTCAATGAAAAGCATGTTGTAAAACAATGATATTTTCATGTACCTAATAGAGAATGTTACGTAATCTAAAGAAAGTAAACATTTTGACTGCTATTTAAGAACATACTAATAGTTGCCATATACACTACCATACCCTTGTTCCAGCTGCTGCACTTTAAAACTGTACTTTTTCATTATATTTTATTTATTATTTTAATTTTTCCAAAGCGTGACAGAGAGTGATTGTGTCAGTTAAGAAATGTCAGCCAGGTTTCCCTATATCTGAAATTTGCTTAACACTACCTTGTGAACCTTGAAGGGAATAATTAGGCCAAGACATTAATGTCTCAAACATCAATGGCAAAAGTTAGGCACAGAAAAGTAAGCTACATTTCTGTCTGTTTGCTAAAGAGAAGATTGCTTTTCTCATCCTGCCTATTCATTTGATATGGGGCTGATTTTTGTTATGAATTCCATTTCTTTAGCTATATAGATGTCTTGCCCCAAGGACACTAAGTTCTTTCAAGTCCATTATGTTTGCAAACCTCACCTTTTCATGTGTGGATGGAACATTGCTGTATGTAGCATGAGATTTGGAAAGGCCAGTGTTGATTTATTGACTGCTTAATAGTTCCTCAGCAGCAGTTGTCAAACAACATGTTGGATAATTTTCCTAGTCAGAGTTGCTTTCTGAAGAGCAATTCATTGGACTTTGAATATGTCGGTCTAACACCAACACATCCAAAAAGATTCATCAGATGTAATAACTCTCAAATAATTATTAAAATATAGGCATTCTGACTTCATCAGAAAATATTGCAACCTACTGAAATTCATCTAAGCTACTATGAACTAGGCATAGTCTTCATACGTGCTCTGCTGGAGGTACATTCTTATTCTATGTGGCCTTGCAAGCCTTGAGCCATGACACTGACAGTAGGACATTGCTTTGCAGGCAGATATTTACTATTCATTATTGAAGGAGTCTCCTGTTCTTTAGCACTGGATATCAGATTTTCAGGACTAGCCTGGTGGTGGAATGAGAGCCACAACATATCTGTGACTCCCTGGTCCTCAGGCCATGAGACATCCATCTAATTTTAGGGTGGTGCAAAGCAAATTTAAGAAGTCAGGCAACCTAGTTAAGCTAAATATAGTCCACATTGCTTATTGGAAATATTCTCTGTATTCCAATTATCTTCAGACTTTTAAACAGATTTCTGAGTCCTTTAGGGTTTGCTTCAGTATAAAACTCTGTAAATAATTAAATGTGTTGATTATGATTTTAAAAATTGGATTGTGCTGTAAGTACTTATTCTACTGTGGTTTTACTGAGAAAGACATACTATTCTTAGGTAGAGCTGTGCAATCAACATGTGAAGAAATGTGTCACACATATAAGTGACATTTTACAGCTTTTCAACCACTAGCACTGGTTTGTTCATTCCTATGTTACAGATGGAACTTATATATCAAAACTAACTCCCAGTGTTCTGAGTAAAATATCTCACCAATTGCATGACTGTAACAGAAATGGGGAACTACCAGATTTTTCAGTTTAAGATCTTACTTTTCTGGTTGCTATTTCAATGTACTCATCAGTCCATATGCTAATCAGGAGATATCTGAACCAGTATCTAGGACAGCCTTTTTCCTTTCAAGGGGATGAGAATATCTTCTCCTATCACAGGGCATACCTTGTTAAAGAATCACAGAGGGGAGATCTGTGGGCATTTTTTGCCTTTATCCCTTTCTGCGTGCCATAAAAGATTTCAGGAAAACAGAAATGGGCAGAAAAGGAAGTTTTCTGGTTCTTGGATGTAAAGCAAGCTGTGAACAGAAAAGCAAGTGGTGGAAATCACCACAGAGGCTGCGATTGCAAAGGACAAATCATGCAGGTTTTAAGGAAAAATTACAGTGTGCAAAGGCTCCACCAATATATCAGGACTTGCAAGGTCTCACAGTAAAAACTGATATACATATTTCTATCCAGTATATGTCTGGAGATAAAATAATGTAAGATGTTTAAAACACTCCTGTCTGAAAACACTTTGATTTTAGCTGGGCTTGCTACTGGGAAATTGCAAAGGCTTATCATAAATTCACTATTTCTGAGTGGTCCAAATTTTGTGTATATGCTTTTGTGTTTGATATGATGACAACAATGAAGACAATGGTGTTTCTCAGCTGCTCCTCAGATCAGCTGCAGGTTAATGCAGCTGCAGGTTCATTATGGACATGGAACATATGCTGTCAGTCAGGTTAGCTTTCATGGTTATGTGTTCTTACCTTCCTATCACTCAGCCTTGCTTTTCAGGATTTGTTTCTACAGTATGGTACCAAGCCTAAGCAAAAAGACCAGTTTGGCCATGTATAGGTCATATATATCATAACTAACACTGCCCTCTGATAAAGGGATTGTGTGCCCAAAATCATAGAACTATGGAATGCCAGGTGGAGACCTCAAGGATTTTCAAGTCTAATCTTGGCAAAAGCACAGTCTCTACCACATGGCCCACCACCCTGTCCAGCTTGTTCTTAGAAGTGCTATTCTATGCTGCAGAATCCACCACTTCCATGTGGAGTTCATGCTGCAGGTTGATTGTTCTTTTTGTGAAAATTTTTTCTCTTGCATCTAATCAGAGGCCCCCCAGGCATAATTTGTATCCCATAGCCCTTATATTTTCCCTGTGACTCTCTGTAAAAAAGGAGCTCTATCTTCTTTGTACCTAGGCTTTAAATACTGGAACATGGTGATAAAGTCTCCCCAAAATCTTCCCTGTCTCAAGGCTGAACAAAGCCAGTTCTCTCAGCCATTCCTCACATGTCAGGATTCGCAGGCCTTTGATCACCCTTGTGATTTTTTCTGGACCCCCTGCAGCCTGTCCACATCTATTTTGTACAACAGGCACCAAAACTGAGCACAAGATTCCAGGTGAGGCCAGACAAGCACTGAATAGAGCAGGATAATGGCTTGATCATCTCCGCTGGTGATGCCCTTGATGTCACCCGGTCTCCTGTCACCTTTCTGTACCACAGCAGCCCACTGTCACTCAAACTGAACTTTGTGCACCAGGACCCCAGGTCCCTTCCCACAGAGCTGCTCCCCAGATGGACAGATCCCAGCCCATGATGCACTTCTGGAGTACATTTTTCCAGGTGTTCCACAAGGAATATCTTGTACTCATTTTTGCTGAAATTTGTGAGGTCCTCATTAACCCACTCTTCCAGCTTATTCAGGCCTTCCTGCAGGGTGTGTCCCACAAAGTGTCCACTTCCTCTTGGAGTTTGTTATCTTCAGCAAATTTCATTGGGTCACACTTGATCCCATCTTCCAGATCACTTATGGATATACTAAACAGCACTGAGCACAATATCAACCCTGAGGAACTGCAGTTGTTGCCAGTGTGAAAAGGAGCTATTTACCAACACCACCAGCCAGTTGCTCACACACTACATGAACCACATGTCCAGATCACAATACAGCAGTTTCTCGTAGCCGGAGGCAGTGGTAAGTGGTAGCAAAAGCCTTGCAAAAGTCCAGGTAGATAATGTCCACCTCTCATCCTATATCAACCAAGAAGGTTACTTTGGTATAGACAGTAATCAAGGGGCACATTCTTAAAAAAAATTCCCAGCACTTGATAGCTTCTCTGTCCTCCATGAAAGCTTACCATGGAATCCCTCTCAGTAGAGCTCTGAGTGAGCTGAAATTTGCTATTCTAAAACCTCACCAAATCTAAAACCTTTGCCTCATACTAACCTTCAGCGTGTTCAAATGAGTCCCAAATTCCTCAATATTGTGATCACAGCAGCCATGGCTATCTCCAAGTGAGATATTACAAAGCAGATTTTCTTGGTTTGTGAGTATAAAAAAAAGTTATTTTTCCCTATAATTTTTGTCAGTTATGCATGGATGATAGCTCTAAAAATAGTAATAAAAGCATAGAAATTATAGAGCAGTGATTTTTTTTTCTGAGATGCTTGCAGTGCTTGTATTATACGTACCTGGAGCAGCCTCCCTTCTGCTATTCCCTAAATTTGTCAACATCAGACAGACACTGCTGAATGTGTCTTCAAGTCTGTTCACCTTCCCAGTGTTTGCTTATCTGAGTGCTCAACAAGTAGTGCCCAGGAAACACTGATTTCAATTTGCCTCTGCAGAGGAAGGAGTACATAGCTCATATTGCAAAAAATACAGATTAGGAGGCCAGATTCTGAGTGCTGCTGCGCTGCTTTTGAGCAATGCATGAAGGTAGCCCACAGCATACTTCTGAAAGAACATGCATTAGTTTTACACTCTAGCTGTCTCATCTTTTAAACTCTTTTCCTCCTCCTATCTCCAGTTTTATTTAATTTATCAAGTATTTTCCACATTTTAAAAGTTAAATATTATCACATTGTTTGGGTATCTTATTTTAATTATCTGGCTTTCTACTTGAAATTATTGTAGAGATCATAACTAATAATTATAAGTAGTAATATTTTTTGATGAATATTACATAGCCAATTTTGAATTTTGTAACCTCACTGATTTGATTCATCCTGCTGTACTACATTGCACAATGAGCAGGTAAGTGACTATTTTTCACTTCAAAGTGCTTCAATGATCCTTGGATAAAAGCTTGAATCCACTGAAGTCCTCAATTAACTTTATTTCAAATTTCAGTGACAGTTAGTGTAAGTAATATCTTTGGTAGAATGAGAAAAGGCAATTATAGTATTTCCAAATGGCTTTGTGGACACAAGATTTCTTCTTTTGTGTTATAAAAATACTTGTACTCACTATAACATCATGTTGGAATAGTGGTACCTGTTAGACAACACTGTTCCCACATCTGATGAATTAGTCCCAGTCTCACTGGGACTAATGGCATCACCTTCATCAGAATTACTACATGTTTGCACATATGTAACAGAGCACCATTATAGGGCCCTATTAGTGTCACCAGCAGCTATTGAAAACTACAAACACAGCACATGAAACATTATACAAAGCTATTAGCTTATTTTAAAAACCTGTTAATGTTAGAGAATGGTGTGTGCAATCTTGGTCTATACATGGTATGGCCTATATTCCTTAGTATGCATAGTAAATCCTCCCTAGTATTCCTTCTATATGTAGTAAATCATAATATAATTTAGAAATACTGACTGAGATCAAATGACATTGAATCTGTCACTGTAAAATGCACATGTAAACAAAATCCAGATTTTTCCCCAAGTCCCTGATTCAGATTTGGATCTGTCCCCTTTTGCTGTGGCTAGACATGTTTGCTCAGCCACAGAGATGCTAAATTGAGAAGCAGTTGAAAAATGTTGCTTTCAGTTGTAAATCAAACAACAAATGTGAAACATATTACAGCTTTAGAAATTAACTACATACATCTGAGATTTAATATTGGCACACCTTTTGGAAGGAAACTCCCTATTTGGTACCATATACCACTGATTTCCAAACTATGTTGACTGCTTCCCCGCAGTTGGTATATGTATTTGTGTACACACACTGACATGGTGAGATCTGCTTTGTTCCAAACTTTCCCTGAGAGATGCCTCTGCAAAGACAACAGGTGCATGTGGACTTTTCAGGGACTCTTTGATTGCTAGGAATTCCAGCTAATGAAGAAATGGTCCCCTATAACTTCAGCATACATTTTTCTCTGCTGGCTGTCATACAGGGCTCTCCAGATAGTCCTAAGTCTGTTTATCATTAATTTATTTCTTTCATAATCAAACTGTTCTTCCTGAACAGCAGATCTTCCATCTTCTGTAAGAGCTTTTGCTTTGGAGGGCAAAGGGCATCTCAGTCACTTGTTAATAACAAGGTCAGACCACTTTCAATCCCACGGTCTGCTGCAGCAGCTCAGCTAGGTGGCCATGAGGAAAAAGAGCCACAAGAGTAACTGCTCTTACTCTGGCAGACAGAGGGGATTTTAGGGTCTTCCCTGCACCCCCTAATCACAACAGGCATTTCTCTCTCTCCTCCTGAGAGCCACATATTTCACATTTTCCTTGTGCAAATAACTGCTCAGGCCCTTTTTTCAAAGAGCCTTTATTAAACCACCAACTATTTGCTGTCAAGACATTTAGGATGAAATCATCGTGTTAAACAAATAAACGCAGCTTCATACAGATCTCTGCTCTGGGAGCAGAATAAGAAAATAATTTCTGTCTGCTCTCCACAAAAGCGGCTGGAAAGGGTGAAAGAAAAATATTATTTTTACTTCATTGTGTGAAATATTGTTTTGGATGATCTGTCGTGTTGAGCGTTTGAAGAGTTTTTGCTGGCAGGTTTCAAGGGTCCCCTGGGTTGACCCCCTGGGATTGTTTTCTTCATTAATAAAGTTTGCATGATGTGTGTTAAAAGGAACATTTTGTTTGCTGTGTAAATAAGGGATGTCAAACAAGAAGCAGAAGCCTTGCAGACACTAGATGAGGTGCTCTTCAAGGGCAGGAGATGCTTGTGTGGAAAAATAAAAGAGAAGTTGAAAATAATGTGACTGCCCTATCCAAGCTGAGGCATTGCTGTGGAAACTAGTCTGCCTGTGAACCCAAATGAGATAGCTTCTTTGTAAATCCCAGAGAGAAAGAGGCACAGTGTGCCTTAAAGCAGAAGAAGAGGTACTTGGGAAAGCAAGGGCAGGAACATCTACCCAAAGCTGGGCAAAGCAGGCCAGATGGTGCAGAGCAGGCACCGCCATCACCATGTGGAAGAAGGATTTTGACAGTTCTGCGAGCAGCCCCAGGGAGAGGGACTGAAGAGCATTTCTGCATCAGCATTTGTCAGTCTGATGCTGCTGTGGAAATTACTGTGGTAAAGCTTTTGACCAGATTTAAGGCAGTAATTTACAAGAAAGCAATCAGCCTTTTGCTGGTCCTGGCATTTTCTCTCCTATCACGAAGCAGAAGTAAAAATAATCAGATGTTTATTGGTGTTTATTTTCTGCTGCCTGCCTCCTTGCCTGTATTGCCACTCAACTCTCCCACTGCTTCTGAACCTATTCATTTTGCATATGTTGTTTCCTGCTCCCTTGAAGAACCCTATAAACCTTATAAAACAAGCTAGTTCCTGTCATTCATAGTTACGGTATCTGAAATGCATCAGAAATGCTATAGTCAGGAAACAAAAATGTCCCCAGTGTTACTTTGGGTCCCATTCTGGGCAGGGGTAGAAGCAGGCAGACAGGCTGTGAGACTCCTGCTAGGTGTTGGATGGACCATGCACCTCAGCTGGCTTTTCCCAACCTGCACATATTCCTATAGTGTCCTTTTCCTCTGGCTGTCATCACAGGGAAAAAAAAAAATACTCAGACTGCTTAAAACTTGTTTACATTAGGAAGAGTCAAACACACTGTTTAAGAGATGAAGGAGGATCAATTCTCTAACTTCAGAGATCCAGGAGAAGAAACATTTCAGTGTCCAATAGTCCTTGGATGTAATTATAGCTGACAGGATCCTATTTACATTTACCATCTCGTGCAAAGCTGTGCACTGCATCAAGAAGAGATGTGGTCTCCACAGCTAAGCCTCAGGCCGACTTTAGAAGCAATTCTAAAACAAACATGAAATTAACAATATTACCTTTTTCTTAATCTGTATTGTATCTTTATTACTGAAATATTTATCATATGTAGGTCATATACCATGCAGTCAGTAAGCTCACTAAGCTGATTTCAGAGCTATGTTAATAACTGAAAGAAAAACATTTAATTTGTCTAAAATAAATAAATTTATTGTTTCAATAATTTTGGTCACAAAAATGGTGAAATGAAAATAATTTTTTGAAAAGGTGATTTGGGTGAGAATCATAAGAGTCACTGTAACTGGTGATGGTGACAAATAGAATTTCAGCTAATTTAATTGACCAATAAGCATAAATGATGGAAGGATGTCTACCAAAAATGATTTTTTTAAAAAATTGGTTTTGAAGTGACTTGCAGTGGATTTAGAATGGTGAAACAAGAATAAAAAAATCTGGTTTGCTTTTAGAAATTTAACTATGTATCTCATTCCACAAGCTCTCTGCCTGGAGTTTTGCTCTCTGCTCTCTGTCTTGGAGTTTTTATCACTCTTAAAATTTCTTTGTCCAATGGATAAAGTTCATTAAGAATTTGCATTAAGAACTTGTGTAATGTTTATGCCATATATAATCTTTCCATGTACAAATGTTGGTATTTTGATTTTGCATCCAAATTCCCTTTTACTGATTCTTTATTACCAAGAAGCCTATTTTTGATTCACAAAATTTGCTTGATTTTAAGAGGAAAGAAGCTGAGTACCTGCTCTGAGCTAATTGAGTTGCACCAGCAGCTATTTATACAGCTTGTGAGTTTATATAAGGGTAGGACACTTTCATCGACAGGATGGACTGGAAAGCTGTATCAATTTTTTCTAGGTTTGGGTACTTAGCTGTAATACAGGTCAAGTCATTTCTTATCAAATGCTAATTTTTAATAAACTTAGGGATTATATGGAATTATTATCTTCATCTTATTCTTTTCTAGACAGAAGATATCCATTGAACAGGTGGTCCTGATAGCAACCATATCAGAGATACCAAAAATGGCATGAACATGGAAATTGAGGAGATCCATTTGAAAGAGAAAGTTCTGATCAGATAACAGTACATTAAAAAATCCCCACATATCCTTGATACAAAGCTGGATTGGAGGAAGTAAAGTTTTGTCCAGGTTATGTCAAAACTTAAAAGTACTAAATGTGACATCATCCTTAAATTATGTCCAAGTATTTTTAAAATAAATTAGAATTTACGCTGGTATTCCCAAAAAACAAAGCTACACGTAGTGACAAGTAAAGTAACCTGAAGCATTGCCTCTTGAAGTTTTAGAAGTGGAGTACCATGATACACAAATTTTAGAGCCTTCAGCTTCAAACAACAAGATATTTATCATGGATTTTTGGTGATAAAGGTCTGAAGTTTGTATGGTGATGATGCCTAGGGACAGCTCTTCTTTCCATGTGAATGGTGTTCAGAACACAATGTTCAAACAGATCAGAAAGATTAGCATGCAAATTACCTCTAAGTACATAAAGACCATATCTTACAGGTGTTTGGATAACCCCTTTTAAAAATTAAGATTCTTCTGTGAACCTCTCTGGGTAGGCTGCTCACCAGCCTTGGAGTTAATGAATTGTCTAATCTATCTTCTTTGTTCAAGTTAGTGCACTTTTTCACATTCTGTTCCCAGTGGACATGGAAAATGATTGATCACTGTCCTCTTCATAACAACTTTTTACATATTGGGAAATTGTTATCCCTTCCTCCCCCTCCCCTTGAGCCTCATGCTTAGTCTTCTCTTTTCTAGACTAAACAAACCCAGTTCTTTCAACCTTTTCTTGTAGGTCATGTTTTCTAAACCTCTGATCATTCTTGCTGCTCTCCTTTGCACTCTCTTCAATTTGTCTACATCTTTCTTGAAGTGTGGTTCCCAAAGCTGTACAAAGCACATCATCTGAGGCCTCACCCATGTAGCCTAAAGCAGAACTCTTACTACTTTTTTCACTGGTAAGACATTCCAGGTGAACGACCAAAGAATAATATTTGCTTTTATCCTAACACTGCTCCAGCAAGGCATGGTATTGTGATTGCCTATGACCTCCAGATCGCTTTCTACAAAATTGCTGCAGTCATAATCTTTCTTATCTTGTTTCTGATTATTTAGATTCTTCTTAACACATCTAACATATTTCTCTCTCCTTTATTCCATCTTGAAGGCTTCAGGTCATCTCTTCCATTTACCGAGACAGTTTTTTATTCTGATCACATCCTGCAAGGAGTGTCTGTATGACACCAGCTGCCACAGACCACTAGCTCACACAGGCTGTGGTCCGTGATCTCTTACTGTCCCAGGGCTGTATGGCCATGTCATGGCTTTAGTTGCAATGACATATGTGGCCATCTCCAGTCCCAGTAACTCACCAAACATACAGAGAGGACAGTTTTGCCCATCTCACACATTCACCACAATGGATGTGCTGTTTGAGTTGCTGAAAGCAATTCAAAGAGCAACTTCGGCCTCAGTTCCTCTAGCCAGGGAACCCCTCTGAGAACAAGCTCTCCTGCTCAAGTACATCCCATGTGACACCAAGTAGGAATCAAATATACCCTACATATATATTTCCTTTGAAGTAAAATAGTCTGGTTTTAGGATGACTTCATCAGCCTAGACTGCTTTGTCTCTTACTTTATCTTCTGAAACCTGATGCACTGGTTCTTTCAGTTAGATGCTTAACTTTTTTGAAATGTAATATTTTTATTCTTCTGCTCTTCTTACTTCTTTCCACCTGTTCAACCTTCCTTTTTCATCCTATGGTCAATTTTCATCTGTCTTCAGATTCTGAACATATTTTTCCAAGAACCAGGGTATCTCTGCCCATAATTGTCCTTTTCCTTGAACCATTTTCTGTGGACAGCTTGATATTTTCAACATATTCAGGGAACGTGATGGACCATTTTTCACTTTTGCAACAGATAAGCAAGCTCTGCTGAAACTGTCCTTTAGATTTTTCTATATTAAAGTATTTGGGGTTTACGTATTTTACAGCTTCCACCTCACCATCTGGTAGGATGGTTTGTAATCCAATGCTGCTAAATCTTGCAAGTCCCAGATGTAGCCAGCTCATGTGCTGCCTCATCCATGTCTCTGAAATTTCAAATTTATTATATAACCAGTATTTAGGTTCTTAAATCAATACATGATATGACTTACACTTGCATTTTCAAAAGAAACCTACAAAACAATATAAATAAATCTACAAATTTAAAATAAAAGCAGAGAAACCAGTTGTTACAAAACTGGTGGTGAAACTTGCTTTGACATGCTCCTCAAATTCTTGGCATTTGTCTGAAGATGCATCAGCAAATTGTTATGCTGTGGTATTTCATTTTTCTTCTCTCATGTTTCTTTCCCCCCATTTATTATCTGCTTCCAAGATTTTCCCCGGATGTCTATTTCTAAATTTTGTTCATTTGAAGGTCCTCTCAGTAGTTTCCTCCAAAGCCAGTGGAAGCCCAGACCCCAGAGAAAGCTTTTCACTAGAGTGATCCCATTTCTGACTAATTCTCCTTTGCAACATACTGTCTGGTGTCTAAGGAAGCCAAAATCCTTCTGTCAACACTCTGTGCAGCCAAGTATTCTCCTTTAGCCCTGGCTATCATAATCTCTGGGATCACTTTCAGACCCTCTCTTCTTAACCTGCCAGAGCTGTGCAGCTGCTGGATGTGGATCCAGTAAACCAACCAAAATCTTCCCTCCCCCATCCTCCAGCTTCTCTCAACCTGATTCTGGTTTATTCCAAGCTGTCTTTCTCCCCTGAGCCACCACTGCCCACTCTTGCCATTCCTCTGCTGTGCAGGGGCTTCCTGAGGTGCTCCAGGCAGCAGGTTCTCCCTTTGCATGTTCCCTGCCTGGCCAAGGGCTCTCATGGCTCAGCTGTCCAGCCCACCTCTCCCATGTCACCCTGCCATGCTCTGCTTCCCCATGGAAGGCTGCCACAGCCTATCCACTTGTGTGTCTTCTGCCTGAAGACCTCAAAAGGCATTGCAGATTTTTTTCCAGCAGTAGCAGGAGACAAACCAGTGATGCAATTATCGTCGTAATTGATCTGGTAAATTAAGAACCAGATTAGAAACAAAACTGGTGACCTTATTCTAGTCAGGAGCCTCCAGTCATGTGTGAGTTACGGAACATCTACAAAGGTCTAGAGGGTCCCTTTTCTCTCCCACAGATTAGAAAATATTATTTGGCCTACTTTATACTCCTGACATGGATAGTCCGAGTGATTTGCTCGGGGCCACTCAGCAGAAAACTTCCATTGCTTCTAAGCATTACCAGGCTAGACTCTGCTGCTTTCCAGGTTCAAAGTTTTTTAGTTACGTCTCTAATGTTTGGGGGTTTTTTTAATTGCTTGGTTTGCATGACATGGCATATTTTAGAACATTGTTTCTGTGACATTTCTTTGAGACCATAGATTTTACAATTACCAACTACAATTACCAACTTTGTTCAATGGTTCAATGCTCTTTGAGAATGCCTGTTCATTCCTCTATATTACTTTGGTCTTATAAAAAAGATGTATTACTTCAGAATAAAAATCAAGTTTTGGAACTTTTCAGTTCAAAGCCAACTATGAAAGACATTTTCCCTCTTTTTTTTAGTTTTTAATTTTTAATAATGGACTCTTTCCATTGACAAGTTTTTGACATAGCCTGTTTTGAACCCTTGGTATTTGAAACAGCTTGCTGATGTTTTCTTAAATAACATCCTCTTGTGGGTCCATAAAATCCTGAAGTTATTACAAATAAATAAACAAAATTTCTCTTCATGATGTAAACCAGCTTTGAATGAAGTCATTGAGTGGAAGTTTGACTTGGATTGCTTCTGAAAAATTGCTCAGACCCAAGGCAAAGTTCTGCTTTTCCTCTGCATGCTGTAGAAATTGGTGAGCAGCTGTTCTGAGGGGAGCAAACCCCTGTTGTTTAATGCCTTGTTTTAATTTCCAGTAGGAAACCAATCAGAAAGTCTGTACTCTCCAGTCCCTTTTCTTTCATTCATTTTTTCCAAGTAGTATCCTCCTGATTGAATGATATGAGATCTGAGTTTTCCCTTCTCTCTTATGTTAGGTATCTTATCCCATCAGGCAATGCAGTGGGCCTCAAGCTTCCCCTGATTAGTGGAGTTGGCACCAATATTTAATGACCTGTTCCGTTCTGACTGTTCCAACCTGAACCACAGTGGTTGTGACACCAGCAGACAGCACGGTTCAGACTCTGCTGTGAGACAGGGGACATGAACGTGATAGCAAGGCTATGAAATTATGCCTGCACTTCACTTGGTTCTCTCCCCATTTCTCCTCACTGTGGTCCTGTGCTCTTCCACAGATCTTCATCACACTCATGGGAAGCCTTTATTTCACTGAGAGAAAAATTAGACCTTCTGTGGTCCCTGCAAGGATTGAAATCTGAATCTTTATCACCTCAATGACAGTTTGCTCCAGTGCACTATGAGGAGATGCCAAAAAAAGTTTGTTGACCACTTGTAGATTCAGGAGATATATTTAGCCTTAGCACTAAGATGCACATTTCTTCAGCTAGCATCTGAAGGTCTGATCATCTATACTTATCATTTTGTCTTTTCATTTTAGTGCTGTTTTCACAAACACCCATCAACAACCCAAACACTCAAATAGATATGAATCATTTAATGTGTTGAGCATGTCAAACAAAATTCTCAAAATGTGCTTTTTAATTATTTCATTAGCTGTAGGAATAACTTGGCAATGCAAATAATAAATGCAGGAATCTGTCTCATAGTACTGAAGACGATGGCCAGGACAACCTGCTCTCAATTCTCCTGAGAGATGGCCATATTATGACCCTGGAGTTGTAGACCATATTTTAAGTGATGCTGCTGTCTGAAAAACCCTATGCAAGCACTGAGGTTGCTTATGGAGGGAGGTACTACCTAGTCTTTTGACCATAATTAGCAAGTATCTGGCCTCAGCCTTCACAGGAATAAAATAATGGATGAAAAAAAATACAAATGAGGTGGCAAGACCTAAAGGTAAAATGAAAGTTTTACTACATGGTACAGCTTGAATTAAAAAGAATGCTCTGGTAACAGGTGAAAGTCTATACAAGTATGACATTTAGCACTTTGACTGAGATCTAAGTGCTATTTGCTTCTTTACAGCTGATAAAGCTCTTTAGCAAGATGGCTGCTGTGGGATTGTCACTGATTCCCCAAGGGCTGAGCACTCACACCACCACATTCCCCAGTTCTATGGGCAGATGGTAGCAATGGTTGGAGAGTGATGTTTTATTGCTACCCGTCCCTCCCTCTCTCCCTCCCTCCCGATACATTGAAAACTATGAGCTGAAAATCAAAATATTGGCAGGTATTTCTCTGTACCTGGAAATGCTGTCACTGTAGCCTCCAGCAGAGCTTCCAAGACCACTTCTCCCACTCTTCCCAGTGAGATGGGGAGATGTCCCACCTCATCCTACTCTGTGGGATGGAGGTCAGTCGAGCAGCACATTTTGTCAGATTGAGCATAACCAGACACTCTGACTGAGATCAGGAGAGCTGCTATATTCAGCTTCCAACCACAGCTCCCATGAAATTTTGTGTAAGAATTTCAGTGTGGAAATACTTCAATTTTCAGGCATTAGGGGGTAGAGTATGAGATGGAAAAAGCTTGTTGAAAAACTGATACTGTTCAGAGAAAACTGATACTTAAACAAATAATTCATTTAGCTGCACACCGATTTTCTGTCAATAAACAGTTTTAAAATGTGCCTGATCCCTAGTGAAGTCTGCAACCCATACTGAGCTATTTTATTACTCTGAGTACCTCTGAATCAGTTAGCCCTGCTGTTTTCTCTTCCTCCACATAAGGTAGAGATTTGTTCATCTCGTGGGATGCTCAGTCAGTCCTTGGCTCCCCACACTGACAGCCAAGTTACAGTTTCAGCTCCACAAAACAGTGTTTATATAAGAGCTAGAGAGAAAAGACACCTATGAAAAAAGAAAAATAATTATATTTGTTTGTGTTATAGAAGCCCTCAGCAGCCCCGCTCACAGTTGGGCCCCAGTACATAGCACAGGGTAAGATCATAGCTGCAGTCAAAGCTAGTTGCAATCTAATTAAGACAAGATGTAACACTCTGATGCAAAAAATGGTTGAAAAGGGAATCAATGATGGGGGAAGCATTCTCTCCTTAAGAGGAGAAAGAAATTAGAGATTTTTGCTAATTGCCCAATTCCAGCATCTGGGGCTTGAAAAATCTTAGACGATATCTCTAAATCAACAAATAATCAGGAATTTGCAGTAGATCTTGAGAGCATGTAAAGGGTTGATATATTACTTGGCATTTTCTGCTTAGAACTTTTTTGGGTTTTTTCCCCTTTTCATGTGTCCTTCACATTCGTGCCTTTAAGTGAAAGGTGAGTTAGCACAAGCAGCATCAGACTATATTTTGGAGAGCCATGTACACTGCAACTGTCTGCCCCAGCGACTAGGTGTTTAGGTAGGCTCTAGAAGGCAAAGTTTTTTTCAGGAATCATTATTGTTGAGAAAGCCTTAAAAGCTGGTATGTTGCACACAGTCTAGACAGATCAGCTGAACTGGTACGTACAATGCTGAAAGAACAGAACACAGGTATCATCAACTTTTTTCATCTGAATGAGAAGCTGAATCTAAAAATTGTCTGCAAACCTTTCTGTTTCAGTATTGATTACTTCCCCATGAATGGACTTTTTGTAGGTACTTAAGGACTGTGTTTATATCAAAGTCCTAGCCACTCCCTTAATCTTCACTTGTCCCACTCCCATTGTTTTCTAGACACTTGACCAAATTTCTGGATTTTGGAAGGAGGATCTGCAGAGTTTTCTATTTAATTGAACAGAACAATTCTCAACTGCAGAGAGCAGGCAGTAAGAATATGAGTGTTCAGGAAGTTTTATATTAATCAGAATCATGGTTATGGGCTGTAGTGTCAGACAGAAACGTGGTAAAAGTTTGTAGAAGACAAGATGCTCCCCCAGTCTGGTGTTAGGATGTGTTGATGTAGTACTGACGTATTGGCATGCTCAGTAGGAGTAGTTTTGGTTGCTGTTTGGAGTCTACCTGCAAAAGAAAAGTGCCTTGCAGAAGCAGAAGGTAAAGCCAATTCAGTCTGCAACACTCCTCTCTCTAAATTATGGCACTGAGAGAATTCTGTTTGAAAGGGTTCAACAAAAATAGCCTTTTCTTTTAGAAAGGTTTCAGAGTAGTAACTAGGGAAAAAAATCAGTAAAAGATTCTTCATCATGGTTCAGTCAGTGATTGTTGGTGGTTGGAAGCTGGAAGAAGAAATCCAAAAATGTCAATTTTTCAATAAGTTTTTGTCTGAAAATTTATACTTTGGAAGGAGCATGCTGAAATCTCACCACTTTCACATGACATAGTCTTGAAAATGTCTAAACATATTGAATTTTAGAAGCGTTCACAAAACTTTGCAACTGCGACAGGCAAGTTCTTTGGTATTTAGAACTTACAAGCAGGCATATTTAGATTTTCAATCAGCCGTTTGTAAAGTACTGCAGTAACAAAATTACAGCTCAGCCAGCCTAGCCTGAGAGTGCCAGTCTCCACTTCTAATGATTTCAACATCATTCTTAGAATTGCATAGTTCTAAATACCCCTCAAAACTTTACTCCAACCTGGTCTAATTCTTCAGAAAATATAATCCTTCAGAAACAGTACTGAGTTAATACTTGGATAGGATAAAAAGGGATATTCATGATGCTGATTAGAATGGACTGTCAGTCTGACAAACCATGAACATGAAATACAAACTGCTTGTGATCATTTAACTCCTTGCAACACAATGTCCCAAAACTAGGCTGTTCACTCAATTTCCCTGTTAAAGCAACTATAACTTGCTCATGTACAATTTTAGAGAAAATTAAACATTAGGGCAATATATTTCTTAATTTCCTGCCCTGAGTTTATGTAGTACTGCTTCATTGTGTTGAAAAAGCTGCCATGTTCCACCCTACCACTGGATGTATTTCAAAAGTAAATGAACTAGTTGTTAAAGTATACAAGGAGCATACACACTGCAAAACTTGTTCGAGCAGTCATTTCAAACTATTTCTCTGTTCTAGTGGACAAGAATATTTGTACAATGACTATTCACATTTGTCCACACTTAAGATCTTTGCTCTTTAGAATAATAGCACCATTCCCCTTAGGCAGGAATGCAAAATGTTAAAACATGGCCACAGAGGCTGCCCACTACTGAGCTGTGAACCTCCTGTTCTCTGGACCTATTTTGATTTCTGCTTTAGTCAAATCCCAGTGACATGTCTCTCGTGTGGCTCAGTAGGACTCCCAAGCTTGCAAAGCTAGCATGAAAAGAATGCAGGTCTGCCCATTTGCTGCTAGTAGAAACTATATCCAGTAGATGAGAGCTAGTAATCTAAAATCTTTTGCACATTTGCAGTCAAGGACAGTTTAAAAACTTTAGACTGCAAAGGTAACACTTACTCTGATGAAATGAGATTTCTTTTTCTAATATGTGGTTTATTAATTCGTGGTTTGAACAAAAAGAACAGGTAAGCACTGAGTCATTTTGGCTAGGATCTGAAAATCCAGGATGAAGTTTTGGAAAAAAGGTTTTCTAAATAATTTTTCAGATATTAAGCCTTCCATCTCAAGCTATCAGCATATTTTGTCCTTTCCCTTAACCTGATCAATAATTTTGTGTGCTTGTATGAAGAGTTTTTCCCCCAAGTTCTTTATGGAAATTTATTCGTGGCTTGAAGGAAAAGAAATAAGAGATGGGCAGCCCTCTTCAAATCAGGCAGTCCATGTTCCATCAAGTATCTCCAGATGAAACCACTGCCATTGGGACTTGTCCATGGGCTGACAGCAGCCTGCAGAGAAGTGCTAATGAGGAAGTATGGGGAATATGAGAAAGTACCTTTGTTGCAGCATTAATAGTACATCACTTCACGAATATGAGCAATGTAAACAGGGGCCTTTCTATATGTGTCACAGCAAGGAGACAAAAACTATCATGGAAAGTGCTTGTTTAACAGTTCTGGCACGTGGCCAACAAAAAGGACAGAAGGTCACGCCCTGTCCAAAGGTGCAGAGTGCAAGCTGGTGCTGGAGGAGACACTACTATAAAACAGTTTTCCACCAGCTTCTCTGATTTATAGGAGCTATAGAAGTGCAAGCCCACTTCAAAACCAAGGGGATAAAAAACAAGCTTTATGCCTCTTGTGTACCCATGTTTGTAGTTATGAATTCTGCTCACTTCCCTTTTGGAGCCTCTTTTAGCTTATTTAGCTTTTCAGCTAAATATTAAAGGGACCTCCAGGTCCAGAGAGACCCCAGACTTTCTTTGTTTACAGCTATCCATCTGCTTTCCAAGCCACAGACTGGTTATCTGTCGTCTTTTCACATTTTGTTTATGGATATTCCAAGGTCAATCAAGGAAATAAGTGTCTCTTTTATGCAGCTAGCAATACCTCAGATAAAAACATTTCTTGTAATACATTAATCCACATGCATCAGTTTCAAATATTTGAGTCTATTGGTTTGAGCTACCTACTCATCAGCTGGCATCAAAAAGCAGAAGTACACCTGCAATTTTCCACAGAAATAGAAGAAAATATATACAGATAGCCCTGTGCTGTAAAGAAAAAACCGTGCAGCTCCTTCCTTATGAAAGCATAATCTTTATTTGTAATATAGATATCACAATATGAACAAAAGTACTCTATTCATGTGGATAAGGGCTCATATTCTCCTAACAAAAAAAGGGCTATCTGCACCCAGCTCAGAGAAACCCTTACTACACATCTGTTCAGATGCCACTGGTTGCACATCAGGATGTCTTTCAGCCTGAAGACTGATGCTCTCTTGAGTGGGGGGCCACAGGCAGAACCCCCCTGGGCTTCCCACATCGAAGTGTTCAAAACAGGGGGAGCCAGGCTCCAAGCCTGGCAGTCACACTCCCTTTTCAGAGAAGATAAAAGCAGCAGAGGAGAGTTACAGCACAACCACAGCATCTCAGCTGTTAAACAGTACTCAAACAAAATGTGTTTCTGTTTAGTTTAAGGAAGGATAAACAAGATTTAATATCTGGCAATGAGCACAAGTCAGGTTTTTTTTTGCTCTATTAATGATATTTGGATTCATTCAGATTTATGTAGCTTCCACTCACATAAGACTTCATTCCATTTCCTAATTTTCCATCTTTTTTATTTCCTAAAACATGAGTTGTTGAGCTAATGAATTAAAACACTCTGAGGTTTGGTTTTGGCTCTGTGTGCATCTGTGCTCTTTTACTACCATAATTCAATGTGACAAGTTTATTGTCCAAACAAACACTAGCACCTATTGTAGAACTATAATAAAAAAAGAAAGATTGCCTTAAGCAGCACATTTTCTTCAGAGAAGACCAAATACTACCTATTGACATTTTGTTTTCCTCACATCATGTTCCTCTTTTCATTCCATAGTGGGCACTAAACATGCAAGTCTGTAGGCAAAGTGGACTAGATTAGACTTTAAGGATCAGCCTCTGCAATGAGCTGGATCAGATGGAATTCATTCTTCTTATTAGCTTTCAGCTGATACTTATGAGCCTGAACTCAGGACTTCGTTTGTGCAAGGCACATTAAACACTGTGAATGCAACCCCTGCCCCAAGGAGCTTGCAGCTCGAAAAGACAAGTATGCAAAGATAAGACAGAGAAAAAAAAGAGCCTAGGACTTTGCAAAAAAACAAAGTTAAGACCAGCCTTTGCTAAATCAACGTGCAAAAAGCCAACACAAATGAGAGGTTGATTTCTCCACAAGAACCAACTTAAATGTTTCTATACAAATCAGCCACATCCAGTGCAAGGCTAGCCCTCCAGATGAATGCCTGTCCAAAAAAACACAAACCCCCACAGATCTACAGCTAAGTAAATAAACTACAGTGACCCAAAATAAAATGTGAAACACTCTGTTTTTCAAGGCTCACAAAACAAGATTTTAATGATGCATATGGTCCTTATTTTACCCATAATGGTTCTTTGATATATAGTGGCAAGGCTTTGATTCATTGGTGGAATAACATGTTCATGTAACCCATTCTGTTGCTAATGAAATAATCAAGACTTCTCTCCTTGTGTCTCTTTGAAAGGCTATATTCAATAGCAGGTCTTGGAATATTTTACCAGCAGAGGAATGTCACAAGAGTAATACACACAGAAACTAAAGGGGAATCTGTCACAACTTGTCCCCTGCTTAAAAATAAATCATTTACAAAATTGACATTTCTGCAGAGAAGTGATTATTCATTATGGGTTTGAGGGAGCACAGGTAACAAGGCAGTTAGCCACAACTGAAGACTCCTTTAGGAAAAAGGAGTGTGTAAGCTATTCACACTGGTGATGCAAGTGCCCCGGCAAGGCAAGGCGGACTTCCTGCTGAAGCAGGATGTTTGGTATGGGCCAGGGCTGGTGGTAAGTGCTTTGCAAAAGCATTCTTTCCTGCTCTCTTCAGTCCTCTCCTTCCTCAAGCACAGCAAAAGCATGACCTGAGGTCTCCAGGGCTTGCTTCCCTTGCTCTCCTCCTCAATCTTGCTGTGGCAGAAGCAACCTGACCCTAGTCAGGTCCCGTCCTTCATCCGTGGGCTCAAGCCTGCCTGCAACTACCAAATGTCAGGCTGCCTTTCAAGGATGAACCAGGGAAAATCTAGATAGGGTGGAAACACTGGTCTTTTTCAAAGTAGTTATTTCCATGCAGTTCAGTGTTCAAGAATCTGACTGAGAGTAATTAGTGCATTTCGCCATATTAAGGACTCTCAAATCCCTGTTACTTTTCACCTTTGTGAAAAAGCTCTGTGTCATCAAGTAGCAGAGGTATGGCCTTTTCTTAAAATATTAGATACAATTTATTACATGCATCAATGCCTAGTGAATTGGTGAATGCAATAAATTCTATTGCCTTCAGCATCCAAGCAGACTGTGTTAAGCACTGGAGGAATCAATCTGACACTAATTTCATGTTTTATGATATTTTGTTCAAAATGGTTACACAAATTCAGCAGGCATCTGTTTAGAGCATCTTTCTTTTGGCACTGTTCAGAGAATCTATATTTCACTAAGCTTTCATGCCTGATTTAAATTAATTACTGCACAGGGAAGGGACAGGAAACAGATACAGGTATATACAATGTATGTGTTACATATGTATAATTTCCCTAATGGAAATAGAGTGGTGGGGGTTGCAATTTTCCAAGCTTCCCACTTAGCCTACTTTTTCTGCCCCAGTCTAACTGAAGAGGCTGCACAACCACAGCGTTTGATACAGTGAGCTACCATGTGTAACTGGAGCAGGAGGAGGCAAGCCTCCTCTCACTTCCCTAGAAAATTCCTACTCATCCCATGCTCTCTCAGGCAGACCAAGAGGTTCCACTTTCAGCCCTCCAGGACACTGTGGTGGGGCAGACCCCCACCCGCAGCATGCAAATGACGGGGACCCAGGGGCTGGAGGGGAGCAGTAGCTAATTAAATTTTTCAGCAGGAATAAAATTTGACAGACCTACATACAAGGCTAATACCCCTGATTAAGTTTAGGAGTGCAAGTGAAGTAAAATCCTGATCTTCTCTGCATTGGTGAGGACCAGCATGGCACTCAGTTCAGAGTTTATTTACTGTATGTGAATGTAAAAAAATCTAAAAATAAAAATTATTCGTATTTTGTTTTGCAACTAATTTTAAAAAAATTAATTCATTAAATATGAGGTGTTTACTGCATTTGTCAATTACTAAGAGAAACAAAAACATATCTTTCACTAATAAAATGTTTTTGCTGAAGCATTTAGCATGGCATTTTAGTAGATCTATGCATACCTCCTTATTTCCAGGCACTGAGTGAGGACAAAGACAAATTTTTCACATGCAGCAATTTCCCTGGTGGAAGTTTGCTATCAAGACTTACAGCTAACATATTGAAATATATTAATAGGGTTTAAGGCTTCCATTTATCTTCATTAAAACCAGTTTGAGTCTGAAAGCTGACTTGAGGATAATTTTTCATATCAGGAATGAGAAGACAGAGGTTTCACCCCAGCTCTTCAGCTGACTTAAGTAGTGATTTCAGACAATTCCCATCAGTTTGGAACACAAAAAGTAAACTTAATAGCACATATCTCTCTCCAAAGTAGCCTGACTTGTCTTTAAGAAAGACTGTGAAGGAGTAAGAGTATCATAGGTGAGCTAATTTCTCTTGTCTGAAGATTAAGAATCTGAACAGATGGACTTTCATATACCTAATCCATCCTGCAAGTTTTATACTCTGAAAAACTGTCTGCAGCTCTTTAAAAAGGAAGTATTTTGGCATTTTGTAAAAAAATATATATTGCTGTTTTTAACAAACTAAATGCTTTTCAAAACATATGTAAGTCAGTACAATAATGAAAAATTTCACACCAGAAACTGCTTTGAAAATCATACCTTTCCTGCATTAAATATATATATATATATATATATATATATATATATATATATATATATATGTATCCTCCCAGTGTTTCCTGGGACCATTTGGGAAATCTAGGTGGGAAAGCAGCCAGGAGAAAAACACAGCACAGGACACCACAAAGTTCTGGGATCCAGCTGAGCTGCCACAGGGAGTGGTGGGCTTGGGGTCATGCTGGGGGAAGATGCTGCTGAGGGGGAAGTTGCCCCTGTGACCAGCTTTAAGCAGTGCAGTTCTCTGTTTGGTGCTTAGCAAAGTGGAAAGACCATGCAGTTCTTTTTTCAGTCTATATTTTCTTACAAATAATCCATCGATAAATGAGGCTGGGAAACAGGCACCCAGCAGAGATCATAAATAAATACTTTGTCCTAAAACTCTGAATTTGTGATCCTTTTTGGAAGAGGGCAACAGGATATTGCATTTTTGTTCTTCAAGTGCTCTGCCAGAGTACTACAATGCACACAAGCGCTGCACAATTCTGCCGTAATTTCTGTGTTGTAGATAACACCCCAACTGCAGACTTCACTGTGTCAACACCCTTTTTGTGGTCAGCAAATCCTGGAAGACTTATTACGTCTTACAGGAACATCAAGCAAAGTAAGACTAGGGTAAAAGTGTCTTGAAATTATCTGAAATCAAAGGGATTTAAATTTTGTCTCTTTAGTTCGAAGGGAGCTCTTGGAACAGTACACTTCTTAGTGTCTTGAAAATTTTTTGTCTCTGTTTTTTCCTCCATAAAATGGGTATAATGGTACATACTTCCCTTGATAAATGCTGTGAAATCGACACATGAAAATGCCATGTGGAACTTGGGTGTTTTTAGTGGTAGTATTACTTCTGTTGTTCATGCATTTGCTCTGAAACTACAGTTACTGTGCAAGGACATCAACCAAAAAATCTTACTACAAAAACACAAATGTGTGAATTAACACCATAAAAAAAAATTTCACACGCTCTCAGTTAAGCAAAATACCTCACAGAATTAGATCAGGCTCTTCAGACAACACTTGCAAAATTCAGGCCCCAATTTTTATTAATTTACCCTTTAAATAAAACTCAATTTTGATTTCAAATTTTTTTCAGCAATGTTGTGAAAGAAGCCAAAACACCTTCTGAGGGATTATGCCAAGCAGTAGTTTTGAACAGGTTTGGGGCAATATTCAATGAACTGTAACTAATCATTTTCATCTTATCGCCTACAGAGTCATTGCATTGGAATGATGTTTGGCTAATTTTCCAAAGGACATGTTTACTATGGATTGTTCTACATCGCTGTCAGGAATGACAGTGAGCCAAAACATACTCTGCCAAGGGAAGTGTTTGGTTGATGAAATTACAAATAAGTCATCAAACAAAAGTCTGTTAAAATGAATCATCATTAAATGTTTCTCTAAATACAGTGTTTAATATCAAACTCCAAAATAGGAACTGCAAGATTGTCTTTCCCTACCTCATTCACAGATCTCATCTTTGAACACATAATGAGAATATTAAGTTAGTTAATTTAAGCTATATGTGCATGCAAGCACATGCAGAGAAGCAAAGACTGTGATATGTTTTACATAAAGCAGGCCATTGTGCACTGATTATAATGTGTAAAGAGGAAATATGTTTATACCACAATCTATTCTAAACTCAAATAGGCAGCAGTACACTGTGTTTATAAATACAAATGCAAAACCTATGTTAAGATAATGTTAAGGGTCTGGATTCTAACCACAAACTCCAGGAAATTCAGAGCAAACCTTGAAAGTTTGGGTCTGATTCTGATTTCCATGTAACCCCAGTATCTTTAGCAAAGTTTGTACAGGAGAAAACAAAACTTTCAGTCTGAGGCTCTGTAAGTATGGCAGAGCTTGTGCAAAGTATTATCATATTAAAGACTGAAGGCTAGGAACAAGAAAACAACATAGGTAGCTGTGACAATGTTCCCCAGGGCTTCTCTTAGTCTAATGAAGTGTGTATATGCGTATGTGGGTGTGTGCAAGAGGGGAAGGATAGAAATGTGCAGTTTTGACAAACACATCCTCAATACTCTCTTTTATTGTTCAGGACACATATAGATATTACAGAAAGCTTGGAACAATCTGAATACTATCAGTCTTTTGTGATGCATAATTTACAGCATTACATTACCACATTCTAAGGGGACTATAACAAAGGAGCACAGCCGGGGATGTCCCCATTGAGACACACAACTGAAATATTAATCAAGAGACTTCAGTGAGGAAGGAAATGACCTAAGTCCTAGCAGTCCTGTGTGATGTTCCAGTGCACGGCCATGACAATAAAAGAAAATCCAATAAAGGCAGGAACAAGGTTGGATCATTCCAGGTAGAAAAGGAAGGGACATGGCAATGAAGAACAGTTGATCTGGTGGTAACCTCTAACAAGTGGAGCAGATGTTGGCTCTCCTCTATCAGCAGAAGTGAACTAACATTCCAGATGGTAATGCTGATACATCAAGGATCTCCTGTTGTAACAGCATATTTAATATTTTACCTTTCTGCAGCTTTCCATATATACAAATTTCAATATATACATCCTTTAGTAAAAATGGCTTTGAATATCTTTTTTTCCCTAGCAATAAGGCTGGTGCTCTGATAAATATAGCAAAACCTTCCCTGAGACATAATCTTCTATGAGTGTCTTCTAGACAACAAATTGTGGAGCTCATGGACATTGGTAGAGCAATCCACTTATTTAGAGGGGCCTGATAGGTGGTTAAAAAATCTCACCATGTTACAGTGTGTTATGTTGCTCAGTAAATGCTCACCCAAGACTTGGGCCAAACTTGGAAGTCACAATGAGGTTCCTGAAAGAGCCCTGAGAGGATGAGTAGGTGGAATTTAGGCACTAAAATGAGCAAGCCACAAAAGCATATCCAACTGCTTTGCTCTTAACCAGCTGTAGATATCCCTAAATGGAGCAGCCATGTAGCACAGACCCTGCAAACTCTGCTCACATAGTGCCAAAACCCTCCACTTTCAATGACCTTAATCTGCCTAAAAGCAAAAGCTGATCTGCACCTTTCCTATAATAGCTGATGATTGGTGAACCTCCTGAGGAAGAAGAGATAGAGGCTGCACAGTGTCCTCAGCCTGAGGCAGTCCCCACCCATGCCCTGCACACATCCAGTGCTCTCCTACCAACTGCCCCAGAGACTCACAGCCATTCCTTGGACTGGAGCTTCCCTGTGGGCTGGAAGGCAAACAGCACCATCAGAGAGGAACAAGACAGTGCCCACATCCATATCTTATTAGTAACATTGACAAAACTGACTCCCAGATCAAACACAGGAAGGACCAGATGGCATGATTTGACTAATCTGGAAACAGATATGCAAACCTCCACTGACAGTCCCAGAGAGAAGAACTGACAGTCTTCAGAAAAAGGCTGTCCATCTCACTTCAACCAAAAGAAAAGGAAGTCCAATGCACAGAGTCCATGAAATTGAGGAAAGGAAGTATGCTAAAATGATGGTAGATACTAGTACAGTCACAAAATACATCAAGAAGAGTGGAATATACATAGAGGAAACATTTCAATGATGGTTCAGGTTGCTTAGATATATACCATTTTCAAAGGAAGTACAAAAGGGGACCATGTTAATGAGTTTCTGTTCCCAGTTAATGAAAATTATACTTCTGATGTTTCTTCTGGTTTTCCATACTATTCATCAAATTATTTTTAATGAGACACCACTTCTGCTGCAAGTACATTGATCATCTTTCCATGAACATTGACACAATGCAATCAAGGATCATTGCTTTACTAGCTAGTCCTAAAGCTCATTACTGTAAAAAGACTGAAAATATGTGTGTGTGTGTTGTTTGCTGTTAATTCACCATTTATTTAAACCAGTACTTTCTTTCAGATTAGTTTATTCATGACCTCTGTGCCATAAGTAAAATAGTAAGCACTTTTAAAAAGCTCTAAAAGTTTCTTAAATGAGTAAGGAGATGAAAATATTCTGACTGTAGTCCCAATTGATATATTCTATTGAAAACCAGGCATCAACTTAACTAAAGGAGTCTTCCACAGGCAAAAAAGATTACGAGAGAAAATTCAGGATCAGTCCATCGTTCCTACCCCAAGGGCAACAAAGAAAATTCCAGGAAACTTGTTCTTTATTAAAAAGCCATGAAGAAACAGTATGTTTCTTTATGGCTTTTTAATAAAGTGTGCCAGGTGAGAGCACTTCTATATATGGCTGGATCTAGAGGACAAATTCGGAGATAAATCCTGCCTCCAGCTAAAAACACCAACACAGACCATCACAAAAGCAAAGGGAAGATCTCCAGTAAATTATAGCACCTTCACCAGCCAGCTTGAGACACTAACACAAATTTGAACCTCAATGAGACAGAAATCATCCCAAAGGAATAAGATTCTTGCCTTCCTGTGAGAACAACATATTGGTGCATACTTCAACTATTGTTAAAATGTCGTGGGGGATCCATACAGAATTTCTGTTGCATCTAGATAGTATTGAATTTTTATAATATTCTCTTTTTTCAAAGGACGTTGGGAACCAAACCCAAGGAATTCTTCATCTCTTTCAATTCTTGATCCTCTTGAAAGAGGTCTTGATGTTCATTACAAATTTTTATTTCTCTCAACAGCTTTATCTGACAAAGATTAGATAGACAGGGTTAGGCTGAGTAGGTGGGTTCAAGCCAGAGATGAGCAAGTTAGACATTCTGCTGGAGACTGCAAACTTCATCACAATTCTCATCCTGTGCTGAAAGAAGCCCTCCAGGCCACAGTCCACAAGTTATGGAGATGGCTGCCTGACATCATGTTGGTTGTGATTTTCAGGCTTTATTCCATTTGTTGCCATGCTGATATAAATCTTGAATAACTGCATTAGACATTGCTATATTAGTAGGACAACCTAGATTTGCATCTCTGGAAAGTGAGCTCAGCTCCTGTTCCATGGGGCCTTACTTGTTAGACAGTGAGAGAGCATGTTCAGACTCCTCATCTATTTACTGCCTGCTCCTGATAAAAAAGTTTTAACTAGCCAACTACACAGAGAAAAAGCAAGATTATTTAAAATAATTAATAAAATTATTTGCATAAGAAATGGTTACATCCAAAAATCAAACTCAAAACTTCTGAGAAGAAAAGTGTTTATTAAGAGTTTGGAGTTTTTGATGGATTTTTGTTAGTATTACAGCCACATAACAAGACATCTAAATCCTTTTAACTCTTTTGTTTGTTTGTTTGTTTGTTTGCTTCATAGTAATTTTTAAAGCATGTCCCACAAACTATTTGAAGATAATTAAGGGGTTTTGTATCCATAATTTGATGGTAAAACTTCTTTGGAGTTTCTGTGCAATATCCTAGACTGCTTTTCTGAGGAGAAATATCATGGATTTTATTCATCGATAATCCACCTGGTGATTTATCACCAAGTGATATTATAGGTCATAATACATTTTTGTTGCAAGTATCAGGCATTTCAGAATGCATGAATGCAATCAAGGCAGTTTATGGTGTTAAAATCCTAGTTTAGGTTCAAGATAAACTCATGTTGTTCAAATTGGATAAAAAAACAGAAATAAAAAGATGAATCTCACTGGAATCACCAAGACAGAGGAACAACATGGAACTGAGACAAGACTGAAGGAAGATTAGATGCGTTTTAAAAAGAGGGACAAGTACAGGGCCTTGTCTCTTCCTGAAACCAAAATTAATTCCACAACAGATACAAGCTTATCTGAATCAGGGAACTAGACTAAGGGAAAGAAAGCAAGAAGGGGAAAAGACCACATAACCATATGGATAAATCTGAACAATATGTTCAGAAAGAAGGAAAGAAAGAAGAAGTAGAGAAAAAAAGAAAGAAGTAGAAAAGAAAGAAAGAAGTAGAAAAGAAAGAAAGAAGAAGTAGAAAAGAAAGAAAGAAGAAGTAGAAAAGAAAGAAAGAAGAAGACAATGAAAGAGAAAAAAGAGAGAAAGAGAGAGAGAGATGTGTCTAGAGGACTTCAAATGTCTGGGAGACTGAGAAAAAGGGGGTGAGTAAGGTTTTTCTCTCAGGGAACAAGATAAATTTTAAAGGAGGAATGTTTTGTCCAAGGGGACAGGAAGCATGCTTTAGGTTTTGCATAGCATTTTGCCCAGAACTTAGAGTATCTCCCACAAAGTCCTGGATATTTCTAAAATCTGAGAGTTCTGTTTTTTCTCTGGGCTTATCTAAACTTTGAACTTTGCTCAGGCTAATCACTAGGGTGCCACTTGCAGGTTACGCCTCATAGGTATCGTTCCATGAGCAGCTGGTGTGTGACTACGAAACCTTTGCCCTGATACACCAAAATTCTATCATACTGAGTGACAGAAGGTCTGAGAGTTCAAAATGTCATCCCCAGTCAACGATACAAGCAGCAGCTCTCAAGATACTGAGGTGCTTAAAGTAACCGTAGATGTAAGACCAGAAGCCAGATGTTGTGCCTTGAATTATAATTTCATACAGAAAGTGCTCATGCCAAGCCATATATTATTCATAATTTAAAATATTTTTTTACAAATTTGTGTGGTTAATTTTTTTTCTGTCTTTCAAAGGAAGCCTGCAAGACTCATTTTTATATCTGAAAATGTACCAAAAGCTTGTGAAGGAAATCCCTGTCTTCAAGCAATATAGTGTTGTCTTCTCTCCCATTTTCCACAGTAGTTCAGTCTTTTCTCTTTGATGTGGTCTCTGGCACCTGAAAAGCAAGAAAGCTGATTTCAGCTCTTATGTGCCAGCATTTCAATTCGTCCAGCCACCATCTTAATATCTACAGCTGAAAGCTGGGGCTGGGGAACAGGGAGAGGAGTGTGAGGGACATCCTGAATTACATTCCTGCACATCCTGACTTCCAATTCTGAAACCAACAACACAGCAGTTAACCAGAAATCTTTACCACCAGAGTCAAGTAACATCCAAAAAACTAGGATTTACGCACATGTCAGAGACTGATTGCAGCTTGTCAGACACTCCAGGCTAAGTGATTTTAGAGCAATTTCTTCAATTACCAGTCTTTTTGTTTGTGTGGACCACCATGAGGAGACATTCAGAAATTTCACGACTCCAGTAAGGACTTGGCAAACTATACACACTGCATATATATATATATATGTATATGTATATGTATATATGTACATACTTGCAAACTATACATATATGAGCAGGCACACACATGCACAGCAGAAAAAGGACTATAATGCCTGAAATTTCCTACTTTATTGACTGAATTACCTTTTTCAGACTGGTTAAGCAGACACTGGGGTGGTTAGTGATTATCATTTTTCTGCAGTGTTAGGGTACTTGACATTTTCATTCCCCAGTGACTTCAGTTAAAAACAAATAGGTCTACCTGCAGTCCACATCTGATTGCCAGATGGTCTTTTTGCCTATGAAGCTCCCATCTCCAAGTGAATTCAAATGACCTCACACATACATCTTCAAACATTGCTATCTGACCACAAAAATGTATGGAAAACACAACATCTGTACATGTCCACATCTTAAATCCCTGTTGTTTTACAAAATACATTGCTTGTCACCTCAAAGTCTAAAGCCTGTTAATGATCTTCAGGAGGAGATGTAAATGGTAGCCTATGAATTTAGTGGTTGTTTGTTGTATTAAACTGCTTAATTTCAACCAAAGGTCAAAAGATAGAAAACTATTCATACGGGTCCACTGAAGCAAACAAATATATCCCCATTAAGTACTTCAAATGGTCCCCAATGCACAGCAGTGTGTCACTGTGTGTCTCTACACTGTGTATATTATTATGCAGCTGGTGTGTCCAAACAGTTCAAATAAACTTGAGATATTATGAAACCATCACTAAAAGTTGAGAGCTGTTTTTACCTGTGTAACAAAGGTTTATCAAGCCACACAACCTGTAGGATTCAGACTGGGTCAAGGGGATTCCTTGTCATATCAACATCATTGTACATGTAAACCCAACAAGAGGGTAAACACAGGTCCATTCAAATGACTGGATGAAAAAACAGATGGAATATCACAAACATTTTCCAAACTGCGACAGACTTCTAGGCCAATTAAATATGGTTAGCTTTGAATAGGAGAGGAAATAGTTTTCTTTGCTGTTAAATGTGAAAAAAATATTTCCTTGGGGCATAAAAACCCAGTTCATTTTTGGAAACTTGCTAAAATTAATCAACCCTGTGTGAACTTTTAACCAAAACAAAACAACACACAAAAAAAATAGAAATATATAGGGGAATATCAGAAAACGGAAGTGGGACAAAAGAGATTTTGGTTATGTGGTGCTTAAATTAGTAAGAGCTTTTTCACAAGATGACTTAACTTTTCAGTATGGAAAAACATTTGTATTTTTTGCTTAGCAGAATATGAAGTTGAGGGTAAAAAGGGTTGTTTTATTATTACTACCTTCTTTTAAGCTTAAATACAGTCATGAAAAGCCAGGCTGAGATATCTTTTCATGATGTAGCCAGTGTGCAGCATTTACATTTTCTCTTTTTTTTGGTTAAGTTTTTTTATTTGCTTGTTTACAAAGCAAACTTATATTTTGGCACCTGAAAACTGCCAAAATGTTATTTTTTCCCTTCTGTGAAATTCATTAAGATGACCAGGGAGAAAATTCATTAAGGTTATCAAGGAGAAAATGCCAGTTTAAATTGTTTGTCCCTTCTACTCTAGTGGGACTTCATTTTAAAAGGGAAGAAATCACATTTGAAATGCTCCAAATAGCAAACCACCCCAAAGTTCAGGCATCCCAAGTTTCCAGCATTGATACATATTTAGCTCCTTTGAAGGGAGAGCCTTCATCACACAGCAAAGTCAATAGTGGCCATCAGGACATAAAGAAAACATTGGAGAAATTCAGTTAATCTATCCTAGTAGACGAGGTCATGACAGGACCACGTGCATAAATAGCAGAGGTATTATTTTCAGATGTAGATGTTCTAAACAGGAATGGACCAGATGGGAAACAGTTTCCTTCCAAGTCCCCCAAATAAATGGCAGATTTTGGCTAGGGAGAGTGTAAGCTGGGATGTCATCCTTTCCTATCACTATCAGCTCAAGGGAAAGTGGGAGCAAACCTCACACCGAAGACACAAAGAAAATCTCTTCTACTCTACCTGAGGGGCAGTAGTGCAGAATGGCAGAAACAAATGAGAGAAACTGGTTTTGTACTTGCATTTGTTTTCATTCTTACTCACTTTTCTGCCCTGAAGAAGACATATTGAATATTCAACCTGCAGTTTGCAGGGTGGCTTTGCGATACTGAACTTAGATGAGCTCCTTCAGCCTCGCAAATGAGAACTGCCCATTTGCCCTGCAGTTTAAATCCTTGATAGTGTAGGGATTAACCACTTACTCTCTAAGTAATAAATGCAGTCAGACTAATGTCCCAGAGGGTTTTTCAGTCATTCTGTGTCATCTGACATTTAAAAGTGTTTGGGCTTAAATTCCCTTTATATTCTGGACTTGTAGCAGCAACCCACAACCAAAGCATTTCCATTCTCTTGAAGCTGCTATTGCAAACACTTTTTGCACTGCTTGTCAGATGTGAAAAGAGGATGATATAATTGAGCCTGCTTTAAAAAAAAATCAAACTGACATAATATTGCTAGTAACTTGACAGCTTTATGCAAAGCCTTCCCCTGAAAACCCAAGCTGATCACACTGTTGAAGACAAGCAAAGGTTAGGGAGAAGGTTTAGGCTCTAGGACTCCTAGACTCAGCCTTTCAGAGGTTCGGTCATATTTAGCTTGCCCTTTGACATGACCCAGGCTTAAACAATAGCTTTGTGGATATGCTAAATGGCCACATCTTGCCAGTTGCTGCCAAATTAATGAGCCCATGTCATTTTTAGTTTACAGTTCAGTCATAAAGCAGCCAAGTGGAAAATGAGGCAGGGACCGTTAAGGAGTGTCACGCAAATTTTCAAAGGGTATAGTCCCTAATTCCTCACTGCCCCTTTCAGAAGTCTCTAATCATTGTTCACTTTCCTCCCCTTGATTTCTTCAGATCCTCTAAAGATCCCCCTCACTAGGCAAAAGAGGCTGGTCAGAGAAACTAGGTACTGGTGACTCCATGCAGAAGAGTTGAGGAGGAGTAAAATGCAACCTGCACTCATGATTTGCACAAAAAGTTAAGCAATCTGAGTGGTCACCTGAATTCCCCAGCTCCCACTGGGGGTATACATGCATGAGTGTTGCATAGTTATGCAGAGCATAAGTGTCTAATAGCTTGAAGGGACAGAAGAAAAAGGAAGCTTCCACGTTAAAAGGGATTATTTTAAATGGAATACTGTCCAAAAAAATGCTTGGAGAAAAGAAAAAAACATAATTTTCTAGTGTCTTACATTATTTACAGGCAGGAAAACTTAAATCAATGAAACCTAGTATCCCATCTGCTCTTCTAGAACTCTCTTCTTCATCTGTGGCTTAATCAAAAACCCAAAACTCAGTTCAGAGTTGCAAAGCTTTCTGCTTCAATCCTACAAGGTTGCATATATTGTACGAGTGGTTTTACATGGTTTCAACCTGAAACCACACAAATCTTGTAGGCTTTCCAGTGTGATTTTGGAATTTTGAGCAGCTCTTCCCTGTCTCATTCAGCTCCCACCTGCGGTTTACCTCCTTGTGACAGCTGTAACTGGCATATTTCCTCATTCTTAATCCATCTTCTTCCGTATCTTCTGTCCCTGTTTCTCACCAGCTGTGGACCTCATTCTTCTATTCCACAGCCTGGGCTTTTACCTTGGAAATGTCTCAGCTTCTCAAAGCTCAACTATTGGATTTTCTTATGTGTGGCCTTGCCTGGATGCACAGGATCCTCTCCTTTGCAATTGTCCGGGATCAACGTTCACATTATCCCCAGGCTGCCTCCATGGTTCCCTATTCAACTCAAATTTGTCCTTGTTGTTTTTAAATCCTGCCTCAGACATGCCTCAGGCTCTCTCATACAATTTGTCTCCCTCTGTTCCTCTTCTTGCTCTTCCTGATTGTCTAGCGCTTGGTTTCCTGTGTCCCTCCAGGAGTTATGTGTATTCCTTGAAATTTTTACTAGGACTATTCAATTGAACAAAAAATTGTTTTGTTTCATGCTGCATTCACACCCTTTTGGCTAGAGTATAGAGGGTGAATTTGCTAGCAGGAGTATTTGCAGACACAGCAAATTTGAAGAATATAGGTCAGAATATTCTTGGAATATGTATACAAGTATTTCCAAAGAAAGTCAGTTCTAGGAGGTATGTTCTTCCAATTGGGAAGCAGAGCGATTGTCACATGACCTCTGTGCCCATCTGAAATTTGAAACACATTTCACATTTTAAAGACAGAATTTTCTCATGGAACCTCTTGCAAACCATTTACAGACCCTTGGTTAGATTGTGGTGCTGCACCACATGCCCTAAATAGAGAGCAGTTCAAGGCCACACAGGAAGAGCCAAAGAGATTGAGGCTGTCTAAGAAATAATTCTTCCCCAGGGTTGCTCCCCTCTGTGGGTGGAGGTGAACAGTTGATATTAGCTGGTAGGAACCAAAATATTTAGAAACACAGAAATCAGTCCTCAACTAGAATACTCCTAGTTGTCTTGGGGTACATTTCAGGTCATCCTTCTCAACCCAAGCAATTGTCTCCCAAAAGCAGGTATGGGCCTGTTCTCCTGCTCCCGCCAGAAACCTATTCCAGCACCACACCCATCTTAATTTAAGGAAACCTCTTCCAGTTCCCGGCCTAGCCTTTGTTTCAGACACCCGTGTGTTTCTGATAAGAACACCATTAAGCTGTCATTATGCTATTTTTTCCTTCTTAAATACCAGCCTGTGTGGTTGCTTAAGCAGCATGCAGAGCCTGTCTCAGACCCTGTCACTGGACTAAATGCTGTTGAGCAATTTTAGATTTTGCTTGTAAGATCAGCTCTTGTTCCCCTAAATGTGTTCCAGGTCAGCTCTTCTTGGCGTCTGTTCCTATTTGAATCCTTCTTTCTGAAACATGGGTGCTCAGATAGGCACATTTCATTTCAAGGGTCTCACAGGTATCTGAGAGATTAGCATCAGTCCCTTTTGATCTAGTGAAAATGCCTCTTTTGGCATATGCTGTAACCACACTTGACTTATTCATTGTTATATCATGACCATATGTATTTTGTATTCCTGTTATTTTCAAACAAAAATCTTAATTTTTATAGCAAAATCCATGCCACCCAGAAATAAATGCATGATCTTAAAATTTGTGCTAATGACTGTTATCCTATTTCTATTACTTCAAACCCAATGTAATTCAGGTGTTCATGTAATAAATTCTGGCTTACTGCCATACTCTCTCCTTTTGTGCTGATAACAAATGTCATCAAAACATTTCTATGCTATCTACAAAGTGACTTTCCCTACCATTAATCAAATCCTTAAAAAATTTTAGTTCTAGATTAATCTTTTAAAAGCTCTGTCAGTAACCATTAGCTAATGAGATGCTCCTTTATTTGTCTTGTTGATCCTCCACAAGTTCCAATATCTTCTTTATATGAACTGCTAATTTCTTGAGTAAGACCATATGAAATGTTTTGCTGAAGCTGAGATAAGAGAGATCATTCTTATTTCCTTTTTTAACAATGTAGTTAACAAGGAAAAAGTCATTATTTTAGTCTTGCTTGTTTCACCATTTTCTAACTCAAATCTTATTTTTCACTGACTTTCATGCGTTTGACTATTGTCTTAGGACTGGCATACTGCTGAGGTCAGACCAAAAGGACTAGTTTTCCAGCTTGCCACTTTCCTATTTCCTAAAACAATATGTACAACATTTACTGTCCTCTAAAGAAATGCTACTAGATTTGATTTAACTCAATTATTCAGGATCCCATCACCACAAATTACAGTCTCATCTTTCAGTTCATTAAGGATACAGGAAAAAGTTATCCCTTCCTGAACACATTGTGCTCTCTATATCATGTTCCTTCTCAGAGATTGGAAAGGTCTATGCCCATTCCCTTATTCCTAATTGTCTGCCCTGTTCCCCTGTCAAGAAAAATGTTCTAGAGAAACAGAGGGAAAACTCTTATTTTCTCAGACCCCATTCAGACTGTGTGGAGGATTCACACCCCTTACTCCTTAGCCATACATGGTCATCTTTTCTCTTCTTTGTCATCTTCCTTCCTCCCCTTTCCCTTCCTTTTACATGGTCATTGACCTCAGCAATTTTTATCCACCCCTGTACTTCTGGTGCTGGTACTTGCTTTCTCACTGCCTCTTTAGAGCTTGCACAGGACCTGACCACAATGTGTCAACCTCATTCCACAAAACATGTCCCAATACCTGTGACCAGGCATTATCTCATCATCTTCCTGGGTTTTTTTTTTACCAACCAACCCTTTCAGACACTCTGGTAAAATAGAGCATAACTCCTGCAAGCAGGTGCCCTTCAAAGAAGAAAACCTCTGCTGATTTAACCCCATTGTAAAACTGTGAAGACAATCACAATCTTCCTTCAATGGCTGCCTTCAAAAGATATGGGTGAGCAATGGACAAACTTGAGAAAAATTAGATTGGCTGCATGAGCTATATCCTCAGAGAAGAGAGACAAACAATTTGTATGAATTAAACAATAGTTAAAGTTACTCACTCTGGTGTGCAAAAGGTCTTTTTCTTTCTCTTTACTTTTCTTTCTTCTTCTTTCTGGCTTCATTTTTCTTCTAGTTCCACATTTCTCCATCACAATTACTGTTCCCTGGATTTCCTTACAGCTGCTAGAAAGCACCTTAGAACACCATCTCAGATGCTTCATTCTGAAGTCGTAGAGGTGTAAAGCACTGCTCTGCCACTTACTGCAAGATATCAGTCCAAAGTCACTACAGGAAAACGCTGGCACTTGTTTCAGTTAACCTCTCTGGTGAGGTGCAGGGAGTGGTGGTCTCACTTGAGTCCTTCACAGTAATTATTTCTCCAGACCTATCATAGTCCATAGAGAGAAATGGTGACAAGGAAGATCGGACTTGGGCCGCTCAGAAAACAGACAAACTGGCTTTAGAAAGGTGTCCAGGACCAACAAAAGAGATACTGAGGTACTGCGATAGTATCTACACCAAATAATTTTGATTTTATTTAGCAGCAGGAGAATTTAGATCTGCTACTGAGGTACCAGCTTTCTGTGTACTGCCGCTGCTTTCGTGTCCTACAGAGAAACCCTCTCTCATCAGTGCCTTAACTTGTCAAAGGGGTGAGTACATGTTCTGTTGGCTCTTCCTGCACCACAGCAGAATGAGCAGCGGAGAGCTGTAACTCCTTAAACAGCTTGAGTTGCCAGAAGAGGAAAAGAAAAGCACAAACCCAAAAATGCCACCAGACCTATGTTACAAAATCCTTGGTGAAAGACTGACGTTTGCTTCATTTGAAGCCAAAGACCTCACTCCTACTGAAGACGTCATTCACAATACAGGCCTGTAACCCTGACCAAGCACTTCTTTCTGTGCAGCTGAATTTTTAGATTTACTCATATCCAAAAGGATGTAAATCTTGGTTTAGGCAGTTATAGATGAGGTATTTGAAAGGCAGATGTATTTATAGTGGCAAAAGCTCATATACAAAGTAATGAAAAACTGTTTATTATATTCTAATCTCTCTTTTAGTGGGTATTTTATCCCTAACCCTCTGACCTTGAGCACTCTGCACAGCAGTTCTGAAGCAACCCCAATTAGTTACTTACGATGTAGACAGACATGGTCGAATGGCTTGGCATTTACAGACATTCAGCCATAACCTGAGCAGCTAGATTTGCTTTAATCCCATAAAAAGTAGTCAGGAATATAAATGTGCCAGATTATCAGCTGAGACAAACTAGCTCTGCATCACTGGGCTCAGTGATGCTGTGTGGATTGAATCCATTGAAGAATTTGTCCTCAATATATTCTAGAGAAAGAGTCTTTCATAAAAATAATCAATGCAAAACAATGTTGTCATTGGAAAGCCTGGAACAAATGCACCTTAGAATTACTCAAGTTCTTTGGTGTGATATTTAAATACCAGTGTTTGAATGACAGGGAACTACAGGCCAAATAAACTGTTCCAAGTTGGATTTGGTAAGCGCTGGCTTTTTCTTTAAAGCACATTAGTCATAAAAGTTCAGTCAAAGGTCATATGTAAAATTATTAGCTCTTGTGCAGGGGTTTTCTCATTTGTGTTGGCTCTTCAAACACTTTGAAAGCTGTACTGAGCAAAACACGGAACAGCTGAAGATGGTTGTGCTGGAGGCAGGCTTTTTTCCATGCCTTCCTCACTGTGCATCCGCTTGCTATTGGAATCCCACAAGAAACAAATTCCATTCTTACAATCATAGTTTTGGGAAAACAATTCTGCAAAAGGGAGGGAAAAATATTATGATGAAGCCTCCTTTTCCCAGCTTTCTTAGTATTAGAGACAATGGACCCCATGGTGTCTCATATAGTTAAACAAAGGAAGGGACACAGCAGTAATGAATAGCATTGTCATGCTAAAATAATGTTTCTAAAGTTGTGAAATGGTCACAGCCTTATGTATGCCCCTTGAATATATTGTGAAAAAGCCCCTAATTCCCTGCTTATTAATCCTATCACTGAAAAACATTCATTAATGAATTAAAACATGATTAAAGCAAAAAAAAAAAAAAATCAGTATGTGAGGCCCAATAGGTGGCCCTTACAAAACAAATACCTTTGGCTCATATAGGTGTGAGCAACCTGCAGGGGCCAGACAGCTCAGGGACCAGCAGGGCTTCTTCAACAGCATCCTGAGGCTCCCAGTGACCAAAGGATTCACAGCACTGGAAAGGTCTAGTGCAACCATGAAACTCAGAACTAGCTGGACTGCTTGTAAAGACCACAGAGACTGGAGGACCTTTTGAACACAGGGCAACCTGTGTAGTCTGGCAAGTGAGTTATCCAGTTGAGTGCCTCACACATGAGTCTGGTTCAAATCAGGTACTCCAGCAATAACATGGTGGCTGCAGCTTCCCATAGGGATATTGTTTTGTTCCTATGTACTTCCCTAAGAATGTGTTGTAAGATACAAAACTGTGTGGACACTTTAGTCTGACTGGGCAAACCTTGTGTTTTGTGTTCTCATTACTTTATCAGATAGATGGGCTGGAGCCTGACTTACTTTAAGTATAACAGGCACACTAGGAAAGACAAGCTATGGCAGGCATGTCCTTCCAAGCAGTGAAAGCAAAACAGCTAAATTCATCTTCCTGCCTCTGACACTATGGCTCTTCTGCTCTTTCCATTTTATTTTCATACCTCATATCCCAAGTAACCTTGAAATCAAATTCATGTTCACATGTGACATATATATTTTATTGATCTTTCCTCTAGACTGGCCCAAGGCTGAACTACTTTTCATAAGCAATAGTGTCAGCACTCCAACAAATGGGAAAAGGCAACAAGTACATCTCAGCTTGAGCTCCCTCTCCCTCCTTCTACTCCACTGCCAGTCAGCTTTCAGCTGCATTGACCTCCTGAATGGCCTGCAGGTGTCTTTCAGAAGGAAGCTCAAGGTACCACTTTGAACATGGTTTAGGCATAGCAGCCTCTGTGAATTTATTCTGTACCATGCTCTGCTTCTGTACTCAGTTACAAACATTGTTTGGCTCTAAATACAAAATAACTTGGAAGTTACTTTCATCATATTAATTTTATTTTGAATCATGTAGCTCTAGAATTGGATTTATGCCTTCTATACACCAATGTCTCTTGAAGTACAGCTGAAGCCAAAGCTACACTTCAAAGCCAAGTTAAAGGTGCATGTGAACGCATAAAAATGTGTGTTTTGCCTGTTTTCCCCAACCTTCCCAGCTTACTGTGATGACAACACTAGCACCCCAGTGGCAGGTCAGCATGCTGCCAAGCAGTAGTTCAGAGCAGATCTCCTCACCAGATGGGAGTGAGGTTGTACCATCCAGTTACAACATCTGCAGCAAATCCTCCTCCCATCCTGGGCAGTGAGCTACATCTTCCTTCAGTCTTTTCTGTCTCTGGCTTAGACCTCTGGCTTGTCTTGTTATATTTTTTAACCTACTCTCTAGCCTGATAATGAATGAATGAATGAATGAATGAATGAATGAATGAATGAATGAATGAATGAATGAATGAATTTTCCAATGAATATTGGAAAATTCTGAGCAAGCTGCCTTATGTCATGATTTCACAAACTGCTGCTCAGTCTAACACAGAAATGGAAACTGGAAGTGAAACTGTTGGAGTAAGAGCCTGTAAGAAATACAGAGAGAAAGAGAGAGAGAGAGGGAGAGAGAGAAAAAGAGGAGGTCCTCTCTCCCTGTTTTCCTAAGATCTTATTTTCCTTTATTTTCATGGATTAATGAAAAAGAACATCTGAAGGGAGTTGTTAAAAATTTGTGTTCTATAAACATGAAAAAAAAATCCCTTTTTTTCTGCACTCCTTCTCTGTAGTAACCAGTCCTAGTTACAGATCTGAAATTACCGATTGGTATCTTGGACTTGCACAAATGCACAATGCACAAATAAGACTGTCAGTGTGTTCTGAGTAAAGTTAATGATTATCATGTTTATAGCTTGAGTTAACATGAGAAAGTCATAAAGACTAACTTCTGATAAGGTAGTACTCATATCTGGTGAACCGTGAGTTTTCTACTGGGCACCAAGGTCTCCAGTCTCATTACTGAGTCACTTGCACAAACTGCTTATGACGTTGTTTGACCTAGCAGGACTACATTTGATAAGTGTCTGCAGGAACACTAGCATAACTCCTTGCTTTGTTCAGCTGCTAATGTGCTAGACCTCCTCTTGGGTGTAAGTCTAAAGGAGTATTATTTTTTCCTTTTTCCACTTTGAAAATCCAGCAGAGTCTATCCAACAAGAAGGCAGCATCTCTAAATTGCAGCATGCAGCTTGTATGTACATTGGTGCAAACCAAGTGTTTACTTTGGCTGTGCCGTGTTGGAATATATGGGTCTTTCATGAGCAGCATGAGAAATGGAAGAACCTGCCAAAGTCAGAAAGGGACCTTTGTCTTCAGATCCCAAACCTTCAGCAGTATCCTGTGCCATTGACTCTATGACTGCAACTGGGGTACCCATCTGCTTTGTAGTGTGCTGCCACAGGTGCAGACTGCTGTTGTTTCTGACCGTTTACATATGCTTATCTGAACAACTGGACAAGTATCTTTTTGTTTCATTAATGTTGTCAAGCCTGTTATTCATCCTGCAGATAGAGCTTCATGTGGGAAGACACTCAGGTGAAGCTTTACTGAAGAATAAACAAGGTTTTCCAAACTTAGCATGATCACTCTTGCAGTCACTGGAATTGGATTGGAACTCAAGCCTTGAAACAACAGAAGATGTTGGAGAGGTAAAATCCATTTTGCCTGCAAGAAAGAAAAACAATAGTCAGCTGGATAGTATCTCCTCTCTTTCCCTAAAAATTATGGCTAACTGATTAGGATGAATGGTTACAGACAGTAAAAGAAAAGAGTGAGGAATAGATGTGAAGTTCAGATAAAAGGTGCAATTGCATCACACTGTAGGCAGAAATTAAACCCTGTGGTATTTTTGCAAACACTGGCCTGTGTACAGCAAAAGGATGAAAGCTCTGAACTCCAATTTTGATAGTTGAGAGGTCTCAGAACACTGCAAATAGCCAAGAGCTGCTGGTGGAATATTTAGTCTTTTTCTGTGTGTTAAATCTGGAAAGAAAAAAAATCTCAAGTAACATGGAGATAAAATGGAACAGACAAGCATAACTCTTCATTCAGTAAAGCTCTGGAAAACAAATGGACTGCCTTGGGATATTACGGATAAGGAGATTGATTAAGTTTTTACATTTTATAAGATAATAAAACAACTATAAAAATATTTTCTAGTGCTGCTTATACTATCATAGCTCTGAGAAACAACAATATATTGACCGTATGGAATTCTGTATCAAGCTTGTGCTTTGCTGGTCGACACATTGCAATGAATGTCTGGGTTTGATTTGTTTGTTCATGTGTTTTTTTGATATTAAGCTACAAGTAAGGATTACACTTTAAAATAGGTTTCACACAAAAACTGAGTAGAACTGCATCTATAATTAGAGGATTCCCAATGGTATTAGATTTTTTTGCTTTTGGCGCAGCTGGGAACTAAAAGTATCTTAATTAGCAAAAGTATCTTAAGTCTCTCCAAATGTGAAAGGGTTTATTACCAATTACTATTTTTCAGTTTCTAACCAACTAATGACTCTCCAAAAATAATCAGAAAGACAAATGCTGTCCCCATATTACAAAATCAGCAGATATAGAAAGAACAAGCCTTGGACTTAACAAACAAGCATTTTTCTCATGATTTGATGAGTAAAACATGACATCAAGCAGTAGCCCAACAAATTCCAAGCTTGTGACTCCCAGCCAGCTGCTTGGAGCTGGTGTGGGGGCTAATGAGTATGCAGTTCTTGCTGTCTTTTGTGTTTTGGATTGTCATCATTGCAGAGATAAATTTGGAGCTCTACAGAATCTTGTCTCTTGGGTATTGCTAACATTCAGAAGTGGAATGAGCCTTTAGAAGTAGAGTCACTGGAGTGGCTAAATACCACAAAGAAAGGCCTGTCATAGGGAGAATGGGAAAGTCCACAAGGTAGGCTGAGACATATACACAGTAACCAAATTAGGTAATCCCAAGGCAGCAAATTAAGAAACAAAGAAAAATAAATTGCAAGAAAACATGCTGTGATGGTGCATTTTCCCCCCACAGCACCCACCCCATCTCAATGCCACATTACGATCTGAGAAATGCTCATTAGACTTTAGCCTTGATGAACAGGGCCCAGGCTCAGGTTCTCTTGAGCTTATTAGCTGTCTGTCCTCAGAAACTTGTGTTTCCCAATAAGCTTCCTGTTTTTTTAATGAATAGTCTTAGAGACTTATGTTTTCTTGCCTGAATAACAACCTAAGCAGAATAATGTTTTCGTCATCAAACTTTCAAAGTTACCAACCTGAACTGTGGCCAGGATGGAAAATTACTCTGACTAAAGCGCCCTGTCTTGCAACCCTATAAAGAGTGGTCCAACACGAGACCCTTTGAGCTTTTTTGGACCAGAGCAGATTGCGGCCAGCAGCCTCCCTCTGAGCAGGGCCTCTCAGAGCCAGCAAACTCTCAGCTTTGCCATACTCAGAGGATCACTGAATGACAGCGATGGATGACACCAGGATGCCTCAGGATAACCTTCAGAAAAATGTGAACATGGGGCAGAAAGACTCCCCAGAGAAAGTATTATGCTCTGCAAGGGATGCTGTCAGGACCCTGAGACCCACTTTGATGACCTACCTTGCATCACCTCCTCTCTCCAGTTATTTTCTGAATTGTGGCATATTTCTGTTGCTTTACAGCTCATAATGGAAGGTATCTAGCTTGCTGGCAGTAATTTCAGAGAAAATGAGTTCTAACATCAGTGGCATTAATACTGTGTAGTCTTCTGATCTCAGTAAATTTGGGTCCTTTTGATACGTCCTGTTGTCAGGAAGCTGATCCATCATAGTTCCAAATTTATAAATCTTATTACCAAGATATTCTAGTAAATATATATTCATATTTATACATGCAATTATATATATTTTAATTTATATATTTTAAAATACTTAAAGCATAAGCTCATATAGAGTACGCCCAAAGGACAATATACAGCAACACTCAGCCACAGGCATTTATAAAGACCTGTACTGTCTGAACTAATCTCTCTCTCTACATTGCTGTTTCTCTGCCTGTGGAGCTGGAGACTGTCTGAAGGAATTATGGAAGACCCCTTTAATACAAATAATTATCAAAGCAATCTGGCTGAGCAAAACTGTTTAACGGATGGCAAGCTGCTTCACACTGTGCTACATTATGCTTTACCAATCAAATGCCTCACTAGTTAATTCATTGAGCTCCACATGGATTAAACAGGCTAGAGTGCACTCATCCTCTCCTTATGCAAAAGAAGAAGATTTGTTTCAAATGTTGATTTGCAACATGTCAAGAAATGTTTTCTTCAATTAAGTAATCTCATATTAAAGAGAGTTCCATGCCAGAAAAATAAACAGCGCAACTTTTCTACACACAGGCAGCAGTTACATGCAGGACATAATCTTATGCTTTCTTTGAGGCAGCTCTTGAAAGCCAGGAATTAATATTTGTGTCAGAATCACAGCTACAATAGTATTATGCAAATTTTGGGCTCAATTACACCTGTATACATTATAGCCAATTCATTTCTAGTGGATCTACACAGATTTAGTAATCATAATAGAGAGAAAACATGTCTTTCAAATTTGTTCTCCTAAGTGAAGAAGAATTAATCCATAGACTCTGCTCCACACAAACTTCGCTATTAATACTCCTTTTATGCAGCTGAATTCCTCACAGAAGGTTTTTTCCCTTCTGGTCTGAAACTAATTGATTGGACTAAAAATTGGTAATTACTACTAAAAATAATAACAGGAATGTCTTCTCTGGTCATTACTACTAAGGAGATCAGAGATACAAAGATAATCACTCTCCTAAAATGGATCAAACAAAACAAGAACTCCATCATTGTCAGACAAAAGAAAGGTACAGAAGAATAAATGTACTATATAGTTTTATCTCATCTTCAAACCCAATAACTAGGGGCTGACCACACACATCCTGAAGGCTATGTAATTACAACAGAAGTGAGTTTTGGCCCTCTGACAGGGAGTTTTCATTAGATAAGCTAGACCTAAGCAATATGTTTTCACAGGGCTTTGTGAATGGCATAGCTGAATTATAAATAATTACTGACATCCCATCTGAGAGCCCAAGCAGCACACCATTATGCAGCTCATTGGATCTCCTGGGAAATGGGCACTAAGGCAGCTTTGCTTCTCTCCACCGTTTTGCTCGCCCAGCTGCAGTGACTGGCATGCAGTGGAAGAAGGCTGGGCTCCTTGCTCTGCTATGACACAGGCAGCACTGGAACGAAACCCCAGGAGTGTGACCCAGAGGTGAGAGGACCCAGACAACTGGGGAAGCCCAACAAACATATGTTCCAGGTCATTATTTGGTCCCTTCATCAAGCTTTTAGGGAGCACATGCTGTGGTGAGGTTGCTGCTTTTTTGCCTTTTTTTTTTTTTTTTTGGGGGGGGGGGGGTGAATTTTTATTTTTGGGGAGACACATTTAAAACCTGAAACAGTGAATCAGCACCTTTCATATTTTTTCTAGGAATAAAACCATCTATGGTGTTCTGTTACTTATCATGAAAAGAACAAAAGAAATAATTCTTTAAAATGTAGACAACCTAAATATCAACTATATCTATTGATTTGCCCTCGATATTGGGACCTAGATACCCCACCAACCAAATCTAATGAACTCTGTTAGGATCTTTAGAAGATGGTGGTCTGACTCACACCTTATTGCTCTGAGCAGAAACTTGAAGGTGCTGTTATATCCTTTGCAGAGTCAGTGACAAGGAAGGCCTGCGTTACACCATTGATTCCTTGCTGCTAGTTTTCCACCACCTCATCCTGGGTGTGATCCCACTGAGGCCAGGTGTCCTGGCAGAATATTATGCACCTGCTGATCTCATTAGAGCCTTCACCTATACCCACTTAGTAAACACAGCCAAGGAAACAGGCTCAGACATGGTCCCTGATCCATCCATGCGTGCATTGACACCAGCTTTGCAGATGTGTTCTAGCACACAGTCAATGTCCTCTAGGAAAAAGTCTGGTGGTGATGCCCATGTGGAGGACAAGATACCGTGACCAGCACTGACAAGATGTAGAAATTGATGCTTTACTCCCATATTCCCCATTCTGGAGTTTGTACTGATGCTTAAATATGGATGGGTAATAAAACACCTTGGACATGGAGCAAACTTGAATTCAAGTGCAGGAAGACACTTAGATTCATGTGACAAGCTACAAGTAATAAAGTGGCCAGGCCATTCTCCAGCAATGAACAAAAGTATTAGTGAAACTATGTAATCAATTAATTTATGGCATAATAAAAAATTACTTAATCACAAAATTACAATGAATTTTTAAATTCAGGTTAATTTTTAAAATTATTTTTAAAAATAATTTTAAATTATTTTTAAAATATTTTTTTAAATTATAGAAATTTTTTTTTAAATTGAAAGATTATTTTTTAAAATTTTAGATTTTCCTGGCACTGTGAAATTTTTGTGTTTTAAAAAGGGTAGACACTTCTTCATGGGAGAAAAACAAATCCCTGATGGTGACTGGACTCAAGTAGGTACCACTGTCCTGCACAGGTAATATGTCTGAAGTAACATCTCTCTTTGATTCTGCTTTGCCTCCTATCAGAGGATGCTTAGCAAAGTCAGTAGGTTTTCTTCTTGTCATTGACTGGCTGGAGATAAATGTTTACCTTCTGTGCACAGGCTTTAATTTGCTCTAACCTTTGCCACAGAGATGCTGCAAGGACTAAGTGCAGCATCAAATGTAAGATCTAAATAGGATCCCATTAGGCAACTGGCAGAGAACAGTGCAGGCAGTAGTGAGTAAGCTCTTTCACATCAAATTCCTGTTTCATTCCAGATGAGCTGTTGGGTGCAGTAGGTACAGTCCTGTGAAGTTCACCACATGTACACACATACACTTTCCGTTTCATTTGCAATGCTGACACCCTGTTCCTACAGTTTGCAGAGACTGGGATTTGTTTCAATGGTTTTAACTGGGCCACTGCTTGTTCTCAGTTTCCTGTTGCTTTGATCATGGTTTTCCAGCTCTCCTCAAGTAAGTCGTATCCTCCAAGGTGGATTTTCTCCTTTCCTGTGCTGGGCCAAAGCATCTAAGTGACCTTTGATTTTTTTCTTCTTCCCTCATCTTTTTTTTTCCCTTTGGCTTTTTTTTGTTTTGTTTCTGACTCGCCATATGTGAGATGATTGTGCCCACAGGAATTCCTTTCAGAGTACCTAAGCACAAAAGAAAAACACCCGGCCAGTTCTTTTTCTAGAGCAGTACAAACATTTCCTTAAACCTAAGTGTCTCAGGAGGGGCATTGACAGAAGGCTCCTTTCACCCAGAAAGCTCACTCTGCGCTGAGCTGCCGGTGAACCCTCAGCCGCCTCCTGCATTTTGACGTCACTGATGGAGCAAAAGTTTTGCCAATAAAAGCAGTCAAGTTCTTTGATTCCAACTTTATGACAATGGAAAGGAGGCCAGGGCCAATCATGCTGTGGTGGTGTTTATTAATGGAAAAGGGCAGTGGGAGCCAGTAACTCTTTGGCAACTTCATTCCTTTGACTACTGTCCCCCTGCCTTGCACTTGATGGATGGAAAACTGCATGCTCTCCTCTTCAGTGATAGCTTTCCCATGCTAATAGTCTCCCCAGTAAGACAGCCTGGACTAACAATAGGAACTTGCACAGCTTGGGAAGGGCAAAGCAGATCTTAAAACCACCCATGTGATTTGACGGCTGCAAGGAACCATGCTAAGAAAATATCCCTGTACTCTGAACTCATCTTATTAAGGGAATAAATCTGATTTCCTCTTTGAGCTCTCCTCCCCTGTGGTCTGAACTGCTAACCCCTTGGTTTTAATAGATGAGTTATGTCCCTGGACAGTGACACAAAAATTTTAGTCCTATTTTCAGCATATCCCAATAAAATGAATTGTGATCTCTCTTCAGAACTGTTTCAGAATGCTTCTGTCTGTCACTGCACTAACAAAAGATGGGGTTGACAATTTGCTTATCAGGGGTTCATTTTTCCCAGGTTCAGCATGGTTGTGTGCTGAGGGAAGGGATTGTGCCTCTAAATCCCAATTTGGAGAAAGCACAGACAGGCATTGCTTTTCCCCCCTTCCCTACTCTGTCACTAAAATTGCCAGTAAATGCCTGGAACTTGTCCTCCAAAGCAAGAACAATCCCCATGCCATGGACCACTGGAGAACAACAGAGATGGGGAGACATCTGCTTTAGTGGCCAAGCCAGCTTTAGGGAGGACGAAATCAAAGTAAGGAGCAAGACAGGCCAGAGCTTGGCTGGAAGGTAAGAAAGAAGGGCGAAATGCCACTTCACTGGGAAAGAAGCTGATAGGGGGCCTATCAGCTAAGTGCCTCTTTCTTGCTTCACCAAGCTTCACCAACCACATCACAGAACAAGTTACAGTACAGAAGTTTTAGAAGCTCCTTTCCTCTCCACTTTGTGATCCAAAGCACTCTCAGTGCAGTCAGAAGTCACCCAGTCTGGATGGTTATTCATGGAGCTTTGCTGGGCACCAACAAGGAATCAAGCACATAAATTACATCCTGAGCAGTACACACCTCCCAGGGAAGCAGTAGCCATGAAGTTCCTGGCAGAAGAATTATTTAGCACATTCTAAGATAATGTCAATAAAAATTCTGAAAGAGCACAACTCCATAGGAGCCTATGCTTTAGGGCTTACTTTGGGTGTGATGATTTTATTGCTGTTTGTAGGGGGAAAATAAAGGAAGTATTTAATTGGAGCTAAATATCTCCAACATTTGTGGTTGTCAGATACAGATTTCAGAACAATCCTTGCTAAGAAACTTTACAGATTAGAACACAGCAATTTATTCCTCTCTTTGTCTGACAACTAATGAAACTTTTCTCTTCCCAAAAGTGTGCCACTTTAGATAACTAAATTTTCTTAAAAGTGCATAGGAAAAAAAAAAGAAACCTGCTTTGACATATAATTTATTAATTGGCAGTTGTGGGGGGTTAGGATACTAAGTGTCTAGAGATTTGGAATTTTTATGACATGGACCCAGATTCATAAGAAAAGTTTGATATATGTAGGTTGGAGCAGGGGAGTTTACAAAATATCTAAGTGCTAGTGTTCACAATATGCTGTCCAAGTTTTTTATAGCAACTTGAAACCAGAATTTATAGAGTGCTATTAAAATGTCTTGGTTGTATGTGTTAGACCTTGATAGCAGCTGGATTAGCCTTAATTTTTTTATTTTTTATAGGATGAAGAAGAATGTGGCTGTATATCCCAGCATGTGAGAGAGTTTATCAAATACAAGGCAGCAGCCAGAACAACAGGAAATCGCATAAGAAAGCCCAACTCCTGGTTGGCAGAAGCACATTGACCTCTCCTTCATGTCACTAGGTTTAATACTCCAACTTCGCTGTAAAAGCTTCTTCCCCGAGCCTGGGTTCATAAACGTGTTAGTGGTCCTTGATGTTCCCAGCAGAGGACAGTAAGGAAAACACAGCCCTGAATAGCTCACATTGATCGCAGCAAATACAGAGCAGGAGGGTCAGAACCATTTCCCAGCCCAGAGCCAGTGCTGTAGAACTGAGCAGCTATTCATAGCCACTGGATCCTCTCCAAGCCGTGAGTGTAGATTTTCTTGTATCATCTTTGCAGAGAGGAATTGTAGTCCCCAATGCCTCCCGCTTGATTTGGATAGACGGTTTATTTGTTTAGTCCTGTAATGATATTATCCACAGGGCTAGAGCCACACAGGGAGGATTAGGAATTCCTGGGGGAGAAGCCGTGTGTTTATTACCCTGACAGCCCCGTGTGACACAAACCAACAGTTATTTGTAGTTGTTCTTCTCCTCTAAAAACTTGAAGCATGCAGCCGTGGGGTGGAGGTGTCGGATCGGTCTCGCAAAGGCACAAGGCGAAGAGGCTGCCACAGGGAAAGTGGTAGGATTAGCATGCTAGAAAGTCCTTGCTCGACTACCTACAAACAGCTCTACCTCTGGATGTTTTTAAATGTGAATGACGAGATGGGGGACATCAGAGACCGGAGTCTTTCAAACATCGATAACAATCCCAAACCTGTGCATTTTACTTGCCTTTTAAGAGCATTTATTAAGCTATGCAACTCAGATTGTAGCCGGCTTTTTTTTTTTTTTTAAAGCCCTGCGTTTTTAAAAAAACAAATTGAAAAAGCACCGGCATAAAAAGCTCTTGCAAGTATGTGCATAAACCCAGGGAATCCAAAGGGGAGGAAGAAGGTTGTTGGTCTGGGGTTTTCTTCCTATTATTTTTCTTTATAAAAAAATCGTTTCCTATTTTAATAAATATTTAATCATGGAAAGGGAGGGGAAAGGCCAAAAGTAACAAAGAACTGTAGGTTGTTTAGATTGCTTGGGAACTCCCTCTTTGCAGCTGACCATCGCTACATGTAGGTTAATTTCCACATGGAGCTGGAGAAACTCTATCCCCGGTTTGTGAAGTATGGGTCAGCCGAAGCATGTTAATCTGTTTAGCATGTGTGCTTCGTGGAGGTGCCAGACCACCGCCGTGCAAGAGCAGAAGCAGCAGCAACCATAGTCCTTAGGGGTAGTTAATAAAGACTTGAAGGGAAACAAGTTTATAAAGGTTTCAGTTCGTGCACTGTGCCAGCTTTGGACATTACAGGCTTCCAGCCCTGAGGATCAGAAAGCTGAGAAATCCCCGGGCTATTTATCGCAGCCCTAGAAGGCAAAGCGCCGGTGACGCAGCCTGCGCAGCCGGGGGAAGAGCGGGAAGTGCCGTAGTGCTACTTCTCCCCGTGAAAAGGGGAGTCTCCCCAACCCTCTAGGGGCACCCCGAGCTCCCGTAGCCCCGTACGCAAGTGAATCTTCACTGCTTTGGGTAGATAGAGATGGTTTTGGAACCTCTGTTTTAACCTGCGCCCTTCCCGATGTAGAGCCTCACACCCAGCTGGAGAGGAGTCGTTCGAGCCACTGAATGAGATAATAGCAAATAAAGCTCCATGGGCTTATTCCTACAACCACTCACAATGCAGACTAATCAACGTCTCGTCTCTCGCTCGGGGATGAGCTGCGAGACATGTGGCGCTCGGGCTGACACGCCACTTCTCTCTCATCATTTTTTTTAAATTTTCCTTTGAAATTCTAGACACTTATTAAAGCATTTTTAAATAATCAAAATATTTGCTGATGAGTATTTATTTTGACAAGGGTTTTGGTTTGGCTTTCGACTTTCCGTTCAACTATATAGACTGCAGTATTAATTTACTGCAAAACCAAATGTGGATGAGATTATTTTGCCTCGACGCTGGATTTCAGTCATTCAGGAGAAGTTTTTCTAGTAGATGAAATGAACAGTCGCAAATAGATCTCGTTCCGTTTTCCAGCGTGCTTTGCCATGTGTTCTTCAGAGCCAAAGGAAGTCGATTACTGATCGACAGGAAAAATGTCCCGAGAACAGATACACACCGTGGTCGTATCCTGCAAACAAGGGCGTTCATGCAGCCCCGTGGTGTCGCTGTCCTCGCCGCATTTAAAGCGGCCGAGTGGGCGCTGCACGTCGAAGATCAGAAGAAGCCACGAACTGGGACGGGGTTAGTCCCAGTAATCCGGTGCCGAATTACTCCACCCCGGAGGGATTCTGGAGGGAGGGGTTCTGGAGGGTGCCCTTTCACTGCTGGACACTCGGACCCCAGATGGGGGAAGGAACCCCCTGTTTGGACAATCCCCGCCCGACAAGATGTTTTTTTGTCTCCAGGCCTTGAGCGCTCGTTTCTGTTGCATAATGCATTGACGGCGATAAGATCACAAGTGAGGAGACAGAGGCAGAAGCAGCCGCGATATAAATGCAGCTGCTGGAGAAGCCTCTGCCCGCTCACCCGCTGCCTGGCAGACCGGCTCCCAGCCGTGCCTCCAGCAATGATACGCACGTGCACTATTTTCCTTCTTTTCTGCTTCACTTGCAGGGACCAGTGGCAGTGGTCACCCTCTGGTGTCTGCTGGCACCGGCTCATCATCGGGCTGGGGTCAGGCTCCTCTCAGGGGATCCAGCTCCCTCCAAGAGACGAAGCTCAGCACCAAAAGAGCCTTCTGTTAGGTTTCCTGGCCTTTCGTTACATCTTCAGTAGTTTACTTTCCCCTGAAAGGTGCGGGTTTTTTACTTTAACGTTTTGGCCATTTTGTTGGTTGGTTGGTGTGTGGGCATTGTTTGTTGTTTTACAGCCTTGCACGCACTTTTCTCATTAAGTTTTTTATTAATGCTGAAATAATTGGTCGAAATCTAAACCGTGAGCTATCTTCTGTGCTGGCACTCCTTGCCCTCACGGTTACTTGTACTGACAGACGGCACTTTCGGTCACTTTCACGGGCGGCAGCTCCGTGGCTTGACGTCGCTTCTGAAACCAACCTAACAGGTCAGTAAAACTCACTGACACTGACATCGAGCGCCCTTAGGCCGAGGTGTGCAGGGGGAAAGTGTCAACTATTTCAGAACAGGAGATCCCTCCTAGTTAGTGCTTGCGGAGTGAGCACACACACACACACACGCACACACAGATGTTTTTAAAAAATTCTGGGGAAAAAAACCCTGTGCTCTCTGCTTTTCCCCGCTGAAATCTTTTACAGAATGTTATTTCTTTGAGGAGCGTCGGAAGGTGGGGTGGGAAGGGTAGTAGTACTCCTGGATTAGCACTGTCGATTAACGTGAGAAGCCCTTCTCTGCATAGGGCATTTAATGCTCTGAAGCCCTGTCCTCCTCGAGGGGAAGCAGAGAGCTCCCCTCAGCCATTGTTCCTTGTCCTGAGAAGGCCTGTTCTGGCTCCTCCAACGGGCGCAGAACACGTGGGGAGATGACATTGTCATTTCAAGCCACTAAAATCCTTCTTATTGCTCTAATGACCTACAACCTATTTTCTTTCTCTAAAAGATACAGTAAGACCTATTCTGTTTGAAGCAGTCGCCGCGCATTCTGATGGCAGGCCAAGTAAGAGTCCTGCCAGAGGAAGTTTAACAATGAGTTTCAGAGAAATGTGTGTATTTTGCGCTTGATGTATGCTCCTGGTCAGAAACCCAGGCTTTCCTCGCGGGGCGGCTCTACTCCCGGTCATCTCTGCTTCTTTTGGAGCAAGAGACTATCACTTTCACTGCGGTCAGTAAAGCCAAACCAGGAAAATGACCCTGCAATGGCTCAGGAATAATCGCCATAATTTAATGGCCTCTGACTCGCTGACCTGTTACATACAGTAACGACATCCAGTCGGTCTTTCCAGAGACCAGAAGCATGGCATAATTATGTGCAGATACCAGGTTGGCTTTCCAGTAACGAGGAAAGTTCAGCCGCCTTCGAGCCAGCCCTGGTGCAGTCGCAGCGGCAGCGGCGGTGGGACTGTGCGGACTGGGAATGTCCACATTCAGAGCCGGAAGGGACAGGCGAAGGGTGACCACGGCTTCTTAGTGCTGCTGCAGAGTGAGTGCTGGCTCGGGGGAGCTCCCCAAACACGATGCCAGGGGGTCCGGCGCGCCCCTCACGCCGACCGAGGGTGCCGTGGGCACCGCCGCCCACTCTCGGAGAAGGAGGGGAGAGTGGCGCGGAGCCACTTAGCGTTGAAAAGAGTAATTCCGCGGCTGCGAATCTGGCGGGGGACACTGATGCGTTTTAGAGGCGAGGCAGAGCGCCAGTGCCGGGAGATCCTCCTCCGCTCGTGCCGAGACGAGAGGACGGGAGCCTGGCTCATGTGGAAGGGACAAAGCGGAGGGAATACCCAGATCTCTGTGTATTCGGAACAGCCCGGCAACACCGAAATGTCAAGTGGGAACACCCACCCGCTGGGACGCTCCACTCCCTGGCCAACAAGGCTGAAGAAAAAAAAAAAAAAACCAAAGAAAAAAAAATTCGCACCAAAAGAGCCCTGCCAAATAACCCACCTCCCTCAAGTTCAGGACGTGTAAGCCATCACCCGTGGGGCTCCCACTTGCCTGCTGGCTCCGCTCGGGCGCAGCAGGCGGGTCCCACATCCTCGGCTTCAACCGCCGCAGGCAGAGGATTTCCGCTGGCTCCGTTCCCTCGGCCGGCACGGCGGTGGGGCTCGCCGGGCCCTGCGGACACGCGTGGGAGCAGGCAGTGCCCTCCCGCCGCGCTGCCGGCACCAGGCCCGCTTGCCGCGGTTCCTGCTCGCCTCGGGCCGAACGGCTTCACAAAATGCAGTACCGCGGGCCGATAAATTCCCCCAGCTCGACGCAGAGTAGGCTTCCCCCTTTAGAAGCTCTCCACGTGTAAAGAGGTATTTGGGTTGTCTCCGAAATAATAAATCCTAACAGCAGACAATAAAATTTACTATCACAGGAGTAACAGAAGCCTAAAATATTCCGAACATATTCCCTGAACAAATAACATAATCCCTGGCACACTAGAACACATGGTTTGCTTCAAACATGTTTCATTTTGTCATCGCATTGAGTGTACAGTATTTCTCTTTGGGTGCAAGAGTGATTGATATCTTTGGAAGAATTGTTTGCAAGAACATGAAAGTTGCCAAAGCAAACACGTTGGAGGGAAGTGTGCAGAAGGGGGAGCAGAAGTATTTGGAGTAGATTTGGATTTGGGGAGTTCACACAGAGGTGAGACAGCTAGAACTAGAACAAATAAAAACATTCTGCACACTTCATCTAAATAAATTATATACAAAAATTGCCCTTTTGTAGCCGGCAACAGCATAGTTACCACGCTTCCCTCATGCCCCTATAGAATGTGGGATGGAAGCCAACTTTCTTCAGCTAATGATTTGTAACTTTTGCTCCACTTGAATGAGTCTATTAATATTTAGATCTCTCCAATTCTGCTCCATACAAGCTGTCAGTATTGTTAAACAAAATAATCTATTTACCTTCTGTTGTACGTGTCCAGCAGTGGCTTGCACGGCTCCATGATGTACAGTAATATGTTTTTTTTACGCTCCGCTGCTTTGGCCAAAGGCAGAACTTCACATATTTTGTTCTGTCTTTTTAAAAAATAATGTTTGACAAAACTCCTTAGATAGCGCAAACTTTGGGGTGTAAATTTAATAACTTCCATTCCTGAAGGACAAATATTTATCTCAATTCTCTTTTTATCTCTTTCTGCCATCAACATCTGGGGAAAGATGTTGTTCTGACTGGTTGAGATGACCAGATCACAGGGGTACTTTGGCGGGAGATGGCGAGGAGTGCGTGTTTTCAGACATGCAGATCGCTGTCCCTCCCAAATCTCCCTTAGTAAAGCCCCTGACCCTTCGCGCCCCACCATCACCGCGGCAGCGGCCTCCGGGGCCCTGGGAAAGGCCGTCCCCCAGCGGGGCGGGGTGGCGTGGGGCCCCTCGCATCAACCTGCTTCTACCCGAAGCACCCGCTGGAAAAAAAAAAAAAAATTAAAAAAAAAAAAAGAGAGAGAGAGAGAAATGTCCACATCTTCCGCGTGGGGCGGCTATGACTCTGTGTGGAATTTTTACTGAGGTCCGGATTTCAGAGAAGCCTAATCCATCTTCTACCCTCAGCCTTCCCTTCTCTCTTCCTCGCTCACCCCTCAAAAACATCTAATCTCCCACCACTTGCCTTCTTGACCAGCCTGGGGTGAATGGCACGACTGCACAAAACATATCCGAGGCAAAGGCATAGAGCCCAGACTAGAAGGAATGGAGGGGTGGATCAGTGTCGGGGTACGGGTTTCAGTTAAACCTCTCATCTCAGAGCTCTGTCTCTCTGCTGCTTGCAGAAATTCCACACGTGGATTTATTAAAAAAAAAAAACAACCAAAAAACCAACAAAAAACCCAACAAAATAAAAAACAAACAAGAAAAAAGAGAGAAAATCCCAGGGCTAACAAGGAAAGTTGCAGTATAACGCCCACGAGGAACGTAATGTGAAACATGTAAAGAGTAGACAAACAGCTCAGCCACCTGCTGATTGCGATGGACTACCAGGCGCGCAGCTGCAGCTGCCCTGGTCTGGACACGAAGCTCTGTCCTCATCCGCTTGTTTTCCAAAAGAGAGAGGTCACCAGCATACTTGGGCTCTAGAAATGCAGAGAGTTGTCCTGGGAAGATCCTATACGCTAAAATTAAGAAACTCTAAAACTCAGTAAAACTCAGCAAACTCTCAACTAGCTGTCATGCAGTTCTTTGATCCTTGAAGTCCGAGCACTCTTCCTGTGTCTTGGGCACCTCCGGACTTGCATTTCATGATGAAATTCCCTAGATGCTGTGCGTGCTGGAGAGGTGTGGAAAGGGGCACGGCCCATGAGCAGGGGCAAGAGACAAACCTGCCTTTTGGAGGGGGGTGTGTGTGCTCTCTCTTACATCCTCAGTAAGGGGCCAGCGCAGCCCAGCAGCCACGAAAAAGTCTCCTGGTCGTCTCCCAGGGACAAATTCCTCCCTCTGACGCGGGGGGAGAGGGGTCTTCCGGTCTTTTCTCTTAATCCCGCAGGTGTGTCCTAAGGGAGTCTCTCAACCCGCGGTCCCCAGTGGAGCAGGGGTGAGGTCTTCCAAGAACATTTTATGAAGAGATGCGCTCTCTACAGCAAAAAAAAAAAAAAAAAAATCTGTCCTCCGAGCTGGACTCGCTTTTGGAGGAGAAAATAAATAAATAAATAAATAAATAAATAAATAAATAAATAAATAAATAAATAAAGTAGGTTCTATGTCCCTAAGGGAAGTATTTGATCGGTTTTGTCCTTGGGACTCGTCCTGTTGAGTTCACTGGAATCAGACATGATACAGCGTGAGCAGCTCCCCGTATGTTCCTAAGGGAAATATTTGATCGGTTTTGTCCTTGGGACTCGTCCTGTTGAGTTCACTGGGATTTAACAGGATGTAGCGTGAGCAGCCCCCCACCCGGCCGAGGAAAAGCGCGGCAGAGCAGGGACACGGCTGGAATACCCCGCTTCCCACCTGCCGGCTCATCCGGGTCTCGAGCTAGTCCTTCCCCCGCTGGTAACGTCGCCGGACTACCGGGACGAAGCGGAGCAGATCCTCTCAACTCTCTTCTGTTCCCCTCCCCTGCAGAGGGTTTCAGGATAAGGTGACTCCCGAGGCTTGAAAGAAAAGGAAAATGTCAACTGGATTTCTCTGCCTGCCACCCCCGTACATCTTTCTCTCAGGAGATCCCACCTGCCAGAGGCTCAGAGGGGCCTCTCGTGGGGCAATACGGGGAGAGTAGGATGCGGATATGTTTCCCTGGTAGACTGGACAGTTTCTCCAGAATGCCCACTGCATCATTCTCAACAACAAGAAGACAACAACATAATACTGATAAAAAATAAATTAAATCCCAACTTTATTGTCCTCTGCCGATACTTGGTGCGCTGTAATCACCAAAGGCCAAGGGGTGAAACCTGCAATATCCACCCCCTACCGACCCGACGGTACCGACGGGGCGGCCGCTGCGCCCTTGCTTGCCGCCACAAGGACGGTGAGATCCCGCAGGTCAGAGCGGGCTGTCGCGGGCTCGTCGCCTGTCGAGTCATGAGTGTGGGCTCTTTCCAGGCACTCTTAGTCATATCTATCCCGTAAATTAAGTCATCTGTGTAACAGGCTTGTGTTAATGAAGAGAACAATTTCCTCATCCCTTCCCCCGCCAGCACCAGTCGTTGACTCGCCTTTATTAGGACAAAATCTATCTCTGCCGTACGGGGAAGGAACGGCGCCGCAAATTCGCGAGGTGCCCGACGCTGAAGTGCTCGGCTGAGGCTGCCTTTCCCGGGAGCGGGGCGACCCGAGGGCTGTCCGCGCCCCTCCGCACACCCCGCGGGCGCGCAGAAATGCGTGTGTGCGTACTTAGGTGAGCGGCGGTGCTCTCGGATTAGAGATGGAGGCAGAAGGTACCCCAGGGAGGGATTTCCAACAGTCCCTCCTTCACTCAGCCCGGTGACCTGCTGGAAACTGCTGCTCTGCGTTGGGCTTCCTGCAAGCAACGTTTGGGAGACAGGAGCCGTCAGTTCCGTGGGTGACTTTCCCCCACCGTCCATCCTCCCCTTTTTTACTGCACTGTTCTATCTGAACAAGGCCGGCGAGGCACAGCGAGGCAAGAAGGGAGCCGGGCTACGCGCCCCGCACCTGTGCGTGCGAGGGGAGGAGGGCGACGGCCTTTCCCCTTCCCCAAGACTGACTGGCTAGCCGCAGGCAGCGGAGAAGGAGCTGCCCAACCTTAACCTATCCCGACCGCTGAATATGAATCCAGGAAGAAGAGCCTGTGCCTGCCGTCAGGAAAACCGGGACCAAACAAAACACTTGGGGAGAAAGATTTTGTCCCATTTCTCTGCCACCCTTTTTATAGCTCCGTTATCTTTTTCTCTCCCTTCCAACCCGCCCCCCCCCCCCCTTTCTTTTTTGGAGGTGGGGGCGGGGTTGCGGGGAGAGAAGAAATTCTGCTGAACAGAAAAGCCAAGCCCGGGAAGGAGTTCCTTTTGACTGCTCAGGGCGATCTATCCAGGCCCTCTAATTAGAGAGGGATCCAGGGTGGCATTAGTTTCCAAACATTTTAATCGAGCTTTAAGCAGAGCTCTTTTCAATAGCAGGAGATAAATGTAGCAACTGTTACCGTACCCCTGAATGGCCACCTCCCATGGCGGGCATTCAGCTTTCCTTTCAGAAACCCTAAGCAGTTTAGTCTATGGACCCAGCAACACTCCGCATATCTTCTAATTAGTCTAATTAGAAAGGTGGATTGATAGATACAAGGAAGACACAGTTAAGTTAGGAAGATGCTCAATGCTACCAGTCTGTGCCGGGGAGACGCTTGTTCTCAGTGTGAGGAAAAAAGAGATAAAGGAGAAAAAAGAAGAAGAAGAAAAAAAAAGAGAAGCAAGAGAAGGAGAGAAAGAAAGAAGAAAGAAGAGGAAAGAAGAAAGAAGAAAGAAGAGGAAAGAAGAAAGAAGAAAGAAGAAAGAAGAAAGAAGAAAGAAGAAAGAAGAAAGAAGAAAGAAGAAAGAAGAAAGAAGAAAGAAGAAAGAAGAAGAAAGAAAAAATATTTTTTTCCCCGGAGCCTGACAGGAAGAACAAGTCCAGAGAAATCCGACGGGAAGGAGCTGCTGTCTCTTAATTGAAGGGGAGACACAACTGAGATGCTTCTCCTGGCTGAGTTTTCCCCCGATCCAGGCTGGATCGGCACAGCCCCGGGCCGGGAAGCGCCATTGGACACCGCTCCGGCCCCCGCCGGCTTTTTCCTGGGACACGAGGCCCTGGGTTCACACAGATACGGAGGGGAAGGAAGAGAAACAGAAAGGGCCGAAAAAAGGCCACCTCGACCCATCACCTCCCGTGCTGTCGCCGGGGAGACGTCACCCGCGGAGACCCGTCAGGGGAGGCAGCACGGGTGGCTCGAGGAAGCCTGAACCTTTAATTGGGCGATAAATCAGGGAGAGGAGCATGGGGCAGTGCGCGCAGGTGTCAAAACAGAGGAAAAGTTGGCCAGTCAGCATGACAGGGCAGGGCCCCCTCGCTCCCCCCCACCCTGTTAATGTCCCTGCGTTAACTCTCCTGCCCTCAGACGAGAGGGGACGAGGAGGCGAAAGGGACAAAGCAGAGCCCGCGGATCTTGAGTCATCTCGGACCGCAGTGGGGAACGGGGCCGCACGTGTTGTACTCTACGCTCTATGTTCCGAGCAGTCTTGCGCACCTGTGGGCCTTCTCTTTCTCTTTCTCCTACCAGGCCGGTACAAAAACCAGCAAGAGAAGCTTGGGAAATGTCCCCACCCCTCATTTCGGCGTTCTGTGGCACTCCTCTCCGTCCGCTCTCCTTGCTCCTTCTGCCCCTACCTGCCTTTCTCCGTACTCACTCGATTTCTAGCAGAATGAGTTTACGAAGCAAATTACGAACTATTTCAAATTCAATACTTATCTCGGGAAAAGGGTGTGTGTCCGTGTATGTGTGCGTGTGTGTGTGTCTGTGATTACAATCCAGCCTGTCAAAGTCCCTAATCAAACTGCTGGCGAAAGGGGATGCGTAGACAAAAGGAAACAATGGAAGTCTCGTTAGATCATTTTTCTGGACATTGTTTATGGTCTGGAAGGGATCAATCGTTTCAAAATGTTACGAGTAAAAATGATCCTGTGTGGAATGCAGCTAATCCTTTTAAGTTCCTGTCAACTGTTTCCACTCAAAGAATCCGATTTTCCAAATCAAAGGTGCAGAACTCAATTGCCGAGGGATTTATAGCGTCGGCACCGGGCTCCCCTCACCCCACACGCCCCCGCGCGCCCCACGGTGGGAGTCGACGGCAGGACAGGACCGGGCCGAAGGTTGTCTTCCCCGGGGGGAGTTATGAACCCAGAGGGCTCCCTCAGTGGCAGCAGCGGTCTGCCCTACCGGCGGGCGGCCGAGACAGCCCTGCTAGGACGGCAGCGAACCTGGGGCCGGGAGGAGGCACCGAGCACGGTCCCTCCTGCCGGTCTGCCGGCAGCGCCCCCGGCTCCGCCCCGGCGCGGCCGCGGGGGTTTGTGCCGCTTAACCGGGCGAACCACGCCGTCTTGCAGCGGCAGGCGCACAGCACCTCCGGGACCGTACTCAAAATCTCTTGTGGAAACGCCACGTTTGGCTTGCCCATGAGTGTTAGCAAGTTGTTGCGGATTCCTTCTGGGTGGGGAGGAGGCTGGAGGGGAAGAGAGTCTTTTTAAAAGCAAAAACATCCACTCCACACCTCTTGCCGGTAGCCCCGCTCCGGTGCGCGGGACGAGACATTTGCCTCAGAGGCGGACGGGCGGAACTGGGGATTCCACCGAAAATCATGTCCCGACCGGGAGATGTCTGAGCACCAGGAGGAAAGACATGGGGATGGAAGTAGAGCTGAAAGAGATTTAAAGCGGTTAATTTTCAGAGGAAGGCCACCCTTTGGCTTCTCATACAGAACCGAAAAGTAGAAAGGAAGAGGTGTTAGCGGGGCCTCCGGCTGCCTAGCGCTTGCGGAACAGTGCGAGGGTACACGCTAGCGTGTGCTGCCCCATCGGCAGCGCCGTCTGCACGGAAAAAGACAGGTTAAGGACTTCCATGAAGGAGGAAGGGATGTTTGACAGAGCCCACCGAGCAGCCTCACGGCACTTCGTGCAATCAGAGGCGGACTGGAAAGAAAGGATAAAATATTTTTTCTATGGTCCGTAATTTCCGATCCCTCCACTTTCGAGCAAAGTCACATGATATATCTGTTCATCCTCACTCGGCACTGGACATCTTTCCTCTTTTTTTTTTTTTTCCCCTCTCACCAATGGTTATTTTAATCGTCTATTTATTCGAAGAGGCTGTTCTTCTCTGCCCCCCCCCCCATGACCTCGTGCAGCCGACAGGTGGAATTTCAATGTATACCCGTATATTAGAAAGCTATCTGTTTCGTCTGGCTGTTGCTGAATAAGCAGACGTGACAGTGTTTATTCAACGAAAAGAAAACCCAGGGAAGTCACCTCATTAATCTTGATTGTGTGTATTTAATATATCTCGTGTATACAGGTGTGCATGTACTCTTCTGCAATGAAACTAGAGAAGCAGTCCTACGACCAATGCGGTACGAAGAAACATTCACGGGTTTTAAAAGGTCTTGCCAAAGCGTGGGCATTAGCAGGAGCGATGACCGCAGTGTTACAGTTGTGCGGGCACTGGATGGTGGTGTCACCGGGTCCGAGACAACACTCCTAAATGTTCACAAGCGTTTCGATGCACTCACATGTTTTTCTGTTGCACTCAGTGGACAGAAATACCTTCGGATTGACTGTAGAAAAGGCTTTCCTAGTCTTAAGAAACGAATTAATGCAACAACGTAATTTTCTAAGTATCCGTTTGCTTCTAACATAAATTGCATGATTAATCATCTAAATATGGGGGCCCGCAGATTTCTGCATGCCTTTTTACTGTATCAGCGAAAGGGAAACAGAATCAATTCAACAGGTCTCCTGTGGCTTGGAGGAAGGCAAAGTTTAGTTATTTTGATTAGAAAAATAAAAACCCCGCAACCACAAATTTCCTTCTGAATTCAGTTCAGCGGTAGAATTTCTGAAATTGACGAGACACGGCGCTGAAAGAAAAAAAAATTAAAAAGAGAGGCCCCTTTCGTCGAGTCCAGTCCATATGTATGTTTTTGTACATTTTGGGCACTACGGTGCCTAGCCGATAGGTTTCTCCATGGCGCAGAGCGCAGCGGGTGCCTCTGTGTCTCTCACTGCGGCAGCTGGTGGAGCAGGAGCGCTGCACTAAGGGCACATCTTCGTACGCTATCCATCTTCCGTGGGCTTCCCGCGGTGTGTCCCGCCGAGACGCTGCCGGGTGCCTGCCTCCCCGCTCCCACCGCCGCGGCCGCGGCCGCTGAGCCCCGCCGTGCAGCTGCACACAGCCCTCGGCGCCGCCCGCACTGAGGCAGCCGGGCTGGTCGCGAGTTTGGGCGCGGGTGCCTTCCCAGCCCCGCAGCCTCTGCCTTTGCTATTTTCGGTCTTGCCGGTGAGTGAGCAAGCCGAGCCGAGCAAGCCGAGCCAAGCGGCTGGGAAGGGGCCGGCGTGCTTTCAGGGCCAGCTGCCCGCAGTACACCTCCAGGCGGGGACCGGCGGCGGGGAACAGAGTTCTTCCTCAAGTGAAAAACAAGAGGAAGAGGTTTACCGATTTGGAACTCGCGTTCATTTCTCCGTCTCTCCCCAAAATCGGCGGGCACCCATTTGCGCAATGAGGCACCGAGCACGGTTGTTGCCGCCGCGGGGATCCGGCAGCAGCTGGTTACCTTCTGAAGCGTCATTCTCCTGCACACACGTACACACGCTTCTGCGTGAATGCCTCCTCCACGTCTTGGTCGTGCTTTGCAGCGCAGGAAGGGGCAGCGAACAACGGCCGCTGCTCGACGTGCCTCTCACGGTGAGGGTTGCAAAGGAGAAAGGACTTTCAGAGAAGGGTGGAGAGGCCTTGCAGTCACCTGCAGCAGGTTACTGGGGCTTGGAGGTGAGGAACGGTGGAGGGGGACACCTACCTGCTCAGGATATGCCCAGCTACGGGAACAGGGCAGCCGGTTCCCGCCGGTGCTCGGATCCCGACGGTGTGTGCGGCTGGCAGTCGCCGAGGGAAGCAGAGGAAATACCATTGCAGGTGGGGAAACCACTGTGAACAAGCTGAAAAACGGATCTGTATTGGTTAGCAAGTTCCAGAGCAGCGAGGGCTTGGCCAAGATCATAATTTCCATCACTTCTGTCAAATACAATATTATCAGAGACTACTGCAGTACTTACTGTAAGTACTGAGGGAAAGCATTACATACAGAGAGGAGTCTCCGGGCCGTGCCAAGAGACAGTTAAATCAGATCCACTTTCCCACAGATCGCCCGAACAGGCCTCAGTCTCTACGGGGGCGACGGTGCACTCTGCCTTCGCCACCAGCGCTGCAAGAAAGGGAGCAGCTGAGAGCAGGTGAGGGCCTCGCTTCCCTCTTTCATCTGACGGACTGGGTGATGGGGCCGGTCCTGGGTATTTGAAACCAGCCTACAAGCACGGGATGTGCACCCCGCTGACCCCAGGAGTGCTTCTCACTGCACCTAAAATACAAACCAGATCGAAGGTGTGGTCCAAAGGAGGTGCGGGTGGGAATGGTTTGGATTGAGTGCAGCTTCAGGGCTGGGGAGCCGTGCACGGAGCCACGGGGCTCGGCCGGACCCCCGGGCTGCGCAGCCCGTCGCAGCCCACGGCGGTGTCGACAGAGTGGGCACGATGTCCGGCCCCTCTGCACAAGGAAGCAAGAGCGCTCCAGCGGGAAGGGTGCAGTGTGTGGACGTGCAAACTAATCGTATTCAAAACCAGGGAAGGAAGGGGAAACCTCTTTTATAGGGGATGTGGGAAGGGACCTAACACAGTCCTGCTTAAGAGAAACTTTATACAAGATACTTGAAAAGAAATAATTTCTTAAAAACCTAATTAAAAGTATATAAATCAACCATCAGAAACAAAGAACTATGTGGAAGGAAACATTTCTGGATAGAGACACTGTGTGTGGCATAAAAGACGATTGAATACATAAGGGCTTCATTAAATTCCCAATAGATAACATTTGGCTAAATCTATCCCTAGATTAAAACTCCGCATAATAGCACCATAAACGAAGAAGTTTCTTTTTGTGTGGTCCTTCAGGATGAACTGATTGAAACATTAGCCCCCTTATAGAGCAATCCCCTCCCAATTCAGATCCAGTAATTCATCTCTCATAGCCCTACGGGGATAGGATGAGCAAGAAGACGGGTTAATGAATCCACACTTTGTCTCTGGGAGGAGAAGGAGACGACACTATACTGCATGTCTTACCAGATTGTTTAGGGTCCAGACTATTTTGGAAGAATTGTTCGTCCGGGCTCAGTCCTTGCGAGGACTACACTGTTAGCTCCTCTGTTAGTCTTGGAAGCTGCGGAGAGCACGGCGGGCCATTAGCATGCGAATGGGGCGCTGCGGCCCGGCGGTGCTGCGAGCTCATCAAAGGGCTGTGGGGCCGGCTCCTTTCCTGGCAGCACCTGCTCTGCGGCAGCAGCGGGGAAACAGGGACCCTCGGGACCGGGATCGAGGCCAGGCGGCTTCCCCGCCGACTCGAGAACAGGCAAAAAAATCCATACCACCTACTGCAATTTGCTCCTGTCACCTTCCCTAGCAACTCCCAAGGGAAGGTTTTGTCCACACGGGATGGAGGCAACCGGCGAAAAACGTGGAAAGAAAAAGTAACCAAGCAGTTTGCTTGCCATATATCTCTGAGGGGACCTGAGGGATAGGCAGTGGGCACACTCAGACCCCACTGTCCACCGGCGTGGGCCGGGCTGGACTCTGCGTGAGGGAGGTCGCCGGGCTCCCCGGGGTCTACTGCGTAGCCGGGGTCTGCTGCGTAGAAGCCAAGAGAAACAAACAGTGTGGGTCGCCAGAATCTACCCTTCTCATGTAACTGCTCGTGGAGATCCCTAGGACTCGAGCAGACAGAACCCAAACCGAGGGCCAGCAGCACCCCTCCTCGGGAAGCCTCGCACCGCCGCAAGGCGACAGCTGCCTTCTCTCCCGCAAAACATTTCCCTGTTTGATTTTATCTGCCTCTTCGAGGGGGGCCGCAGCTTAGCTCGGTACTCCGCGCTGCACCGGCCGGTGTCGGCCCGGCGCATCGCCCGGCCAGTCCCGGGGAAACTGAATTAATCGGTCTCTCGTGAAAAAGACTCACTCTCCCCGGAGAATACGTACACGGTGCCTCTGGGGTATTTTCCCTTTTGTTTTAGAAATTAGAACGGACTTTACTTATTTTTCTGCTAAGGAACCCAGAACATCCAGAGAGGCCTTCCAGCTCCAGAGTGCAAATGGAGCCCAGAAGAGATCTTATGTCCAGTCTTTCTGCTTTTTGAAACCCACTATTTTAACACAGCATTGCTACAAACAAAACGGAGAATCACCACTTTTCCATCTATGAGAATATTTAAAACCCAGGCGACGAAATACTTCTACATGTAAACCCCTCCTCAGACCAAAGAGCACTAAAAGGCATCCCTCCCTTTTTATTATTATTATTTTTTTATTAAGAAAATTCACATATTTGATCCCCGAGTCTCCTAAGTAGTTATAAATACAGTCGTAGTTGAAAAGCGCCTCCCTGGTTTGAAAAATGCATATTCCGAGCCCACAACAAACATTCACATGCCTACTCTTCAAACATGCGATTCTCTTTTCCATATAAAAGCTCTGAATATTTGAGGCCGGATTTTTTGGTTAAATTTTTTTTTAGTCTATAAAATAGATATCTATTGACCTTATGCTGTTAAAAAAAACTGTTTGGAATCAGAAGAACTGCTTTCATGGTTTGTTTTGTACATCCTTATTTCGACAGCTTATAAACTTAATCAACTCATCACACGAGGATATTACAAAGCGCATTTTATATTTTATGTATTGAAAAGTAGAAACACATGCCACTATTATCATCATCACAGAAACATAAGTGTCTAGAACAAATCTCTCTTAAGTTCAATGTACGCCCTTTATTAGTAGTATTTTCCTTTGGCCTCTTGGAAACCAAACTATGATGCAGTTGTGATTTAAAACACACCCAAAAGTATAAAAATAGTTTTAAACCGGCGTTTTAATCAATCCCCTGATTGGCGACTTACAGAACTGGGCTTTACTCCCTCCAGAGAGACCTATTTCTATTTATCCCCTCTTTCGTTCCTGCTGTTTTTTGTAGAGTGGTTTTTTTTTTGTTTTGTTGGGGGGGGTTTGTTGGTGTTGTGCGGGTTTTTTTGCTTTGTTTTGGTTTTTTTTGATTGTTTAGTTTGTTTTGGGTTTTTTTGTCATTCTTTATCTTCTAGGGTTAACAATGCATTGCCTGCAAAGATCGTACTTTTATTTTCTTCTTTGCAGTCAAATCTGCACATAATAAATTTCAAGCATGAATATTCCTTGACTATTGTGCTATTAATCCCAAAGAAAAAAAATATTAGTGTCTCAAAGAAAGGAGAAGTGCTAAGGAGGGAAGGATCCAGAGCCAATTGTTTGGCTGGGCTCCTTTGGTCTTTGGGTTTAGTTTTGATTTTTTTTTTTTTTTGAAAGTTAAAAATTTTATTTTTGAAAATGTGTAAAAATTTTACATTGAAATGGTACAATAATACTTGCCAGTAATTTTAACAATATTCCTTGTAAAGAATACGCATAAAGTACAAAATAAAAAACTCCGTAAGTCTATTATAATACAAAACACAGGTTAAAATAAGAAATGATAATCTTGACTTTCTTCTGTGTAAACACGTTAATCTTTTCTTTTATAAAAGTACATAAGACAAGTGTACTAAATGAAAAAGTATTGCTCTGCTGTCCTCCCTCAAGCCTTTTTTTTCTCCTGTACATTACTGTTTTCAAGCTCCTAGACCTGAGAATCTCTGAACTTCAGCGGTTTAGAGACATTATTTATCACCATGTTTGTTTCTTTTTAAGGAGTAGCGAGTAACTTTCCGATGTAGTGACCGCCTGCCCATGCAGTATCTAGATCTACACCTGGCTTTGCACTAGTGAAGGTCACGGGAGGTCCGTCGCTCGCGGCGGACGGCCCCCGAGCCCCGTCACAATTATCCCCACGCAAAGACAGGCAGCCCCTGCGGGCAGCGTCCGCCGGGCGTCCGAGCGGCGGAGAAAGGAGATACCCCAGATCCTACCTTCGGAAAGACTCCCAAACACTTAACAGTTAGAGATCCGTGCCGCGAAGCCGGGGGTGGCGGGCAGGGCGGCGGCGGGGGGCAGGCCGCTCCCGGCGCTCCCCAGCGAGCGGGCCAGCCCCGGCGCCGCGGTCGACTGCGAGGCGCAGCTGCTGCCCGCGCCGGGGCCGGGGCCGGGGCTTCCCCCGATGATGCTCTCGATGGAGAAGGGCGAGCGGGCCAGCGCCGCGCCGCTGCCGGGCTTGGCGGAGTGCAGCGAGGCCGCCAGCGCCTGGCCCAGCGGGTGCGCGTAGCCGAAGGGCGTCCGTGCCAGCTCCGCCGCCGGCAGCAAGGGGCCCGGCGGCGCGGCGGCGGCGGGGGGCAGCGCTGCACCGGGGGCACTGCCGGGGGCGGCAGGGGGCTGGCGGGGTGGCGGAGAGGGGTGGTGGAAGGCGAAGAGGGCGGAGTGGGGGTGGTAAGGCTGGAGCTGGAGACCGTAGCCGCAGCCATAGGGTCCGTAGGCGCAGGGCGGCTGCTGCGGAGGCTGCGGCGGAGGCTGCGGGAGGAAGGCGGCGGGGTCCACGGCGCGCAGCAGAAGCTCGGGCGCCGGGAGCTGCTGCCGCTTGAAGCGCTTTCGGCGGCGCAGGAAGCTCCCGTTGTCGAACATGTCGGCGGATTCGGGGTCAAGCGTCCAGTAGTTGCCCTTGCCAGGGTTGCCGGGCTCCCGGGGGATCTTGACGAAGCAGTCATTGAGGGAGAGGTTGTGGCGGATACTGTTCTGCCACGCAGGGAACTTCTCCCGGTAGTAAGGAAAGCGCCCGCTGATGAACTCGCAGATCTCACTCAGCGTCAGCCTCTTCTTGGGGCTCTGCAGGATGGCCATGGTGATGAGAGCGATGTAGGAGTAGGGCGGCTTCACGAGGCTGTTCTTGCCGCCGCCGCTGCCCGCCCCGCCGCCGCCGCCGCCCGCCCCGCCGCCGCCCGCCGTCGCCTTCTGCGGGCCACCCCGCGAGGGGGGCCGAGAGCCACCGGCAGCGTCCCCGCCGCCCGCCCCGCCGCCGCCACCTACGCCTCCGCCGCGCACGGGGGACCGCGGCAGCAGGGCGGCGGCGTGGAGGTCGCCCACATCGTCCTCGTCCTCTTCCTCGTCGTCGTCCTCGTCCTCCTCCTCATCCTCGGCGTAGGAGCGGCGGCGGCGGCGGGTCCGTGGCTCCTCGTCGTCCTCCTCGTCGTCTTCCTCGCCCACCACATCGATGTCGGTCTCCTCAGCCAGCGTCGACGCCTCGGACATCTCCGAGCTAAGGGTCATGGCGCGGCGGCGGGGCAGCGCATCGGTGGCGGTCGGCGCGGCGCGGCGGGCGAGCGGGCGCTTTCCCCGCCGCCGCCAGGCCTCCGCGCCGCTCCGCGGAGAGCCGCCCCGCCGCCGCCACGGGCAGGCGGGCCGCTCCGAGCCGCGCCGGCCCCCAGCGCCGCTGCCGCGCCTCTGGAGCGCTCCCGCCGCCCGCTCGGAGGCGGCGGCTAGTCAGGATTTTGTTTCGGGGTATTTTTTGCTGCCGTTTGGATTTCTTTTTTTTTCTCTTTTTTCCCTTCCCTTCCCTTCCCTTCCCCCCTTTTGGGGACCTTTTCCGCTTTTTTTTCGGTTGGGATCTGTTATTGTGGGCGCAGGGAGGTTGCGCCGTCTCTCCTGGAAGTCGGTTTCCCCTTCTTTCTCCTCACCTCAGCCCCCAGACATTAATGGATGCGGGGCAGGAGGGAGCGCGCCTAGTCCTGGGAGGAGGAGAGGGGAGGAGGCTGGCGAGGAGGGAGGGCGTAGGGGATGGCTTGCTGGGCCTTAGGAAACACGGTGAAAAGGCTGGGGCTTAGTCCCAGGGAGGGCAGCCTTCCTCCCCGCCTTTTAGCGAGGGGGCCATCACATGGCTCCCAGCGTCAGAACCCGGCGAGTCTTCCCCCCCCCCGGCCAAGAAGGGCGCCTCGCCACCGTCTGGGCCCTCCCGGCCTCACCCCATCCAGGAGGGGCTCTGGGGGGCCGCGGGGGGACCGGTGCCATATTTAGTGGAAAAGGGGGAAAATAAAGATAACACTTGACCCTCCGCAGGAAGAAAAAAAAAAAAAAAAAAGAAGTCTGTCGCAAAGTGTAGGAGCATCTTCCCAGAAACCTTCCGGAGGGTCTAGGAGAGGGAGATGGTGAGTTAATAAACTTCAGACTTCTGTTCGCAGAATGGTTGAGAGAAATCCTTCCCTACCTCTCCCCCATCACTCTCCAGAGTTTAATTTACTTTAGAATGAAATAAAATATCTCTTGCTATCGACCTCACAAACTCTAAAAGAACAGCCTGCAAAACACACCACTATCCTCAGTCAAATTGTAAGGCTATGGTTATTAAAGAGAGAGAAGCAGCTCCCTCCATTATGAGAAACACTCCACTCCCTCCACTATGAGAAACACAGAGAATTAGCGTTACCTCCTTTGTATGTAAAGGAAATAAATTCACTGGCCTTTATAATGGTACTTTGGCTTAAGTAGGAGCAACCCCTGAGAAAGCGACAGAGGATTGCTTGCTAATTTAGTGGCACTGCTCCCCTTTTCAGGTGATCTATGATACGACAGAAGACCGGGCCCCCCTTTATGTAAGGGCTGGCAGGGAAAAAAAAAAAAAAAGAGACAAAAACTCCACCAAAGAACCCAAACAAAATAAACCCCCCAGAAATTTGGACAGAAATGCAATTACCATGGTCTTAAAAAGAAAGGCTTTGAAAAATCCCATCTTTCCCAGTTCTGGCAGGATAAACCGCAATCAAGATCCGACTGGGATGGGAGTAAAAGAGCATTTCTTTCTTTGGCAGAAATCGTCCTGAGAAGGGCAGACTGATGCATGAAGTCTCATTCATCAAATCACACTTTGCAAACAACGTGCACATCCAATTTCTCGAAATACGTTTTAGTTTGTCGCTACACTGTCCTAACCCAAAGCTACAAGCCACCCTGTTTCAAACCCAGTTCCATGGATTTACAACATAATCCTTTCTACTATTTCCAAATAATCCTATTTACATTTTGTTCACTACTAAGGCGCCTGCAAGACAATACCACCAAAAGTTACAAAACGGGGGGGGGGGGGGGGGGGGAAGGAAGGGGGGAATAAAGAGAAAAAAACCTAACCCTCTAGATCCAGCAAATTGTTTTTTTTTTTCCTGCACAAAAATAGATATCACTTAGAATTACAGTTCCTACAGTTCATAAAATCTCTCCTCGAATTAGTTTTTAAGGTCCTCGGGAAGTTACTAAAGAAAGGTAGATAGGATTCTTTGTCTTCAAGAGGTTTCTCGTCTTTACAAAGAGTTACTATTTTATCTTTTTGCTTCCTTTCCCCCCCCCCCCCTTTATTCTTTATTTTCTCCTAGCCTGAACGTTTGAAAGTCTTTAAAAAATCATGCTCTAAAGTCTGAAGAACGGTGAAGTTTAAAAATGCACAGGGAAGAACCACTGTAGTGACAAACCAAAAGAGCCGGGGTCTGCCCTCGATCCTCCTCTAGCAGAATGCACGGGTGTTTCACTGAGCGTGTGACACCGGCGGCTCTTCGACAGCACCGAGCTCCCGCGAGCCTCGGCTGGGGCGCGGCTCTTTCTGGACGTGGCCGATCGGGGTGGCATTTCCCTGGGTAAATTCCGGCCAGCGGCGGGGCCGCGGGCTTTGCCCTGTCTCCCACCTCGCGGTCAGTGCCGCTGCGCGCCGCTCCGCTCCGGGCATTGTTGTGCGCGGACGGGGGATGCCATCTACCGGCAAGGAGCGCCGGCGGTGGGACCGTGTGCGGGGCAGGGGGCCCGGCGTGACCTCCCTGTCCAAAGCAGAGGTCGGGCAGGAATCCCCCCGCTCAGCGACTGAGCGGGACCCCGAGACCCTAAAGAAGAATTTTGGAGCCACACCGCAAAGGGCTGGAACTTCCTGGACCACCTTACCATCTCCGTGACGGAGCTCTCTGCCCACATACCCAACCACCAAATGACCACCACTGACCCAGGATCTTGGGGGCTCTATTATACGGTTTCCTGCTAGTTGTGAATGATCTGATATATCACACATCTAAAACCACAGTTGCACAGAAGCAGGATGAGAAATACAGTTACTCAGCTAGGATTTATGCTTTTTTTGTTTGGGCATATTAAAATTAATCATAAATTTTAGATTATTATGAATTGTAATTTTTGTTATATACTATACACACAATTCCTGCATGCATATACAGAACATCCACATTTTACCAGTGCAGCCCAGGCCTTTATTAAAAATTGAAGATTACCCTGTGCACTATGCAGCGCATTTTCAAGCAGCCACACAGGCACACTGGCTGAGGTGCTCTGAGTTTTCTGGAGCTGCAGAACTGAACTTTTTCTTAATATATAGAACCATCTTTTGAATAATTTCCATTTTCTGTGAATGTTGTGTCTTGGGTCAAAGATTGGATGGAATTCTGAGCTGCTCGTAGAACAAATAAATGCTCCAGCAATGACCTTGCAAAAAGATGATGGTGTCCATGACAGAGACAATAACAGTGACAGTGACGGGGTCTTCTTTGCCCAGTATAACAGTGACCGCCATTTTATCTTCACATTTTTGGGTGTTTATTTTCCCCTACTCTTGCCACGCAGTTTTGGGGAAGGTAACACTACCTTTAAACCTTCTATGGAGGCCAGGATTACAATGTGTGATCACAATGCATTGGAGAGGATTGGCAGCAGTCACCTGAAAAACTAAAGAAAATCTGGGGTTCCAGCCATGTCTACTGCTGAAAAAGGGTTTATCATCCTTGGAGGTAATCTCCCCTCTACTCCTGTCAAGCATTTTTTTCTTCTTGACCAAGTTGGTTTGGTTTATTTGTTTGGTTGGGTTGGATTTTGTCGGGGTTTTATTTTGTTTGTTGGTTTGTGGATTTTTTCTCCTTGTTCTATAATACTTGTGGGCCATGTACATTTGTTCTGACAAGTGAAAGTGACTACCTTTAAGGCCCTTTGGACTTTTAATTTCTGTAAAATGTGATTTAATGTCCTCATGATGTTCTGATCTTAAGAAGCATTTTTACTGGGTTAGACCAAGACCCATCTAGCAGAATAAACTGACTTCAACATCAGCTAAGACCAGATGTTTAGGGAAGAATATAGGAACAAGACAAGTGTGTAACATTAATTCCTAGCTGCCAGAAATCTGGGTTTCAAGCTGTTCATTTGTTTGTTTTAAAGTGGAGATAATATTGGAATTTAACGGCCTGTGAGAGAATTTATTCCATGAATTTGTCCTGTAGTTTTTTGAAATCATGTACATTTACACCACTAAACATATTCTGTGGTGAAATGCTCCTAAGCTTTAACCATGAGTGGTAAGAAGTGTCTCTTTTAATTTGCTTTATGCAAGTCATCTGCTCATTTAAATGTGACGCGCCCCCATTTTGTCATGGAAGAGACAAGGAACAAGTGTTAAACACTTTCTTCCGGATGTTCATGACTGCATAGATTCTATGACAAATTTTTTCATTGGTCACCTTTTTTACATGCTGAGGAGTTCTCCTTCAGAATCACTGGAGTAGCACAGAAGTAATTATGTATTCCTGACAATCTTTGTCATTCTATCCACCTTTTTTCTTGTTCATCTCACCCCTATTATTTTCTTAATAGTCCTTCAAAATAGCATGAGATGCTTAAATTTGCTTTGCCAGTTTTAATTTCAGCTTATTATTTCTATCCCTTAAAACCAGTAACTATTTCCCATGCTGGTGGAAGGATATCAGATTTACAAAATTAAGCACTGGCTGCTGGAGCTGATATAGCAGAGTACTTTTCACGTGAACAAATCATGCTTGTTTAGGTTACCTTTAATTCCATAACTTCACCAACTACTGAAAAGCTTTCTACCATTTTCCACATCAGCCCTTATTTTTTTTTTTTTGTTGTAAACAAGCTTTAGCAAACTAGGAGGGAGATCCCATAATTAGAGTCTCAAATATTTGAGATATTTTCTATTTCATTCTGTAGAGTTGGAAGTAAGCCCCAAAGGAGTACAAACTCATTCATTAATTCAGTGAATATTGGCAGGTATATTCTTTGTCCACTTAGAAATCCTTGGGGATAAGCTGTATTGTGATCAAAGAAAAAGATCAGTTTTTCCATCTAGCACTAAGTGGGTAATGGGTTCCTGCCAGGACTTGAGCAGAAATAGCAGCTAGCTGTTGCAGAAAAAGGAAGGCCCTTGCCTTGTTCAGCCTTTCCACCTCTTGCCATGCATGCTCACCACTCCTGCCGAGCACCAGCTGGACCAGGAGGTCTAGAAAATCAAGTAAATCCAGAATGAATAAAAATTTTGGAGCTGTCAAGGCATTAATCAAAGGTTGCATGATGGCACCTATACTTCTAAAGTGGGTCAAACTTAGTCCTGATTCATCCTGGGCTAAATGTGATACATTACACATTTACATCTGTGTGTTGGGTCATGTTGTCTGAACAATGTCTTGATTTGTGTTAATGATTAAAGACAATACAAAGACCACTGTCTTAGCAGAGGTCAAAATATTTCTGTGATCATGGCTTGAAGGATCCAAGTTCTCTTGAATTCTGTGTATAGGATGTCTTTAGGAATAAACAGTTTGTCTAAGTCTGTAATATCCATGCATAAATTTAAGGTATCACCTTTTTCATGCATAGCCAATAAAGGACATAGTGACTTCTACCTCTTACTTATTTTCTAGCAAGGTATTTGCTATTGACTAATACTAACAGGCAAGCCTTTCTTGGTGAGCTTTTAGCAGTCTTATTAACTCAAATTCCCAAATATCCTGCAAAGCCCAGTTGAACCATGTACAGTGAAGGCAGGGGATTCTTGATGTAGCCCTTCTCCAACTACTCCCTAGTAGGACTCTGCAGGGTGTTACAGGGAGAGGCATCCTGGAAGTTGTAAAAAGCCTGTGATATGGTTTGAAGCCCAGGTATTTTGGGTTGCTGAGTTTAAAAACTACAGTCCTGGTGAGAAAAGGACACTGTTTTCTGGGCAGCAGCCTCTCTTCCTTGACACTAAGTCTATTACAGATCAACTCTGTGGCACATGAGACAAGATGGTAACACATGAGATGGAAACAGCACCAGACTTAGGTTGAATCTTTCTGGGCTCTTATCAAAGTTTATATATTTTACATCCCTTAAAAAATTTCTAATTCTTCAATGAGTCTAATGTCTAGATATCTGGAGATGGTTTCTTTTCCATTCATCTCTCTCTCTCAACATTTTTGGTTCTCTACTACATAATGCTGCTATTTTCCTCCATAAACACACATGAGTATTTTCAAAATTACTTAGTACTTTTCCCCTTATGTCCTGCAGTTAAATACAGCATTCTTCTGAACAAATGTTTCCAAATGAAATTTTAAATATCAGATTTCCTTCACTGCCTAAAGCCATGTTTTTTTGTCTTGTTGTTCCAGATAATCAAGACAAATATTGCTTCACTATAGCCTGATCACTTATGCTTCGAATCTGTGATTAGTTCTCTCAATATGATACTAGCACCTTTCCTCAACATGCCCTGTTATTACTTATGCAGCACTGGCCATGACTATTAGGAGAGCTTTTCCACTACCATTTTGAGAACAAATGTCATTCTTCTGCCTTTAAACTTCCATATAATTTAGGAAACAATTTTTCTAAGTAACCATTTTAATGATCTTCCTCCATTCCTATGCTGTTTTGCTGTAGCTAATGAACTTTCCTTTAGCAATGTATATGCTTCGATGTTTTTGAGGTCACGACTTTCACCCTTTTTCAGAACTGAAAAGGTGTTTACTGAGCTCAGGATCCCTCTCAGTGGTACAGCCCTTGGATCTGCTTCATTTCTCATAGAAGTTCTTCAGCTACTACTAAATCCAGGTTTAGGTTTATGTTTCCCATTATGGAATTACAAAAGAGAAACTGAAGAAAACAAGCTAATACTATTTTAGCATGCTAAAATACTTTTTCTCAGATGTAAAGTTTGTTTTTTGAAGGTCTCCTGTTTGATCCATGAAATGGAACCAAATCTTAGAGCCCCTGAACTGCCACTTTTGAATCACTTTTTGTCCTGATACAACTCAGCGATGTGGTTTTCATCATAGTTTGTCTTCAAAAATCTCACATGAGGGCATGCGAGATCATATCTCTAGACCAGTTGATCCTAAAATGCCAGCCGTAACAGCATTTTCTACAGTTTCTATCTTGGAATAATCTTTCTGTGATTCATTTTCACTTCAGTATTTTAGTCTAATAAAATATTTTGCTTGTTTGCTTGTAATCATCATTTGGCCTAGCAATTCTAGACTATTACACATATATGGATGGCAGAGTGTAAAAAATCTGAAGCCAATTTGTTACAAACTCAGGTTTGTTCTGTGTTTTTTCATCTTGGCTCTCTTCACTTTTTCTGCAGGTACATTGGCAGTTTCATCCTGCAATAAATTTATAAGCTTTCTTTTTAGTTCCTAAGAAACTCTGTCTTCCCCAAACACCCCCTTCTCCTAAATCTGCTTTTTCCCCCTCCTTCTGAATGATATATTGGGGTTGCTAGTTCAGGTAAATAATATGAGCTTCCCCCGCCATCTTTTCTTAGATACAGTGAACCATATTTTTGGAGGTTCCCCCACCATCTTTTACAGTTGTTTGATCATCCCCTAATTTTCATCTGTGATTCACCTGGTGGGAGGCACAGAGGCTGCTGCTCTTCAGCAGCGCCTTTTGAATCATCATCCCTCTGAGAATTTCTACCCCCACCAGATGGAGTCATCTTGGGATTATCATTAATTTTCACTAATTACAAAGGCCTCAATTTTAAGAGGATCAATATCTTTTGTACAAATTATCACTCAGCTCTGGTGTAGTGAAAAGATAATGTAAGAGCAAACTAAATTCACAGACACATAAAAAGTAGTGCCTCGGCAAAATCTTGGCTCTGGGGATTAGTAACAAGGGAGACAATGTTAATCAATGAAGAAGGATAGATTAATTATTAACATAGTCTTACAGAAACAAGACCAAAGAGAATAGTTAACTGAGGATATTCCAGAGAAGAATCAGTATAAAAGGCATAAAAATACAGGGTGAGAAGGCAAGGTCAGCGGTGTTTCTACTGGTCCCAGTAGGCTCATCAAGCTCAGCTGAGGTGGTGACTGGGACCATAGAGCAACAAGGTCCTCCTCTCTTGCATCACTCTGTGAGCACCTGTAGCACTGATGAGAATGCCAGGCTTCTTCCCCCACAAATCTGCTCCTGCCCTCTGCTGTGCAGCACAGCTCCTGCAAGGACTGCTTTGCCTTCTGCTAGAGCCAGACATGCACGTTCCCCACGGCTGTGAGATTAGTCACACTCATCAGAGTAAACTCCAACACAGTGGCAAACTTGTGGGAGACTGAAATTGTAGACTGTGAATGATCTCTGCCTCAGAAATGCAAACTGAGGAACAAGGTTTACATATACTCAAAGGCAGCAGCAACTGTGTGAGTTAGGGCCTGGGAGCTGTGTGTGTTTGGCTCTCAGAATAGGACTCTGAAAACGCAAAGACTGGCAATACATAAAAAGGGTAGATTAAGGCCTCAGTGAGGGAAAACAGCTACAGGGAAACATCTCTGAGGGATCCAGTAAAGGCACACAGACAGTGTGTGCCCTCTGTGACCAGCAGCAAGCAGCCGCATGTGGATAGTTTATAAATTACAATAACATAACAGAGGAGGAAAAGCCACAGGGAAAAACACACAAGGAGGAAGAAATAAAAAGAACAAGGGCTGTTACACAGGCAGCGGTGACAGAAGAATCTCAGTAGTTTGGCTGGGCAGGGGCAGCTGGGGGCATTGGGGATTGGTTCACTTAAGGGGCCCCACCACAGAGCTCTGCACTGGCCAGCTGGGAGGAAGGAGGCAAGTTGTTGGGGACAGCTGGGAGAAGCACAGCCATGGGCTTTGAGAGGGGGCCTGCACTAAAAAAAGGAGAAAGAAACATAATGCTCACGTGTTTTCTAGCATGAAAAATAATAAACACATAATTAGTGAGGTCACATCTGGAGCACCACATCCAGTTCTGGACTCCTCAGTACAAGAAAGACAAGGAACTACTGAAGAGGGTCCAGCCACACAAGCACAACTGCTGAGGCACCTCTCTTATGACAGACTGTGGGAGCTGGGCCTGTTTAGTCTAGAGAAGACTAAGAAGGGATCTTGTCAATACGTATAAATATCTCAAAGGCAGGTGTCAAGAGGATGGTGCCAGACTCTTTTCAGTTGTGCGCAGTGACAGGACGAGGAGCAATGGCCATAAGTTAAAACACAAGAAATTCCCCCACAACATGAGAGATAATTTCTATATGTTGAGGGTGGCCAAGCACTGGAACAGGCTGCCCAGGGAATATATGGAATGTCTCTCTCTGGAACTATTCAAAACCCACCTGGATATGTTCCTGTGTCACCTGCTCTGGGTGCTCCTGACTTAGCAAGGGCATTGCACTGGATGATCTCCAGAGGTCCCTTCCAATCCCAATGCTTCTGTGACTCTGTGATGCCAGACCATGGATGTCAAGCCTGTGGCGGGGAACTTCCCTGGCAAGGCTGCAGGTAGCAGGGTGGGTAAGAGGGCAGCAAAGTGAGTAAGGCATGGTAATCTGAGGCATGGTCAGGGCAGGCATGGTGAGTGCTGGGTCCTGCCCATTGCCAAAACAACCCCAGGCAGTGCCAGAGGCTGGGGCAGAGTGGCTGGAAAGCTGCCCACAGGAAATGGACCTGGGGGTGCTGATCCAAACATGAGCCAGGATGTGTCCAGGTGGCCAAGAAGGCCAATGGCATCCTGGTCTGGATCAGCAATAGTGTGGCCAGCAGGACCAGGACAGGCCTCGTCCCCTTGTACTGGTGAGGCCACGTGTCCAGTGCTGTGTCCAGTCCTTGGCCCTTCACTAGGAGGAGGACATTGAGGTGCTGGCAGAAGACCAGAGGCGGCCAACAAAGCTGGTGAAGGGTCTGGAGAACAAGTCTTATGGGGAACAGCTGAGGGAGCTGGGGATGTTTAGCTTGGAGGAGACTGAGGGGTGACTTTATCACTCTCTACAACGACCTGAGAGGAGGTGCATCAAGAGGAATTTCTTCACAGAAAGCCTGACAAGATATTGGAGCGGGCTCCGCAGGGAGATGGTAGAGTCACTATTCCTGAAGTTGTCTAAGGAAAGACTGGCCGTGGCACGGGGTGCCAACCACGCCGCAGGTCTTTCCCAAGTCAACAAACTCCGGGATTCCACGGCCCGCCCCGAGGGGCGCCCCCTGCGGGCCCCGGCGCGGCGCACGCGCGGCCCGGCGCGCAGGTCCTTCCTTCCGGCCGCCATCTCGCTGTGCCCGCGTGCGGATCCCGGCCCGCCTCCTGCCCGCCGCCTCCAGCCGCGCTCCGCGCCCCTCCGCTCGCCGAGGTACCGCGGGGGCGACGGGGGGCGGCCGGGAGGGGAGCGTGACTCGGCAGGAGGCGGTGGGCGGCGGTGGTGGTGGTTGGAGAAAGGGACGGCGGTTACGGGCCGGGCCCGGCGGGGAGGCTCGGCTGGGCTCGGCGGCTCTGCCCGCGATCGGAGAGCGCTCTGGCCCGCTGGCGGGGCGGGGCTGCCCCCGTGCCATGTGTGGGTGTGTGTCAGGGGCGGCTGCAGAGTCCCCTGCGCCCACGTGCCCCCACCTGTGTTCCCACACCCACTCTTGTTGTTCTCGCAGATGAAGGAGACCATCATGAACCAGGAGAAGCTGGCCAAGCTTCAGGCCCAAGTGCGCATCGGTGGCAAGGTAGGAGCCGCCTCCCTGCGCTGCCGTCGGGATTGCGTGTCCCCGCCCGTATGTCGGGCCTGGCACAAGGGGTCCCGGAAACGGGTGTGTGGAGCAGCCCTGAGCGCTCTCAGCTTGGCTGGACTGTCCTCAAGGGAATCTGTGCTCTTCCAGGGCCCTCTGAAGTCACTTTTGTAGGTGCAATATGCAGTAGTTGAATCTCCAGGCGTTTCTCTCTGTGTATGTTTTGTTACAGCAGATTTAATATTCTGTGTTACGGTGAATGGGAATCTAATAATCAGCAAGGTCATGTGCAAGGTGCTGCACATGGGTCAGAGCAGCCCTGGTACCAGCACAGGCTGGGGATGAACAGATCCCAGCAGCCCTGCCCAGAAGGAATTGGGGGTGCTGGTGGCTGAGGCTGGACATGACCCAGCCATGGGCACTCCCAGCCCAGAGAGCCACACGTGTCCTGGGCTGCATCCAGAGCAGGGTGGGCAGCAGGGCCAGGGAGGGGATTCGGCCCCTCTGCCCTGCTCTGCTGAGACCCCACCTGCAGGGCTGCATCAGCTCTGGGCTCCCAGCACAGGAAGGACATGGACCTGCTGGAGGGCGTCCAGAGAAAGGACAGCAAGTTGATCAGAGGGCTGGAGCTCCTCTCATGTTACAACAGTCTGAGAGAATTGGGACTGGTCAGCCTGCAAAAGAGGAGGCATTGGGGCCTAATTGTGGCCTCTTAGTTCCTGAAGGGAGCCTACAGGAAAGATGCATCAAGACTATTTACAAGAGCTTGTTGTAGCATGTCAAGGGGGAATGGGTTTAACTTGAAAGTAGGTTTAGACTGGATATTAGGAAAAAATTGTTTACTGTGAGGCTGGTCAGGCACTGGAACAAGTTGCCCAGAGAGGCTGTGGATGTCACATCCCTGGGGGTGTTAAAGGCTAGGTTGGATGGGATTCTTGAGTACCTTGGTCCAGTTAGAGTTGTCCCTGCCCATGGCAGAAAGGTTGGAAGTAGATGGTCATGATAGTCATTTTGCAGCCATCCCGTGCTAATTCTGTGGGCTGCTTTAGAAAACGTATGGGATTTAAAGTGAGCATAACTTACAGCAGGTGAGGTTGGGTATAGTTTTCATAACAGATCTTAGAGATCTTATGTTACTGGTTCGTCAGAAATACTTAGGGTGCTCGAGGCAGTTTTTTGCCTTTCTGCACAAAGTTGAAAATTCAATATATTATCATACTTTTTAAATTGCAGGCTAATAGAATAAGAAAAACTTTATTTTGTTATATCTGAATATTTGTGTATTTGTGTTGTGTGTTTACTTATAACGTGAGGAAAGTATGTTTAATATGATAGTAAACAAGTATGTTTTAAAAAGTATGTTTAATATGACAGTAAACATTTTCATTTCAGTGTCAGTCTTAATTCAGGAATTTTTCAGGAATCTTTCGTACCTGAGGGAGTATACACAATGTTCTAGATTACAAATTATTCAACAGAACTCTTGCTGACAGAATTTCCAGGAGCTTTCATTCCAGTGTTTGGGGCTTTTTTACGTTTTCTTTTTCCCAATTGCTGGAGATTTAGGCAACCTAAAACAGGGTTTATGTAGTAATTAACAACCTTGGTAATTTTTGCATATTCTTGGTATATGCTAATGGTTAATTAGAGAACTCCTGTATTATTTTGCTGATTGTAAGCGTGTTAACCAGTGTGTGTTTATTGACTATAGAGGCTTTTAATGTCTGTCATGTGAGAGCATGCATTCAGATTGCAGTTCTTGCAGCTTGCTGATCAATATAGGGCTTTTATAGACATTATGCAAAGCTTAGAATGGTAATTTAATTTAAAATTGGCCTGTGAAATGCCTGAACCTGCTATATTATTATTTTTTATAATGGGAAATTATTCCTGATATCTTTATTATATTGTTGCCATGTAAATTGAGTGTGAAGGAGGTACATATTCCTCCATATTCCTTGATTCAAGATGTCAAGTTCTGAAATTTACTCAGAATTTTGTTGTCCAGAGGGACTTAGCATATGCCTTATCTAGCTCAATTCTTGGGTAGACAAGCCACTAAAATAAAGCAATTCTATTACTTTTAGCAGTTTCCAAACCACTGTGTGTGCTAACCCAACCGTAGCAGGGTGTGAATATCAAGTTTTATAGACAAAAACTTAAATTTGAGTGGTCGTCTTCCAAGTGTTGGTTTCATATGAATTTGTCACTAATGTTCCTCATTGTTGGTAACAGAGTTATGTTAGATTTGTTACTGTCCATCCAACTTTTAAACTTCTGACAGTAAACTGAGAAGGAATTGCAGCTATTTACGCAGCTAGGCAGCAACACATTCTCTTCTTATTAGCACGTGGTAGATGAGCAGCCCACGTGGGAGGACTTCGATTAGTAGTTACATTATGTCAAAAACAAGCTTAGTTTCACTTTTTTCAGACATTTTCTATCAGATTTTCCTGAACCCTTGTGCAAGCAATTGGAGAATTACATTTTCTGCTTTTTCATATAAATAGATGTATTCTAATATGGAACTTTTACTTCCCTGGAGAAATCTAGAGCTTTGGATCTGTAGGACAACTTAACCTTTACTTGTTTGGTTTTTAAACAGGGTTGGTCTAGAACACCAGAAGTATTATTTAAAATGTATTTATGAAATATTTTCGAAAAGTAGGCATTCTTCAAAAATGTAAATCCATCAGATGAAAGATGGCTATTTAGAATTAAAATGGAGTATTTTGGCTTTTCTATTATCATTTATTTGGCTTTTTTCTTTTCATTTATTAATGATGTGTACATAGCCTTATGATCTCTGATTTTTACCAAAATTTGGCTGTAATCTAAGGAAAATCTAATAACTTTTGGAAATTGCTTGAAACTGTTCATTCTTCAGTTTTATGTCTTGTGATGACTTGGGTTAACAAGGGTAAATTTGCAACTCCCCTTTTCTAAGATGTTGCAGTAAACTATGACGTTTGTGGAATAAATACTCTCTGATAGCATTGCTTCCTAAAACTTTATGCTTCTCCTACATGTGCAAATCTTGCCTTACTGCAAAGAAAAAAACTGCTGCAGTGCAGTTGGGCAGCAGGGTTACATGCAGTGAAACAGGTGCGCTATGTTAAGTTGATTTGTAGAGATTGTAAAGTAGTTATACTGCCTTTAGGATTAGAGTTAAGTGAGAACTACTTAAGCTTTATCTTGTCTTTTTTTTTTTTTTTTTGCAAAGGGTACTGCCCGCAGAAAGAAGAAGGTTGTTCATAGAACGGCTACAGCAGATGATAAAAAACTTCAGTTTTCGTTGAAGAAACTGGGAGTCAACAATATTTCTGGAATTGAAGAGGTAATTGCTTCAAAGAAAAAAAATATATATTTAAATAGAAAATAGAAATAGTATAGAAAATAGAAAATGTATTAAATAGAATATGCATTAAAATAAATTTTCTGGTAAAAACATAGCTCCTAATCTTGTATGTAGATGATCAATAGGTTTTCCTGGAGCTTTAAGAATTTTTATTTTCTGTTAAATTGAAAAATCCTGTTTGACTGCTTCAAATACTGGATTTTTTTTTTCTTGCAGGTAAACATGTTTACCAATCAAGGAACAGTCATTCACTTCAATAACCCAAAAGTTCAGGCATCTCTGGCTGCTAACACTTTCACTATCACCGGCCATGCTGAGACAAAGCAGCTGACAGAAATGCTGCCTAGCATCCTCAACCAGCTCGGAGCTGACAGTCTGACCAGCCTCAGGAGATTGGCAGAAGCCCTACCCAAGCAATGTAGGTTGAAACTTGAATGTGTTTCATGCTGGCAGCTGACATGAAGCTTGTTTCTGTAGCAGCAATGACATTCCCTGCACTCTTGTTGTCTGCAAGCATGTTATAAAATCCTTATAAAGAAACCAAACACTTTAAAATCAATTTGATTTATAGCTCAAACCCAATGGCAAGCATGACTCAGTCAAGCGAAGTCACCTGTTAATGTGTCTTGTAGCTGGGTTAGCACTGGAAAATTGTAGCCAGACTTGATTTTCAGGTACTTTCCTTCTTGATATGGCTGCCATATTTTGACACATCTTGTTCATTATAGCTGGGTGAATTAATTACTCTGTAAGTGTTAGGTTTTAGAGAAGGATAAGCTTGAGTATATCTCTTGACACTTGGAATGGAAATGTAAGTAATGGGGAGAGAGATGTAACAGATATCTTGTGATTGCTTTTCTCCCTCACATGTGTGGTGAAAGTATTGCTCCATGGGCTTTTTGATAACTAGGAAGAAATTACAGGGTATTTATAAGGAAGTACATTATAATTTCAGTATGTGTAAAACATTATAGAGAACAGGGCTGATATGAGCGTTAAGCTAGATACACCAACTTTCTATTCCATACTTTAAATAGTAGAACAGTATGAACATTTGTTCCTTCTAAAACTGGCAAAAGTATAGTAAGGACTTAAATATGTAGTGTTTGATAAAGGTGCTGTTGCTACAGGATGAAAATCAGGAGTGAAAGTCTTGTTGACATTGGGAACATTCCTCGTGTCCTGTGTGTACAGTCTTCTACTTCCTGAAATATCTTAAGCCCATTCCTTTAAATATATGGAACAGCCTGAAAAAATTTTGCTAGAAGTAGTCCTCAAGATATGGAGTAAAGTGTTCTTTATCATGATCCTCAGATCCTTTCTTCTAATGTCACCTGTATGATAGTAATAGAGCTTGAAAGAAAAGAGTACTTGGAAGGATTTAGAATGATTGCTGAAGTTCTGTTTTCTGATAACAATGAGAAGCCAGTTATAAGAGGCTATATACTAAGCTAAAGTGTGGAGTTTTAGAAGGAGAGAAGCTTGTTTGAAGTGATTACTTTTTATGTTCTAATAAATGGCTATTTCTTTCCACTAAGAGTGGATGCCAGAACTAGTTGCACAAAACTTTCTGTTCAGCGTTGTCAGCTAGGTTTGGAAGCCTAACATCAATGAGTGAAGCATCTGTGATGATTGCAGATGCTAAGGTAAACTTGGACTGGTCTTGGGGATGAGAGAGAATGCAGGTAGTTTAGGACAAAATAACATGGTTTGCTTTTCAAATGTTGTTTTTAATCTTAAGATGCACTTAAGATTTAACAACTTTCTGCTTCTTAAAAAAAACAAATGAAGGTCAGTGATGTCCTTGTTCCAAGTCCTTTCAAAACAAAGTTTATTTATCAGTTCTGGTTCTCTAGAAATTAATGTACAGATCTAGTAAGAAACCATCTTTTTCCTCACATTTTTCTTAAAAACTGAGAAGGATTAATTAGAATAATGCTAAGGTAGTAGAGAGTAAGAGACAATGTGACAGTACAGCTAAGAATAGTTGTAGAGTATTCTTATTCTCTATACTCAGACACTTGAGATATCTGTTTGTAGCATTGTACTTCTCCCAGTTCAGCAGATACTCACTGATCTGCTACAATGGAGATGGTTAAATCTCACTACCTCTATCAAATGCAATAGGAATGGTTAAAGAAATTACTTAGTCAGCAAACATGTGGACTAGAACACTAGGTTGCCTAAACCACCTAAGGAGTGTAAAATTGTGCACCCAGTTCCATATTCCTTTGACTTTGCCAGAGAACAGTAATACCTTTTAAGTACTTCTACTCGTGTCTGCCTGCAACTTCACAATTACACCTCAGCTTTCTTTGGATGTGTGGGATAATAAGATCCTTTCTAGTCCTTAAAACTTGGTGATGTAAATTATGTAAATTTAAGAGCCATGTGGTAGTCCATAAACTAACCTGCTTTTAGGAAAAACTTGTAAAATCAATCTCCACTTGTATTTGGAAGTTATTGTTGTGCAGAGTACTCAATATCTTTGTACAAGATGGTGACTAGTATGCTGTTTAGCATCTTCTAATTTTACTACTGGGCTGTTTGAGCATTATCAGTAAAAAAGGGAATGTAAACTTCCAACATTAGATAAAGCATTGCAGTTTGGCCCAGAATCTTTGATAATGTTTTCAAAAAACATAAAGCTAAACAGTAACTCAAAATGCCTATGATGAGCTTGAATGAAGCTTTTGAACTACTTGCTCTTGCAGCTGTGGATGGAAAAGCGCCACTTGCCACTGGTGAAGATGATGACGATGAAGTTCCAGGTGAGAACAAACATGCAGTGGAGGAGAAGAAAGTGAATTTTGCTGAGAGATCTTACACATAGCATAAGATCAGACCAGGGATAGTAAGAATGATGTCTAGCGACTTGTCACAGAATTTTTGTGGGCAGATTATTTCATTAATTTCAGATACTGTGAGAGACTTCGCAGTTTAAGCTAGCATTTTGGTCCTGTGTTGAATTGATAGTTGTGACTAAGATCATTATTTAATATTTCATGAGAAACTACCTTGTCAGAATCACTGCCCAGTCGTTATAGTGAAGCTAAATGCTTTTAGAATTGTGCTTTTTAACGAACTGTCCAAAATTTCTTTGGTTGAGCAATATTTGCTCTGTATTTTACAAGCTGAAAGTTTTTATGGTAAAAACTTGAGATGAAGTTGGACTTAGGAAAAAATTCAAACCGAAAATGTTCGGCAGAGGGGAAGTGGGTCAAACTTTTAATTCCAACAATCTTTTTCTAGATCTTGTTGAAAACTTCGATGAAGCTTCGAAGAATGAGGCAAACTGAACTGTCACCTCCTGAATAAAATTAAAACTTGAAAAAGCTATATGGAGCTGCTATTTTATATTGTGACTGCCTTGATTTATTTCCTGATGAGATCTCAAGATCTGTGGTATTTGGAAACTCCTTGAATCTACAGCTCCTTAGTTACTGCTTGTACACTATTATTTTTGTGGCCCGATTGAACAAAACTATGCTTTGAAATAAGTCAGATTGCTAACAAATTTCTGCCTAGACACATTTTTTGAGTAACTTCTACAAGCAAACACTCATCTTTAATGAACTTTGGCATACAATAAAAATATAAAGCAAAGTTTCTGGTGTGACTTTTTGTCAGAAAATTAGGGACAAAAATATTAAACAACAGGTCCTAAATATTAAACAATCTTAAAATGTTTTGCTTTTCTGCAGAGCATCCTCTGTTTGCTGTGTTAAAAAGCTGGCTCCTGAAAAAAACTTTCTGTGCATAATGAAACCTTTTGGACTTGGTGAATTTCTGGCATTGCAAGTTAGAGCTAGGTAGGCTATAAGTCAGTTTGTAACCTACTGGATTTAAGAAATAGAATTGTATTTTAGCAACAGTTCATGGTGGCTTAATTTAACACAAAACTTGCAAGTCGAGGAAGAATTTTTACTTGCCAGCTGCTTGCTGCTGGCCTTGAGGGAGCTACATGTGAGTGTTAAATTTTTATCGTCAGTGAGTGTTTAATAGATATTTGCATGGTACAAGTGTTTAATGGGTTAAACAATGCCATTTTAATTTTACTTACCTGAAACCATCAGTTATATGGGGGAATGAAGCACGGAAAGGAGGAAAAGCATTAATAAAATTTATAATGGCTCTTAAGTGTATTTACCAGCTTCGGATCTATTAACTAATAATTTGAATGTTTCAGGAATGTGTTGTTTTTATTGCCTTTTGGGTTTTTGTTGTGTTTCAGAGAAAAATATAACTTTCTAGGGCACAAGAAAGACATTTTGCATTCCATTCTGACCTCTATAGCTGGAGTTTCCAAGGATGAGAGCTAAATTTCATGTTTGTGAGTCATTGATATTAATGATAGATCAGAAGCTTGCATGACCGAAGAGCACCCAGCTACTGGCCTCCTAAGGTTGTTTCTAGAGCAGATACTTCAGGAAGTGTAGATTCACCATGACTTGCTGAGAATGAAATTCAAGGTAGGAGTTGCTGTACCCATAGCAAAGCTCTCCGTGTGCCTGGAAAAGGGTGGGTCTGTGTCTGACTTGCCAAGCATGTTTGTCATAGTGTACATTGGGAAACAGTGGAGGAACTTGTTCCTCCAAGCCCTAGAACTCCTGTGGTTTGAGGTAAGACATCAAACTAATGTGAGCATGACATGGCTGAAGTCGGGTGCAAGAGCTTTAGGTAACAATTTTAGAGCACTTGTCTTGGTTTACAAGTACTTCAACAGTGAACTGTACTTGTACCATTGAATTAGCTTGAAGAGTGGATTCATTGAATTGTGGCAGTAAGGTAGAAAAATTAGGCTTGTGTGAATTTGACTTTTGAAATAAGGATGGCAAATGTGATTGCTCTGTATAAGGGAAAAAACCAAATTCTGCAGAGTAGCTTGCCAGACTTCCTGTGACCTGTTGAGTAAATAAATGACATGCTGGGTTTTTATGAGTGTGTTACCTGTTCTGTGATTCAGATATGCTAGTCCACATAAATTGCTTTAAGCAATCATAGCCCTTATGAAATACTTTCTGCTGGTTTCTGTCTTACAAAGTAGCTTTGGGCCTTGCTTAGATGTTATAGACAGTGTTAGCCTTTTTCCCTCTAACACACATACATTTAGTACTTAAAAAATAAGATCCTCACTAAAGCAGTGTCTTTGAAGTACAATGTAAGTTTAATCTAGTGATCAACACCGATGTGACATGCCTGTGGAAGTCTTTGTCTTTGGGAAAGGTATGCTTCCAGTACACTCCCAGTCAGGAAATACTGGCATAATCTGCATCTTCAGACTCAAACTGAGGATAAAGGTATGAGCAAACTATGTTCTTGACTATAGCAGAGTCTGAATGGAAGTAACATGCCTATCTAGTAAGGTTATAATATTCTTCATGTGTAACTTAGTGTTCAATCCTGGACTCAGTGGTGTGATTATTTTTCTCTTAGTAAGGAGCTTAGTTATGGTTTTCCTAATCTGTCACTAATTACTAGAAACTGAGGATAGTTGTGCTGATGTTTCTCATCAGGTTGAACTTCTGGGTAACCATACTGTAATTATGCTATTACGGATTCATATCTAGTTTTACTCAAGGAAAATGGCTCTCCATTCCAAATATTTTGGACAATGGAGAAATGAAAACAAATGCCTGTGTTTCTACTGAGTTTTTTATTTTTAAGAGGCTAAAGGAATATTCAAGTTCTGTCACATTAAGCTCTGAAATAGCTTAACTCAGTGCAGTGGTGGGTTCTAGTGAGGTTTTTCATAATGTTTGGAACAGACTTTTGGAAATATTTTCATATTAATCTTACGCTTTAAGGGCTTTGCAATGTTTTAAAATTTGTATATTCTAATATCAAAACCCAAACAACAGAAACCTTATGGGAGATGCTGAAGCTGTGTGTTTTATTAGTGGTGTAATATGAAAAGCTTCTAACTATGGTTTTAAAGTAATACTGATTTTAAAGTTCTCAAAGTCACCTTGCATTATTATTACATGTTTGTTCTTATTATTAAAGGCTTGTCAGTCTGTGGTTGTGTCTGTTAGGAAAAGTAATCTTTGAGAATTAATGTAATTTGTAATGCACATTTAACATACATGACAAAGGAAGAGCATGTTTAAAATGTTCACAGCTCAATACTTGAAATTTGAAATCAATGCTTGTGTATTTTCTTATATTGATTTGCGTGGAGTGTGGGGGAAGTTAAGTGTAGTTGCCACCTCTCTGAAATTTTGTGCTGATACTGTGTTTTGTGGCTGAAACATCATACAGATAATATACTTTTCCTCAAGTTGTCTACTGTATCTGCTGAAAACCTAAATGTGTAATGGTATGGTTGGAATAACAGGCTATTCTCTCCTTTAAATGTGGGAATAGATTTGAACAAGTTAGTAAACTGGAGAGTTAATATTCAACAGAGATTGAAGTTGAAGTCCGTGTTTATGATGACTAGATTACAGCCTTAAGTGACTGGCAAGATGGTGGTATATGTAAAAAGGAGAGATTTCTAAGCTGCGTATTTTAAAATATTAATAAGTACTCAGCATGTCTTGCACTTTACTAATACATGTAATGTGGCTTCTAATTTTTCTGAGCTATTCTTTCTTAGTTTTCTATCATTTCAGCCACATCTATGAGAGTTGCTGAAAATGTTTTCTACTGGATATGATAGTTGTAAGATCCTGACCAGTAACAGAGATTGGACTCTGAGAGGAAGTCTTATTTTGCAGAAAAAGGAGATTATGGTGCAGCTGAGCCAAGCTTACTTAGCTTGGGGGAACTGTCTGTAGCATGAGGAAGTAACACAATTAGTTTGACTACAAGGTGAACTCAGTAACTTTAAAGATGGATGAAGAGTGGATGTATATGGAAGCTCTGAGAATCAGGAGTATATCTATTTCTGTGTATTCTAATTGACTTAAGCTGTGGTTTCTTGTTAACATGGTACCTACAGTTTCATCATGAAAGTTTTAACTGCACTGCTAATACTCTGTCTTCATGTGTGGATTATCATTATAAAATAACGTTACTGAATAGAAGGAAGACATTTTATGTAATACTATTACTGTACGGTCTTACTGTAATCTGTTTTTTTAAATAAGAAATTTAAACAGATGTAATTTACATTACAATTTACATTGCACCTAAGGTATCCTGGTAGTGAAAAAAGCCATTTGAACAATGTTTGTGTAATGCAGGAATTAGTAATACTTTAACAGATGAGTTACAGCCCAATGTTTTGCATTGGTAGTGAATCCAGACAAATCAGAACAATTGTTGACCAATTAGTGTTGTAATGGTATAGGCTATAATCGTTAGTGCCTATGTCTGTAACCTCTTGCATGAATGGAAGGCAGAATTCTAGGATATCTTGCTGCTAATCAGATTGGTTGAAGCTCAGTTTGATCATGCAAAAGCTTTTGGTTGTGATACCCATTAACCAAGATTTGCAACACATCCTCACACAAGGATTTGATGTGTGCTGCAGGTTACTGGCAGATAAATGTGGAAGTGTTGCTGCAGTTGAGATCCTTATTCTGCAATTCCATTGAACAATGCCTTTTTTTTTTTCCCTTCTTTTCTGGAAAAATGTAGTAATGGGCTGTATCCTACTCCAAATTTTTAGAGCACACATGAAGTTAACATTCGCTGTGTAAGTTGTACCTGAGTTAATAATGTCTTTAAGAATTATGCTGGAGTCTCAAAAGTTTCAGCTCTGCATACCTGATAAGTATCCTGCTTCACAACTTGTGGCAAGTGTTTGCACCTCTGTGTTATCACTGGCTTAAAATGATGCAATAAGATTAGGCAAGTTTTGAAGTTGTGGAAAGTATCAGCTGAAACAGAGGGAGCTGTGGGTTTAAGCTGCCTCTTCAGGGATTGTGACTAGTCCTGCTATTCTTTCCTGTTACTTCCAGTAACTACATCAGGCAAATGCAGATGTAACTGAGTATAGTCAGAACTCTCAACAGTAGTATCTCTCGACAGTGAGCTGCTGTTTTGTGATGGATTTCTAGTAACTGTGCGTAAGCAAGACTACTGCCACCTTTGAAACCCAACTGAGGTGTTCTGAAAGGGCTTCTTGCCCTATTGTGCCTGTAAAAAGAAAGATGGTTGGATGTGCCAAAATTTATGCTTGTGTGACATTGGTGTTTGACATAATGTCTGTGGTATTACACAGAGATTGTCACTAGTAGTCACAGTAGAGTAGAATAGTGTTAAAATGAATGGGGTGATGAATAGTTTCCTTGTCTCTTCAGTATAGTTGCCTCTGCAGAACTAGGAGGAATTAAAAGTAATAATCTTTAGATTATTATTCATTAGAGCCACGTAGGTGAGTAACATAGCTAAGATGTACGGTGAGCAGACTTAAGTGGTTAGGAGCCATTTTTATAATACTTTTGCGTCTTAAAGACTTCTGCATTTGTGCTCATTTCTAACATTATTTGGCTTCACCTGTCTAGGTCAGTCATCTCATTTTGTTGTGTTAGATTTGTGGCATTCATCTGTCCCCAAAAAGCATGAGCCTTATGTAAATATATGGTGAGGGTTATGTGAACATATGTTTGAAGGATTCAAACCCAAACTAAAAAGGAGGTGAAATGAAAAAATTGAACAATTGTGTCAGCAGAGTGGCAGGTTTATTAATCTGAGAAGTCCATTACAAGTTTTTGTTCCACAGACAGTTGGTATACAGAGCACCAGGGAGGAGTTAATTTGACAATTCCTTTTTCTCCCCTCCCAGCTGCTTTGCACCAGTTAGTGTTAGGAATCAGTAGTTACTACAGTTCTTTCTGGTTTAGGGAAGCTCCTAAACAGTGTGAAACCAGCATAGCCAGCTCATGTAGCTGGGGTTTGCCTTTAGCATATGTTGGGGGCAACATTTGGATAAACAATTCTCATGTACATCTGCAGCATTTCATGCTCCAGTAATTACTACCCGGGGGTGATGATCTTTAAGATTTTTTTTTGGGGGGGGGGGGTGGGTTGGGGGTGGGTATATTTTTACTGTGTAGAAGCTAGACTAGCTTACCGGTCTCAGGAGTCACTGAGTCATCATCTTCCACCAGCATACAAAATTCAGACTTGCTCAGATGTGACCTCGTGCACGTATACACTGGTGTCTGGGCTGACTTCTGTCAGGATCCGTATTCTGGATGGATTGTCATTCTGCTTAAGTGCATCAGCCCTTTACAACAACCCTTTACTCGTGTTATATTTGTTCCTCGTATTTTAGCATTGTCCTATTTTAATAATTTGTACCTTGGAAATAGGTGATTATTTATTTCAAAACCTGTTTTTACTCCTGATTATGTCCCACCTTGGCAACTCTCTGGTTTCATCAGGATATGCAGTATATTTGACAGATAAACTATATAAGCAGGCCGTAAAATAAATTCCAGTGGGGATGCAAGGCTTCAAGGATGCACTGATACATTTTTAGAGCTGTGGATGGGGTGGGATGCTGTGGACCTTCTGGAAACAGTTTTGTGTGAACAGAAAATCATAATGCTTCTAAACAAAAGCCTTTTTGGAGACAATGGTGGTGCTGTTATGCCTGTGATTTACCGTATATTTGGGATAGATTATACCACAGTTACAGAGTAGATAAGCAAGCTATTTTTGTGATGTATTTTCAGAAACAATTGTGTTGAATCCCTTAGATTGTAACATTTAAGACAGTCTAGATGCAGTCTAGTGGCTACAGAAGTGGGATGGAACGATCTATGTGGTTTAACTAAAGTTTGCCTGTTTTTCCAAGGTGCTAGAAGCCTGAATAAGTTCTGGCACATCAAATGTGCCCGCAGACTACACATCATTCAGTGTCCTTTAGCTGACAACCATACGCAAGGTTGAGTTCAGGTATTGGATGGTATGATAGGTCCTTCTGAAATGCTTGGCAGTGGTATATGCTAGAATTGGTGTGAAAGTGATGCTGTTCTGTAAGCTTCATTTACGTTTATGACATAGAAATGCTGATGTGCTAGAAAATTTTGTAGGCTGTGAAAAGCATGTGATGTGATTGTACTTGCTATGCTTTGATTTCAGTGCTAAAGAGCATGTTCAGTTGATTTACATAACGAATCAAAACAGTATCTCCCACAATGCAGGTCAGGATTTTTTTTCCAGAGGATTATTTAGGGATTACTTAGGTTTATTCTTGCAGGAAAAGGATGAGCCATACAGTGCAGTCCCACAGCTGTAATCCACCTTGTTGCTGAGTCCAGTTTACATCTTCCTTTCTGTTGGGGTTTGCAACCTTCCCTGCTGATTTCTGCGTAGATGGTTGGCCTCATCACTGCTCATCTGCAGAAGATGGACTGACATGCTTTACAGTCCTGTATGCCTGGAGAGTTGCTAGCTTAATTTGGTGACAAATAACCCTCAACAGAAAGATCTATTCAGACGTCATTCCTAGGACTATAATAATATATAACCCCTAACAATATCTTTGATCTTGAAAGTTCCAAGTGACTGGATTCCTAATTCACCCAGTTATACATTCATTGCCAGATGGAGCAGTGTACTTCCTGAAAGCATTATGTGCTGCACAGCAGGAGGTGCATGCAAGCGGAACTGCTATAACAATACTAATGATGATCATTCTAGTGATGGGCAGTGTCTGCACTCCAGTGATTTATACTGTTGTTGTAAAGGTCTGGTCCACAGTGTTCAGGAAAAACTACTGGAATGCCCCTAACATTAGCTTACTAGTTAAAAATGCAGAACATATTTGAGTCTTTCATTTGAGTAAATACAGTCTGTCCTTTTTTTTTTTTCCCCCCTGTCCTTCATTCCTTCCAGAGAATATGGAGTTACATATGGTTGATGCTAAGTGTACTCTAGAGCTGTGAATGTGAACTGCTTAGCCAAAACAAGTCACCTAGAATTAAGATAAACTTTTACGGTTGCTCTGCTTCTGACATTTTTTGTCAAACTGTTACAAAACAGTTGTGGAAGATGAGTAATAGTTCTGGCATTAGTTTACATCTGTTTCCTCAGGCTGAGCTAAGCATCATCATCAAGGTTTAAAGAAGCAAGATTCGAGTTTGCTTAAAGGTAGATTGTAGGACCAAGGCACAGTGAAGTTGCTCTGGAAATGCAAAACTGGTGCATGCTGTAAATAAAAATTTGTGTCATGTTTCTCAGCTAAGAGTAAGGTCCAGTGGCTGATTTTCATCTTGGAGCTGTGCAACATTATTTCTTACTGCAGGAATACTGCTGGGTTAACAACTTGGGGGGGAAGAAAAAGTGTCATGGGGCACTTCCATCATGGCCCTGGGACAGAGTTTTCCTCTAGTACCACAGTGAGGAGCCAAGATCATCTCCTGTGGATCATGGAAAAGGTGAAGAGCAGAGGCCCATTTTCCATCACTTGGCTTCCTGCTGTGGGCACCTGCTCCCTGTGTGGCGTAAGGAAGTGTATGATACAGACTTTTTTTTTAAATGCTAAGGAAAAGCCCACAGGAGGGCTGAAGGGAGATTATGCTCTACCCTGGGAAGGTCTGGCAGGAGGTTGCTGCTTTCTGTAACTGTCTCAGAAATACAAGTGGGGAATTCAAAGTACAAGACAGATGAACAAAGAAGGCAACAGAGTGGAACTAGTAACAGCCCCAGAGAAAACCAGAGCAGACAGGGAAGTGTGTTACAAAGTGCTCATCAAATTTACATGCAAATAGTAATGCTAACATTGTACATGATTAACCAGAATACCCTGCAAAGTCAAACGGGAATGAATAAGACAAAGACTTTGTGCAGTTCTGAAGCATTTGGCTGTTACTACTACACGGAACTGCTGGCAATCTGCTTTGTGAGCAGAGTTCATGATACCTGTGTTTACATGTTGCACACTGAATTTGGCAAAAAATAATTTAGTAATCAGGAAAAGCAATTTATTATATATAGATCTTAATACTCTGAAAAAGTGCATACTGTCATTCAAGTTCAAATTTAAAAGATGAAAAATTTCTGTAAGAAGTTACATTGGCTAGAGCTTTTGTAAAAACTTTGGAGAAAATCAGCTTGTAATTAAGATTCTGACTGCAGAATTTTCAAACTCCTCTGGTTCTGTGACAAGGAAACACTTTGGGCCCATAGGTGTGGTTCAAAGGTAAGTCTGTCTTAGTGTCTTCTCACTGCCATCAGAGGCTACAGAAATCATTCGCTAGAATGAAATCAGAAGACTGACCTTTCAAAACATTTAACCAATGCTGAAATTCCCACCACTTACAATTTTTGCTACTATAAACAAAGGAAAATGAATACTGAGAAGTATTTACACCAAGAAAAACAAAAATTTATTTTTGTGCCTCAGAGAAATACAAAGTATGTGGAGTGAAGCATGCTGTTAGTATTGCATAATCACCAGTTGTCTGTGCCTTTTACATAGGGATTTTTTTCCTGTGAGTAAGGCTTTTTCTTTGCATAGATTTTTTTCCCCGCTGTTTTATAACTCTTGACTAAATTTTCCTCAGGGTATCTGAATCATAGCTTATAAATGGCTGGTTGGTCCCTGCAAGGTCCTCAGAAGAGCCACAGAAAACTTTAATTCCATGTTCCCTTAGCAGCATAATGTTACATAGTAGAAAGGGCATATGATGCAGGAAACAGCTTCTGAAAAATTACCATCTTCACCTTTTTACTTACTCTTGTGGTAGGTGTTGTGATGACTATCTGACAATTGCTTGAAATTCTGCAGCAAAAAGATGGAAGAAATTTGAATTGCATTGTCTTCATCTACATTCCTCTTGTTTGTCTTCACATATAATTAAAAAATGCATTTTCTGGGATACGTTTTGAGGCAATAGCTAAGTATTAGTCAGTTTTATATCCTATATGTTATCTCATTGCTGACTGAAATTCAAGACAAAATACAGAGCAGATATTGAAGGTTCATTATTTAGAACAAGTACTTTCCTGTAACACAAATAATACAGGAAAAGGAAATTGTGTTCTTTAAGCATACTGATGTAGTTTTGTCTATACATGAGATGTCTTGCAATTTAAGAAAAAATGGCTCAGGTTATGGTATCTCAAGGAAACACAATTTGCCTTTTATTTGCATTACTTTTCAACAAATGTGGAAATTCAGCATTTGTTTTTACACGGGACATTAAATCTCAGTATTTTTAATATGCAACTTTACAGTAATTGGCACTTCATCTTATTTTACTTTAAAATTACTTACAAGAGACATTTTTCTGGATTTTGATTATGAAACATTTTTTCTCTCTTGCTTCCAAGGCATGTCAGATTTGTTGTTTCTTTCATCTGATTTAATCATGCCTGATGCAATAAAACTTGTGTAAACGCTACGTAAGAATACAGGCATCAAAGCCTGGGGGACAGATAATGGAGCAAGGATTTCACCAACACCTGCAAGGTCAGTTACATTTTTTTGCTTCACTTCCCTAAGGCTGATTCCATTGCAGATTTCAGTGTCTTGAAAGAAATGCATCTCTGTGCTGGCTCTTTGTACCACCTTTCAGAGGTTAATTCTGACCTGGTGTACACCTTCTATGTACCACAGATGTTTTGGTACATAGAGTCAGAGGGAAATTAGGCCAGAAATCCCAGTTTAATCTATGGAGGTTTGGAATTTTTTTCTACATTTTCCCCTTTTGTATATTCAATCACCTTGTTATTTCAAGGTTAGCATTTTTAATTCATTATTTCTCTGGTTCTGACTCAGAGAATTTAGCTGGATTGTTCTTCAGCCTTATAGTCCCTTTCATCAGAATCATAGTGCATATTCTTTGAATAGTGCTCATTTTCTTTGTGTATGGATTTACTTTCAAATAGAAAAAAAAATTAGCACAGTAGAGACACTATACAAGAAATACAGGAACTTGGAGGTTGGGCTCACTACCCACGGACTGGGGAAGAAAGGCAGGGAGGGATTAATGGTGTGTCAGTAGATGCCAGACCTCTAGTGGGCACACTGGAGAAATGCTTGGAACCGTGAACATTATATGGGGGAAAACCCTATGTACTGTTGGGGGAGAGCTGCTGAAAAGTCTCTTTCAAAAGCTTATCTATTATTTATCTATAACAGTGCAAAACTGTTATGTCCTATCATTCATTGTAGCTTTCAGTAAGTGCAGAAGTCCCAGAAAATCAGTTAACATTGTCTGATTTTTTTTAACTAATTTCAAAATCTTAATTGCTGTTTTGACTGAACAGCTATACTAGGACATCCCCCAGACTGGAGACAAGAGGCTGGAGAGCAGCCCTGCAAAAAGAGATGTGAGGTCTTGGATTGGGGACAAGTTGAACATGGTCAGCAGTGCCCTGGCAGCCAGGAGGGCCACCCTGGGGGCATCAGGCACAGCATGGCCAGCTGGGCAAGGGAGGGGATTGTCCTGCTGTGCTCTGCACTGGGGCAGCCTCACCTCCAGTGCTGGGGGCAGCTCTGGGTGCCAAAGTATAAGAGAGATATAAAACTATTGGGGAGTGTCCAAAGGAAGGCCATGAGGATGGTGAAGGGTCTTTAGAGGAAAGCAGTATGAGGAACAAATGATATCACTTCGTCTGTTCATTCTGGAGGAGTCTGAGGTGACCTTATGGCAGCCTACAGCTTCCTCATAAGAGGAAGTGGAGAGGCAAGCACTGATCTTCCTTCTGGTAACCAGAGTTTGGACATTAGGAGATGGAATGAAACTGCATCAGGGAAAAGTTCAGACTGAACATGAGGGAAAGGCTCTTTATTAAGAGAGTGGTTGATCACTGAACAGGTTCCCAGGAAAATGGTCTCCAAGCCTGTCAAGGAATGTCTGGGTGATGCTAAGTGATATGCTTTAGTCTGAGGTAGTCACAGAATATCTCAAGTTGGAAGGGACCCATAGGGATTGTGCTGCAAGGAGCAGGGAATGTGACTCAGTGATCTGTATTGTCCCTTTCAACTTGAAATATTCTATGATCCAAAGAACTACAATGGCTGAAGAAGGCTGGAGTGCAGGAGGCCGTGGCTTTTCATTCCATACAGCTGATACCTGCTTTCAGCCACTGCATGAAGGATATTTAGGAGCTAGGAGTTCTGGACTAGCAATTAGACTTTCTTGTACCAAGGAAATTTCAATCTACAATGTGTTAGCCTAGTTGTTCCAGGACTAACAGTGGAAGGCAGGAGGAAAGAAGTCAGGTACTGTCAGTGTTCCCACAGAAACCACACACTGCTCATTAAGACTCCCTTCCCCCTGTGGCAGACTAGAGAGAATTGGAGGCATGCCAAGCTTGCCTCCATGCCAAGTCCCTTCTACATGGCATGCCACTTACTCCATACAGCATTGGTGGCATGCCATGTAGAAGGGACTTCCCCTTTGAACATCCATCCCAGCACTGGCAGTCAGGGTGCCAGAAGACTGTGAACATCAGTTTAACCAATGGACATCTGAATTGCAACAATCAAATCTCATCACTGAGATTGTTGTCATACCTTTCTACTCTTATAATTTCTTTCTCATTATTTTCCTTATATATTTTCTTAAGTGTTACTTTTATGCTTTTACATTATTACCATCGATAACAACAATCAAAATGGCTACATCCATCCTCTCCATTGCAACCAAATTGTTCTAAGGCAAACTCTACACACACACGCACATGCACATATATATAAAACCACCAACCATTCAGTGTGTTTTCACTCTGTTATAGATACATATTCTAATACTGGCTTTTTGCAAATATTAAAATGGATTCCTTATGTGTGGTGTTAAAGTAACTTTGTTATATAGTTTTTATTTCTGTTGTTAATTAAGCCTAGACATAGTAGTGAAATCGCTGATATAAGTATTCTTGCGTTAAAATGCCTGCTTGGATGGGATAACATCCACTGAACATAGGAAGAGGACACCTGCTACAGATACGCCAACTATCAGCACTCGCCATCTGAAGATAGGTGAACCAAGGCTTAAAACCTGGAGGTAATAAGAATGGACTAAAACTACAACCAAGGAATATGCATGCTCTAAAAAGGTGGATCCAAGAAGATTTGCTAAATAGTTCTTGGAACATGTAAACTAGTTTGGGGAAAAGTTTACTATGCATAAGGGTCTGTGAATATGCAAGAGGCTGATGTAAGGGAAAAGGTATTTAAGGGGTGTCTCTGAAGATAACAGTGTGGTCTTGGCTGAGTGCCAAGATGCACCCAGCCGTAATAACCTTTGCTCTATGGTCCTTGTCTCCTATTATCCTTTATTAAACTTTTTAAATTTTCACAGGAGAGTGAACGTGTTTTTTACACACTCTACTCCACTCAAAAGGATCTATCCGGTCATTACTCAAATCCCTATAGACTATGCTCAGTGTGAAAAACATGTTCACTCTCCTGTGAAAATCTAAAAAGTTTAATAAAGGACAAAAGGAGACAAGGACCATAGAGGAAAGGTTATTACGCCTAGGTGTATCTTGGCACTCAGCCAAGAGAACGCCATCACTTTCTGAGATACCCCTTCAAAACCTTTTCTCCTGCATTAGCCTCTTGCATATTCATAGATCCTTATGCATATCCATAAACTAGTTTTCATTTTCCAGGTTTTACATGGCCCCTTCTCGGGTCTGCCTTTTTAGAACATATGTGTTTCTTGGTTGTGGTTTTGGCTCCTTCTCTTTAATCACTTCCAGTCTGGGCCTTGGTCCTCACTGTCTTCAGACAGCGAGTGCTGATAGTTGGCATATCTGTAGCAGATGTCCTCATCCTATGTTCATTGGATGTTATCCCATCCGAGCAGGCATTTTAACACAAGCATAGCTATTTCACTAGTAGGTCTAAGCTTAATTAAACATCAGAAATAAAAACTACGTAACAGTTACTTTAACATCACACATATAAAATCCATTTTTAATATTTGCGAAAAGCCAATATTATAATATGTATCTATAACATTCAGCACAGTTAATTCTCTCAGGTACTGGATACCTTTTTCGATAGCATTCCACCTGCTTGGGTGCACTTCTAGATCACGCTTGATCTAGTACCTTTCCTTCATGCTTGAAAGGAGTCCCCTGCACGGTCTGAGTTTCTGTCCTCTTCCCAATCCTCTTGTCAGTGCCCACATCCCAGGGTCAGGGATCCCAGTTGCCCAGCTTTACTACTCTCTGGTTTCACATCGTGGGCTGCAATACCCCAGCACTGGGCCAGGCAGGTCACCAGAGACTCTCCTGACTGCTGGCTGAAATCTTCTTCTGCATCCCACAGCTCACCGACAGATAGAAATGGGGTGATTGATTATCTCTGGCCCTGCCTCTTCCTCCTATTAAGAGAGCCCTGCTTCCTCCTCATTCCTTCCTGTGAGAACTGATTTGATCTTGCATTTCTTCTTCTGTGTAGGGGCGATTGCTACTGTCACCTAAACTGTGTGAAAAACCAAAACTATCTGACAACGATTTTAGTGTTAAATAATCAAGGCATTACTTTACTTCTGGCCAGAATGTTTTTTTTTTGCCAAGATGTGCAACAGAAATAATTTTATCCACATGTAGTCTGGGTGTGCAGAGAATGTAATTTCATGACACGTGAATTTTATCAGATTTTTCACAAACTTTATACAGTCAAAATGAAAAAATTCGTTGGTTCAATGTTCATTGGTTCCAAGTTATGTAGTTCTTAGTATTCGGTTTCTCATTCGTTACAAATCTCTTTGCCTCCGATGCTAATTAGGTCCTCATCTCTGCTTTCCCTGACCAGGCGTCTCCGACCATGCCAGGGATGTTTGGAATGGATGTTCCGTTAATGGCCCTTGATGGCTGTTGCCGGCTGTTATCTTTTCTGTCTCTTCAGTGCTGCTCCCAGTCTGTTGAGATGTTAAGCTCATCAGGCCTCACCTAGTGGAGCAATGGCCTGAAAACAAACTTCAGATCCCTTCCTCCGGGCCAAAGGTGAACAAACTTGACCAAAGTTATAAAATAAAAAATTTTATACTTATATATGTTTTGCAACACTACCAGAAGAGGTTGTTCAGCTGCAGTCTGAGTGGCCACGGTGCCTGGTGGTCTGCTTTCTTGCCTCTCCCCTGAGCATGCTGTGTAGGGTCAAGCAACGTCCAGGAAAGAGTAGCCAGGGCCCAGCACATTGCCTAACTTCGTGCCTCTCTGCTACACCAGTTATCCTTCACATATTATGCGACTTCATCAGGATCTCATAGTTGTTCAGGAGCAAGAGGAAATATGTGTGCTAATGTCTTTACAAATAATTTAATGGGTGAAGGTATGAGTGTTAACGTCTTTGAAATGGGTCTTACTGTCTCTACTAAATTCAAGGCAGCTTGTTTGTTGTAGAGATCGACAACAGTCTGCACAAGCCTGAACTTCTCAACTTTGGGGTAAAAAGACAGGTTCAAGGGAGCACATGGGGTTGGTGGTTTGAGAAGGCTGTACCTTCCTAGTACCTCAGCCAGTGGGGAAATGAAGAGGGAAACGTGCAGCCCGGAGTTTGGGATAAAAGGAGGCTGCGCCCTCTGAAACCCTGAGAGAGAAATCCCGACAGGCGTGTGTGCCCCAGAGGACTCTCCCCCTTTATTTGAATGAAGTTGGAGGACTCCTCTGTCTCGTTTTTGGACATAGAACTCTGGCATTTGTGGATTTTCCAGACACAGGTGAACTTCCAAACCACTGAAGCACAATAATCCTTCAAAAGCTGGCCCATTTTTTCCCACATTCCATGCCACTCATGACTATCTACCCTCAGGGCAGATGTCTGAATAACCTCCCTAGAAATATCTAAACATGATGTAAACCGCACTGAGGAGACCTGCCAGACTTAGCAACAAGAACATGCTCTTCTTAACCATCCAAAGGGAATTCAGAATTCTCAAAAGCTCTTGTAACAGGAGTGAAAAGATGGGGAAAATCGTCCTTTCCAATTCTCCCCTGCCAGACTGGACATGACTATTAATAGAGTCCCAAAACGTAGTGCCTGAGGTAAGGGTAGGAGACCAGCACTGAATACATATCCGAAATGACCCTCACTGCCCTTGATGCTATCATGCCATGAACTGATGTCACACAGTACAGCAACGGAACAATCCTGATCCCTCTCCCTCCTCTGAAAAATACCGTCAGGACGAGCACATAGAGGAATGTATATAGGGTTAGGTACAACACCCACACCAACAGACAAAGCTACACTGTGACCAGTGGCTTCCTACCTAATACAGCATATATTTAGATCAAATTTGTTTCTAGTTACCCCTGATCTTATCTGTAATCTCAATCCTTCCTGGCCCATAGTAGGTGCCAAACAAGACTGCTGTGGTTTAGGAACTGTACTGCCCAGTTTAGTGCTCCCACTGAGAGACGCTTCAAATGCACTGCCACTTTGCTTGCTCGCCCACTCCCTCTCTGCTTTCGCCTGGGGTGAGATTGAAAGGGAGATTCGAGGCAAAAAAGGTAAAGATCACAGGTTGAAATAAAAAAAATTTACTGGACACAGCAATGAGGTAAGAAAACAAGCATTAACAGCAACAATGTACAAAAGACAGAGCGATTCACATGCAAAATTGCTTACTGCAGAGCTCCACCAACCCCAGTGCAACCAGTCCACCCTGACTGGAAGGAACTCCTTCACCCTGGAAGGGACCACCTCCTACTCTTAGCAATGAGGTGAGGTGATACAGAGTAAACTCTCCATCCTAGCCACCCCCTCTCTATCGCAAAAATGAACCCTGTTCTGGCTCCAGCCAAAATAAATATAAACTGGGGGTCTCAAAAACTTCACACACAGTGAACATTTTGGTATTATTAACAATACAGGTATCTATCTTTTGTGGTGATATCCCTCAATATCTAAACACATTTCTTCCTGTGAATATGTATTGATAATGAGATGAAGTAGGACACTTGGCATAGTGCCACCCACTGCACTAAGTGTAAACATTTAGATGGTCAAAACTGGGTTTATTTACAAATAATTTCATGCATGACAACTGACTCTTCTAAAATTATACAAAATATATTTAAGAAAAGGATGACATTGCACATTTGTATTAACAGCAGTGAAAGAAGAGGAAGAACACTAAAAAGCTTAACTAAAGCCAGCAAATAGTTGCACTGAGGTAAAGTTACAAAACAACCAACTCTTGTTACTGATTAGAGCTAAACAGCAGTTCAAATCTCCAAGCCAAGATGTGGCACCTGCAGAAGAGCCAATCACTATTCCTTGATATTTTGAAGTAGCTTTAATAAATGAGACTCAATAACCTGCTGAACTAAAGCAGAGAAAGAGATGAGGTTAGTATTTATTTTTTCGCTATTTTCAGAGTTATACTGTTTTTTCTAGCAGATATCTGCTTGTCCTGTGCAATCATATAATAAAAACCAGACATGTATAAATTCACTCTGTGAATAAGTCAGCATTCCTTCAGAAAGTAAAAGCCTTATATAATGCAAAAACAATACTCTCAGATAAGCAAACAATGTTTTGGGGGGTCATCACCAGTTCTTTGGTTTGAACAGACTGATAGCAAATGGAAAGCAAATTTTTAGCCTACAAACAGAAAATAGGCAGAAGCATTTATGAGAAACTTCTGTGAAGCACTTGGAGATTGAGCTCTTGAAGCATTCTTCTATGTAAACTCCTGTGAAGTTGGGCTGTGCTTGTTTCATCTGGGGTAGAGTTAATTTTCTTCTCAGTGGCTGGCATGGGGTTGGTTATTTTGGATTTGTGCTGAACAGAGAGTTGATAATACAGAGATGTTTTTGTTACTGCTGAGCAGGGCTTGCTCAGAGCCAAGGCCTTTTCTGCTTTTGGTACAGCCACACTGGGGAGGGACTGGGGGTGCTTGGCAGGCTGGGAGGAGACAGAGCCAGGACAGGTGACCCAAACTGACCAAAGGGATATTCCAGACCATGTGGCACCAAGCTCAGTGTATAAAGTGGGGACAAGAAGCAGAAAGGGGGGGACACTTGTGGTAATGTCATTTGTCTTCCCAAGTAAGCATTTTGCATGATGGGCCCTGGCTCTCCTGTAGATGGCTGAACACTTGCCAGTGCATGGGAAGCACTGAATTAACTCCTTGGTTTGTTTGCTTGTGTGCACTTGTGCGCAAGACACTGCTTGTGTGCAAAGCCTTTGCTTTCCCTATTACACTTTTTCTCTCCCTGATCTCTCTGGTGGGGGAGTGATTGAGTGGCTGTGTGGGGCTTGGCTGCTGCCTGGGGTTAAACCATGACACTGGCTCATTCATAAGCACAAGGCAGTGCTTGGAGAAGCTACACATACAGTGCTCAGCTTACTTTTTGATTCCATTCATTTCTGTAACAGCAAACGTTTCACAGGTTTCAAAATGACAGCAGCAGTGAGGGAAAAAAACAATAAGGAGTCCCTTCTTTGCTTCTGGTTTCCATAACCAAGCCAGATATTATAATTCACTGATTACTGTCTGCCTCAAGACAAACTAGAGCTAGAGCTGATCTGACTGAACAAGGTTTAGCGAACTACATAACATCATTCCAGTCAAGTAGGGTGATGGGTTCAGGAGGGTTGCAGGCCTTATCTGATTCATGGCTGCATCAGCCCTAAACACCATTATTTGTGTCCAGTGATATAGAGCCAGGTCAGGGACATTTTCTTACTAAGTACCTGACTTTCTGAAACAAGAATGGAAGCTCCTACCCATTTTGGCCAAATGCATTTAGGATTATTAAGACTTGTTGGACAGGTAACATGTTAAGAGCTGCAAAACATCTATTGGGCCATTACAGCAGCATAATGAGGAGCTGCAAAAATTAATTTTTTTTAAAGGGTTTACATTTGCAATACTCACCACTCCGATAGCCCAAGGCTACAGCCAAATCCATGGAATTATAGCCAGCATCTGTTTCAATGGTTGGATCAGCACCACTCTCTATGTAAAACAGGGATAGAATTACATTTCTGACAGTGAGAACTGATCATACATTATTAATGATAATTTGGACAGTCTGCTTACCAAGAAGAATTTTAACACATTTCACATGGTTCCCATGTACTGCATATAGCAAGGGTGTGCCTCCATTCTGCAAAAGCAGAGAAATGCCTCAGACACTTAACGATTAAGCAGTCTGCAACTGTAATTCCTTAATACACAAATATGCTTCTATATACCAGTAAGAGACTTCCTAGGTTTTATAAAAATGAGGTTCAGTTTTAGATCTTCACAACTTCCATCATTTTTGTAGACTGTTCAAACACTAAGATCACACTTCAACAAGAAGTCAGCATTGGTCTCATTCTCTTTCTACCATGAAGTCAGAACTAGTAGCATTACCTTCTCCTATCCTATAGAAGTTTTGAAACTCTCAAGTATTTCAGAAGAGGTAGAACAATTTTTAAACTCAGGCCAGTGCTATGTCCTGCTTCAATTTTCTGACCAAAGCACCCTCTGACTAAATTCAAGCTAGAATCTTACCCAGTCATACTCATTGACATCAACTCCACAGTCGAGCAACATTTTGACAATATCAGTGTATCCTTTACTACAGGCCAGTGAGAGAGCACTTTCTCGCCCCTTGCCCAGAATCTGAGGATCTGCACCCTGAAATAAAGTATCAATTTAAAAAAAAGAAGCAAATTCGAGGTTTTACACAGACCTTAACTTTAAAACTTTTAAGCTTGTAGCAGCATTAACAAACTTAGTAATGCAAAACAAACTAAAGAGTAAATGAATTCAAAATCAATTGTGATTCTTTCCTTACATTTTGGAGGAGAAATTCCACTACTGCTATCTGCCCATGAGCTGCAGCCCACATCAGAGGGGTAAATCCTTCTTCATCCTTATGATTGATTAAATTTTCTGTTCAGAGAAAAATATATAACTTAGTAATCCTTTTCTCACTGCACTGTATCAGCTGGTGAAATATGTTGATGGTAACATTTATTCACCAGGAACCAGTGTGACCTAAATGTCATTCTCAACTTTAAAAACAAAATTCTGTCCCAGTGGTGGTGGTGGTAGTATCTCTGTCCAAGAAAGAAAAACACATCCAACTGACCAAAGAAAAATTTCAGCCTTTAGTTTAATAATTTAAAATTCAAGTTTTTAAGCTTTATAAATCAAACTCTGTTTTTACTCAGAAAATTACAAGTTGTCTATAATCTGGGCTTCACCTTTGTAAAGAAGATAAAGGATGTTTGAAAAATAAAGAGGTACATCCTGTATTATACTGTAGACTGTTTTTTCAATAGAGTGAGCCAAACAATTTTGTAAAGAATGAACTTGTACAGCAATATAGGTAAAACAACCCCATTCCTCACAAAGTTTGTGTAATCAATAAAGTGGTCTGTGAAAACAATTAAGGTCTACATCGAGTGCCACTGGAAGAAGAAAAGAACTTCTTTTAACAACTGGCTGACAAATATTTCAGCTGGATTTTATTTTAATATCTAAGTACTTTATAAATCCCATGCTTATCATAGCATCAAAATACGCATTTTTAACTGCTACCAACACTCTAGAATTGATTTGCTTTTCATATACATGGCTCATTACAAAGTATTTAGACTCAGTGACTCATTACCTGTTTTCCAGTAAACATTTCAATAAGGATGCACTGAAAGCATGGGTGATTACTATTAGTGCAGTAAGAATATACTACTAGTGTTACTAAATTCATAAATATATTAGAGAGACCTGAAGTTTTGCACATGTATTATGGACACACAAATGCCACACTATTCAGAATGTGTAGTACTATTACACTGCAGGTGTGAGGCATGGCTTACATTAGTGACATGCAGATCTTTATGCTGATTGATTAAATAGAATTGGAAAGCCACCATCAATACGAGTATGTTTTAAATGACAAAGATAAATTAAAAATAAAATTAAATAAGTTGCTGTGACAGAATTAACATGTTCCTTTTTTAGTATCATGGATTACCTATATACCCCTAGAGAACAGGAAGAGGAAGGGGTTTACCTACTGCTATTAACATTAATGTTTTAATTTAAAATGCAAATGATACAGTGAGTGAGTAACAGATTGATACTAAATATTAGTCCACATCTGCAAAGAACAGATACCTCAAACGTCCTCCTTTAGTGAAAAGGTCAAACACAACAGCATATAAATGGCCCAAAGAAAAAAAAGACGGCATTTAATCTTCTTCTGTCTCACCTTGTTCAATACGTGTGGCCAGATATAACATTTCTCCCTGAGCAGCCAGCTGATGAACAGATAAAGCTGCAAAAAAGGAAGCAAAAGCCGTGCTACATAGAGCAATTTTAATTCTGCTCTATTTAGAGCTGAGCATAACATGTCCATTGACTTCAGCAGTACAGAACTTGGAATCAAGAGTGTAGATGATTCTACCTTAGGCTCTGAACTTAAATCACAATTAAACCATTGAAAATTTTCTGAAGAGTTTTGTAGATTTAGGTAATTTTAAAGCAATGGAGCAGTTATTTTTGAAAGCAAGGATACTTCCCACACTGACTCTTTACAAAGTAACATGCTGTCTTCACTACTGTTTGGTCAGCAACCCAAGATTACTTTAAGACCCATTTATTAAGTGAAAATAAACACATTTTGATAGATTAAGGAAGTGTAATTTAAAAATCACACTTGAATCACTAGAAGATCTGTCCTACTAGTCAACAAAGGAAGCCTCTAGTGTGTCTCCCACTCCCTACAATGTGGAATAGATTAGACATTACAAAACTATACATAACTTGATATATAGAGGAGAAAACAAAGACTGAGGGATTTCTTTTGTTATTGCAGAGATTATGCATAAAAAACCTCCGATCCCACAGAAAACTGCATGGGTGCATGGTTTTGATGACTGCAACTTGGAGCAGTCCTGAAAGGCAATCAGGAGGCTAAATGTAATAAATTATCCACATGATGTAGTAACAAAATTAGCTAATGATTACATTAACTGTAAATGTTCACTGTCCTCCTCCAAGTCACCACATGAAAGTTGAGTTTGTTCAGGAAGATGGTGTATTTTGTTCAGTGGCCTACACTGCAGCTCCCGATTAATTTTTTCCATGCAAGTAGCACTTTTCTTTAAAAACGAGTGACTTGTAATTTATAGAGAAAATAATTTACTACAAAGTAAACTACAGCAAATTAATTTAAAAAGGCAATGCTTGACAATTCAGAAAAAAATCCCACCAGAAATAATGCTTCCTTGATTTTCAAGATCTGTGACAATCATGACGCAGTATTCAATATTTACATTACATCTTAAGTATCCTGCAGCATTTACCAATCATCTAATTTTAAGATGCACAAGTTCTGAAAACATGGGCATGAAGTACATTAACTTACAACTTAGAATCTAATTTTTGATTTAAAAAGTATAGGTAAGGAAAGACTATCTCAGTGGTTTTTTCCTATCTTTAAATTCATTACAACACCAAACAAAAAAACTGCACAAATTTGTCAAGCATCCAAAATATAGTTCACAAAATTATTAATAGAATGGCAGAAATATACTTACAGTTTACAAGTAGAGGTGTTGTAGAGACTTCATTTCCCCTGTGTTTGTTAGTTAGTGTAGTTGATTGTTTTATTGGTGAGAAATGCTTAGTAGTTGATGGAGTATAAACATGTCTTACTTGGATACCAGGGGAAGGAGAAGTGTGGCTGTTGCACTCAGCTACATTGAACAAAAACCAGAGAGGATTTCAATACTAATAGAGCATTAAAAGCAAGCCATAGATTCTAAGTCAAACTGTAAAGCACTGTAAAGTATCACAAGACCTTTAAAATCTATGTTAAGAAAGCTTTGTGACATTTGCTTTTCCCACTGTGTATTGTGAAAGCTGAATAAAGGGCTGCATTATAATGTTTCTAGCATAAAACAATTACGCTACTTCCTAAGTTCAGTATGGCATAATGTCACCCAGAGACAAGTTAGTATCTAAATGAGGGAAGCCTTTGTCTTGATTTTTCAACATCCCTGAAATGGATTTATTACCTAAGAAGGCTCTACTTATCTTCTCATAAAAATTCTCCAACGCAATAACATGATGCAGCTCTGGTCAGACCTGCACTCAGGTACCTGCTCAGCCTTTGCCTGCTCCCTAACCAGTCCACTGCACGAGTGGAGACAACATTTATTAACTTCTTCACCAGGGCTCTTCTGACTCCTGGATAAAATTTAACAGCATTATAAATGTCTGATGAATACTCATCCAGGAGAAAGACAGGACCCACACTCTTTTCACCCTCCTGAAAAGATACAACGTGCTGCTGAAAGCTATTGAAGTGCCCATAAAGTGCTTTCAGCAGTGTTTTGTGAAGAAACATACTGCTGTAGGACATGCCATACAGAATGGCATGTCCTACACCAGTATGTTTTCCTAATTAGCATCAGCTCTTACTAGTTTCAAAAACTTTTTGTGCCCCTGATTTTTCAGTTTATATATATATTCGAAATGTAGCATAAGAATTAATATTGGAGAAAATTTTTATACTAATAATCCATTAAACATATTAAAAAAACGTTAGAGGAACACATCTTAGAAAAGTGATCAATACACATATAGCACAGAAATTCTTTTTTTAGAAAGCATAATAACTTAGCAGGATGACACAGTACACAGATAATATTTTGTACCATAAATTCAACCTTTAAATAAGACAGATGCGACTTCAAGGTCAGAGTTGACTTGATCTTGAATATTTTTACTGTCCTCCTCATTCAAAGACTTCACAAATCGTGAGCAGACATTCATATCAAATCTATTGGGCAAAATGAATTTCATCCCCATGGTGACACTCTGAGCTGGGCCCTCTTCTGTGCTGGTGTCAAGCTGATGCTCCACTTTAATGTCTGGCATGGGTGGAAGGCTGTAGCTGGTGGTACACTCTTCCACAATTAACTGGGCCCCGACATCTAAGTTTGCTGAAGATGCCATGATCTCAGTCCCGTACAAGTTTCATGCAAAATGGTTCTTCATTGTTTTCAGCCTGGAGCAATTCTGGCCAGCCAAGCCAAATTTTCTGGACAACCTGCAACTGAACAGACATAACACTGGTTGAGAACATTCTGGTAAAACAATGCATAAAGACACATTAAACTGTATTTAAGTTTATGGCATTTATTTTTGTCAGTCAAAACACCGGTGAAATATCAATCTTGTTGCTGTCAGAAGTTAGTGACCAAAACGTAAATATGTTTCAGCACCTGGATGTTTAAACCAAACTCCGCTATTAAGCCAGTAGGAATTTCATCCATGTGAAACGACGCTTCAGAATATTTGCCTAATTGCAACAAAAAAGCCCACCCAACAACCAGATTTATACCAAGCTAAGAACAAGCTATAGTATGACTTTATTTCCCAGAAACATTAGACTTGAGGGAAAAGTTAAAGCGACTTTAAGCTCCCATATGTCTTTTGCAACCTAAGTAAAATAAACTGCTTCTACCACATACGTAGGAAAACAAATCCCGTTAAACCAATAAAGGCAACCGCAGAATACCTGTGGCTTATTCGCAGTACCGCGGGAAGTCTGGGGCGGGGTCGCGCTTCGCGCAGCTCCCGGCACGTCTGGAGGAGTCCCCAGTCCCGGGAGGCAGCCGGTGAGGACAGGCCCCACACCGCTAGGGCCCGGGCCCAGCCTCGCCTCGGCTTTCAGCCGCCGCCGCCGCCGCTGCCGGAAGTGCGGTCTGGCCGCCGCGCCGATTGGCCGGCGAGAGGCGCGCTCTGATAACGCACTGCCGGTGCTGCCGCCATCTCTCCTCGCGGCAGGCGCGGCGTGTCGCGTGTGCTCCGAGCCCGCCGGCGCATTCGGGCCTCCGCCGCGTCCCGAGCCTCCCCCGCTGAGCTCCGGCCCAGCCCGGTCCCGCGTTATGGCCGCGTACAAGCCAGTGGTGGTCCAGGCGTGCCCCAAGCTCGGGGAGAGGATCACGCAGGACACGCTGTACTGGCGGGGATACAAGGTAGGAGGAAGCCCAGCAGTCGCAGTTACTGATCCAGAATGTCTTCTTTTACTACTTTGGTGCAATTATTATTTTTTTTTAAACACGTATGAGTTAGTTTTTAAGTTCAGACCACGTAATTAATGGGTAAGTTGTAATGAGTGAATTGGAAAAAAATTAAAAGAGCAGGAGTGGCCTGTCAGAAGCGAAACTTATTACCGTTGCACCTAAAAAACGTTTTGATTATTATGGAGTTTTAAATTCTTTGTAGGAAAAATAGCTTTGACTTTGCTGTTTTCATATTTGATGGTGTCCTTATGTGTATTTAACGATCTTTATCACAACTGTTTTAGACACCTGTTCAGATAAAGGAGTTCGGTGCAGTAAATAAAATTGACTTCTCCCCTGTCCCGCCATATAACTACGCTGTCACAGCATCCTCGAGGGTAAGTGGCCTTTCTGAGGCTTTTATGCTGTTGTTCTTCAGCTGGCATGACACCAGGAGATGTAATTCCCTCTTGTTTTGGCAGATCCACATCTACGGCCGGTACTCTCAGGAGCCCATCAAGACGTTCTCTCGCTTCCGGGACGCGGCGTACTGTGCCACCTACAGGGACGACGGGCGCCTGCTGGTCGCCGGCAGCGAGGACCGCAGCATCTCCCTTTTCGACGTCGGCGGTAAAGCCCCGCTCAGGCAGTTCGAGGGTCATACCAAGTAAGGCAGGAGTGGTTTGTTTTGTTTGCGTGCGAAAGCTTCTGTGCTGTGTTTGCACACCACAGGCTCATCACAGACCGGGTGGTTTCTTAAAGATCGCCTTGTTCCACCCCTCCCACCACAGGGCAGGAACGCCTGCTGCTAGCCCAGGTTGCTCAGAGCCCCATCCAGCCTAGCCTTGAACGCTGCCAGGGAAGGGGCATCCCCATCTTCTCTGGGCAACCCGTTTAAGTGCCTCAGCAATATTCAATATTTACATTAAATTATAGTCGTATGTCTGCTTCACATGCTGCTGAAAATCTGAGTAGAACTGAGTTACGTTGCTTTCTACTGTCTCATGGAGATCTTACTGAAAAGTAGGTTTAAATTTAAGATGGGAGTGAGTTTTTAAAAAAAATAAATACGAATCAAGTATGTAGAAAAGTAAATACATTTTCTCTTTCACGCAGGTGTCTCTTATTATGTTTTGTAAATACTGTCTTGTGAGTACATTGCATTGATAAGTGCATCTTATTTGATGCTGGTAGGAAAAGATTTTTAAAATGTGTCTAAACAAAATCAGTGAAGAAAAACTCCAGGAAAAGCAGGAATTGCTTAAAAAGCTTCAAAAACAAAAATGAAAAAGTGCATAATGGTAGCGTGACGTGAGGAAGAAATTAGGAGTTCTGATGTATCAGTGAGGAGAAGACAGTGGTAATGCTTCAACAGACTTCTGTGCTATGAAAAATTGATTTGTGTTTTATCTACGTAGAGCAAGAAGAATCCCCCTTTCAGTGGGAAATACCCAGACTGACCTTCAGAGAATTTCTGTTTGAGGTCTGTTTGAAAATTGGGTGTTCCAATGGCTAGGTTAACTTCATACCTGTGCACACCTGCATTTGCATACCTGTGTGTTCTGCCAATTCCTGTTGGGATAATACAGTGATAACAAAGACTTCAGTAGTGATTTTAAAGGGCAAGAAGATAGTTGAAAGCAGCCATACTTGAAATTTGCTGTTATAAAGTGAGGCTTCGTAAGTTCTGATATTAAACACTGCACTTCTAGGTTAGAGTACTTTAATAAACTCTTCATACAAACTAACTGTTCTTGAAACATGAATATATTTTAACTTTGGGTGTTATGGACTTTGTTTTCTAGACCAGTTCATCTAGTCGGATTCCTGTCTGATAAATACCGAATATTTTCTGGTGGTGATGATTATTCATCAAAATTGTGGGATATTCCAAGTGCGACAGAAATCATCTCTTACAGTGAGCATACCGACTATGTGAGATGTGGCTGTGCAAGTAAAGTGAATGCAGATGTCTTCATAACAGGTTTGGTTTTGTTTTTTATTTCTACTTCTTTTGGATTGAATTGAAGAAAAATGCTGAAAGATAGTTTTTGATGCACTAGGGTCATATTTATTATATTTTGGTCATGAAGGATCAGTTTGCCTGTGCAATACCTACTTTATTGTTCCTTTTTTTGCTTGCTTTTTAAGCTTGACACTGATGTTCTAGGGGAAACTGCAGGAACTGAGTCTATTAGGGTTAACAGAACTTGTGAAAGAAAATATTGTGAATGTATCCTTTGGCTGGGAGTGACTGAAATGTTGTACCAAGTTTCTGGAGCAGGACTCTAGTTTGTACAGCCCATAACTGGCAGACTCAAAAATGTGAGGTCATGTGGAGTTACTTGGAACCAGCTGCTTTTGGTTTTCCTAGCAGTAGCTTTGTATCAATCTGTGGAAAACTGTGAAAAAACCCTAGTATTCCTTTTTTCCTGAGGCACAAGAAGGTAGGTTTCATCAGCTTGCTTGATATTTGTTATTACAAATACACTTCATTCATGGAAGTAAAATGAAATGAAAACAAATTACTTTTACAGACTGACAGGTAGCTAGGGCTAGAATTAGAAAATTTGTTGCCCCAAGGCTGTAAACTAGCCAAGGTAAGTCACCATGTGTTTTTACATGTATGATTTAAAACTATTGCTATTAGCCCGGAACTCCTTTAGATGATAGTACACAGCTGTTTTACTTCTTGAACTAGTTGAAATTATGAAACTGATTTATGCTGATGTTTGCAGGTTCCTATGATCACACTGTGAAACTGTTTGATGCACGAACAAAGAGTAGTGTCATGACAATAGAACACGGCCATCCTGTGGAGAGCGTGCTTCTCTTTCCATCTGGTGGACTGCTAGTATCTGCAGGTAATTCTATAAGAGCAAATAAATCAAATACCTTTTCTGTGGTCCTCATTTGAAGAATACTTCAGCTACTTGCTTTTTGTGTGCTGTTTTAGTTTGATAATGAAGTGGTAAGTGATGTAATAATTGGATTTCTCAAATAATCTTCCGTAAGAATCTGCGTTTATGTGGCGGGTGCAAGTAGGGGTCTTTCCTTTTTGCCTTTGATTTAATATTCTTGTAGTTTCCACTTCCCCCCTGCCCCCAAAATAATTTGTAATAACAAAATGCAGACTCTATTTGGCCCACTTCTAAAGTGAAGGAATTAACATACTTAGATTTTGAAAGGACGGGACAAAAAGCATGTTGACAAGCTTTTTTAGTCTCTTGTTGCTATTCCATCAGAGGTACTGTAACCCCATAGTTTAAAGATTTTTTTGGTAATGAGTATGATTGGAGAATGGTTGAATCATTCAGGTCCATTCAGAATCGCCTAAAAAAAGAGCAGGCTTGTGCCAGGAGATAGAATGGAAGAGGATGGTGAGTAGGTACAGAAAACTTTTAAGAGGCAAAAGTACTTGTGAAGGAAATACTGCATCACTCTGAAAACTTCTTCAGAGAAGCATAAATATTTACACATATATGTTTTGTGTGCTTCCTCTTCACAGGAGGTCGATATGTCAAAGTTTGGGATGTACTAAAAGGTGGACAGTTACTAGTTTCACTTAAAAATCACCATAAAACTGTGACTTGTTTGTGCCTGAACAGCTCTGGACAAAGGTTGTTGTCAGGATCCCTCGACAGGTTGGTATATTTTGTGGCTTCCTTATGGTTGCATTCTTTAGGACCTTTTTTCTTTGAAAGGTATTATTTCACATCACTGTTAATCTGTTTGTGGTAAACTGTACTATGCTTCTATGATTCAAACTGTTACTATGATTCTATGGTACAATTTAATCTTTCTTCTCACTAATCTGAATATCAATAAGGATTGTGTGTGCCATTTGGGAATGCATATGGGGAACTTCTCAATAAAGGTTCAATTTTTTTAAATGTCTAAACTGACCTTTCCAGTCTTTGGAAGTTAACTGTTTTTAACTTTAATACAGTTTAAATATCTGAAAGTGTACTAGTATTCACTTTTTAAAGCCCGTGTTTTGTGTCTCGCTGCTTTTGCTTCTTGTACCCAAGAGTGCTTGTAAACGTGACCTCTTTGCTTTTTTTGTTTGGTTTCAGTTGATGAGTACTGATAGTTGGTGTCTTGTGTCTGAGACATTAGACATTAGAAATACAAAGTGGTGTGAAATGACACTGCATCTGTTTTCCTCCTCTCTCTTGTATTTCCTAGGCTACCTCAGGCTTTATAATTACATAACACTAGCTTTTGTCCTTGTAAGATAATATATTTTGTTTTCTGATTTGTTCAATTTTTCATGCTTCCAACCAAATCCTTAAAGGGCAGCTGGATACAAGATTATTTACAGATTTACTCCCAGATATTGCTAGTAGATCTTGTATTTAAAATTTAAGAACAAATTTGAAGAGATGCTGTCTTAGTGTTTTCCTAATATGCATTTCTGAATTCAAATAATCACTACGCCTGCCTTCAATATCTTCTTCTGTTCTTGCCCCATTTTCACCTTTTTTGAGGTAAGAGCACTCCTGACTTGACTTATGGGATACCTTTTAACATTATTGTTGCAGGAGTAATACCTAAGAAGCTCAGTGGTAGTCTGAGGAATCCATTGTATTAATTCTCAGTTTCCTTGAATGATCTGTAGAAGATGAGAGTGATGAAGTTCCTGTAAAGTGACTGCAGTAAATCTCTACTTACAGCTTTTTTATCTTTGCTCTTCCATGTAGGCATGTGAAGATTTACAGTACTACATCCTACAAAGTGGTCCACAGCTTCAACTATGCAACATCCATCCTCAGTCTTGCGTTGTCGGTAAGCGCATTAGAAGTCTTCCTAGACCAGAAGTGAATTCCTGATACCTTTTAAGAAACTAAAGTAAATAATTGTTGCTTTCGTGGCTATTGGGTGTTTCAAAAGAATGGTGTACATGCAAAGTAGGGTTGGATATGTTTCTCCTGAATAACAAGCACTAAGAGTTTTTAAGCATAATAGATTCAAATACCGTGTTACCTGACTAGATCAGTGCAATGTCTTGTGTTTATGAATGACAGTGTACATCAAAGGGAAAGTATTCACTTTAGAAGGAGGTCCTTTGACTTTAAGGTGATTGTACTCACCTTTTGCCTTTCCAGAATGCTGTGAGTCCTTTCACATGGCAGCAATAAAAAAAAAGTAGTTAATTTGTTGAGAAATTCAGAATAGGCTGTGAACTTGCTTTAAAAGTTGCTGTCAGGTTGGTCTGAGGAAGAAAGAAGAAGATTGTGAGCATAAACAAATTTGTTTATCAAGGCATGTCTTGGAAGTAGACAGCAGAGACTCTTACTTCTCAGAAGCACTTGATTTCCAGTGGATAAGTTACCTGCTGGCCAGAAATTTGGAGGCTAGCACAAGTTTTTAAGCAATACTGTTGTCATGTAGTACCCCCTTATGTAGCCTTTGAAGGACATGTGGATGGGCCTGTGAGGGGTCTTTACTACCTTTGTTAATTGTCCTTTTCTGCTGGAATGTAGAAGGTATGTGTGGGTAGTGTCTTCGTTTCCTACTGTATTACCTAGAGGAGCTGAGCTAAAATAAATTCGGATTTTTTTTTTTCTTTTGAAGTGCCACAGCCTTTTAAGACCCTATGGCATCTGGAAAATATGCAATACCTGTAGTTTAACATCTCTAGAGTGTGTATAATACATCTTTTGAAGTATAATCTTGTTTTCTCTTGACTAAACAATTTGAATTTTAAATGGTCATACAAGAACATTATAATGCCTTTACTGAGTCAAATCAAAGGTGGGTCTAATTCCAGATGCTGCTTCCAGCTGTAGCCAGCCATAAGGAAATGCATATAGAAAAACTAAACACAGGGCAAGTGTATTGATATTCTCCCAAATTCCATTTTCAGATGAGAAATGAACTCATCAAAGTGTAGTTTCAGTGTAGTTCAATTAATTACTATTGCATAAGCCTGTTCAGTCTCTCCTTGAGCTTGATTAAACTTGAAACCTTGCCTAGATTCCTTGATAAGGAGTTCCACATTTCTGATACTTGTGTGAAGAATTGCTCCCTATTGTTCCACTTGAATCTTCATAACCTTCAGTTGATGCCCTTAAATGAGAATGAGCCATTCATCAGCTGATCTCCATCTATTCCTGTCATAATTCTGTAGGCTTTTATTATATCATATAATCGTAGAATGGCTTGGGTTGGAGGGGATATTAAAGGTCATCTAGTTTCAGCCCCCTGCCCTGGGCAAGGACACTGCTGGACCAGGTTGCTCAAAGCCCCATCCAGTCTGGCCTTGAACACTTCAAGGGATGGGGCATCCAAATTTTTCTGGGTGAAATTTACACCCGCTTCATTATATAAGTGAAGTTACGTATACCAATGACTGGTGTTTTGAACCAGTGTTTTGAACCAGTGTTTTGAACCAGTGTTTTGAACCAGTGTTTTGAAAATAACTTTCAGTTATTTTTCAAATCCTGCTGTTCCATGGTAGCTTTGCTTTCTCATAGGTTCTGTTCATGCCTGCTGTATGGTACCTAATAGCCAAAGGTATGCTGTTGGAAAAAGCAAAACCTTATAGTTACAGAAGGGTGTTAATGCATAATTGAGCTTGATTCACTAGTCAGTCTATGATGTTGCTTATGAGCATAGCCTGGAAGCTGTCCCTGCCTTGAACAAAGTATTCAATCATGGAAACTCAAAAAGGTGCATTCCACATTAAGTCATTTGTGATATTGTGATTTGAACCTTTTAATGAAACACAAAACTATAAAAATGTGTATGATAGAGCACAGGTAAACACTGGGTCCTAACTGTAATTTCTTTGTGCTAGCCTGAAGATGAAACCATAGTTGTAGGCATGACCAATGGGGTGCTAAATGTTAAACACAGAAAACCAGAAGAAAAGAATGAAAGCTCTCAAAAGAAGAGACAACCAGCATATAGAACCTATGTGAAAGGAAAAAGTTACATGCCAAAACAGGTATGTGGTAAGAAAATATGTGCTGAAACATTTCTGAAAAATTGGTTTATTTGAATGTGCTGAATTGGAGAAGGGGAAGGGTATAACATATAAATATTATATAAAATAATATATAAATATAAATATAATATAAAAATTTATTTATATTGTTTTCATTAAATTTATATATTGTATAATTTTATATAATATATAAAATTATTCATGATAAATGTATCTAATCCATTATGTGCGTGTGTGTATTGTGAACTATTTTTTTGAATTCTAGGAAGATTTCTGTGTCAGTAAACCTGTAAAACGTGTTTTGAGAAAATACGATAAGCTGCTGCGGAGCTTTCAGTCTTCCAAGGCTCTTGATGCAGTACTGGAGGTGAGGCATTTTCTTCTTGACAAGAGTTTTATGCATCACCTGATGTTAATTTTCCCTGTATGTCATACTAATTTTGTTTTAGCGTATAACTAGAAAGGAGTCTTAAGTTGGGTTCTGTTTTGGTTTTGCTGACACCAGTGTTGTGTGTAAAGATGTTGCCTTGGTACTAAACTCTTCTTATATGTGTCCAGCCACCCATCATGCTTCATACCCCTGAAGTCACAGTTGCAGTCATGCAGGAACTGCATCGCAGAGGAACACTGAGAAGCGCACTTGCGGGCCGAGATGAGAAGCAAGTTAATCTCCTGCTTACCTTTGTGGCAAGGTATTATTTTAACATGAGCTCCCTCTGGATATTTTGACACTTCTATTCCCTAATAACTCGCCACAGTTTCAACAGATCACTGGTAGAACACTGGTACTCCTGAAATCTCACATGCCTTTTCTATTCTGATACCGAGGTTTTGGGATAGGTTTGAAACAGTTTACCTGTTAGCACAGAATGGTTTTGCTGATGAGATATTCTACTTCTTTGCCAGACACTCTACCCTTAGTCTGTTATTTTCTGTCTCCCTGATGAAATTTGTGTTTTTATGTACTCAAGGCTTTTTGACACTCCTCCATCCCCCACTGGCTTCCTGAAAGGAAGAGGGCAAATACCACATATGTGGGTTTTTTTGACTTACATCTCTGACTGCTGTTCTGTGATGTCTCTTCATCAAGAAAAATTTGTCTGTATGCCTGTGTGAGAAAGCTGCTTGTTGGTGGTGGAGTACAGTTGACAAAACCAGTAAAATAGGAATGTCTTCTAATTTTGCAGGCGTGTGATTGAGCCTAGATTTACTCCTGTGCTGGTTATTGTTGCCGATATGATCACTGGTAAGACAATACAAAAAAGATTCTCAAAGCCATATAGCTAGCTTGCAAATAAGATTGAAAGTGCTACACTTTTAAGAAACCAAACCTTAATGGCTCTGTTTATATCTGTGGGCTTAGTGTCAAGAGAATGATCCAAAAAAGAGATATTTCCAGATAACTTTGACCATAGTCAGGATTTGGTTTGCACAGGAAGCTCCTTTTGCTCTCTAAGTACCTTTGATACTTCATGTTTCTGTGTTTACATAGTACAAATATCTTCCGCTTATTTAGTGATGTAAAAATAGTATGTGAGGTCATAAAAACTTCTGTTTCTGTGAGTTTGGCATACTGCTGCTGTAAGTACATACAGCTTCTGCTTTCAGAATAGACAACATTAAAGTTGTCTTATTTTTTCAGAATGTTGGACTTCTGCTGGAATCCTTAAATGTATCTCTAACTACCTAATATAATTTTTGCCTTTTTATACATCTATGGATTCTTAACTGATATTTTTCTTTATAGACATTTATCAGCCTGTGGTTGGGCAGTCAGCAATAGTTGATAAACAGTTCTTGAAACTCCAGCAAGCTATTGGAAAAGAAATTGACTATCAAGAAGAGCTACTAGAAGTTTTGGGAATGATGGATACACTGTTTGCTACTTTTACTAAGAAAAGAGATACGTGTCTAGAAGAGAACAAAAGTAATGGTGTCACGGAGATCATTGAAACAAATAGGAATTACTGACACCCATTCACAATTGTGAACTTGAAAGATATGACCTGTTCTCCTGGTAATTTCTTATAATAGTGACTTTCAAAATAAGCCTCTCTATGTTGAAGTTCTGTCTTTTAAACTGTGTTGCTGAATAGGCTTGATTACTGAAGATAGAGAAAGAGGACATTTTCAAGATTGTCCATGCAATATTTTTCAAACAATTTAGTTTTAAAGTTTTATTTCAGAGTTACATAACTTCTACATTTACATAGGATTTACATGGCTTCATTTTTGGTAGCAGCAGGGCTGCATGGGTGGCTTCTGTATGAAGCTGCCAGAAGTTTCCCTCATGTTTGGCAGAACCAATCCCTGGTTGCTCCAAAGATGGACATGCTGCTGGCCAAAGCTGGGCCAACTAGAAATGGGGATAACAAAGTTATTGTGAAGTTGTAATTGTGGCCACAGAAGAGCAGAGTGAGAAGATGTGAGAAGAACAACCCTGTGGACACTGAGGTCAGTGAAGAAGGAGGGGCAGGAGATGTTCCCAATGCTGAGATCCACCTGCAGCCCATGGGGGAGCCCATGCTGGAGCAGGTGGATGCCTGGAGGAGGCTGTGACCCTGTGGGAGACCCATAGAGAGAGGGGCCCTGCTCCCAGGCTGGAGCAGCCTGCCCTTGGAGGACTGCACCCGTGGAAGAGTGACCTCAGCAGTTTGGGGAGGACTGTTGCCTATGGGATGGACTCACTCTGGAGAAGTTCATGGAGATCTGTCTCCATGGGAGGGGAGCCCAAAGTGCAGGAGGGGAAGGACTCTTCTCCCTGAGCAGTGGGAGAAGCCACAGGTCATGAACTGACCATAACCCCCATTCCCTGTCTCCCTGTGCCACTGGGGGAGGAGGTCGAGCTGGGAAGGAGGGAGGGGGTGAGGGGAAGGTGTTTTTAAGGGTTTATTTTACTTCTCATTGTCCTCTCTAATTTTGTTTAGTAATAAATATAATTAATATATCTTAGTTGAGTCTGTTTTGCCTGTCATGGTATTTGATGAGTGATCTCTCCCACTCCTTATCTTAACACATGAATCCCTTGTTATATTTTCTCTGCCTGGTCCAGCTGCAGAGGATTGAGTGAGGGGCTTTCGTGGCTGCCTGGTGTGTAGCCAGCACCAGCCCACTACAGTTGTCCAGTACTGTCAGCAGTCAAAAATTTTCAGTTTTTATTTACCAGAAAATAATTGTTTGTGTAATTTTAATGTGTCACTGTCTTTATTTAAGGTTAATATCCGATCTCGCATCCTTGAAAATACAAAGAAAACAGCATATACATTTGATAACACTTGGCTACATTGTTTTTTCTCTCCCTGCTTCATCTCCATTTAAGATTTTCATGAATTCCCAGCTCACAGCAGAATGATTCAAGAAGTGCATGCTTAGGTATATTGAAAAAGTTTAGTTCACCTTTTTTCATGATGCGTATGTATTTATGAGTTACAATTTTTCTAGAAAATAGGTGATACTTCTAAAGGGGAATTAATTTGAATTAAAATAATGTAATGAGTAAAGTACCAATGAGAAAATATCAAGCTAAATATCAAAACTCAATTTTGTGTAATTCTTCCACTTTCAATGTGCAGTAGATGGAATTTGAGTCTATTGTTTGAATGCTAGGGTAATGGTTTATTTTAACTTCAAGCAGGGCTGGATCAGTATGAATACAATGGAAAGAGGTGTGCCAAAGGCTGTTGAGTACATGTAGTATGACATTAGGGTAGAACTTTGTTCTTAGCCTGTTCTATGGCTTGAATTCTCCTATAAGCCTGGAATTTGGTATGTAATAGAAATTTCTTGCAAAATTAATTTGCTCATGTAAGACATGGAAAGGCAGATATAAGTGGTAAAAATAGCTAGAAAAATTTTGCATGTTCTACCTAAAATATTTACATATGTGACTGAAAAGCATGGAGTGCTGTTAGGTCTGCCCTTAAATTGGGATGTGAACAATATATGTTCCTGACTACTACTGTTACTGGTTTTGAAGTTAGAATGATAACAGGTAATAATGAGGAACAAACTTCAAACTTTAGTTTGCTTACTTAACTATTTTTATTTTTTATTTTGTTTGTGTTAATAGACCTAGAACCTCTTATGTCTTTTAGGAAATCAGTGTACTTCTTTTAATTGTGTGACTTAATCAGGCAATAGCACTTAGATTTCACACAGAATTAATTTTCGGAGTGGAGATGCAGGGGATGCTTATCTTGGAGCCTCCTTATTCTGTGAACTGGTACTGTTTGGAGTTGAAGGAGCACATTTCTCTTTGCAGCATAGTTTTTTTTCTATGTCTTGAAAACCACTAACCTTGACATAAAACATACTCTTAGTTCTTACTGACAGTATTCATGTCTATACTATGTATCCATTTCAGTGCTTTAAAGTTTGATGTGTGGCTAGTAGAAGCACAGGAAAATGTTAGATTAAAATAGTGATTAGTTGGATCTAAAGTAGAGAGAGGTGGATTTGATGGCTGGACTCTTAAGTGGATGAGAATTTGGTTGGTTGTTTGCATCCAGAGGGTAATAGTCAAGGGCTCAATGTCCAATTGGAGATCAGAGATGTCAGCAATGTCCCTTAGGAATCCATATTGGAACCAGTACCATTCAGTATCTTCATCAGTCACATGGACAGTGGGATCCTCAGCAGGTTTGCAGATGACACCAGGTCAAGTGATGCAGCTGACACACATGAAAGGTGGGATGCTGTTCAGAGGGACCTGAACAGACTTGGAGAGGGGCCCATGTGAACCATATGAGGTTTAACAAGGTCATGTGCAAGGTGCTGCCTGTGGGTCAGAGCAGCCCTGGTACCAGCACAGGCTGGGGATGAACAGATCCCAGCAGCCCTGCCCAGAAGGAATTGGGGGTGCTGGTGGCTGAGGCTGGACATGACCCAGCCATGGGCACTCCCAGCCCAGAGAGCCACACGTGTCCTGGGCTGCATCCAGAGCAGGGTGGGCAGCAGGGCCAGGGAGGGGATTCTGCCCCTCTGCCCTGCCCTGCTGAGACCCCACCTGCAGGGCTGCATCAGCTCTGGGCTCCCAGCACAGGAAGGACATGGAATTGTTGGAGTAGTCCAGAGGGGGGCCATGAAGATGATCAGGAAACTGTAGCACCTCACCTATGAGGACAGACTGAGAGAACTGGGGTTACTCATCCTGGGGAAGAGACAGCTCCAGGGGGACATTATCGTGGCTTTTTTTGGCACTTGCAGGGAGCTGATAAGAAAGATGGGGACAGACTTTTTAAGTAGGCCCTGTTGTGATAGGACAAGGGGTAATGGTTAAAATATAAAGGGTAGATGTAGACTAGACATATGGAAGTTCTTTACAATGGGGTTGATAAAATGTTGGAACAGGCTGCCCAGAATTGGTAATTGCTCCATGCCGGTAAGCATTCAATGTCAGGTTGGATGAGGCTCTGAGCAACCTGATCTAGTTGAAGGAGTGCTCTGCTTATTGCAAGGTATTAGACTAGATGATCTTTAAAGGTCCCTTCCAACCCAATTTGTTCTATATATCTGTATCTTATGGCAATTTGATGCATTACAATGTTTGCTATTCATGTTTTCTTCCAAGTGAGTTTGCCAAGGTGGATGTGGAAACAAATGTAAAATATTCTCTACACAAATCAAAATGGAATGAAAATATGAAAACATAAATGCCATTTAAGATCTTCATGTCTAAGAAGACTAGTAAAATGAAATTTGGAAGACTTTGGAAGACATTTGGAAGGACTTCCAAATGAGTTGTATTTTAAGCTCCACTGGATTTCCTACCTCTGCATTGAAATTTAATACATGTTCAGGTGACAAACTTGCCAGACATATCTGTTCATTGTGAATGTAAGTTTTTGTTCTGAAAAATAATAGTTTATTTTTTCTCATTTAATAAGATTTTTTTTACATTATGGAAGTTCTTCAATACCAACATAACTAAATTACAGAGGAGCTAGGAAAAGATACTGTTATTACCAGTGTAGAGCCTGTTGTTCATTTTCTGATTTTACTTAATTACAATATTAATATAAGGCTTTATTTTTTTTTTTCATTCTGAAGTAGGCTGCAGCTTGAATAAAATAGGAAAAAAAGTTCCAGGTGAGAGTTTGTAGTGGTCTCTTGTGCTGGTGAATGTTTGAAATGCTTTACAGCAGTGCCAAGCATACATACATTTGTATTGCAAGTTAAAAAGTAATTATTTATATGAAAACATAGTTATTTTTCCAGCAGTTATTTTTTCATCTTATGCTCCAGAATCTAGTATTTTTAAGTATTAAGATGGAATGTAATAAACTGGAATACTTCAAATAGTTAATTGTGCATTGTATTGTAGGGGATGTAGTGATGGGTGTCCTGTTTTGGGAAAGGATATTAATCTGTTTATATGGGAAAGGGAGCATTTATTGCACATGGCATCGTCCTTGACTTGTAGGTAATTTGGAAATAACCAGGTTGAGTTGTCTTGAAATATAGTTAATAAATTACCTTGCTCAAGAGCAGTTACAGACAAAAAGCATCTCTGTCATTATTCTTTTAATGTGCTTTTCATATGGAACATTCTTGCAGCTCTTTGCAAAGAATACCTCCTTACCCTGAATATTCTTGTGGCTCAGGAGCAGTGTGTAATCAGAAAAGAGGCTTTTCTAAACAAATGCAACCAGAATTAGACTGGTATTCAAAAAGAATAGTGAATTAAAACTTCCCTGTCCTTTGTTCAGGCATCTGAATTACATGGGAGAAATAGATGAGCTGGTTGGTCATTCTGCTGCTTTTATCAAGGCTTCAACTGAACATTCCCTAACAAAGACAGTGGAATCTTCCCTGGACTAATTCTGCCAATAAGTGAAACTTTTATTGCTAGATCACATTTTCATTCTAATTTCTTGAGGGTACTTCAACAGATAGGTTTGAAGACCATGCTGGTAGAATTTACTAAGTTGTATTGTTTGAGTTGTTCAAGGCTGAGTAACTAATGATGTGAAAACTTTTGGTATTTTAGAAAATACTAAAATACTTATCGTCTAACATTATGATTAAAGTATGTAGAGTGTTTAAAATATAAGAAAGTGAAGCAAACTTATAAAAATGAAAATCAGAGATAACTGGTCCATTACTTGATGGGGTCAGTTACCTCACAAATTGGGATGTAGACAGAGCAGAGGCATTTAATGCCTTCTTCACTTCTGTCTTCAACACAGGTCATAGGCTGTGGGTCCACAGAGTCTCTCCAAGAAGGCCATGACTAGAGGGACAGTGAACTCCCAGCTGACTCTGAACTTGTCTGAGGCTTCTTCAGCTAGATTGCATAAATTTATGGGCCCCAAAGAGATTCATCCTAGAGTACTGAAAGAAGTGGCTGATGTTATTGCAGGATCTCTCTCCTATACTGCTCAACTACCTTGGCAGTCTAGAAAGATCCCAATCTACTTCAAGTTGCAAATACTGTCTCAGTTATCAAGAAAGGTGAGAAGGAACGTTGGTAATTATTGTCTCACTGCAGTATTGTCTTACTGCAGGTAAAATTATAGATAAAGTAATCCAGGAGTTACTGAAAAACAATGGAGGCACAATGCAGTCATTGATCAGCAAGGGCTCATGAGGGGAAGGTCCTCCTTGACATATTTTACTTCCCTTTATGTCAAGCTCCACCATCTAATTAATGATGGAAAGCCAGTGGATGAGGACTATAATATTGTAAGTTCACTTGGGGAAGTTTCTCCAAGCTGTGGCACTTGGGGATCAGGGTGGAGTTAGAAGAGGAAGAGTAGGAAGAGTAGTAGTAAGCAAGTACTAAGTAGTAGTAATACTTGGCTCAAGAAAATGACTCATTGCCTCCTTGCTGATGATACTTTCCATTTTGTAACATTACTTTGTGTGTGTGTGTTGAAAGCTAAGCATTCATCTAAACATTCACATTATTATTAAGGTAGTAGTTGTCAAATAAGATTCTTTCCCTTCAGCTGTTTTCAATAGCCAATATATTCAAGCAGAAACCATTTGGCACATTGTGAAAAACTGAGTAGCATTAACCAGTGACATAGAAGCCCTAGGCAACAGTAATTTGACTGATGCTTGGATGTTTTATGAATCAGAAGACAGTCTCTGCAGTGTGTATTTTTTTTTCCTTTGTTACTTGAATGTGATTTATAAAAACTTACTTGTCATAAGTTTTGCTAGATACATAGTCCCAATGCATACAAAAAGCTTGCCTAAGTCCTTATTTCCATGATAGAAATGCAGTAGGAGGTTTCCTCTGGAACTGAGGCCTGATAGTATCATTATAATAATATTACATAGTTACATTGGAAACTATGTAAATTAACTTTTAGATAATAATTCTTGTATTTTTTTCAGTTGTCATAATTCGGCATTGACATCCCAGGTCTACAGCTGCTGCAGATGTGCCTATGTTTGTATTCTTTTCTAGGATAACATGCAGGTGGATAGCTTGCTTCAGTAGTGAGTGAATGTAGCAACTGAAGTAAAGCAATCCTTATGTATGCTTCCAGCAACATATGCTGGGGCTGGATGTAGAGGGAAGGTGCTATAAAATGGTTGCATGCCATCCCTAATCTGGGTGCATCCCATCAACCTGTACCTCTTTTCCTTCTGGCAAGTTTGACTTTCCAAAGGCCTGGTCACCCCATAAATCAGTAGGTTCTCTCTGTAATTTTGGAGTTGTGGACTTTTGTCCCTGCTTCCTTGCACAGATGATTTTTTATGTGATCAGCCACAAAAAGCAAAAACAATGAAAACTTTTGAAGTTTAGAAATGAATGCATACCTATGTAAAACCATTAAATTCTTGCTGAAAGACACGGGATGGTAATGGGGTTTTACTGGCTTCTTTCTCTCCTTTAGGGTTTTGAGAAATAACTCACTTTTCCACAGAAATGAGAGGGGAACACGTCTTTAAAGTAAAAATATTCATATGAACGAGTCAGTTGAGTCAGGCATGTTCCCCTGTTCCCGCAGGTGAAAACACAAAACACTTTGCTTCAATGGCAACCTTTCTCTTTTTTGGTTATGTGTTCAACATTGCTTCTTTATTGGTTCCCAACAGCACTTAATAGGTGCAATGAACAGATCAAATAAACCATACCTAAACCATAGGTAACAAGTAGAAAACAGAATTAACACTTTTCCTTCATTTACCCCATAGTTCTTTTGGGCTGAAGCAAAATCCTCTTTCACCTCTCACAGGGAGGTATCTTTTTGACCTCTGCTCTGTTACAGCAGTCTAATTTGCTTAATATTAGTCTAACACTGCTGTTACAAAGAAACTATGCTATCCATCTACAGCAGACAGGTTATGAATTAAATTACAGTGCAGCAAGAGGAAACTTGCTCAGTCGTATCTACCCCCAGTCTGGTACTCATAACCTTACATCTTCAGTGCTTCACTGTCCTTAATCAGTGTAACAGGTGGACAGAAAAGCCTTAGGGAGTCAACATTAGATGCTTTTAAGAGCAGGTGAAGTCATATATCATGTATACGTGGCAGCTGAGAAGCTAAGGTGTGGCGTGGTTTGTCGGGGTCCATGCACTGTGCAACACGAAACACGCATGGAAGGGCCGGGCAGCAGGCTGATCAACCAGCCCCTTGCACGGGCAGCTCCCGGCCCAGCGCTGGTGACCGCGGCAGCGCGGCCCGGGCAGCGGAGCGGAGCGCTGCATGCAGCACCGAGCGAGAGCGCGGGGCTGCCCGGCCCCGCCGTGCCCCGCCGCGGGGCGCACCGTGCGCTCCGCCCGGACAGGGCAGCGCTCCGCTCCCGAGGGCTGCCCTCCTCGTGGCCGGGGCGCCGTCGGGGTCCCCGCAAGGCTCCTGCCGTCCATTCCCTGTCCCGTGGAGCTGCGGCGGCTGGCCCGGGCTCTGGTTCCCGGGAGCCTCCCAGCGCCGGGGGCTGTCACAAAGCGCCTTTGTTACCGCGGGCTGCCGGGGCGGGCCCGGGCGCGTCCCGCAGCGCTCCCGCGGCGGCTCGGCAGCACCTCCTCCCTCCCTCCCTGCCTGCCTCCGTCCGTCCGTGCCCGGCGGCGGCGGCGCCTGCCCCGGCACACTACGCGTAGGTAAGGCGCCCGCTGCCGCGGAGGGCGAGCGCGGCCCGCACCTGCTGCCCGCGGCCCCGGGGCCGCTGCGCCGGCGGGGAGCGGCGCATGGTCCGAGCCTGCGGCGGCGCGCAGCGTCCCGCTCCGAGGAGCTGCGGCGGTGTTCCGCCGGCTGGGACCGCGCCCCGGCGCCGCCGTGCGCCTGGGCGGGCTCCGCCGGTGTCCCCGCAAAGCCTTTGCGTGCGCTGTCAGTGGCCTTCAGAGCCCCAAAAGGCGGAGAGGGATTTCACTGGGGTTTTGTTGTAGCTTTGTTGTTGTTTTTAAATATATGTTGTTGTTTGTTTTCCTGTTTTAACTTCACTACTTTGCCATAAAAACTACTCTCTGTTTTTTTTTTTTTCCCCCCAGTTTTTGCCTCAGTGGACAAGGTATTCGGTCTTAATCATAAAGATGCTTGCCTTTCTCATACAGAGCAAAAGAAGTTTTTAAATACGTTATTCTTAACTTTTTTAATAGCCAAGAATATAAAGGAAATTAAAGCTTTTCTAATGGTAAAATTCTGAGAAACACCTTTTGAAGCTGTTCTTGTTGGGGCACTGCTGTGTGCAGCTTAGAGATGTGCCACTAAAAATCCTTCTTCATTTTTATGGCCTTAACTCCTGCCTCTGTATCTGATCTTATACAAAAATGGATGAAGCTCTTCTCGTAAATCTTTTAGAGGCACACAGATGTGACTGAAAATCTACCAGATGTTTTATTTTACAGAAGTGATTTGCTCTTTACTGCACATTGTAGAAATAGGATATCAGGGGGCATTTTACTAAGTGGGATTTTTCCACATAAGTAAAGATGGAACTGTATTCTGTATACTCATTATGAAAAACTGACAGGACAACATCTGGTGGAAATATTGAACTACTTAAATGCTTTTGTTTTTCCACATTGTTTCCATTTGGGTTTGAATATTAACTGAAACAATTAAAGTGATTGTGTAGGTGTATCTTGGTAATAGGCAACTCATCTGGCCTTCTCAGTTAACTTGCAAATTAGACATTTATGCCAATGATTTGCAGAATTTTCAAAAACTTACCTACCAACTAGTTGAGTTGTATCTTTCAGGCTTAGCATCATTAAGACAAGCAGATACCACCAAACTACATTAATAGTTAAAAGAGGGCTATAAAGTTGCACTTCTCAATGGAAGCTGCTGCTTTGATTATTAGAATTATGTTTAATGAATTTTGGTATAAATTTTTTTTCTGGTTCTTGGTGTAGAGCTTGTAGCACAGTTCTAGTTGTCCATGAAGGTGGAATACCAATTACAAAAGTATCTTTAAATACACAGAATATCCTCTTGCTTTCTTAATTATAGCAGTTTGGTGGATGGCCAAGCCCAAGGGACAATGAAATGTCACAAGATAGCACTGGAGCCCTCATTTTTATGCATTTCTAGAACCAAAAGTTTCTGGTCCTTTTCTTTGCTACCTTGTCATTCAGCTGTACAACTGTGCTGCATGAACTCTTTCAAGGGTTTGCTGTTGCTCTGGGTTCACAGTGCCTAAACTAGGCATTTACTACCTAGGGAGTAGTAAATGGTAAAGCCATAAAAAAATTTCATAATTAGAAAGCTACTGTCTCTCTCAAAACAGGTGTTAAAAGGAGTGAGGTCAGACAGGTGTCCCACAACATTATCAAACATATTTTATTTGTTTCAGTAACCTTATAACAGTATATAACAGTATATAACCTTATAACCTTATATACAGTAACCTGTAATACATTTGATTTTATTTTTGCCTTTTGGTAATATGTGATCCACATTTCACATTTTTAAGGTCTAGGGCCACACTTTCTTTTTATTTGAAATTAAAATGCTACATTAAGAAGGTTAATACAGGAATACATAAAGAATGTATTTTGCCCACCTCAACAGCAGACTTCTGTCAGAAAAGAAAATTTGTTCTGTGTTTTAAAACCCAAGACTGTTCTTTAAAGGTGAAGAAGTATGGTCCTTTTTTGGACACTCTTGAATTTCCTTCTAAGGATCACAAAATGGCTGTGCTTTTAACAAAATATTTTGTATATATTTTGGTATTTCAATAGCCCTGAATGGGGTGATGTTTTTTGAAATAAGATTTACACTTCTGTTTGTCTCAAATTGTTGAGAAGAGTGACATTTTGAAAGATGGTTAGCTGTACTTCAGTTACCTTCAAGAGCAGCTAATGTCTGGTGAAGTAATCAGCACTAGTGTGAACTGCTTCATGATAAATGTGATAGGCAAAGGTTTATTTCACCTCCCAGTTTGAATAGTGTTAGAAGGCAGTAAATGAATGTGCTTGTGAAGCTATGAGCTGAGGGTTCTGCTTTGTCCCCTCCCTATTCCCCAATGCTCTATATGTTCAAGAGACCCTAGGGGAAAAATGGAAGATCATGTCAAAAACCTTGGCTGTAAAGTTAAATCTCTGACTTTGGGAATGTAATATTTATTATGTATGTATTTTCAACTTGCTAGTTTTTTCCCTTTCATTTATTTTATCCAAGATCTTTTAGTCAGGTTCAGAAAAAAGATCTGTACTTAAAAGACTGTTTGGTACCACATTTGACCTGGTGGCTGTGCAGTATAGTTCCTGGTGCTGGGGAAGCTGTGAGTGAGCCTTTGGTGTACTAACATAACATAACTCAGATGGAATCTATAAATTCAGGAACACAGTTTAGTTCCATTGCTATGCTTTTGTAGTGGGAGCTGTGGGATGAGTGTGATTAATGGACACTGGCTTGTCTGTGAGCACCATACTGAAATCTCACAGGTTTTTAAGAGTATTAAGATCTGAGAAATATAAACAGACTATTTGCATGGTCAGAAAAAAAATGGTAGTTATGGTTAGTTACACAATCAACAAGCAGAAGAGAGCTCAGTAGAAGACCTCTTGATTTGCATGTGCTGCTAGTCTTCTACAGACATTTTGCTAAGACAAATATGTTGGATTTTAAAGCATTACAAATGATGCTCTGAGGATTCCTGCTTGCCTTCCAGTGGCCTTTGGGTGGGATGTGTCTTTGCTTTATTGTTGTTTTGGTTGACCACAAATACAGATTTAATGTGTCTTGATATAGTGGTAATAAGACTAATTCTCAGCGTTTTATAGACATGGGTTTCAGTGTGACCATCACCAAAAAGAAGTGTAGTTAGAAAGGAAGAATTGAATTCCAGGACACCTCTGCAGCATCATTTAGGGTTTATTTACATAGTATATTTTTGGCATTAGGTCAGTTGCTTTGCTGTTACGAAGCAGCAGGTCTGTGGCATGGAGGTGAGGGATTGTGATCTGAAAGGAGAATGTAGCAAACAGTACAAGCAAAGACCTTATGTTTTGTTACCTTTGAACTGATATATGGGAGTATGAAATTAATGTTTTATACCACTGTCACACTTTGCATCTGTCTGTAAGACACATTTTTTTTGCACAAACGGATCTGGTGCAGGTTGAAGAGCTGTGGAGGCTTGATGGAACAGCCACAGAGCACAGAGAAGTTCAGTGAAGTTTGTACAAGTGACTGCTGGATTGCAGAGCAGCATCAAAGCCAGAGTCCCCTCTTCACCTTCTCTGTCTCTTTCTTCCATGGTGATATGCTTTACTTACAGGGAAGAGGAGAGAGTCAAGTTGCTGGTTGTAGCTGGGTTGCTGTAGGATCAGTATGTGCCCTTCTCTGTTTAGGAAAATGCTGTATAGACAGTAAGTGCTAGGACAGCCAATAGTAGTCACAGTGTTGACTGGAGGGCCACCTTGTCAACTGGTAGAAATGCCTTTCTGCTGATAGTTAAATTATGCTTCCCCTTATCTAATTTCTTGGTCTGTTTGGAGTAAAAAATGTTTGATAACTGACATCTTAAAATGCAATTAAGTAAATAATGGATGGTTTTATTTTCCATGGGTTTATTTTCTGACTGTAGTCCTTCTAACATATCTTGATAATTGGGGAACCCATGCTATAAAATGCTAAAATCTATGATGTTGAAAAAATTTGAATATATGACAGTCTCATAATTGACAACCAGTAAATAAAATATTGGGTGAAGAGTATTGGAATTACATATTCCAGCTAGGAATGAAACCTCTGCTGCAAGTCTTTCCAGTTTGCACCACATCACAATACATGATTCTGTTAAATGAACTGCTAAAGTGGATGCTGAGAAGGTTTTTTTTTGTGTATAGATGAATTCTGCTACTGCTGTCATTGGCAGTGTGGGCAATGCCTGAAACCAGACCTGTTTGTTAGATGTCCGTCGTGCTGGTTTCTGTGTCAGAGGCACAGATGTCAGAGGAAGGGATCAGGTGTTGCTCTGTGAAATTATGTGCATTCATGATGTCAGGAGCTTGACCCTGCCCTTGCTGTGTGGGGTAGCACTCTGCCTTAGCACTGGAGAGGATTTGTATGCGGGGCACCTTGTGTGCACTGGAGGCCCTGCCTTTTGTGGACGTGGGCAGTTCTTTGCTGTACAGAGGAGGTGAATGGTGAGTAGTAAGCTGCATGTGTGGTGTCTCTTTCAGTCCCTCGATCTGAAATGGAGATTGCACAAGCATTGTGCTGTAGCCAGAGCTGAGTATTTCCTCCCTACGTGCATCCCCTTCTTCCTGCCTCTCCCAGCCACTTCCAGCAGCCAGGCTGAGTTACTGTAAGCCCCAGACAGAGGAAAGACGTGAGCCATTCCTGTGAAATTTTTTCTAAACATCCAGTATTCTTCAGAGTGTGAGAAAAGCAAAAGAAGCCACTTAGTGCTGTGTGTTGATATTTTTTGATTCTTCCGCAGAAAGCAACAAGTATGATTAGATACTCCTTTGCATCCAGGAATCCATTGTAAGCTGGTTTGTCAGGCAAGTACACAGGGAAAGTACTGATACCCTTTCAGCATGGTTCTAGTCAGTGCTGTATGAAAAACCTTTGTTGGTTCTGATGAGGTTATTCATCCACTCAGGATTCATGTTGAGCTAGGTACTTAGTATTTCCGATTGCTCAGGCTCCCAGGGGCTCCCAGTGTGATGCAAGCAAAGGGTAGAGGGAAGCTAGGATGGCACCACAAGTGAGCTGTGTTTGTATTTGCCAATACAAAACAAGTTTGTTGTGCTGCTGATGAAATTTTTATCCTCCAAAGGAAGAGCTAAGTTATGTTTTCTTGCTCACACTTTCTGTAGAGTAGGTAGACTAGACTGGGTACCTGCCTGTGTCATCCTTGCAGAGGAGGTAGATGTTGAGATACATCTCTTAAGGCTTTGGAGGTCAGAATAATCATTTGACAAAAGCATCCAAGAGTAGTTCTTACTCCCTTGGCATGGTATAATGACTGGAATGTGGTCATGTTTTCTTGCAGTGGAGATGGTGGATTTTAGTTGGGATCTGTTCCTTTAAAGACTGAGAACCATTGTAGGTGGAGGAGTTTTATACATTGGAATAAAGCAATGGTGTCAGGTGGCTGAGTGATGTGTCTCTTATTGCAGACAGCCATGAAGTGATGCCCACTTCAGAAGAGCAGCAGTAATTGTGAGGCCTGGGATAGATACTAATGTGTGTCATCTATTCTGTCAGCTAACACTTGTGGAAGGCTTTACCTTAAAACTACTCCTTGTGGAACTAAGGTTAGTGTTTCTTAACTTCTCTTGTAATCCCGTTTTCTTCTGTACCAACAGGGCTGTGCTTCACCTGCTGGTGCTCTTAAGGTTGGGCTCAGGATGCTGTTGCTGGAAGCTGCAGAGCTTTGTCTGTTGAAGTGAGATGCCTTGAAGTCAGCTGGAGGATACCTCCTTTCTGCACAGACAGTAAGAAACCCCTCTGCCTGAATCTTGCTGTGAATAGGCTGGCTGGATTAGTGTTCGCCTTGATATCTTTTTCTTACAGTGTGAAAGGTTTGGATGTTTTTTGGCTGAATCTTTGTTACCAGTGATTTTGTAAGGGATTTTGCCTTGCTTTATAACTGCAGGAATGTGTGAATTTGTGAATTGATGGGCACCCAAAGATGAAAATTAACAAATTTGAGGTTTAAAAGGACTATATGCATGGATGGTAATCTTTGGCTTCAACTGAAGCCATGCATTTAATTTCTGTATTTGTAGGCAGGGAACTTCTCAAATCCTATCATACTCATACAATGCTGTATATATGGAAATGCAATGAGCTGCATTTCCAAGAACAACTGTGTTGTTCTTGGAAACTGTTCAGCTGTAAAAACAAGGCCACATCTGAGCTGAGACAGCCCTCTCTTAGGACAGGCTTCTTTTTTGTAGCCTTTTGTAGCAAGTTGAGGAAGACTTGTGCATAGTTGTTGAGCCCACCTTGCTGCTTGTAAAGGCGTTGCTTCTGGTATGCTTTTCCCATTTGAAAGGAATACTACTTTTAGACTATGAATTTTGAGGGTGTAGTGAATCTCAAATATAATTATGGAAATCAGAGTTGCTGTGGTGACTGTTGCTGTATTAGATCTCGTGATGACTTGTCTCAATAGTTTGCTGTTTATGGTAGTTAAGGCAACCTGTCCTGGGGATGACTTCTATGAAGCTGCTGAAAAAAATCAACACCAGACACTTGGGATATTGGTGGGGAGTAAAAGTTGCTACAATGCGATTCAAGTTCAATTTTTTACTTCTAGGGATAAATGCTGAAATTCCTGCTACTTTATTGGCTGCAGCTAGGAGTGTCTCAGCAGCTGGGCTCAGCCTGACCTGTTTTGTTCACTGTTTCTATTATCTGAAATGCATGTGACATGTTAACTAATACTAGCCACCCCTCCTCCAGCCTTACGTAGGCATTATGTGACTCTGGTGAAAACCAGTGTTTTCTCATTCTGGGGAGATTTGGGGCAATTGATAAGCTTTGTATCTTTTCCCCCCACCTTGCCCCCCCAGTTCTGGAAGATGTTGACTTAGTTTGCAGACATGAATTGCACATAATATCAAGGCCTCATCATGGATGTGTAATAATTCCACTGGTTTATTCTGTTTGTAGATGCTGTGACAATGGAGTTAAGCTGCTCTGAAGTACCTCTTTATGTAAGTCCTACAACACTAGGCTTCTGCCTGGAGGGTTGCTTTCTTTTGGGTAATAGCTCATTCAAAATCAGGATGAATGGAACTAAAGTCCATTTTCTGGTTTTCTGAGACTGGAGGCTGTTGAATGTTGCTGTCTGATGAGACACATGTGAAAGTGATAGTTTCCAGTAGTGCAATTCAGCTCTCTGAAGGAAGTTTTAAATTATTTCCCCTTCGTGATAATTATTTTATTCTCCTTCAGTATTCTCAATTGCAATTTTCAAAAGCAGTTTTACTGCCTGTGAAGGGACACCTCTCATTCGCTTTCCCACAATTTTTGGTTGGTTTTTTTTCCTTACAAAATTCCAAACTACCATTCTCTCAGTTTCCACAAAGCAAGAAATTTTGTGTTATGTAAAAAATTAAGTTGAGATTTATAATGAAATGGATTTTTTTTCTGCAAAACCTGAAATAATTGCTTAAAATAGATGAACTACAAGTTTAAAAACAAGTAGTAACATGAGTGGGGACATTCATTAGATAACTTAAATTTTTTTTGTTCCTTCAGGGGGATGTGATTGTGAGTATTAAAACTTGGGAACTCTAAACAGTTATTATTTAAACAAGTTACTGTGTTTTTTATACCTGTTGTGCTTTGCAATGAGGGTAGCAGGGGTACATGGATGATGCCTAGTGGAAAAATGAGAGAACACTGAATGGTTTTCAAAAAGGTGGTAAAAGATGAAACAAAGACAGAAACAAAACAATTATCTGCTTATTGTCATGAGATGGGGATGGGAAGGGAGGAGTTCAAATAATCTGTATCCTGGAGTACTTAAGGAACATATGATTGGTAATGCACTAGCATGATTTTTCATTGTATTTCTCAGCTTCAGACTTGGAACCTCAGGCTTGCAAAAATTAGATGCAGTATCTTTAAAGACATTGGGAGAAAAGTATTTTTGAGGCCTGCTCATGTGATGTTTATTGTGTGGTACAAGGCTTTAAAAACAAATTTTTACAGGAAAAGCAATAAGGGACATGGTGATATCTGATCTGACTGATCTGGTATCTTCCCATAATAAGGTAACTGACCACTTTGCAAAGGGCAATGCAGTGGTTTTAATCCAGGTTGTTGAAAATGAAACATTTGGTACTGTGTCTTGCAGGAAATTCTTATGGACAATAAAGAAGGGGAAGATTAAAGAGATAAAAATGTACGGGTACTGCAAGAGCTCTTAGGGTAGAGAGGTCCTTAAGTGTCATACTTAAGGCTACTTTAGTACTTTGATTATAACCCTATGAGTCAGATGTAGGTTTGCAAAATATATACAAATTTATTGACATCATAGTTTTGGGAGATGCTGGTTAGTACCGAGAAGAATTCAGTTATTATGTGGGAAGACTGAATTTTCCCACCTGTTATTTATGCCAGTGAGAAGTGCAAAGAATGATACAAAACTGTGCATTTGAAAACTAATAATGGTACATCTCTTATGAACAAGGGACTCACCAGGGGAGGCTTGGAATGTTTTAGTCACTTGTAGTGTGTTGGATGAGAGAATGTGATTTCAGTTGAGACCATTCACCCCAAGCTTTGCACAAGTGAGAGTCTGTAACAGATCTAAGCTTTGCTGATTGTCGTCCTGTGCTTTGGTAACTTTCCAGTTGTGGTCTTCAGCCTCTCACCAACCAAGGTGGATAAATTCCAGAGGGAGCTCATAACTTGCTAGAAATCCAGTGAGAGCAGTTTGAATTGTCACCAACTCATTTTCTTGTGGGAGCAGCAGATGGAGATGGTGTCTTTCTTGTGGGTCCCCAGTGTCCTAACATGCCTGAGGTTAGTGGAGAAAAATGGACTACCAGGGACTTGCAGTGGGAGCACCTGGGGTGAGTTTCTCAGAACCTGGGATTGTAGTAATTTTTTAACAGTCTCCTATATTTATTTCTGTGTTTATGTGTGGAAAAGATGGAAAGTTTTCTTTCAACCCACATCTGAAACTTGGAGAAGTCTTAGCAGATCTTATACTGACCATTTGAGGTTGATGTAGTTAATCTAATGAGTTGGTGCCTGAAAGTGTTGCAGCTTCACAGTCTTGCACGTCACAGTATTGTTCATAATTGATGTGCCTTTGCAGTGTATGGGAAAATCAAAGAGTTCTGAGTGTCCTGAAAAAGTCCTTGAGTAAGGGCAGTTATCTTCTTTAGTTAGATCCAGTTATTCCATAAGTTCTGGAAACGCCTTCCAAGTGCTTCTGCTTTATTTGAGTGACTTTGTTGGAAAACACAATCAAATCAGCATTTAAATTAAACATGAAGGCCCTTTCTGATTATTCAGTTCCTTTGTCAGTTTTCATTAAGCAGTTCTTTGACAAGCTGAGCTTGTCCAAATACTATTCCATCTCCATCACCTGAATGTTGCTTCCATGTTCCATAAGATGTTTTCCAGAGAAAACATCTCTGGAAAACTGAGGAAACATGACGAATATTTGCCCTGCTGTGAATTTAGGTATCTGTCTGATGTGTTCCAGTCCCTTCTAAGAGGCCACAGTGGAACTGAAGAATACCATGTCATGGCAATTGCACACTGTTCACATGCAACTTCAAATATGTCAGCATATGGTTCTAACACATTGTTTTCCACAAGAAAAGTGGAAGAGATCAAAAGGTAGGAAGTAATCTTTTCTTTCCAGCTTCTGTGAAAGCATAGGTTTTGTTCATTGAGGGAGGGAGAAATCTGCTGTATGCTGGGTCCAAAATTAGGATTCTTTTCACACTGTATGTAAATATGCTTAGCATCTATATCCACTGGATTTTACCCTCTTCTTTGTGGTAAGGATGCTTGTTTTGAGAGATTTGTATTTCATGCCACATTATCTGAGTGTAACTGCAGTTTTGTGTTTATAATACACATTTTTAAAGATTATATATAGGATATTTTGTTGATTCACTCCATGTGAGCAGCTGTTAACACAGCTGGAGCAGGTGTCCATACAGTGTGGCTTCTTCAAACTGTCACACTTCAGTGTGAAGTGTGACACTGTATTACTGAATTTCTTGGCAAATCTAAAACAGTATGTGTAATCTTGTTGGTCTAGTGATGGCTGTTCTGTTTTGTTACCTAAGAGGGAATGCTTTCCAAAAGCTCAAGGATCTTGCTGATTTGATATAATTTTTGTGAAATATCCTTTAAGAATACTCTATGCAATTCCCCTATTGTGAAAATGCATTATTAATACACTTCTTCTGTATTTAATTTTGGTGGCAGCAGTACATTAAAATCTAATTATGGCACACATCGGTGCCATGATTTAAAAAAAAAATGGTAATGAAACAGGAAATCAAGTATTTGAAGCACATTTCCTCAGTTAATTTGAGGAGCCTGTTTCTGTGTTCTAGGCAGCAAATTATTGTTAACTACTCTATAAAGTTACTCTTTATAAGCCAATCTAGTTTTCAGGACTGAGTACACTGACACAGTTCATAGTTCATCTTTTTTCAATGCTAATAATACATCATTTAAGTAAATAGAACTTGAATGTAAGTAGCTTTTACCCCTCTAAATTATGCTTTTTTTAAACTGATATAAATAAAAATATATTTAGCCAATTCGATCTGTAAGAGGAGCAGCAAGCTGAGTTTTTAATTCCATTGTGTACTTAAGACACAATGTGGAATAAACCTCACAATCTTCTGGAAGACACTGGTCTCATTATAGATGGAAAAAAGGCTATTCATGAAAGATGAAAGATAAAAGCAAAATATTAGATGAAGCACTCTTCAGATATTGAAGAATTTATGTATGGCAGTTGTTCCTCCTATTGTAAGCAGTTTTTAGTGTGGAGAAACAAATCTCCCTCATGGAAAAGCATTCCTTCTTATTTAATGATAAGTAACTGGATTTTGTTAGTTTTAAATAAATGTTATTGATAACCAACTTTGATCTTTGATATTGGCAAAGAAATACCTTACTGCCATGGGGCAAACATACTGTGGAAGTAGTGAGCTCCCAAGAGCCGTAAATAAGTGTTCTCAGAAGTTTGTAAATTACTTTCTGCTGGGAGCCTTAGGAATGTTTCCCATGGGAGCAGGAGAGATAAATAAATAAATAAATGCTGAGCCACAGGGGGTATTCCCAGCAGTTTTGTGGAGACACCAAAGGGACCTCATCTCCCCAGGAGATGGTGCTGAAGGTTATGTATCTGTCTTTCCAAAGGAACTTTTGGATGTTAATTTTCTGTGAAGAGGCAGAAGCACAGGCTCCTGCCTTCAAGACTCAAGATCTCCTGGAGATTAGAACTTTCATTTGCTCTTGTGCTGCAAGGTGCTTACTATTCTCAAAATGTATGCTCCTAAGGTATCACATGCTCCTATGTAACCACTGGAGCTGGCTTAAAGTCCTCAAGGTCTAAGCTTAATTAACTTCTCTTGTGTTCTGTTATACAAAGCCTTCTTCTTGTGTCCCTGCTCCAATGTTTTTACTTGGGGACAGTTTTGTTTCTGACACTATTACATCTTCCTGGGCAAAGTGTAGATGCCAAGGAGAGAGAGAGGTGGTTAGTATTGATGTATGGAAGTATTCCTACAGGGGAGTTTTGGAGGGGTTCTCTGGCTGGGTTGGGAAAGGCAGAGAGTAGGATGTGGCAGCAGGCTGCTTGCAGCTACAATGTCTGAGGGCCTGGAAACTCAGACTTTGGGTAAGCTCAGTGATGGTCTTAGCCTGGGCTGGGTCTGCAGAGTGCCAAACTCTATTCCAGTATGATTTTACATGATTTGAGTGGGAAGCAGCAGTAGGACTTAGGTATTGATTGTGAGTAGTTGATTGTCTCCCTTGCCCAAGCTGTCTGCCTTCCCAGTTCCTCCATGCTGTAGTTGATGTTTGAAGAGGGGTGGAAAGGGATGATTTTCCATGGTTGGATACTGCTTGTGTATTTGCTGCTCTTGCCAGGTAGTTGGTATCTTCTAGCCTTTCTCTTTGTGGAAAGAAGATGGTTTCTGGCCTGTCTTGCCCATTCTGTGCTTTCACATTCTTTACTTGCAGTGGGTCTGGCCCTAATTCTGGGCCTATCTGTCTGTTCAGTGAGGCTGAAATGACTGCCTTACTTAGCCTTCAAAACACAAAAAATAAGTATGGTTTAAAATGTAAATTTGTATTGGCCTTTCAGCATGCCTTTGCTAATGCACAGAGCTGTGTTGGACGGAGCTGGTCCAGCTCTGGCTGGAGTCAGGAGCAATTTGTTATTGTCTGCTCTGGGAGCCTGGTCAGGTCCATCATGGAATGCATGGGGATGCACAAAAGAGTATGCACAAGCTGGCCTCTGGATGCAGGCTTGCTGCCAGAATGAGACTGAGAAAATGTATCTGAAAGAATGGGACCTATTTTAAAAGATATGAAAGAAAAGAATGGGTGCTTCAAAGGGTGTCCATCAGCAGGCAGATAATTTTTGTTCCACTGGTATATTAATTTTTTTCCCCTCAGTCCTTAAACTGAGATTTTTCTGGGCGGGGACTTTGTGCTTACATGTTTTTGTGTAGTGTCTGCAGCAGTAGAGCCCTGATATTACATAGGACATGAGAATAATAACTGGTCTGATTTGTATATTTTAAATCAAGTCAACTGAAAGAGATTAGTCCTTTTCTTTTAGTCAGCAGTTGCATGTCGGAAGAAAAGTTAATTTTCTTATTGCAGAAATTTTCTGACCTATGTTAACATCTTTTTCTTAAGCTTCCTAATTCCACCATATTACTTTATGCATGAACATAAGTTGTTGTGTCCCTGACAGCAAAACACTGAATGATATTTTCAATGATAGATGAGCAAGAACATTAATGTATGTTTAAGCAATGGGTTTAAATTTTTTTCTTTCTTCTGCTTTCTCCCCTCTCCTTTCTGATAAAAGCATTCCAGATATTTTTATTTTTATCCAGTGTTTCCAGAATTAAAAGATATCCCATTTATTTATTTATTTATTTATTACTTGTTTATGTTGTGTTGTTACCAAATAGGACTCTGAAAATGTTTCTCCAACTTTGCTGCTGTCTTAGTTTGATAATTAGCTAAACACAGCTTTAAGACTGGTGGTGGAAAGGTAAGGAAAATAAAGTCAGTTTGATGTAAAGTGCTGATTTGCTGTAGACCTGCGCTGCAGTTCAGATTGTTTAAAAACACTGGTAGATTAATTCTGCATGAATGGTCAGTTCCACGACTGTCTCTTATACTGCTGCTGACATAGAGCAGCCATAAAAAGCACAAAGCCAGCATAAGCTCTGTATCATATGCTCTCACTGATGCCTTAGGATTTTAGCTTTAATATTTTTCATGTATTTGTAATCCTGCAATTCTTTAGTGTATAACTCTAAACTCCATATAGAGTGTTAGTTACTGCTTTCCCATTTTGGTCAGACAAAACAATTCCTCTCCAGGCCTGGGGATCAAGGACTCCTCACTGTCTCAGGCCCTGAGAAATGTAGACAAAAGTGAGTTGGGGGTGGGAGCAAACGTGGGGTAAATGACTTTATTATTTGCAGCTGTAATTGGCAGATTAACCCCCAAAAGACAAACAGACCAAACTTACATAAGTAAAAAAACCTGTGACCCATCGTCCATTTTGGGTGTAGTCCCTGGGGAGGCCTTGTCTGCCCTAAATGTACCTGAGGGCCCTTCAATAAATATAATTACTTTTTGTTCCCTTAATTTTTTCTAGTCTCTGATTTTAGGTAGCTCCAGCAGGCACCATCACTAATTCAGCAAAAATGAGGTTGTGTTCCCAGAGTCTGACATGGGTCAGGTTAGTGTGGCTGGATGTTGCTTATGGTGACGTGGAAGTGGTGTTCCTGCCAGCTGTATCTTAAATTGAGTAAAGGACTGGTTGAAAGGAACAGGGGCTAAACAGAAGAAACTCCTTAAGACTGAGGACGACAATTTTTTTTGTGGTAAGATAATGCCACAGAAAATAAAGACCTGGAAAGCATCTGGACATATTGCATGTGCACTGAATGAAAAACATATGTCTAATACATGATTTTTAAAGTGGGTAGTGTTAGAGGCAGCTTAACAGTGCACAGTAGTGTAGAGACTTGCAGACATATGTATGTCATGACCTGTTACTTTGTTTCTTCTTATTAGAGGATTTTTTTTCTTTCTTCTGTGTTTTTTTTTTTTTTTTTTTTTTTTTTTTAATTCAGTTGGATTCTAATTCCTTTTGCTGGAGGCAAATCTTGCAGTTCTCAACAAAAGCCCTTGTTTTTCTGTCTGTGTCTCTGAAGAGAGCGAACCTTTGTTGAGGCTAGTGAGGAGGTAGAAGGTGTAACTCATTTTGAGACATCAGCTTTGGGTAAAAGCCAGTGTATGCAGTTTCAGAAACTCCCAATACAGTGGATGCATTTCAGTCTGTCGCTGAAAGGGGAGTATTGCAATAAGTTTGACTGAAAACCCACATGGTTTAAGGATGGTCTCCTATTAAACCCTAACAACATAAAACAATCCTTTATCTCTCTTCCCCTGATCAAGGCCATATCTCTCTTCCCCTGATCAAGGCCAAAGACTTGTTAAGCCGTTAAAGAAGCACAAAGTATGTACCAGGCTCAGGAGGTGGGAGAGGCCAGACAGGGATTGTTTGGGTGGGAGGAAGTTCACAGTGCTGTGTGTTAGGGGACTGTGTGAGTGGTGTTTTCAAGCAGGGTGAGGAAAATCCATCTCTGGGGAGTAAACTTGGGCAGCTTTTATCCTGCTGTGAGGCAAGGGAGTCAGCTAGTTAATTTGTCAGTATCTCCTCCATCCTTCTTTGCTTGGAGTCTACTTTTGTGGTCAGTTTGGATGTAATAGAGTACTTAATTTTTTTCCAGATTATGCGGGCTACTTACTCAAAAAGGCGGCTCTAACTTCTACCAGTACTTACTTTTTCTTTAAAAAAGGCACTGCATCTGAACCAAAATGAGGAGCTTCCTGCTTTTTCATATCAAAAGAGGGAAGCTTATTAGGAAATTCGCGTAATTAGGAAATTTCTCTTTCAGTGCTTTTCTATTCAAGATAGTGCTGGGGCCTTGCTAGAGGCATCTTTCAGATTTTGATTTGGTGGTCACTGAACGCTTTCTTTTCTCACTTTTTTGACAAGAACAGAGAGCTGCCTCAGCTGCTAGTCAGTGGACTTCCTGTGTACTGTATTGCCTTAAGCACCTGTGGGGGTGATGCTTCTTACTTGTGCTGGAGGTATCTGTGCAAATGCATCCTCTGCATTTCTCAGAAACCTGCCGCATACTGAAGAAATACCTACAGGTAGTTGATGCATAAAGCCGATGTGGTTTGGAGAATCTGCCGTGGTGCACTTTGGATATTTTTAGCTATACAGTTTGAAAGCTAATGCTTCTAGAGAAATGTTCAGCTTTTATCTCTTTATCGCTCCTTTTTTTTTTTTTTTTTCAGTTTGTAAGTTCTTCCCTTCCCTGAATGCAGTGTTGTGTGCTGAATCCCATTGCATTCAATTCAGTTGGAGTGTATGCTTTTTAAGCAAGTCCTTAACTGCATTTGCTGCAGTCTGTAGACAAGGTCTGTCTGGTGGACACTATAAAAACATCACAGAATATTGGAAAGGCATATTTATAACTTTTTTCTTGCTATTAATATTTTGAATATGATTGATTTGGATTAATTTAGAATTTTCCTACTGCTAAAATTTCCCTATTTTAACATCTTTTGTGTAGAAGTGTTCACAGTTGCAGGTGAGTTGCAGAAGGGTCATTAAAACTGTATGGCTGCTACTGTTCTTGTCCAGGCACAAGTAAAATATAAACATTTTCTGAAGTGAATCTTCTCAACAGTGAAAAAATATTTATGTGAAATTGCAGTGACCAGTAGCAGCGGCCATAGAGGAAAATATTCCTATTATTGCTGGCAATACTTGGAGATTTGCATTTGCTTCAGTGTGTTGGGACTTGTGTTTTGGGAACAATTAAGCCATTGTTTTACCCCAGCACATAAATATTTTTCTTACAGCATGTAATTACAAAGCTGGTATTTGTTTGTCCTGTTACATTTGGAGATGATATCCTTGAAACCCTGGGTAAAACATTACTTCTCAAGCTATTACGCTACATGCTTATTTTGGTAAGGAAATTTTTAGTATACTTTAGAATATGTTATTTTTCTGGTAAAAAGCTGCTGGAAAGTAGATTTTTCCAGGCTATGTATACATGGATAGAGAGCAATTGTTGAAATTAAGCATGGTGGCTTGGATCTGGAAGTCCTGTAAAGATCTTTTTGTGCTGCACCTGTTTTGCTGGGGCAGGTTCCTCGTGAGGAAGATGGTGGTTTTCAAAATGGAAGAAGCACAGTTCACATTAATGGCCAGTTATTTATTGAGGCATGAAGTGTCTTGCAGCAGGCTGGGGATGAGGCACAGTGGAAGTGCCAGGGTCAAACCTTCAGCCCCTCCTGCCTGCCTGGATGCTGCTGTGTTTCAGCTGTGAGGGATTCCTACCCACACTGCCTTCTTCTCCTCACAAAGCCTGCCTCAGTCCCCTTCAGGGAACAGGGTCATTCCTCAGACCCTGTTCCCCCGCAGAACAGGATCAGATGAGTGTCAGGAGGTGGAAGTTCTCCCAGGTCTGGCCTTTGCTGTTTCCTACCCAGGACAGGGGTTTCAGCGGACCCTGCTGTTGCACAGCTGACATGGTCAGTTCTCAAGTGCCCTAGACAAACCAAGGGAAAATGTATGTCTGAAAAACGTGATTGGTGGCACTGAAAGAGTGCATAGACCTATAAATCTTACTAAAAACACAAACCTTGCTAATCTCCTCCCTGGTGCCAGTGCCAGGACAGTGTCTTCCCTGGTAATAAAAGGTAGGCTTTACTTTATGGATCCCAGAGAGACAAAAACTAACACTTCCTCAGCCACAGGTTTAATGTGTTTGGAGTTGAGTCTGTGTCTCACTTAAGGTCCCCCCAACTGCCATGTCTTCTCCCCAGTTCCTGTGTATGCTTTTCTGGTTTTTATTTGAAGGATTACAATGACAATCTTGGCTTTCTTTAAATCGATGTCAAACTCCTCTTGGCTGCACTAGGCTGAGGACTATAGGTTGAGTCAAAGGTGTTGCTGCAGGTGCCTGAAGTTCTCTGCTGTTACAGGTCTGAATGGTGTTTGAGAGATCTCCAGTTGTCATGTTCTCCTGTGGTGATCGTGTAGAAATGAATACCTTTTTTTAGCCATGCCTATGTAAATCTACGTAAGATAATGGCTGGTCAGTGTCAGTAAGACTGACTGACTTAAAAATTTGTTTTCTTTACAAGTCCATCAGAATCAACACAGTGTGAGCTTGAGGCAAGGACCTTCCCCTACACCTACCTGAGAAATGGGCTGTGGCCAGGGGTTGTGGTTATTTGCTGAGATGGTGAAGTGGCACATCCTTCCTCTTGCTTTGATTAAGTGGGGACTGAGCTATCTGAGGTTCACAGGGACCCTGAAAGCATGCTTAAGCATACCTACACGTAGAAATCAAGCTCTTTCTGTTACATTTTCCCAAGTCTATGAGGATACAGGTAACCTTATTAAGGCAAGGAAAGAGTTGGGAGAGATGTTAGGCTGTTGTTAAAAGAATGAACCTGTGAAAATGCTGTCAAAGACATCTAGCACAGGATTGTCAAGAATATGGCTCTTCTGGATCCATGCTCTCACAGCTGCTTTGTATTCAGTGTACTTGGCTACTTTTCCAAAGATGTGGTGCCAGTGTGACTTATCTCATTTGGGTTTTGGTATCTGGAGGATAAGCTTAAATTTTATGTTTAGAAATGTAGAAGAAATGGTTGAGATGTGTTTCCAGTTTCAGTGTCTGGAACAAACTCAGACCAAACATCATTTTGTAAAAAGCCAGTGTTCTCATTTCAGGTGGTGTGTATACTGTAATCTATTTCTGTTGATTTTGCTCTTTTGTACTGATATGTGAATTAGGGCTTAATTACTTACTTTTCAATGCAAATAACTGTAGTTTTAGTTTCTTTGTGCTTTAGTAGTAAGTCAGTGCTCGGGGTTTTTTTCAGACTTGAGATGGTGCATTGGTCATCCCTTGCAGAACAGGTTGTGAAGCAGTGGAGAAGGCTTTCTCTCACTTGTGGTGACAGTGATGCTGGGCAAATGAGTTTCGTAAGTGTAAATTTCTCATGGAACACCTGTAAAAGTGTTTCATTGTTGTTTATGTAGGCCATTTAATCGCTGTAACAGTTAAGTGAATATGCTTTGATAGAAAACCTGGATTGAGCACTCTGGCTCTGCCAGGAAGCAGTGCTTTTACAAAAAAGGTGTCATCTCCCAAAACCTCCATGAAAGCCTTGTGAAGCAGACAGACATTTCTTTGGTGGAGGACTAAATTACTGCATCTCACTGCAAGATCTAGCCTGCTCCCCTCTTGATTGTGTGCCTTGCTAGGAAAGGAGGAGGAAGAAGGGAGCTGGAATTGCTCCCACTCCGGTGACTCTGGGTTAATTTGTCTGTGGTGAAAAGATCTGTTCAGGTAGTTCCTGCTGCAGCCTGCTCCTGGGGCTGGACTGACCTTGCATGAGGGACTCAGGATATAAATACTTCTGCAGGGATTGGGTATAAAACTTTAATTACTTTCTCAAAGTATTTTTCTACATAGGAGTTTTCAAGAATGGACTGCAAGTGATCTTTTTGGAAAAAAAGTGATTAAATAGATCCTGTAATATATTTGGCTTCACACAGAGACAATTTGAAAGTAAACTGATACATGTTTTAGTTGCAGCAGCGGCTGAAAGAAGAAATAGTTTGGAATGGAGCAACGTGAAACAGGAATATCTGAAGGCAGGATAGAAAGTGCTGGAGATGATGATAGGAACTTGTATAAAATAACTGTTTCTGATGTCAGGTGTGATAACCATACAGCATCAAAAATAATATTCCACTATTACTTTCTGTGTTGTCTCTGAATCTTATACTGTAATATAGGGTTTAACCTCTTATTGGATAATTTGGGACTTTCCAGTTGAATCACTTAATTGTTTGGCCAGATACAAGGTAGCTGCCAATTTCCTTCTTTTTGTAAAATCTTTGCTTAAATGACCATGACTTGAATTTTCTTTAGTGTTGCAAGGAGTGAGCTCTATAGAACTTGTTTTTTATTATGTACGCATGAGCTTTCCACTGTCTTTTTTCCTCTAGACAAGGATTTGTGAAATTCTCTCTCATGCTTATACATTATGTAATGTAATTAGTTTAAGATATTTCTCTGTCCTTTGTGAACCTGCGTTAGCATTTTTTAAAAAGGAGCAGTGTGGCTAAAATTTCGCTTGAATTTTTCTCCCCGCCAACAGTGGCTGATTAAGTGAGAAAAGTTTCCACAGAATATCTCCCTTGTTTTGCATAGTTAGGGCAAAGAAAACATGAAAAATGTGTGGCTGTGTACTTTCTCTGACTCAGGGGTCCAGAGGGCATAGAGATGGTTTGGGAGTTGTGGCCTCAAGCGCCCATGTGGAAGAAATTCGCTGTGCTCCTCTTTATTAGGCAGCTGAACTCACTGGAGCAGACTGTGGAGGATCTTCAGAGACTTACTCTATTCCTGTCTCCCCACATTATTACTCAACAGACCAAAATGGTTATTCACAAATACAATAATTTCTTTAAAAAAAAAGACTGTTTTAATAACAACAGTAAAAGCAGCAACTGCAATAATAATAACAACACATTCTGGTTATAGTAGTGCAAAACCCAAAGACAAATAGGAGAAACACTTTGCAGCTATAATAACACTTCAGGCCACTTAAAAAGGGGTGTTATCAGTGTTTGGGGATGATAGGCATGTTTGCTTTTGATACTGAACTCATAACGTTTACATTTGTCCTTATGGGAAGAGTCCTATCTGAGGAAGATTTCGTGCTTGAAACCAGCCTTTGCCTCTCCACCCCAGTTAATTAGATTTGTCTACATTGAAGAGGAAAACACAGGCGGAATCTGCATTGTTTTGAGTGACAAGAAAATGTCCTTGGGGAAGGCAGGCTGAGGTGTGAAGTTGTTGAGGGTGGCAAGAGTCACACCGCAGTGAAGTGTTTGGCTTATAATGAGCAGGGTAAGGACAGTCAGAGGTGTAAGCGTGGCTTTCAGCCACAGAATTTTCTGTGTTACTGTGTTGTGCTTTGTTTTTTACAAGACTCATCTATTGAGCTGGTGGAGTCAGTCCTGTGGTAACTGTTTGAATAGAGCAGGGCAGGCATCTTTGAAAATATGGCTCAGATATTCTTCTGTAGCATGCTTTCTGCCAGATGTTGGGGCAATTCTGCCTTATTTAGAACAACTGTGGCAGTCAGGAACTGTGCTGTAGCACACTGTCCTCCTCCTCAAGGAAATGCAGCTTGATCTAAATTTCCTCCCACAGACTTGTCAGGCATTTGTTATTGTTTGCCACTTCTTAGATCCTTTTCCTGTACTTTTTTGAAGCTATTGTATGACAGGTTTTTCTTGGCCGGTTGCTTTCTATTTACTATAAAGAAACCCACAGACAAATATCTGGGAACTAGTGTTCTTTGAAACCATTTGTAGAATTGCATTGGTGCTTCTTTTTGAAAACTGAAGTCTAAGGTAATTTAAATAACTTCTGAATTTTTTTAATTTTTTAAACAAAACTTGCTTTTGTAAATAACTAAATATTTGGGTCCGGTTATTCTGATGCATTTTAAATAAAAAAATCAATTGTGTTTGTGTGGGGTAAGATGAAATAAATTTCTTTAAAGACATTATTTAAAAAGCATTTTTAAAAATTAGCTTTGCTGTTGCTGGCATAAAACCAGCTTTGTTTTCTAAGTGGAAGTAGGAAATGGAAAATTTGTCACTGTATCAGGGCCTGTGTATAGCAGAGTTATGAAGATTACAATAAACTTAGACCTGAATTATACATCAGTGGGTCTGTTGAAGATGAGAAATTTACTGGATGTTTCAGAATGCACGTTCAATTTCAGGGACAAGTGACTATACATGCAAAATTTGACAAAGACATTTACATCCCAGTGGATGCTGAGTTTTACTTTTTTTATGATGGATCCCTGAAGAGACACATAATGTTTGCTGAGCGAGTTAGTGACAACACTCTTCAGTCCATAGCTCCAGGTGAGCCTTAGTTCATGTTTATATTTTTCCACTCTTTGCTCTACCCCAACCCCATTTCAAAGCTCAGCATGACTGGACAGTTTGATAAAACTGTTTTATGTCTCTGTAATGGAGAAAATGCAGGGATTTGAATGATGGGCTTTAGGATCCAGGTTGAGTTTGACTCTCCATAGGTGATCCTGCCTTTTGTAGCAATCCATGCGAACACAGTATCAGATTAAGTTTTACTGGACTTGCACCATGGGGTGTGCATTAAAATGCAGTCTTCAGGGATGGTGAAATTTTTAATGTGACTTGTTTCTGTGCCATAGCCATTTGCCTCTGGTAATCCTAACACCTGAAAAAGTCCTGTTATTTCTGAGCTCTCTGTTGGTGCAGCTGTCAGCCTGGCTTGCAAGACCCTCCTGCTTGTGATGCTCAGAGCTCTAATGGAGCTGCACATGGTACAGAATTGTCTGGGAAACTGTTCCAGGATGCCTCGCTGGAAACAAGGGACATCTGTGTTGCCTCCCAGCTGGCTCTCTGCCTTGGGCTTGTCTCCCTCATGGATGTAACATATACCCTGCTTGTCACCTTTATTGTGTGCTTCGTGACCTTTTCATTTGTGTGAGTAGGAGGCAATAAGGTGTGGAGTACCTGTGCAATTGGATCTTCTTGTTTTCTCTTGTGTTCTAAAGGGGATTTAGAGTCTGAAAATAAGTGCAGAGTATAAAAAAGGGAAGTTCATTGCTGTTACATAGTGACTCCTCTGAACCTGTAAATGCTAAATAATTGTCATGGATTACAACTGGGAAAAATAGAATGCTAGGCTTGTTCCAAGTGGGTTTTAATTTTGTTTTTAAGATCTCAGCATATTGTGTGACACTGTTAAATGATTGCTTCTGGGGGAGGAGCAAAATCCAATGGCTACAGGCAGCCCTTAATCATGACAAAAGCAGATGAACAGATTACAATAAAATGTGAGGTTAAACTATATCCTTGCTGATATTAGTGTTATTCTATGGTAGCCAAATTGCACATAAGGGAGCACAGAACGCTTTAAAAGCAACTAGTTGTGGCAAGTACATGCGTCCTTCTGCAGTTACTACATTGCACATGTACTCATAGTTTTTCAGAACACAATGGAAAATTTAAACTTGGGCCCTTAGTACATTGTGTTTAACTCTCCAGTGAGAGGTACAGCTTGCACCTCATTTAGATATCCTCTTTTAGGCATCCACCCTGCCTTAGATGTCAAAGGAGTAGGAGAGAAAGACAAAATGCTGATGAGGTTAAAGGGAAAAACTCCCTTGGACTGGGAGGGTCCCAGCCATAAGTAATAAAATTGATACAGCATTTAATCAAGTTTGCCAAGACCCTGAAGAGTGCATTAGATAAAAGCTTTTGGGTTCTGGCCTGGGCAAATGCAAAATCAGTTTTAATAAATAGATGTATTACTCAGAATTAATTTTGCAGGCCACAACCCCACTCTTTTCAAGAGCATCTAATTTTTCTTAATGCTTATCCAAGAATCTTTAATTCTTTCTACTGTGGTTGAAGAACCCTCACCTAAAAAGACTGATTCTAGAATTAATCAAGTTGGTATAATTGGGAGGACTATCAGTTCAAGTCTAGTTGAATCCAAGTTCATCAGTATAAATGCTTGGTGGATGTCTAAGACAAATCAATGTAATGAAAGGGAAGAATAAAATAATTCTGAATGAGCAGCCACAGCTCTTGGATGCGGATGAGAATGAAAAATAACTGATGTATTTTCTGAACACAGATGATGTTAGTGATTAATTTAGATTATAATTACAGGCCATGGATACCAAGAAGCAGTTTCTGTGTCTCTGTTAAAGTACACAGTGGGTTTCTCACCTGTGGTCCTCAGCAGCTGTCCCATCACTTACTGAGAGAATCTGTCATGTGCAAGTTGTCTCGCTTTCTGGTTGATCACGCAGAACCTGTCACTGCCAGTAGTCACAAGATGGTGCTGGATAAGTTTGGGCTAAGGATGAAAGATCTGCAATCACTGGATAATGACTTGATGATGGCTGTTGCTTATGAAAAGTTGCCTTCAACCTGGAACATCCTTGGAAGCTGCCCAGAAGGTGGTAGAGTTTTATTTGAAGTTAGAAACCTTTTATCAGTGGTTTGGTGCACCGTTCAGAGGAGAATATCTCACTGTTTGGTCCAGATTCTCTACTCTTGTGCTTTATTTTGTGGTTAATATGAAAAATTGTTCCAAGTGTGAGAGGGGTAATCAGAGATTTGGTTTGTGCCCAGAGAGTTAAAAAGGATGGTTGTTGTAACTCTGTCTCCCTAGAAGGTTTTTCTGCCTTGACTCACTGTGAATGCAGTTCTTTATTTATAATTAGCTCTGTTTAAAAGAAGCAAGAACTGTATAATGAAGCTTTGCAGCCATAATTCTAACCAAGTGAGATATTTTGTCTTGGGAGAAAAAGGTAATAGTCAGAGGAGAGTATGTTACTGTAGGCATTCCAGTGTGCAGAATGAACATAGTTTTTGCCATTGTTCTGTCAATGTTTATCCTTCATTTATGACTGTGGTTATTCTGTGGGGAAAATATCATTAAACAAGTTTCTAAGTGGTTTTTTTTTTAGTTGTAGAGGAAGTGGAATGAAAATACCTGTGAGACATTATGTTAGGCTATGCTACTGAAAAACTTCATAACAAAATCAGGTGGGATTTTCCTAGTTTCAGGTTTCATTGCAAACAAAGAACTGTAGATAGGGTTTGCTGAAGAGTATATTTTTCTTTTGCAGAGTCAGCTGATTTATAGCTGAGGGTGGAAACTGTGTTATACTTGATAGCTTCACATGTTTTTCACTGAAAATTTGGTAGTTTTGGCTGTTTTCCTTTTAGTACTTTAAATTGCTGAAAATTAGAAGACAGTCAGTTTCCATGTCAGCCAAACTGAAAGAGATGCATGCAAGCTTTTGGGAAATAAAAACATGTCAATTAAGCTCATTTCTTTGGGTAAGGGCTTTTTTCACATTTTAAATCTTTCTAATTCTTAATGACAGATAACTTAAAATCTGAAGAATGTTTTTTGTCTGTCTGTTGCAAACAGTTGTAAAACCAAATACCAAGTCTCGTTCAAATATTGGCTAGACAGGAGAGAAAAAAAAGGCTGTTAGTTGTTTCATTTTATGTGGAGTAAATATTTGCTCAGCTTCTGGAAAAACTGTTGTATTTTAGCAGTGAGGACTTTGTATCAAAACATGAAGAAATCAGCTGTGGTTTTGTTCACAGGCTTATCTAAGGTATATCACCTTACATGTAAACTATCAGCTGAAACCCAACCCAGAAGCATCAGCAGGATGCCAGGGCTACTTAGAGATGCTTTGGCATAGCCAGCTGGGTACCTACGTGCTTGAAACATGGGGAAAGGTTATCCTGGTTGTGTTGTAGGCCCAGAGAGTGATAGATCATCTCAGCCGGTATCTCAGAGTAAGCTCTGCCAGGGCAACTGCTATCCACATAGCAAAATTCTTTAATTTTCAGTTGTGCTAATTGTTAATTTTCAGGTGTACTGCAGTGTTTATATGGAAAAAGAATATGTTGCCCTTGCAAGGCTTTTATAGATCTTGTGTTTTTTGTTTCTATGTATTTTTCATACTTTGTTCACTTTTCAGATTAAAATGCTATACATAAATGAAATTTCATTGCAGCCGAAAGAGTTGGGATATGTGCCCCTATTGCCATACAGAGTCTTTGTGAACATTTGAAGTGTTAGACAAGCACGTCTTCAGCATACTGTGGTGGGGTTGCCTCGTGGGCACAGTTGCACTTGAAGAAGTGACATCTCTTTTTGTACAACAGATGCTGCACTTAAATGAAGCCAGGGTCTTTTGCCTGGTTTCTGAATAAACAAAACAAATTCCTGGGACCTGGTAGCAATGCTCATTTACAGTGGGATCTCTCAGTGACACTCGCCTGGGCAGTGTTTGGGCCCACCCCCTTTCAGGGGGACTCCTGAAAGCTTTCTGGACAGTTTTTCCTTCAATCCAAGGGAGGCTACTCCTTCCCTGTGTCTCTCTCTGAGGTCCAGGCTTGGGCTGGGCCTCATATCTATTTTGCTCTCCTCTAGGCAGTTTGTATAATTTTTCTTTAACTTCTGTATCCTTTTGATCCTCTCTCCTGATTCTGAGAAGCACCGACTGGAGTTGCTTCCTTGTGCTGTCCCCATCCCTGTTTGTTTGTCCCCAAAGCCAAGAAAGCCAAGCAAAGCTGAGGGCTCTCTGTGGCTGAGGGAGGCCTGTGCACAGAGGGGAAGGACAGGGAGGGAGAAGGGGATGGACTGAGTCTGGAGAGCTTCATGCTCAGCACATGAGAAGAAGTCCTTCGTTTTCAACAGTGAGGTAATCAAAGATTATCCCTCTACTTTTCTACATGCTCTGAAAGTTCAAAATGGGTGAGAAATAGGATCTAGAAATTTATGAGTATTTAGAAGTAGAATGAGAACTTTCCCTGCTTGCTGTCCCTATGACTCCTCGTACCAAAGATTGGAGGTATCTTGACACTTGACATTGTCAAGATGTTCTTTTTAATATGAATGTTATAAAATATATGGGTGCTATCATCCAGCATTACTTAGGGCATAACACTTTTGTGATTCAGTCAGTTTTCAGAGCTGTAGGGCTATTTTTGTTGGAAAAAATACTTTTGAGTGACATGTTGCTGGAGAAAACTATTGCACTATCTGCTGTTTTTTGACTTCATTGATTTTTATGAGGATTTAGAAATGTAAGGGTTGATGGAAAGATAGAGGAACTCTTTGGTCATAGGAGTTTTGGTATTCAGGAAAAATGTTTGAATTCCTTTTATAAGGTATAAGAAGGATTGGATAAAGAGAGCCAAGAGATTGTCTAGAGAGCATTGCAGGTAATTCAGGAACTTAGTGTAGTTGCACACGTCAGGAGTTATTGGCCACATTATAGGAAGCTGGACAAAAGAAACAAGAAAGCACGACCCTCTTTGTAATCCTGACTTGTAATAGATGTCTGTGTGACAGCTGTGACAAGAGCTGCTCACTCCCACACAGTGGTCAGATGCTGAGATCAGCATCTTGGTGCTAGAGAAAACTGGGGACTCAGCAAAGGTGCTATGCTTAGACATTTGTTTGTTGGTGGGTTTCAGGAAAGGAGAAAGAGGGGTAGGGAGGAGGGAGAGGGAGAAGCCAATTTTGTTTATTGCACCTTGATAAAGGATATTTTCCTTCTGAACCAGATTATTGAATTTATGGAGACAATCAGTATTAAATGATAACCTAAAGAAATTGCTAGTGCTGCCAGAAAAAAAGAAGAGAATTTTCCCACAGTATTTTTGTTTACAAAAAAAAATTAAAAAAAAGGGGGAAAGATGCAAAGAGGGAAGGGAGGAAAGAAACACTAAAAAGAGAAAGCGAGAGAAGGAAGAAATAAATCTGAATGAGAAAAATGCTTCCAAGTAACTCTTTTTTTTCCTTAGCATCATCAGGTTATGGCAGCCTTCCACTACCAGCAGTCCCAAGAACCATCAGACATAGGTTCAGCATCTTCTCTATGGCTTTTTTATCCTTGACAAACACAGGTTTACATTTCTCAGCTGTCAGAGGCAAAGGGGAGCACAGGAGGGCACTTTGCAAGCAGTGCTCTTTATGGACAAGAAACTGAGGGCATCTTAGTTTCTGGTTGTTTTGGAGGTGCTGTCAAGAGAGTGAGTTCATGTTGTCTGGGTTACTTAACTGTGCTGGTAAACAAAGAACACTTGCTGCCAGCTTTGCCACCATTTACAGTTATTTTCAAGAGGAAGACTGCTCTTTTAGGTTTTTGTCTGTTAATGGAAGCAATAATGTTACAGCCTGAATTAAGAAAACTAATTGTGGATCGAAGAGAAGGAAACAATGTTTAGTTCCCTTTTGTGAACAAGGAGATTTTCCATTTTTTTTTCTTAAATGCACTGTAATTGTTTTCTAGGGATAGGTCTTGTGGAATGAACTGAGCTACCATGTTGCTTTATGTGTTGCTTTAAAGTCTGCCTTTGGGGGACACTTTCCCATTTTCTGTGGCACTTTTTCCTTTATGGCTCTTTCCCTCCCCTTTTCTTTGTAATTAATGTTACTCTTTTCACTTGGTATTCCTTCTAAAGTGCACAAGCTCAAACCTGACTGGTGCATGTCAGGGTTTTGATGTAAATTAAAGAAATTCTGTCTGTGTCTCCTCTTCAGCTGGAATTTTAGATTACTTTTTTTTCCCATTGAAGGAAATGGAGAGGAGTGCAAAGTGCCTATTCTCCTTCACAGAGTTAGAAAAACACTGGGAACAGCGGATAAGTGTGTCTAGGTTTGGGGAGATTTGTGAGGAGAGGTAATTGTGTTTTGGTCATAAAATTCCGGAAGTTAGAGAAACAGATAAATCTTTGTCCCAGTAGGAGTTTGTTCTTTTGGAAACTGTACCTGGCAGAGGGAGGAGGATGCTAGCCTGTGTGTTTTGAAGCAGATGTGTGTCTTCTAGAGCCTGCTGCTGACCCAGAAACCTGCATGGGGCAAGATATTGTCAAGCATGCTTCAAGCTAGGGGTTTCCAGCAAGTGTACGATTCTCATCTCCTGATCAGTGGAAATAATGGCAGAGGGAGGCATTTGGGATCCCTTTGACCATGAGGAGGCTTTTCTGGGAAAAGCACTGAGCACTTGGAGATACACAGAGTGACAGGAGAGTGATTACTCTAAGATTAGATACAGAAGATAAAGTTTCCTATTGAAGGCAGTATAGAGAAGTGGGGCTCTGGAGCCACTCTGCTGCTGAAGATACAAAGCTGTGCTCTGACCCAGACCTCAGCCTTCAATTGGCACTGGGCTGGAGAGCCCTGCTCTTCTCCTGGCTGAAAGGGGTTCCAGCTGGTATTCTGCACTTGGGTGGTGTCCAAAATACAAGTATCTTACACCAGACACGTCGGGGGAGCGTTTGGCTACAGTGCTAAAGGACAAGGACTATCCCTCCCAGCAAGAGACACCCATCTCCTGTAGTGTTTTGCATCCTAGCTGGGGTCACCCAATCAGTAGAGTCGGGTGGAACTCCATCTAAGGTGTAGGTGTGGCTCTATGATGCATGGGGCTGGTGGATGGAAGCCTTTTCTAGCCCCCCTGCTGCTAAAACTGCTGGGGCAAGACTTCCTTTGCAATGGACCTTTATCTTCTCTCCTTTTCTTCTGTAGATTGATGCCAGTCTCTGGGAGTTGGTTCACGTGGGTATGCTCTCAGATGGTCTGTCACATACCTGACTTCAAGCATTGTAGCCTGATGTCCCTCAACAAAACCACTTGTGTGGGTTTTTGCAGAAGTGGGGTGCACTGGAGACAACTTTATAAATAATCTCATTCCTAATGGAGAAATTAAAAAATAGTAGTAATGTATAAAAGTATGAAGCCAGGAAAAAAATTGAATTTGTTAGCCAGTTTTGATGTCACCCCCTGCTTTTCAGTCTCGGAGTTTTTAGTCTCCTTCCAGGAAATGAATGAGATTCAGAGCCCAGAAGGGGCTTAGTCATTTCTGTCAGAGAGAAATACTTGGTTTTAGTTAGTTTCTTTTGACATAGGAAGGGATTCAGGCGCAAGGAAGAACAAAAGGATTTTTTTTAATGTTGAAAACAGACTGTTTGGCTCAGCTCTGTGTAACCCAAACAGAATGTTTTGGCTGGAAAACAGGGATGGATGCAATGCAAAACAGTCTTGATAGTGCCTGTCATTTACAGCCCCGCCTACCTTGCAGTAGCTGACCCTGTCTGAATCAGCCAGCAGCATGTCCTTCAAATCATAGAAGTGGTTTTGTTTGTACATTGATGGAAAATGGCGTTTTATACCATTGAAATTAAATAGTATTTTGTACCATTTAAATATGAATATGTTGAAGAAGTCTTGTGCTTTCCTTCTTTTCCTTATTTTCTTCTAGCTTGCCACAGAATCTAGTTGAATTATGTTGGGTTTTTTTTCCACAATATTGGTCTGTGTGTAGGTTTATTTCTGGATAGATTTCTTTCTGTTGTGTTTTCTTTGTGGCTCCCTCCTCCCTGCCTTTATGCCACACTTGAATTCTTCCCCAGGGGTATGGGAAAATAAAGTGAGAAGTGTAGGAAAATGCCATTTGTTCTGCCACAGTGAGGGAGTATAAGTGAAGGTGGTAAAAGTAGAGAACTGAAACTAGAAATTGTTCTTAAGGGAAAGAATTGCTAACCTCCTGTTGTTTCAGAACTTTGCCATCTTTTAATGAAAATCTTTTTTTTATAGGCAGGTCTGTTTAAAAAGCTTATTATCAGTTATCATGTCTTTTAAATTTTTTTTTGTGTGTTTTTTTCTTTTGTTTTGGTATTGCTGATTCTGGAATAGGACAACAGCAGATTTTGGATGGAGGTGTCCCTGGAGGTGACCAAGTCCAGTGTCCCTGGAGGTGATCTGGTCCTACCCTCCACTTGGAGCAGGGCTAGCTTTGGAGTTGTATCAGGTTGCTAAGGATCAGGTTTTAAACACCTCCAAGGACAGATAGTCCGTAACCTCTGGGCCACCTGTCCCAGTGCTTTGCCCCCCTTGTGGTGAAAAATCCTTGTACTGAAGAGCGTACTTAACTTTCCATTTATCCTTCAGAGTAGACAGTTCAAATTTCAGATTTTCCTTTCATGAAGGTATTAGTAATTGCTTTATGTCATTGGTTTCTGTTCACTTCTGGGCAAGCCATGTGGGACTGTTAAGAAGAGAGTAGCCTAGCAAACATATCATCTAGAGAGGTAAAGGACGGGGAGGAATGTGAGTGTTGTTTCTGACTAAGTATATCAGGGCTGAGAACAGACACTGAACCTGCTGGGTGGTTCGGCTACTGTGTGCTTTCAAGCTGGCCATGAACAAATTTAGCATAAGGTTAGGTGGAGGTTGTTAGGTTAGGCAGATAAAGATCAGTTACTAGACTATTTGTGGTGAGATAGTAGAACTTATTGTTTTAGATGGCGGTTTCAGAAGACAAAGATTAATTACTGTTATTTTTAAAACTTGTTCTTTTGCAGCAGACTTATTCATACTGCAGTGTTTGTAAGATCTGGCTTGCAGAAGAGTAACTTTATTTGCTGCAGTGTTGGAGCAGAGAGAAGACTATTCCTCATCAGGGCTATCTAAGGACTCCCTTTTTGCTGAGTGGGAAAGTGCTAATCTTATCATCCTCAGAGCAAGCTTATCTGGCTTTTTTTGCTATGTTATAGTATACATTGAAACCCAGTGGCCACAGGCCAATGTTCAGAGTAAAGTTTACCTTTTTGTTTCAATGCATTTAGTCTGAGGATTAGGGTTACATCTACAGATATTTGGCATGCTTAATATTGAATAATGTATTTGCATGTGTTTTAACTAGATTAGTGTGTCTGCTGTCTTGTTACTAACAGTGTAGTGTAGTGTAGTATGGTCTCCTGGAAGCATCTGAAGAACACAGCTTGAAGTCTAAAGTGTTAGCACTTTAGACATCAAGACTTTAGCAGAGTTTCAGTATGCCAAATCAAGAAGCAATTCTGAAATTATTTTTTTTTCCTGTGAATGCATAATATTTGTTCAGGGTCTGCATTTTGGACCACATATTTTTCTGTGTATTTAAACATGAACTCCCTGGTGTACATATAAAGACTCCAGACAAGGTTTTCTGCTGGGGTTCAGACGGGTAGCACAGCCTTGAGTCTGCTGAAGTCCTTTCAGGGGAGACTCTGAAGTACAGAAATAGCACTGGGGCCAGTGCTGTCTATGCAAAGCACAGATGATGTTATCAATCTCTATTCAGATATACAGCTAGGGAAAGGGAAGATACTGGCACACATTTTCATACTGTGACTGAACTGTTAGGCTCTGAGTGAGTGAGAGATCCGGGCTTTGAGCATTGTTTTTCACTTCTGACAGCAGTATAATGAGAAAGGCATCCACGTCTAAACAGCAGAGACTTCTCCTAGCTGATTGTTGCGTTGTAGTCAGTCAGTCTGCTGTTTTCTTGCTTTTGTGCCCTGCATCCCCTGGATTTCCCTCTGCACCATGCCCTATTTTCAATTACTCTGCAATGGAGAGAACATGGTATGCTTCCATCAGATGAAAACAGACTATTTTTTTGGAGGAAATTTGAAGCTGTGTGTGTTCAAATCGCATCTGCCTGGGGGGGAAATTGTACTGTGGTCTCTCATTTTTCAAGTAGCACATCATCCACAGGTTTTGAGAAGCCTTAACTGTGCTTATTTAAATGTTCCTCCATAGAAGAGGGTCTCAGGTCCAAGCAGACCATGGTGTTTGATGAGTAGTGTTTGATTGGGCTTTGAAACAGTGGGTTTCAGTCAGATCTTCAGGGCTGCGTTGGTCAAGGTCAGGTTAGATGGTGCTTTGAGAAACTTCCTCTAGTGGAAGCTGTCCCTGTCAATGGCAGGGTCTTTGGAGTAGGTGGTCTTTGAAGTTTACTTCTGATCCAGGCATTTCTGTGGTTCCATGTTGCTTATGGTTCCATTTAGCAAAGCAGTCTGCAAATGCTTGAGTTGGATTCAGTGGCATAAAGATTGCACATGCTCAAAAACTTTGAAACATTTGTGCTGTCTTGTTTCATAGATGTGTAAACACTATAGATCATGTTAGTGTTGGTAACTAAAATGTAGCAATGATCATCCTTTCCAAAGAATGAAATTAGAAATATTTTGTAGACCTTGGAGGAAAAAAACTCCCCATGATTCATTACTTTCATCTGTGGCTCTGGATCCTACAGCAGATCCTGTGCCCAGATGGACATATATTTTCCTATAATATGAAATGGGGAGACCAAGAAAAAATTTTAAAGACTGAAACCTATGGAGAAAATTGTTGCATAGGTGGGCTAGCAGGTGCAGGTCACATATTGGCTAGCCACAGTAAGATGAAGTTTAAAAAATAGTGGTGTGACATTTTATATGTGTGCTCCACAAATACTTAGTACATATTATGTAAATGTTTAGTGATATTCTGATATAAAGAATTCTCCCTGTGTCTTGTTAATGTGTCTACTTCTGTTAAAACTGCAATAAAAATAGTTTTCAGACACTACATTCAGGTGTGCTGGCTGTTAAAGTGCTCAAGTCTGTGCCCTGAAGCTCCCTTTTACTCTGATGCCTGGAATTTCTTTCATTTATTGAAGGAAGCATAGTGTCTTTTTCTGGTATTTGACTGTCTGGAAGTTTTGATTCCACCTGAAATGGAAAGGTAGAAAGTCTGGATGGGTTTCCACCAAATACCCAATACCAAATACTCAGATAAAAAACTGTATTACCAGAGGAGATCCAACAGTGATTTTCCCTCTGTAGTGGTAGGGAAAGTTTCTTAAGTTCCTTGCAATTCTGGCTCTATGGGATGTGGAGATAAAGGATTTTTTTGAATATAATAACACTCTTAAGTCCAACATTTTTGAAAGAGGCTAATGACTTTTCCCCCATTGCCTCCAGAGAAGACATTCAGCTTTGTAGAAGGCAACTCTTCTGTTAGAATATCCCGAGAGGATGTATTTGGCTGAGACATGACAGCAGCCTTCAGCTATGCAAAAGGAAGCTGTGAAGGGTAAGAAATGGAAATTTCAGTGACATTTATTAAATCACTGGAAACCTAACACATTTTAGCTGATTATTCTGAAATCTGTAGAGCAATGGTCCCTAAATACTTGACCCTCATGGAGGAACCCTTGTGTTTAACTTCATACCAGAAAATCAGTGTAAGAAACTGGCTGAGTGGCACTTGAGAATATTTTATTTATTGCCTTTAAACTGCAGAGACCTTTTGTTTGAGAATATATGTATTGAGGCAAATAAATCCTTCCTTGTAGACAGGCCAGGGAATGGTGTGAATGATGATTCAGCATCTAGTGACTAAGTCATGGTTGTGTACTCCTTTAGTTTAAACTTCATTCCATTGAACTTGATGATTATGTGCTAAAAAGTGGGGAGGAGAGGAAGGATTGGCACATGAAATCAGCTTTTGAGAAGAGAGAAGCAGGAATTATCCAGCATATTCTATGTATGTGTATCTTATTTTATAGCTTATAAGCTTATATCGATTTCTTACTGTCCTGATAAGCAGCCTGCCTTGAGAAATCATATCCCTTTTTTAAATATTTTTAAAATTTTTTAGTTTAGATACTTGGCTGTGCTGCTGGATGTTTTGTGTTGCTGAGGCAAGGCAAATTGCAGGAAAATTGCTTTTTAACTATCTTCTCCACTGGGACATTTACTGGTGCTGAGTGCCATATTACACACAGAGAATGAGAGAAATAATAATTAAGTAGCAGCTGGAATTATCTAATTTCAGCTGATTTCTTTGATGGAAGAAATTATATAGTATTTAGCTATTCTTTAGCTCTGCATATGCAATTAAGTATATAACTGCTGTTTTCAGTGAAAGACCTAAAATCTTCTGCCAAAAGGATTTTGTTGGTCTGAACCTGAGCTATATTATTTCTGCAGATGATAATAAGTGTCTTTTGATGCTTCCCAGCAAGTAAAATGCTGGGGTTTGTTACTGATGATTTTGATCTGCTTGCTGTGTTTTTTTTTAAGAGCCTGAACAAAGAGAAACTCTTCTCCACCTTGTGATGAAGTTGGGCTTGGTTAAGCTTTCCCTGTTCTTGGCAGCCCACCCTGGAGGGTCATCACCCTTAGCATTACCTAATGAGGATGGAGCAGCACCCTTAGATTTGTTTTTACAGAATGGACACTCCAAACTTGTTGAGATCTTTACAAAGTGTGTATAATGCTTTCTTTGCTCTTTTCTAAATAGTCTTGTCATTTAAGGGATGTGGGGAGTTCTGTTATTTATCTGGAGAGAGTTGCCTATTTTGTGCTGGTTTCTGCTGCTTTTTGCCAGTATTATAATTTTAAATGGTGAATTTGCTTTTACAGTTGTAGGAAGTTTATTATTTGTGTCCTTCATTACATTTGAAATCAATTAATAGTTAAATGATAGAGAACCAGCTACACCATCAGGTACCTCTCTCAGCACTGTATCAGCTGAATCCTGACACAATAAAAACAAGTAAAGACCTTCCTTAAAATATATATAAAGAAATATTTATATACGAACAGAACCATAGAAAAGCTCAAGTTTGAACAAACAAATAAGGGAGAATCAGCAACAAAGACAGTGCTGCAGTTATGACTCTGTTTTGCCAGAGAGTGGCCACACTGACAAATAACTTAAAGGATAAGTGCTTTCTGGCACCTTTCAGCTGTCTGGAGCTCTGTCTGTACAGTCCTGAGGAGGTGCATGGGGTGTATGTATGTGTCTTGGGATACCAAATGGTAAGCATCAGACACCCCTTCTTACTCTTGGCTTTTCTTTGCAAATAGAAACACATGAGATTTAGGATGCATTTTTATTTTGATATGTGGTTCCTTCAGTTTTGGCTCCATGCAGCCTGTAGTTTATGTGAGACTTATCTGTACTTCAGCTTAAAAAAAAATACAGCATGGGTACAGTACATTATGTTATGACTGTCTCATTTGCTTGTTATGTCCAAACAATACTGTATTCCCTTGAGATACTTTCTGTTTTTCACTCTTGTGGGATAACAAATCTGCTAGCTGCCAGTTGTGTCCTACTGCTATATATGGCAACATTGACAGGAAAAGGTACTTTTTTGCTCATTTACAGCAATAAGGAGAAATAGGTATTGTCACAGCTTGTTCGTTCTGGCTTCTTTAAGTAGTAACTGTCTAGAGCTAACATTGTTTTTTCCCAGTTGATAGCTAGAAGTAGCTCTGTGTTCTTAAGGCTGAAAAGAGTCATTGGTACATTTTTGTTTGCCCAGCTGTGTTTTCAGTGGCTGTTTCAGATTTTCTGACTCTGGTTTTTGCGGTGGGTATGTTGGGGTCCTGACGGGTTGTGCTGGAGGCGAGCTGGAAGCTCAGTGTGGCAGCGCTCTCATTCTGCCTGTGCAGAGGGCATCTGCTGTGGCTAAAAGGGTTTGTCATTATAGCTTTCAGGGCAGTCAGTCGCTTGACATTTCAAGAGCAGAGATCAGCAAGGGTGCCTGCATACAGTTTGTTCATTCATCTGGAGCTCTGTTCAGTCATCTGGCGCTGACGTTCAGTCACACTGCACAGCACTTGCTGGAGTCAGACATTAAGCTCTTCAGAAAATACTTCTGGGACAGACCTCTTCTTTACCAGGTACCATGGATTTTCTTCATGATTTCCAGCTGTTGACTTTTCAGGCTGGATTTGTTTTCATTGAGTAGCCTTTTAATTTAAGCTGTTGTGTCACTGATCACCAGTATAATTTTGTGATTACTAGTGTAGGTTTCTACTTTGTGTAGGTGCAGCACATTGTGTGTCTGAAGCTGGAACCTAAGAGGTGTTGAGAACTTTGTAAAAGCCTCTTTTGCCTCCCAAGTTGTTTTTTAATCATGGTGGACTCTAAAGGGAGTATCTGTCCCTGAAATCTCTATGTCTTCAGTTGCATTGCCATTGTATTCATGTTTGTACTTGAAATATTTAATTTAGTTCCATTCTTCCGGTAGTGTAATGCCTGGGAGCCTTTATCAAGAGCCAACCCATATCTATTATTTACAGTAGAAATACAGACTTTTTATATGGAGTTTAGTTTAGTTTTTCTTATTTTAATGTAAAATGTCTGAAGCACTGTTGTCTTATCCTTCAGAACATCTCTTGATTCAATATAATAAAGAGAATTCTTGAATGTATAAGTTCTTTAATAGCAATGCAGATGCTTACCTGTATTTTTAGATTGAGACTGCACAACATACATAAAACTAGTGAGCTAAAAACACACTAAAAGTTGGCTTTTTTTCTGGTCTTGAAATTCAGCTTTTCTTTTCCATTCTTAGCTTTGGGTTTCCTCATTTGGGCACTGATTTTCCTTCTGTTACCTTTATTTCATGCTGCATTTTTTTAAACTTAGAAAATTATTTAGATGTTATGTTTAATATATAAATTTAAGGCATGGCATACTGTAATAGTCCTTATGTATAATCTTACATAACTACATTATTGATATTTTGATTTGTTGCCATACAAAAAAGTTCTTCTCTGTAGTTTGCAGAATCCCTGCAATTTGTGTGTGGCTTTTCCATTAGCAATAATGAACTTAAAAGGAAAACCAAAACTATAATCAAGAATGCATTGTTATTTATATGATTGCCTTTTTCTTGAACTCACAAAGTCCTTTTTTTGCATTCAGCCTTTGAAATGGAAAAAGAAAGTGTGGCATGTTAGGTATTCTCAAAGACTCTGAAAAGCTAGAAAATTCTGCATTTGGTATCTTCAGGAAAAAGTCTACTGTCCTGGATTTTTTGGTTCCCCTTTTGCCATTCCTCTAGTTGCAGCAGTCTAGGTTCTGTTGTGGGGGACCTTATTCCCCTCCTGCTCAGCATCAGTGTTGCAGCACTTTCAATCAAGCAGGAATAGACCAGAATAACTGGGAAGATTACATGGTTTATTTAGTTAATTTCTTGTACACAAGCTGTTGTTTTTAGACTATGTATTATGTCCAAAAGCAAAAGTAAAATTAATTTTCCTTCTGTTGCAAACAAGAATTTTGAGCTCTTCAGTTATATCCAAAGCATTGGGAGGCAATTATAAATTTTTGGTAAGTATTAGAGATTTCACAGTACATAGTCTTTTTAAAATAGAGGTAGAATTTACTGCTGTCCTGGAGTATTCATTTCATCTACAGAAGACTAAGGCTGTACATCTGGTGTCTTGAGACTGTACCAGTGACCACATTGCTACTTTATGCTTGAGTCAGAAAGTCATGAACTGAAGAAAGGGAGCTTTGTCTCAGTTATGGTGGCATGTAGTGTTGGATTTGTGTGAGATGATTGGCTCAGACAGCAGCACATCTATTCATGCAAGAAAAGTATGAATCTTTCTGAAGTATATTCTTCACTCTCTGCTGTGTCAGTTCTTTCAATTAAAACAAGCTGTCAGTAAGCTAAAGTCACTTGTATGGGAGCCATGCCTTCATTCAGCATTTCAAAAAGTGGAAACCCTGTGGCCACTCTAGGCAACAGAGATGGGGGAGATAGTTGAAATTGCTGAAAAAGAATGTGAAATTGCAAAACTCTGTGTGACCTTCTTGGGGCAGAGATTGCTGTGGGGTAGTGGTGCCTGCCAGTGGGACGATGTGGTTGGTTCATTGTGCACCTCCAGTGGAGACCTAGGCAGCAGGAGAAGGTGATCCGTGAGGCAGTCTGAGCTGCTGCAGGCAGCACAGCCAGTGCAGGGCAGAGGTCTCTGTGGGAGGAAGTGAGATCTGGGGACTGATGGATACATTTGAAATGTGTCAGAGTGATAAAAGAAGCCAGAATGGGCAAGCCAGGCTAATAATCCAAAATGATTATTATAGTTTATGATCATTTGAGTAATTTTTTTTGTCTTGTGATGGACAGATTTAATACTTTCTTTTGACTTTTTCTGCCTGACAGGTGTTCAAGTGGGAAACTGCCTAGCACAGCAAGAGATGAGCAAAGAAAAATGTAACTTGCCCCACTGAGGTGGGACTTCATGGCTTTCAAATTAGTTTGGCTGCAGTATTCAGCCCAGGGTCATCCCTGGCTTTTTATTTTGTGTTCAGGTTACCATGTTTTTTTCTCTGTTTGCAGCTCTTGGTAGTTGGCAAATACACAGTGTACTAGAGGGAAAGACTAGAAGCGAGCAGAGTGGTAGATGAAAGGATACAAAAGAATCCATTCTTTCTTCCTCCCACTTTGTTTTTAATTTCTGAGAGTAATTTCTAAAATAGGAGACTGTATCCCAGCCCCCTCTTCCTTTTGAGCAGGAGTGATGTAGTTGGTGTGTATCTGAGTGAGGGGGCAGCCTGGCCAGAGGCTACGGACATGGGGAGCGGAATGTCTCCTGGCTTCCAGACTGGGTCTGTCATGCAGTCAGTGTTTAGTCCCAGTTTATTCTTTTGGTATTACCTATCCATCAAAATTGCTTGCTTTACAGGGATGCTTTTAATGTAAACTAGAATTCTGAATGGAGCTGAGCTGTTGTGCAAAGCTGTTGTGCTGCTTTTCTCATAGAGAAGAAGGCTGTAAGCAGTGAAATGCAAATGGCAAATCAGTTCCTTTGGATCTTTTGTGTATTGTAAGCAGGAGGTGACTTCTCTCTGTGGTTAAAAATATTTTATTGGTTTTCCTCTTGAGGGATTGCTGTCAGTTTCCTCTGGAAGGTAGCCAATAAAATATTCTTTGTGGAATTTCTCTGTCATTTTAGTATTGCTCATAACATAAGTGTTTATCAGTCTTCGATACTTGAGTTCTTGAGTTGTTCTTGTTCTTGAGTTTTCAGATAAATGTCATGGGCATCAAATACAGTTACTGTAATTTTGATTTTTTTTATAGAGTATTAATTGAAATGAAGTTGAGACAGTGGAAGGTCCAAAAATGCCCTGCAGTACAACACGCTTTGTAGAAGGTACAGTGTTTTTATTCCATAATGTTGCAATCTTTCAAAGCTCTAGAAAGTTGGCCCAGATTCATATACTATTTATTTATTCAGAAAGATCATGTTTCATATGGTTTTAGAGACCTCTTAGTAGAGAACAGTGGAATAGGTAAGTCATACATTACAAGAGTTTTGTAAATTATGATACTCCCCACAGAGCTTGGTTTTCCAGCGTCAGACTGAAACTGTTCACAGAATATTATGACGTTTTTAGTGACTGGAAAAGCCTTAACTGATTCCATTTTAAGAGCTAGAAAAATGTCAGGTGGTTCCAGGAGAGGGCAGTGTTTAACTGAATGAACTCTCCTGCAAATTCCAGGAAAGCCTAATAAGTTAATAAAGATAGGAGCAGAGTAATGGTTTGTACAGATAGTTCTGGGATCCGGCCTAAACTTCTTAATGTGGCAAAATACTCATTTGTTTCCATTAGATGTTCACTATTTTTGGTGAGCAGTTTACCTCTGCAAGGATTGTGGGACTGTTCTTGCGGGTGAGAATCCTCTTTCATTACCAAAATACCTCCCTGTGTACCTCAGAGCAAGCAGGTCTTAGAGCTGAAGAGAAAATCACAAAAAAGTATCATTCTTCAGCATCAGAAGTATGAGGCTTGGGGACTTATGTATGATTCTTAGGAATGAATTAAAAGTTTTTATCAGTTGTCCATCAACCTTCCTTGAGGGCAGCAGAAATCTGAGCACCTGCACAAACTGCTGACAGGACCAGGACCTGATGCAAGGAAAGAAAGGATGGGGACTAGTTCGAGGGCCATCAGCTAGTAACTTCAAGTATGGGTAAAATAGGGACAAAGTCCTGAATTTAAATGTATATGCTGCCATTGCTAGTGCTGAAAAAATAGCTTTATACCCAGTTTTTCTGTCCATCTTCAGGCAACAACTATTCTGCCATTAGAAGTTAAATTAGAAGAGAAATAATAAGCAGTTGTTAACAGTTACAAGCTACATATCTGTTATTGTAAGTGCAAGTGAGAATTTATTATACGGGTTTTGTGAATGACCTTGCTGATACAGTGTGAAAATGCACTTACTCTGGGTGTTCACCTGAGCACTCCACTCTGATCAGGGTGGTCTTTATGCTGCTACGTGGGGATAGAAAGTGAATGGCCTTCATTGGCAGTCTACATGAGGCAGTCACTTGGCCAGTGTGACTTGTAGGTGATGATTACTTCCGTATTTTTCACAAAAAGCAGCTTTAACTTGGTCTGACTTGCACAAGCAGAATGCAAACATCAATGGGTATTCATAGCCCAGAGAGAGAGTGAGAGAGTCTCCGGTTCAGGACATCTACAGTCATTTTGGATTCTGATAAGCACCAGAGATATTTGGCATAGGCACACCTAGCTATATGTGTTTTCAGTGGAAGCTGTGGACTTTTGTGCCTTCACGCATCAGAGTTACTTTGCACATGTTTAAAAAAAAATTCATTTCAACACCTGGAAAAGCAGATTTGTAAGTATTGTAAGTACATTTTGTAAGTATTCAGGACCAACACAAACAGATTGTAGTAAACATGTTGCATGTTCTATGCTCTGTGATATCTACTTGTAGACATGAGAAGTCTGTAACTACTGTTTGTATGGTGTTAGTTAACAAAGGTTTTTCATCCTCTGATATTTTAATATTTAATCTGTTACCATATTTCTGCAAGGCAGACTGTTTTCTAACCGCCAAGTAAAAAAAATTAAAAATCACTGAATGGTGGTTACTGGTGACTAGTGGCTTGTCTTAAAATTTCCATTTGCCAGCACTCAGGAGATCAAAAGAACTTTTTTCCAGATTGAGTTAAAATTGTTGCTGCTGGAAGCAAAAATTATATGAAATTATTGTGCTTTTTTACTGCATTCTGAGTTGCATGCACTGAACTCCTTTATAAAGTGTCTGCTAAGTTCAGGACTTTATTTTGGCAGACTCATGTCATGAAAGTATCCCCCTCAGATTTTAAAACTGCTGCTGTTCCAAGAAGTAGTAGCTACTCGCTCCTAAAGTCAAGATCAACAGGCCTTTAAAACCCTGTCCTATCAGAACCCCTCAGCTGTTAACGAGAGGAGGCTGATATAGCCAACCTCCTCCATTTCTTGTGAAATGCCATCATATGAAAGCAGCGGATCAGTGTAAGGTGATGCTGCTATCTTGATCTCCAATAGCAACTTAAATTCCAATATATGGAGTGATACATTCTCCTGACAGGATGCAGGACAAAAAGTGAAGTAGGTGGTATTTTGGCTAATTTTATGGTTTGTGCTTTTCTTTTCTCTTTTCTGAGTTTGAAATTCCGTGCCCATGAGTTGACTGAACACTGTTACCAGGAAGATAAGCCAATTGTTGCTACAGTATATATTGTCTAGAGAAAAGGGCTTTTTATTTCTGACAATTGTGGAACTGAATAATAATAATAATAATGACAAGTTCATGTCAATACTGTAGAAAAATCTTCTCATGGAAGTTTTAAAGTAGGTGTCTGCACTTACAGAAGAAATAGTCTGTTCTTACTAGCTGAAAGGTGGTGTCTGGAATGTTTAGTTTGAGAGCACCAGGGATTTTGTGTTCTGTGGTTGTGCTGTATTAGAATGCAAGGGGAGGTATATTTGTGAGTGCTGCAGGAGTTTAATTAAAGAGGGTGGATTAATTCAAAATGAATGTCTGTGGTACTGATCAGCATGGACCCAGTCCTAACTCCTGCCAGTGTCCAGGTGCCCTGCAGAGGTCAGGGGCAACAGGTTGTAATGGGCACATAACTGCATCTCAGAACTTGTGTGATTTAGGTAATGGGCAGCTGTCTTTGAATTGTTTTTCCCAAGATGTATTGATAGAACTCTTTTTTTTAAAACCTTGAGTGTATACTTCGTTCAATGCCAGTAAAGGTCCCGAGACTCCATATACCTCAAGGCACCCTATGCTGCCTGCTGAAGCATACTTAGTTTAACTGTTTGCTGGAGCTGGAGAAGTGAAGAGGATGTCTGAGAACAGATATGAACCTAGAGTTGAAAGATTCAGTATAAAATGAAGCATATTTACCATGATGACTCTATCTATATGATTTCAGTTTCGTTTGATTTTAAAATATGTTTGCTAAACAATAATGTTCCTGGATGCATGAATGAGGCTTGTGTTCATTTACATTCCTGTATCTTTGCTGTTTCACAGTAGTCCTTCAGGCTGCATTTGTGCAAAACTTGAAAAGTGTGGGAGGTGTTTTTTTTTGGTGTTGCTGTCTCCTTCTCCACATCCCTTGGAAGAAAATATAAACCAAAACCCAAACAAACAAAAAAAGAGAACAATGAAGATTTTTTTTTTACTTTTTGGGTTAAAAACGCGAAGTCTGATTTCAGAAAATGCATGACATCCCTGCAGAAGAAAAGCAGAGTTCAGCTGCTCTGTGGCATTGGTGTGGGGCACAGTCCTTGAGCTGTTGATTTTCTGAGTGTGTGGGGGTTAATCAGCCCAAACATAACTGTGACAATAAAATAGCACTTGTTGTGCATCCAGCTTGCATGCTGCCCACGGGATTGCTGCTGCGGGGAGATGCATGGGCTGCCCATGTCCATTGTTCTGGCTTGCCTGTGTGCTTCTTGTGTCCCCTTTCCTATCTGAAAAAGGAGAGAGACCAGCAGCAGAAACCAAAGCAGACCCAGACTGAATTTCCTTGTTATGAAAGGCAGCAAACTTTGCTCTTGCAGGTCCTGTGAGCTTGGCTTCTGAAGAGTTGTCCCGGGATGATACAAAGGTACAGATTTCTCTTTTTACCAATAGCTAAGCTTTATTTAGGCTGAGAAGAAGCAACCTTTGCGTGTCTGTCTGAGCTAAGAAATAAATTCTAGCCTGCCAGGTAATACTTCCTGCTATTTCTATGCTGCAGGAGTAGTTATGTGTGTAGATGATAATTATTTGAAATAACCTGTTATGTAGTTGTGGGTTGGAAAGCTGGCTTGCAGAAGCAAGCTCTGCTTTTGGACCAGAAAGCTCTTGTGTTTATGGTGAAGCTTGCAGCTGCCAGTTTGGGGTCAGCACCAGACCTACGTCCAGTTTAAGTTTTATCCTTCAGACAGCATGGTTCCTTACATCTGAGGAGTTAGTCTCTGAGGGAGACCTTGTGGGTAGCTGTGAGTCCTTAAAAGGATGAAAACAGGAATAATGCTTGATGCAAAAAAATACTGCAAGTTCGCATTGTCATCTACTTGGAGGTATCTAAACAGCTTTGGGGAGAGACCAAAATATGTGAGAAGTGCCATTACATCTGTATTTCTGTCAGTTGTACTTGATCTCTAGTCTTATATTCTGCTTTTTATTTATATGTATTTGTTTACAAAACTAGAAAATCTTTGTCTTGGTATTTCTTAAGTACCTTTAAAACAGGAGCTTGATCAGTACCTCGGTGGGTATGAAGCTAAAATAGTAATTTAGACTGAGAGAGACAAAATCTGGTCAAACCAGGTAAATCTAGTAAAAGTGATATCAATACCAAGTGACTACTGTTGTTTTGGGTTCTTTTAATAACATTTGAATGTAGTGGAATATTGCTGAGCTGACGTGTTAGGTAATTTTTATAAATGTGGTGACCTCTTTAGGCTTTTTTTGTTTGGTTGCTTGGGTTTTTTTAATTTTTATTGCCAGCTATGAGGGAGATTGACCATTTGTTTGGAGCTCACATATTGGTATTGTAATCCATGATATCTCAGAATTAAATCTGCAGTATGTACACATTTTGGAGTCTGTACTGAAAGTGTGTGTTGGAGCAGAGTGTTGCAGCTCACGAGTCTTGCTGGGGGGAAAAGATTCTGGTCCCATACTGATGGTCTCTTGTTTTGGTCTAGCAGAAAGGATATAATGAACCTATAATGAGTGAACTGAGCTGTGACATTTCTATAGGTATGAACAGCTCAGGCATTAGAAATATTTCTAATCTTAGAAAATATTGCTGTTTTCTCCATAGCACTGTATATTGGCTGTAAGCCAATAAACTTTATAAAAGGCTGAAAATCAAAGTTTGCATAGGAAGTAAGATATAATTTGGTGTCTTCTTTGATTATGGTTAGGATTTGAATCCTTGGAGTTCATTTGCATATGGAAGTAGCGTGCTGTATCAATTGCATTTATGAGAATGCCTAAAATGAATAGTGCTTGAACTGAATTCTGAAAGCCTATAGCACAGTTTGCAACTAAGCATAAATACAGTACAGTTTGTCTCCAGAAATGTAGCTCAATTTTTCTGTTTCTAGCCTTTCCGAGACTCTGGGGTTCCTTCTAAAGAAAATGAAGATAGTGTCTTGTTGGCCATAGGTAAGAAAGAATTAAAATTTTTTACTTCCCAAAAACTGCTGATAGGTAGTGTTATGTCAGTTACACACAAGACAGTTTCTTTTAAAGAGGTGAAGGTAATTGACATTGCAGAGTACTTGCTGAAAATCAACCAGTTGTATCTATGTCAAAGAGGGAACCTCTTTTGTCTCTGGCATACATAGATGATGTATCCAACAGTACTGTGATACCAGGACTTTTCAATAATGTGTTAAGTGTTGTGGGAACAGCCACCTTGAAAATAATATCTGATAGAGCAAACATATGTGACTGAAGCCATATATGTGACTGAAGGCAAAATAAAGTCTGTAGAAATGTTTAAATGACACAGCGAGTTGTGGGCCTGGTAGGAAAATATAGCCAGCTGTGCTAGACAGCACATTTATAGACTGAAACTCCACTGGAAAGGTATTTTCGAGCCTTGTGGAAAGCTACAAGAGCAATAGACAAACACGGGCTCATGGAAAGCACATCAAGTTGTAACTAAGCTCTGCATGTGGGAGATGCCACTCTGACATCAGTGGCCTGTGGTCCCGTGCTGAGCTCAGAAAGAGCAGCCCAAATGGAGGCATTCTGTATGCAGATTTTGGTGCTGCAAAGTTAAGATTCACTTGGTGTGTGCAGAAAGGAAGGGGATAGATGTGCATGCATAGGGGGGATATATGTTGGAGGGAAATGAGCTGACATAAACTCAGAGACAATTCTAAGATAAGAAGCTGGCCGAGTATTTTATTACCTCTCACTAAATCAGCATCTAGTTATCTATTGTTTTAGTTACTGTTATGCCAAATACCTGTACTTCAACTATTTGATGATGATTTTCTCACTGTCCCATACAGGGAATACGAGAGCACCATGAGGGAATTAGGACTAGTAGCAAAAGCCCTAATATTCACAGTCATTCTAACTTTAGTGCTTTTGAAAATAGGACACCGTACCACTCTTTGCCTTGCTCAAAAATGCAAGGTATGTGTGATGTTAGTGCCCGTGTGTTCAAATCTGTTTTGTCAAGCAAGACCAAAGTATTGGACTGCATCTCAGTGTAGGAGTGTGTGGAGTCACTGGGGAGTGATTATGGATTGTTAATATGAAAGCCACATTTGCTCTGGTCTTTGTTCCTGTTATACCATCTGGACAGAGCATAAAGTAATTTAGAAGCTGACAAAGTAGAAGTTCTCCACCCTGAAATGGTAGCTGATATTTCTTTTTCTTACTCCTGAAATGCTTTTTCCTTCTAAGGCATCATTTGCACAGAATTGCTTGTGACAGCTGAAATAGAAGCCAGGCCCTCTGGCTTCAGACCTGCTCATTCTCTGGTGCTTGGTTGGGCAGATGCATCAGATCCTGAGTCCTCTTGGAGGAACAAGCAAGTGACTTCGGCTATGGTTCATACTGTTAGGAGTGGTAGTGCAGATTTTTAGAGGAGCTAAGAGGGCAAAAAGAGTGGTGAATGTGACTATGATTTGAACAAGTTTTAGGTGCTTAAAATTTGATTTAAATAAATTTTATTAGGCATTTTATTTGCATATAAAGTAAAATTATAATGTGTAGATATACCTATACGTGTTCATACATGTGTGTATATGAAGTGTGTCCTGAGCACAGGATTATCTTCTATTAAACTAAGAAAAACTCCTTGTTGTAATGCCTATATGAGAAAGAAGCAGCCCTCTGTCACCCTCTTTATCATAATTACTTTAGAGTTTGTTTAAGAAGTTGACTTGTTTGTGGAAAAACTGCAGTGAAATCAGGTCTACTCATTTTAGAAGTCTCTGTAACTGAGAGTTTGACTGCCCTGTGTAAGGACTGGAGCATGGACTTGCTGCTGGCCCTGCTGTGAGCTGTCCTTTCCCATCTCCGGGTTGTGCACTCAAGTTGGCCAAAACACTCATTATGTAGACATCCAGTGGGATTTTGCCTTTGACCTCAGCAGGGCCTGAAAGACTTCCAGTGAGCACTATGTATGAGATCTGATGGGGCTGAATTGCAGGCTAGGGAATGAGTGGACTGTTGGGTGTGCAATAAAAAGTGGAAGTGGGGAGGGATGAAGAAGGATGGAAATAGTTTGGTGACAGCCAGAAATTTTTAAATTTACCAAAGCTGTCTTTACTAGTTTATGTGAATGTAAAAATCAGCATATGTTCTAACCTGACTCATTTAACCATATTGCTGAATATCATAGTTTTCTTACCCTGAATTGTTTCAAACTATTCTTAAAAAAAAAAAAAAAGGTTTGCTTGGCAATGCTGTTAAATGGCAGTGGTTTGGGCAGGAAAAGCACACAGTGGGGGATAAGAAGAGAAATTCAAATAGTTGTCAGTGGGGGAGAGGGAAACAGCTAAAGGGGATTGAATGAAAAAGAATGAATAGAAACAAGCAAACTCTGGAATCTCACTAGTAGCTGGATGTGCAAATCAGAGAGTACTTGTAAGAATGAGAATGCAAGTGCTCTTTGAATGGGGGTACAAAGTCCCCCACTTCTGTTTTTCACTACTTTTCCTATGTGGTTCTTGCTTTAGAAATCTTCACCAAAAAATCAATGTTGTCATGGAATGGTTTTCATTGGAAGGGACCTTTGAAGTAGCAGTGACTACTGGAAGAGCTCTCCTGTTCCTGCTCTCTGTGTTCTTCCTCAGACATCCCTTTCAAGCATGTTGATCATTATAGCACTTTCTCCACAGAGTTTGGGAAGTGCCTTTGCAGAAGGCTTTCAGTGTTTGGTAGGATGCTAAAAGGGCACCAACACTCCCTTCTCCCTGTTTTCTTCATCTTTGGATTGGGACCTGTCTGCCTTAGGCACCACGTCTAGTAGTGAGTCTTGTAGTTTAGTTTTAAGGATTGTAGTTCAATTTTTTTTATGCAAAATGTTTCTCATCCTCCCGGATCTCTAAAGAGCCCCAGGGATATCAGTCCAGGGAGTGATGGGCCAATAAGAAGCCAAGAAGATGATGAGTTTTGGGTTTGCACTATTTAAGAATGGGAGGAATAGGAGTGAATGGGAGGAATAGGAGTAGGGCACAACAGGATGCTAGACCATGCTTAACGAGAGGCTGTAGGGAGATCTCCAGTACTAGTCACACCTGCCCATGTTCTTTCCCCTCTTTCTGTCTCCTTTGGAAATTGTTAGAGATCTGTTTAATGTTTACAAGAGAAAAAACTGCTAAACAAAACCCAAAACCAGCCAACCAAACCTCAGAGTGCCCCCCCCCCCCCCCAAGGACTTTTTTCCTTTTTATCATTTAAGGTAAATGTGCTGGAAACACTGAGAGAAAACCAATATCTGTTTGGAAGAACAAATAAAAGAAATAAATGGAAAGCAACAAAAAAAGGATTTTTTTCCCCTTTCAATATTATGCATGTGTTTTATTGCCAGGCATTGTCATCCTCAGAATCAGCAACCCTGTATGTACATTTTGGGAAAAGTCTACGAGGTGACAGCTGTATGCTGTCACTGCTGGGCATGTAACAGTGTAAGCAGAACATGGGTTTTTAAACATTTTTAATTCCTTCCTGTACTTCATAGCTGGTTGGGAAAGATTATGTTCACAGGTCCATTTGTAAAGCTGCAAAAGTTTCTCTTTCCCATTAAGAAAAGTGACCCAAACACCCAGTTTTTCTTCCAAGGAAATACAGCTTTCCCCCACATCTCCCCTAAACTTCAGGAAGGGATGATGATGATAATTTTTAAAAATAATTTCCATGATCTCCACATTACATTGCCAACAACCTAGTAGTGTCTGTCTCTTCTATTCTGTTTGCTCTGCCAGTGTTGAAAAACTCCTGGAAACCATGTTTTGCCAGAGATAAAATTACTGATGCCAAGTTTTTGGCAGTTCACTGTGTTACCAGGCAGCTACAAAATATTTTTAGTAGAGTCTGCCCTTTGATTTTCATGATTCCACAGAAATCTCCATTTAACCACAGATCAGTTTAAGGAACAGAACATAATTGCCATAATGATCTTCTTTTCTGTATACTAGTGGGCCTGTACTGAAATATGCTGAAAAATCTGGTTTCAGTGTTGCTGTTTTGTTCTTTTCTTTGATTAGATTTCCTCACCATGGTGGGTAAGACTTAAAAGTGGTAATTGTTTTTTCCTTTAAGATAGAAAAAAGCAAGGTCCTGCTGTCTGGAGTTTTACCTTTGTGCAGTTTTTGTTATGTCTGTAAATTTATTATATTTTGTACTTGCTGTACAAAATATTTTTTGCTTTATATTTTGCTCCTTTTTTGTGGTTTTTTTTTCTTCTGGGATTTTTAGGGCAGTGTTTGGAAGTGTTTGGAGTCAAGTGTGCCTGTTTTGACATTGGAACTACAGGAAATAATTTTATGGTTACTGATAGGTAAGAGTGAAAGTTAGTGTGTTAAGTGTTGCCTATTTGAAACAGTTACAGGAGTTCTCTGATTCAGACTGTGCAGATCTTTTCTGTTTGCAGTCCTTTTTATATTCTTCTGGCAGCTTTCCATCCTATCTTTGCTTTATGTATGCTTTGAGAGAGGTGGAGTGATCCAGAATAGCATTTCTAGTCCAGGACCTGCAGACTCCTGCTTCAGTTTCTCTCCTTAACAGATTTCTACCAAGACTTTGGGCATATCACTTATCTTTTCTCTGCAACTCATTTTTTCCTGAAAGAAAGAGGACTGTAGAGAGCAAGCTGATAAAGAGGCACTACAGGACTTGGATGATTTGAGATATGCAAATACTCAGATTGGTTGTGCCAAAGTTCAGTTTGTGGTAAAGGAAGATTTAAAACCCCTAATTTTTAGTCAAAAGGTAGATGATTTGAAAGTTGCAGAGAGAAACAACAACTGAAGAAAATTGGACAGTTACCACTGCAGCTAATGATGGTGACAATTGCACTCTGGCATTTTGGGCTGCAGCTGTGCTGCTTCTTCCACTTTGCAAAATCTTTGCATGGCTCCTTGCATTAGAGGCATACCTTGGGGTTATTCTGTCACAGTACTGCCAGCACCAACCTTTAAACAACATTTAAACATGACAGTAACTTATTTCTGTAGATAAAAATATTCATATTTGTTTGGAGTGTCTATGAACAATGCAATATTGAAAACTGCAGAATAGTTAAGAGCTGCAGAAGATACAGGAAGTCACATTTTCCGGGGAAAATGTTCCACAGTTCAGGCTCACAGCCTGAACTGAGTTTAATTAGAAAGCTAGGGAGAAATCTGGAAGAAGCAGCATTAGGCATTGAAACAAGCTTGTTCTTGTTGCTTGGAGTTTCCTCCACTCTTGATTTTCTGAGGGATTATAATTCAAGTTAACCTCAAAAGGAAGAAATAAATAAAGAAAGAAAAATCAACATGCTACAAACATATGGTTTTTGGCTTTCCAGAACTTGTTCTATTCCTCTGCCTAAAATCCCAAACAAATTTGCTCAACAAAATAACCCTCCATAAAGGTGCTTTTTAAAAATTGATGTTTAAATTACCTTTTTTCGGCCTGTCTTCTACCCAGTTTCATTTCATGCTAACATAAATGAGCAATCTGGGATGTATCTAATGTCAAGTTACTCTGTAAATGTGAAATATAACCCAAAAATATATTATGAAGTAAACAGTTGTAGTCTTGAGAGTGCACACAAGAAAACATTTCTCAGCTTTCTTCCTCCTCAAGAGGCAGCCTTCCCTTGAAGTCTTCCCTGAAACATAGAAAATTTGATTTTTAATGAGGTGGGTCTTTGGTGAACTTTTTGGCATCACAGTCTGCCAGTGTGAGTGTAGACTCAGTACCCAAGTCACTGGCACAGCTTCAGTAGAAGCGAGGTCCAAGTCAAACTTCAGTTTGCTTTCACATGAGGCAATATGCACGTTCCCTGTTCCTGCTCTCACAGGCCTCCATGGAGCTGAAACAAGGAAGACTAATCCCTTAGTCCTCCTGCTTTTGCAAATAATCTCTCATTTTCATTAGGGAGCTTTTCATCAGGATACTGAACAAAAAAGTGATGAGCTTTCCACCCACATTTGTTCTGTGTTTCCTAGCTAGTCTTTTGATCTGAATAAATACTGGACAAGGAGGTCATTTAGACAAATTATCTCTATGTGTGCTGTGCTTACTGGTTGTTTCAAGAGTCAGGGCATACTGACCGCTGCCACGTGAAAGTAGTATTAATGAGCTTCTTATCCTAATCCAAGCTTGCTTGCTACCCTACAGTGATATTGGTGTTTTATAAAAAGGATATAAAAAAGAAAATGTCTGCCATCAGCCATGAACCAGACATCAGAAAGGTCTGGGTTGGAGGAATGCTGTGAAATCCTAGCAGCATGTGAGTGAACTGGGCAACACAAAGAGTTTGAGACAAAACCCAAGATTTTGTGTGTGCCCATGGGCTTTTTGGAGCTATGTTGAGTCAGTACTAGGCACAGGTCATGTTCTTGCCTAAGTTTTGTAAAAATATTGGGCCCTTCTCTGTCCCAGTCTGGTCAGTGTTTTCCAAGGATCTTGGAGTACTAGTACAGTTTGTGCAAAGCTGTTTCTTTTAAATTTGTGAAGGCACATTGCTTTTTAGTTTATCGAAGAAACAAGCCTGAAGTCCCACTACTTACAAACTACTGTTTTTCAAAAGAGGTACCTATGGCTAAGACCTCTTTGTAGGAGAATGCATCATTCATTCAATATCACAAACATCATATTTTTATCATTTATAACAGTGTTATTCTTATTATAGGTGTTCTAAGTGTAGTTGTCACCCTGCTTTCAAAGAAAGCAGTAAAGAAGTAGCCTAGACAATTAATTTAGTAATTCACATTAAAATTAGAAATGTATCTGCTGGGGAATAGTAAGGAAGTTGATAGAAATTTAGATAGCATGGTCTTCTCTCAGTCTGGATGATTTGCTGCAACACAGTGATTCCATGTGCCTTGTCTGGGAATGATAAAAAGATAGATCCTTTGGAAGTAAATGGAATTAAGTACAAATACTCCTGGACTGGCAGTCCAGCTTAAAGCAATCCAGAAAGCAGTGTGCGCAAATTGTCTCTGCTTTTTCTGCAGCCTGCCATGATTGCAGAGCGTTTCAGTGAATTTGCTGTGTCTTAGAACAGTGCTTTTGGAGATGGATAGGGTGCTCTGCTGCTCTCAGCAGAGTGTCTGTGAAGGCAGCAGCTGCTCTGCATTCTTTCCAGGCTAGAGTCCAAAAATTGCTCAAATAAGTAAATGAAAACTTGACCCAGTTTCTAGTGCTGTATTGTTATCTTATGTTTTTCCTTATTATTTCTGTTATGTGTCTACACAAGATCTACAGAAGATCTACTTGTTACACTAAGAGGTCCCAAATGTGTATGAGTTTTATCTTCAGCTGTTTGAATGGAAGAGTGATGAACAGAGCATGAAGGGGACATGTGAGCAGGAGATTTATGGGCTGGTGGTCAGGGCCATTTAATCTCATGTCAGAATGTGGCTGGCTTTGATACCTAAGTCACCCAGGACTGTGCTTTTCTGGGAGTGCAAATTCTGCTGCTTTAAACTTGTAGTGGGAGGAGCAGGCTCTGTGATGATGTGGCTATGATCCTCCATCCTGTTGACACCTGTGGCTTCATCACGGTTGAAAGCATGGAAAACAGGCACATACCTTGTTAATGTGTATAAATTATGAAAGGGTGGGTGTCAAGAGGCTCTTCTCAGTGTGACAGGCAATAGGACTAGAGGCAGTGGGCAGAAACTGATGCACAGGAATTTGAGGAAGGACTTCTTTACTGTGTGGGTGACTGTGCACTGAGCAGATTGCCCAGAGGGTGTGGAGTCTCCTTCACTGCAGATACTCAAGAACCATTTGTGCTCAGTCCTGTGCCATGTGCTCTGGCATGACTCTGCCTGAGCAGGGAGATTGGACCAGCTGACCATTGTGGTCCCTCCCATCCTGGGATTCTGTGATTCTGTTTGCAAGGAAAGCATGCAGTGCAAGAAATTCTGTGTTCTTCCTTCCCCTGCCCTTCCCAGCTCTGATCCCCTTGGGGTGATGCAGTGTGGTTGGGTTGCCACAGGGTGCTGGAGAGGGAGAAGGAGATGGAATCCACCAAATACTGCCATGACATTGGGTAGTGGTGATGGACAGGGACTGCCTGCCTGGACCATTTGAAGTCCACTGCTGAACAGTTTAAATCCCAAACTGCTTTGTTACTTGTGGGAGGCCTCTGCTTGCAAAATAAGAAAATAATAGGTCAGTTCCTTAAACAAAATGCCTGAATCTCCCATCAGAAACTTAGCAATAAGGAGCATCATAAAGAATAGGTGAATGAGGTTATCAACTAAGATCTCAAGGATCTGGACTTGGTCCTTTTTTCTTTAGTGATTGGTTCATCAATGATTTGGGAAAGGGAGAGAGAGAGAATAGGGATGTGGCAAAGCTTTTCTAACTATTCTTGTATAGACTTCCATAGGAAAGACCCTGGTCTTTACTGGAGAAGAGAAATGGTAAAACTCATGTCTGTGACAAGCCATCTTTCGAGACCTATGAAGATGTTGGCAGCCACAGTCTGCATAGCCATTGTGTCATTGTTGTGGGCTAATAGTGTTACAGTTGGCAGTTGCTTGGTGCCTGGCATCTGGTTGGTAATGTTTTCCTTTAGTTGCCTTTCATTCATATTTGCTGAGTCTTTTTAAGTCTAATGTAGGGTAAAGCAGATAGTTTGTGTAGGTACATTGTCTGATCCTTTCTGTGGGAAGATATGCTCTAATTAGTAAGAACAATGGAGTGAAGAAGGTAGGGAAGCGATGTGTGCCTGTGGATCACAGAGACCAGTGGTGGAGATCACCTAACCCTTTCTACTCCATTTTATTTGTCAGATGCTTTGATGTACTTTGGGAAAGGATTGCAGGCTCCACTGGGCCTGGGGCAGAATCAATCTGGGGGAAATAAATTTCATTGCTGATACCAGAGGAGACTATTCCCAGAGCAAAGTGAACCGGGTGGTTTTGGCAGAGCTTTTGTTTAGGTGGCTCTCATTCTACCTGTGTCCAAAAGTGACCCTCTCCTGCTCTGTTTGTGGTTGTTAACCACATTTTCCATCCTGTATATGTCCCTTCTCCATCTGGGGAGAGGGTAGTGGCTCAGGGTTGTCCCCTTCTGCTCTGCCTGAGAGAGAGAACTGCCAGCTGTGGTTTAGCAGTGTGTGGGGACAGGCAGCCCACCCACTTGGTACCATAGTGCTGTTCACTGCACGTGCAGGGAGGCAACAGTGCTCTTGCACGGAGTCTGCGGATGTGGTGACATTCCTTTCCTTCCTTATGTCTTGCCATGAACCACAGGAATGGTATGACAATAGACAATACACTGTACTATCTCTGAAAAACATTTAGATTTTATGAATGTATTTAGGTAAGCATTGGTTGAAAGAATTTAAGGCATTACATTATTTATCAAAAGTATTAGCCTTAGATAATACACATAAACCCTCATAGTTGTTCTTTATCTTCCCATCTGTATCTTGTTATATATTATGAAAAATATTTTGTCAGTGGAAAGAGAGGTTAATATTTTCCAGCTAAAAGCACCTTTTATCTCATAAGCGGTCAGATCTCTTCAGTTGCTGCCTGCAAATGCCACTACTTTGGAAAGAAGGAGTGGCAGGTGAAAAGTGGGTTGGATCACCCTACAAAGTGCAAGAAACAAAATATTTTTAGTCAAAGACTGTACGGCAAAGCCCTTCTTTGTGGCAAAGAACAGCATGACATCTTTCATGGCTGCATAAAGGAGTTCTACAAATAAGAAAAAAGAAGCCTTTCACAAGGCCCAAACAGAGCAAGTAATGTGAGTGATATTCTATTAACCCTTCAAAAGTAGGGGTTAAGGTTGATAATTTATCTGCACTTTCAGACTGGCATTGACAAATTCCTGTGCAAGATCCTATTCAGGAGAGGTTGCAGTGTGCAGGTAAAAAGCCTAAGAACTTGGACAAAAAAGAGATGATAAACAGGAGGAGTGCATGTTCAGGGTTTTATCACTGCAGACATTTAGTTGTTGGATTCTCTGAGAATTATGTAATAGGGCTGCTGTTGAAAAATTATTTAACAATCTTAATTACTTGTTTTTGTTAGAATGTTAAATGAACGCAGCTTGTTTAAGGAAGGGAGGGCAGGCAATAACTGAGCAGTCAGTGCAAACATTTATGCAGTGTACAGAGGTCATTCAGGAAAGTAAATGTCTAGGCATGTAAAATATTTTAATGCCATTAAATACATTGGCTGCATTTCCTCATGGTGAGTGTTTTGTTCAGCTCTAGTCACTCCTTCCTAAACTGAACAGAAGTGTAGAAAGGGCAATGAGAGTGAGTTCTTTCAGTTGAATCTATATGTGAAAAAAGCCAGATTTGCAGAAAATATTCACATATGGAGGTATCACAGAAGTAAGCAAATTTTACCATTTCTTGTAAAACAGAACAAAAGAATAATTGATGAAATTGGAAGGTGAGAAATTTTACAGCAGCTCTCTACATTTAAACTGCCCTTTGTCCATGGAACACTGCCATTTGTGCATGTCTGAAATGAAAACTTTTATTCTGGTTGGCGTTAAATATATCCAATGAGCCAGACAGCACACTTGTGTAGGGAAAATTACTGTATAGAGGGGAAATCTTCTCTGTTGGAATAGTTGGGAAGGCTTTCCTTGATATGCTCTGTCCTATCCTGTAGTAAACCCCATAAGTTTGGGAAAAGCACCATGGAGGATATGAACAATAGGAATGCTGAAACAGTAAAAGAAAATTCCTGTTTCCCTGTCCTCCACCCCTAACCTATCTCTGTAACCCTATAAGGCAATGTCATGTTAACCCCTTACTCATTGGTCAAGCTTGGATCCTTTCCAACCCTATAAAAGAAGCATACTGTACCCCATTAGTTGGGGAAGAAGAAGAGCAGAGACCCTTCACGGACCTCCCCAAACAAAGCCATCTCCGTGGAACAGCCTGCACCTTCTTCTTCTCCTCGCTCTCCATCTGCTGCAGCCTCCAGCCCGGGGCACCACTACCTAGCAAGCAGAGCTGAAATCCTGAGAGCTTGCAATCACTATAGAGCTGATAATCACCATGCCTGCTAGATGGTAGCCCCGCGGTGTTGGCATGAGAGAGCTAGCCTCGGGCACCCAGTCTCTACCCAGGGACTGAGCTCCTGAGCCCTACTGCTCTGCTTTATGAGAAGGCTGATCAGAGGCTTTATTACTATCCATTTCTCAAACTGTGGCCACGGTGGGAGGCAGGCGAGTGCCCTGGGTGGTGTGCAGGTGGGAAGGAGTACGTCAGTGCCTGCATTCCTGTATGCCCAGGGGAGTTATCAGTGCAATTTGAACCTGACATTCCAGGGAGTGGAGATATTTTGAAGTGGATGCTTAGAGCATGGATTTATATCCTCCCTGTATTTTCCATTGTCTGTTGTAATTCCCTGGGGCTGTTAATTATACATATAAATCAAACAAAGTCTCTGAGAGTGTCTAATATTTAAAGTGAAAGTCTAAGGCTTCCAGTGTCTGGGGTGAATTATTCTTTTCAGGCCTAACAAAGCTGGCAGAACTTCAGTTAAGGGAAGGGCAGAACAATGATGTGTTTCAACTGTGTTTTATGTAATTTATGCACTTTATGAAGGGCTTGTATAATTATTTTATCCCTGAAAATATGATGGATATTTTTCTAATGGGTTTTGAATTAAATTTGCATTTGAATTGCATTATTTCCTTCAACAAATACATTGTTATCTCTGACTGAAATGTGGATCAAAGAATCACTTGAAACATAATACAGAAGTAGCGCTGCGGACCCTAGCAGCCTGAAAAATAATTGAAGTGAAGTAAGGAATGTTAACAAGCTCAAATGTCATCATCTTCCAAAACCTGACATTTAAGCTGATCCACATTCCCTCTTCTCCTTTATGTGGAATACAAAACCACATAGATTGTGGGGTAACTAAAAGAAATGTTTGCTGGAGTTGGTTAAGAAACAGTGGACATGTTATTTTTGTATTAGCTCTTGTATAGCCACATATAAGCCTATTTGAAAAAAATGTAGTTTGTGTAGCGTAAAGATGTTGGGGGAAGGGATAATGAGTTCCTACTGAATACTAATTGCCTGTGAGTTGTTCGGGGAGACTGTATAAGAATGGAAGATTTGTTGTAAATTAGTCACTAGCTGTATTGTGCATTGCAGTGAGGTTAGACCAGAGCTGTAAAGGTGCCAGCTCTACAAAATCCTGATGATTCACTGTCTAACTTGGTGATTGTGTGGAGAAATTAGTGTGTAGACTAAATATTATTGGAAAAAATGCTCCTCTTTCTTCACGACACTTAAGTTTTAAGATCATTTAAGCTAGAAAGATGGGAGTGACAGATTTTGAGTGAGTTATCACTGCTTTTCCAGCTGCAACATCCCAAGGTCTGCCAAAATTATAAATGCTGAGAGGAGGGGTATTGCTCTGGAGTGATATAGAGCCCAGCAGATTGATTAGTCCTCATAGCTTGATGTTCATCTTTGGCTACCTTAGTTCCAGCATTTTGCCTGACCTTAATTTGAGATCTTCTAACCCCCACTTTTAACATGGAAACAAAGCTTTGCAATAGTTTATTTGCTTTTGAGAAGTATTTTCTCATTCCTTACTTGGCTTCTATTGTTTTCATTTGCATCAAAATTGAAAGGTGAGTTAATGATTCATTGGCACACAGTGACCTTACAAATAGTTCTGGACCACGATGCAGCAGCTCAGCTCGAAGCTCTCATACTTCAACCTTCTTGCTTCTGCTTTAATATTTGCAGCCCGATCTGTCTACATCCCTGGACGCCTGAAGAGAGCAAACATTTACAGCTTCTCCCTCCCCTGTGTTTAGTGGGCAATTTGATCCTTCTTTGTCCATTCGTTTATTCCACATTACTCTTAGGCTTGACTTGCTATTGAGAACAACAAAGTGCAACTTTGGGAATCTGCTCTCTGTTTATTTAGCACAAAAATGGACTCAGACTCTGATTCACCTTTTAATTACTCTTGGCCTTCCTTACCTAAAATGAGGATTCGAAGAAGGGCATCCAAACCAGGTAGAAAAAGCTATCTTCTTTTAAATGACTCTTGCTTTACAGCTCTGACTCCTTTTAATTTTCTGCTTCTGTGAAGGTGGCTCTATAAACTGCTTGTGTGAGGTAGATTTTTTTCCTATCAAAAGTCCATCTCACTGTTTTTAATGCCTTTTTAGATAATGGAGTTGGAATTCTTTAAGAAAAAAGAAAGTATTTTTTTCTCCAGATTATGTACTGTTCTTTACGATCGTTTTTATTTCTTTACTCTCTTAAAGCTTTTTTTTCACTTCTTGATGTATGTGTAGCTCTAACTGAACAATTCTGACACCCTGGAGCTGCATGGGATGGCAGCAGCTGAAAAAGTTCTGCTGGTTGCAGTTATTTTCACTTAGGGAGAATTTGGTAATTCAATTATGCCTCAACAACTAACAGGTTTTTAGGTTTTTTTTAAGTAATTATAAGAAAAGCATACCAGAATGAAGAGAAAAATGAAATGGGTCAGTTACTGTCTTTGCACAGTTAGACATTATCCTTCTTTGTGGAGAAATCTTTGTGAGGTAGGGATTGTAAATGCTGTCAGTATGAGAAAGGGGGGTTTTAAGGAGGTTCAAAGACACTGACTGGTAAGTTTATGTAAGGAAAAGCTATGATTGGAAGTTTTCATGAGGAAAGAAATTTTTTTACTACATATAAAAGGAAAAGAATGAAGAAAAGAATGGCAAAAATATGATTTATGCTTCTTTCATAGAATTGGGAGGGTTTTTGTGTTTCAGAAAGGGAAAAAAACAAATCAGAGAAGTAAGATGCATCAGTGTCATTAAATACAGTAAGCCAAGAGACTCATTTTTACACAGACTGAGACTTTGACCTAGTTTAGAGTGGAAAATGTGTACAGAATGCATGTTTTAATGTGCAAGGCACTTCCTCAACTTATTCCTTCTTTTCACGAGGAAATCCAGTATTTCCCAACTGCACAGGAGTTTCTGCTGTGTGTGAATGCCCATGCAATTTGCAGAGATGAAATGAGATGCAAGTTGCACAGTATGTGTTTACTCCTTCTCAAAGGAGGACTTGTTTTATCTGTAAATGCTGTAGCTGTGCACTTAACCTTCATTCACCTTTGTTTAGACAGATCTTTTTAAAATACTTGACTGGATATCGATGTGGTGTTTGTGTGTTACAGTATTGCACCTTATTTTCCGTCCTTGCTAATAGTATACCAACACAGTATACACACAGGTGACCTTATATGTGGGGTTGTTGGAGCAAGAAGGTGCTTTTGGGTACCTGTGCATATTTTAGTGGCAAAGTTCAAGGGTTTGTTTGTGCTTGGCTGATTGAAATTCTGTGTGTTGATGTGGTGGGAGAAGTGCCTTTGCAAGGGGAGAGCAGGCTCATGATCTAAGCACGTGATCTGTGTTTTTTTCTGCAAGTGTTTAACCGTGACCAGTTGATCCTGGTGTGCAGGTGTGGGGCACCTAGCTTATGCCTGCATTTCATTCCTGCAGGGCTTCAGGTCTCAGTGAACAAGAGACTTGCAGTGCCTGGCAGGAAACAGTGCAGGGTTCTTCCAGACACTCCACAAATCATGAAATCATGTATCTGTGCTGGGTGCTCCAGCTCTTCTGGGCCATGGCATTTCAACTGCCACCCTTCCCCTCTGGAACATCAGGCTGTTGGTGTCCTGACCTAGGGTTGCTCCTCTTGGGAGGCCAGGGAGCTGTGCAGACTGTCCCACTCTTTGGAATGGAGAGTCAAAGTTATCACACACCACTTCCCATCATGTACATCAGTGTTTTCACATTTTAAGGCCCAAAGTTTCATTGCTGCTCAGGAGCCCTTCAGACTGTGTGTGCAACCCCTGCCCTTCCCCTGAACTCCTGGAGTCTTTCAGGAGCCAAGTGCAGACTTCTTTCCTTTGGGACATATCATTGCAGATTGCCACCTCCTGCTGAAGCTGCTGGGCATGGAATATTTAAAGGGTAATTAGGCTATACAGGGAATGTGAACATGACTTTGTCCGAGTGATTGGACTGGGGAGAGGATCTAGGATTTTCTCCTTGTTGCAAGACGCCAAAGGTATTTATTTTGTTATTTTATGTGAAATTGTCACCAAGCATAGTCCTTGCTCTGCACAGTCCTACCTGCTCAGAGACAGTGACTCTCTCAGCCTTTTTGTGGGCTTTAAAAACATTCAGGGGTGCTAAGAATATCTGTCTCTGATATGTCTGTCCTACCTCACTGGGAGGTGGGAGTTACACACTGAGTCCACTCATGCAGAGGTGTGAAGTGAAACCAAACATCCCATATCATGGGAAAGTTTGTTGGGTTTTTTTGTAGACTGTTCTATAAAATGAGACACGAACTTATTTCTGTTTGCATATTCATTGGTGTAGTAGGTAAGGTGCCTTCTTCAGGGTGGGAGTCAAGACTGTGGATCCTACATTGAAAACAGCCCACATTTAGGTGACCCCACATTTAGATAAGCAAGACGAAAAGTCAGATTGACAAGGGATTTTTTTCTTAGTGGCTACTTTGGTATTACATCTTGAACATGTTGGCATTATTTTCCAGCATCTATATGCCTGATCCCCCTTGTTTAGTATACAGGTAACACAGTGCTTTAGTTTCTGCTTTGTAGATTTAAGACAGTTAAATATTCATCCATGACAATAGCACTTCAAAGCCTACCTCATTTATCCTCCATGTAGGCTTATTCTTAAGTACTTGCTTAATTTTGCTGTCAGGAGAAGTTGTGCTGTCTGAATGAAGGCCTAAGAAACCTCAATTAAGAGTGCAGTTCTCCCCCTGAAACTGATTGTATGGTTCATTCTGTAGATGTGCATGTTGCTTGAGTTGGACCCCTGCTAGGAACTTCTTTTTAAAAATTCAGGTGACCTGTTTTTAGAGGAGTAGTTCTGCAGTCCTGCATGACCCATCCACTTAGCTGTCTCTATTTTTCACTGATTTCCAATTATACATTAACCCCTGCTCAGATTGCTGGCGGTAAATGTGATGAGCTGTCTGAAAACTGTTCATGGTATTTAGAGAAGGGAATTTGTAATTTCTTTCCTGGCTCTTGGCTTGGTCATGTTGATGTATTTAAATGCTCTTTTGCTGTGTGTTCTCCCATGAAACAAGTTAAGTTTTGATTTTTGGGAAAATAAAAAAAAACAGTGTTGTGTTCTTGCCATTTTCTGACACAGGCCATTCAAGGCTATACGTTTTCTTTCACCAACATAAACTATGTTTTTAATTACTGCTATGATGATCTTTAAAGTTATAGTATTTGTATAAACTTTGTGGCTGGCAGAATACACAGACCTTGCTGTGTAACTCTACAATATTAGAGAAGACGTAGAGAAGAGAAATTGTGCTTAGTTAGTCTTTGATCAAGGTCTTTTATTTTACCCATGTTTGGAGATTATTCTTTCCAGCATGACATCTAAATAACACGTACATCTATCTTGACTGTTTATCAGGCAGATGGCAGAGAGCCACAGAGTCTTCAAAAGAAGGCATGTCTTTATTATTTTTCTGTGATCACAGTGTAGAGCCAGAGGGTGTTCAGTTCTGGCAGAAGGATAGCTTGTTGAGCTGTGCTTGCTAGGTTGTTTCAGTAGCAAAGGTAATTCTCCTCTGTTCTATTCTGGTAATTCTTACTTTAGTAAGCATCTTGAAATCCATTTCCAATACCTTACAGAAGCTGAACCATTCTGGGGACACCTTTGCCAGTTTGCTCTGGCAGTCCTGTCTTTTCACAAACAATGTTGAATTTTTGCATCTGCAATGCGAATAACCTTATTGAATGATCAGGGAAGATTTTTGAGGCATTTTATTTGAAAATGGATTTTGTTGATATGCTTCATCTTTCAGGCAAGTTCAGTCTTGTTGCATATTACTGCTGGTGCCCAGTACACTGAGCCGTTACCTGCTGCCATGTTAACCTGGAGGGAAAAGTCTGCTGATGGTCCCTGTGAGATCAAGAGCACTTGTAGCCAGCAAGGCAGGCCGGAGGCAGTTAGCAAAGCTGTAGGAATGCAGTGTGTGATTTGGACATTTGCAATGATTTTGTCACTTTTTAAACTATGTGGGCCTTTCCAGTGGAAATAAGTTACTAGTGCAGTCAATGTGTAATTAATATTGCTCTCCCCCACATTCAGCAAGGCTTTAAACTTCTCAGGTTACAAAGTTAGTTTGATGTTGTCATTCCTTCACATGTTTGAAATTGAGGGGGAGAGGGGGCAGAGTGGGAGTAAAGAGGTACAGTGGGGTCATACTGCCATTGCACTCAATGATCTTGCAGGTCTTTTCCAACATACCTAATTCTATCATTCTATGAAGCCTGAAATAATTTGTTACCATTTAAAACCCCAATGAATATTTATTTAGTCATCTCACATTTAACCACAGGCTAACTGGAGCATCTCCAGGAAAACATATGATATTTAATGTGGTTAATTAATAAGGGTTTACAGACTGAAGATACTGCAGGTAGGATATTGTGCTATAGCTTGTTCTTGCAGCATCTTTCTCCAGAATTTGTTACTTAGGTTTTTACTCTTGTACAGAATTTTAAAATAATGTAACATATTATTAGAAGGGGGATTTGGGTTCTTTCTGGCTTGGGATGTTGCAGTCCACTAAGTGACTGTGAAGACCCAATGTGACATCCCACCCTGTAGGGGAAGAGATCACCCAAGATGCTGATAGATGGTCAAAATGAATGGCAAAAGTCAGAGAGCCCATAAAAACTTACAAATTTTTAGTAGTAAATTACAACATGGTGTGGAGAATGTTATAAGGTAGTTCCTGGTGTCCTCCTGTGTAAGCACACAGCAGTGGGTTTTTGGTAAAGAGGTAGGTTGAAAAGGAGGAGAGAGAGAGGGAGATGTACTAAAGAGGGGGGAGAGAGAAAGAAAGGGAGATCACCAGTCCTGGCTTCAATGTCAGTCCAGGCAGTGGGGTGTCCAGAGTCCTGGGGCTCATGTACAGCCCAGCTTTAGAGAAATATGTTTATTTATGTAATTTTTTTCACACCCAGGAGCTAAGTTTCTTGCTTTCTATACAAATGAGTTATCATGGACAGTCCATTTTTCTAGATCTTTCTTGACCTGGGTAAGAGGGCTTTGACAGTCTTGGGATGTCTTGACCCCTTCCCTACAGTCCATGCCTACTTCTCTACCTCTTTCCTGCACTTGAGCTGTATTGTGTTGTGCTTATCTCCAGGATCCAGAAGATGGATATTTGTCTCAGAAAAGTGCTGCCCTACCTCTTGAGCCACATCTTGTTCCTTCTCACAGCATGTCATTATGGGCAATCCTTGGCTGGCTCCACAGCTGTCTGTCTATTTGAGACATACACATCAGCCCCCTTATCTTTGAGGTTTCTGCATCCTAGAAGTAGGGAGTATTGCTGAAATCAAGAAACTGACTTCTTAGGGTCAGGTTTACGCTGTGGTGTGGGAGTCCCTAGTGCCTAGGCTGTTTTTCAGGGGTATGTGTTGAACCTTTGCCAGCCTAACACTGGAGGTGTACACCACCCTTGTCTGTTGTACCCCACGGGTTTGTATATGAGAGGGAGTGCAGGCTGGAGGAGCCATTAAGCATACAAGAAGTGATGGAGACTCTGACACTTTTTTGCCTGGTTGTTGGTTTAAGACCAACCTTTGGAAAGCTTTATATGCCACAAGAAAGTACTGTCAATTTTGCCAAATCACATTTCCAAATGATGTGAGCTGCCAGAGTTTGATGAGCTGCTGTAGAAAACAATGCTTTTATATTATTTATAAACAAAGGCTTTGGAATCTTGTCAGACATAAGGAAATGGTTTGCAGCTTTTTAGCAGTTCTCAATATGAGAGTCACTAAAATAATGTTAAAATTCTTGCATTGATGGAGAAACAAAATGAGATGCGTAAGGATGTTTTAATAGTATGAGATCCCACAAGGCCTGCCAGGACTTGAAACCAAATATTCATACTGTGCCATTTCTAAATTGGAATTTCCGTCTTTCTCTGAGTATAGAAGTTACTCTTCTCAGGCTTTATGAGATAGAATCTTAAAATTAAATAAAAGCTGTGGTGTATCATTGCAGATTTGGCAGCAGTCTGGGACTTTTTTTTTTTCAAAGCAACAAATGCACCAGATCTTAATAAGTGTTGTTTCTAATCCAGTTGTATTTTTTTATTATGAATTTTCTTGCAATCTGATTTCTATAAGCATCTTGAATGGGCTTTGAGCAACCTGATTGAATGAAAGATGTTCCTGGGCATGGCTAGGGAGTTGGATTAGATAACTCTTAAACTTCTCTTTCAATCCAAACCATGCCATATGGCTCTGTGACCTTCCAAAAGCAGTTACATTGCTATATTAATATAGTGTGAGGAAAGTCTTTGGTGGTATCTTTTCCTTTGCACATCAGTAGAAAATAAATTTCTGATGCAGCATAAAAAATATTTTAAAAATAATATTCAATAACAGACAAACTCAAATTAAATTTATTGAGTGGTTTGATTTTGGATATTTGGTGCAGTAGTCTCCTCACATCATTCTTATGCTAGTGTGGTGTGTCTCCATTCACTTCCAATGGCAATGCTTGCCTTACAGCATTTTAAGGAAAACTGCATTATGACTGCAATTTTTTTTAGCCTGTTTTATGACTGCAATTTTTTTAGCAATTGTTTTTAGCCTTCACACAGTCTACAACGGCCTGGTTTTGTGCTTTGTTAAATTTTGCTTGTTTTACATTCAGAGGTACATACATAACCTAGCCCAAATGCTGGACTCTTCATTCTTATAGCCAGTTTTAAGAGAAGTGGGCCTGCAGGACAAGATTTCTGCTGCTCAAAGGCAAAAAATACACAGCCTGTTGAGCTTTTTAAAATACCTGTAGTCCCAAGCACACTTTCAAAACTAAACTCTGGATTTCTGTTAATGATTTTTCGTGAAACTGTTCAAAAGCAGATCAGATGCAGTATTCATCCTAAACATCTTCTTAATGGATCAAGTCTTGCTTGATTGCTGTCACTCTGTAAAGGCAGTATTAGTGGTATTTTATTTATATCTCTTTTGCAATTTTACTGTGTTTTTTTTAATTTTGTTTTTTTTGTTTGTTTGCTTGGTTTTGTTTTAAGAACATTAATCTGATTCCTTGGTCTAAGATTAGTATTTATGTGGCTGTCAGTAGGTAGAATGCTTTAGGAGAATCATTATTTGGTTGCAATTGAATAGTATTTCATTTATTTAATGTATCAGATGTCAGGCATTTAATGTATAGGCAGAATCATGCACAATTCTTCCCAGCCCATAAATCTTGTCCCGTGTTGTTCTGCAACCACAAATCTCTGCTAAGTTCTACTTAGGTGGAAAATAGTAGCTTTTGCTACCCAATACACAGGAACACTTATTTTTTATTTATGTGAATGATTCTATGGTACCCTTGAGAGTCTTGACAGCTATAGGCTTCCTGGAACATATAGCAAATGTTGGGCATCTATGAAATGAGCACATTTTGCTGCGGTCGCACAAATATTACTCAAATTGTAATGCTAAGATCTGGTTCTTAATGCTTAACATTGCAATTTTTATGGTAGTACATATACATGAGAAGGAAATGGTTTGAGAGTTAATGGAAAATTTCCCATACTTTTTATTTTCCAGAGCACAGACACTCTACCCTTGATGTTCTTAGGAAATTGAAGTCTGCCCCTACTTTCTTTGCTGCAACCAGACTTTCTCCCATGCTGAGTGGAAGTGATGAAGTATATGCAAACTGCATGGTAGTAGACCAAGTAAGCTTATATTTGAACTTCTGGCTAATTTTTCTTCATTTTTGGTTAATTTAGTTGCATAATAGTAGGATCTTCTGGATCTGTCAGCAGTGCTGCCAATTAATAACATTTTAAATTAAAACCAGTAATATCTTACTCTTCTCTGCTATGTTTTGTAACCTTTATATGAGGTCTCTTTTAACAGATTCAGTCAATTATATGAATTACTCTCCCCAAACTGCAGGAAGAACTCTTAAGGCAGGCTGTCTCTTCTGTGTGTTTGTGAGCTATACAACATGTGCTTCTTAACAATATTACTTGTTCGTGTGCATTTCAGATTTCTGAATTCTATGTACATTCACAGTACAGATGAATTTGCTGGATAATTTCAGAACTTAATTATAAGCTCACAGTGAGGCCTACAGGCTCAACAAAAACAAGACATTGGTGAAAAGGTGAAGTTGATGTCCTACAGCTGTCATGGAACATTCTGATATTGGAGGTCCTCACTAGAATTCCCATTTCTTATTCGTCACCAACACTGGGGATGACCTAAAGTGACATTTTACATCACTGTGTTGCGCTTGGAATCTTTCTTTCATGGTCACACTCCGATACGATAATTTAGGATGTGGGCATGAGTCTGACTAGTCACAACTTGTTTGTGGTGGCTTGATCTAGCTAAAGAGATGCCAGATTCTGGTGGTGTGTAGCTAGTTTTCAGTGATGCTTTAAGATGTTTATTTATTTGTAACCTGCTTTGAGCTCTCCCTTGCCTGAATGTTGGAATATAGGAGTAAGAAATTATCAGATAATGTTAAAAGTCTAAGATGTTGCAAGTGTGATTTTTCCCCCCTTTTTTTGCCTCCTGTCTACCCCTACCCCATTGCCTGAAACACTTCACCCAGTGCATTTGCTGCAGATCCAGTTCATGTGACAGCTGAGATGGAAGTTTGAGTCAGAGACTTTTTTGTGTTCAAAATGCACTGAAGAGATGTAGTATAGATTACATATATATCTGTAGTATATCTATATATTTATCTATATAAACATATCTATATATCTGTAATATATATTACCGATGAATGTAAGAGATGAATGTATGTAATAATGACGCATAAGTGAGCATCTGTCAGGGGACTACAAAGTGCAGTCTTTGAACCCTTGATTTGAATAATATCGAGGTTGGAAGGACAGAGCTGCATCTCCATTACAGATGGAGATATTACCCAAGTGTATTGCTCAGGAGGCATTCAGCTTGGGTTGCTAACCTTTGCTTGCTATGTGGCCACATTCTGCTTTTTAAAATTGCTGTCTGGGGCCAAATTCTCCCATAAGCACCACTCAGCAGGAGCCAGAGTGGCTGCTGGAAAAGGTCCCTCTGGTGCTGAGGAGGAACATTGCCCAGACAGGAATAACATTTCGGGAGAAACAGCTGCATAAGACCTGGGAAAGGCATTTTAGCTTCGTGCATGTCATGTGCACAGCACAACAGAAGTATTTCCAGACTTGCATGTGCTGTAACTTTGAATGCAAATGTGGGCTGCTGTAAAAATGCCAGCAGCTCTTCCTGTCTTTTACTAAGAGAAGCAGAATTAAGATGGAGATGAAAGCACATCTCAAGAGGAACTGGAAAAGAGGAAGTAGCAATCAGAAACACCAGGGCTTTGGAGATGCTTGCAGTCCTTCCTTTATTCTTGCCTTTATACAGGTGCTTTTTGGAGATTGAGTGTTTTAACTGGCAATGTGACTTTTTAGTATTATTCAGTATCTAATTACATGACTGTTGCCTCAAGCTAAAAGACTAACAGTATTTTAGTATCTTCTGCAGAGTCAACAGGGAATTATTTGTGACTAGAGTCTAAATCCTGATCCCTGTACCTGAGAAAATAGAATTTCCAAATCCATTCCTGTCCTTTTGCAAAAGGAGAGGTGCTTCAGGCCCCAAATTGCTTAACGGCAAAAAATAAGAGTAATTTCCTTTCCTTCCCTCGAGAAACTCTTTTCCAGAGTTCATGTATATTTATCTCAAAGCTTAGGAAACTGGTGCTGAAAAATTAAAAGTGCATGATGTGTAGGCATCATATAGGCATTTAATAAATTAAATTGCACAATGTTTGAATTCTCTTCCATATGTCTCCCACACAAATGTATTATGCATATTTTTTGCTCAACTTAAGGATAATTTTTAAATAAAATCTATAAATATTTGTATCAGTACATTTAATAAAATGTATAAATATGAGTGATAAATTCAGAAGACTTGGATATACTAATTAATTGCTGCTCTAATTAGGGAAAAAAATAATGCAAAGTTCAGAATCCCTTAGTCATGTAAATTGCCTTAAATTCATGTGGTGTAGAAAGTAATAGGGAAAAAACCCACAAAACATATAGCCATAAATAAAATGGCAAACTTCTCAGGTCCTTGCTTCCTGGCAATATGTCAACAATATATTGTTGCCTCTTACCAGAACTCATTTTTTACCTGCAGGCTGGAGACTTAAAGCCTAACTACATTCATGGAGATGGTGTCAGCAGTGAAATGTGTCTGAACCCTACCAACTCAGTCCCGATGGATACAAACTCTTTGTCTCCCTCCCCTGAGGAGAATGATAAATTTATGTATCTCCCAAATGAAGAAAGTCAAAGGCCAGTAAAAAGAGAAGAAAACACGGGATTAAGACATGGCATTTCACCTTCTCATCTGTATGTAGCAGATTCATATCTTCCAATCAAGACCCATGCATATATTAAGGATCGGGGCCAACTTTATGCTGACATGAAAAGAAGAAGGTATGGAATTGATTTGATGGTATGGCCAGAATAAGGATTATTTATTACCACCTTTTGTTTAAAAAGGTGAAGCAGGATCTGAAGTAATAACTAGTATTATTGGGGTGAAATCTCTGTTTTTCTTCACTAATATTTATTGTCCTAATAATCTGTTTTCATAAAATTGCTGTGAAGACATTTTTAACACATAAAAATGTCTTCTTAGTAAATGTATCTTGAATGCAAATGGATACTTTTATACCTTTAATTCTTGTATGCAAATAGTCTTAACAAAATAAAAAAAAAAAGAATCAGCTCTTCACTGTCACTACCATTGTGGCATTTTTGACAGATAACAGAATTTCACTGTGGTTTTTCCTCAGTTATATTTTCTGTTAAGAAAATTATCCAAAATCTGTTGAAGTCTCTGGGAATCTTTCAAGTCTTTAAATAGGCCTGTAGAAGGCCTACTCCCAATTCCATAGGTATTTATCTCAAAAGACACAGTGCACAGTGTATCTGCTGTTTATGACAGGTTCAGACTGTTTTCTTCTCCATTGCTGGTACACAAGGTTTGCTGCCATTTGTCTGAAGACCCTCCTCCAAATGGCTTCAGAAATGCAGAGAGCTTTGAAGATGGAACTATAATTTTGGTCATTAAACATAGGTTTTTAACAATTAATTTAAAATTAAACAATTTAACAATAAATTTTCTTGATGAAAAAGCTTTATTACTTCTCTGAATAGATGAGATTCCTTCTTATGCAGGAGGAAATCTGAATCTTGCTCCCACCTTCTGGGGAGTATTAGGACTAGTTGGAAGTAGAGCATCAGATCTATGTAAAAACAGCAAGGAAGAGAAGGGCCAGCCAATTATTATTTCAAGTGGGCAATAAGATTTTCTCTACCTTAATTCTGAGTTTCTTATGCAACTATGAAGGGCCACTAGCAGGAATATTTAACACAGATAATATAATAAATGTCAGACAGAGTTTTCTTTCACACTCCTTTTTTGATGTTTGTTGTTGTTTAAAGTTTTTTTTGTTTGCTTTTTCTTGCTAGCTATAGGGATGTCATGTAGAATACTATAATCTTCCTGTGCCTCTAGTCAGAAACATTTTTATCCTATGTATTTTTAGATAGCCCAACCCTTTTTAAGACCTTCGTTAGGTTCCTGTATGAGAACTGTATATAAATATATACACTTGTATGAGAGTGTATATAAATTTTCAGAGACACGTGATTTGCCTTAATATGTCATATGACATATGTAATTGATCCAAATATTAGGCATAAAATAGCACTAGTAGTATGTTATTCTATTTTTAAACTAGCTTCTTATGTCAGAGAAGTTCCCTAGAGAAGTTACACAGTAAGTCATGGATACTTGTCTGTTGACATAGACATGTACTGCTTTTTCAATTTTAACATGTGACAGTAACTGATAATGCATTTATATAAGTTGCTTCTGATATGTTGTGTGGGCTGTTATTCAGAAACATTGCAAAATATTGTACCCAGAATTGTAATAAGGAAGTAGTTTCAGACAGTAGTGATAAATTTGTGCTTCAAAAAAGTAGTGGTGTGTGAAGGAATTTTTGTGCTATTATCCGTGGTAGGAACTCTGGCTATTTAGAAATACCACACATAATTTAAAGTTTTATGTTGTAAGGCTGGAATGCTATTGCAAGCAGTCAACCATTCCTTTCAGACACTCTGATGAAGAGACCATGAACTTGCTCTTGCAGGTAACAGGCCTCATCCTGGTAAACTCTGATACTGCTGAGCAGCCTTAGTGCACTCTCCTGCTCAGGAACCCTTTCCAATAAAATAGTCTCTACATGGCTGACATATTGATTTAGCCAGAGATTTTTCATTCTGCTTGTTGCTGTCTATGTTTTTAGATGTCTGTCTTTTGAACTGAACCTTATGAACCATCTCAAGACCCTCCTTAATCTCTTCTTGGTGTTTTTCTCTTCCATCTTCTGTCATGAAGTCACAGATATAGATAAAAATATGTCTGTTAACAGCCATGTCATATCTTCCAAATACACACACGTACATAGTATCCATCTATACTCACGTATACTAAAATCTGAGGTAGTTCTCTCAGTTCCTCTTACTGTCTCAGTTCTCCTTATCTTCTTTGAAGCAAGACAGGTTTATGCCTGGAAGAAAAAAATCTCATTTTTTGGGAGATGCTGAGCATGTGTCTAAAACTCATGATCCTGAGGTAGCTGGCTGTGGTGGGAGTGTGTGTGATCCTGGGTGATGCAGATACCTGCACTGTAGGTCCACGAGACTGTGTCAGAGGGTCCTGGACAGGGAAACTGACTGCCTTGATCAGGTGGCTGCAGACCTGAGAGACACCTTAGGGCATGGTTTACCTGACATAGTAATGGTGCTTTGGGCTGTCATTGGTCAGAGGATTCAGCCGTATCTTTGCTTATTGCATTAAGGTTGAAGTAAATTGCCGTGAGGAACTCAGGGAAGTTAAAGACTTTGTTGTTTTCTTCAGTTCAAGTCTCGATGACCTTGAAGTAGACAATGGAAGTGGAGGTGTGTCAGACAGATCCCATGTTCACTACCGTCCCCTCAGCTCTTCACAGACCATGGCTTCTAGCAGAGATGGATTGGACTTACCTACCAGTCTGCAGCCCAAGGTATTTGACCCTGTCTTGGTTTGAATTGTTTTCCTTTTAAGTAAATCTCTGAAACTGTGTGAGAAACGTCTGAATCTGAAGGAGACAGATAAGTTCTCAGCTGGCAGTCCTAGTCTCTCCAGGGACTACTCACATTGAGTTGTGAAGCTGAAACTGGGTGTGGCTGAGCTGGGCACCTGCCATGGAAAGAAAGTGTCCATCAGAGATTTACCTCAACTTTAAAAAACACACCATCTATCGGAAATGTTTCAAAGGAAATATTTCAGGTTCAGTGAATCAGCATTTTTTAACCAAAATATATTTAGCGAGAAAATGTTTAACCAGCTCTAGTTATATGAGAGAGTAATGGTTTGTAAAGAGTAAAACTAGCCTGCTGCCTGTTTTAAAACAATTTCTACACTCAGGGAAATTCAGTTGGGGTGTCCACGGATTGATGTAAATCTCTTTGTTATGGTTTTCTGAAGTATCCTGTCTACATTAATTTTCATTAGACCATGGTGGAATTTCTGAGGTCTTCAGACACATACATAGAGTTATTTCTTGTTTGCAGAGATTCTTTATGATTTTTTTAGATGCACTTTCTGCCACTGTAGAACTTTATGTGACCTTCAGCAAATGATTTCATGAAGGGAGAAAAAGAGTTCAGCAAAAAAATTAATTATGATAGTGCTACTTTAAAAAATAATAAGGTAAGCATTTTACAGGAGTTTTAGGAATAGTCTCTATTTAAGTGTAAATGACGTATCAAAAATTAGGGGATTTCCTTTCAGGTCTTATTGTTGAGAGATTTGGTAAGTGGAAAATGTTTTCAAATATAATAATGATTAAAAAAGCAAAAAACAACATAGAGAAAAGAAAAAGAGGTCAGGTCCTTTCTTTGGAAACTCTGACATAAGTAATTACTAAGGCATGGCCAAAGTCTCCATGAAATGTTGTTCAAGTATTAAAGTAAGATCAATGCCTTCCTTCGTAAAAGAAGATAGCTTGGTCATCAGAAATAATGGCCAGCAATACTGTGTGGATGTCACCTGTTACCAAATTGGAGAAGAATGTAAGCTTTCTTTTTTTCTCTTAGTCAAACTTGCACCCACAACTTATTTCCTGTAGCATACAAAAATTTGTCATGGTATGACAGACTTCCTAGGAATTTACATGAAGTTGTCAAAAATTCAACTTGAAGCCAAGAAAATTTATGCCAGTGGTCAGTTATTCCTGATTTATTTTGGTTTTGTTGCTGATGCAGTTCAAAATGACACAAGATTTCATTTTGCTGCAATTTCTCATAGGAATGCACAGTGTTTGGAGTTCGGTCACGCTCCTATTCCTACTCCTCATCCAAAGGTGTGGTGGGAAGACCTCGCATTCCTCGCGACTTTGGAGCTGGGGATTCAAATGGAGGTCAGTTCTCTGGCTTTGCATTATTCAGTACCTGCCTACTTCAGGCCCAGTGCTGATGTTACTTTACAAAGCTCATTGGTGTGTATGTTTGGTAGCTCCTTCAGGGCTAGTAGTAGCTCCTAGATGGTAGCTCCACCATCATCCCTCCATTCTCTCCCATCTACAGTTCCATCATGCCCCCATGATACAGTGACTGTCCTTAACAGGGCATACAAATGGAGAGAGCAATAGCCACAGAAATGAATATAGACAAGGGCAATAATCCTCTCATTGGAAAATCCTTACCCTAGCCTCCTGCTAAGTGTCTGACAGAGACCAGGAGGAAGCTCAGAATGACACAGAAGGGGCATCAAAGAGGACAGATGGTTCCAGCTTCCCACAGATCCTAAGCAATCTCTGAAACACAGGTGGGCTGTGTTATCTTTACAGGCTGGGAAGCAAAACCCACCCACTTCATCAAGTAGAGTCAGAGATGTCTCTGAAAGGAGCTTGTAATTTTTTATGACTTGTGTCTGACATGCTTTATTTCCAGACACATAGTTTCATGTTTAGAAGACAACACACAGTTTTCTCAGTGAGAATATGGGTTATATTTAAAAAAAAGCCTGTCCATTGCCATCCTTCCAGCTTGTTTCTCACTCCAGTATACCTTTAGTTTTTCACTAGTCCAGGGCAAGAGACAGGACATGTGAGCCACAGTGGACAACTGGAGAAGTTTTGGATGCTGTATCATTGGAAGTGTTCAAGGCCAGGTTGAATAGGGCTTTGAGCAACCTTGTCTAGTGGTGGCACCTCTGCCCGTGGCAGAGGGGTTGGAACTAGATAGAATAATGTAGTTAAGGTTGGAAATGACGCCAAGGTCTACCCATTCAATGAGGGAATTCTTCCTTCAGGATGTCCAACCTGAACCTCCCTTGAAGCAGTTTGAGGCCTTTTCTCTTGTGCTGCCACTTGTTGACTTGGAGAGCAGGCCGACCCCCACCTGGCTGCACGCTCCTTTCAGGCAGCTCTAGAGACTGAGAAGGCCCCCTGAGCCTCCTTTTCTCCAGCCTAAACAACCTCAGCTCCCTCAGCTGCTCCTCATATGACTTACTCTCTAGACCCTTCACCAGCTCTATTGCCCTTCTCAGCACATGCTCCAGCACTTCAGTGTCCTTGGAGTGAGGGGCCTAAAACTCAATACAGGATTTGAAGTGTGGCCTCACCAGTGCTGAGTACAGAGGAACAATCCTTGCCCTGCTCCTGCTGGCCACAGCATTGCTGGCACAGGCCAGGATGCCATTGGCCTTCTTGGCCCCCTGGGCACTGCTGGCTCATGTTCAGCTGCTGTCACCAGCACCCCCAGGGCCTTTTCCTGTGGCAGCTTTGCAGCCACTCTGCCCCAGCCTGTGGCACTGCCTGGGCTTGCTGTGACCCAAGGGCAGGACCCAGCACTGGGCCTTGTTGAACCTCACACCACTGGCCTGGGCCCATGGTCCAGCCTGTCCAGACCCCTCTGCAGAGCCTTCCTGCCCTCCAGCAGATCAGCACTCCCACCCAGCTTGGTGTCATCTGCAAACTGACTGAGGGTGCACTTGATGTCCTCACCCGGATCAGTGTTAAAGATACTAAACATGATTGGCCTCAATGCTGTCCCCTAAGGAACAGTGATGCTGACAGACTCAAAACTGGATATAACTCCATTCACCACCATTCTCCGGGCCCAGCCATTCAGACAGCTTTTTATCCACCAGAGTGCACCTGTCCAAGCCATGAACTGCCAGCTTTTTCAGGAGGTGCTGGCTGGGCTTGATGACCTGGTTGTCGTGTATGTGCCAGTCATCACTCTCAAGATACTCTGTTCCATAACCTTCCCTAGCACCAAGGTCACCAAGGTCAGGCTGACAAGGCTGTAGTTCCCCAGATCCTGCTTCTGACTCCTCTTGTAGGTGGGCACCACACTTGCAAACCTCCAGTTATCTGAGGTGTCCCTGGTTAAACTAGGATTGATCATAAGTGATACAGAGTGGCCTGGCAAGCTCTTCCGCCAGCTCCCTCAGTACTCCAATGATCCTTGAGATCCTTTCCAACCCTAACCACTCTGATTCTTTGACATTCAATGTGAATGAAACATACAAAAAGTGTGAAAATGTTGTCATTAACTTTGAAAGCATTTAACAACTTCAAAAACTGTTTTGGGGGTGAGATACACAATGTCTGCAGGCTTCTTTTTTCCGAAGAAACTGAATTAAGCAGTGCAGCAAATAACTTCTTTAACATTACTCAAATTCACAGTATGATTTCATGTCACCTTGTAAGGAGGAGTAGGTATTGCAGCCTGCAGCATGCAGCTATGTTGTATTTTCATCCATCTCCTAAAGTATTTGTAAGTATTTATATTCAACGCTTTAGGTGAAATGTCTGTGAAAAAGACTAGAAGAAAAAGCTAGAAGCTCACAGAATTAAAAGCTAGCAGAATAGTAAAGCCCTGTGTCATGCTTAAAGTTAAAACAGAATTCCTTTGACACCGCAGCTGAGGGACTTGCTTGGTGTCACAGCCCCTTAAGTTTCACCCAGACACCATTACTTGCCCTGATTTGGTACGGGCTTGGGTCCATTTCCTTTTCATTCTTTCTCCTCTTCCTTCTGGGACAGTCATTGTTGGACCTTTACATGTTTTGTGGAGAAGGTGGAAGCCCATTCTTGTCCAGACTTTAGAAGCAGGGTGTTCTACGCCTGAACCATAGATGCATTGTAATGCTGGGAGGGAGGGGTGGTGGTCTGCTGAGCTTCCTGCTGGCACTTCTTTCCACCAGCACCTCCTGCACTGTGCCTCTTTTTGCCAGCGTTTTGCAAGTATGGGAGCATTGAACACAGTATTTGGCAGCTGGCAGTGGTGATTACTGTGAGGCAGGCACACCTGTGCTCACTTTGAGCAGTTTTATCTGGGTATGAAACTAGCCTGGGAGCTTGGTCCAAGAAGCTGGCTCAGATAGTTCATCCTGATCTCTGTGGACTGTAGCAGGATTATGTCTGGGCCTGTGCAGGAGTCTGCACGTGGAAGACCTCCCCCTTCACCTCTGTCTAGCTGCCAGCACTTTGGACATCTTGCTTAGGGCTTAGCTGTGCAAGAAGGAGGTGCAGCTGCCTTTGCACATTGCAAAAAAATCTAAGCTAAAGTAGATGAATTCAGAAAAAACAGGATGGTTTTTTCCACACAAAATATGAGAAAAAAAGAGGCAAAACACCATCCTTTAAAATGGAAAGGAAACTTTAAAATGTGCTCAGGTTTAAAACATATTACCTGCCTTTATTTGAGAGGGTTTTACCAGGCTGTAACAGTAAAGGATTTGTGCCTACTCTGTAGATGGTGTGCTCATGAAGAGTGGTTCATTCCTCCTCCAGGCCCTTGCACTCTCTAAGTCTCAGCTCCATAGTGCTGTTTTGCATGAGACATCTCCTATGATTACATGGTGTTGATTTCTTACAGAAGCTTCCTGTGGCACTGATTGTGCCTGACAACTAACTGAAATGCCCTTTTTGTTTTGCTGCCTCTTTGGTAAATATTCTAGCTCTTGCTAACCTGATGTCTGCATTTGTCTGAAGAGATGTGGATTCAGCAAAGGGTGTTTAAGCCTGTATCTAACTTCAAAGAAAGCATAGTCTGGTGCTTTGACTTAGGCAAGCATGTATCTTCCTGAACCATACCTGTGGTAGCTTTGCTGAAACATCTGCAAAAGGGAAGTGCTTTTAATTTGAAAATGGTAGTGTTCTCTACAGTTTTGGGCCTATTTTCTTCCAAAACAACCCAAGTGAGTTGTTTTTATTTTGCTTTTTAGAGAGCTTGTGAAAAGTATCTCCTTGGGTCATCTGTTTATAGGATCATAGAATTGTAGAAGATACAAATTTGTAGAACATTAAACATCCTAGGCAATACTTTAGGTAGTGGTATTCCTCTTTGTGTAGAAGGATTTTTTTTTTTTTTTTTGGTAAAGCTGCATAAGATGTGTAACTGCAAATGTTAGAATAATGTCATTAAGATATTTTATAGCAAATTATATGAAAAGCAAAATGAAGGGAAAGTCATTCAAGTCTATGTTGTAAAGAAAAACAAAAGAAATAATTTGTGCTATTCTTAAAAACAGACTGCAGGGACTGGCATTCAGTGATACCCTTCTGAGTTCTGTCAGAGCCTGTCATCTAAAAGCTTAGTAGGAAGTGGTCTTAACCTGGAAAAAGCTGTTTCTAATGTATGTATGTTTTTGCCTTCCTGATTTTCAAATGACATTGCAAACCCTCAGTGGTAGCCTTATGGCTTGGTGGAGGTTGTGAGTTTGAAATGAGCCTGATGACCTTGCAGTGTGAGTGCCCTGTGGCTGTTTGTGTCTTGCAGAGCGCACGTACAGCCTGCCGGAGCAGTGCCGGGAACAAAGGTACGGGTGCGTGTCACGGAGAGCCGGCAGCAGGTCTGTGCCAGAATGCCATCTAGGGAGCCCTGTGGGCAAGAGACCTTCCTGCTACATGGGCTTTGAGCAGTGGGGTAGAGGCCCCTGGCTTCTGTGAACTCATGCCTAAACCGTGTGCCAAACCCAGCTCTCACCACACGCATCCTGCAGCAGGGATTTACTGGGACATGCAAAGCAGGGATGGGCTGCTGCCTGCTCCTGGGGCTCCTGTCCACTGTAGGAATGTCCAAACCACTGCAGTAAAAGCTGGGCAGTTTTTGATACCAACTGTAAAATAGGCAAGCTTGTTACACATTGCACATGCAGAGTGCTTATTGGCAAGTGTTACTTCTTTTTGTATAGGGATAGCAATCTTTTTCATAATATGTTAAACCCACAACAAAGCATGTAATTGTAAATGTTAGGTGAAACAAGCACTGTCCAGATTCTGCTATATGTTAATTAAAGGAGTGTTGCTGTTAATTAAAGGAATGAGGAACATTTTTTCACTGGTCTCTGTTTTAGGATTCAGGAAGAGGGATGGAATAAGTATGTTGTACCCTCAAAAAATGAGTCTGAAAAATATAAAGTGAGTCGGACTTTTAGCTTTCTAATGAACAGGATGACCAGCACACGGAATAAAGGCAAGGTAATTTGGGATTTATGTCCATATTATTATGTATGATTATGTCACTGTAATTAAATGAATTATAGATGGAAGCTAATTTTTCATGTCAAGATAAATTGTTTATTACAAAACCACAAAAGTCATAGGAAGACTCTTTTCACTTTTCTTTTTTTAAATTTAAAATATATGCAGGTTACCCTGAAATGGCATTTGTATTAAAAACCAGCTTTCCTTTGATGTAATTAGCAATTCTGTGTGGTGATTTAGCAAATATTTAAATGTATGAATTACATTTAAGAAATATTTTCTTTGTTAAATAAAATTAACAGATATGGGCCTGTTCTTGGGATTGCTCTCAAAACGTAATTGAGTATGTAAACTCCTACATTAGGGTGTAATTAGTTGAATTTGCCTTATTTGAAGTTAATAGGAATTCTTGCATAAGTTAACAATGCATAGTGTTAAAGAGTTTAAGAATTGAGGCCTGCACAGTTGAACGGTCCTACTATGGAAGGTAGATTACAATATTGTAACTTAATTCTAAGGCATCTTAATTTTAGATTAATGACATCAGTTAGCAGCTTGAAAGACAGGCTTGGCCTCCAGGATCTTTCTAGTATGCCCTCCTGTGCCCCAGGACAACCTAACAAACACAGATGTGAAGGTGTTTGTCTGAGGCAATACCTTCAGGAGTGTCAGAGCTGACCATGAACATGTGAACATATATGTTTGGTTGTGCAGCTTGTGTCTGTGAGTTCTCCTAAAGTATAACAGTCAGTAACTAGAAGTATAAGCTATATGTATAGTTATGCCAACAAGGGTAGTGGAAAAATAGGCAGAATTTATTAAATTTTTTACCACTCATTAAAAATAGGTTGTTTCTAATGTCTTCTAAGATATAAAGATAACTTTTCTAAATTTGCATAACTGCGCCTCTATCTGCAGAGGCATGAGCTATATACATGTAGAGGATATATACAGTGTGTACAGTGAATGAACAGCACTTCTAAAATTTTGTTTCTTGTCCCTCCTCTCTTTTTAGATTTCTAAATGTATTTCTGCCAGTCTTCCTTGATAATGCTGCCAGGCCTAGCTGCCAGTAAAAACAAGGCCTATATGATTTTAGAGCTTCATCAATATTGGGTATAAGAGTACAGTATGCTGTTGTAAGTCTTCCAGGACAGGGATTAAATATTCTAGAATAATTTGGTTTGATAAGGGAATATTTTTTTTATTTTTAAGATTGAATAATTTTTATTTAAATAATTATTTATTTTATTTTAAAAATTTATTTGTTCATTTATTTTCCTGCCTCTTTTTTGGGGGATGAAGACAAAAAATAAAGATACCAAAGATAAGGAGAAACCAACCAGGCACAATTTTACAAATGGGACTTTCCCAGGAGTTATCCCATGTATGGTCTGTGAAAAGGCCCTCCTAGGAAAGGAGTCACTGCAGTGTTCTTGTAAGTAGCTGCTGGCTTTTACTTATGCATTTACAGTGCTCTGAGTGCTGTTCTAACATCCTGGTTCAGTCTGATGTTTGAAACCTTGTCATCATTGGGATGTACCTGCTTTATGTAATGAGCTGAGGTTGACAAGGGAGAGGGAGGAAGGACAGCAGGTAACAGATTCAGAAAGAAACGTTGATCTCCTAGCACTAGCACATTAGGCAGAAACTTCCTTCTAGCCTATATCTGTACTCAAAGAATCCAGAGGATCATTTTAATAAGTGAATATCAAGTTTTCCCTGAAAAAGGGAAAACTGAAGCCTCAGAGTACATTTTCTGCAGACTGGGGACCCTGTTTGGTGCCAGGCTTTCAAACATACCTTCTCTTTCAGATTGCAGTGTGATTGTGCATAAAAGCTGCAAGGAGTGTGCTCCTGTGTGCACCAAGGTAACCTCCTACACTGATCTTACTAGAGGATACTTGCTTTCCCAGGGGCTAGAAACAATGAAGGAAAAAAGAAAATACACAAGGGCTGCCCAGACCCAGCGTCTGTGTGTGAAGGGCTGCAAGGGGGTTAGAATGGCTAATGTGAGCAACAGAGCAAGCACTGTTTACTCTGTGTGCTTGAATAACAATTTTTAGTAGGGGGTCGAAAAAGAGTTTCATAGAGTGTTTGTATTTTTGAAGCTCAGACTGTGAAATGGTGTGCCTGGAGGGTTACAGAACAGATTGAAAAGAAAGGCTTCTCAAAACCTCAGAGAGAAAGAACCCTTGTGTACGGGGGGGATTCCATATGTTTGGAATAATGGAAAGCAGAGATGGAAGGGGTTCTGGCCGGTGACGTCATCTACCTCCCCACCCTTGGGCTGGCTCACTTCTTGGTAACAATTTGGGCAGATGTTTGTTCTAGGTAGCAATTTGGGCAGATGTTTGTTCTAAGTAGCAATTTGGGCAGATGTTTGTTTCACCCATTCTGGGAAATCTCTGGAAGAGGAGACTCCAGAGCTGCCTGCCTAGGCAATTATTCCAGTGTTCAGCTGCTTCTGAGCAGGGCAAAACCAGCACTGGAGCTGATGGATACTACTTTAACAGTTAAGAAGGAATGCATGCATGGTGAGATTATCGTAACAAAGGCATAATCTTGAAAACCAGGTGTAGGGCTACTGCCCTCAAGAAATGAAATGAGACTCAAAGAGAAATGTGCCACAATGATGCAGGTCATTTTTCACAAATGTGAAAAATGACCTGCATCATCGTGGCACATTTCTGGTGTAGCTGGGTTTTGCATCATGGTGGCTTTCAAGGAGAGCGTGATTCCATACTGATTTTACAAGCCTTAAACTGTACATAAATCAAGTGGGTTTAATTTTGTTTGTAATTTTCACGTCATGGTCTTGCACTAATTTCTGGGAAACTTTAGGCAATAAGGCTGCTGAACTGACAGCTTTGGTTCCTGGGGATGGTGGGTTACTTGCAAGAGGACACAAGAGCCCTCAATTCATCTCAGCAAGAATGAAGTGCAGGAAATGTTCACTGACCCACCTGAAGTGAAGTATATGCCCAAGTGCAGCAGGCTTTTGGTACAGATTTTGCAAAAGTCCACTTTGGAAGGGAGAGCAGTTCTGCCTTTGGTACCCACGCTTCAGATGGTGTACTACCACAAATGCTGTGATCTTATTTGAGTATGAAGCCCTGAATGTGGACTTTTCTTGCAGCCTTTGCAGCCAATACTCATATAGAGAAAGTAGAATGTTGTAACTCAGTCTGCTTAGAAGAAATAATTTTGTATTGTAGTACAAATAATATCCTACTTTTTAAAAATATTATTATCTACTAATAACTAATAAAATTAGTTATTGGAATGAATTAATACCATAATTTAGGACCACTTTCTTGCAGCCCTTTGTGTGATGGTGTATGTGAATGAATTACTGACTTGATTGTTAAATATATTATCAGCTATGTGATTTCAAAAAATTCTTTTTTTCAGAAATCCCAGGAGAAATACCATAGTAAAAACAAGGTCCAAGTTGGTGTAACAAGTAAGTTAGGTATAAACCTAGCATTTCTAAGGTAGGCCTTGATTAAAAATCTTGGGACTGGCAGCATGAACTTTCCCATGTAATTTCTCTGTTTCTAATTTTTCTTTCAATATCTGTAAGAAAGGGTGTGTGTCTCTAATATGAATGGATTTTTTTTGAGAGATCACTGTTGAATTAATTTGTCTTCTACTGAAATGAGTATGAATTTACTATATCTTCAGTGAAAACAACAAAAAAAGTAGCCAGTTCTATCTATGTCATTTATCTTGTGCACAAGTATTCATACACCTATAGAGGATGTATGATTTGAGATTATTTCTTTATCAAATGATAGTCACTCTGGGGCTATTCCATATTGCCTACAGGCATATTTTTATATTGTGTGAGAGAGCATTGAGGTAATGTACCTTGGCAAGTGGGCATTCTTGATGCCTGATATAGGTCAATATGAGCACCAGATAGCATTTCTCAGTATAAGTGTGCTGTTGATGACATACTCTGTCAAACAATGACAAACTCATTGTTTGTCAAAATGTTGTGTTGTGCTTTGCCTCACAGATTCCCTGCCTGGAGACATTTCACAGACGGTGCTGTCCTCAGTGCATCCTTCTTTCTCAGTGCCTATTGGACTGTCTCCTGGAAAGAGGGAAGCCTCACAACAGCCTTACCTCTTGTCCAAAAGTGTCCCCAGTGCCAGTTTGGAAAGGTAGAGGGGCAGATGCCAATGGACTATGCTAAATACATCCTTCAGGATTTCTAGGAAGATTTAAACCATGAAATAAATGTGGGTTTTTGTAATTTTATTTCTGCTCTAGAAGAGCTACACAATTTTCTGGACATGATTCTGAGACTAGCACCTGGAAGTCCAAGTCACAGTCTGAAGAGATGTTACAAGCATTAGGGACCTATTCTTCAATGGATGCTTTTATGATGGAAGGTGAGAATATTGCACAGATGTTGCATCTTATAGCTAGTATTGGAAAGTGAAAACCAGAAAAACTCCTTAGCTGATTTAGGAAGACACTTCATCTTCTCAAAAAACAGCACTTGCTTTTGATAATTACATTTGCATCCCTCTTTAAAATGATGAAATCAAACACATTAATCTTAAAAAAGAACTTTTCCTTTCTTCCTTGTAACTAACTATTTTACAACTTTTGGAATATTTTAGTATGCTATTACCATTTTAAAGTAACAGGGATAAATGTACTGGCATCCTTGCAGAAACAGAACAGTAATACACTTTTCTTTTGCACTCATCCAGTTGACTCTGTTGACAGCATCCATTGCAAACTGTAAACCTGCAACACTTGTATTTCCTCAGTAGCCCAAATTCTTAACTCCTGATGATAAGCTGTGCTCTTAGAATAGCTGCATAGCCTTATGAAGCAAATAGAAATTGATTTTTTTTGTGTAGGTGAATTTGAAAGCTGAGAGGCTTTCACTCACGTAGGATGGTGCACATACCACTCACTGGACATCTGGTATTGGAAATGTTGAATTTTATTTTTAAATTTTAAAAGGTTTATGCAAGCAAAGAGTTATAAAAATGATTTGAGGAAAGAAGAGTGTTTTTTACCTATTCTCCTCCCCTTCTGTCACAAAAGCAATTCAACACTTTGGTAATAATATTCACATCTGGCAAACTTTGCTGTAGTAAAGACAGTGCCAGCATTTGCAGAAGTCTTACCTGTAATGTTCATCTCTGTGATGTGTTCCCTATATGAATAGATCTACATGTGCCAAGGGACTTCCCTTACTCTTTGTATGTGTGGTGTTAAAGAAATACAAATTTTGTCATAGATGATGTGGATTTGTCTCAGTGGACTGATCTCTGCACAGATGCAGAAGAGTTTGAGGCAGACTCCTGGAGTCTTGTTGTGGATCCAATGTTCTGTAGCAAGCAAGAAAAGGATGTCGTCAAGCGGCAGGATGTCATATTTGGTCAGTATTTAAAAGCTGTGTTTAGGTTTAAATGCAATTTGGTGTATCAAATAGAGAGGGAACCTACATGGTTTATGGCCAGAAGAATGAATGCTTCAACTCAAAACAACACGAAGGTTCAAAGAACATTTTTATCACGAAGTATGTCTCCTAAACTAAGGAAATTGATAGTACTGGGTACCAGAGACATACCTAGCCTGTTCACAGAATGGTTGAAATTAGAAGGGGCCTCATCCGATCCTCAGCTCAAGCTATTACAACCACAGCTTGTTCAGTGGGATAGAGAGAGATGTGTGTCAGAGCCAGATAAATTAAGTCTTCCTGCTGACATAATTGATTAGGTTTGAGGCCCACACCCAAAAAGGAATTATGACTGTGTATTTGATAGACTAAAGTCTGTCTTATAAGGTGTGCAGAATATTCAGGTGATTACTACACTATCCTTTTTTCTTTTATACCACAGAGCTGATGCAAACAGAAGTACATCACATCCATACCCTGTTCATTATGTCTGAAATATTCAGGAAGGGGATGAAGGAAGAACTGCAGCTTGACCACAGCATAGTGGACAGAATATTCCCCTGCTTAGATGAGCTACTGGAGGTGCACAGGCAATTCTTCTGCAGAATGAAGGACAGGCGGCAGGAATCATGTACGGCAGGGAGCGAGCGTAATTTTGTCATCAGCAGAATTGGAGACATCCTTGTGCAGCAGGTAGAAGCATCAGTTCTGTTAATCCTTTAAGTGCTCAGAGTTCCAAGTTTAAACAATTTTTTTACTCCAAAACTTCTGTGGGCAGGTAGACAATTATTGCTCAAAAAGATTCAAAACCTGTCCTCCCCTGATTATTTCAGGATGAAAGAACAATGTGAAAAGATATCATTATTGTGAGGTAGCTGTGTGAACTTGGGGTGGATTTCTCCCTATGTGGTGTGAGTGACAAGGGAAGTGATGAACTTGGTCATGTTTGCAGTAGAAGGCTGCTGTCATACTACGGGCTGCAAAAAATGGAAGTAATGGATTCACTTTATCAGCTGAGGAGCGATGTGAAGAACTGATGATGGAAAGGAAACTACCCATTAATTTCTTGCAGTAATCTGGCATCCCAGATCAGTTACTTCCCAGGATACTGCCCAGTAAGGAAGGTGTGGTTGCAGGGTGTTTCCTGTGGCTGAAGAATAGCTAAGTGATGGCTTGGCATTCACAACTCAGTTCCTTGTGAAAAGGAGGTGTAGCTTTTCACCTTCTGTCAGTCTTTTTAACTCCGCTGAAATAAAGAACTGAGATGTTAGCTTATCTAGAAACAATGTGGAGATTAGACAAAAGTAAATGAACCTCAGAGGGTTGTGTTTGAAAAGAGATGAAGTAAATGCTGTTATAATGTTCTGGCTGTTCCTGGCAAGAGTACAGTGGAGGTTGCTTGTGCTCTCTCCAGCTGCGTTCCTCTTCTTGCTCCTAAAAACAGCTAGCATATTTTCATTCTGTAGTGACAGGCCTACAGACAGGTTAATGAAATTCAGAGAACTTGATAAACCCTTAATGTAGAAGTTCCCTATTTGTACAAAATTCACTAGTTAAAATTCACTTTCCTGTCAGATAGAATGTTGAGCACAATCCACTTATTAATTTCTTCAGTTTTCAGAGGAAAATGCAACTAAAATGGAGAAAATATATGGAGAGTTTTGTAGCCATCAGAAAGAAGCTGTTAATCTCTTCAAAGAGCTGCAACAAAACAAGAAGTTCCAGAATTTTATTAAAGTAAGTTAATGTGGAATCATGAGCACTACTGACAAAGTGCTCAGGAAAAAGGTACATAGCTATTACTTAGATTTAGGGTTGGAATTATATTCAGTAACTCACTTTAAATGGCTAATAAAAATGACAAAATTTTTTTTCTCCTTAACTAGTGAGCTAATAAATCACAGTTTTCTTTCAAATTTTAGAATGCTTTGGCATCCAGTGTGTATTACACACATGTTCCTGTTATAGTATGCCTCATCCCTCAGCACAGCAGCTGTTCCTTGGGGATGGTTCCGATTACCCAGCATTTGTTTTAACTTATTCTAATGCTTTTAGATCATATTTCTTATTAGCCAATTGGTGGTTTAATATGCATTTACTACCTAAGGTATATATTTACATATGTGCAGCTGAGAAATAGCAACCTGTTGGCACGACGCCGAGGAATCCCTGAATGCATTTTACTCGTCACTCAGCGAATCACCAAATACCCTGTTCTGGTTGAAAGGATATTGCAATACTCAAAAGGTAAATAAAAGCTAAAGTGTTGCTTCATGTCTGAAATCCTAGCACAATTTTAACATAAGGAATTCGCACAGCTACAATATCACAAAAGATTAAATTTACTGCTCTGTTGAGATACAACCAGAGCGACATAAATACCTACTGTACAGGCAAATGTCACCTGAACAGGGCTGTCTGGTCTATATAGGTCTTGTCTATCTTCTAGGTGAAGATTTCTGATATTCCAGCCAGGTAGGCCATAGAAGTCCAGAAGAATGTACTTGTTTTAGGAAAAGATCTTGACTGAAGTATGTGAACTAGCTCAGATAATGTGTACCTTTGGAATTTATTCTGGAGGAGCTTTTTCTAAGTAGGGCTAGGCAAACATTTTGTAAATTACTCTCTGTTTTTTCAGGCAAAGCTTGAATGCCCTCTGGAACTTAGTATAACTTTTTACAATTACTATTAACTTACAGATAGTGCCCCCTAAATGGGCAGTAAATGAGCATTGTAGAAAGTTGCATATACAATGCAAATCCTTTGTACTTGCAATCTTGTTTCAAGGGTACTTTGTTTAGGCAGAAAAATAATATGCTATATGATTTACTTGGTCACTGATTTTTTTTTTTTTTGAGTGCTCGCACCTCATAAATATGTCAGAAACTATTCAATGAGTTTTTTTGGCTAATGAATAAATCTGAGGTACTGGCCATCTTTTAATAGGTGAGACAAAGGTATATACCCCTAATAATTCTAGTAAAATGGTTGCAAGGTTCAACTTAAATTAACAAATTTATCAATTTAAGGTTTGCATCATGCCGATTGTTTCTAGAAATCAAGGAATTATATCTTCTCTTGAACATGGTGACTAATGTCATGTTGTTTTTTTTGTTTCATACAGAAGGAACAGAAGAACATAAAGACTTGTGCAAAGCCCTTCGTCTAATTAAGGATATAATAGCAAGAGTAGATTTGAAAGTGAATGAGTATGAGAAAAAGCAAAAGCTGTTGGAAATTCTCTGTAGAACTGAAAACAAAACATACACAAAGCTGAAAAATGGCCATGTTTTTAGGAAGCAAGACTTGATGAGGAAAGAGAGGATACTTCTTCATGAAGGCTTAGTGTATTGGAAGACAGCAACTGGTCGGTTCAAAGGTATTTTATCTGAGCAGTGAAGTCCTTTAACTCTTTATTTGCAAATAACATTCAAAGATGGTTAAAGAGTGAAAATACTTTCTTGTGCTATATTGAAAATAAGAATGTCTGAGGTAGTGATATTGCCAATGTCACACTAATTTCTGGATGATCAGTTCCAGAAGCTGTGAGTAAACTGCGTAAGAACACAAATTCACATACATTACCATTTGCATTTCTTCTTCCAATCCCCTCCTTCAAGTTTTTTGTTTTTCAATTTAATTTCATAATATTATGTTTTCACTTGTACATTTTTATTGTTTGCAGTATTTGCCATTGAAAATAGCTTATTAACAATTCAGTGGTAATGAGACATCCCTAGTAGAAAATAAATTCTGAAGCCACAATTGGCTGGAGCACAATTTTTACATGCAAGCTCAGATTTTGATTTTTAATCAAGTATTAGGTGTTAATCATGTATTAGGGTTTGGGCTTTTTTTGGAAAAAACACTAGTTTTTGCTGTACAACTTTATAAAGCTGTCTGTTGATCATTATTCTAGAAACGCCTTTACCAGTGTAATACTGTGCTGTGAGTTACAGCACAGACAAAGCAAGGTTATGTGAGATAGTCTTTGTCAGGCTTAGGGAAGTTTTACTGCTGTTGGTGCAAGGATTTCTTTTTTTCCCGGGCCTGTGTTGCAGCATGGTGCACTTTCCTGGGAGATATCAAGCAGGGATGTGCAAGTGCTTCATGCAGACCATGGGCTAATTCAGATATTTCTTGTTTAGTTTGCTGTAGGATTCTACAAGATATTTCTTCATCAGGGCTTCTCCCTTTATTTTATAAAGATAAAGTAAGAATTTAACACTGATTGCACTAATTTTAATTAAAAGCCATCATTTTCCATTTCTCATTTTAAGACACCTTAGCTCTGCTTCTAACTGATGTACTACTGTTCTTACAAGAAAAGGATCAAAAATACATCTTTGCAGCTGTTGTGAGTATATTATCAGATATTTTAACACATATGTTGCACTTGTATCTTTCTCAAAACTTAGGTCCTTATCCAGCTCATTCCCACATAACTTATGCTTTTTTTAAATCCTGGTATTGTATGTCAGTATATAGAAAATTTAATTTCTTTTCAAAAGTAAATTTTTTTGTGGAGAAGGATAAAAATAACAGAAGTATATCTTTAATGTTGTGCCTTACATGACTGTGAAAGTGGGAAGTAATGCAGGCTCTTTCAGTTGTCTAATACAAATTTTAATTTTTTTGTTCCATAAAACAAACAGAACAGTTTTTACTGAAAATATAGTAGTAAACACACATAAAGGACATGAAAGGTCATGGAAAGAAGTTCCCAAACTATATAAATACAAACATTATATGAATATTGTGTCTCAGTATCAGTGAGCCTCTGAGATTTTCTTTTGAGCACATATCTAGTGCTTAATTTGTTTGTTGACATATGTTACAAGCAGTGTAACATATTTTAAAGAATAGTTTAAAAAATGTCTGATTACTTAGAACTTTCAGTAGTCTGGCTATACCAGGACTAGTGAAAAATCATGTTTTCCTAGAGTGTGATGTTTTATAAGAAAGTAATTTATTATGCTTGTGCTTTGACTGTTTCCTGCAGGACCAGAAGCCCTCAGTTATCTCCCTTCAGAAGCTCATTGTAAGAGAAGTAGCCAATGAAGAAAGGGGGATGTTTCTGATCAGTGCTTCATCTGTGGGGCCTGAGATGTATGAGGTTCATACCAGCTCCAAAGAAGAACGTAACAACTGGATGAGGCATATTCAAGAGGCAGTGGAAAGGTAGGGAAAAAGGGGTTTGGTTTTCATGCTGGTAGTCCAAAGCAGATGGGAGGTTGGTTGGATATTCATGGCAGGATGTTCTTTGTTCTCCATTGTACTGGGTCCACCTGTGAGTTTGGGTTTTCCTTTGAGCTCAAGGTGCTAAAACCTCTTAATCACTCCTGCCATACTTCCCATATTCCTCCTGGTTTCCCACTGAATCAGCAGACCCTTTCTGTTCCTCAGACATCCTTACCAGCCATTTTACCAGCCTTCCCCCACCTTTGCCTTTAGCACTGAGTGCCTTCCAGGGTTCTGCAGGTGTCCATACAACCATTTTGAGAAAATCACAATTCATGCCTTGTTATCTTGGCATCCGGTCATTAAGAATGGTGGGGAAAATATTGCTTCTGATGGGCCCAAGCTTATGCTTGGGACAGCAGACCTGTGGGTGTGCACCAGCCACTCTGCTCAGTGCAGCCTTACCAGAGTAATAAGGAGTCCTTCAGTCTGCTTGATGTCCACTTACTGCTTCTTAAAGAGGCAGACAAATGGCATGCTTCTGGATTATTGTAAAAGGTGCTGGTGTTGTGTTCTGTTTATTGTGAACATAACATTATATTGAAGATGAATATATGATGTGCAGATCTTGCTTTATCCACCTTTGTCTTTTATCTTTGAAGTTGTCCAGAGGAAGAAGAAGAAGAAGAAGTAAAAATGAGTGAATCTGATGAGGACAGACGTATTGCTGAGGCCAAGACATACAGAATTCAGAAATATCAAGGTGTGGCACCCTTTCCTGTTGCTCTGAGAGCTCCAGCATCCTCAGCATTCAGGATGAATTAGTCATGCACCCATACTGGCTGGTGTGTTCAAAGTGGCTCGACAGGTAGAGTCAGAGCAGAGACAGATGAGGTGGTCTGATGGTATAATGTGAGTGTAGTAAAAAAGAAGCATATTTTTTCCAAACACTTTAATGTTTTTACTACATTTCTGTAACTAAAAAATAAAAGTAAAAATTGATGTTTTCAAAACAAACACTGAATTTCACAGATTAGCATCAGGACCAGGTAGTTCTGGGTTTGTGAAAATACCTTGAATCTTCAAAATTGTGTGGCTTTGTGCTTGTTTATGGCACTTTGTCCTTTGCTGCTAATATTTTTATCTGCAAATATAGCTAATAAGGATAAATTCTGGTTCCTTGGTGCCCCTAAGCCTAACTCCCACATCTTTATACTGCCATGAAGAGAGAAATTGCAGCAATGTCTGTCCTATTAAGAACCACATCCTCTGCTGAAAGAAGGTGTTCTCTGAGGTTGAGGCCCTGAGTTATTAGCACACATGAGCCAAGTGCTTTTCCAGGAGGTAGAGCTAGCAGGTTGTTGTGAGAAAAGAGCAGTAATGAGGGCCAGAGAAGGCAGCCAAAGCCACCTCATTAGGGTAGGTCTTTGGCCTAGACTCTGCAGGGGTTTATGTTAGCTTTCATTTGGACAGACTGTGGGATGAACTTGGATGAATTTGGGTCCTGGCCATTTAAAAGAAGCTTAACTTGAATTAGCACTTCCTACATGGCATAAAGATTAGAAAGGTGAATGGGGAGCATGCTTTCCCTGCAGCATAAAAAATGAGCACAATTTTCAATTTTTGCGCTGTTCAATTTTGGTTGACAGAATCACTGAGTAACCAGGACCAGCAAATCTGCAGTTATTTAGAAGAAAAGTTGCGTATCTATGCAGAACTGGGAGACATGTGTGGCTTTGATGATGTCCATGTAGAACCTCACCTGCTTATCAAACCTGATTCCGGAGAAACTCCACAGGCTGGTTCACTGCTGGCAGCAGCGCTCAGAGAAGGTGAGTTTGCGCGGGAAGAGTGGATTGGTGGCTCTTCATTTGGGCAGATATTTTAAGGTAACCAAGTGCAGACATGTGGCCTTGTGTTGCAATTCTGTCAAGTCTCAAGAAGTGGCAGTGTCAAAAATTGCCAAAGGGCATAGAAAAAAAATCTGCCGTGTTTATTGTTGTCAGATACAGGAGATGGTACCTGCCAGATTTTAAAATAACAGATATGTTTAGGGCATAGCATCAAATATATGCAGGCAGGGGCATGGTGTTAGGTTCTTAGCTGTCCTCATAGTACAGCTCGGTGAAGCACAGCAGAGGAGGAGCTTGTATGCAGTATGGTATTGCACCTGGTCCCCAACTTTCACCCACCTTGGCTGATTTTGATGTCACTTCAGAATCTTGTATGATCACATACAGAGCAAATCAAATTTCTAACAAGAAACACCTGCCACAGTTGCTGTACGAGTCCTGTTCTTTCTGCCTACCATGTAACAGGATGTTGGTAGATGGCTGCACCATCTATAGTGCTGTCCTACAAAGTAAGGAAGGGAATGGTATTTGTAGATACCTTCCCTAGCTGGATCTTCAACTAAACTTCTCATAAACGTAGTGGAAAGGAGCACTGGTAAATGGAGTCCTGATTTTAGCATCACCTAAATTGAGAACTGTGTGCTACTAGCAACATTTCAACCTATAAATCAGTGGGGCTTGGTCTTCATCATCATTATAAAGTCAAAGAGCATTTTATTGATAAAATTGATTAAATTTGTGTAGGGTAGTAAGTCAGTGATGAAACAGAAAATACTTGAAATGGAAGCCTATACTTATTACATTCCTTATTCTACCCACTTCCGTACTTTTCACTTTCTCTCACGCTGTTGTTGATGTTGATGATGTCTTGGATTTCGGGACTCTACAACACTTTCTGTGAGCTTACAGTTGTTTACATTATAGACAGTTGTAGGGATCATTTTCCAGGATGGAAATACTAAATTCCTGAGCTAATAGCAGGCTCTATGGGAATAAAGCATTGCTTACAGTAGACAAAGACAGAATTACACAGTGCTTGAGCAAATTAGGTATACACAAATCCATGAGATGAGATGGGATAAGTCCAAGGCTGCACAGCAAGCTGGCCAATGTCACTGTGAGGCTGTTTTCTGTCAACTTTGAAAGTCACAGTGATCAGGAGAGGTTCCTGATGACTTGAAGAAAGCAAGCCTCACACTCCAAGAAGGAATATATAGAGAACTAAAAAACAGTCAGTCTCACCAGCATCTCTGAAATAATCCTCCTGGAAGGCATTTCCAAGAACCTGAAAGACAGGAAGATGATTTGGAACAACTGTCACGGATTAATTAGGGCAAGCTGTGTCTAACTAACCTGACAGGTTTTATGGTGAGAGAAAGGTGCATGTTGGTTACCTTGACTTCTGTCAGACCTTCCACACTGTTTGCACTGTCTGTAGTGTCCTTACATCTGAATTGATGTAAACTGCTTAACTGGGTGGAAGACGGGCTGGACTGCTGGGCTGAAGGGGTCAGTCATATGACATCCAGTCGGTATCATGTTATTAGGGGATTCTCTTAGGGGGTGTATCCTGAGACCAGTAGCATTCAACATTTTTATTAATGCAGTTAACCTCGGGATTGAGTACACTCTTAGCAAACCCATGACTGTCATGGTGAGAGCTGGAGCATTCAGTGAGCTGGAGAGACCCCTACAGATGGGGAAAATGGTAAGAGGTACACTTAGACATTTGACAAAGACAAATGCAAAGTCCTGCATCTCAGGTGATATAATCCTGTATGTTGGTACAGACTGGACACTGATGAGCTGAAAAATGCCTTTGTAGAAGTGGACCTGGGAGTCCTACTCGACAGCAGGTTGACCATGAGGCAGCAGTTGCCCTTGTGCCAAAGATGCCCAACTGCTTCCTGGGCTGCTGCAGTAGGAGGAGAGTTGCCAGCAAGTTGAGGGAGGTGATTCTTCCTCTACTTAACCCTGGCGAGTCCTGTCTGGGCTGCCATGACAAATGCTGCACTTTCCCTGGCCAAGGGAGACATGGAAAAAGTAAAACAAATCCTGTGAAAGGCACCAGAATGACTATAGGGTGGGAGGACATGATGTCTGAAGACAAGCTGAGGTAGCTGGCTTGAGGGGATCTCATTTCTGTCCACAGCAGCTTAATGGGAGGATACAGAGAAGCTGGATTTTTGCAGAGGCATATGACAATAAAAGAACACATGGACAAGAGACAATAGTCCTGTGATGAAACACAGGCAATTCCAATTAACTAAAATTAAAAATTAAATACTATGAGAATGTTAAAAAATTGGAACAGATTGCTCAGGGAGACTTTGAAGTTTCCATCTTTGGAGGCGGTAAAGGCTTGCTGTGCAACGCTCTGAGCAGCACAATTTAGACTGACCAGGTTTTAGTGAAGTGCAGGACTAGGTGACCTCTGAAAGTCTCTTACAAGCTAAATTATTCCATGTTCAAACATTTCTATGTCATTGAGTGCATTCATGCCCTAAGGAGCTCTTTAAGGGATGTCTGTAATTCTGCATGTTTTCCTCTTTAGTTGAAAGTCTCCACACTGCTGTAATAACATCACAAGTGAGTGAAACAGACAGATCACCAGAGGAAAGTACTGAGGAATTAAGTGTGAAGCATAGATTTGCTACCAGTGAAAAACTGGAATCTGTTCTGGGTGGTGAGTAAAATTTGATGTTTTTACATTTTTAGAGTGCTAAAATAATTGATACCAGATTGGTTTTTTGGAAAGCCTCCATGGTCTAGGACAGAATCAATAGAAAATAATGTAATAGAAGTTGTCTTTGGGCAAATGCTCAGGTAGTGTAAATTGTTACATAACTTTGTTGAAAGTACACTTTCTTGTCATTGTTGTTAAGCTCTGCACCAAGTCTATATTGCAATATAGACCATTTCTCTTATTGTCAGGAGTGTTGAAAACTGGGATTAATATTCCAATAATTTCAGCTGCAAAGGGTAGCATTAATTTCTCACAACAAATTTGTCACTAAAGTTGTGTAAAAAACATTGCTACAGAGCATTTTTAGTGTTATGGTTACACTTACCTCCAACCTTTCATAAATGAAATAGTGCTAATTTGTAAGGTAGGAAAACTGAGTTGAGCCGTGTGTGCCATCATGGCTTGCAAATTAGTTTTTCCCCAGCCTAGGATCCATTATGTAACTACAAACTATAAAAATCACTTTCTCATAGTCCTGAGTAGCAGTAGAAAAGCATGCTCTTTGTTTTTCTAGTCAATATATGCTTTGATACATTTCTTATGAATTTTCTTGGGGCTTTATTTGTTAGATGCAGAAAGAAAAGAAATTGAAGAATCACCAGAAATTGATCTCAGTGTTGAAAAGGAAATGGCAGGTGCTGATCTTGAGGATAAGGTATTGCAAACAGTTTTTTTTCCGGCATTGCACACAGCAGTCTGGGCACTGTGCATGTACATGCTATTCAAATTTTTATGGGGATTTTCACTCAGATCCAGGTAATTCAGTCTAATAGAGGTCACAGCAATTGCATATAAAATTTTAAAAAGCAGCCATAAACAATCCAATCACAGAATGATTTTTCTGCAAGGCTTGAGATCAGTGAGTTGTAATAGCAGGCAGTGTTTTCAAACCACTTGTATGGGTTGTTCCTGTTCACAGGATGATGAAAGTCTCCTGCAGTGACAGAGTCCTCAGCTGATGCAAGGAACACTTGTGCATTGGAAGAACTTTGTCCTGAGAACAAGCACATAAGATAGGATGAATGTTTTTACACCAGCTTGCTTCAGAATTTGAATCAAAACAGAATAGAGCAATTATAGACTAGAAGAGAAGAGAAAGTGCCCATTTTGCAAAGTCCTATAGCTGATAAGCAAATCTGGGGAGAAAAGTGGAATCAAAAATCAGTTCTGGGCAAGACTAGGAATGACAAATTTTATGTAGCAGCAGAGTAAGCAACATGAATTACTGTGTGAAAATAAAGTGAACCGTAATAGTGTAGTTCTTAGGTGGAGAATAAGAATCACAAAAGGAATAAAGGGGAGAGACAAGAATGTAAGATACAGACTTTGAAATGGAAAGAAAACTTTGCTCAAAAGTTTAGCATTAACATACTGTATTTGCATCAGGTCTGAAAGAGGGCTTGTGTGCCTAAAACCTGTGTTTGTTTGTTTGTTTTCTATATTGAGAATACTCTTGCTAATACACTAATCTCTCTACAACCTCACCTTATGCTTAGCACTAGATCATCTTACTTATCAGACTGCTGATAGAAGGGAGCAAGAGGAAGAATGTGAGTAGAAAAAATTGTTTGAAAACAAAGTGAGGGAGCAGTTGAAGAGGAATCCAACCTAGAGAGGGTGGAGGGGCTCACATATAGCCCGCTAAAAATTGCAGTAGCTCTACAGGAAAACTTTGCCATTGGGGTTATAGAGAAGGTAGAGCTGGGCTTTTTTCTTTTTCAGAGATGTGCAGCAAAAGGATAAGTGTCTAAGATTACAAGTTGCTGCAAGGGAAATTCTGAGTGTATATAAGGAAAAAAAAAAATCAGTGCAAGGATGATCAAGGAGCAATGTTTGTCCAAAGAGGTTTTGGGGGTCTCTACCATTGGAGGCTTCCTGGATTTGACTGGAGAAGGCCTTCAGCAAGCTCCTCTAACTTTGAAGTTATGCCTATTCATAAAACTGGAGGGACTTGCATCCAACTCTTCCACTCTAAGTCATCATCCTGTTATTTAAGGCCTATTGTTTGGGAAGGCAGGTATCACATCTTCTGATACCATGTCAGAATCAGAGTTACCAGGAGGTGGCAGAATGAGCAAAGAAAACAGGCAAGGCACGGGCTTTCCAGGGAGGTGGGTGTGCCGTCCCAGGGTCGTGGGATGACGGCTCTGGACTCAGCCCAACTAGCTTGGAAAAACAGGAGCTGGACAGGGGGGCAAGAGCTCCTCCCAGCTTGGAGGTTAGATGCTGACTAGATACTGGAAGGAAAAGCATTGTCCCTGCAACATGAGGGCTCCCCAGTGAGCAGCTGTGAGAAGTGATCCCCATCTTGTCTCCCCTGCTCCTGCCTTTTAAGCGTATCTTCCCAGGCGTTGTTCAAAGCACAGCGCAGCCTGCCCTGGAATCTGACCATCTTCATCTCTCTGAACCAAGGTGATCAGGAAGAGAGGCAGAGAGGTGGCCTTCAGCACAGTTAAACACCTGAAATTACTGCTTCACTCCTAGCTGGACTTGCAGGGCCAGCTGTGCCAGCTCAGCTAAGCCTTCCTCAGCCTCATGTCTTAGCACTCAAGTGGTGCTGCAGTGAGGTGACCATGGGCACTGGGACTGGCCACTTGCAACTCCTTGGTCAAGCCAATACCAGACAAACCTTTCCCCTGTGCACATCCATTTTCAGTTAAAAAGAGCTTAAAAACCTGAGGGAAACCCTGCTCTTGTTCAGTGTGCAGGCTCTCCCTTCTTCACTCTTCCTCACACTTCCAGCCTTATCTCCTTTCTCTCCCTCCTGACCCTGTGCTGCTTCCTTACCCACTGCACACCATACAGCTTAGGAAAAGCAGAGCTATCTTGAGTCTATTCTTGTACTGCACAAAGACATCCATGCTAAATCGTCAGCTTTCACAGGAGAGCTGAGCTTTTCTATGGCTTGGGGATACAGTGAGAAGGAGGAGGTGAAGATGTGGAGGGGGAGTGGAAGGAAATACTGAAGAGATATAATGAGAGAAAGAGTAGTGGAGGAAATGATGCAGCTGGTATTCCCTTTGCCCCAAGGGTGTCTGTGCTGGGTTGTGTTTAGGGGGCTGGTCTTTCTCATTTTCATTTTCAGTTATTGCATCTAAATGGAGCAGATGCTTTGCTCTCTGTCGTGGAAAATGAGACTCAGTAGAGAACTTACGAGAATCAGAGAGAAAACAAATATTCCCCAAACTCTCCTGAGCTTCTTTAGGAAAAAAAAAAAAAAAGGAAAAGTCATACAGGAAGTCTTTTCAGTGTAGTCTCAGAAGGGATTGTATTTGAAACAGTCCTCACCATTTCACATTTCATCTTATCTTTCTCAGAGGAGCTGTTCTTCATGCTAAAGGGATTATGGGTAGCTTCACCCCATAAATTTAGAGAGCTTCTTAAGAAAAGGAGCAGGATGGAAAGTGTGAAGCAGCTGTGCCTTGCTGCAGAGGACAGTAGTGACCATGCTGGTGCCTTTTGTAGCATGTACTGGGCATAGCATCTCACAGGGTACCTAAGGCATTTTTTGTGATCCAACATGCCTTCTTGCTAGTTTCTTAGTACATTATTATCTCTAATTTTGAAGATTCTTATGCTGTTTCATCCTACTGTAATTAATCTTAACCCATTGGGCTGTATATACAGAAATCTGCATATACAACAGATATATAAAAACTCTCAAGTAAACAAAGAATGAATTGAAATGTCTTTTCTGTGTAGCATTACTGATAAGGGATTAAAATTGTGGATGAAATAGTTTTATTTGTACAGTTGTGTTCAGAATCTCTAGTAATTTCCATGGGAACTCCATTATTGATGTATTATTCGTCTTCACAGATTGTTGCTTCTGTCTTTTTTAATATATCCACATAAAGGGTTGACTCAGTACACATTTCCTAGCCACATGTCCCCGCTAGTTTAAAAAAAATTACCTTGATGTTACAACTTTAAAATTTAAAACAACTTTTTAAACCTACATGTGTTTCTTTTAGGGAGCAAATATGAATTTTTCAGAATCTACAGGGACAGAGGTGAGTTAATTTAAACTTCAGACAGAATGTAGTAATTATTTAGTTAACAGTGGTCAAACCTTTGAAAATCCTTCTCTTTTATTTTCTAGATTGTACAAGCAATCCAGAACTTAACCCGTCTCTTATACAGCATGCAGGTGACTACTCCACTACTAATTTCAGAGAGTAATTAGTTTGTCCTAATAATTTACTTTTAAAGAATTGTTTTCATGTTGTCCTACTTTCAGACATTATGTTAATTGATCCTGATCTCTTCTGACTGTTGCATAAGTTGTCACAGGATACAGTTTTATTCTACATCAGTGGTAGGTTTCTTTTTAAGAACTAAATAATACTAACCTGCTTGGAGATCAGTCCCTCCTCCCAAAAGAGGATGTCACTACAGTCCAAAAACCTAGCAGGAAAGCAAAATGATGGCTCCACTTGAACTGATGTCATTCCACATACAGATTTCTGAAATTATTTGAGAAAAAACTGTATTTTGATTAGACTGTTCTCCTGGCTAGTAATCAGCAGTAATTTGGCCAGGTAGCTCAGGTAGCAAACTCAGCCCATTTTAGGTGCTTAAATCTCACTTACTTTGGGCCTTACTTACTTTACTTACTTACTACATTTACTGTAGAGCCTTAGTATGGAGTATTTGCCTCTTTTATGCTAAGCTTGAATGTCTTAACTTACTTCTTTTTATTTAGCTGCACATTTATAATTCTATTTTTAAATGTTTCATCTAAGTATACCTAATTTTTAGACCCTATTGATCTTAGCATATTTCATAATAATCCGGGAAACTTTGGGCTTAGAAGTTAAGTGTATTGAAACAATACAAAAGCAAAATAAAAATCATCTAATTTGCGCAAAAATTTTTGAGTAATTGAAAAACAAATAGGGACAATAAAGTAAGGTTAGGATCATGCCTTAACTGCTCAGACCATGAATGAACAGTCAGGTGCTGAGAAACAAGCAGAGGATCTTGTCCTGTTTACAAGTCACTGGAACTGACCCAATACTGGAGAAAGAGTCAAGGAAAGTGCAGATGGTACATTGCATGAAGTTAAAAGCTTTCTGGGGTGAAGAGCATGTGGCAGTGGGGCTACGTGAGTTCTCCAGGAATGTCTCCTGAAATAGATTCCCATGTCAGCTTTTAAACATAGTGCAATAAGTGCCTCAGCAGATCTAGGGTTTTCTTGCTTTTCTTTCTTCTTAATCACAGCTATTTGTTTTTGCATTACTGGAGGATGTCACAACCTTTAATGCAAACAGTGTCACAACATCCTTGTGACGGATGGAATATAGAACTCCCAACTATAAAGTAGGAACATCAAACCTGAAACCATTACTATACTGCAGGTTTATACTTGCACTGACACCTTGGTCAGGTGTGTGTAGTGGTACAGTCCTGGTGACATGGCTGTGTTCGTAGGTGCCGGTAGGACTGGTGTTAGCTGGACTGCAGTGTTGCAGGTTAGCAAGGAGAGCCTTAAAGCCAGAGTGAACTCACTTGGAAACAATACAGTTTTATGTGTAGAAGTCACAGCTGTGTTAGGAATACTTGGGTGAATATAGCATTCCCAATGCCTTATTGCCCTCTTCAACCATGAAATATCGTTTTTCCTGTGTGGCTTTACATCCTCTGACAGAACAGGACCCCAGCTGTAATTGAAGTGCATATGCACAGCTGTAACATAAACATGTATTATAATACTAAGTGTAAACCAGAAACTTTGTTAAAAGTGCTCAAAAGAGTTGAGTTTTATTTTAGAAATACCTCTATGTAAAGGCATTATCACATAATTTTATCTATTTGCTTGAGGAATAACCTCCCAAAAAAGTTCCAGCATTTTAAGATAATGATTCTATGTAAAAACACAGAAATGGATTAATGCTGATATTTAAACATTTGTGTCTGATTTTGTTGTGGTGTCTAGGCAGTACTGGCTATCCAGGACAGCCACAAAGAGCTCCATAGGTTACTACTGCAAGAGAACGAGAAGACCAGTCGGAGCCATGGTTCTCGGCTGAACCTCGTTTTGGAACAAGAGAAATATCAGAATCTGGAAAAACAAAGGGTGGAACTGGCCAACATACACAAAACGAAGCAGCAGTTTCAGCAAGAGCAGCAGCGGTGGCTGCGAGAATGTGACCAGCGGCAGCGGGAGCAGGAGGCGAGGGCGGGCCGGCTGGAGCAGCGGGAGCGGGAGTGCCAGGCCGAGGAGGAGCTGCTGGAGCAGAGCCGGCAGAGACTGGAGCTGCAGCTGCAGGAGTACCAGCAGAGTCTGGAGAGGCTCCGGGAGGGCCAGGAAATGGTGGAGAGGGAAAGAGACAATATGAAAATGCAGAAGAAACTCGTGTGGCACTGGAAGCATGGTCAACAAAATAACCTGTTTTCACACACAGGGGACTATGAGGTTTGTGCTTCCCCATTGTAACTATACCCCTGACTGCATGCCTAGAAACCTGCCTTGACGAATAGGCCAGGATCTCTGGGTTTTGTTGGTTCTTAAATTAATGAGTGAGCATGTGGGAAGCTGAGATTCAGGCATATCCTAGCGTTTTCTTTGAATGTCATGAAGTTTAAGCGAGGAAAGTGTGAAGTCCTGCCCTTGAGAAGGAGCAGCCCTATGCATGGGTAGATGCTGGTGATCACCTGCTGGAAATCAGCTTGACTCTCTACAGCTACCTGAAAGAAGGTTGTAGCAAGATGGGAGTCAGCCTCTTTTCCCAGGCAGTTAGTGAGATGACAAGGGGAAATGGCCTTGAGCTGTGACAGGGAAGGTTGGATTTGGACATTGGGAAGAATTTCTTTGCTGGCATTAAAACAGGCTGCCTAGGGAGGTGGTGGAGTCACTGTCCCTGGAAGTGTTCAAAAAGTGATTGGACATGGTGGTTAGTGGTATGATTTTGTTGATGTGATGGTGGTGTGTTGGGTCAAAGGTTGGACTTAATGATCTTGAAGATCTTTTCCAGCCTTTATGATTCTATGATTCTGTGAAAAGGATTGGGAGTCCTGGTATAGAATATAAGCAAACAACATGCCCTTCGAAAAAGGTGGCACATAGTCTCTAGGGTTGCACTGAGTAAAGTATTGCTAGTAGGTCGAGTGAGGGTATCCTTCCTCTCTGCTGTGGACACACCTGGAGTCTGGCTCCCCCAGTACAAGAAAAGCATAGAGCTGTGGGGTGGAGAGGAGGTAGAGACAGGAAGATGGGTGTCTGGTGAAGTGCCTGTTTGAGAGGCAGGGATATCTAGGGATATCTCTCCAGTAAGGAAGGCTGAGACTGTTCAACCTGGAGAAGAAATGGTTCTTATTAATGGGGATTCCTTATTAATGGGGGCTCCTTTTAATGTAAAAAACCACCTAAATGGAGATTATAAAAGAGATGGAGCAAGGTTCTTTTCCGTGTCACCCAGTGACAGAACCAGAAGCAATGGGCACAAACAAAAACACCGAAGATTTGTTTTGAACATCAGAAAACTATTTTTTCTTGTGGGAGTGATGGAGCCCTGGCACAGGTTACCCAGGGAAGTTGTGGAGTCTCTGTCATTGCAGATATTCAAAAGCCACCTGGATGTGGTCCTTGGCAATTGTCTCTATGTGGCCCTGCTTTGGCAGGGGGGTTAGATCAGATGTCTTCTAGAGGTCCTTTCCAACCTCAACCATTCTGTGATTTTAATCTAGATACCTAGAAAACCCAAAGTTAGGCAGGTGTTTTTTAATTGAGAAGACAGAAATTATAAATACGAGAATCTGTGTTTTATTCTGCTTTACTACTGTCTTTGTAAGACCCATTGTGTCTCTGCATCTTGTAGAAATATTTAATTATTGTAATGCTTAAGCATATAAAGCACTTAATGAAGTTTTTGGTTGCTGTTTTTTTTCCTGGACCACTAGCTCTAGGGAGGAAAAGGTGCACCTCCAGGAGTAACAAACATCAGACTCTTGTGAACTCCACATATCAGGCCCTGCTGTCCTGTTCCTTGAAACAACCAGCCCCCTAGGGGAAGAGGTTGGTGTGTGGCACCATCTCTGACAGTATAAATCCTTGGAGATGCTTACTATTTGGGGGTGCAATTTAAAGTAGCCCCAAAACTGCTTAAGTGTTTAATAATAAAAATGATTAAGTTTTTGTTGAAGTTGAAGGGTGCAGTCTGCCTCTGAACTCAGCTGTCTGGGTGCTCACCTGCCAGGTTGGTTCTTATCTCTAATACCTGCTTTGTGGTTGTGGTCTTGATTTCCATAACTGTCCTCTAAAGCACCTGAAAATCAAAACATTTTGCCTGGCTTTTCCACATATGGAAAACTCACTGACCCAAACAGCTTCTTTTTCCCCTCAGGTTCTTGTTTTCACAAGAAAATCTGTAGAGCCTTTCTTCAAGCCATCACCTCCGTAGTTTTTCAGCTGGCAACTCAACCATAACCATTTGGCATCTAAGATTGTGCCCGCCTGAGGGGTTAAAGGATTGGCCTCTGACCTCCCCCTTTTCATCTGGCTTTTGTGAATACAGTGTGTACATGACTTACCCATATATGCTTGCCAGCCCAAACAACGAAGACACTTTTTACTAGCATATCATGTGCTACAGTTTCGACTTGTTTGGCAGTGCTTAAGAAGTGGATGATAAATCCAAAACTGAAGTTTCCCATCAGCTTTAAGGAATGTGACTTCTAAAATCTTTCGAGGGGAAGTTGAAAGATAATAGTCTGATACAGGGATATTCAGATGTACAGAGAGGCAAAATAATTCAATGCTGAGTGTCAGAGAGTAGTAGTTTTTGTAATCTAATATTTCATTTGTAAGTCTGCTTGTATTTTTTTTCAAGTAGACTACATGGCTTTGAATCCATCCAGACCTTAAGATTGTCTTTCTCCTGTGTTTCCACTACCATACTCAGTGCAGCAGTGGAACAGGTTGAGTGATAGTCAGTCAGCTGGTATTCCCCTCCCAATGTTTTTGTATTACACACAGCCAAGATAATTTTGTGTGACCAAACAATGCAATAACTCACTCTTAATTCTCCTGCTTTTTTTGTGAGATTGGCCTTAATAAACACCTGCAGACAAAGAGTCTGCAGGAGTTGCATTTTCCGCCCTTGGGAGCCTTGGCTTGCTTGCTAAATCTCTTTGCCATCCCCAGTTTGACTGCTGCAGCCCTGTTCTCTGTGATTGCCTGTCTATGTGAGGTACAGTGTTATTTTTGGATTGCAGAGTACACAGGTTTACATATGAGAAGTGGCACCTTGTTTAGCCATGAGGCAAAATATTAACCCTCTGGAAGTAGTCTGCAGAGCTCAATGCATCCCAGATAGTGGTCCTTTTTTATCTGTGACTTCACAGTTATTACTTCTTTCAAAGTGAGCTAAAACCAGATCTGCTAGGTAATTGCTGTTTATTCCTCAATACACATAAAATTTAATATGTTTTGAGGTTAACCTCTGGCAGATTAGATGACTATTTGCAATGAATCCCCTTTCTGTCTGGCAGTTAATTTTCTGCATCCTGCTATAAGTATTCAGGATGATGCTTATAGTCATACACTTCAGTTTTATACAGTGGGAAGCAGGGAGTTGGACTCCATGATTCTTATGAGTCCTTTCCAGCTTGACATACTCTGTGATTCTCTGGTTCTATTGCTTGACAAAGGTGAAAGTAAAATTCTGTGTTTTGTTTTTTGCTGGTTTTTTTCCCCTTCTGCAGATAATGGGACATAATCAATTGGACAGCTTACATGGTGAAAATGCATTCTACTTCAATGAAGCTGTAGTGTGTGTGTCTCTAAGAAGAATCAACAGATCAAATTCTTCTCTCATTTATGAGGATGGTGTGTATGGGATGAATATCTCAAATTCTGATGTAGCAGAGACTAGTGAAAATCAGGTGGACCTCAAAATGGACACTTCTTGTCAGCCAGCATTAACTAGTCCACTGTGGAAATCCACTAGTTCTTACCAGCAGAGGTCTTTTTCCTGCAAAAGCAACAAGGATTCTTTTAATAATGGTAATTAATACTTTATTTAATTAAGAAGTAGTACAGGCAGTTTGCCCCCTCTCTGGCTGAATAGTCCTAGGAACAAAGACAGCTTGTAGTAGCGGAAGCAAGAGATTTTGATAAAACAGTTGCATGCTTCTTTGCAAGATATTTCATGATAGGTGAGAAAAACAGCAGAACAGAAATACAAAAAATTACTGAAAAACCCCACAAAACTCCTTTTTGTGTCTGCATAATAGTACTCAGAATGTTTTTTCTCTCAGTCTTTTCCCAATGCTTTTGCACCTGTTTTTTGTGAGCAGAAATCACTCTTCTTCAAGTGCATTTTATTGATTCTTTGAGAACATATGTGCATTACTTGATGATTTCTGGTTAAAATAGCTTTTGATTTCCTGTCTTAGAATGATAATCAGTGTTCAAACACCCTTTTCTTGCTTCATTAAGGGATGAAAATATCTTGAAAGATCTGTGGACAGACAGTGGTATCACTTCTAAGGAATAATATAATGTTTGAATAAGTTACATCAGTAACTTTTGCTGCATTACCTTTCTTTATTCCTGCATTTTACCAGTACTCCCAAAGATACGTAGGCTGCGTGGCAAAGGTACGTAGGCTGCGTATGGTGGCTACCAAAATGGGTGGAAGAGGCTGCCTATCTGAGCACTGCGTGCACTGAAAATTCCTTGAAGGTCTTAAAAACTTATGAGAAACTCTAAACTATCTGGGGTTTATTTCTTATTTTGCACAATATTAGTTTTGATCTAACTTCTTTCATTAGTGTGAATTGTAGACCAGGATGTAAAAACACAACAGCTAAAACTCTTGGGGCCAACGGTGCACTTTTGGGGTAAGGGATTAAATGATCTGGTGGGATTTTCTCTGCAGTTGTGAAATTCAGGAGACACAACATGGCAATGCTGCAGCAGTGCCTGAGCTCCCATTTTTGTGCAGTTGGCAGTGCAGAATAGCTTCTGTTCTCACACCAGCTTGCAGGTCAGATCACAGCAAAGACCAGTGGGCAGCAGATTTAGGAATTGAAAACACAGGCATAATGGTTAATTGTCTTACATCGTTGATTAAGGAACTTGCTCCTTGTAATGAATTAAACAGACATCCAGTACAACCTTACTAGTCTTTGGTATGTGGATTGCCAAAACAGCATGTTATAACCAAAGGTAGGGCAGGCTAGTCACATCACTACAATCAGCAAACCAAGCTGATTAGTAAAAGAGATTAATATTTCTAAAAATGCCTAAATAAGTAGTCTGGTGAAACTCGTTCTAGTTTGGCTGTGGTCGTCATTTTAGTTAGTGTGAATTTGAAAAGGAATACATATGTGGGTTTAAAGCTCTCAAAAGTGGCTTAGCTTGCACTGGCAAACATACAGATAGAAACTAACCAGGATACTTTCTGTTGAGCCCACATGAGAGCATCTTTTTTAATTAAACTGGCTTGTACCAGTTAAATTGCACTGATTCTAAGATAAGCTGGTGGAGTGTCTGTGTCTCAAGGCACAATGGACCAGCTTTGTGTTCAGCTGTTGTCAATGCATACTGTGTAGACATCGATATCTTGCCCTGGTAGCGGGCACCAAGGCAGTCCCAGCACTCTTGGGGACAAACTCTGGCTCCAGAGCCCGCCCAAGAGGCCAGTGTAAATGTCTGACCAAGGTGTGTTGGCAAAATGTGCAGGTACTGCCTGGGTGGTGACACAAGACACCTTATGCAAAGGAGTGAAGCAAATCCTTGCAGCATTCTGATGGTTCAGATGATGCTGTGAAGCCTACCATTGCACTGCTGGAGCAGGCAGGGCTGGAAGCCTCCCCCCAGAGAGATGTGACATCACATTCTATGGTTGCATTTGTTATTGAGAAGATGACAAGAATTTTATGCTTTGATCATGCAGTGCATGAGTCTGCATGATTCAGACTTGCTTCTGTCTTGCATCTGGACCACTGTACAGGGAGGGACTGGGGAATGAGAAGAGTACTGAATTTCCCCAAGGGACCATGCACATGGAGATTATGCAAATCGCTTTTTCCTAAGCAATGTCAATCAAATTGAACAATATAAACATTTCATACTAGGAAACTGATTTTCTTGAGTAATTTTGGTCATGTTTTCTTCCCCAGAGAATTTAGCAGAGTTTCAGAACATCTCCAGCTTTTGCCTCTGCTTTCTGACACCTCAGCAGGATATAGTCAGTTCCAACCACTTTGAAGGAAAGCCATCTTAAATTCAGTGAGGGAAAGAACTTAAAAGTTAGCTAAAATCTTCAATATTTCACGTGGATGAATATTTCATGGCATTTTTGTGCGTTTCCATACATTTTCCACCTAGCTTTGTGTATAAATTTCCTAATCATCTTTAAAAAAACATTCTTAAATAATTTGTCAACATAGAACTAAGAAACAAATACTGAGTATGGTTTACTGCATATAGCCATGCACCATATACATACATAGCCAGAGCTAATATATAGTTAAAGTTTTGTGTGTACACAAAAGAAATTTCTTGGGTTTGATTAACTTTCACAGAATTAGGCATTTTGTAAGAAGTCTGCTCTGTCAAAAAAACCCGCTTAAATTATTTAAAGAGAAGCACCATCTAAACTTGTTTCCAAGGAGTTAATCAGACTGCATTCTACCATATGTTAAGTAGTATTCAATTAAGCTTCATAAATATACAGAAATGGAAACGGCGACATTACTGTAGTGCATAATTTTCCATTCATATTTCCTAAGGTAAAACATAGGTGTCTTCCCATAGCTAACATCATGATTATGTATCATTGTTCTATGTGTATGGGAGGGAACTTCAGTAAAGACCTTCAGGCAAGTTCCCACTGAACTGAAACTGGCATAAGTAACCTCACTAGAAAAGGTGTGTCAGTCAACAGGAGGAAAATATGATTGAAAGAAAAATGTGTTAATGCTTTACAGTAATGGTTATGAAATTATCTGCATGAAAGAAGCAAGTACTTTGGCTAATTAGGAAGGAGGGGAAGTATAGGTTTTGTGTCAGACTAGACTGAGAATTGAATAAATTAGTCTTGCATTTAATTGACATGTCAAGTTAACTAGCCAAGGTGATGCCTGAGGATTTACCTATGAATTCACCTCTTTGATTTCAGGAATCAGGGCAAGTTTAATTCTTTTAAGCTTTCATGTGAATAGATTGTTTGCTGCTGCTACCTTAACTTCATTTATTCAGACATTGTAGTTACAGAAATAGAATTGAAAAGTGATATATCTGGAAAACTGCTGAAACTTGGATGTGGGAAGGTTTTACCTAAGACATTTAGTATGAAGGATCTATACATGTGACACAGTGAAAAACATAGTTTTTTATGGGGAACATAGGAAAACCTGTGATCTTCATAAGCAGCCAAATGCAAACCCAAGGAGCAAAAAGAGGACTCCATTTGACTAATGTAATTTAAATCTTTTTTAAAGGACAGAAATTTGTACATATATGAGTATAAACAAATGAGATTGTTTGATTTTGGAAAAATGATTTATTTATAGTGGTTTTCATCAAAGTAAGTGATTTCTAGAGATGTAGAATATTTAATTTGCAACAGAAAAAGCAAAGATTCCAGAAACAATGCGTAGTATCCTGTAACTACATATAGTTTATATGAAATTTCCTTCCTATTCCCTAAGGCAGATTGTGCTAATGGCTATTACTCTGTTTAACCTGTTCTTAAAACTGTGTATCAGATTCATTTGCTTTGGTTACCCATTGTTACTTTAGATGGCATTTAGAACGTGCATTTTTGTCTGTGCTGGTTTCATCTGGGGTAGAGTTAAATTTTTTCTCAGTGGCTGCTATAGGGCTGTGTTTTGGATTTGTGCTGAACACAGAGTTGATAATACAGAGATGTTTTTGTTACTGCTGAGCAGGGCTTGCTCAGAGCCAAGGCCTTTTCTGCTTTTGGTACAGCCACACTGGGGACGGACTGGGGGTGCTTGGCAGGCTGGGAAGAGACAGAGCCAGGACAGGTGACACAAACTGACCAAAGGGATATTCCAGACCATGTGGCACCAAGCTCAGTGTATAAAGTGGGGACAAGAAGCAGGAAAGGGGGGGACATTTGTGGTGATGTCATTTGTCTTCCCAAGTAAGCATTCTGCATGATGGGCCCTGGCTCTCCTGTAGATGGCTGAACACCTGCCAGTGTATGGGAAGCACTGAATTAACTCCTTGGTTTGCTTTGCTTGTGTGCACAGCCTTTGCTTTCTCTTTTTCTCAGCCCATGAGTTGTCCTGCTTTCACCCTTCCCCAGTCATTTTGGTAAGAGAGGGGGCAGTGTGGGGCTTGGTTTCTGGCTGGGGTTAAGCCACCACTACATCTACCTGAGCTAACCTAAGTTGTGGCCTAATGACATTGCATAAAACTGTCTGCTCTATGTTTGCATCAGGGAGGTTGAGAACAATAGGCCCAGCTCTTTTATCATATTTGTGTTAAGGTGAATTTGTTGCAGTCAGGAATATGTACAATGTAAAACTGATGCAAGTGTGATAAAAAATAGGTGAAATATGCTTTGCACCACAGTGTTAAAAAGCCATCTGAAGTGGTACAGGCTCTTTGTCTGTGCTTCCAACTCAACACTGGATTTTGGCAAGGAGCAAATCTCAGTAGCTCAGGGCCTTATTCAGATAGCATAGCTGCTGCTGCCAGTGCTGGAAGTGGCTGATGGGATACCATGAGGAGAACTTAGTTAAATAAGATTACTTTCATCACTTGGAACCTGGTAAATAAGGATTAGCAACACCCCCAAAAAAGTCACCACAGTTCTGCATATGTAATCATTGTAAGCTAATTTTTATATTGTTGTTGCTGAAAGAACTCTTTCTGATTTTTCTAAGCTGGATTGTAACTGTGTCCCATAGAGCACACACTTTAAAACAGCATCCTTTTGAGTCAGTGACAGGCCAGCCCCCTACCACTTGCAGAATTGCATGTGAAGATATGTTTCAACCTATTTTTTTCTGGTATGTCTAATGATATTTTTAGTAGTGCCATTTTTTTTCACTGTCCCACAGTGACTGAATTCTTTGTGATTTTCTTTCACTTGGAAAGATGGAAAGAAGGAAATTTTTAAAAAGCAAAGGGTGATATGACCCACGGAGCTCACAGTTTGTCAGGGAGCCTCCTGAACAGGTGTCATATTTTGAGCTACTTTAAATTTTTTGTCTTTTTTAATTGAGTAGATGCCACATTGAGAACAATTCTAAATTGATTTTTCTGTGTTTAATGTTTCCCTACTAATTTAAGTGAAGATGGCTACAGAGGTGAGCACAGGGCCCATTCAGTGCTCAGTGCAAGTTATAATGAGAATAAAATTAAATGGAAATATATAAGAATATGAAGTTGAGGAACATCAGCACCAGCATCTTCCAAGTTCAAAATCTCATTGATTTATTAGAACAACTGAGCTGTTACTTTTGACTCTGCAATAGGCAACAGCAAATTCTCCATACCATAAAACACTGATTTTCATGCTCTGCTGGAAGATTTCCATGGTTCTGAGATACTTGGATGAAATGAATCAGAGAGGAAGTTTTTTTTTCCCTCTTCGGAATGACGCTGCTGGTTGTTTAAAGCAAATGGCAAAAGGGATTAAATCACATAGCAGTGTGATACCAAAGTCAAAAATATGTCATTATATGTCACCTGCAAATAGTATATTTCAAGAAACACTTGCTTTTCACCTCTGTAGAAGTCAGATTTTGTTGTTCTGTTACTAATATTCTCATCTCAAAACACTTTTCTAATTTCTGAAAATAACCACAGTAGATGCAGCACTATAACATAATCCTTTAATTAAGGCAGCTAATGTTATTCTGGTTTTATTTTGTACAATAATGTAAGTAATGCCTATCCTGTGTAATGTCTGTCTGATTTTATTCTTTCTGTTATCTTCTCCTTTAGAGATCATTCATTTGTGGAGGGAAGTTTAAAATAGTGCCCATCTTTAAGGTTATGAATGGAGTAAAAAAGATTGCCTGACCCTGTCTTTTGAAGTACCACTGGTGTTGATGTAAATCTGCACACCATATTCAGGCTTTCATTAACTGCAGACTTACTAAACAGCAACAGAATGATGGCTGAGTCTTTCTAATTCTTCTCACACTTATGATTCTACCAACTTCATTGTAGTGGTTTATGGAGTCAGTGGAATTAGTGGTGTCAAGAAAATTGGAATTTTGTGGATGATCCCCCTTATATGCAGATTTATTCTTTACCTGTATTGTGTTTTTTCCATGGGTAGAAGTTTCAGGGAAGTAGAGGGATGAAAGGAGAAAGCAGAAAACCATGAGCAGAGGGTTTTTAGTCAGACAACCATAGTGAACTGGATCCTAAGCTCCAGCTCTGGGATGTGCAGAGATGTGACTTGGATAGCAAGTCTGCAGGGGAGGAGGTAATCTCTCAGGAAAAGGGCCACAAAATGGCAGTCTTGTTGGTTGTTTGATGTTAAGAAGATTCCTTAGGAGTTCTTTGTTTTCCTTGGGAAGTGGGTGGAGACCTGGCTGTGGGTGCCCTGCTTTAGTACATTAAAATATTTTGTATGTATTTTGTAATGAAGTTAGTGCCTGAAATAGATGCACTAGTGTAAATAAATAATTCATTCTAATAGCTGAGCGAAGCTGTTTATGGGTGATCAAATTTTGCAAGGTATTAGGTATGCAAACACACCCTGTAAAACCATTTAGCTGAATCACCAAGTGTATCTGTCTGGCTTAGTTTGAAAAGTACAATCTCATTTTAATTATTTAGTATAATACTTCACATATTCCAAGAAATGGCCTGTAGCATGTTGTACAAAAATAATGAAGTGTTAGTAATATGAAACCTCCTCATCATCATCTGCTGTTAAATATTTATTAAGACGCTGGGGAAGATTGTCTGTCTTGTGCGGGTGTTCATCACAGGAGCACCCAACTGCCTTCCAATAAATTTCACTGGCTGTCACCAAACTGGTAGAGGAGATTTCATGGAATATATTGTTCCCCCTTGCCAGATGCTGTAGAAAACTTCTTTTGGCTGTGAATTTTTAGTGGGGCAGTAGAGAGGAGGAGCCTTGGTGCTTGTACGGAACTTAGTTATAGTTTAATCAAATAGGAAGACTTCCAACAGTCACCTGCTGAGATTCCTTGAGTGTTCCTCAGAAGTTTGATCTAAAACTGGGACATAAATGATAAAAAATAGATATGATTTTTCCATATTTGTTTAGGGTCTGTTGTAGAAAAGTCAAAAATCATGTAGTTTAAAAGTCATTGAATATATTCCATGATAAAGAGTATATGAGAGACAGGGAAAGCAGGGTATTTGGCAAGGATGATTTTTTCTTTCTCTTTGTTAATTGAATTTGAAAATATAAGGATAATTGTTGCTGACATAAAAACTGCAGGGAAGCTGTCTTCTGTGCAGAGCAACTTGCCATTGGGGATGGGATGAAGGTCTAAGGAAGGCTTCTGCATTAAACACAGGCAATTTAGAGTTGAAGTGAAAATGAATACAGGCAGGTGTTTTAAAACTTGTAGTAAAGGTGAGGTAGAAGGAGGAGGTGATGAATTCAGGCTTAAGGGTAAGACCAGTATTGCTCATACACGGGAGGAGTGGGAGCAGAAGAGAGGAAAGTAGATCCAAGTGCTCTCCACACACTCGTGGGATGGACACACATGCTTATTTGATAATTGTGGGGTTTTATGGCTTTGATGTACAATTTTTCCTTTACCTCTTGTGCAGACTGTTTTCACAGCAGTTATCTGTTCACAGAACTTTTAGCAAACAGTTAAAAAGGGCATTCATTTCAAAATATTCAATCACACTGTAAATTCCTATGCTTACAATGCAAAATATGGGGAATGTACAACTTTTCCATTTTTTTCTTGATTTTTTCAAGGACTCCAAGAAGAAAACATGAGTGCATATACTTCCTGCCAAAAATGAATAAAAATGGCTGTGCTAATACTCAATATGCAATAAAAAAGTAGTGAATATTTCCCTCAGTTTTGACCTTGGGAGAGAACAAGTATCTTTGTGACTATAGATAAGAGGCTTCTCTCAGATGCTCACTCATGTAGTCGTGCTTGTGTTTTTTCCTGTATTAATCAACGGCAGCAGCTTCTATTAAAGGGTCAGATTAGCATGTAATTGATTTGAAGCAGGTGCTTTGCCTGATTTTTTTCTTCTGCAGCAATTCTGTATATTGACTTAGTGCTCTTCTGCTGGTCTCTTTGAGTTTTGATCTTGTCAGCTTTTATGAGTAAGAAGTGGTGGATCTGGTCTGTTGTTGGGAAATTACCCTATAAAACCAAAGTGCTTAGGAGGAGACTTGAGTGTTTTATAAATTACCTCACCCTTTTGGCTTTTGTAACAGAGCTGTGCCCTTCTGCTACTCAAGAAAATGTTCGCCAAAGTCCAGAGCACTCTTCTTTATGTTGCACCTGAAAGACTGGCCAAACGCTGGGTACTAAATTGATTTTTTGCCAAGGTCTTTGATTTCACGTTTATTTCAAAGTGAAAAAAAAAAACCCAACAAAACAACCCGCAACCAAAGAGTGTCCATAAAATATGAGCCAGAGTTAATCAACAGTCTAACATCTGTCTGTGGTAACAGTTCAGAAGAGGAGTTTTGATGTGCAAATGTCCCCTTTTGTTTCAAAGGGAATGACTTCATGTTCCAGAGACTGCTTTTTCAGGGTTAACGCGGGCCGTTTCTCTTTTTTCGGAGGGGAAGGAGGTAAAACCTCACTGCAGTGTTTTATCTTCAGGGTGCAAATTGGGACAGTGGGTGAGGGAAGTGTGGGGATGTGCTGGCAGGCAGCAGAAAGGGGAACTGGTTCATTGTCCCTTGAGTCGTTGGTAGTGCTGTTTGTGTCTGTAACTTTATGGGGTTTCTGCTTCTCCATTAAACATTCAAGCAGGAGCATTCCCTACTGATGGCCATTTGTTTTGACTTCAGCGTGCTGGCCAAATGACTTCAGCAGATGATGGGCTGGGAGGAAATGGTTGCAGACTACTTAGTTTATACCCGCATTGGACACCTGAAAAAGGAGGCTGTGGGGGTTTTCAGTGCTACCCCACCACTGTTGCCAGTGGGCAGGCGAGTAGCCCTGTCCCTGGAGAGGTGCTCTGTGTGGGTGTGCTGCTGCCCTGGGTGCGGCAGGGGCCCTGCGGCGGCAGCTGGTCACGTTCCTTATGATCCTGTGTAGGAAGAGTGTTCTTGGGGTTTTATGGTTCTTTCCTCTTGAACATTTGAGTGCAGCTGTGTTTAATGAGCTGGAAAAGAAGTAGGTCAATAAAACATGTGTTCGTTGTTAGCAGAATACCTGTTGGACCACGTGTTTGTCTGTAATTGACCATCTAAAGCTTCAAAGCTGAGCACAAGGACAATTTAATAGGGAATTAATACTTAAATAAATTAATAATAACAGAAGCAGACAGCTGTCAGGCAGTCTGCCTTCCCAAGGTGAGACTGTGGGTATTTAATGCACAGACAAATTATGATTTCAAGTCAGACCTATTTTTAAGTCTCTCTTACTGATATGCATTAGAAAAACAGCATGCCAAAAATAGCTCAGAACCCGTGTGCTTCAAAAACCAATACATCTGATAACATAGCCATGTAACTTGGTTAAAATTTTAATCAACCTAATCAATTTTAATCAGCATGCTATGAATTTGATGTTGAAGTGACACTATCAGTATTTGAGCTTGAGTTAGTTTTAAAATATTTTCTTTGGTAAACACCAGTGTTAGAAATAGTATGTTTACTGGGCCTTAATAAAAGGAAAATGACTGCATCATCACATTACTCCAAAACCTGGAGTATGAGTTGGAACTTTACGATAAATGCAATTTCGCTGGAATAAATATGTATTTTGTGTTTCTCGTGCCAAGAATTAAGTCCAAATTGTCTAGACGAAACTACTCTGATGACTTGTGAGGCAAAACCTGAAAACGGACCTGCATTGTTTTACCTAAGCCAGCAATTACACAAAGAGTAGAAACATGCAGAATAATGGCAATCCCAGTAATTTTACCCTAATCAAAAATACAGCATTCAGATACAGAGAAGAGTTATGTTTCAGACCTTATTCATCATAGACTTTGAATTCCTTCTGTTTTCTGTCTTGTAAAAAAAATGCACCAAAATATGCTAAGACTAATTAATGTAGGATATCTTCTGAAATAATTTCTCATCGGATTTTTTGTGTAAAGATGTCTTACTCATGAAGGTGTTTGTTTGCTTAAGAAATACAGTGGCTACTTTTTCACAGGGTTGGGCTGGTCAAAAGTAAATAACAGCATTACAATTCCCAGACCGATTTTCTTGACTTATTCAGTCAGCTGGAAATGGATTAGGCTCCTCTTTCCTTGGAAGCTTTAGGGTCAAAATATTTTTTCCCAGTGTTTTTTTTGAGACCGGGTACCAAGTTCAGTTCCTGCTGTGAAATCAGCTTTATTGAGTTGTGAAGGGCCTGGTTTGTTGATGGTATGTGAGCTATGTTCAACTGCCAGTGAAACTGTTGGGAATTATGCTCGAATCATCAAGGCTCACACATAACTTTTCTATAGCAAGTGTTCTCTTCTGGATCGATAGCAGCAGTATCTTGGTTGTTCCAGGTGTTGCCCTGGTGTTCCAGGTGTTGCCATGGCATTCCAGGTGCCCAGTACCACTGCATGGTGTTCCCTTTCTTCCACCGACTTTAAACAACTGAATTTGCAGTATGGAAAATCCATTGCAATCTGGGAAAGTCTTAGTAGGCATTAAAAAAGGCAATCAGAACTGGTCATGGTGCCTTTCATGGTGAGGAAAGGGAGAGGGGCTGAGGTGCTTGGAGTTCCCGGGGGAATTGACTATCTGTTGCTAATGAATCTGCATGGAAACCACTGGGAGCATCATTAGAGACAAAGAGCTGCTGTGAGATTTGCCAATGGGTTTTTCAGTGGATCCCACGGGGAGTTAGGCTGCCATTTGTTGTTGAACTGTGGTGGCAAATAAGGGCCTGTTACCCTTGAATTCCTTTGAATATCCCAGACCCGGTAGACTTAGCACTGGTTGTTAGGTGTCTGCTTGTGCTTTGCATTATGCATGAGTGCCAGTGTGGGGATTAAATAGAGCAGCTCTGCCATTTCAAATAGCTGTGGCCTGAAGCTGATGTGTCAGCTGTCAGTCCAAATGAACTTGGTACCAGTTGTTATAAGTACATGTAAAACCAAAATCCAACTCTATTTATTAATTCAGAATGTTAGTGGTTTTGTGACTTTTCAACGTATTTGTTGCTAAAAGTGTCATAAATCGCTCTTCATTTAATGCAGTTTTATTATGCAGTTTTTATTCTGTAAAGAGGGCCAATGTGACAGATCTCGGAGAGTCACAGCAAGGTAATTGTCTGCAAAATCCATGTGGTGCGTTCCTTCCACCCTCCCCCCACCTTCCCCCCCCCCCCCCCCCCCTTTTTTCTTCCCTTTTTTTTCTCCTTCCTTTTTAGAAATGACTAAGAAGTAAAAAAGTATCCAGCCTGGCCTGACCTCAGAGCTAACCCAGCTTTGAGGAGGAGTTTGAATCTGAGGCCTTCTGAGATCCCTTCCAATTTGAATTATCCTGTGGTGCTGTGAAATCAGGGTCAGAGCTGAAGGAGGAACCCTAAGGGCTTTCTGTTCAAAACACAGAGACTTGAGAGGTTTTTTGTTTGGAGTGTTTCTTAGTGCCTTGGTTCTTCTGTCCTTCCCACAATCTTCACTGTGTGCAGTCTAGCCTTAACATCAAGAGCTCTGATCCTGGGGGAGAGAGAGGAGGGGTGCAGGGGTGAAGGAGAAAATCTGTGGCATTTATTTGATGTGGAAGTGCTTACATCCTATGACAACAGACAGGAGGTGAGAATCAGTGTGACTAATGAGTTGTTTACTTGGCTTTTGTGTCCCCTGCCCCCCTAGGTACATGGGCTGTGTTTGTTTTCATATGTATTGATTTCAGATTCCTGCAAATACTATTCCTTTGTCCTTCACCTTGTCAGCAGTTTGTGAGATACTACTAATCCTGTCTCTTAATGCTGTGGAAAAGGTAGGGTAGTTAGGATGCAGAATGCTACTTGTTTTTTATTTCTTTTCCTGTACAACAGTAACATGTTTTTAGCCAGGAGCTGTCGTTTCTCAGAGTTTGGACCCAGACCTTGTTTGAAAATCTGAGGTCCCCTTATAAACTCCGTTGAGAACTGATCCCACATCCGACAGGCCTGCCATGTGCCATTGTTTTTATATTGAGGTGGTCTAAAAAAAGTATGGAAAGAGTAGAGTGCCTTTCTGCAGTTTCCTAATGTTTGTCCTCATGGTACCTGACCTAAACTCAAGGAAAATGGGGAAAAAAATTGAATTTTAGTGTTGAATTTGACAGCGTCTGTGTGAATAAGACACGATTAGTGTCTCATTTGTGATTAGATGCAGAATTTGTTAGAAACAGCCTCTAACTACTTTTGCAAAAATTGGTGGGGAAGACTGCTGGTAATGCCTGGGGTTTCTTTATTAAATGAAATGGTCTTAGCTGAGATTAAAAGGAGTAAAAGCTGTACTTTAGGAGTATTTAATACTGAGGTGTGGCACAGGCTACAAGTCCCAAAAAGGCTGAAGTGCTGTCACAACTTACCTAATATTTGGTCACCAGTCTCAAGCACACCCTTTTTTGCCTTGGGTGTTTGACCAACTTTTGCATTTCTCTGGTCTGCTGTTCGCTTTTACCTAGGGTATCCATGATGCAGTTGTGGATCTGGCTTGTTCTTAAGGAAAGACTTACCTGGAATATTGTAGGAGAAATATTTTTTATGTAAGTGAAAAATAGGTGAAGGGGGTTTCAGTTTGCACATAAATTCTGGGGTCTGGGGTACAGAGAGATGCTGACAGCTCTTGGCTGGTGCAAAAGTGGGAGGGAGCAGAAGGCTGTGCCAAGAGTGTACTGTGGAAGGATCTGAGCTACAGCTCAGTTTTGTTAAAGCTTTGGGAATAGTCAGGGAGTATTTTCTTCATTTATCTAACTGTGAAAGAAAAACAGTGCAGATGAGCAAGTGGATGGCTATGGCCAAGTACAGTCCTTTGGTTTGTCCTCTCTGGGAGGGTGTGAGAGCACGGCAGCAGGCAGAGCCCAGCCCGGGCAGCAAGGGTGTGGGCAGGGGCTGTATCCAGCTTTTGTCGGGTGTTGGTGATGTGGGTGCTGGTCTGGTGGGCGCGCTGTTGAGCCAAACACAGCCTGCCAGAGAGAGCGTCTGCTGGTAGCTTGGAGGAGAGCAGAAAAAAGGGTAAGTAAATGCTGAATTTAAACAAAGGGGATAACACAGAACTCATTTTATGGCTCATTTTGACAGGTGAATTACAATCACATTGACGGAAGCTCATAAAAGGCCAATGGTGTGTGTATTTGCCTGACTCTTGATCCATAGTGAATTCTGATGTTTGCCTCAGTGCAGCAGAGAATGGGCCTGGAGAGGGACTGGGGAGTTCCCATGGGTGCCCCAGCTGCCAGGGGATCGTGGGAGAGCTTCTTGGGTGTCATTTTCTGATAGCAGCCCCTTTGCCTTGCTGTCTGCACAAATAATCAGTTTGTTTTCCTTTTTTATTTTTATTAAGCATCCTCAGCTCTCAGAGTTCTTTAATAGACATCAGGTGATGTTTTCAAGTCTTGTTTCAGAAGTTTCCTCCTTGTTTTGGGAGAGCATTTCAAGAGGAAGATTTCTCCCACCCTTCTCCTGCTTGGTGACAAGGGCAACTCAGTTTCCCCATGCTATACCAGAGAGCTCAGGGGAGGCTTCTTGGCTGCTGTTACTGTTCTACATTACAACAACCAAGGCTGGCTGGCAGCTCAGTCCACTTTTCTCAGTCTCCATTCACCTAAAACTGTTGTTACCATTTCTAGCACTTCTTCCACACTTCACATGCACTACCCTTGGGGCACATCACGCTGCTGCCTGTGATACCAGCTGCTCTACTGGCTCAGCTGCTTCCAGCATGGCGCTGGGCAGAGAGACAGCAGCCACCCTCCCCGATGGCAGCCTGAGTGTGTTGGCCTTGGGGACACATTGTGCTTTTGTTAGGCAGAGTCTGTGTTGAGTGCCACCTGAAGTGCATCCAAAACCAGCCCCTTCCCTCCTCAGTTGGATTAAGCACAACCTTTCCAGGCTGAAGCCACTCGGTGCCCCAGCCGCAGCTGTGCTCCTACCTCTTGGGTGCTCTCCTGCTGTTCCGGTTTCCCAGATGCAACATATTTAGGAAAAAAAATAAAAAAGAAGCTGAACTAGTGATAAATCATTTATTTTGATAGTGACAGGATCTGATTTGTTTTTGCAGAATGCTGAGAGTTTTCGCTGCTCAGCTCTGCTGCTTGTAGTTATAACAGTTAATGAGAAAGGGTTTGGAAACAGCTACTGTTTTAATTGCCGAAGCAATTACTATTTAGTTTTGATGGTGGAAAATAATTGCATGTAAGGTGTTTCTTTTCTGCGTATTTTCAAATTTGTAATTAGGCTTCTCAAATTATGTACTTCATAAACTTTGGAAACAGATCTTTCAAATAAGTGTTTACTCCCTGGTATTCTTATGTACATAACTTGGGTAATGTGAATAAACTCACAGGACTTAAAAGAAATATTAATGTGGGTAAAATTACCCAAAAATGTAAGTCTTTAGAAGTAGAGGAACTTCTGCTAGTAGGGCTCTTTTTAATAAATAAACAACCCAAATGCATCCAGTTTTCATAAAGACAGACATATTTTTGCTTTCTTCTGTGGGCTGCAAATTGCAATCATTTTCTAATATAATCATCAAAAAGAAATAAATGCAGACATCATCTTCAAAAAATCAGGCCTGTTTGACTAATTAGGGAGTCAAGATCTTCTGTGTTATGTATTGCAAATAACTCACAATCAAGCAAGACTTACTCTGGATTTTCATTAAGACTGAAACAATTCAGAATAAAACAGTAAAAGAAAGACAATTGAAGACTAATTTTTGTAACATTCTATGTCATCCCACTATGACTAAGCTGATTTATAAAAACCTTGCTCCTGCCATTGACTGTGCAGTCTTGGCAGCAAGAATAAGATGCATGTGATTTATGCTGGGAGCTGCAGCCCCAAAGCCTGTTTGCTCCTTCCAGCTGTGAGAATATCAAAGAGAAGATGCTGAAGGCAGAGGCTGTGATATGATGTGTTCCCACATGCCCATTGCATAATCATCCCACACTGCTCCACACAGCCCATGCCAGGGAGCAGCCAGAGAGCCTAGGCTTTTCAGGATACCAGCAAGCTTGTTTTGCCTTGAACTCCTGCCTCAGCAAACAAGACTGATGAAAGTCACATATATTTGGGGAATGCCAAATGTGGCATGTGTCACTATGAATTGCCACCAGCTAAGTGACATGGTGTGTAAAAACGCAAATAGATCCTTCACAGTAGATTTCCATTGCACATACACGTGAGAAGTAGGGACCAGAGCAAGCATGAAATGTCTCTCCAGCTCTGCATGAGTGATCAAGGCTCAAAGAGCCCCAGTTCTTGGTTTGCATGCTTCTGGCATTACCAAGGAGTTCAAATCTCCCTTTCTTTCTACAGAGTCCTTTTTTGAGAGGGAAGAATGAAAATTTAACCTTCCTGATGTAATAGAAAAGTTGGTTAGGCTAAGATTACAGTGAAAAGTATTGCAGCATATCCATTACAGATATTTTTCATTGCTATGCATGAGGATACACATTCTTTGTTACACAGCTTGTTTATATGGTAAAGTTGCTTTGAAGAAATACAGATGTAGAAAAGTCAGGTACTGAGATGCAGGTCCTGAGGGCCCAAAGTGCTACAAAATGCTGACTAGGGATAAAACCCAACTGTAGTCATGTTGTTTTGGTTTATAAAGCTATATATGGATCATCATAGAAGTGTTCATTGTGGAATGCTGGAAAACAAGTACCTGATTCTCTGCATTTGTGGGAGAAAATTGGAAAGATAACAAGATTGTTGTGAAATAATGTTCTAGTGTTTGGATGCAAGTGTTTCTCTCCACGTCACACCAAAAAGATCAAGACAGAGTAGAGTAGGTAGTTTATGTCAATAAACACAGATAAACTTGGTAGAAAAAGTTGAATGCAAATGCCAGCCATGTAGACTTTTAACTTTGCTCACTTAATTCTTTTGCATCCATAAAAGGAAGGCTTATGAATAAAATTCTGTGTAATGATGAAAACTGTATTAATGTTACAACTGTATTATTACTAGCAAAGATACTGATTATATGCTGTGTGCTTCCCTCCAGCTCAATTCTGACCTTGTTTATGTCTTTCCATTATTGTGTATCTGTTTAGTAAAGTATGGCTACACATTTATAATAATTATTATTACTTGAATATATTTCACTAACTTTGGGTAAGGTGCCTCTCACCAGGCTGTAGTATAATTTGTGCTAGAGTACTGTTTTCCTTTCCAGACAGATGCAGCAAACTAGAAAATGGTGCTAATGAAAAAGTCAGAATTTTCCCTTTTTGATGGCAGGGGCATGGCAGAAAATGCATTGTCCTTCTCTTGTGTGTTACAGATCTGAACACATCAGAGACCCAAGGTTCCCAGACAAGTTTTCCAAACCAGGGATCCATCCAGACACCACAGGTAGATGAACTGCTGCTGAACCACCAGCCTGAGAGCCTGCAGGATGCAGAGAGTGGAGCCAGAGTAGAGGAAAAGATTGTTTACCTCTGACAACTTGGTTTTCTAATCTCAGTAGCACTTTGGAAGACAACTGTGTTTGCTTTTCTAAATTTCTGTAGTTGTTCTCTGTATGACCATCTGGCTTTAAGGGTAGTATTTAATAGTGAATGCAAAATTTTCCCCATGATAAATACAGCAAGTAAGTTATTTTGAAGCCATTGTTGTATAATCTTTAATTTATGACATGATTTCAAATGCTTTGCAAGAAGAAAGTGTAGCAGGAGAGACATAACATTTTGAAATTGTAAAGGTGGCGCCAAGGACTGTGAAAGCTAGTGTTGATTATCTTGAGTCCTCTTCTTACAAGGATGAGCTAAGAGAGATGGGTCTGCTACTTGAGATTTCAGAGTGTCTATCAATAACAGCTGTGATATAACATGAGAAGACAGCAATGTAACAATGATGGCTCAAGTCTTTGCTGAAATGTGCTATATACCCTTAGCTGGTGGGTCATTTTCCTTATCTTCTAGCTCAGGAACTGCTCAGAAGGGGATGTTTTTTTATGGTCTGAGCATAATTGCATAATTGTAGGTGTTTTCTCATGTCCCAAAGCTTATTACCATTTTGATACTACTGCCAATTTCTGTGCAGAGATGCACTAAATCAGTTATTGTGTTATAACTGTTCCTCATTTCAGTAAGTGTCCTTACACATTAAAATTTACCAGATGAAACCAACTCACTAGTCAAAAGAAAATAAAGGGGATAAATAGTAGGCTTCAGTTAACTGAACTCTTCTGAAACTCCACTGCTTTCCTGTGTAGAAATCAGATAACTTTCTGCTTTCAGATTCCTGGGATTCTCTGTCTTAGGCGGTAAGAAACCTGTTTTGTGCCTTTTTGTCTTTCTGAAAAATTCATACACTTCTGTCAAACTTAATAAATGTTCTGTGCATTTCTATGAAACTGTAATTTTGATTCATTTTGAGATTCTCCAGAGAAATAAAAAAACTGGAGGAAAAAAAAGTGTCCAGGCTTGTTTGCACTGAGGTCTGCTGCAGATGTGTGTTGCTGGTCCAGCAAAGCCAAAGCTGTGTATTTCAGCTGACAAAACCAAGGATGTGCCTATCGCCACTTAGCATGGCTGATGGCATTGGCAGGGGTGCAGCAGAAATGGAGCTGCACAGCTCCTGCATGCTCCTGCACAGCTGCCTCACATCTGCCCACATCTGCCCAGCTCAAGGAGCAGAGGAATGCAGGATTGCTCCCACCCCTTTGACTGGGTCAGCCCCAGGTGCCAGTGGTTTCCATTTTACCTTAAGCCTTGTGTTGTGCAACGTCTTTTGCAGGCGCAGAGTCTTTCTTAGATGTGTGCATTTGTCAGCAAGGGTGTCCTGACTGAGAAGGATTCGTTTCCAGGGACTTGGGTGCTTCAGGGAATACCTGAAAGCAGAGCTTTCTGAGCTGCATCTTACTGGCCTCCAGAGTAGTAGTTCACTTGGTATTTTGGGCAAACAACTAAGCACCTGGCGTGATGAGCAGGATGTGATTCTCAGCTATATTAAACGATGTGCAAATGCCATCAGGGAAAGACTGGGCCTGCAGATGTGGCTTCTGGTGTCTGTGCTCAGCTTTCAAGACTCCTGCTAACCTGGCAGCACTTTGAAAATATGTCTCTTTATTAGAGAAAAAAAAAAACAAAAACCTCTTTTATAATATCTAGAACTGTTTTATCTTCTTTATTTTTAACAATGAGATTCAAATTAAAATGTGGATCCACCTTCTCTTAAGGGCTCTGCAGTAGGGACAGAGAGTCAGCAATGAATTCAAGGTTGCCACCTGAACAGCTTTTTGGCAAATTTCTGAGTAGCCAGACTAATTTCTTGCGATGCTGTATGCCCCAGGATATGTGCCTTGCCCAGAGACCCATGGGAAATTGAGAAAAAATGAGCAGTTTTCTCCACAGTTACTCTCTCTGCATTTTATTATGTCTTGGCTGTAACATCTGGTATTGGTTACTGTCAAATCCAAACTGCTGGATGGATTGCTGCTTTCCCAGTTTGGTGTGGGAATTCCCACATAAGCGTCTTGCCACCGAGAGAGGAAGAGATGATGCTGCTTCTCTCATCAGTTTTAATTGAGGGGCTGGGAGCTGAAAAGCGGCTGGCCCAGACTTCAGCTGTTGTGCACATTCTTTAAGTCCCTTAAAATCAGGCAGCATCTATCTTATTTTGCTCACCTGTGTTTACAGTAAAACTTCTGGCATTTCAGAAAGGCGAAGGCAGGAAACAGGTGGCCTCTAGATTTAGGTATTTTAATTGTAGAAAATGTTTTAAGTATAGGCCAGTATGGTCTTGGCAGGTGCTCTTTGTAACAAGATGTATTATGCACCCCTGAACTCTGTCCATTATTTAGGTATTTCTTAATACTTAGCAGAATTTAAACACAGCCCCAGTGAGACTCAGCTATTTTAGCAGTCTGTGTTTTCAGTTACCACCAGGCATTTATTAATGCTGGGTCATCTTATTTAATTAGAAAAATATATTCAGAAATTCTCTTCACCTTTTTTATATTATTTTGAGGCTGGCTTACTTGCAAAGCCTGGGTTTTTTTTTTTCACTCATCCCATATATGATGTTTTCTTTTTGCTATGCTTCTCAAAGCATCTTGCCTCTGAAAACTCAGAATCTAATTCAATCATTAATTTCAGTGCTTAAATTAAGGGAACAATTGCTGTACTACAAATATCCATGGTACCAGGATGAGGTTTGTTTGTTTTTTCTTATTTTAAATTTTTTTTTCTATCTTCTAACAAAGAACGGATTTATTTGCTGTAATGCCTTGACTTTTCCAGCATTTTCTCCTTAATGTTGTGTGCTAGTGAAGTTGTCACACCAAGCAACTTTAAAAGACCTTTAAGAGAAACTTACAACAAATGTTTTCTTCAGGAAGTTTACAGTAATGGTAGAGAAGAAATTAATGAAGGGCTTGAGCTTACAGTGTGCTGGATCCAGACCTTTGGAGTTGTGCATTCAGTCATTTGTAGAATGAGGCCAAAAGGAAGCAAATTCTTCACTTGGATGCTGTTTGAGTATTGAGGTAAACAACACACTTAGCTGCATTTCTGAAAGATTTTTCACAAAGGTCATACATGTTATTTTCAAATTACTACATTAAATACAGATTAGGCTATCAGCAAAACTCCCCAAAGTTTGTTTACTGAAATGATTGAAAACAACATGTTGATGTTCCATGTAAGGAACACAAATAATTTTATTTAGAGAGGGCTGTTAGCCACATTAATTTATATGCCACCCACTTAGTTCAAAAAAGTCAGTAAGATTTTTTTGCTGCATCCTAATCAAGTAGATGCCAATTTTGTAATGTGCCATATTGCTGCTAAAAACATTTTTAGCATTGTGATGGTGTTTTTTCAAAGAAAAAGACATTGTACTTTGGTAAATAGCGTGCAGCTTGCTCAGGCTGAATTTTGAAAGCACTGGAGAGTTGCAGATGAGACAGTTTTCCTTGTGCATTTGATGACAAAATGGAGAAATAGTGTGACTATTGATGACTAATGGGATAGGGTTTGGATAACTTCTAATGAATATTCTGTGACAAGAATTCCAACCCCAAATCCTTCCCATCCAAAACCTTCACTGTGCCCAGTTTATATTACAGAAATAGAAACAGCACAGGTTGTGGAGCATTAGCATACTGGAACAGGCTGGATGTCTGCTTTTACAGAATTGTGGACCTGCAGTTGATTTCTTTCATTTTTCCAAGGGAAATGGATACATTTGTTGTTTTCTCATCCCTAGTAAAGATTTGTATGTAGAAGCACTGCGAAAGTATCTATGAGTGTTCTTGATAATCTTAGGCATAAGGACAGCTACATGTTAACCTCCAAAAGATTTTTCTGAATTGCTGCAAAATAGTGAGATAAGTCTGTGAGGATGGCCTGAATTCAATGGCTTGAATTTTGCATAAAGGCTCCCTTTGGCAGGCTGATGTCAAAGAGTGTTTCATTTCTTCAATATAAAGGAAAACCCTCAAAGGATAACCTTAGAGGCATTATTCTAAAGTGAGGCTGGCACTATTCTAAAGTGTTGGCATCGATCCAGCCCTTTGCTCTGAAAAAGTGCATCAGACAATAATCTACTAGATTTCTACGAGGAGCTCATCGAAGACTACACAAGGGGCTCATCAAAGGCTTCCACATTGCGGAAGAACTTGCAAGGGTGTGAAATGATCCAGGTATCTCACCTAGAAATGTCAATATTTTTCCCTGACATGCAGAGCAGAGTTGGAAGCAGCTCTATGCAGGTCAGTAGTTGGCTCACAAATTCCAGGAGAGCTATGTTTCTTATTCCATGGATCATCTCTGCTGAAGTTTCTTCCTCTTCTCCTCAGTCCATCTCAGGCCCAGATCAGGATGTTGCACCTCTTATATGGAAAGGTTGGGCCAGAGGGAGGTCTGCAGCACACACCAAATTCTGAGCTTGAGTCTTAAAATATCCTGGGTGGAGACCAGGAGGAGAGAAAAAAACATGAAAAAGCTGCTCTGGGTGTAGAAAAGGCAGGAAGAGTGTCCACTCTAATTAGATGTTTCTTCATGGAACAAGCTTTTTTATTCAGAGAAAAAACCCTCTATGTATCACGCTACTATTGATTCCAGTGCCAGAGAGAGCAAGTATCCTATATGTATGAAAAGGACAGTGAAGTATGTAAGTTCAAATAAAGAATTTCTCCTGTGGAGGCTTAACAGACCCAAGGGAAATTTCTTATCAGATTTCTGTAAAACTGCCAAGCCATACTACAAGAACTATGCAGAGACATGAACCTTCCACTCACCCAGGTAGCCACTGCTAATAACAAGGACCAGCATGGGTAAATAATTGCATGAACTGAAGACAGCTTGTGAAGATCAATGTGAGCCCTGGCCTTCCCATGCAAGTGAACAAATAGGATGTCTGAATTCCCTGTGTCTAGCCCATTGAAGATGCCCAGGCCAAGCTGTGAATCCACTTGTGCTCCTTTTGAGTAGTACAAGAAACGTGAGAAATTGGTGTTGCTTCTGATTAAAGTAAGTAAGTCTCATTTGAAATGAAAACTGTCCCCATTTCCTACATGGTATTGTTGAACAAATGCTAAAACATGCCATTATAGGTAAATTCCGGATACAAAGCAGCCAAGTGGACAAAAAGAACTTTATTAGCACTGACTGAGCATCTCCTGCTTTCAGTCAGTGGAGACTAACTATCCTTATCCTCTGGGGTTTCTTTCCAGCTTTTAATTAAGGGGCAAGTTTTCACAGTGTCATACTCGAATTGTCAGTGAAAAGAAAAACATCAAGAGTGAAAGCTACAAGGATATTCCTCTGGATGACCCCTAAGAGAAATGCTGGGTGCTGAGGGAAGGGCTCCAGCTCTGGGGTTTGTACATGGATATCATCAGTTCAATGGTGCTGGTGGCTTGGTAATCCAGAAAACCAAATCTGCCTGTGGGACCAAGAGATTTGGTGTCACTGAAGCTGATGCCTGGAAGCATGGCTGCATGTTCAATCCTGCTTTGCCACACAGCAGAGTGGTGGGGCCCTGGCTTAACCTGTGCGTTGCTCAGGTCACCTCCCTGCCTGGCTCCCATCCCTTCAGTGCCTATCTTGAAGCTGAATGGTTGTGTGCAGCCTGTGAGAGATGGCTTGCAGCCTTGGGAAACCTCTGTTGGCATATAACATAAATGCTGAGCACCAAAGGATATTTCACACAAAGAAATTATTGACAGGAGTAGGAGGCATCTGCTGTTTTACTGTCACCATTTGCTCAGCAGAAGTTCAATTTCTAATCCTGACTCCAGCTGTTCTCATTTAATTTACAGCATAATTCTTCAAAGTGATCAGGATAACAACTTTCAAGGGTGAGATATGGACCCACTAAAAGGCAAAGAAGTTTAGTTTATTGGTAAATGGTTAGTTACTTCTGCTTGTCCTACAAGCAGGACTGTTGGAGTCTCATGAACTAAAAACCCCATGAAATGGCATACTTCCAACATATTTCTGAAGGACACTGATCATGTGTAACAGCATGGTTTGCAGACACCAAACTCAAAATATTCTTCTTTCTGGGAAATTTGAAGTTCAGAACATCTGGACTATTGAAATTCACCAGAATGCAGTCCTTCCATCTATAATTTCAATTCAATGGAAGTCAACTATGCTCACCACTTAATTTCACAATTGCCTTCTGATAAGCAGAAACATTTCCCTAAACATTGGTCAGATGCTTCCAACCTATTATTTCTGCCACTACCATCAACAGTTCTGGAGTAATTATAGAGACGGGCCTGAACATAAAAGAGATGTCAGATACTTGGAACATACAAACCTGGATCCAAGCTTGACAGACTCAGACAAAATACTTCACTTCCACATAAAGTTAGATTATGAACTGTCAGACAAAGTGATAAGGACTCAAAAATAAGTGACTGTAGAAATAAGCAGCACAAGCAATAGTGGAAACTGCTTCTTTTGTACAGCATTCAGGGAGTCACTGACAAAAACACCTGTATAGGTATTCTGTGAAATTACATTATTAAAACAATGATGTCTTATTATTTGATTAAGGATTTTGTTAATGTGTATTTAGTGTATAATTAAACTACCAGGTAGCTCTAGTGATGAAAGTAAAGCTGAAAAAGATGGACTGAGGTATAAAATCTTATAGCCAGGTAGCAGGAAGTATTTTCATGGATCAAGAACCCACAGTGGGCAGAGAAGGAGAACGAGATTACATTGTCTGGAGATAGTCTTGCCTTTTTCTGTCTACTGCTGTGTCACGATTGCCTCCTCAACACAAAATCAGGGTGCTCTGGGCCCATTGCAGCAAGCATCTGGCCTGGGTTTGTCTCTCCAGGGGCAGAGATGTTAGGGTGTGGGGAGACCACAGGTGTGCCCCATTCTGGTGAGGATGGCTTCCCCACTATGCTAAAAGGGGGATTTTACTCTGTATTGCAGAGAAACTGCGCACTAAACATATCACACACTCAGCCTTCTCATATATTTGGTGCTCTCTTTCATGTTGCCATGTAATAAAATGCAATTGACAAGGATATTAAGTACTGCCTTCTAAAACACAACATCTCTGTGAAAATTCAAAATGTGTTCAAATTTTTTCGAAGTAACAAGGGTCAAGTATGGTTATAATAATTAACAACATGTGTGTTGTTTAATCTTCAAAGCAAGCTTTACCTTTAGACGTCCATAATTTACTCAGTAAATATTGTTCCTCTTACTTCAAAAGGAAGCAATAATTAGATTATGCCTGGACTTAGGTTAACATTTAATTTTTGCATAGTTTCAGACCAACATTGTTGTCTGCATACAATAGCGAAATAATTATTTTTAACTCTGTATGCTGTCAGTGTTTAAAGTTGTAATTTAATACCCAGAGGAAAAATATGGCAGGGTTAGACATGTAAACGCTCAGAGGTTTTCCAAGCCAACATTCCCTCCATCCGCTTGTCACTTGTGCACTGTCACAGACTAAAGTTGCCTGCTCCTGCCTCCTTCCCATCCACTGTTTTATCAAAATCCCTGCTTCAGTCAATTGTCAGGGGTTTTTTTGGAGGTTTTTTCCTGTTTGCTTTTTTGGTTGGTTGGGTGTTGTTTTTGCTCTTGCTTGGGCTTTTTTAGGGGTTTTTTGGGGGGCCCCTTTTAAGGTCCTGCTCTAGCCCTGCCAAGGGAGCCTGGCCCACAGGCACAGGAGTCCTGTGCTGGCCCCTTCCTACAGCTGTCCCTGAGGAACGGGCTAGCTGGGCATGTGCACAGTGGGAAACAGCTGAGATAGCAGTCCTCCCTGCTCTGAGGCTGGCCTAAGAGGATTTATCTAAACAGCCTCCCAGTGCAGTGCTGGCTAAGAGAAAAGATGGCTTGTAGGCAATGGTTTGCAACTGACCTTTGGCCACCAGGACTACCTTCCCTAGGCGGGGCTGAGACAAGATTTTAATTCCTGGCAGGGAGTCCTGGCACTGTCATGATGGAGAAATCCAATTCAGTGCCTCTTTCAATGTAGCTGGGTACAAAAGAAAACCGAGAACGGGGGCCCATTGCCAACAGAATAACTGAAATAAGCAGCTTTTCCATTAGCTGGAACAACCTCTCTTACTCCAGCCTCTATTAGCATCTAAATGATGGGGGTCACACCTTGCCAAAACATGTATTTGGAGCCTAAGCTGACAAGATAAGAGAACTAGTGAGATAAGAAATACACCAAAGAAGTTCTTATTTGCTCCAAATATTTTCATAATCACCTTTATGATATGAGTTGCAGATGCACTGCAAAACATTCCTATCTATTTTATGAAGCTTGAATTTTTTTTTAATGTAAAAAAGTGGTAATGGACTTCTTTCTAGGCTTTGAAAAGAGTGTATCTGCTTTAATGTGACTTAGCTTGAATGCTATTATCCATTTTAATGAGGTAATGTATGAGGAGGGGTCAAGTAGAGCAAGGACTCATTCTGTTCACATCAGCACTGACACTACTTTGCTGGCACAGGAGTAGTTCTGCAGCCACAATTTGAATAAAATATGGAATGTAAAGTGCTGGATTGAATATTCTAAATCAGGGTAGTCTGTTGAGCATTGTTGCCATGGGGACTGTGTGAAGGTTGGATTAATTAAGGCCTGAGCAGATGCTCTGAAGTATGTGGTGTCATTTGTGCTTTCTGCTTGTAATTAACATGCATGTGTGCAGGGTGAGAAACAGGGAGAGGGAGAGATACCCACCTTAATTTGTGTATGACAGCTTCTCAGGTAACATGAATTATTGGTATATGAAAAGCAATTCCCCTACACATACTAAAAATGCAGATTAAAAAAGAAAGGAAAAAAGAGACAACAAAAATCAGCATCTAGCTGAGTCACTATGTTTAGTATGAGAATGCCAGAATCAATGATACAAACTTCCCTCCTTGTTACTACAAGATTTAGGAATTCAAAAGAGCCACCTCATCTCTGAAATAGATTAAGATTAAAGAGGAGTATCTTTCAATGTTATCATATAAAGTTAAAACTTATCATAGCCTTGAGGGGTATTTTTATGCATACACAATTTTATGCACACAAAGAGAAAGGGGATAGTTTATTCTAGGAGTGTGTATGTAAAATGAAGTCTCCTTTCTGGTTTTTGGAAGTCTGTTTGAGCTGCTGACCTCAAAGGAAGCAGTGAAATAAAATTTCAAATCACTTTTCCTATGCTCAGTAAGCATTCATTGTTGTCATAGCAGGGCTTGAAACCTTGAAGACAATGTTAAATCTTTTCTGCTTTGCCTGATGATGGGAGAGTAATGTCCATCTCTTTATGAGTACTTCAGCACTTGCCCTGAGCTTCACAGGGAATGTTTTTGGGGTATAAGGGATCAAATATAGAAGCAACACCTTCCAAAGAGGGTGGTGAATATGGTGGTGGTCACCTACTCTTCCACGGCCACTCCTGTTCTCTCTCTACCTTTACACAGGGATGTGGAGGTTTCCAATTTTTCAAAGAGTCATTCGAAAACAAGAGAGAGAAAAAAATTCATAACTTATCCCATGAAAAAATATTATATGAACTTTTTCTTTTGAGCTTTTAGAAGTGGGAATATAGTACCTCAGAGGAGGCACAGTTGCGGTGTGACTACCTGGTGGCACTGGAATCACAGCTGCTAGAAAAAGAAATGCAAAGAAGTGCTCACAGTGTTTCCTATGAGTACTCAGTGGAAAAGAAATCAACCTCTCAAAACTGCACATATTTCCTACAGTGAATGAAAAGTCATCACAGTGCTTCCAGGTGAAATTTTGCAAAAGCCCAATAGCTCCCTGTTTTAGGACAAGTTTCCAGCCTTTCATGATTAGAAGATGGGTTTCTACCATTCCTAGTAGTAAGACAAAATTAGGCATTTTCATCTAAATATGTAGAGGGCAAAAGCAAGGATATTAACTTGCTGAGTGCTACTAAATGAAATATTCCTGTAGGACAGTTATCCTGGGTTCTATTTTTAGAATTCATTTTCTAGGCACTCTTGGTAAACTTTTATACCTGAGCCAGCTGCTTATATAGCAATCAGGGTTTTGAAATACTTTTCTTTTTAAAATAAAATTGTTTCCAATGTAAAACTCTCTGACTTGATTGTGTGACTGTGGAATGAAAAGTGATGGATGTTTTTCTCCAGATTGTGAGAAAGAATAGTCAAGCTAATGAATGCTGAAACATGTTTCTTTTCCAGGTACTCCATACTCTCTTCACTCTCTAATTTGCCTGCTAAATCTGCTGCATTTTCCTCTCATTTCTTAATGTTTAAGGATTATCTCATATGCTCTCTTGGGAAATGTGGCTTGGTTATGGAAGTAATTAGAAAAGACTGCAGCCTGCTTTTTGAATGAGTCTGGATTTATTTCTGTTTTTCTTTTTGCTAATGGGAGGCTTGCTTGTTCTTGCTTTGATTTAGAATTTTTTTTTTTTTTCCAGAAAGAAAAGTATAGTCTAATTCACAATGTGAAAAAATAAATGTTTGAGTGAAAGCTGAAAAATCCACAGAAATTGCTGGATGCTTTTGACCAAATGAACATGCTTAAATTAAACATAGACACCCTTTTAAACAGAAAAGACTGGAAGAGACTGGAGGTATTGATTCAGTTACCATGTCACTAGGGAAGTAAGAAGATAAATGAATCATCTAGGAAGAATATCCTCAGATTTGTGATGAAATCCAAGTAAATTTACACTTGTCTCTGTCCCAGCTCTGAACCTTGAAGCAAATGAAATCTGTACCTTCTCTATAAGCACATGTAGACTTGTCTCTTTAGACACATAGGACAGTTTCATTAAAAGTGTTCTTTCTTACTCCAGGCTTTCCTTATGTGAATAGTTTCTGAACATGTATATTTAATTACCACTTTAATTTCAATGACAATATAGATATTTTCTCTGTTTTAGATAAATGTCAAAATAAAATTTTGCCCTGGTCGCTGATTCTTGGCTCTGGGGTTTTGTATGTTGTTGGCTGATCTTACAGATACTTGCCATCTTTTCTGTAAAGAACTATTTTCCCCTTTCATTAGTAATACACAGCGGGATACTGTTATGTTTTTATCATATTTTCAGGAAAGCCTTCCTTGAGTTCATTATTAGATCACCCTCACATACTATTCTTCCTTCCTGGCCTTCAGATTAGTCTGTATTTTCCCTGAGGTCCTTATTTGTCTGTCTTCCTGAATGAAACAGTAATTGAATGGTAAGTCTTGAAATTATCTGTGTCTGAAGGTCCTTAGACCAACCACCACCTTTAAAAGGATTAGAAGCCTTCAGCTAGGTATAACTCAGCTGGCTGGGAAACCAGAAAAATTGTAGCTGTGACCACCTCAAGGGGCCTATGTGCCTTGGCAGGGAGAATGAGCTGTAGTGAGTGCCATATAGCTCTGTCTGCAGTGTTTGTGGTATCCAAACTAACTGGCTGAAATAGAGCTTGAATATTGGCAAGGCATTTTGCATCTTACATGTAAAAAAAGCCCAGGGATGTCTCAGCAATTGTTTGGTGCTAAAACTGTTACATAGGGCAGGCATTCATGTTCTGTATTTATGCCTTAATTTCTTTCCCTGGCACTTATTACTAAATTTATTACTGGACTTATTTATCAAGACTTTTGACATAACTTCTCATGTTACTCCTAAAATCAAAATGGATGGGCTGTTTGTCAATAAAGAAAAATTCAAACCCTTGCATCTGTGCTGGAATAATGCTAAACAGCAGCAGAAATCTGAGAGATCCAGACCCAAGGGACCTAGAGACCCAGAAAAGTAGTGGTGGGCCCTGGTGGAGCAGCCAGTAGGTCAAACGAAGCAATTATTTTTTCTCCATTTGATACTTGGGCCATTTTAAGATACTATGTCCAGCTAGGGGACACAGCACAATGTAGTTACTGGAAACTGGAGCTCAGGAGTCCAGAGAAGGACGCAGTGGGTGCTACACAAGAAGAGCCTAAGGTAACCCCAATGGCTTGGTCCATGGACGACAGACCTGGGCTGGGATCTTACTGCTGTCTTCACCTGCCTAATGGGGAACAGAGAGGAGGATTTCTCACAGAGTTGCCCAGTGGAAGGACAGGAGGCAACAGATGAGAACAGCAGCAAGGGGAATTCCTACAGCATTTAAAAGAAAAACTTCACCAAGGTATAGAACTCACCAGGTATAGAACTGTACAGAGAGGAAACAGCTTGTGCAGAGAGGCAGTGCAATCTCTATCCCTAGATATTTTCAAAATGTCTGTAGCCAAGATCCTGGGTTGCAGGACTTAACCTGGAGTTAGCCATACTTTGAGAAGGAGATTGGATCAACTGCTTCTAGAGAACTCCTTCCACTAAGATTACTTTCTGATTTTGTGGGAATTGCTATTAAATTTAATCTGTCCCATCCCATATACGATCATATCAAAGCTTTATTGTTTGTACTGTTCCATTACAGCCTTAAGGTTCCATTTTGAGCCTTTACCATCTCCCTACCTCTGATTCTGATTTAGAAGCCATTTAACATACGTTCACTGCTGTGAACAGGTAAGTCTTTACTCTCACTTCAAATTACATCCTCTGCAGTTACACAGAATTATTTTTTAAATCAATGGTGACTACAGTTCTAGTGGTCACCATTCTTTACCCTGGATTTTATTATGCACTCACTGGTCTCTGAATAGGACAATATGTATCTGTGTTACCTTAAATATAATGCCCAAATGGAGATTTGCTTCTCTCGATGATTTGTTCTGTTTCATTTTCAATTTTGCTAATCTTCTGAGGAGAGTAGATTCAGGAGGTGGACTGCAATATTTTCTCTTAATATATCCTTTTTGGACTCAAGAACACAAGCCTTGGCTTCACATGCTATATAGAAATTGTACCTAAGGCAAACAAGGATCTGTAACATGATAAACATCAGTCTACATTGTTTCACCAAATAAAATCTTAGCTAACCTAGACTTTGTTGCTGAAAACCTGTGATCTTAATAGGTATCTTTGCATACCAGCTATAGTATATACTCAAAGCAATTTGTGCCTCTTTTTTATCATTTAAATCCTACTAATTATTTTCAAAACAGAGTGTTGAATTTCAAGTTCTCTCACTTGCACCAACATGTAGTTTGAGGTTATGTAGGGTTTTCTTTAAGCTTTTAAAGAAATCTAATGAAACAAAGGGGAAGAGTCACACTGGCTTTAATGAGCCCAGCACAAATACCTTTGGGAACTTTTGGGAGAGTGTCAGCCAGATACTTAGTTGTCTCCTTATTTACCAGGGACAGAAACAGTAGTGGTACAAAAGCCATTGCCAGACCACACACGTCACCCGTAGGGGTGACAAAGACAGTAGGGGAATTTAGTCCTTCTTCCATTGACCTTGAAGGGAGTGCCTGGGACTGCTGGCTGCAGCCACAGCTCAGGGGTGAGTTTCTGCCTCCCTGGAGCAGCATGGGGGATGCCAGAAGGGGATGCATGAGCACCATGCGGAGCTGCCAGAAGGGGATGAAGTCATGTTATTTCATGACCAGCTGGCCAGTGTGTGAGGAATTGGTTTTCCAAGGAGGTTAAAGAATTTGGCCACTTCTGCTGGGGCCAGTTCAGAAAGACAGATCTCGACAGCTGGACCTAGCATCAGCAAAAGGAATGTCTGATCCCACATGCTGAGCATGGGGAGAAAATTTTCAGACTCCTCCTGCCACACTGTGCAGCTTCTACAGTGGGGTTTAGCACGTAGCATTAGGAGATGCTGCTGAGGCCCGGGGCATGTGAGCAAAGACTCCAGCATTTGGGTACTGCACTGTTCTTAGCTGGTGGCTTAAGGATAGGCTCTAGGAATGGATGAAAGAAATTAGCAAAGCATAGCAAAGAGGAGATGATGAGCTGTTTGACAGACAGTGAGCAATTAGTAACTGTTTTTTGAAAATCAAATCACCTCTACTATTCTTTGCTATGAAGAGTAGGATGTCAGTGCTGCACTGACCTGAGATGATGTATTATTTAACATATTCAAGATGTTTTTTCTCATTAATCATGAAAGTTGGGCATTTTCCCACCTTGCTAAAGGAAAGAGCAAAGGCTAATGAGGGTATGTCTGGCATCTGCCACATCTGAGGATGATGTACCCATTTGCTCAGTTTCTTAAATGTTACCACCTCTTTTGATATTCTAGTATCAGTATCTAGGTGAGTTTCCCTTTTGACAGCTAGGAAAAATTATTTGGAAAACAAAAGCAGTTACAAACTCTGAAGATTCTTGGGGGTCTGGCCAACATAACTGCATGCCTCTCCCCTTGAAGCCCAAGTGGGCTAAGATGTGAGAAAGAGAGAAAATGGGCACTGGTTTAGTGGTGGTGTATCATTCAACGGCCCATGTGCTAGAGGGAAATATGGGACATCATGCTTTCTGTCTTTCTGTGGTCATAGAGTTAGGAAGGGCAGGGTTTGCCTCATTCCTGACTCATCCTGGCCATGCCTTGTCTGACCCTTCTCTCACCAGTTCTAGTTTTCTGTGGGAAATAGGGTGTATGATTAATCCTCCCTTGGGTTGCAGGTTGCAGACCTGGGTGTCTTGCTGCAAAAACAAACTTTATGCAACTGCAGGAGCACAGGAAACTAATTTTCACTTTATGCTTGAGAGTTGAAGAGCTGATTTACTAAAGCAAATAGTGACAAAGTTTTCAGCACCCATGACTGATCTCTAAGTCTGGTCCTATTCATCACAGAGCAATGTGATGAATAGCAACACTTCCTAGCACAGAGCCACTGGGAGGCCATGAATGCTATAAAAGCAAGGGCCTGGGGAAGCTTTAATGAAGTTTTTGGGGCCATTGAAGGGCTAACAGACAGGAAATCTCCTACATGGATTTCCCAAGACTCTCCTATCTGCCCAATCACAGCCTAGCTCTTTAGCATGCCAGACTATCAATTTTTCAGGAAGCACAGAGATAAGGTACACTCAGGGAAACAATTAATTCAAAGTCCTGCAGGTGTGTCCTTTCACACAAGCAGGTGCATTTTACTAATAGAGAGGGGATACATATAAACAAACAAAAAAAATCAGAAAAAACCACAGCCAACAGTAAACCTCCTGTACTTCCACTAGCTGCAAGGGTTTTAACCTGCTATTTGCATAAGAAAGCTGATACTTCTGCCTATAAGTGTTCTCCCTTCTGCTGATTTGAATCTGCTGATTCAAATCAACATTGTACTGGTCAGCTGGACCTGCTGACAGAGTAAGTATGAAAATTCAAGTGTATTGCTTGCTCTCTCTCCCTCTCTCTCTCTCTCTGCTCTGCTCTGCTCTCTTTTCCTCTCCACCTCTGTATTTGCTTGTCTGACCATGTTTCACTGAGCAGATATGGGACCAGCCTTGATTTATGCTGGTGTGAACCTGTAACTCTATTTTTGACCTCCATGCCCATCTACATCTCTGGAGAGTGATACATTTGTTCCAATAATTTGGCTCTTCTCAAGCTACCTCCTGTCACCTCAGGTGGGAGACATGAAATAATAGACTAGTGTCTCTGCTGAAATGCTTTCCCTCCATAGGTTATCCCTTGGTGAATGTATCTCAGGCTGAAGAACAAAAAAAAAAAATTGTTTCTGTTTTAGCAGTTTTTTAGTTTTGTTGCCTTTGAACACTCCCTGGAAACAAATACCTTTCTTATTTTCCTCTGGAGGTTTTCAGGAGATCTGCTTTCAGGCAGTTTAATGAGAAACAAGCCCCTGTTGACAATGTTTAAGGAATGTGATTAATTGCTTGATTTGAGAGTTTCAGCATGCCTCCATCTAATACCTAGAAGAGCAGGAGTAAGGGGCAGGAGTGTGCCTTTTCAGCAGTGTATCTGTTCCTTGGTGCAAAATAAGCCCACGCATCCCCTCCTTCACATCCCCAAGCTCTAAAATGTGATGCTGCAAATAGGCAATTACTGCCCTTTTTGCGTCCCATCCCCACATCTTTCTCTATCAGATTTTCCACCTGGACATTTCTGTGCCTTGAAGACACGGAGCTGTGCCTGCATACTGAATGTCCAGGGGAGGATGGGCCAGGTGAGTTGCAGCAGCCTTGCTACAGGGAAGTGAACAACAGCTTAAAAATCCTGAATTCATGGAGAATTGACGGGTCCTTGGTTATCCCAGCTCTGCTAAAAAGCAGCTGGGCAGGCTCAGATCATGCCTCTAAGTTTGCATGGGTTCGAGGATAAACTGAGTAAGCTCATGGTCCGGGATCACCAGGATGTGAGGCTGTGGTTCTGCTTGGGGCTGAGGCCACCTTGCTGTGGGATCATTCTAGTTTCCCAAAGCAGAGCCTGGCACACTCCTACAAACAAGTTCCATGGAAGGAAAGAAGACTATCATTGGCTTGCCCCCATCACCAGGTCTCTTTAGAGACTAAAAATTCCTGGAAAATACTAACACTAATTTGATGACCTTGGCACCTTCAGGGCATCACTTCTGGTACTCTTGCTTTCCTGATGTGTGATATTCCTGAGATAGAGGAGACCCTTTGAGAGGGTCCTTGATATTTCAGAGTCTGGTTTCCTCCAGGAGTCAATTTCCCTCTGTCCATACAAAGACTTTCTACCACAGAAGCTGAATCAAAAGTTCTGGGGTCTATCAACAGGGTTTGAACTTCAGACCTGTCTGCTAAGAGCAGGGATGCATGCCCTGCACATCAGCATTTTCTTTCCACACATGTGAGCACTTTTAAAATTAATTTATCGGTTTTCCCCATCTTGTGTCAGATTAGAGTTTGTATTTGATTGATGGCCTAGAAAATGAGGGGACAGTTATGATTCTTCTGGTCTAAAACAGACTGTCAACAGAAACGTTGCCATTCATTTCCATAGGGACCAAGTCTTTGCCTTTGCCTGAAAGGAAGTGATCAAGCTTTGAGCCGGGTCTCTGAGGTCCTGGTTTTACAAGTCAGTTTTCAGCCCCTCAAACCAGGCCGGATTTGTTTCCTCCTGAGGAAGTGTCCTTCTCTGTGCTATTTTGGAGCTGGAACTGAATCACTCCCAAAAAACATGTATAGATTGAGAAAATGGTGATTCCTTCTTGAAAATTTGACAGAGACACAGTTAGAGAAAAAGTCTCTTCTAGTTTTCTGCACAATTTTAAATCATCATAAAGCACCAGAACATGAGTCCTTACCTCTAACATAACTCTCTTTAGTTTTCTTAGGGACAGTCTGAAGTAATTTATTTCTTTTCACCACATGTATTATGCTTGACGGAAAATAAAAAAGCAAGAAACAAGTCTGCAAATATTCACTGGTTTTCACATTTGATTACTGGATGCACAACATAATATGGTTCTTAAAATGGTGATTGACCAATTTGGATTGAGGAAATATGTTGGAAAAAGAGCTTCTGAAAGGGTAACATTTTCTCTCTTGCCACTGCTGGCACTTATTGACATAGAAATCAAGAACTGTTATGAAGGAAATGCAAAGGCTGACATCTGACATAAAGAAAACAGGGTGAAAAAACTCCAAACACTGGGTGTGAGGGAAAGGTGTGTCTAACACTGTTTGTCTCTGTTGTGCTGGATTAACTCACCCTAGTGTCTGTTGCATGTATTTTAAAATTAGAAATGATATTGCAAAAATGCTACTGGAGCAGGCAGGAAGATTTTCAGAGCCAGAGTTTGCTCATTCATGGAACATTCATTAGGACTTAGGCATGCAGTAATTCTTAGTTATTAATATGTGATTCATTCTTCTGGTTGTATCATACAGAGTTATTTACGCTTTTGGGAAGAGTAAGCTCTGACTGTAAAACATGGAGAGGTTTTACATTAATGCTTTTCTTTCATTGCATATGGATTGCAGAAAGCTCAGAAATCACATCCATGGATATATATATATATATGTGTGTGTGTGTGTGTGTGTGTGTGTGTGTATGTGTGTGTATTATTTCTGTATTAATTATATCCTCCATAAATGCTATGGCATGCTTACAAAGCTTTGATTACTCATCCCACCCCAAGCTGAGAAACTGCTGATCCCCACAAAAATAAAAAGGGAAGACTTTGAAGTCTTCCAACATTGGCTTGTCATAGAGTGAATGAACTTGAAAGAGAAATGTAAGCCCTTACTTCTGATATAGTAAAGAGCTGGCAAGTTCCTACAGATTTTTACTCCCAGATGACATCACTTACTCTCCAGCAACTTGCAGCTTGTCTAGCACTGCAAGGTAAATACAGCCATGCCACATAGTGCTCATCACCTCAGAAAGCATCTTCATGTCTTCCTATTCTGAATCCAGAATGCCAGCAAGCTGCAGAGCAGATGATGTATGAACCTGCAAGGGCAGATCTACAACCAGTGGGCATTGGCATATCTCCCACGTAGTGGAGACAGAAGTTATGCTGTCATTTATACCCTTTGAGATTCTAGCCCAAGGTAATGGCATCTTCATTTCTGACTTTAATAGGAGCAGGCACTCGTGTTGGGAGTGAGGCTTCCTTCCACTAGAGAAAAACACAGCTGGAACACAAAGTTGAAGGAAGAGTAGCATTAAAAAACTGCCACAACAGCAGTGGTTAGATTTAAACACTGTGCACACCTTTAATGTTCCTAAGAGCCAAGTTTCTGATGTGTAAGTGCATTTTTCGTCTGATGCCAAGAAAACAGATGTGAGAGTTATTTCCCAATAGCCAAAGGCATTGTCACATGACTAATTCAGCATCTTCCAAAACTGGGTGCGTGCCTGGGCATGTGATGGAAAGATGGGAGGAAATTGCCTGGCTATGTGGATTCCTTGTGGTAAGGCAAATTTAGCTTAGTGAAGCCCATGACTAACAAATAACCAAGCACTCAACTTTTCAAATTATAGAATCACAACACCCTGAAACCTGTTGATAAGCTTTCACAAAGCTTGGAATTTTTGGATGAAAACAGAGCATGATAGGATTCAGAAAGAGAATTTCATGGTGGCAAATAGGTATGTGCCTTAGATGTTCCATTTTGGAATTAAGCCACAGCAAAATCTATTTGAGAGAGTGTTTTCTGCAATTGTAACTGGTTTAAGAAATAATGTTAAAAAACAGCCACTCTCTACAGGTTATTCTCTGTTTTGTAATTGCCATGAAACTCATATGAAAGAATTTGATGGTATCACCTTCTGTCATGGAGCTGTGGGAGTAGGTCACTCTCAGAACAAACTATTTCATAGACCATTAAACTAAAGTTTTTTTCATTTTAAGAAAATATCTCAATATTAATGATGGAACTAGAACATCCTCCTCTGATTACCTTGCAATTTGTCATTCTCTAATTACCCAGTGAGGTACATCCTGCTGCTTCATCAACCCTCTGCAGCACTCTATATAGCTCTGCTGTTGGCCACCTTTTTGTTTCTCTGCACCCCTTATCTCTGAGCATGCCTGGCCAGGAACAAAAATTTAACCCTGTCAGCTCTGCAATGCTTCTTGAGCTATGTCTGTGCTGCAAAATCACCTCCTTCAGTCCAAGATAAAATTTTGACTAGAGCTCTTTAAAACTGTACATGATTCTGATCCACAGTGTACTCTTGTCTCTCTGAAGCCAGCACTTATTTAAATGTCTTTTGTCTCTTGTTTTTATATTTGGATTGCCAGGTTTTTGTCATAGAGCGTGTGTATGCTAGCTGTGTCCACCACATGGTTCTTGTTTGAGGATTGCAACCTAAAAGTGCTACAATATTCACAGATGACTACCATAGAGTAATAGTAAGTTTGCAGTTGAAGTGTGTATATCTAATCTGTGAGTCAAACTCATAGTGAGAAAGTTTGTTGATCTACATTCGGGTAAAATGCACTTTTTTCTGAAACTTATTCCCAAAAAGCCTAGCCTGTGGAGAGGCTTATATTATGCCCATAGGCATATGTTTAAAAATATCTCACCTTAATGCAAAGAAAAGTTAAAAGCTTTCCCTTTAATTATTTTTATTCTGCTTTTTAATTTTTATTCTTGCTTTTCCTTTTTTTTTTACTCTCATTCAAGAAAAATTATATATAAATTCACAAATCAAAAATTCACCCAATATGATCTGACAAATCACACTTTTAAAAGGTTCCTAGTTTCATAACAAATTCCATTAAAATGGCTGATAAAAACACTGTAGTGGCATAAATTATTTTTCAATAGATTAAATTCAAGTCCCTGTAATAAAATCTTTTGGTCAGCTAGCTGTAGAACTGCCTGTGGCGTAGAACCTGGGTATAATTTTCTTTATTTATTTACCTTTTATTTGTATCAGATAGGTTGTGTAAGTCCCATGGAGGAGACAAATGAAAAAGACAGGCTGAGAAACCCATGTCTTGAGTCTGTCATCTTTTATGAAAAAATGAAGTTAAAATGACAACACTGCTGCAGGCATTTGGAGGACCCCTTTTGTAAGGCTGGTGGATACTGACAGGTGCAATGAGTTTTTTTACATCTGGAATTGTATTTTGCACTTCCTGAACAACCTGCATAGACACACAATCTAGACCAGGTCTTCGCCAGGACAAAGATGATGGTGTGAACTGTTACCTACAGTAGATGAAGGGCTTGGGGATAGTGTTTTACCAAAACTGGGGTGAGGTGGCCTTCATGTTGTCTGAAGAAATTGAGAAAATAAAAGATTATCAACCTGAAGACAAAGAGACACAACTAAAAGTATCACTCTGAGGTGCACAGGGGAAGTTAAGGACAGAGGGGAAGCTAGGGCCGTAGGCATGTATGGGCTTGGTGACCATAAAACACAGCTTTGGCTGTCCTTCCAAACTGGAGAAGACAGGCTGGGCCTTTGTGGAGTCCCAGGGATCTCGGAGGAGAGCGTAGCTGGTTTGGGAGATTTTTCATTTAAGGGATATACTGGTTTTTGTAATGGTATCTGACCTCAAGTGGTTTATTTCTCAAGGAAATGTAACAGTGTATTTACACAGTCTCTGGAAAGGCTATTTATATCTGCATGCCTGCTTCCTTCTCCCTGTCCAAGGCCTCGCAAAGGTACTTTTTGGGATAGAAGATTCAGCCTTTTGTAAGCTCAGATGAACTTATGCTCATCTCAGAAGAGGCGGGACTGCATCTCAGAAACAGAGAATAGGAATCCAAGTGTTGGCCAGAGGCCTCTGGGTTAAAAGGAAGGTACCTAGACATGGCTGGACTCAGAAGCTCTCAGACACCCTGGGAAACAGGGATTGGGTCTCACAGTACCTAGATGATGAGCAGTAAGGACATTTGGACAGATGCCATCTATTACTGGTCTTATTTATAAAAGTGGCTACTTCAGGAGCATGTACAACACTCCCTTTAAATTTAATTTAAATTAAATTAAATCCATTTAAAATTCCTCATCTAAATAAACATATTGTCATGTAAAAGAAATTGTAGCTGCTTATGGTTTTGCCCTGCCACACCATTGTGTGCCTGATGCTGGATTAAAATGCATGAATCTAGGAGTCACTTGTCAAGAAACAGATTGTGCTGCTCCTAGAATTGCAGCAGCTGTCCTGGGTAATTTTTTGCAAGAAGAAGACCAAAAAGCAAAGCTTATCAAAGGAGAGAAGTGAATGCAGTGCTAATATCCCCCACTATTCCCTTCCCTGCCTTCTTCTTGGTGTCATGTCCTCAGAGCTGCCACATCAGTGCAGATCCTCTGCAAAGGATTGTAAGCTGGTCTTGCATATCCCCAGCAGCTCATAGCCCTCCATACCATTCCCAGAGCCCTGGCAAGGAAGACAGCTCTTCTGCAAAGTAGCCAGACAGGTTAGGTAGTTTAGTTTCTATTCTTTTAAGCCCATTTAAAATATGCTGTAGGGTGATGGAACAGTAACTCACATTTGTTGTAACCCTGATGGTTTAAAGGCATGAGCAGGGCTTAGGAGAGACAATGCAGTGAGGCTGTCTGTAGAAGGCTTTAAAGTGAATAATACTTTTGTTTAAACACAGAGTTCACATCCCACCAGTTTTACCACTGTTCTAATACTGAAAAATAATAGATTCATTCGGAAGCCTGTTAGTGTAACGAGTGGCATTTGTTGTATCTTGGTCCAAAGGCATGTCACTCTTCTTAAAGAAAATGCCTTTAATTTTGGATGAAAACTTTGAGGTTTCTTTAAAAAGTACTACAGTCCCCTTGTTGAGGTAGGAGATTTTTTTCTTGCAGTATGTTTCATCATTTCTGCTTTCATGCATAATTTTTCAAATCTTCCCTCATCAAATTACCACAGCTTTAGGGGTCCTGAAGAAATTAGTATAATCACTCACTGTAATTAAATGTTTCATATTTTATTAGACACCGCATGCAATATGCTGCATGGAGATCTCATACAAGGCCTGCCATATCTTTGTGTATCTCTCACACACCTGATTGAATCAGTAAGTGCAAAGATTTATTTCCCTCACATCTTTTGTGTTGTGGAGATGATGTATTGTATTGTGTCAGGGAGGATTTGTCATAGAAATTGGCAGCTGTCATGAATGGCATCACCTGCATCAGAACATGAGGCAAAGGGAGACAACATGAAGTCATGTTGTATAGACAATAGCCTGCTTTTCTTAAGGTGAAGAGATAAAAAAGGACTAAGTAGAGGCACACAAAAACACAGCTGCTTTGTCGTGCATCTTGGTACAAACAGCAGTCCTCAGTCGAAGTTTTAAACATATCTAAAAGGGATTTTTTTCCTTCATCCAGGACTTGGTCATCCAGGCTAAACAATTAAAATTGTCCATGTAAGTTGCAGAAAACTGTCAAGAAGTTAGGAGTTTGGCATTAAATTATATTTCTGGGAGGATTTTGGTGGTCTCAGCTTTCAAATGCTGAAGTGTCATTAGTGAATTTATGGGGTACTGTGGAGAGAAATATTCGTTGTTGCAACATAAATTACTGAGCATCCTGAGAGAACTAGTTCAGAAATAAACTAAGAGCCCACAATCATCAACTCATAAAATAAGGAGAGAGTGATGTTAGCTATAAATGCCTCATCTCCTGTATTGGTCCTGAAGGACCTGCCCAGGAGTTCCTAGGAAGTGATGCTGTTGCTCCAGAGAGAATGAGGCCCTTCCCCACGTTTATTTATCACTTTGGATATTTTCTTTGTTTTCCAGATCTAATTTTCTTTATCTCCTGGGCGTAAAATAAAAAAGGAGAAACAATGTGAGAGCCACATGAAATGTATTACTTGAAACCATGATCTCCAGAGAGAGAGGAAACCATGCAAGCACACCTGTAAAAGAGAGGAAAACAAAAGAAAATTAAATAGGTTGCAACAGAGCAGGAAGTTCAATGACATCAACAACAAGAGGAAAAAAAAGAAGAAAAAAAAGAATCAGAACTGTAAAATTCAGAATGAAAGCAAAGAAAAAACATGAAATATTTATTCCAGAATAGAAGGAGAAAAACTAAAGGAAAGAACAACAATAAAGGAGATACATTACAAGTTATCTTAAACATTATGTTGAATTTATACCACTACACTAATTTGCTCAGAACCTTTATTTTGCGACATCAGCACATTAATCTCCGGATATTGCCTCAGAAATAGAGAGCTAGGGTTGTGTACTCCAGCAACTGTGTCCACTTCATTGCTCCTGAAGTCCTGAAGTCCAGGCTGTGCAGTGAGAGGGCTAGTATCCTCCTCTTTGTGCATTGCCAAAGTTCTCAGCTCTTTTATGCAGCAGTCATTATTTAATTACAGCACGCTGCTTGAGTTACAGGTTGCCATTATTGTTAACAAGCTGCTTTCCCATGATACTAAAACGTGTAATCCTGATGACATGGCTGAAGGTACTTCCCTACTGGGAAGTAGGGAACCTGCCTGCTCTACCCAGACATACCCTTGGCCTGTTTTGGGATTATGGGTACACTTTGCCACCTACTTAGCAGGATACATGCTATGATTGTGCTATACATAAAATACAAGGACATATATAGATGTCTTTTTGTGGATGCATATATGTGTACATAATGAATATATGAAGTGTTACGTTTTTTGCCTTCTTGATGCTTAATGCAGGTTGCTTGTATGAATAGAAAACCAAATTGCGTCACCCATTGTTGTTTTTGACCTTGTAGCTCTCTTTAAATCAGTAATACTCAGGAGACACCACACAGATATAGGACATTTCCTAGATATGGTGAATCCCAGCAGCCATCATATCATGCTCTCCTGCAGCTCAGATCCATTCTGCTGTCTGTGCTAGTGCTGGCTGGAGATGTCACACCTCAGCACTGATGCCTGTCTGTGCCTCCACACCTGGGTAAAGCAGGGAACAGAGATCAATTACTTCCATCATTCCCTCCTTTGCAGGTTTTTCACCCAGAGAAAGCAGTTGAAAATGTCTTTCCTAGGTAAGAAATCCCATTTCCAATGTCAGTCCCATAATCAGACAGGAGAAAAAAAGATTGGTCATTTCAAGCTGGGCATGCAGCTGCCAATGCCACTGCCAGCAAATCTGACTTAGGCAAAGATGGGCTGGGAAAGTTACTGGCTCAGCAGGTACTGATAAAATTCTAATTTTAACAAATCATATTTTTTTAAGCATTTGAAAAATACATTGTGGTCAGATATCTTATTGTGAGAGTCTTTTAATAAAACCTACAGCTTTACAGCCTTTCCTTATTATTTGCTGAGACCAAATTTGTCACATGTTTGTTTCTGGGTGGTAAGCACCTAAACACGTACACAGTGCACTGGAAACCTGAGTTGCCTTATAGAATATCCCTGTATAAAGCTTTCCAGAAGAATACAGGGCTAGCCATGGTGAGGTCGTGCAGATAATGTGATAAATTGATGGGGACCTTTTTTCCTCTGTGTTTGTATCACAACACATGCACAGACAAGCAACCAAGGTAAAGCACATTATTAAGATTGTTCTATCAATAAACCCAAATGTACAAAATGCCAGAATGAAGATTGCCTGTGTGCTCTTATTTCTGTTGCTCTTTTACCTTATGCAGCATGCACAATTTTGAGAATATCCTGTATTAATTTTCCCATATGCCTATGCTTTATTAAATGTACGGTGTAGATGAGTCCCCTTAGTGAGCAATTATTCAGTGTTCTATTCCAGCCTTGCTATTTAATATGAGGTTTTACACCTTATTTATTACTCATCCCTATAAATCCTGCTGCAAGAATGAAGTTATTAATGACTTTATAGGCTTTTCTGTGGTACGTACAATAATGAAGCCTGAATATTTTGCAAACAATAATGAATATATTCTCCCACTAGCTCTGTAGGATAATAGTAAGAGTTATCTCCATCTTGGAGTGGGAAATTTGAAGTACAGAATTAGAATCAGAAGTATACCCTAAGTTTAGAGGCTTAGTTTTGAGTATATGGACTACTAGACAATTTACTGCAGATTTTCTATGTCATTATTGAAACAACATGTGTTTCACCCTTGAGGGTGAAATGTGCAAATTAGATACTGTTGGAAAAAACATATATTGTTACCATGTACCTGAGGTTTGTACTATGTTGTAGTTTAATAAATCCTCTGATTTCGCATTATTATTACGCAGAGCAATACAGCCTGGGGGCCCAGTCCCCAGAGAGATGGGGTGCCCGAGGGCTAAGCTAGCTCAGGCCGGTAGCCGTGGGCCAAACCCCATAGCAAGCTTGGTGGCTATCAGCTCTTATAGTGATTGCAAGCTCTTAGGATTTCAGCTCTTGCTTGCTAGGTAAGTTTGCCTTTGGCTTGAGGCTGCAGCAGATGGCAGAGAGAGGAGAAGGAGAGGCGCTGGCTGGTTCCACAGAGATGGCTTTATTGGCGAAGTCTGTGAAGGGTCCCAGCGACAGCTCTTCTTCTCTCGAATGGGCTTTATAGGGTTCGGGGGGTTCCAGATTTGACCAATGGTAAGGGTTAAAGTAACATAGCCTTATAGGATTACAGAGATAGGCTATGGGGTGGGGGGTCACGGAGACAGGAACTTATTTGCTGCTGTGTCAGCATTCCTATCGTACAGATCATCCATGGTGCCTTTCCCAAATCCATGGGGTTTACCACAGTAGTTGGTGCCCAGATGGACAAAACAGTGTTCCTTACAGTCCACTGCTTTTTGCATTAGGTATTTTCATTTGATCCCCTTACATAAAAGATGAATTTTAAACTTTTTGGCAGCCAATAGAGGATGAATAGTGACCAATGACAGCTTATGTCTTAGATCGTATGCCACTCACCCCATCTCCACTTTTTCCCCACACCAAAATTCCAGTCTCTCTTTTTGAGGTCCTCATGCTGATTCTGTCTTTAATCAGTCTACCAGTATTGCTGCAGCCTATAAATGCAGCCAAGAAATGTAGCTTCTTCCCTAAGGTTAAAAGGCAGCATTGGTGTGAGAAAAAAATATTTACCAACTTCCCACTAAGACATTTAGGCTATGATTTAAAGAAAGATGCCTAAGTATCAGAAAAATATGCAGTATCCTTTTATCCATAGAATGGACAAAGAAAGGCTCTTTTAAGATGAAGGTGAGTGAGATTCCAGATTAGCAAGTGTGTCTGTGGTGTCCCCAAGATCTGGGGTATCTTTCATTACTGTGGAAACCAGTCCTTTGCTCCTGCCACAGCCAAAACAGGTTCCACAGCCAAAACAGGTTCCTTGGTCTTATCAGGTCCCTCCCATCTCAAGAAAGGTGAGGGCAGGTGCTAAAGTATATGCATCTTGGTAGGGATCGTCTTTTTTTGCTTGTATCTAGTGTTCAGTGTTCTGAGTCTGTGGTCATGGCAGGGACAATGAGAGCTTTGTTCCCCCACTGGATTTTGTCATTCAGCCACTGAAGATGGATGGACATGGGACCCAAGAGCTCTGCAGGTGTGCGCATACCATGATGTGTGCAAGACACTTTTTGCTTAAATAGTCTTCAGAATTTCACAATAAATAAATAAAATTAAGGCCTCCATTTGGTAGGGGTGATTTTGTCCACTTACAAATCAGACAAATTTGGGAACAATTTCCTAAGAAGGTAGATGTGTAGGAAGGAACCAATCTTATTCAACTTGTCAAATCTTGCCTAAAGGTTACAACATCTTGGTTGCCCAGAGCAAAGGGCTCAGAAAGACTTTTTTAACAAATGCAAAGATATCATCCCTAGTGTCATGGTTTAACTCCAGCTAGAAACCAAGCATCACACTGCCCCTTGCTCACTCCCCCACCAGTAGGTCTGGGTAGAGAATTGAAAAGGTAAAAGCTGGGAATTTTGTGGATGGAGAAAAAGACAGTTTAATTGGGAAAGCAAAGGTCACACACATAAGCAAAGCAAAACAAAAAATTAATTCACTCCTTTCCATGAGCAGGGAGGTGTTCAGCCAAGAGAGCAGGGCCCATCACATATGATGGTGATTTGGGAAGCAAACACCATTGATTTGGGAAGCAAACACCTTACTCTTTCTTCTCCTCCTCATTTTATACACTGAGAATGATGTCACATGGTCTGGAATATCCCTTTGGTCAGTTTGGGTCACCTGTCCTACTTGCATCTCCTCCCAACCTGCCAAGCACCCCCAGTCCCCTCCCCAGTGTGGCTGTACCAAAAGCAGAAAAGGCCTGGGCTCTGCAAGTCTTGCCCAGCAACAGCAGAAACATCTCTGTATTATCAACTCTGTGTTCAGCACAAATCCAAAACACAGCCCCAGACTAGCAACTGTGAAGAAAATTAACACTACCCCAGCTGAAATGAACACACCTAGTCATGTAATTTTAAGTGCCTGTACTACAGCTTTCTGCAATTTATACAACTGCAGAAACCATTACTGCAGAAACCTGATGCAAACATCTGGCATACATAAATGTCAATCCAGGCAATGTTTGGTGTACAAGGAGTTGAAAAGAGCGTCTTACAATGTAAAGTGTCTGGTAATCTTAACAATGGGTGGAGTTACCAACCATATCTGTAATATTAAATTTCATTGCTTCAAAGCAAGTCTAAAGTGCCCTGTGTCCTTGCTGTACATCTCGTCCTTTTGTTACACAGATCCCTCATGTTATTACAGTAAGATCTCTCATTCTCTACGTGATCAGGACACTCATTTGAAGATACACACTGTAGGTCATTTTTGGGGTGCAACTTATCCAGTGGGGTTCACCAGCTGTGTACTGGATCGCAGTTCCGTGTGTACAGAAGGAAATGCACGTGTGTGTGTACATGCAATTCATGTGTGCAGGTGTGCAAGCATGCTGGTGATACTTACCCCATGACTGGTTTCATTCCAGGGCTATGGCTGTGTCTTGGCCTTTGACAATGGGTTTCAGAGCAGAGGGTTTCACCCTGCTCTTCCACTCCCCAGTAAATACATGTCCCTTTCTGCTCAGGACAGTTTCTTTGCTGTGCCCCCATACACCAAAGGTGGGGGCATGGCCTTGGGGTTCAGAAATTTCCCCCAAGCAAGGAGGCATGGTGTAGCCAAGGCAGCAGTGCGCTGTATGTGTCAGAGCCTGTCCTCACATCGGCAACAGTTCAGAAAGTGCAGAGAGAATTTCCAAGACAAAGTGGCAATGGGATGACATTTGGGTATCAAGGACCTTGCTTCAGAGATATAGAAATGTGGAAACCCCTTCTATGAGCTGCAGCAAAGTAAGGCACAACAGCAGCACCATTCAAAGTGGTGCAGTATCACTGCCAAGCTGATAGTAGTTGGGAGGTGCACCAGTCACAGCCTTGGGAAGCTGAGCAGCAGCTGGGCAGGCAGAGCATCACCGTGTGCTTAAGTCCCTGCAAGGGCGTGGTGCCCCAGGCTTTCAGGCACATTATAGAAACCATCCCAAAGTATGATCCCACCTTTAAACAATGAGCTCACTGAGAGCCAAGTGGTAATAGTATTTACGCAGGAAGGGAGATGTTCAAAAATTTTTTCACAGAGGTATGAAACTTCATTCTCCACACCTCAGGAGACTGTCCCAGCCAGTATTCCCACTCGAGGCTGTGGAAAAACCAGTGGTGCTTTCCTCTCCTCTGTGCCTGGTGCAGCTGCAAGGAACACCCAGCCTCTCCTGGTGAGCAAGAGAAGAGTTGCATGCTGAGGACTCAGGGAAAGAAAAATCCCAGCCTCTGCTGCTAACACTACCTCTATGTTTCATCAATGTCTGATCAATGCAAAATGCAGAAATAATGCAATTCTTACTTACTTTATGCTTATTTAAACTACAACCCTAAATGCTTTTACTGGATTTGTGTCTGACTCCTATTGAAGATTCTGACTGGGTAGTGAATGGGAAAGAAGTTTTGACAATACCCTGAAAGGCCTTTTTAAGATAATTTTAATTTTTTCTGCAGGCAGACTAAATTATGGGACCTTGTTCGTAGCACAGTGACTATAAAAATAGCCTGACCCTCTCACCCTATAGACCTATAGCAAATGAGAAAAATAATTGCTTTAATGTAGATTTTTTATAAAGCATCTACTTGAGATGGCCTGAAATGAAAAGGAATTACTTTATCTAATCTTCCCAGGAAAAGCATTTCAGCACAGAGGAGTATGAAAGTGAATACTTGACCTTCCTTGGAGGCCAGTTTCCATATGGGGTCAGGCAGAAAGACAGAACCTGATGATAGCTGATGATAAATCCAGGATAAAACACGGAGGCTGACTGAGAGTTCAGTCTTTGTGGTTTATGCTTGAGCCTTATCACCGCTGAAAGAAAATTGAAGTGATTATATAGTACTTTGAACTTAATGGAAAGAAGAAAGATAGTGAATGGTTGATTACATCTCTTCTTGAAGTCCTTCAAGCACAGGCCACTGCCCATTAAACTGTTGCCAAGGCAGCTTTAGCTGGCAGCTAGATAGCTCAGGGTCCTCTCTCTAGTCTTCCCTAGTAAAGATTAACTATATCATCTCACTTGCCTTCATCCTCTGAGCCAGTCAGAGCAAAAAGTGCTGCAGGAGATTTCTGCTCTTCTCTGTTGCCTTCAGCTGGGATCCAGCTGCAATTAAAACAGTGGGACTCCTGGGCTCCTATGGGGATGGGACAACCTGATTCACAGGAACATAAGAACAATGCTTCCTACATTTCTATAAAACAAGTTGCAAGCTGTAACTCTCCAAGAGCTCCTCAAGAATAAAATTAACAAGGATTACTGATGTTTTTCAAGAAACTCTCACACAGTGTTGAGGCCTGACTCATGACTGGGAATGTTCATGCTTGGCAGGATGCAACATGCAAGGAGCAGCCAGAGATGTGTGTGTTGGGTGTGAGGTGCTGCAGGAAGGTGTTTTCCTGGGACCTGATGTGAAGACATTGCTAGGAACAAAGGTGGCAAAGTGTTAGCCACTACTAACAATAAAATAACTTGTTACGCAAGTTACACTGCTGCCACTCATTCAGACATGACAGATTATGAACTTGCCTATGATGGAATTTTGAGAGTCATAATGAAATTTTAGTAGAGTGGACAGATAGCAGAAAGAGAACAAGTGATGATAGTGATTAAGTGACATTGTGACCATGATTAAGTCACTGAACTTTCATCCCCCAGGGTCACCATGTAGGGCCATCTCAATGCCTAATAATGGTACCTATTGTCACCATTAAGGTTGTCACTGACGATGCTGCAGGCAGTGGTTTCCAGTTTCCTCCATGATTCTGCAGGAGTGCTGTAGGTCTCCAGAGAAAAATACTGTCCTGGGAAAAAATAAAACTGAAGCTTGTGCTGAACTCCACATCACTAAGAGAAAAAGTGCCCAGGATCCAAATGATTGTGAATAGAATAGCTTTGTGCTGATGCAGCAGAGCCCTAGTGCTGAAAGTGATGTACAGACAGGTATCAGAGCTTATCATGAGTGGCAACAGCAAAGATTTAAGCCTGTCAATCAGAGATAGCAAGTGTTAATGCATCCACTTTCACACAAGAAATTCAGAAGTATTGGTGATCTTGCTAATATTGGGTTGCCCTGTTTGTGAAAGACTTGATCTGGAGTTGATCTACCAGTCAGCAATGTCCTCTTCCCTCCTGTTTCAAAAGAAGGGCAAAAAAGACACTTGTACTACATTTCATTATAAAAGAGCTGAAGTCAGGAATCTGATGAGAATTTTTTTATTCTTCCACTGCAGAAATATACTGAAAAAAGAGAGATTGTTCGCCTGCATATAAATGAACTCCAAGTTTAGCCACAGAAAGCAGGCACTTTAATGTAATTCAGCCTACCAAGAAGATACACGTAAATCAAAATTCCTCTTCATTCAAAAGTAGAAAAATTTCTTCCAAGTGGTACATTTTTCGTCTGTTCCCACTAATACTAATAGGTGGGAGTTTTTTTGGTGGACTAGAAAGAGTGTCTGGGAACAGTTTAGGTACAATAACACCGTCTTTGAAGGGAGTGTGGTACTATTTTCTTCGCATGTTTACAATATGGTTAGGTTGTGGTATGTTTCAGTACATGAGAACAGCCTACCCTTATCTCAGAGCAACACCATCTGTACCTCACAGTCATGGTCCCCCAAAGATTCCAGCTTCTTCTTCTGCCCTCCATGCACTCACTCCCCAGTCCTCCCTTCTCAACTCCTTGCTACACCCCCCCATCAGAAATCTGGGGGGCTTGGACTTCAGGAGAACACCAAGCTGGCTGGTGGAGGAATTGGTACCCCTAAAACACACCTTTACTGAAGAAATTATTCTTCTCCTCAAAGTAGCTACAGATTTTATCAGAACTAGGAACTAAGACTTTCTGTCCCTTTGTCAGATGTGATTTCAGTGGGCAATGAATAGAAAAGCTCAGAGGAAAGATGGTCCAAGAGAAAAGTAGTAAAGTCAAACTTTCTTGGGACTCAGGAGAAATAATGATAAAAATAACCAGTTTTCAAGCTCTTCAATTGTGACCTGTCATATGCAGGCATAGATTCTGATTTTTAGGTATTAAAAGAAGGCAGTTCTTTAAAAATATATATAGAAGGAATGTATATGCATGTGTAGACATAAGCACATATGAAGAAAGTGGTAAAATAACTTCAAAACAGAGTTTAGACAGTGAAGTCAAAGAGCAAGATTTCTTAAGGCAAACTCAAACCTAAGTCCTACTTAGAATCTTTTCTGGTCTTTGTGGGAAAGATGATGCAAGCCTAGATTCATATTCGAATGCCCTAACTCAGTAATGAACTAAACATGGCTCAGAGACCCTGACATGCCTGATGGGATTTTACTACTCCTCCTCATAAAATACTCCAAATAGAAGCCAAAAGTCACAGCACTAAGACCATGGCTCATTTCTCATGATGAGGTTCTTAGTTTTACAGTCACATTTGCACTTCCAGAGAATGTCCACCTACCTTGACTCCTGGAATCCAACACTGACTATCTCTTCTGAAAAAAAAAATCATGTGTTTGTGAAACTGCCATGGCCCTGGGCCCCATTAAGTTAAGCAATGTGTCATAAATACCAGAGGTGTTTCAGGGTGTTGTTCTTGTAGCAAGAGCTTCACCTTGGCATAAGGGTCATAGGAGGCATAAGAACTCTGTAGCTTAAAACAACTCTCATAAGGGTGAAAGTTGAAGAAGGAAAGGTAAAAGACATTTCTTTGTTTACTGATGGCACCTTTGCATGGCTGTGCACTTCTGTGCCCACACAGAAAAGATTGTCACTAATCTCTTCCCATCCTGGCTGTTGGGTCAGACCCCCACAGTGTGCAGCCTCTGAAGGTGGTACAAGAATTTCCACCTTAAGCTCACTGAAGGCTTTGATATTCCTTTTCCCTGTGAATTGTTCTCAGGTGGTTTTTTTCAGTCAAACTCTTTACTCAAAGGCCTTCTGCCTTGGAAAATACTCTCCAGAGCATCCATGCTTCTGAGATATCACAGCACATCCCACTGTTGTGGCAGCCTGTGGGTGCCTTGCACCAGATATATGTGTAGGCAGTGGATGCTGGGGATGTTTGGAGTGCAAGGGTCCCACACACCCATATGGTTGGTTTTTGCTGCACTGATCCCCAGGGCTGCTGCATTTGTGCTCTGTGTGACACATACCAGGGCAGCCAGGGGTCTCCTCTGGATGCACAGTAGGTGGAACAGCCCCATAATGTTCCCTCTTAACATTTTCCTTGTTAATGTACTTCAGCTTCTTTTGCCATGTTTGTACCAAATGAACTCAGAATTATTTGGCTTTAAGGAGTTTGCTCTGCTTAACTGTTTGTTTCTTTATATGTGGCTTATTCCTGGATCTGCAGGGCTCCTCTTTGTTTATCTATGTCTGCTGAGCCCTATTACATGAGTGCAAACAGGAAAATGAGTAGGTGTATGGTAAGTGAACTCCTGTATCAAACTGGAATATATAATTACTTTGTCATTTCCTAATGGGAGGATAATGAAAAGTGAAGCATTAAAGTCAATGAAAATATCAGGATAAGAAATCAAGCCCTGAAACGGGAATTATATTTCTTAAATACATGTTGCCAGCTGTAAAATAATAACAATCTTTGTGGTCTTGCTACATGTTGATGATAAACACATCTCACAGAGAGAAAGATAAATGGGACAAAATTATTTCTGCAGTGGGGTCTCTGATTCTTGAGATTTCCTGGGATCTGAAAACTCTCTTTTTCACTCTTAATGGTAGTTGTTTACTTTTATTTTTTTCTGTTTTAAAGATTGAAGGATGGAAAGGAACATCTGAACTACTTGGCACTCATAGTACATACGTCCCATTGGCTTAATCTGGTCACAAAGCTTACAAGCTCCATCAGCTACGCCAGGAGACCTTGTAAATTTTCTGTTAAATGAAGAGTTTAGGTTTGCTGAACATGCAAAAATCTATAATCTTTGCCAATGGAGCTATTAAACTCTTTGATCCACAGCTGTTTGGCCTGAAATCTCTCACAAGCAAGCTGATCTTAATTTTCTATCCTGCCTTTTGCCAGGTGCAATCCCCAAAAGCATCTGACCCCAGAGGAGCCCAAGTTCCCATGACTGGGATCTTTGCGTGTGAAGGTGCACATTAGTCCCACCTTGGTGTTAGCTCTCAGACATGGGATGTGTCTCAGCTGGCTTTCCAGGTCTACCTGTAACCAGCAGGGATACCTGTGAAGACAGCAGGCTGGTCTCAGTGTGGGACACTGATCCTGTTCCACCTGGAATGCTGAACCACCCATCTCCTTTCACTGGCCATGAAGACAGCTGGAGAACTAGCTCCAACTTGATGCCCAGTGGTGATCAAGTGTGATGAATTTCCCCCAAAGGGCTAACCCAAATGATGGACAGATTAAATAGATAGATGGGCATCCATTTCAACACCCATGTGTATATGGGATTCACAACCTCTGTGTCTTTGCTTGTAAGTCCTTTGAGGATGTGATCCATATCATCACATGATTCTGTGCACAAGGACACATATATTTGCATTGCTGCTCTTCTATCATCTGTTTATACCACAGGTCACATCACAGATTGTATTCCTGTCTCCAGGAAAGGTCTAACTGTTCCTTTCAATTAACTATTTCAGTTTCTTTAGGGAACAAGGCTCTTAGCCCTGCCTATCAATCTTTTCAGACAACCCCTTTCAATAAGCTCATTTTCACTGGCTTTCTTCCTCCACAGCCTCATAAAGATTCAGTTTTCAGATGCTAAGTGACATGACTTGAACACAAAAGGTGAAATATCTCTGTGCCCCAGATTCACCTTCAGTTTATGGGTTAGGGCTCTCAGGAAATGTTGAAGTAATAGAGGTCTGAGCTTTTTAGCCCTCCTCAACCTTTGCCTAGATGGTTACTTTAGAAATTAATCTATTGTCTATAAAACTCCCTGGGATCTCCCTCCTCATGTTCTTTGAATAAAAAAACACAGCCTCGGATCTAGCCTTCAATGTAGGATCCATATCTCCTACAGCCAGGCCTCTGTTACCCAAGGGGTTGTTTTTGTTTCCTAAATCCAGATATGATGACAGATCTGATTTCAAACCATCCTCTTTGGACCAGAGACCTTCCCACACACCATTCCAGACCAGATCAGACACCTTTCCAGGTTTGATACGTGAGGAAGTCCAAACTCTGTAGAGAACAGGAAGTACCTTACCAGAGACAGAGGCAGACACCAGCAGGTGCACACCTTTCCTCAGGTCACCACCATTACAGAGATTTCTGAGGAAACTAAGACTAGAAGATAAGGACTAATCCATAGGAAGACATAAAAGCAAGGATAGCTGTTTTATGAACTCAAAAGGAACATTGGGGCTGTATACTCAATTAAGTCATCAGTATTTTAAATCACATAAGAGCCCTTGGTTTGGTAGACAAATTGAACTCTTAAGTCTCTTCGTGCAGAGTAAAATTTTTCATTTTACCTCTGGTGCATGAATTTCTTTCTCCAGGATGTGAGTTTTTGGCCTTGTTCTTGATATTCCAACTAAAGTGTTGTGCAAGACTTTGAACACTTTCCTATGTCTACTAGAAGTATTTCCCTAACAATGTCTATGAAGACATTTGCATTTTGTGCAGCCATATCACCCTGGGCTCTCATAGTTACTCCTGTAAGTGAATAAAATAACCCTTTCTTTCTCCTTCTCTTTCACTTCTCCAAATTCTTGGAGACATGTAGTAGCAAATCCCCAGACTACTGCAGAAATCTTCTTGTTAGATGTTAAAGACAATGCCTTGAAATGAGTGTTACACTTCACACTACCACTATTTTTCCAGATCTGTAGGTTATCTGTTTCTACCTGTACTATGTTCAGAAGTATTTCTGTGCCATGCTGTCTCCTACAAATGTCTAAAGGGCAAATTTCATTAACACACACCTACTTCTTCAACTAAAGTTCTTTATGGAGACAGCTGTGAAAAGATTCTGGCTCCCGGAAAAAGCTGCAAGTTGTCCTTTAGCACAACTGCTTACCATCTGCTTTTAGAGCCATTTCTGACTTTCTTGCTACAGTTTGTGTATTTTTCCTTTTTGTCTTTTCCATTTACCTAGAGATTTCCCATATCACAAGTGCTTCTCAGATGTTTGTACAGCTTAACTTTGCTGCAATTACCTTTCTTAAAGCAATCAATCAGCACTCTTGCAAGCAGAAGCTTTAGGCTATCCTGGTACCCTCCAACTGGCAGGCACAGGTCGTTGTCCTTTTATTTTTCATTAATCATCATATCATTAATTAGTTCTTTAACTTAAAATCCTCCATGTACTCTTGCATACTGTTAAAATCAAGCTAACAGGCCTTTAGATGCAAGTTCACTTCCTTAATGATGGTTACTATATTTACTGTTCTCAAGTCATGTGGATCCCTCTCCTGCACAGCTTGATAAAATTACATAGACTGGCTGCCAGGTATTCAAGTGTCCTGTAGTGAAGGATCTGCTCCCTGCTGGCTGAGCACATCCAACTCTCAGAGTTTTGTATCTCCCCTGAGGAAGTATTTTAAATTTCCTGACAATCATCCCATATCTGTTCTCCTTTTCTCCAGAGTTAAATGTTCTTACAGAAAACCAAAGCTGAGCTTCACTTAATGTTTTCACACACCTATGCCAGCATTAATCCTTTCGGGATAAAAACCCATCACATCTTTTCTTGTCTAAACTCTTTTTATTTCAATAGTTAAATAACTTTTTATGATTTCCTTTTATTATTACTATTTAATTTCCTCTGCAAACTTCTAACTTGGTTTGACTTCTGGCAATATTTACCTCAGCCCTGTGCTTCCTGGCCTCCAAAACTAAGTTTTCTTTGCTGATTAACTGTGCTGGACGTTATAAGGATCCATTTTGGTCTATAGCCCCTTTCTGCAAGTTTTCCTCCTTTTCTTCTGAAGTGAATTCCACAGAGTTGCTCACAGCTTTTATTGAATATAAATCATAGGTCTCCTTCAGCTAAGTACCTTACAATTCTTGGACTCCCTGGACTCACTAATCAGTTCACTTTCTGAAAACTGTTCTTTCAGAACTGGAAATCTGACTTGTTTTCATATATGCCTCCATTTCGTCTAAAAGCTTGGCTAATGGCTCAGTTTAGCTCTGAAATTATTGTTAGTCTTTCCACTGGCTGTAGAAACTTGGATCTATCCTGTTTAAATGTTCTCCAGGGCTGAGGGTGTAAACACAATGTTATGGGCCATGGTTTCAGCTGGTTTAAATTGCTAAAGCTCTGCTGGACTCTGGCCAGTCAAGAGGAGCCTCTGTTGTCTAAGAAGCTGAAGTTTTCATCAAAGTATTTTGGAAGCAACTGCACTCTCTGAAATTACTAGCAAAGAGATATTTTTGCCATCTTTCCACAGAAGAAACTGCAATAAGATCTGTGTTTTCACACCATTTATAGTAGTCTCCAAATTAATTTACTATACCTGTCACAATGTATTATTAATGCCTTCCATGTGCATTACCTCATTTGAGACCCTCATATTGTTGCATGCAGCAAATGGCAGGAAAAAACCAATGTGGTACCTACTGGTACAATGTGTACAGAGATACAAACCTTTGGCTTGATTAAATCCTGCATGCCTGTACTCTCCCAGCCCTCCTACTTGCAGTGATTGAAACTTACGGTTCAGACAGTGGCAGCTGTAGTGAGACTGGGAGATGAGTGCCAATCTTCAAAATCTCCAGTGTGCTGAACAGAGCAGGCTACAAAGGGGCCAGACGCTAGTTATCATACTAAAGTTTGATTAAGTGTTAACATTCTGGACCGGACAGCAAGATTACATAGTCTATGAGTGTGGGACCCTTACTGCATCCTCCCCTCCACCACACTCCACCACATCTCTATCACCAGGTGTGTCTGAAGACATGCCAGTGGAGAGGGGGGAGAGAAGCCAAAAGGACCATAGCACAAGTGAAATGTGCCAGTTACCTCTGAAGACACTTTGTATCCTAGGGCAAAACAATACACTTCTGCAAGGTTAAAGGTGAAGTTTTTTTGTTATTATTATGACACGAGGTCATAATAATAACAAACGTACAGTGGCTTTCTGCCACCCACCATCCAAGGTTAATAATTTCCTGATAGTGATTTCCTCATTCAGTAATAACAGAGCATTAGCTGACGCTAAATAGTTGCTTACACTTGACATACTTTGAAGTATTTGCGTGTGGCTCCTCTGTATTGGGATTTAAACAAAGGGAGCTATGAACTGCAGAACTTAGCCTGTCCTTTCCTTTCTGCATCTCCCAATTTATATCTACTCTGCAACCGTACCAGCTTCACCAGGGGCTGCTCAATTCATTGTAACAGGCAGGCTAAGAAAGAAACCATGGTCTCAGGGATTACCTGCCTGGCATAGGAGCAGAAGCCAGCCAAAAAACCAGCCACTTCATTTTTGTAGGTGTAGACAACTGAGGGAATTAAAAAAAACCAGCCATCCTTCTATTTTTAACTCTCTGATTGACACTGTGCTCACTTCGGAATGATTACAAGCCCTACTGCTGAGCGCTCTGCTGATGGAGAAGGGAGTGCTGTAGGACAGAAGGAGGGAGCTGGGGCCAGCAATGCAGAGAGGAAAACAGAGGCAAAGATGAATCCCTAAAAGGCATTCCTTTCAGTGATGGATGCCTGCTCAGACTCTCTATATGCTTCACTGTTGTCAGAAAGGATCGGAGGCTGAGCTGAGGAGAAATAATGGAGCCTGAAAATGTGTCCATTTCTAAATTGTTCTTTTCTTGAGGAATACAGTTCCATGTTAGGCTAGTGCCAGTTAAACTACTTGCACCACTCCAACACCAAGCTCAACATTCAATGGTCATGTCCATCTCTTAGCACAGGCAGTCACTCTGGGGCACTGGTCACATACAGTTTTCTCAATATTGAAAATCCTCAAATTACAGAGAAGTCATCAAAACTCAAACACTCCTTGATACAGTGTAGTTTATACTGAACTAATTTCTGACATTGATTTTAGATTATTATTAACCTTAAAGAGTGGACAAATACAAAACTTCACTATCTCTTTCTGTCTTATGTGCAAAACATTGTTTCCTCTTTGGAGGTAAAATCCTAGATACTAAGGCAAAACAGGTCATTGTAGTTTATATTTAGGCTATAGCAGATGTTAGGGTTGGTTGTTTTGGGGGGTTGTTGGGAGGGATTTTTTTTCGGTGTTTTTGTTTAATTTTGTTTAGTTTGGTTTTAGTGATTGCACACATGCGTATGCAGTAAAATTTAGCCTGCTGACATAGTCTTACTTTCCTTAGTCACCTTCTGCAGGCTCTGTAGAGGAAATCCATACATTCCTTGGGGTTTCTGGGGTCCTCAGTCTAAAGAAAGTACTCACTGTATTATGCAGCAACACCGAGATGAGCCTTCAGTACACTGTAGTTCTGGATGCAATGCAGCAGTAGCAGCAATGCAGAAATCTGAATTTTAACCCCTTTTCATGGGTAAAACACTGTGAAAAAATGAAGAAAATGATATCATTAGGATTTATCCTAGATAATTTGTGAGATTAGGAAAGTCTGACAAAATGGAAATTAATTGCTTAATGTGTTCATTTTAGAATCTTGGCACGAGGTTCGTAGGGGACTGTTAGTGTGTAAAAGGCAAAAGTGGGAATTTAAAAATCAAATAGGTATTCCTACACTTGTGCTGATCTGGTGTGTCTTCACTGCTATGCCTCGTAATCTGCATATATCCTAATGTATGTAATATTTATGCATATTCTGTATATGCATGGAGTTTAGCCTGATATTTTCTGCCAGGCAGCTTAATCCAGTTTGGAAAAACCAGAAAATACACTGCAGTTAGTACTGTGCTGGCTGTTCCCCACCAACTATCATGCATTTTCTTCCTGCTTTTCAGCCAGAACAAATATATCAATTCTTCGTTTTCCCACACTGGTGCCAGCTGCAGTGCCAAAGAAACATGCAGCTCTCAAGTAGAGTAAATGAGCAAATGTGTCTCTCAGCCTGAAGGCTTACCAACTGTGATGGCTGGACAGTACTGCCCTCAAAGCCACAAGCTTTGGGAAGCAGTGAGACCATGGAGCCTTGAGCTCTCTTGGCAGTGGCTCAGTGGAGAATGCATCAAATCCTGGCTGGAGCATTCCTATCATCTTCTGTCCATAAGGAATGTTACAATTGTCCTTTCTCCTCAAACAATTGCTTATGTTCTGGAAAGACATGAAAATGTCTTGTGGCCAAGAAACAGCCTTCCTTATTTTACAGTTCACACTCAGAAGTAGCTCTTGGAAGGAGACAAGTCACTGTGGTGTAAGGCACGGTTTGAGCTGGCAGTGCATCAGCTGTGCTGCAGAAACACAGAATGCTCCTGTCTGCAAAAACACAAGGTAACCCTCAACTAAGGAACAGGGTGATTTTCTTTCTTTGTGTTATGATGTGGGGTCTGGAGAGCTGCATGCGAACTCGTCTAGTCATGATGGCAGTTTGAAGTTGACAATCCATCTCTGATGCCCTTTATTGTCCTGTTCCTATAGCTTGATGTGATACTGTCGTGCTGCTTTTTACACGGATGGTATTGGTGCAAATAATGGTGGAAATTTCCAGCTATCAGGCTTGATCTTGACTGTTGTCTCAAACTGATATTCCAATGCCTCATTTTAGTTAACATCCATTGCTAGAGAGTTTTTTAAAGAAAAAAAAAACCAAATAATTGATGCAGGAATTCAGTGATTTGTAGAATAATTTATCACATTAAGATTTGGCTAGTTCTTTTATGTCCTTCTTCCTCATGAGGAAAGGTATTATGACTCTGCAAAATTTCCCATCTGCCTACTCCCACCATAGAGCACAACATCTGAACACAGTAACAAGCAAACTTTCCTATCTATTTCCTTCATGGCCTTGTGTTTATTCATAGGTCTGAGACAAAGAGAGGAGGAGGCAGTCAAAGAACTGCTGATCTTGATGTTCATAAATCCATGGGACCAGGTGGGATCAATCCCAGGGTGATGAGGGAGCTGGCAGGTGAGCTTGCAAAGCCACTTTCCATCATTTGCCAACAGTCCTGGCTCACTGGGGAGGTTCCAGAGGGCTGGAAGCTGGCCAATGTGACACCCATTCCCAAAAAGTGTGGGAAGGAGGATCCTGGTAGTTACAGCCAGTTAACCTGACCTCTGTACCAGGTCCTTACCTTATGAAACAGTTTATATTGAGTGTAATCACACAGTACTTACAGGATGGCCAGGGTGTCAGACCCAGCCAGCATGGGTTTAGGAGGGGCAGGTTGTGTTTGACCAACCTGGTCTCTTTTTCTAACCAGGTGATCTGCCTGGTGGATGCAGGAAAGGCTGTGGATGTTGCGTACCTGGACTTCAGCAAGGCCTTGGCACTGTCTCCCACAGCACACTCCTGGACAAGCTGGCAGCCCAACGGCTTGGACAGGAGCACTCTGTGCTGGGTTAGGAACTGGCTGGATGGCCGGGCCCAGAGGGTGGAGGTGAATGGTGCTGCATCCAGCTGGGGCCAGTCAGCAGTGATGTCCCTCAGGGGTCTGTGCTGGGCCAGTTCTGTTCAATACCTTTATTGACATGGATGAGGGGACTGAGTGTTCCATTAGTAAATTTGCAGATGACACTAAGCTGGGAGCATGTGTCCATCTGTTGGAAGGTGGGAGGGCTCTGCAGAGAGACCTGGAACTGTTGGATGGATGGGCAGAGTCCAACAAGGATGAAGTGAACTCAACTCCAAGTGTTGAGTCCTGCATTTTGGCCACAATAACCCCCTGCAATGTTACAGGCTGGTGAGGGGGTGGCTGGACAGTGCCCAGGCAGAAAGGGACCTGGGGGTACTGGCTGACATGAGCATGTACATGACTGGACATGAGCCAGCAGTGTGCCCTGGTGGCCAAGAAGGCCAAGGGCATCCTGGCCTGTGTCAGGAACAGTGTAGCCAGCAGGAGCAGGGAGGTCATTCTCCCCTGTACTCAGCACTGGTGAGGCCACACCTTGAGTGCTGTGTCCAGTTCTGGCCCCTCAGTTTGGGAAGGACCCTGAGACGCTGGAGCGCGTCCAGAGGAGGCAGCAAGGCTGGAGAGGGGCTGGGAACACAAACCCTGTGAGGAACAACTGAGGGAGCTGGGGGTGTTTAGCCTGGAGAAAAAGAGACTCACGGGTGACCTCATCACTCTCTGCAACTCCCTGAAAGGTGGCTGTAGTCAGGTGGGGTTGGTCTCTTTCTCCAGGGAACAACTGACAGAACCAGAGGTCACAGTCTCAAGCTGCACCAAGGGAAATACAGGTTGGATATTAGACAAAAGCTTTTACAGAAAGAGTGATAAAGTACTGGAATGGCCTGCCCAGGGAGGTGGTAGAGTCACCATCTCTGGATGTGTTTAAAAAAAGACAATGTGGCACTCAATGCCATGGTTTAGTTGAGGTATTGGGGCATGGATTGGACTCTATGATCTTGAAGGTCTCTTCCAACCTAGTGATTCTGTGGTTCTGTGATTCTCTGAAAAGCTTTCCCTTGGAAAATATTGGCTCTTTCATGAGATCAATTTCTTTCAACATGGTAAACAATGTACCCAGAAAAGAAATTGTGCATGCTTTCTATTCTTTCTATTTTGCTACTATTTTATTCTGCTTCTGAAGGACCCCTGTGGAACCCCACTAGTCACAGGTCACCAGTCTTACGTCACACCATCCACTGCAACCCTTTGTGTCGAATCCACTAGCTGTTTACCCACCATGCATAAAGTATCCAGAAGGATCCTGTGAGAAATAGTATTGAAAGTTTTACTGACATCCAAACATATTACATAACTGAGTTTCCTTGATCAGCTTGGCGGATTATCCAATGACTATAAGATGAAATCAGATTCAAAAAGCAGGACTTTTCCCTCATGAAGCTGTGCTGGCTGTGGCTGATGACTTTCTCTTCAGGTATTTTTCAATACCAGAATACTCTTCTCCATACTTGTACCAGTCATTGAAGTGAGACTGACAGGCCTGTAATTTCAGGCTGACCCCTCTCGAAAATTGGTACAACATTTACCAGCTTCCATCTGACTTAGATCTCTCCATATCCTCAAGAATATTCAAAATTTATTGAGAGAGACTGTGTGATGACATCAGCCATCTTTTTGTGTATTCTAAGATGAATCCCATCAAGATTAATATATTAGCGATTATTAACCCCTCCTTAGACTCTTATGTCTCTCCAGGTGAACCACTAGAAACCGACCACTGAGCTCACTGCATTGAGACAGGGTCTAAAATCTGACATCATGGTTAGATGTGATTGGGCCTGACTAGTTAATCCCACTTGTGTTGATGGGAGATCAGATACTGGAAAACGAAGGATTCACATGCACTCACTGCTGTTAACAAGTCCTCAGTGGGATGTCAGCTATGAAAGGAGTAGAAGAACTCTGTACTAAAGTGATTATTACTCTCCCAGACCAATATGGATGACTGCCTGAAAGCAGTTTACACTCATGGGGCAGAACAAGGATCTCACTCCCGTGCAAATTGTGTCTGCTTTGAAGTCAAGGAAATTCCATTAGCAGAGAACAAGTGTGAGATCAGAATCAAACACCAAAGAGTTGTGATCTTCCTGCTGCTAAGAGGCAAGTACAGAGACTGCATTTTTCAGAGCTTGCTGCTGTGTGAGCTGACTTTTGCTTTGCATAATTATAATTGACTGCAGCCATACCCAGGGAAGGGAGTGGTGATGTTCAATGCAGGCACACACAGACAAAAGCCAAGGGCAGACGCCTGCAGAATATTGATAACAGAATAATGCTGGTTGGCAGAAGAGTGGATGTATAGCAGCAAATCTCTGAATCTCATTCACATGCACTTTGAAGGCCATTGGCACAGCTGGTTATGGAAATTAAAAGAATTATAACTCCATGGTTTCCGTCTCCTTCCTTCTGGGTTTTTCTTTCAGACCAAACACTGCACATGTGCCAAAGTACCAACATCAAGTAAAGAAGTGCAAGCATGAAGACAGGGTCACCTTTTCATATGTTTTTCCATATGTGGATTGTGAGAGAAAGCATGCTGTTGCATGAGAGCGTATGAGGGAGGATCAAAGCCCAAGATTTAGCATGGAAAGGTCAGGTGCAGTGCTGTCTGAACAGCCTGTTCAAGACCCAGCAGCTTTAGGATTGTCAGAAGTCATACAAATCACCGAGTAGGTAAGTTTGAATTCTCTGCCACCCTGTTCCTGTACAGACAGCTCCTGGCTGGTGTCCCACCTTTATGCCCAGTGTGGGAGGTAGAAGCCAAGACAACATATTTTCTGGACATTTTATAACTCAGCTCCAGGAACTCTTGTTTCCTGATTGCTCTTCTCTTGCATTAGCCCTCCTGTCAAATGTCACAGTTGGGAGACTTGAGGGAGAGTTTAGTTCTGTCTGTCCATATTTTTTTTCTCATTTCTTTTCCCCAGAAACTCAAGAAAATGAAATGCTGGGCTCCTCTCCCTTTTCAGATTACCAGAGCCAATACAAACACCAGATAGTGGCTTCCTCATCTGTAGCTGCTCTGTCTTGGCAGAGCTGTGGCTGCTTGCTGATGTTCCCTGGCAGGGAGGGACCTCTCTGTTTGTGGGATGCTGGTAATGCTTCGTAATGGCAATGGTTAAAAGCAACTTGGACACCTCATTTTAACTCACAAGGAATAATTCTTCTGTTGACAGGGCCAGTGACAATGTATTAGATTATCCTCTAGATTGTCCTAATAGTCTCTGGGGCTAGTTAAAATGGCCTGTTTTGAGAATCATGCGAACATAAAGAGCTTTTATCATATCTTCTATTTTCCTCGGCTTTGTTGGGGAACAGAGACTGTCTTTCAGACTGACACATCTGCTTCAGGAATTAAGAATGGAGATCTTTATATTATCCCAGTAAGGTGATGCAAAATCAAGGTTATCCAGCTAAAATCAACTCTTTTTTAAAACCCTTGATTATGGTCTAGAGTTCCTTATGTTTTCTTACTGCTACACAAAAAAAGTCATTCTGACACCCAAACCTAGCATCCCACTGGGGTGTGTGTGCCACTTCTGCTTCTGCTCCAATCCTGGAGTGGCTAAGGAAGTCACTGAATTATAGAATCATAGAGTGATTTGTATTGGAATAGACCTTGAAGATCATCCCCTTCTAACTCCTTCCCATGCCTCCCACTAGACCAGGTCGCCCAGAGCCCCATCCAGCCTGGCCTTGAACATTTCCAGGAATGGGGCATCCAAGATTTCTTTGGGCAACACCTTCAGTGCCTCACTACCCTCTCAAAAAGTTTCTTTCAAACAGATTATCTAAAATAATTTCCACTTGTCTAATCAGTGCCTGCCCTTGTAAAAAGTTCTTCTACAGCTCTCTTGAAATGCTAGAAGGTATTTTAAGGTCTCCCCAAATCTTTCTGTTCTCCAGGCTGAGCAACCTCAACTATCTCAGTGCATCCTCCTGGGAGAGATGTCCTGTCCCTCTGATCATCATAGCTGTCCTCTTGACTCACTCCAATAAATCCATGTCCTTCTTATGTTGAAGACCCAAGAGCTGATGCAGCCCTGCAGGTGGGGTCTCAGCAGAGCAGAGCAGAGGGGTAGAATCTCCTCCCCTCCCCTGCCCACAATACTCTGGATGCAACCCAAGACATGACTGGCTTTCTGGGCTGTGAGTGCCCATGGCTGGTTCATGGTGAGTTTCTTGTCAGATCCAAGCCCTTCTCCTCAAGTCTGCTTTCAGTCCAGTCTCCATTCAACATATATTTGTGTTTGGGATTGCCCCTACCCATTTGAAGGATCTTTCACTTGGTTCTTAGCACCTGCAAAGGCTGGCAGCCAACATCCAACATCCTGCAGCTATGAATAGTCATGAGGCTTCTGCCTTCACCATTTTGAATCTTCCATAACCAATGAGAGATGGTGGGTTTTTGCTAAGAATAGAAATACTAAAGGGGCTGTAGGATGGTAACAACAGTGTATGGTATGATAAACAAAACTATTAAACACTCCTGTCATTGTGCATGTCACCTTGGCTTGGGTCACCATGAAATGGGTGATGTTACAGAGTGGGGCATATGACCCAAGGCCTGTGATGATCATCAAAGAACAAGCAGTGCCCACTCTGCTGCTGCCCACTCTGCTGCAGAGGACAGGACAGCCATGGGGGTGAGTCCTGGGGAAAGAGCTGATAGTATACTGCTAAGGACCTGCCTTTACTCACTGGTCAAGGGCTTCATTTCAGAGAAAACCAATAAGAAACAAAGAGCCCATATTGAAAGAGAAATTGATCCAAAATGATGGGTTGTATTAAATTTGGCACTGACTTGAAGAGTCTATCAAGAGTGGGGATCACAGGGATTGGCTGTAATATTATCACATTTTCTGAAGCATGGCACTGTGTAAATTATTGAAGGAAGCAATATTGACTTAGTCCTGCTCTCACCATCCTAAAATATTAGGCTAGTGAGAGTGCTTTCACTGCAATTTGTGATCCTTCAAATGAAGATCAAAATGTGATTAAAAAAAAAAATCCAACAACAAATCAGAGGACAGTGAAATCTAGCTGCCTGAGAGGCAGCTAGGGTCTCTTTGTACTCATGTCCCCATCTGAAGTCAGGCAAACACCACAATCTGGCTGTGGCTCCCAGACAGGAATATTCATCTGCAGAACTCGGCTTTCCTTATGCAGGATTTTTTTATTTTCTTCAATCCAGAAAGTCTGCTTGTTATTAGTCTAGTGATCTGACACACTAGTGACAGCTCTTGCCCTTAGGAAGTTTCTTTATACAGAACTGACATTTGTCCATCTAAGCCCGGTTGCACACAGGATTGCCACCCTCCTGCATGCAGCCTCAATTGCAAGAGGAGAGTTTCAGAGTGTCCTGCTTCTTCCCATCCATCCATTTACATGGAAGTTCATGGGGTATCATGGGGTATCTCACACTATATTTTTTTTTTTTTTTTACTGTGAGGAGCCTTTCTAGCTGGTAGGAGCAACAATGACAACAACACTGGCACTTTTACAAATAGGATGATGTTGAAAAATCAAATTCACTACCCAAACTACTTTCAGTAAAATTGGTTTCTTTCTAGAATTAAAACACAGATGCTAGGATGCTCTGCAGAAATGCAGATAAAGATGGGATTTTAATGATATCCACTATGGTTTGCTGTTATAATGAACTCCTGTCCCCAGTGACTCAGAAACAATGAAGACTGGGGGCAGCCTTGACAGTAATGACCATAAGATGGTGGAGTGCACTATTGAATGAAGAAGTAGCAGGACAGTGTGCAAGAATACAACCATGAATTTCAGGAGAGCTAACTTCAGGCCCCTTAGGGGTCTTCTTGGAAGAATCCCATGGGAGTAGACCCTTCAGGCAAAAGGGGTCCAAGAGCGTTGGTCAAAATTCCAGGACCACTTCCTCTGGGCCCAAGAACAATGCATCCCAATGAGAAAGAAATCAGGACAAGAGGACAAGAAACCCCCATGTGTGAATAAAGAACTCCTCTCATTACTCAAGTATAAGGAAGAAGTACACAGGAGGTGGAAGTGTGGTCAGCCCACTTGGAGTGAATGTAGACAGGTGATCACAGTAAGTAGAAATTAAATTAGAAAGGCTAAGGCCCATCAGGAATTAAATCTGGTCAAGGATAAAAAAAGGGCTTTTTCAAATACATCAATAACAAAAGGGAAACAATGGGCCCATTAGTAAAAGAAGAGGAGATTGAGGTATCAGAGAACACAGAGGAGACATGAGTTATTGAAAGACTTCTTTGCATCTGTTTTTACTGACAAGACCAGCCCTCAGTATTCTCTGACCCAGGAGACCAGAGTAAAGGAATGTTGGAAGGAAGACTTTCCCTTGGTCAAGGAGGATTAGGTTAGGAGCCATCTAGGCAAACCTGAAATTCACAAGTCCATGGGCCCTGAGTGGATGCATCCATGAGTGCTCAGAGAGCTGGTGGACACCACTGCAAGGCTCCTCATGATCATCTTTAAAAGGTCATGGAGACTGGGAGAGGTGCTGAGGACTGGAAGCAAGCAAATAGCACCGTGGCCCAGAAATATTTAACTTGTTAATTCATTACTTGTAAGAAGGGACATGTGTCTCCTCAGCAAAATTCACTGAGAACACAATGCTGGGAGGAATGGCCAGTGCTCTGGAGTGCTGTGCAGCCCTTCAGAAGGACTTTGGCAGGTTGGAGAGATGGGCAAAGAGCCATCTGAAAGTCAACAAAGGCAAATGAAGGATCCTGCACCTGGGGAGAAACAGCCTCAGGTACCTGGGGCTGCTCTGCTGGGGAGCAGCTCTGCAGAGAAGGACCTGGGGGTCCTGGTGGACAAGAAGCTGTCCATGAGCCAGCAGTGTGTCCTTGTGATCAAGAATGCCAATGGTATCCTGGGGGGCATGAGGAAGAGCATTGCCAGAAGGTGGAGGGAGGTGATCCTATCCCTCTGCTCAACCCTGCTGAAGCCACATCTGGAGTGCCATGTCCAGTTCCGAACTCCTCAGGACAAGAGAAACATGGAGTTCCTGGAGCAGGTCCAGGAAGGCAACAAAGTTGACTGAGGGACTTGAGCGTCTCTCTTACAAAGACAGGCTGCAAGAATCGGGCCTGCTCAGCCTCAAGAACAGATGATTGAGAGGGGACACCACCAATGTCTGTTAGCATCTGAAGGGAGGGTGTCAAGAGGATGGACCAGGCTCTTCTCAGTGGTGCTAAGCTGTAGGATTGGCCACAGATGAAGCTTTGCTATCCCCAAGTCCTAAGCACTTCTGACTTTTGGTATCCTCTAAACACAGAAGTCCATGCCTTAACCTGGATTATTTTGTATTGGCTAGAGGGTGTGGTTATAATGGAAAAGACAACATAAAAAGATAGTTCAGAAAATAATTTGATTCTATATTAATAATGTCATTCCTCAATTCTGTGTGAGTTCTATTTCTATAAAGGGGCATGCTTAAAAGGGACAACACCAGTTTTTGGCAAAAGATTTCCATGTTTGGGTACAATTATCTGCTAAAGCTTGTACCAAAAAAGCTTCTAATCATTAAGTAGTATTACAAACATACCTGGAAGTTTTCAGTTTAAATTGCAATACTTAACTCTTATACATGTGCCTGTGTGACCAGCCTGGAAAAGTGCAGGACAACCAGCAACTCACATGGGATAATGGCAGATGACATGAGGTGTGAACTGTGCTGTGATTTCAATTGCAGCCCCCCCTGCAGCAGCAGTTACATCTGGAAAACACACAAGGATAAACTAGCAGCAGTTTTGCCATTTTGGGACAGCATTTGGACTAATTCAGTGAGGTCATCATCCTTGTGATACTGAAATCAACAATATTTCTGTCTGGGGGGAGGGGAGATAGGGTCATGAGAAGCAATGGCTCCTAAATTACAGTGACATTTCCCTATCCCTAGGATCAGGTGATTTTTTACTATTTAAAATCCAAATTACAGGTCAGCATTCCATAGTAATACTTCAGGTACTTGAAGAAGTGAGACATGGGTGTGTTTTCCTTTGTTCTATTAATAAACACTGAATAGCTTTGAATTATACATTTCCTCATATTATGAGCAACACTGTGAAGAAGCTATGCTGCTGGCCAACCCTATACATCAAAGTGAAGGTGTGTTACCTTAATTAGCAGGTAAAACAGACAGCAGGTGACGAGATGCTGCCTGCTTTGAAGATAATGATTGAAAATCGTAGCTCTGTGTCAAGCCAACACCCTTCACTTTACCTCCTCATGACTCTGGTTGAGATGACAAAAGGGAAGGGTAGGAGAATTCTGCTCTGACATCTAATGCGAAGAACACCCCATCCTTCTGCCTCAGGAAGATGAGGAGGGTGCTCTGTGGTTAGAATAGAAACTACATTGAAGCAAGTTCACCTGTCCTCCCCTGGGCTTTGGATTGCTCTAAAGGCATAAGATGTTTGTTTACCCAAGGAGGAGAAACACTGAGTACTTTTATGTTTCATGACAGGAGGTTATTCTGTACTTTCTTATGAATACAGAGCTTAACTGAGAGGCAGCTTTGATCAACTGTACCCACAGGGAGAGATTTTAAAAATAGCTGAACAAAGTAGACCCTCTATATGCAATTTTCCAAAATATTAGGTATGATAATGAGTCATGAACATCATTGTCAGAATTAGCCACTGATTGCAAAAGAAATAATTATTGACAAAAAGTGAGTTAACCCTAGAAATCTCATGCCTATTTACTTCAGATTTAATTTATTTCACTGACAAAAAATGCAATAAAAATTCTTCCTACTCTTTGTAGCTTTCTGTAAGACTTATACTAGCAGGTAGAAACTGCACCTTTCAATAAGCTCACACACAGATGAACTACCATAATTCCTAAGGTGAACACAGTCGGACGGTTAGTAGGAGTTATCTTCAAAGGGTAAGCAAGAAAAAGGATTCTCTTGAGCCACTGAGCAGCATTTTTATTGGAGTTGAGCTTGACTGCTCAAAATTTCTTTGAAAAACAACCCTGTATAATTTTTTAGATTCCAGCTATACTTTGCAGAATAAATAAAAATGAATTATTTATGTGTTTTCTGGCATAGTTTTTTCCATATTATGGACTTGTGCTGCAGAGGTATTAGAATCTGTTATTGTGCAGAAATTTTATCTGGGCATGGGAACCCTTTCCAGTTGCACACAAGGCCTGTTAAGGATCTGATTCAGTTGTGAGGATAGGATAAACCCTTGCATTAAGATAAGTGAACTGTCTTATACTTGGTTCTTATGTTGTCACTGTAAGAACTAGATAAACATGTGAGAAAATAGTCTGGTATGTGTTTATAGAGCGTTTAACAGAAGAGAGGTACCTATGTCTATTTTAAAAAGTGGTCCTACAGACAACATACGGTGAACTACTGAAAATATATTCTGCACAGACCCTCAGATCACACCTGCAGGTAATATTTCATTGAGCTCTGGTGTAGAGGTCAGGTTTTGAATGAATACTGTTAATTTACTTCCACAGTCTCTGCAATGCAGCTAAATCTGCATCAGGGCCTATAAGTGATCACAATGTATCATACTCTGTTGGGAAATTTAAACAAACATTTTCTGAGATGAGAAATTATTTTGCTTTTTACTTTCCATAACAAATTTGTAATGATTTGTTAATGCTGTTTATTTTAACTGCTGACTGAGTCTGTGAGACTGAAATATTCTTTGCAAGCCTGGAATAGTGAGAGCAGCAGTACAAACCTAAATCCTGACAATGTCCAATAGTTTGTTTGATTTATACAAGCTTTGTGACATTTACAGTGTAGGTGCTAAGAGAAAACTTGCTCTGTGGTAATCTAAAGATGCTTTTGATTTATAGTGGATCTATATGATCAGGCTAGAGGTGTTTGAATAAAAGGTTACTGTGTAACTCATAAAGAAACAGAACAGAGATTAATGTTTCAAATGCATGAGGAAAAGTCATAGATGATTAAGAGATTTAATGTCCTTGCAATTACTATTGTTACCAGACCGAGATGGTAACAATCTCCACTGACACTTGGATAGTCACTTGATGGATTATTATAACTAAAAAGAAAAGATAAAGAAAATAATGATAAATAAGAAATGGTGGTTCTTTTTATAAATCAGATCTACAAAAGAACTTGCTCTGTCTGGTACCACCAACCTATTGAAAGTGAGAATATGTGCTAGTCACCCTCATACAGCAGGTTTGGTTTCAGTTTCAGTGAAATATTTCTTATGATTCTTATACAAAGCCAGCCCAGGAGAGTTGCATATGACTGCTGTACCTGATGGCAGTCCTCCAAGGACGCTTTTACAATCAGATATATTTTCAAATTAACCAAACAAAGAAATAAGGCAATTTTCTGCTACTCTGCAAGGCCTTTTTTTGAAATAAATGGAGCAGATGCCACCTTAGTTTCTGTGCTTTATTGATTGCTTTATAAAATATGCTTTTCTTTTAAAAATACACTCTGAGTTGGCCTGCTGACCCTGGGAATTCAAACCTTATTACTCCAGTTTAAACAGTTGCCAGTGTGTAGACAGTTAACAAAGCTAAATCCTCTCCCAGCTGAACACCAGATTCCCTGGGGAATTCAATCAGGCTACTTTATTCTGGTCTTTTAAAAAGTCAGGTCAAATAGCTGTTTGAATTGTAATGATCTCCATGTGAATTCTGGTTTTGATAGCAAATGCTGATACCTCTTCACTTCCAGACAGATTTATTAATTGGCTATCTTCTGTCATATGCAATGTGATGCTGCTGCTGCTGCTGCTGCTGCGCTGCTGGTTTTTTACTCACATCCAAACCTTTAATTGTGTAAATAAGATAAATGAGGGAGCCATGAGCCCTGCTATCTTGAGATACCAGCTGATACCGAGTCTTCTGCTACACTTAGTAGATGTATTAAGAGTTATGACAGGATAAGTTGTTAAAAGGTACTATCCATGTTTGTATACATGTCCTCATTCTGGACCAGATCAGTGAGAGTGGGCAGGACCAAGGTTTTGTGTTATTCGATACCATCTTACATTGTTTCCAGGGGCAGGGAAAGGGACTCTTTCTCTCACTTCCAAGAAGAAAGGGTGTTCCTTTTGGTCGGGGGTAAAGCGGGCAGAGAGTCTGTCCACTATTGTTTCATTGTCCTGGGCTTGGTGAGCATTTTGCAGTTAGATCATCCTCTCCTTGTACCCTTTTGTAATTTAGTATTGTTCCTGCTACTATTTCTTATCTTATTAATGCTTCTGGTAAATTGTTCTTATCACAGCACATGATCTTTGCCATTTGTGCTTCCATCTAGAGGGGAGGAGAAATGAGTGCCAGCACAGCTTCACTGGAACCACTAAATTGGGGAATACCGTTCCTAAACCACAACCATCCAAAACGGTGCAGTTTGGAAAGATTTAGGAGGACTTTGTGATTAATTTCATCTCACCTGCACTTCCCCTAGGCATGGTGTTAAGAATAATGTTACAGAAAGATCCCAATATGGCTATAGCAATCCTTAAGAGCTTCTCAGCAGACTGAATGCATGAGAAAGCATTGAGAAAGCATTTAATTATTACTGGGGTTTTTTTGTTTTAATTCATTCTTTGGTTTTTTTATACAACTTTCATCCACCCAGCAAATGATGGAAGATAAGCAGCAAGCAGACATTCAGAGTCTGACAGTTTTCACTCCTAGTTCAACCTTACAGCCTTGAAAACAGTAGTAATATGTTAAGTCACTATGGCTGTTCCCACTCCCACCACAGTTAAATTTTGTTCACTTTTTAAAAATTATCTTGCTGTCTATCACAATATTTCCTGCAGCCGTTGTCACCATGGTAAAGTCCTTCTAGACCAGAATCTAATCTTCCTCAATCAAGGACAATGGCTGCCTTTTTAAACTCAAAATCTCTGGAAATTAACTACTATTCAGACATATAATAATATAATTTCTTTTTGAATGGTAGAAATAGATACACTTTTCTCTTTTTGATTTTTCATTGAACTTTGTCTGATTTTTTTCTGGAATAATTTTTCAACTACTTCAAAGGAATACTTTCACTAGGCCTATTTTGCCTGAGTTTTACCCCAAATCTTTAAAAACAATGGCAGTACATATTTGCTTTTATTAAGTGGTTGCTTATATGCTTTATTGAACAGCATTCTAAATGAATTGATCATGGTTTAAGTTCTATTCGAGTAAAAGATTGGGTCTGAACTTTCCTTCAGGTAGATTTTGTGGAAGTACAGCCAGTAAGACAGTTGTATATCCCAAAGACACCACTCATCAGAAACTGGCACCTAAAGATTTAGACATTGGTCCTTTTTGTGCAGGGGACATTTATGCCAGTGGGTATTTGCTGCAGTTGTCTGCTTGTTAGGAAGGATTCAGAGCATTCAGTGGTTACTTAAAACATCTGTGTCCAGTTGCATACCATGGTTAGTAAAGCACTAACTTCACTCATAACGAAATGCCTCTTTTGAGGAACAGTGTTACCATTTTCCTTGACGTTCCAGAGAAAATCTCTAGACAATGACCTAAAGACTTACACTGAGACCACTGAGAATGTTGATAATAAATTTATCTAGGAATGCATATGCTGAGTGTTTTCCTAACTCACCGTGCTGCTATACCTTACTTGGAGTGAATTCAGTGTAAATCAAGAAATGTGGAGACAGAGGGTAAAATATATTGTAGTGGTCTGTTGTTTCAATTACAGTGATCTCACACATGTTTAACTGGCTGAAAGGCCATAAAAACAAAAGTCCCATACAGAAGCATATCTTGAAGGGCTTTCTAAGCCTGAGCTAGTGTCTGTTAAATGTTATTTCTGCCATCAGGTTACATCAACACTGGCACTGTAAGGGCTTAAGTGCTCGAGTCCCACCACCTGGAGCAGTGCAGTCATACCCCGTATTTCCTGTGGTGGTCAGCAGGCACTGGTTGATGCCCGACCATTCCTTCATCTGACACATGTACACCTCCCCTTTCAGCCCTGGTACTGGCAGATGACCATGTTAAAAAAAACTCACAGTTCCCTGATTCCCTGTAAAAAGTGACCTAAATAAAGAGAAGTTCAAAGTTTTAGGTATTTCGGCTGTGTCCATTGCATAGTCCGCATGCTCCTGTTTCCACCTGCCAAAGACCTGTAGCTCAGAATTTAGGGGTGGCAGGAGTGTCATGCATCCTGCCAGCCACCTGTGATACAATCTGTGCCTTGTCTCTTCTAGGGTTTTACCAAAGTGTGCTACTATGCTTGTGCTACTATGAAAAAGAGGAAGGGAAAGTGAAAGAAGGAAAGAAAAAAAAGAGAAAGAGAAAAAAAGAAGAAAAAGAAAAAGAAGAAGAAAAAGAAAAAGAAAAAGAAAAAGAAAAAGAAAAAGAAAAAGAAAAAGAAAAAGAAAAAGAAAAAGAAAAAGAAAAAGAAAAAGAAAAAGAAAAAGAAAAAGAAAAAGAAAAAAAAAGAAAGAGAGAAATAGCCTCCTGTCTTATTAACAGCGTAGAAATGAATTTTTGGCTTCCAAGTCATTCAGTTTGGGAGTAGTAGGATAGTCTGAACAGGCATTTTAGCAGTCATGGATTTCTGCCCTGAAGATTTTGCTCAAATTGAAGCGACTCACTTCTCACCCAACCGTCTGTGCTGCATAATAGTGGCAGATGGAGAGAGGAAAATCTGGATTTTTTTGCTTTCAAGGAACCACAAAAGTTAATGAGGTAATGTTGATTGTTCTGCGGTTGTAACTGAAGGAGGTCTCTGCACAGCATGTACATTGCTTCCTCTTTCTCTTGTGAGTGAATAGAACAGTGTATGAAAGAAATGCAGCTGAATCATTATGTTAGGGTGTGATAAATCAGATATGAGGAATTATGTAGTGGGTTAGGAGGTAAGGAGAAATTTTATTTGTTCCTCTTGGAATAGGAGTAGCATTGTAGAATGCTTCTTTAGTTCCAAAAAATGGCTCTAGTTACAAGAAAAAAAAAGTGATCTAAAAGCTTACATTAGTACATTTTAGATATTCTTAAAAGTATTTAAGACACCATCTCATAGTATCAGTGACACAAAATCCAGCTCTTTGCTCACTTATCACTCACAGCAATTTATCTGTGCAGTATTCTAGCCAAACACAGGAGTAAATGTTATTTTTTGACAAAAATCCTCACTTAAATAACTATTTTGCTGTCACCGCTTTTTACCATGGATTTGTGAGCTGCAGGTCTTGACCTTTTCTAAAGATCCAACGAAGTTTGTGCCGTGGTACATAATTAAGACTGATGGTTATGGTCAAAGTAACATTTCCTTATAAATTTCATCATTTTCTGATCTCTTTGGAGGCATGGTGTTTTATAATGGACGAAGCGTTCACCATTAAAAAGCATTTTCTTTGTTGTTTCCTAGAGAGCCATTCACCAGATTAACAAAACACCAGTTAGGAGCTAATAAAGGTCCTCTCAGCTCGACTTGAGAGGAGGACGTGCTAATGCCCCCAGGCAAATGCCATTGAAACCAAAATGTCAGGACTGGTCACAAAGACTTTGACCTGTAATTGCGTCCAGAGAATGAAAAAGCGTGAGAGTTTCCAGGGGAGGAGAAGGGAGCAGTTTTGCCAGGCCATTCACTGCCTGCAATTAGGGACAGACTTTTTACAGAGAGAGCAGGCCCCCACCAGATCCTGATGGCTCTTCGTGGGAGCTTCTGAAAAGCCTCCCTTCAAACGCTTTGGCGAGGAGAGATTGAAGGCAAATTTTGGAGACTTAAGGAATGAGTGCCATTCTCACGTGTGTCTGCAATGCCCCCCTCCAAGCTCCCCGGGGGAGCACCCGCAAACCAAATTAGAGATGAGAATGGAGTAGCTCCTTTCCCTCTGTGTGCAACCGCAAAGAATAATGGCTCGATGTGTTTTGGTTTCCTCAGCTCTAAAGGCTGCACGGCATTTCTTATCACCTGGGGATTTAAACCCTGAGGGTTAAGAGCAACGGTTCCCACGGAATAAACACTGACTGAAATTTGCATCCAAAATTCAAACCAAGTTGTACATTAGTAACATTTTAGCACACAATAGGCTATCAATCCTGCAGTTCTTTTCTGTATGAGATACTTCAATCACGAAAGTACAGCCAATTCCAGCAAAAAATATGGCACTACAGCAATATGGCATCTGATATTAGAAAAAACAGGCATAAACACTAGGTTGGAAGCAGGTTTCAGATAGAAACTGGTGCTCAGTTACAGTTTAGCCTGATCTCTTCTGCTTTCACTACAGGTACCCTTCAAAATGACTACAAGGAAACATAACCTTTTGGCCACTTTTTGTCAAAGCTGACATACCCAAAACCTGTCTTCACTAGCCTCATGCAGAGATAATGGTCCAATATAAATCTCAAGAAGAGACACCTAATAAAGTACTTCCGGCAAAGTAAAGAGACTTATTCCAACCAGGTCTATATTTGCCACTGTTCCTTTCAAGTGCTACTTAATTTTCTAAGACTCTGTGTCCTTTTCCGCCTTTAAAATTACAGTTGTTACAGTCACATTAAACTTAATTTCTCCTAATTCTGTTTTATTTATCTTTCTAAATGGACTCATGCTGCTTTTGTTGAAGGAGAATTGAGTTGTTAAAACTCCAGATTTTCTTCTGGTTTTCTTCTTTCTACATTTTGCAGCACTGAAAAAATACCTTATGGATGGTGTCATTCGTTGTGCTGCTTGCTGTCATCGAGCTTGTCATGTCTAGCCTCCCAACAGCCAGACCTGGCTGGGACACACTTTTGTCCCATTACTGTGATTTTTTTCATGGTATGCAAGGCTGGAGCAATTGCAGTTCATTTCAACAGCAGATTATTAGAGGAAGAGACATTACAAATACAAATCAGTTTGTGGGATTCCCTATCTCATGTAGTGGTTCCAAGACATGCCCTGGAAAATGTTGTTGTGTCTTGGACTGACAGATAGGGCAGGCAAACACAGGCAACCACTTTCTCACCGGCTTTCAAGATTTTGGACAGTGTGGTGTCTGTTTTTCATTCATAAATTCATTGATCAGAGTTAATTGCATCTCAGTATCTACAACTGGGTATTTAGAATTACAGTCTACATCTTCATAGTCTGCTAGAAAGAGGGATAGAAATGAATCATGTATGTATTAATATGAAGAGGTTACAGACATTTCTGAAGTGCAGGGTATTACAAAACTGCATCAGAGATAGTTCAAGGATTTGCATTTAACCAAACATGGCCTGGTTTGTAACAAAACTCATTATGTGGCTGTGAATTCTGAGGAAATAAAACATTGAATCTTGGTGAGGATACACACTGCAAAGCAAAGCCATAAATAAGTAGTCTTGTACTTTCCAGTTCTGGCTTGGGGAGTAGTAAACCTGGTCATGCTCCAGCATGCTGCACAGTCCATATGCAGAAGTCCCAACAATGAAAATGTTTGCATAAAGCCTCATATTCATAAATATTCTCAGTGCTAACCCAAACTTGGATGCAGGTTTCATTTTCCTTTTAGATTCTTTCCAGTATAAAAAAGCTTTGGAAATTTTTAACCCCATCTAACCCCCTCCGGTCCCTGCCTCTAACACACACAAATGACTTGCTTAGGATTTGCCAATAAGTAAAACGGAGCATATTTTCTGCAGCATGCCAGATGGTGCTGGTGAAGACCAGACACGCAGGAGGTTCCTAATTAAAGCTTTAAACCTAGGGATGAGAAATGGCAGGTGCAGTCTTGGGGGGGGGGGGGGGCCTCAGACAGTGGACGCACAGGCGAGCTGCCTACAGATCTTTTTGAGAGCACCCTCACACTCATCCTCAGGGAACTCATAATGACAAGAGGCAGTTAATTTAAAGCTAATTGAGAAAACTCTATCCAGTCTTCACACAATAAGAAAAGGTGCCAGACCTCAGCTGGCATTTGCACCCTGACAGGAAGAAAATGGCCACTGTGGGGATGCAAAAGATGCCCCCTCATTCTCACCTGAGGCTCACAAAGCAACCAGACCCTTGAACCTTTATAGTTTTAGCAGCAATTCAGCCCATAAATAAAAACTGCTGAGAGGGAACGCTCATGTCTAGGAATAGAAATGAAGCCTGTAGCTTCTTAAAGGCTGTTTCTTCAGCAGTAGGAGTTCACAGAGTTGAGGAGTAAATGCAGAGCTCTGCATGGATGCCTACCAGGACAAGGCTGATGCCCTGCTGTAGGCAGGAGGGACCTCTGGAGCCATTCTCTAGGTTACTACAGTTCCCTCATCTGCTGAAAGTGTTGAGTTTTATCCAGGCCCTGCTGCCCTCTGACACCTCTCCTAACTTTTCTATGACATAGAGTGATGTATCAAGTGTTTCTGCTTCTACTGTTTGACATTTGAGTGCAGTAGACAAGGAGAAAAACTTGCACTATCTTATAACACACAACTACCATTTAATCCCACAAACCCAATGTCAGCCCCTCTAGTGCAAAGCCACTTCCTTAATGGGATACAACCACAAGTGGCTCTAGGGTAGGAGATACCAGCAGAAACACAGTGTCTGTATAGCCATAATCACTTGGCTGGTTTCAGACATTCTTCACATGTCTTGGCTGCCCAGACATTCTTCACATCTGCTGATTTGCCTGGATGCAAAGCAGGCCAATAGTTGATAGGTCTTGACCTGCATCACTGACATCCAAGGCAGCTCGTACAACAATGAATAAGTTTGGTCTTATTCTTCTACAGCACTGCACTCTTAAGGACCAGAAGAACCTTCCACCCTCAGTCTCCCACTAAGGTCCAGTTGAACTGCCAGAAATCCAAGTTCTCCATGGAAGCCCAGCTAGGACAAGTGGGAGTAATCAAAGGGCAAACAGCTCAGGGACTGGTGCCAAAGCCTTACCAAAATAAAGTGGGATATTGTGGCCCAGCATAACTCATTGGGAAGGCTATTTAGAGGCATCACAGTGCTGGTATCGCAGTGTAGCTGAGGATCCCATATAAACACACTATGTCCTTTCCACATCTCTGGTCTGCCTGTGAGTTTCTTTCCTTGTTGGCCTCTTCTCAGTTGTGCCCAAAGTCTTGTACTCTTTGCCACTGTTTTGAATAAACATTCAGATTTACCTGAATAAAGTGTTCTTAACTGATGGTAAACACACTTAGAAGAATTTCTGTATTGTGATGAATCACTAGTTTCACAGTCACATACCCAAATACCAATTTGCCTAAATGCCTCAGCTTTCAAGAGATTTCCCCATTGATTCCCAAACAAATGGGTAAAATGTGAGGAGATTTCTGTCACAATTTTGGAAGGGATGGCAAAATCTGAGCTATATCTCTGCCTCATGTTATGGACCAGTTGCAGCTGCTGGACCATGGGTGTGTTTGAGCTAAATCATTGGCACATTTTGTAACAGAGAAATGGCTCTCTGTAAGTTTTTCAAGAGATTCCCACCTTTTCCTGCCTCTGGCAGCTCATTCTGATCCCAAATAACCTTGCTGGGCCAATCATACAGTGATATGTGGGACTACAATTGATGCCAGGTCAGAGATTCAGGCTGAACCCCGTAGTCCTCTTTTTGTTTGTTTGTTTTGGAAAACACAATATGGAGCAACAATTTTTCTCTTTCTGACTCTTAAGCTTGTCCCAGCTACTGCACACAGATAAAAGAATTGGAATTGACTGGTCTCCATCTGCTTTTATATGCTACAGAAGTGACCCTCTGCTTCCACTGAAGTTATGGTCTGGACACCAAGTGTTTTATGAACTGTGAGGAGTAATCTAAGAAGTAGGTGAATGTACTCCCATTCTCATTTCCCCCACACTGATTCTTTGGCTAATGCTTATAGAATTATGGGTGTCCTATAAATACTTATTACTGCTGCACAAATATACCATAAACTATGCTATAGCAAATGGTAACATTTATGAAATTGAGTGAGAGAAAGGAACTTCATTCCTTTCTAAAAGTTTAATTTCTTAGAAGTTTGGAAATCCTTAAGAACATGATGGAGAGGATTTGCAACGTGAGTAGATTCATGAAATTCCTATTCTAACAGACTAAATTAGCCATGAAAGCAGTATCACAGAACTGAAAAGGCCTTTCTCATCAGAAAGCTGGAGAAATGAACAGCAAACTAATCTGCAGGGTGCAGAAAGTGTGAGATTAGTTTGGCAGAACAGGAAGATTTAATTAAAGACATATACAAACCAAATTGTCAAGCATGTTTTAGTCTGCTTTTGAAGCACTTGGGAAAGACAGGCATTAGCAAACGGCAGGAAAGAATGCATGAGAGCTGCAGAATAGCAAGGATTGTCAGTCACTGGCAATGCTGAGGGCTGACTGCTCCTTCAGGGAACTCTGAGACAGGGTGGAGTCAATTTAGGGTACAAAAGAGCAACTGAGGTAAGGGAACCTGAAAGAATCTTGACAAATTCTTAAGCTCAATTTGACACTTATTGCTGTCCCTATAGGCACAACCCATTCCTCTGAAGAAAAGAACCCACAAGGGCAAGTAGCAGAAGGAAGCAGAATAGCACTTGAGTCCAAGCAGAAAAGAGGTCAAGGGCTGTATTTCTTGGTTATAGAAATGCAAGCTCATTGGTCTCACCCCAGTCAAGAGCAGTATTTTCACTCTACAGTCAAAGGAACTGATTCGTGCATTCTGATAACACAAAAATTAGCTGTTAATTTGTCCTGGTTTGTAGGATCTGATTGCACAGTGGTTTGCAACCACGATTTTCTGGACACTAATATTACAACTGCTGTGATAGCATTTCGACGTTATCCATATGTAGAAGGATCAATGCTTCATTTTGTGTAGTTTTACTAGTAATAATTTAAATGCTAAATTCAGCAGATCTCCTTCAGTATTACAAGCTCAGCTGTTTCCTAAAAGGAAATAACCATTCCAGCTATAAGACCCTGCCACTGAATGTTCCTTCAAATTTCCCATGGCTAAAGGGGCAAGTGTGTGCCAGTTGAGCTGCATTTTTGTGTACAGCCCTTCTTTGTGTACAGCCCCAGGAAATTTTACTGGTTGTTTAGGAGAAGGAATGGCCCACAGGTCATCAAAACTGTGTCCCTTCCAGACAGCTGATGGGACCTGGGTGAAGAACTCTGCTGCCAGTTCTTGCATAGTAAGCAGCATGAGGAAGAGCATGTGGGAAGTCTGCTTGTGCAAGATTTTCCTCACTTTGCAGTGAGTCACTAGCTAAGATTACTAATTCAGCTCAAGTAGTCCTCCTGATGTCATTCTCTGTCAGGAAGAAAAAACTATGTAGTTTCTTTATTAGTGAGGAAGGAAAATGCTTGGTGCTTGCCAAGAAATCTTTATGAAGTGAAAAGAGATTTGTCATTTTTGAAACAAAGTCTTACAGCTATTTGTTTGAGCAGTGAAGAACAACCCACCAGAACAGAAAGCAGAGCATGTAAATGCAATATCAAGAAAACAATGGCTATAGAAAATTAAATAGACTCAGAAAATACCTGAGTCAAGTTCCCCAGTGTGAGCAAAGGACTGAAGAGCGTACTGATGGGGAAGTTAGCTGTTTGTGTGATGTGTTGGTGGCTGGTTTGGGGTTTTTTCCCTCCCTTTCTGCTCAGGAAGGCAAATTGGGTTTGTGCACCTTTTCATTTTCTAAGTGTGTTGATTCCAAGTAATCTTAAGGTGTAAAAGGTTTTGTTTCCACACCGTTGTGTTACCCTGCAGTTACTGCTTTCAGTTGAATAGATCATAGTGGTTTACACCTGGCAGATCAAAATGGGCTACGTTTTTTCTGTCTGACAGAGTTCTCTTTAAGCTGATGTTAATAGCAGTTGTAAAACTGATGAGTCTGTGTGTATATGCATGAATGCAAATGAGATCAGGAATAATAAATATACAACTAGTTAAAAAAAGCAGTCTTTTAAAAGTTGTCTCTGAGAATTTGTACAGTCGATTTACAGTTTGAGGAGATAGAGCACCATGTGTCAAGGAGAGGAAACGTGGAAAGGGAATAAAATAACAGTGTCAGTCTCTGTAAAAAGCTGGCACAGATTGGAAAGAAAAATTCAAGACAGCCCTCTGAGCATGGTCTGCCACAAAGGGCATCAGGAAATGCTGATTTCCTGCGGGGAAAATCCCAGCGACTCTGTTTAGGATTGGCATCATGCCCAAGGGCAAACGGTTTTTGCAAGGTTGCAGGCAGAGTAGGGGTTCTTCAGGCTGGGCATGGAAATACCCACCATACACTCACAGAAAAACACGTGTTTTGGTGCTCTGTTCATCCTCACCCTCCTCCTCCTGCTCCTTCTCTTTCATTCATTTGACACAGTCACCTCCAGCCTCAGGCTCATCTCACACACATCAAAACAAAGTCCTCCTCCGATTGACTTCAGTTTCAGCAGCTTTGCTAGATTATGGGCTTGAAGACGTTTGAATTTCCTGTCAGTGTGGGTGCTGCCAGAAATTTTCTTAGGCTTTTTTCTAGACTTGTAATTAAGACAGCACAGTGGTTCTTTGTAAAAAGGCTGCTTTTCAGATTCTCTGCAGGTGAACAATAGAAATGGTACAGATGGTGTCCTGCCGATTTTGCTTCTTGCAGCACTCTAGGAATTCAAGACTAAGCGTTGTCTATATGTGGATAATTTCTATTTCTTGTTAAAGGTACACAAAAGCAACAAGTTATAATCATAAAAAGTACAGATATAGGCTTTAAAAAAATTCTAACCATGTAAAAATGCTTTTTCAATTCTGTTGTTTCTATTTTTTTCCCCCCTCATGAATGTTGCAGGTCAGAACTGAGTCCTTTCTGATCAGAAAGCCTCAAGTGAGATACCTTGTGCTACTTCATTTTCTACCATTGGGTAAAGAGATTATTGAGAAGGCCAGAATGACACAAAAAAGTCATTAAAAAATTGGTGATTTCCCATCATCAATAAGATAAAAGAAAAAAATCCATGATGCTATTACTACAACGGAAAAAGAAAACCTACCTGAGGTTTCAGAGCAAAACAGGTTCAGATAGTATTCTGAAATGGCTGAAATAGATGGTTAAAGAGAAAAATGAGAGCACTGATAAATATCACAGTTGAAGTCTGTGAGATTGGATGGAGTAATGTGCTAAAATAGGACTGGAAAGGATCATACTGTGTAAAGCCAGTGTAGTTCAGAGTTTGCATCTGAACTGAGACTTGGGCCTAATCCTGTCAAAATTTCAAAATATGTATTGTCAGATTTCATTCAAAATTAAAACACCGTGGAAAATTTTCAAGTTTATGAGAGTCTTGCCATCCTGAGAAGCAGAAAATCCCTTATAGCTCTTTCTGTTTTGGTCTATATCTCAAGAGAGAGGCATTCAAAATGATTAAACTGAAGCCTGAAGTTCAAGAATTTCTGACCATGACCCAGCCATATTGTTATGTATGTAAAGAGCATTTAAAACCTGGTATTCTGGGCTTGCTTGCTGAAGGAAACAGTGACAGCTGTGAAGTCCAGAACCACATCTGGATTTTATCCAAATAAAACTTTTCCTAGCTGGTATAGATCAGAACATTCTTTGAGGTTAAAAGTGATGTTTATTTCACAAAATACTACATTGGTACAAAAATGTGTATGTTTACTCATAATTATGCATATAAAGAAATAATAACAGACATACAGATATCAATGGCATTTTGTATAGAATATTAATTTCAGTCATAATTTGAGAAAAATCAAGCCTATTTTTTACACTGATAAATATCACCCTTCCTTATGAAACAGCTTAAAGAAATGCTAACTCGTAGCTCAGAAATTACTTGTAACAGTGAACGAAACACGAGTCACCAGGGAGGAAAATCTAAAAAAATTAACACCTTCATGGCTACACAAATATAAGCATTGAGCTGTGATACACACAGCCTGTATTGCTGCTTACAAAGAAACTCTGTTGTTTTCATGTTTTATTTCCCTTAACTTTTGCTGTAGGCAGAACAATAACCTCCACACAGCTAGATAATTGCTTTCACCAAAACCTCTGAGCACAATGTCACCCCTTAATGACACTCCACTACTAGTTCATAGATGTTATCATAAAATTAATTTTGTTCCCTATGAGAACCCTTAATGTTGATTTTGATGTCAGTCTTATTGATTGGCTATTGAACTCCTCATTGTGCTGTTTTGAGAAGGTCCTGGCCTGACTGTGCAGAGAGCTTTTGCCCTGGGCTAGCTGTCAATCTCCACAACAAGGCACCTTGAAAAGGTCAGGGCTACCAAAGGCTGGCTAAGGATGTACTGCCTTTAACTCAACTGAAAGAGGACTTAATTAGGACAGAAATAATTAATTCACTGAATTTCTTTTCATGAGGTAGCTATCTAGCTGATGATAAGTAAATTCAGGAGATGGGCTGCCTGTTTTTATCCTTCATAGGGATTAACACTGAAATGTTATGGCTTGACAAAAAGCCTCCCACAATCCAAACCAGCAAGCAAGGAAAGGAAAGGAATGCTGGTAGAGGAGCTGAAGGCAGAAAACATGTTTTCAGTCATTGGGCCCTATAACCAAACCTCTCCCAAGAGTAGCTCCCTTTTTCTTCAATAGCAAGTGGCTCTGAAATAGAAAGGAAACCAAAGGAATGTGATCTGCAGTGTCAGGCACAGAGCACAACTACACTGTGAAATAGAGAATGGTAGGACCAGCTCTGGGCAGAGAGAGGCATCAGGGGATGCACGGAGTGAGCACAGGGCAGCATGGTACATGCTGAGCTGGTGCTCCTCTGTTCTATCAGTCCAGAGTCCAGAAGACAAACCCTAATTTTGAAAGGCTTTATCACTGTGGGACATTGATGCCCTAACAGCCTCCTCACCTGAGCTGGTGTTGAAGCAAGAGCTTCATTTTTTTTCTGATGCAGGCATGTTCCCAGGCCTCAGTCTGTGTGGCCTCAGTCTCCCAATGCCTGGCCTCTGCCTCCATGCTGGAAAGCACTGGCTTTCAGTGCCTCAGCAGGCAGTGCCGTGGTATCACCTCTGCATGGGGGTATTTTGCCTCACCTACACTGAATATTGATAGTCAAGGACAAATAGCAGAGCATAACACCCAAATGTTTTTAACTTCAGGACAGCACATTAACAAGACTAAGCTGTCAGTTAAAAGCAATTCTGTGCTTTTAATCTCAGCGCTGTATAGTCTTTGGGATGTTTCCCACATTAAAATTGCAACTATTGACACAAAATTCTCATTCTAGCTATATCCTATCACAATCTGGTTTCACATGAAAACTTTTTATGCGCCTTTGACTGTTAAAGGCAGGGAAAATATTTATTTCTTTGTACATTGGCCCTCAACTCTACTATTTTCCATTAGCCCTGTGGGTTGGCTTTCACAGTCTACTGGAAGTTCTTGAACAAATGGAAGACCATAATCAACCTGAAAGCCAAGCAGAAGCAGTAGTCTACTTGATTATACATACTGATGACTCTGAGTAGCCACTTTTCCATGGATTTAGCTTTTTAGCTGTGGTGTATTGCGGGGCTGTTTGGGCTTGAGGAGCAGGTGCAGAAGGCACCTGAGCAGAGGCTGCAGGAAAGGTGCTGGGGCTTGTCCTAGCAGGGGAAGGTGGATCACTCCAGGCAGAGAGAATGTGGCAGAAGAAGGTTTGCTCTGTGCCAGGAAGGAAATAAGGACTGGTGTGTGTGGGTGGGTGGGTGGGTGGGTTGGTGCAGCAGTGGAAGGGAACATGTCACACATATCCTGTGCCAGGAAGTAATCCCAACCTTCTCCTGGACTAGCAAAATTGAATTTTTGTGTGTGGTACAGAGACACTTGAGCCCACTCTGCTAGAGTAATATAATTGAGTGACAGCAGGCTGAGAGTGAGGTCTAGCTATGAGAGTAGGACAGCAAGCCAAGTGTCAACCTTCCTTTGTTGCTGCTACCAGCATGTTGAAGAAATACATGATAGACATTGGTATCATTTGTAAGTAAGTGAGAGGAGGCACAGCTAGAAAGTTTTTTTTGTAACAATCTAAGCAAAAGAGAAAAGGACATCTGCTTCGTTGCTCTTCACTGGGATGCAGTGGTCATAATGAGAAACATGGGGTTTTTATTCATCCCTGCATTTCTGAATATTGATCTTAATTTCATTCTGTATGGAGAGATTTCATTCCTCTCTTTGCTATTATGCTCTTTTTTCCTCCACCAAAATTATAAGATTAATTCAAATCTAAAATTAATATCTGATTGCAATCTAAATTGAATAGAGACCTACAATTTTCCAGTTTTCTGCAATCATAAAATGACATGGTTGAGAGTGATAAATCTAATTGTGTGGGGATTTAAAAAAAAATCTTTTTCTGCCTCTGCACTTGCCTTTGTATTCTAATAAGCCCAAACATAGAATGCATTTCCAATCAAATAGCTAGAATTTCATGTCTGATTATGAATGCATATTTGTAAGAAGAAATAACCTGGGAAACAACTGGGATTGGAGAAGCATTTCTAAATTATATGTATCTGGTTTCTTCCAGCTGATAACATTTTCAGCATTTCTTGTATCTGTTAGTTTTTAATTCAGTGCAAAGCTTCAAACTCTAGTGGCACAAGAGAATGCATTGCTAATCTTGCAGCAGGGCAGTAAAAATGTCAGCAGTAGGTTCAATACTTAGTGCCACAGTGCTCTGTGTAGAAGCTCCAGTGAACTGGGACTGGGTCTGTTCCAGAGAGCAATTTGGTAAATCTCACCCATTTTTAAAAACACACATATTCCTATTAATTTTATGGAAAAAGTGTGCTGGAGAAAATCCATAGGAAGTCCCTCAGTCGTGTGGGCACGAGGAGTCCTTTTTAAGCAGCTGCTGCATTTAGTAAGGTGTGAAAGAAAACCATTCCACAATGACTCCCTTATATGTGTTCTCCGTTTTGTAGACTGAAATGGGCAGCATGGTGTTGGTGACAAAGCTTCTCTTGATTTAACTGGTAGTAGATGAGTATAGGTTCTCATCTGAAGTTCTCAGAAGAAGCATTTGCTGGCTTCAGTGGGTAGAATAGGACTGATCCCTCTCTGCTTCAGTAATTTAACTTAGGAGCCTATTTTGGGAGTCTGGTGACTTGATTCTCTGAGAAACAACAATTGTTATATAAAGACCTCTGGAAGCTACTTGAACATGCAGCTGAGATAAACTGTCTTCCATCAATGTCTGGTTCTTTCGTTTGGGATGGCTGGGGCAGCTGTGGGCTTATTCAGGAGCCTTGGTTTGTGGATAGGGCTTGAGGCTGATTGTGGATCTTGTGAGAATCACTTTCTTCCATTGGTATGGGGTCAGCAAGAGCCCAGAGACTCTAGCACTTCCAAAGGAATGTACAAAGTCGTCCTGGAAGAAGCTTTGCTTGATTTCTAAAGGGGGTATAGTGTGGTTTACTAAAACAGGTTCTTCGTCCGTTTTTCAGCTAAAAGGTTGGTAAAAAAATGTCACTGCTTAATGGCACGCACATAATCCTAGTACCAAAGAAAATTGTCACTTTCTTGTCATCTGTATGCAAAATTGCTGGCTCTTATTTTGCAACATTATAAACTAATTATTAAATTAGATCTGTATAAATACTCTTGGGATGCTGTCTGCATCAGATTAGCTTCTCGTTTCATGCAGATTACAAAGACACACAACTACATGCCAGCGGAGGTGGAAAGTACTGTCAGTAGTTTCTTTGCCATCAAGTGTGCTGGTGGTCACAGACTTTGTCCTGCCCTGGCTGTGGTTCCATAGAACTCTAAATTGGCTTTTTTAGACAAAGGTCACATTGTGGTATCAATTACTAGCTACTACCTGGAAAATTTAATTTCATGCTCTGTAGCTGGTCTGCTTTCTTCTCTGCTATGATTGGCAACTGTTTCCCTGCTGGTAACTAGAATAGCTCATTTATGTTAAGTGATTAAAATCCAGAAGCTAACTGATTTGGAAGGACAGCTTTAGATTGCTAGCATAACCCAGCAAGCTCTTGCATAAATGCATTCAGATGAATAAAACAAAAGCTTCTTCTTGCCTTTTACAAAGCCTCTTAAGAAACTGTGTTGTTTGTGATTTCTGTCATGTCAATCTGTTCCTTGTCCAGTAGATATTTAGTTGATGCACTTTTGAAAACCAGAGTGAGCTAAGAGGTGCCTAATTTTAGATAATAAATTATCAGGTCTTGTTAATATTACTTATTTTTTAACCTAAAAAAATTGCTTGAAGATCATAAAATCTTTTATGTCTTTTAGGAGACTCTGAGGAGCTTCTTAAATGCCTGGTTTGCAATTTAACACATATCAGTGCTATTTCTATGATTTCTATGTTCCAGAAAGCTGGGTTTTCATTTATTTTCAGGAATTGTTTCCTTCCCAAAGGATATATTATGTCATTTACTTTGAAATGGAACAGCTAATCAAAATAAAAGGACATTTCTGCTCTAAAATTATTTATAGGAAGTGAGAGGTTGAATTAGGCTCTGGGCAACCTGGTCTAGTAAAAGGAGTCCCCACTCATGGCAGAAGGTTTGAAACAAGGTGATCTTTATGGTCCCATCCAACACAAACCATGAGCCATCACAGAACTATGATTTTATGAGTCTGATCCTTGTCATGTGTCGTGAAGAACATGGTTTACCCTTTTACTTACATGTTTAGTCAAGGTAAGAGGACTCTTTCAGCTTCATGAAGAACAAGAATTCTAAAGAAAAGACTTGTGAGGAATACAAGGATTTCTTAACTATTATTTAGGTGAAGAAATGCTTATTGTTTTTGTTACTGTGACAGTAGAGTTTTGCTAGGCCAAGTATACGCCAGGAATTTCACAGTTCAGATTAAAAAGAATTCAAACAACTATCACTTGGTGACTGGAATGACAGCTGTCAGACTGCAGGTGCATTGTAGAGGCCTTTCTTGATGGACATTTTGGCATAATATGAAACAACTCAATATTATTTGAAAATTATTTATAACAGGTTCAAACGTGCATGTGGTGGAGTAAGATCAGAAGAATTTAAGGCAGCAAGTTGGAATTTGGCTAGCTAAAGGATACAGGGCACCGAGTTCTAGGACTCAGTGTTTCTTTGCCAGTATCCAAGAGGTTCTTCTTTTCTTTGAATTTAGATCAAATTGTCTAATCATTTCCCATGCATTTTTTAGCCTTTTTTTGCCAATAATACTGTTGGGAGTTGTCACTGTTCCACTACAGGTAAAGTTTACTAAGTAAGGGTAGGTATGGACAATACAGAGGTCTGCTCATCACTAAAATGCCATGAGAAGGTTTAGGAGATGCAAATAAAATTTCTTTTAAAATAATTTTCAATACAAAGTACTGCAGACATACACATTATTTCTTTTCTTAGAAGTGTGTTGTTCCCAAGGGTAATCCAGTTGCTAGCACCAGATCCTGAAGTTATCCACTGGCATGTTGGAGGCTAGTGATGATCACCTTCCTCTTTGTAACACCCTTAGAACTACCTAAACTGCAGAGTGACAGCGGGCAGTGACTGAGATACATTCATTGCCTCAAAAAATAAGAGTGAAAATGGTATAATTTAAGATATCAAAGTGCATTTAGCTTTTAAATCCTTGGTGCAGCATGTGCCACATCTCATTACAGATGTAAAGAAATAGACACTTTTTGTTTTCTCTGTAGGATGAAATGACGTTGACTATCATGTGTGAACTGATACTTTTGGAATAGAATCAGTTTCTGTAGCAACAAATACATTATAAATACCACCAAATATATACTTTATAAATACCACCAAATCAAATGCCAGCAAAAAAACAGGCACCCGCCAATCAATCCTTGTTTATTTTTGTTTCTTAACTTTTGTACTGATTGATGAAGAAACCTCCAACCAAGTTCTAGCAATGAGGCTTTTTGAAAGAATCCAAAGGTGAACTATAAATTCAGTACTTTGCCTCTGTTGAGAATTTCTAGTATCATAAATCCAACTTCACATTCTTCAGAGTTCTTTGGTTATTTGTCTAAGGCGGGATCTCCACTGGCCTGGAGGGGATTTAAGCAGTGGGGAGGAAATAAGTACCCAATTCCCTTTTGTGTCTTTGTAAAGGTTTCCTACTGATGCCTATGATGAAAAGAACTGGAATAGCAGGCTTTACTTCATGCAGTCTCTAAGGATACTCTAGGCACTGCCCATGTTTTTGACATCCTGATAAGTTTTACATGCGGAAAAGGAATTCTTGAACTGTGAATCCTAAATACTAGGAGGGCATCAAGGATTGTACTAATTTCCAGTGGGAGGCAGTACAATACTTAAAAAATTACTTCTAATTCTATTTTTTTTTTCCCAGTTCTTCTTTCACCCTGTATTTCTGTCCCTTCTTTCTAGCTGAAAGTCATGATCCACAGCTGGAGGAAATAAAATGTCTACATTGCAATGTTTTAAAATTAACATGGTTCAATTTCAGCTCAGAACTAACAGAGCTCTCTGCAGAAGGTCTTGAACCTCTTGTTTTGTTCATCTGTGTCTTGTATAATGAAAAGATCATAAACAGCTGCCCTTTTGAAAAAAAAAAATTTAAAAAAAAATCACCACTTATCTTTTTCCCTGTACTCAGGAACTAGTGGTCATTCTAGCTTGGTAATGAAAGGTAATTCTAGCCCCTCAGCATACATTATCAAGTAACTTCAGGTTGTCCTTAATCACCTGATTACTTTTCTCTTTCAAAGTTTAGACTAAATGATTTAACAATGCTCATGTGATTTCCTCATAAAGACTGTGGAGTTGGTAGCCATGTGCTGTGGGTTAAGACACACCAGAAGGGGAAAGCTGAGTATACTTGTTCCACTGCAGCAATAACAGCAAACTTCCTTCTCTCCCTGCTTTCTCCTGCCATTTGACAAACACTCTTCTCTCAGACCACATAACCATATGGTCAAGGTTATAAAACATAAAGGCCTCTGTCGCTATAGCAATCCCAATAAAAAAGCCAAGGTAGAAGCCTTCACAAGGCTTAAACTTCATTTACATCTCATCCCTAGAGTGTTTAGCTCTGCAGTTTTTAAACACTGCTCATATCCCCCATGAAAATGTTTCCCATTTAAAATAGTAAAAGATTTACTACATGAACATCCTTCTCCCACTCTGCTGGATTACACCTCTCCAGGGACAAAACACCAACCAGGCAGGGTAAAACACCTGCCTTATTAATACTGTTAATCATGAAACAACAATGAGGAGCCTGACATGCAAAAACCTGGCCCCTCTTTGAAGTCAAAAGAGTTTCTGCTCAGCCAAACAGACTTCAGCTAGGAGTAACAGGTGTCTTTCCCCACAAATGATGCTGTTCTTCCTCAGGATAGCACAAGAATACAGAGGGCTGCACTGCTCAGAGAGCCAGCGTCCATTTCCATGCCATCACCAACTCTGAGGAGGTCCCAAGAGCTCTTTCTGATGGGGCAGTATGTGCTCATCCTCCCAGCCCAGGCAGTCTGAATTAAAGAGGCTCCTTAGCATTCCACAATCACACATCCTCTTCTTAGGCAGGGCAGCAGCCTTCCTTAGGCCGGCCAAAGTGGCACTGCTGGCTTGCTCTGTTAAGGCCAGACCATAGGCCTGGTCTGTATTAAACCTGTCTAAGCATGTGCTGTGTCTGCTTCAGGGAATATTTGGGTCCAGCCAGCATTTTCCTCTATCATGGGCTCTCCCTGTTTCTGGTATATGATTGAGTTAAATATTACAGTGCCTAGGATGCCCACATGATTTATATGGCACAAATCCTTGCTCCATGATGACTGCAGAGAAAGGCAGATCATATTTTCAAAGTATCCTAACTTGGGTGGGAATATCCTAAGCACTACTGGAAGTAAAAATTAGACCCTTGTGAATCTGAAGGAGCTAGAGTCCTGTGGAGAGTGTTTGCAGCAGCTTTACTTTAATCCAGGTCTAAGGAAAAAGAGGGGCCTCCAAAACTATCAGGAGGTCCTGTAGAAAATCTGTGGTTTCAGAGGTTGGCATGAAATTTTGTCCCTGCTGAGGCTTACTCACTACTGCTTTAAAAGACTAGCTGTCCACTAAAAATAGATTTTAATGATCCTGCACCTTTTTACTTTGAATCAACAATTATACAGTTCAGTCTTCAAAATCCTTTGGATATCTGACATGATTCAGTAAAAATCCAGCTGTATTTGCAGACCTATTTTGAAAACACTCAGCATTGCAGCTCACCAGTACATCTATAATCTTCCCCCCCATTTTGATTCCCCTCTTACTGTAGTCAGCTTCTGCTATTTCTGTACTGCAGTAGCATTTGCTGACATTTCCATGGGGATGTCATATATTAGGTAGCACTCCAGGCTTTGGATAGCAGTACATGGTACATCTTGAAGCAGTTAAATTCCTCATGCCATTTTGAAGTTAAAACACTGTTTCATTTAAAAGCTGGACTCCTGGCTGGTAACTTGTCTGGAATAGTGGGTGGCAGACCAGTGCAATTTGAAATGGCTAGGACAGAGAAGGAAACCATGAAAAATGGAGCAATTACATTGCAGGTCAAGGTTTGTTATTGGGTGGCATGCTTTCAATTTGGCACTGAAGCATGGCAACAAGTCTAGTAGGCATGTCAAGGCATTTTTGTTATCTGCCATTTGTAAGCAATATTTGAGGAGGGGGAAGGGGGAACATTCAGGAGTCCCATACAGCTATCTTGAAGGCTTTGCCTATAATAGAGGCTTTTTTTTGGTATTTTTTCCCAAGGAAATCATTGTTAACCTAAAGTTTGGAATAAAAGGATCCACATGCAACTTTGCAAACTGTGAACTGTTTGCCAAGTTGTAGATCAAAGGTGCTTGAAAGGATTGATACAATTTTTTTTTTTAATAAAAAGTGCACATCTGGCCTGAGAATTGGTCTGCCAAGTTTCAGCCTAATGAACTTTGAAATCAGCCTCCTACCAGCAATTCTCTAGACCTAGATTTCTTATAGAGTATCTGGAAAATTTTTATAGCCAGAAGGTACTCATATAATGACTACGTTCTCTGCTGGCAACTAATTGACAGACTCCTGATAGAGTGCTGTTTCAAGCAACCAAAATTGGTTTTAATTTGTCCCCCATCATTTGTCAGCTGGCATGTGAAGCCTGGATGTTAAACTTTTATTGCATCAGAACAAGTTAAAATAGCCCTAAGTCCAGCAGTGGAACTCACATCAACAACAAACTATTTATGCAGCACAGCTCTTCACTTTTTTTTCTTCCATTCCTTTTGCTCTATTATGCAGACTCAAAGTTGGTTGGAAACCCCAAAGCTTTTGCTGAAGCTGGTGTTTGTTGGAAACACCCTTTTGTTCTGCACTTTCCTGATTGCCAGATGGGAGGAACTCTTGACAGTTTAAAAGTAACAAAAGATCTTGCTTATGCTCAGCCCAGAGAGTCAGAGCCCATAGAGCCAGAAGCTCATGCAGAAAGAAGTATTTCCTGCCATAACTAAAATGAAAAGCATATTTTTCCCAAATAAACCCATTTTAAAAATCCTTAACCATTTGAATCTTTTCTTGAAACTAGGTTTCGTTGTTGACAATGATAATGACATTGTGTGAAAAATTGAAGGCACAAGCTGACCCTTGCAAAAGCCCAACCAGAAAGGGGGCATTTAAGTTCACAAAATTTCCTTGCCCCCAGGTAGGTGAATATGTGCATCTCCAATAATCCTTGTGGCAAATGCCCCTTCTGTGGACCAGCAAAGCCATTTTGTAAGTGCTTTATCTCAAATCCACTTATCTGAATTCTAGCAGACTTCAGAAGAGAAGGTAATTAACCCTCAGCACCATTTTTTTGGGTCCAGAAGAGTGATAGCATGAACAGAATCTCTATTATTAAATTATTTTTGTTATTGCTTCTCCACCATTATTAAGGCTAGAAATGGCTTCCTCATGGCTCCTTTGATACTAAAACTCCAGGTGGTCCTAGCAAGTAATATTTCTGAATTTATGGAAGTTAAAATTATCCTGGTTCAGTTTAGAGACACTGCTACAAGATGACAAGCACTTATGACTCCACTGATTGTATTTTCCAGATTTCCACTGATTTTAAAGAGAAGCACTCCTCAATCAGACCCCCTGATGGATCCCAAGTGCAGATCTCTGTACCTGGAGACATCAGTGCAAACAAAGTGGACCAAGAGATTCCCACATAAAGTCACTGGTACAGTACATGGTCCTGGTGTTGATGGGCAGGACCAATCTCTGGCTGATTCCTTGAGCACCCTCCTCAGAGCAACAACGCTGTAGTAACTCTCTGAGCTCTCTGAGGAGTTCTCTGAGATTTCCACCATATCCTCTATTTGAAGACCTTATGTCTTAGAATTAGAATATAAGCAGTCACAGACAGAAGGACTGGGGAATGAGCTAATCCTGTGTTCTCTTAGAAGCACAGTGCATTGAGTCCATAGACTTTGTCTCTGAAAATTGTTAAGAGCTTTTTGATGCTAAGCAAAAGAAAGACGCTGGGATGAAGTACTGTACAGGACAATAAAGTATAGCCTCTTGGTATGTGAAAGGCAAGCACACCTTTTGCTTTTTACAGCTACAGCCTTTGCAAAGAGCTGAGCGTCTAAATGGGTAACAGACTTTCACACTGGCCAGATGGCAGTGGCAGTGGCTCAACCACCTGAAATCTCTCCAAAGACAGAATACTTGGGAAACTTCAATCACATCCTGTTTGAAAAATCATCAGCTGCTTCCCCAGTGATCCAGAATTGTTGCCCCCACGGGCACAATGCAAACTTTGCAAAGTCTCTTTTTTGCAGTGTAGACATTGAAAAAAAATATTCAGTGATACTATTTCTGCCCTTTTGGGTTTTTTGACCCAAAAGAAGAAAGGAGGATAAAAGTAGGGCAGGCTAGGAAAGATTTCCAAAACCTGTTATGGCTATACTGTTCTGACTACAATAAAGAATTTATTATACTGATTTCCAGACTTCAAAAAAAAAAAAAAATCAGTTTCAACCAAACGGATTCAATTAAACAGATACTGTAACTTAAGCCAATGACATGCTTGTACAAATAGCTTTTGTTAATAGATTTTTTTTTTCTGAAATGCTGTTGCCCTGATTGAGAATTTGAACACTCCAGTTCTAATATCCACATTTTAAAATGTTGTTCTTGCACAAGAATGCATCAGCAGGCTATGGTCATAATAATTCAAGCTGTTTACTTCTCTCTTCAGACAGTTATTAAAAATAAAAACATTTTGCTCCTTTTCTCAAAGTTATAAAGTTGTGTGGGCACCAGATGACCAGACACATGTGAAAAGGAAAAAGAAAATTAAAAGCTCTTTGAAAAAGAGAGAAAATATAGTATTGCTGCAGGCATGTCCAGCTGAGAAGAGCTAACCTCTTATTGTCAGACAGCAGCATTTCCTCCTTTATATACTGGTGCTCCCTGTGCTGAATGGTAAACTCTGTACTTTGCTGTCACTTTGAGTACTGCTAACTGTAAGACATTCCTGGGCTCACATCAGGTATAAACATCTTCCTTGTTCTAACAACATCTTCCTTGTTCTAACAGATATACAAGAATGGATTCCTTTCAGAATCACTCGCTCAATAGAGTTTACATTTAGATTATAGAGATATACCTACATATATTGCAATAAAAATCACAGGAACCTGGAGGGCCACATCTTTCTATGTATTGAAGAGTATAACCTTCAGTGTCAGTTGAATCTGCATCCCATTGAGATCACAGGTATACCGAATATCTGTGAAATTTCCTCAAAGAACTTATTGTTACCAAACAGTTAAGACAGGCACATCCTCTGTGGGTGCAGACTACAGAGAAATAGAGCAATGATAATCTGAAAATCTGCCTACGTGATTTTTCTCAACATTATGAAAAAGAATGATAGCAAACTGAGAGCTGTCAAGAGTGGTTATCATTTTTGGAAACACTTATGAACAGCTGTTGCAAGCAGCAATAACATACTCATCAAGGGAAAACAGATCCTATCTTTCAAAGAATATTATATCAGAATGCAGTGAAATCCAGCATCTCCCACAACTGTGACAATAATTTTCCAACTGGTGCTGAACTAGTTCATGTCCACAGAGCACTGTCCTGCTTAAAATCTCCTCATTTAAACATCTACTCAGGATGACTCCTGAGGATGGAAACCAGTATATGCAAAAAGAGTCTGGAATGATCTCTCATTCTTCTAGTCCTTGCCTTCCCAGCCCTCACTCACAACTAGGTTATTAACATCCTTTTTGCTGTGTTATGTCCAATCCAGACTGGAAGGCACAGGCCTGACCTTTTTAAAAAATATTTTAAAGCAACAAACACACTTCTGGCTTTTTATTAGGAACAATTAGATAATTGCATAAACTGACTATTTGACCTTTTAAAGAATAGCAAAAGATTTCCAGTTGCAAGTATACCATTTGTATGTAGTCTCTTAGCTGCACTGCTGCTGATAAAAGCCTTAATATTTACAGTGACACTGTCTGACAGCAGAAGACATTATTAATGCTTTCCAGGCCTTTATAAAGAACTGTACCAGCCTGCATTGGAGACACCCTATCCTACAGAGCACAGTGTCACTCCTCCATGTTTCAAATGTCTTTGAAAAAGCTGGTGGGGTAGAAGTGTTTTGCTACTCTGCAAGGATACACATGGCATTGGCCATACCTGCTTCAGAAAATTCCACACTGTGGATATAAAATGAGCATTTCCGAAGATGAACTCCCCATAAATATCTGGAAAATGTCACCATCAACTTACAGTTAAGTCAAGACATGAACCTTGGCTGACCTATTTGTGTTGTTCCCTCTAATCCCTCACTTCCTCACAAAACTGGGTGAATGGTCTGAGAAACCCATGGACCTCTCGGTAAATCATAAATCCACAGGGTTTTTAGTTTGGAGGATTTGAGGAACAGATTTCAGGAAGTAGTGAGGAATAATGATGCTCTGGGGTATTTTATAATTTTCCATTCCAAGAGTTTATACATGTTGTCTGTGACTTCCTCAGGTGATTTGAAGGAAGGAACTGAGCTATCTCAATATTTAATTTTTGAGTGATATTAATCAAAATCGTATTTTAAATGATAGTGCTCCATAATGTGAGTATTGCCATATTTCCAATAGAGAAACAAAGTCCGACCTGATTTAGATATAGTCTGGCAGGAATATATTCTTGACAGCAGCATTATTATACTATTTTGTTTTGTCTTCTAGTGTGTTACTTTCTGTACTTTCAAGATGCAAATGGCTGGTCTGATTCAGAGTGTGTGCGAAATTCAGAAAGATATGCAAGGGTATATGTAAGGGTACATGCTGTGACATCATCAGAAATGTTCATACATTTAGCTCATAGTTTTCTGCTGTTTGCTACTTCCCAGGTCTCCAGGGACTCTGGTTGTTAAAGTGCTCAACTAAAGAGCTTTGAAGGGTAATGTGCTGTGGCACTTTTGGGCATGTATTTGATCAAAACAGAGGAAACAAAGAGAGTGTGAGACCATACCTTTTGAAAAGTTATTTAGACAAGAGGAACAGGATGGTACAGTGAGTCTGAGGTAGCTTCAAATTAACAGGTTTGAAGTTGATAACAGCATTATCCTTGCAGCTCAGAGCTCAGTGCATATTATTGTATTCTGCTAAAGTGCAATCAAGATTCATATTAGTAATCTGAAATTGTATTCACTTTCCAAACATATCTCTGAATTATTTGCATCTGATTCAGTCTGATTTTTTCCTCTGCCACCTTCTGGAGAGCAGGGTCTTTCAGTGCAATGGCAATGCCGTGGAAGGACTTCTTCCTTCAGCATTCACAGCATATTAGAAAGGATCTGCTGCAACATTTCATCCCTGCACCAGGGCAGGATTATTTCTGAGGAACAGCAGCTGGGATGTCCTGCCAAAATTGCACATCTGTGGAGCTAGAATTGTCTGGGACCTCCTCTAGGGCTCAGGAGAGGGTTAAACATACAATAAATGATGTGGAGAATAACAGATAGATGACAACTGACTACAGAAACACAAAGGGATGTGCTAAAGGACTATCTATCATGCTTGTCATTTTATGAGGTTATAACAAAGAGAGATAGATTTAAGATTCAGTAGGGAAAATCTGTCATTATTACTGGCCAGCATCTACAAATCTCAATGGCTAGTGTTAAGCTCCTAAATCTACTTTCAAGTATTTAAAGAAAAATCGTTCAAGTTTTCAGAGGTGGTGAAAAGTTGCCTTCCCACTCCTCCTTTCCTGCTGCAGAAAGCACAAAACCCCCTAATGAGAAAACTTTCAAACCCATGAAAATTTTAATCTCCTACAGACATTTCTCCCCTTTACTTTGGTAATGGGCTTCTTGTTCTGTCAACATTGTCTCATTAAAGGAATTGGAGTCCTTTTTTAAACACACAGGCCAAATATTTTCTTGGATGGCTCTCACTTGTTTCTGCAGTGTGCTCTGAAGCAGGAGCATCAGCACGTGGTGACATGACCATCTCTGCTCTGCTGTTAAATTGCGGTGTGAGGCACACTAAAACCAAGGGCTGTAAAACTCCCTGTTTTACAAAGTCATATCCTGCAACCATGTGTGTACAATCAGTATGTACTGCCAGATTGTTAGGAATACTAAGTAAATGCAGAAGAAAGTTTGATTCTGGACCCAGCTAGGGGGTAAGATCTATGGGTGTATGAATTAAAAGGAAATTATGAGGTTAAAAACCCCACAAAAGTAGGTCTGGTGTTTTTATCTGATGTGAGCACTGCTGGATGGCCTTGAGCTGGCAGGCCTCTGAATAAAGACCTGTCCTTTTTTTTGCACAAAGTGAATAAATCTTCTCCTCAGGCTGCATCCTGCAGAGGTGACATGGCAACCTGTTGTGTATGCGCTCAGACATGAGGTAAAACCACTTCTTTATTGAAAGACCACCCACCTTGTTCAATACACAGGCTGAATCCAGATTATGTGTGGAGAAGTTTGCACCACCAGCCAGTAAAAGTGATGAGGTTTATTTGTTGCAGAGGCTATGAGACAGAGTTATTGGCAGAGCTGGTAAGCAAGAGGGCACAGCTTTCTTCTGCTGGGGTGGACAGTCCCACTCCAACAAATAACAATTCTGCCTTTTCCATTTCTTCTAATGCTTAGAGAGGCACCCACCTCTACATGATGGCCTTTGGGTGTAGGTGCCAAGGATTCTTGTGGTTCTCCCTTTCCTTTGCTTGTGTTTGCCTGTACCTGAGGCATCACAACCCTCACTCAAGTCGTTATTGATACTTAGGAAATGGCAGAGACCATTTCCCTTTCCCACCTTGAGGCTGAACTCCAAACCCTGTGGCTCACCTTTGCCTGGGGTGCACGCTGCCCTAGGGTGAGTGGGAGCAGCTCTTGGCATGGGAGATGGCCACGGGTCAGGGTCTCAGGCAAGAACTCAAGGACAAGACCCAGGTTGCACAGTCATAGTGGTTGCTGGAAAAACTACCTAAAGGAAAAACCCTGACAAACAACTCTCTTCTCTAGTGTAAGTCCAGTGGCTTTCAACTTTTCCAGTTGCCTGCATGTGGTGCCTGTCCTTCCTTCATGCTATTCTAAATGTTCTCCACAGCCACTGCCCTGCTGGGATAAGAGGTGAAGCACCACTGCCAAAATGCAGTAAGTGCTGGGAGTCCCGGGGAGGTGACATTTCCTCTCCTCCCTGGATTCCTCATTTGCACTTCTTCTCAACAGCATGTGCATCACCTTGCTGCCTCTGCTCTTCCTTTCGGAGAGGACCTGCAAGAGAGTGCACCCTGTGCCCTGAGCCGCACCTTGCTGGCACTGTGGACATGTGGAAAACATACTGGATATTGGGAACTCATGAAATTTGGGTTAAATTCCTTGTTCTGTTTCCCACAGGACTCTGGATAGAACAGTCTGAAGGCTTTTATGAGCTTGAAGGTACTCATTTGTGCTGAGTAAAATGCCTGGCTAAGGACTACTGGACCACCAGGAAACTATCAGCCACTTTGGGGGCTGAAATTTCATTTAAAAACCAGTTTTTAAGGCTGTGCTTCAGCTCCTTTCACCAGGACAATTGCAGCAACGGTTGTAAAATGCTCATATGCTCTGTTATGACAGACACATAAATGGAGAAGCCTAGCCTTTTTTAGGAAGCTTTCTTAAAAAAACTTCAACAAGATGAGTTTCCTTGGTTTTAAAGGGCCAGTTTACATGAAGAGTTATACCAAACAGATCTGGAGTGAGGCCTCAGATCTCAAACTTGCCATGCTTCTGCATGCCCAAAACAAATGATCGAAACAATGGACAAGGGGTGTTGCCTCCAGCCATCTGACCATCTATCACCTCTCCCAGAACCACACATAGAAGAGAGGTGCCTCTGTGCCAAGGGATTTCCTACCTTACCTATTGGGATTTATTCCATAATCTGCTGGCAAAAACAAGTCTGTCCATGCAATAGCCTGCCTCTGTCGGCAGCTGCTGCCGGGAGCCAAGGATGATGATCAAAGCAATCTGTGTGAACTCAGACACTACGTACCTGTCCATGAAAAAGCTGCATGTCCTGGCTGCGTGCCTTGAGTGATTCCTGACTTTTAGGGAATTTTCTCTGTGGATCTGATGTTTACCACTTAGTGGACAGGGAATATCTTTTTGATAAATGTGGAGTGTTGCAATGACTTTATGTAATAAACAACTGTAGAAGCAATTTTGCTCATAGAATCAAACCATCGTTTGTTATTTATAATCACATTTTTATTAAATAATTATCTAGTTTTAGAATCCTGTTCTCTTTAGCTGTTCACTTTATTTGTAACTGATTTAAATAAGGGTGCTATAAAAAGAAAATTGTGATTAGAGAGATGAATATAGACACAGGAAAGAAAGGAAAACATATACCTATTTCTGTCTCAAAGTATTAAATGTACGATTTAAGCAACATATTTACTACAAGCAGAAGGACAAGCAAATGTTTATTGCTTCTATCAGCATTAATGCAGAGTCCCTTTGGTTATTTCTTTAATCCAAACAGCTTCCTGGTAGATCCAAGATGTGAGGCCTTTCTGTAATGACTTGGCAAGAGAAATGGTCCAGAACTTCTCTGCAAACACAATTAAGCTGCCAAGACAAGTCCTGTATTTGAATTAAAACTATAAATCTTTCATCTGCACCTACTCTACATCAAATAGCAGGAAAAGAGGCCCTCCCATCTAACAGTCTTAATTACCAGAGCACTGCAGCCTTTGAGCATGACAGAGCCAATGATAGCTGACCTTGTGCTCCAGCCCCAGAGTGGGATCAGTGTGATGAATGGGAAACCCTGCTTGAAATATCACAGCAAAGGCAACAGCCTCAGATGGCAAATTAAGTGCCTAGCACGCTGTTCGGGCTGCACAAATATATAATAATACCCTTTGCTTTGATCTGTTTATACTGGAATGAGCAGTATGTTGAAGGCTTCAGTGTAAACACATCAAACTTTGTGTAGTAATGACCAGCCCTTGACACCTCCTTTCCCACACAAATGCTTGGTGGGATGATGGCTTTTCCCCTCTCAAATGCCGCTTACGGTACTGTTGTGCTTGGAGCAGGAGAGACAAGCACTGTGGGTTGGTTACAGTTGTCTCTAATGCTCCCACATAATTGCCCATGGCCGGTAGTAACTAAAATAACTGTGGGTCTCCAGGGAGAACAGGACTTGTGAGGCTTCATTTTCCTTTTCACAGTATCCAGGTAGCAGGTGAATCAAATACTGTGACAGCTGAGTGTTTGGTTGCCTTAGAGCAGCTGTTCCCACACTGCACAGTGTGGGTGTTGAGCAGCCCTCAAGACCTACAGTAGTGTTTTCTCTTCAATTTTGAATGTTTTTTTGGTCAAGTGTTTTAATAAGGAGGGATGGTGGTCCATGAACTATGCTTACAGTATTTTATTGGCCCAAAACTAGGCAAATGAATTTTCTGGTGTTGTCTCTGAAACAACTACTTAGGATAGGTTGCCCCACTTTCTGGTGTACTGTTGTTTCTGAGACATTTCTCAAACTCTTTCTTTCTAATTGCTATACTGACTGCTAAACATTTCCTTTCTGGTCTTACTTCTATTTCATATCTTAAGGTTTCACAGGATATACTTTCCACAAAAGGGTCTTGCTAGTGCAGTTATCAATTCTGCCATGCAGAAAATACCTTGTCTGACAAGCAGTATCAGTTATAAAGGAGGAGAGCTCATATGAGGTATAGTATTTCAAATACAGAGTATAAAATGTTTTAATTGAAAAGATAAGAATACTCCTTCCTTCTTTCCTTTTGTTTTCTGGGGAAAAAAAAAATCAATCTTAAAAAGAAGGTATCATTAATTTGTATGTTTAAGATGGCAAAGCTACAAAAATCTGCTTGTGAAAAAGTTTTGTAGCAGATATTTTACACTGGTAGGGAATTCTTCAAACAATATTTTCCAGAGGAAAGGCCAAAGTGTGAAAGTAAAATTTTTTAGTACACAATATATTTACGCATGTAAATAATCTACACTTACAATCTTATTGTATTAGATTTATATGATAAATATAATGCACTATCTTGTACCATATAAATATGTGTCTGTATATATATGCATACATGTGCTTTTCTTTTTTCATTTGTCTTTGTTACATTTCACAAAGAAATCCATTTGCATTTAGTCTTATGCATGGTACTTACTGTGCTTGCTACAAAAGCATTTGAAATTCACAATAAAAGCACATTAAACCAATCAGGAAAACAAAGAATAAGAACCCTGTAGAAAATTTATTGGAGGCATATTTTTAGTCTGCAAGCGTGTCAGATTATACCCACAGGCATTACCCCTGTGTAAAAGGGAACTATCCAGCACAAAAGCAGACAGGAACAACAACAAAAAAAAGGTGACAGAGAAGTTTGTGCTGTCAGATCTGCATCCTTCACATATTTCACAGGAGGTATTCTCTTCACCTTTTAGGAGTTTAGGCAGTGGTGGATACAGGGTTGTTGGCTGCTCCAGGGATGTCCTGGGGGAGGCATCTCCTGATGGATGCTGCTTGACTACAGCCAGAGGTTAAAAGTGCAGGAGAGAGTGTGAGAATCAAAGGATATAGCCAGGCCTATTTGCTTTGAGGAAAAAAGATTTGACTGTTTTAGGGTTTCCCTTCCAGTGCAATTAGTGGAGCTGCTTCATTAGCAGAAGCGTGTGGTGGGAATACAACGACCCTGGTGGGAACACAGCCTTCCTGAATGCCTGGGAGGCCTGCCACTAGCTTTATCTGAATTTCACTTCATGTGCTTGTAGTCTCTTGATACAGAACATGAATAATAAGGATGGGAATGGAGTATACATAATGACATATTGCCGAAAAGGGGCAGAATTTTATTAAAAGCAATCCACTTTTGGCAGGAGAAGAGTTACCATGGAATTTAAAACAGGAAGTTGTGTAATTAACTGCACATTTCAGGGCAATATTACGCTAAATACAATAAAATACAGCATGAAATAAATGGCCCAGATTTTCAGGATATAAATGGTTGGAAACCCAATTTGCTCCATAGCCTCAATGGAAAAAGGTACCTTCATATTATCTCAAATGACTGCTATATGCTCTGTCCATGCAGCATTTGCAGAAAAAAAAACTTGCCCTGCTAGGTACAGCTTCACTTTCATCTGTACTGTGAAGGACATAATTTGTTTTGTCTTTATTTAGGCTTTACTAAGTATTTTAGATTTAAGGACTGAAACAGAAGAGTAACTCTAAAAACAACTGACAAAGACATCCTTAGAGAGAATGAGCATGACTCGGACACTGTTTAAACATGATCTATTATCTCTTGAACTCTGTGCATGGACATGTTTTTGCTTGCATTTCCTGTCCACACTGCTTCTGTACAGAGTTAGCAGGGTGTACATGTTGTGTATGAACATGATCAACATTTAGTTTGTATATGTTAAATAATATCTCCTGTGTATACAGAGGGTTACTACATTGAAATGGAACTGTCTGGGGAGATCATGCCCAAAACTGTGTCCACTCAGTTATGAAGAGAGTTGAGATACCACAGTCAGCCCCCGTGGAACTTTTGCGCATTATATTTACCCAGGACTGCTTTGATGGAAGGTGCACTAGAAATATTTCTAGGCATATGAATATGCATGTGTCTGTATTTGCAAATATTTGGATCTACCATGGATATAAATAATCTTGCATTATGTACATTTTGTAAGGATGACAGTTCCTTTATATTCTCCAACATAAAGGAAATTTCTCTCCCAACTGTAACACTGAACTTACTAATGTGTTTTGCACAGTATACAGAATTCCTTCACACAGATTGCTGGTGAGCTGCCATCCTTGCTTTCTGTTTGCCTTAGGGAAAAGTTACTCCTATAGCTGTAATTATTAGAGGTTATAATTGCTCCATAGAGTATGAAAAATTGCAGTGGTGAGGCTGGGCACTGAAAGGTTACAGAGAGGATGTAGATAAGGAAATCTGAGAGGACAGCACAGGGAGAGATTGGCACTCATAAAAGGGCAGGCTTTGCTGCTATTTGACTACAATCTGCAGTCCTCTTTAGTTTCCATGTGAAAGGATAGTAGTATAAATAAAACTGGAGAAGGCATGATTTGTTTATTATTTAGCCCTCCCCTACACAAGCTCACATATGCTAGGTGTTTGAACAGAGATTCTAAGCCAGCCACCCCTCCCTGGAGAGCGTGGGAGGAGCAGGAAGCTGTGCTCAAGGGACACTGAACCTCGGCTCCCCCCTCCCCAGAGCAGCTGGCCAGGATCAGCTCTGCCCACAGGAACACCATGTGCATGGCAATTGACACAAGTAGTGTCAAGGCTTGTGCTAATCCAGTTTGCATGGGCTGAAATGTTGAGGGTTTATTTAATGGTATCGGCTTGTTGGATGGGCACGAAAAGAGTGGCCAGTAACTTCCAGCTGCTGCAGGGAGTGGCAACCAGCAGGCAGAAATGCAAACAGAGGTCAGGTTGTAAAAAGATGTGAGACTACAGATGGGATGTACAGCCCTGAGGAATTTAAAGCTCTTGAAAAACATTTGTTAAAATAACATATCAAAAGGCCCAGATGTCACAAGGCTAATGTTCAGGCTGCTTAAAAAGTTTTCAAAAGGCAGGAAGAGAATACTCTGACTTCTGTGAACAGCCAATACACAGCATTTAGAGCCAGTCATTGGCAGTTATGGCAGACAGAGCATGAACTCCAGAAAAAATGGGGTCTGGCCCATGATAAAGTGTTCTATCCCCTAGGAGTGAATGACTAGAACAAATGTAGAAGCATAATGATTTTCACAAAGCCCCAAGCAAATTCTTTTAAGGGTAGGTAGTGGGAGAGAGAGGAGTTAAAAAATAAATTTGTCTTACTTATCTTTTTCTTGAAAGTGGCTATGTCTGAAATTTGAAACCCAGACACTCAAGGATATTACTGTGATATTCCCTTTTGCAACAGAAGGTAGAAGCCTTATACAGGTAGGATTGTGTGCATGCAGTATCCAGCCTGTTCTCTATGCTCAAGAGATACGCTTTGGCTACACAATAGAAAAACAGTCAAGCTGTACAAGAAGACCTTTTAAATTTCACTGAACGCTGTATACTGTTGCTTTCAGTGTCCTGGATAGAGTTTTTGTTTGAGCTACATAGTGAAGCAGAGCTTGTTTCATCTCTTGTCTTTCACACTGATTGTAGTGGAAAGGGCAGTGGATGGCCAGTAGCTTTGCTCTCCTGTTCTCCTGGGGTCACATTCTTCTCCTGGCTCCCAAAATCACAGCTGGTAAGGACTGAGACCGAGCAGGAAATTGTGAATTCAGCAATGAAAGCTCTTTCACTGCAAGCATTTCTTGGGCTTCTCTTTGACTCCTGCTGGAGTTCATGTGTTCAAAGGGATAGTGTCTGTAAATTAGAAAATGCATAAGGCTCATTCAGTTACTCCTAGTCACTCCAGTTTCTACAGCCACACAAAACAACTGCAGAAACCATGCTGGCTGACAGAAAACTTGGTGAGTGAAGGGAAAATGAAAAGTCACCTGGATTTCTATTAAAAAAAGATGAGTTACACCAGCAGCCTGCTTTGGCTCTGTTCTTAGTGAGACCCATCTGTTCTGAGGAAGCTGAGAACATTTCAAATAAAAGCATTTGTAATTTCAAAAACCCCTTTACACTTTTAGGGCAAAATGTCAGATCTTACTTCAACAGATCTCTGTCCCCAGAGTCAGAACTTGAGTCTACCTAAAGGACATAAGTCATCTCATAACAAATGCCCATAACTCAGCAATTTCCACCCAGAACAATTGATTAGAAACAATTGGATCCAGGTGGAATGGGCAGACCACTTGTTATTTCCCTCTTCCATTACTTTTAACTTATTTAATCTCTTCTAGGAGATAAAATATTGTTTGGTACCTAAGCAAACTTTCATCTACAGATGGTAGTTAGATTTGGAAATAGATGATATGTGATATGGTCCATATTTAAGGTGGCAGTGCCTGAAAACTAATCAAAGAGACACGGGTTTGTGTTCTGAAGTTATGTTAACATCATTTATGGTGTTATATTTCTAACAGCAACTGGATCTTGGATGCCATTTAAGCAGTTATATTCTATCTAGTCATAGCATAGTAGTCTCAACACTCATGATAGTATGCCAAGAAATACTTCTGTTTAGTTTGCAGGAGTAAGTTCAGTAGAAGGTTGCTCCAAAGTTTTCCATCAGAACATAAAGAGTAATGTCTTATTTTTCATTTACGTTCATTTTCTTCCTTAAGAAAAGAAGAGAGGAATCAGCAAGAGAAAGTTGTAAAAAAGATAAAGAAAGTGTTTTATAAAAAGAGAAAGGTGAGAAAATTAGAAATTACTGAACACACTTACAGGCCATTCCCCCTGGAGTCTCAGAATGGCATCACTGGACCCCACTCCATGCTGACACTACTGAGGGCTACAGCAGTGAAACTCTACAGCTGAACCTTCAATGTGGGAAGCAGCCTTTAACACTAACAGAAATTGAAACAGATGAGCTAAAACAAGCTGAAGGCCTTCTGGTAAAAACACTAGGTGTAGGTACATGAATGAGTCATTGCAGGGTGAATTAGAAGGTGCGCTTCCAACGCATCTACTGACCATCTCTAATTGCTTGTGTTACTAGCTCTTATTCTTCATACACAAGGGAGGCATGCTGCTCTTCCACTGAAAGATTCAACCTTCAATTATCTGTCTTTCACTGTGGGTAAAACCCCCCACACTGGCAGTTAGGGAGTGCATAGAGAGCAGTTAGGAGTGCAAAAGAGACTGTTCATTCAGTCTCTTTTTACCCCACAACTTGTTCAAATGTCTGTAGCCATAAACTAGCCATATCCTGTGTGCTGATATTCTAGATATTCTTGTCTTGTATACTGCAAAGTTACCGTACACAGCTTCTTCTGCCCTCTCAAGTTGTCCTGAATGGCCTAATCCATTAACAGTGTCTTAACAGAACAGTGAATTCCTGGGGGTGCTCATTAAAGCAGCCACTTCATAAATAGTATCCCACTAGGCACTGCAAGGCAATGACCATTTCCCACAAATTTATTTCAGCTTCCCCAAAGGACAGAAGCTGGAGTCTGTTGAACAGAAAAACATTCTTTCTCAACAGGTCAAGGTCTTCCATGGCCTGTGAGAGAGAATGAGGTGGGACCCTCTCAGGCTTCATCCTTTATCTTTCTGCTAAGTGATGCTGGCTGGCAGGGAAGCAGCATGAGAACAATTGCCTACCACAAGACAGTACGCAGCTTCTGTATGTTCCCATATTCTTTCACTGATATGGGTTTTGTTCAGTTTTTTCCTATCTGGTTTTCTCACAGAGTTATGCTTGTAGTATGCTACCACATATGGGACGTGAGATGAACTCATTACATCAACACAGAAGACTTGAAATGGACTGATGTGAAATCCAAACATTGGTAGTGAGAAACTTTGATCCAGAAATATGTCAAGTATTAGTCTCCCTCCTCAACGTACACTATAAAAGCCCAGCAGGTTCTAGAAACAACACCAGTCACGAGACAGCAAATTTATTTTTCTTTAAGTAGAGAACAATGATTAAAGTGGCAAAGCATCTTCCTAAAAGATTAAACATTGTTCTTGGCAAACAACATGTTCCTCTATGTACTGTCTGCCCAATCATGAAATCTTTATCTCAGGCCCTGCCCGAGCCACTCCTGAAAACTTATTTCAGGACTGTGCAATTATCTGCACATTAATACTATGAAATCCCAAAGAAAATTACTATGAACTTTTCAAAATGCACCCACTCTGCTTTTCAGAGAGTGACAGGACCTCTGTTACAGTGAAAAGACTCTCCAAGAAGTCAGGATCTGGCAGTTTTGGAGAGTAAAATGTATGAACTTCTCACTGTAGTCCTGAACTTGAACACTGTCATTTGTCTGTAAACCTATCTGAAGCATCAAACTTCTCAAATTCAAGTTTCTTGTGTCCTGACCCCTTTGTAAGTCAGCTACCTCAGCTGAGATAGATAGTGTATCTACACTGACTCCTTGTCAGCTTAGAAAAGGTTTCCTTTTCCTTCTGAACAAAAGTCAATTCTCATCTTACAATGTTGCATTGCTGAAAAAATGAACTTTCTGGGAAGTGCTTTCTATTTCAGGCGAAGATGTCAGGCTCATTGTCAACTCTTCCAAGTCTGTGAATCTGTCTGGTTTAGTGCTACCACTAAATGAGAAGATCTCTGAGGAGCTGAGCCTCTGGCTCAGGAGATCCAAACCCCCCAGCTTGTTATTACACCAAAACTCTGTGAAGACTGTACTGCGCCCTGTTTTCCATTGTAGGAGGACAGAGCTTTTTGCTTAACTACTGCTTCCAGGAAAGTCTTTCAGCACCATCTAACTACGTTATTGTGTCTGTGACGGAGTTCCTAAAGTCATAGAATATGCTGTATGGACAAAAGGACATTTAAAAAAAGTACTAAATTCCCACCTGAAATGTAAAGGAACTTCAGTATCTCACTGAGATTTAGGGCTACTACAAAAGCTGGAAAATGGAAACCACAGTTCCTGTTTCTCCTGCTGTGGTGTTGTTTTGTCAGGACTGCTTAAGAGAATAAAATACAGAACTTAAAATTCATATTTCATACAAAACCATACCATTACTTATCACTCTGCATTTCAACATATTGTCTCACCTGAGTGTGAAGGACTGGGTATGTAGTCCAGGAAGGTATCCTCTAAGCCTATGGAAAGATAAGATTATCCAGATATACAGGCATGAATGAACTATTTGCCAAGAAGCAAAGTCTTTTAAAGTGATGGATGGTAGGATTCAAAAAAAGCACACATATAGATTAAAGTGCTAGATTTTTTCCACATGAACTGTAAGGAAATATTGTTTGTTCTTCATATTTTGAAAGAAATTGACTTTTTACAGAGATTTAGGAACATGTGATCTTTATGGGTCTCCCAGTGATCATGCAGAGTTTGACTGAGACAAAATCATGCTATCAACTTGAGCAATTCACTTTGGATTAACTAAAATTCCCACTGCAAATGCAAATTGAAGTCCTGGATTGCCTCCTCTCCTATCAGTATGAATGCATATTATATTCAGCAAGATTGAAGAGACTGTTTTATAAAAATCTATGTAGGACTCACTACATGAGGTGAAGAGTCCTGATTTTACTGTGTTGTTTTTGTGGGGGTTTTTTGTTTGTTTGTGGGGTTTCTTGTGTTGTTAGGATTTTTGGGGGTTTTTTGGTGGTGGGCTTTTGTTTTTGTTTTGTTTTTTTGTTTGTTTGTTTGTTTGGATTTTTTGGTAAAATCTGGATTTCATTATGGACAGTGAATAAAATTTCAAAGTGGCTCAGATACCAGTTTTCAGCTTTATAACAGAGTACCCAAACCAATGTGGTAGTTAAAAAAAAAAAAGAAGTACGTTATTAATCTTGGAATTTGAAATATTTTGGGTCTTTTTAACCCAAATCACCAAAGCTTGAATCAACATATCGCAGATGTTAAAGAACAGCAGAGTCTTTGGACACAGTAAACCTGTAAATGATATGATTAAAGATATATCAGATTACAACACCGGGAAAAAAAACTACCTGCATTCAGGAAATGTTTCTTCAGACTCAGAAACAGTGCCATTAACCTTAAAATATATAGATCATTTCATACCACAAATACTGGTTATGATCAGCAAGTATGATCAACACATAAATCAATGAAAAAGAAGTGGTAAGTATTTTCAAATATCTGTTTCATCTCTTCAGAAAATTTCAGTCTCATTTTGAAATAATGACTAAAAAGTGGAAAACTCTTATCTGAACTTCATCTCAACTTTCTGGCCTCACTAAAAGAACACTCTATTGTGAAGTGGTCACCCATTACAATTAATTGTTTGAACTCAAACAGAAAATCTGAAACATTGAAATACTGAATAGGAACTGAGATGGCTGGTTCTCTTATGAGTCTAAAAAAGTCAGGGATGATATATAGCAATAGTCTCCTAAACTGCAATATTTCCATAGATAACTCTAGATGCCCATCTCCTTCATGGCAAGGACATGTGCTGTTGACAGGAGTCTATTTCTAAGCAAGATGTAACCAACATCTTTGAGGGATATCTTGTCCCTGAAGAAATGGAGAACAATTTGCCATGCATAAATATGAAATTCAAAATAGTCATAAATCTGAAGCTAACCATCAAGTATTTATGTTACTGTGATCATTTCAACATCTTTTTCTCAATTTAAGCGAATGTAGCATTAAAACTGTGAAATAATGTGGAACTAAGAATCTTTGTTGATGATGTAGAAACTCAGATTTTGGAAGGTCAAAGTTGTTATTTTTTAAAGGCCAGGAGGGTGTTTTTTTCACATAAAGCATTTCATGTCAAGGACACTACACTTTCCAAGTCTTTACAGAGTAAAATCTGTCTTGTCTTGTAGGATTGAATTACTTAAACTGTATGTTTTGGAACTAAAGACAGCAGTAATACAATAGTGTGACACTATGTTGATCTCTGTATCCAGCATATAAGATTATTTTATCTAATCTGAGATTTTTAATGTAAAAGTCAGAAAGTCTGATGATATATACCAAGATTTAATTAGATTCAACCTAAATTGTGCTGTATGTTACACATTGAAGTAAAATTCATGAGAATATGGTGAGAGTAGAAAAGCCATTTTGTTGAACTGTTCTTTAAATGTCTGTTCTGAAAGAAGCTCCTGCTATCAGTGAGGCAGCAGTTAGGGCAGTCAACTTCTTTATACATGAGAAAGTAGCTCTTTATACAGAGCAAAACTATTGCAACAGAGTAGGTGAGGTCCCTGGTGGCCCAAGGCATGGACTCCTGACTGACAGGAGACTAGGATACTGGTCCTGAGCAGATCCTTTCACTCAGAGATCTCTTGCACTCCAGCTGGAGAGCAGAATCTGAAGCTTGAAGTGTGAAAAAAAGGGTTAAATTTAATCATAAAGGAACTTCATCGGTCTTAGGGTTTTCTCAGTAATACAGTGACTAATTCATGTGTACATCAATTATACTGATTTTCTACCTCCATCCATTTTCTAACCAACTTGTTTGATAAACTAATCCAACACAAATTTTATATACAGCAAATTCTTTTAATTTACATTAGATTAGTAAGAATGCAAAACAATATAAAGCATGACGCAATATTTTTTATAGTACTTCTTACAAGTCCTCTTGATTTTAATGAAATTCTAGTAGGCCATGTATTTGCATAAGTAGACAGCATGGAGGTATCAAGGGAGTCTGCTAGTCACACTGACTGACCCAGAGAGGACTGAAAACACAGGATAAAACCAGAAAAGCAGGAAGTGGCACACAGGAAAGATGGCTAATTTGGTCAAGGTCCTCACCTGTCTTTGTTCCCTTTCCTTTTATTTTTAACATCTGTAAACTCATCAGTCACAAGCATTACTTCTAATTTTGTACATGGAAAAGCTTGCAAGACATTGAATGGCAATTAAGATTATGTAGAGGTGTAAGAGCTTTGTTTGTTGATTCCATTTGAATACTTCAGTTCACAGAAATTAAAAAATGCATGTGCCTGATTTATTTGCGTATTATTTATACCACAGTGATGTCAGGATCTGGACTCAGTGTTAACAGAAGCTGTCGTATGCTTTTGTCAAACAATCATTTCTCCAAACAAGTGTAAGTATAAATAAGTAGCACAGTGCATTTTTCATATCTTGATATCTTTTATTTCTTTTGCAGTGAACTGCTTATACACAGCTTGTATAAAAACAGAACAATTTTCCAGGAGTAGTGTAAACAGTTTTGAATAAATGACTCAATTTAATATGGCTTACAAATAGTTTGTGGGCAGCGAGTAAGGTGAAGTACACTTTCATGGAGTCCTTTTTACTTTCAGCTTCTTTTCATGGGGACTTGCATGGCTGCTGTCAGAAATTCAGCACCAGGTGTTAATTTGTCATTACCATAAATTGCTTTGAAGATGTTGTTTTCAAAGATCCTACACCATCACACTTATTGTATTTGCTATTTTTAGTAAACTGACTAAATTTTACTTGCAGTGAGCTTCAAGCTGTGATTTATGTTATCGTCAGATGTAGGAAACCAATTGCCTGAAAGTGAATTATCTAAACCCGAAATGTTGTAAATTCCAAGTGAACACTTGCAATTGTTTTCTTTTTCTCAGCTGCACAAACCTATTATTCCCGTGGCACACAGATAATTTGTAATGGGCTGCTAGATGTATTTGTTAATGCATTCACTGTCAACTTAAGCAATGTTCTTCAGCAAATCCAGTACATGAAAGACTGAAAATAAACAGAAAAGGTCTTCAATAGTATTGACTTGGGTCTCATATAACAATAATTTGGGTACTTTGGTGTGGAAACAAGTGTTTTGTTACAGAAGCTGATTGTTCCCTGCTGTACTGCATGCTAGCAATTTCTTTCAGATGTGTTCTCATTTGAACATTCTCCTCAATCACATTGCAGCTCCACGGAGCCCGTATTTCCTCCTGAAAGGCATCTATCTCTCTTTGACTCCCTGTCATGCATTAGGTATCAGGAAAGTAGCTAAAATCATGTGGTTTACTCATGCTCGTAATGATGTGCCCAAAGTGTGTCAGCTGGTACCATCTGCAGTGCCTGGAGCAGTGTCTGGGAGACTGTGACAACTCAATTGCAGGCTGGAGGTTTTGAAAAACAGGCAATAATTACTATTCCTGCTTAGGCAAGAGGTCTCCTTTGTGCAGCACTGGGGAGGCCACATCTGTTACAGCGATTACTGAGTCTCTGCCGATCATCAATATTACAATCAAAATAGTCATCAATCTGGATAAAAATCACCATTTCTTTTCAGTTCCAGCCTGCTGATCTGATCCAGTTGTAGCTAATAAATTGATGCTCTGTCACCGTTTTCTTTTGTGTGCTTTTCTTCTCACTCTTATTGTTTTTGCAAACCATGCAGGATCCTGCCACAAACAAGTCTTTGGCAGTCAAAATAAAAAGGCAAGAAAGAAAGCTGCAGTTACTCTTGAGGAGAGGAACTGGATATTTTAGAAGAACACTGAATTCTGAAGTCCTAGTTCAGGAATTTTCAATAAAGCCACTGCCTTCATCTAAGCCTTGCTTTTAGTTATCTTGGATAAGATCCTGACTCTCAGTTATCTGGATGATAATTGCTAGTTTGCATTTTTAGAAAAACTATAGTTTGTTATCTAACATAAAATTGAGAAAAGTATTGCAGGATATTTTCTCATATGCATGTCATTTGACTGTGAAAATTCAAAGCTCATTTTAGTCAGCTTCTTTTTAGCATAACCTAAGACCTAACTGGCCATTCATAACTCTTCTGGGATCTTTCTTAGCAGTAAGCATGTGGTTTGACACACCATGACATTCTTCATGCTTTTTGTCCACCACTGATATGTGGAAACTTGATACTGTGATTACAATAAGACAATCCTCAAATACTCTTCCTGTGAAAATTTAAATATTGGATATGACATGGATTTCTACCCAGATGGTTCAGCTAGCCCTTCATTCCGTGTTAAACCTACCAGAAATAACATGACAAAGCTGGGTTTCCAATCAGCAGAAATGAAATTTGAGCTTGAGACTGTGAAAGAAGATGCATTTTGAAATGGCCAGTGATGGAAAACATGCAAGAGAACTTCTTACATTATTTAATTCTGCATTGCCATGAAACTGGTAATCCCTGAAGGAAAATCTTCAGTGCCATATCAGATAATCTTAAGACAATGGTTGCTGCAATGTTCCAAGCTTTGCTTTCTTCACACAGTCTAACAACAGACATAACAACAGATAAATATCAAGACAAATTTGTTAATATTGCATTATTGGCAGACAAGAAAAGATCACCTTTCATTGGAATGCTTAGCTCCTGCCAATCACCAACAAGTAGATAGCTAACTCTGTTTGAGAACTTGCTGCTAATGGGAAAAAAAAGTATTTTGTGCAAATCCAGAATTAATCTGAAGGTATTTGAAAAGATTTAGTTTCTGTTCTGATAGTCCTTCAAAAATAAGCTCTGATGACAGAATTTGAGCAATATTGCTCGTATAAAGGCAGCAGCTTTTTATTTTTACATTGCCCTTTGCATGTTTCCTTGCTTTGGGAAAATAAGCACAGTGAATCTGGTAAGTACTATTAGTCTAACTTAGATATACAGAAGCAAATTCATACAAAGGGGGAGCAGCTTACCTAAGGCCACACGTAAGATGATCAGACACCAAAATGCATGGCTTGGGAAGAGACAACATGGAGCAGCAAGGCTGGTTTGAAAAGCCTGAGGGTCTGAAACGGAAAATTAGTTTCAATACGTATAATTAAAGGATGAGAAGTATTTAAATATGTATTTACATATGAAAAATGTTATAGCAATATATTTTTTTATGTTGCTGCAAATATTTTGGGGTAATTAAAAGAACACCTTAAATGTGAGAAACTCGTAATAATGCGTGGCTCAGGTAAGGGTTGATGATGCTTCCAAGGAACCTGGCCCTGTGAAGTTGCTGACAATGGGCCTGAAGGAAGCAGACTTGGACTTGTGGTCATCTATTTAGATAAGGATCTAGGAGGTTTCCTGAGTTCGTGTAAGACTGATGTTGGAAAAAAAGAAGTATTCTGGGAAGGCTGTGTTATTTCCACCTCCTCATGCATGTCTGTTCTGTTTAGGGAGAAAGACTGTCCACCTTTGAGCCCACAACACTCTTTTTACAGCATGTCCACTGAGTTTCAGTCCTTGTGTGATGGTGGCCTTCTTGGCATGTGTGCTGTGACCAAAACATGGGACTCCATGCACTTCTTGCTCTGGAGTTCTTATAACCTCCTTAGGTTGCTTTTGGTATCAAGTTTTAGACAGGCCTGTGGATTAGGCACACTAACCATTAAAGTGATGAGGTAGATCACAATGTAGGTGTGTACATTCCCATCCTCTGTTCTAGCAGACAAATGCACACAAAGAGGAAATTGGTGAAATGGATGCATTTTACAGTGATGAATGAATGAACTGAATTATCAAGAGCCTGAGCCCACCCTTCCTGCAGGATCTTCAGCCAGGAAACAGGAACAGCTCTCTCAGAGTGATCTCATCATGTGGAGTGAATAAAAATTCATCTTATAAATTATTAGATTTTGGCGGCTCTTTTGTTTTCTACAAGCCACTGAACAAGAAGAAAGGAAATAAAAGAGAGATTTTGATTTATCTGGTAAATGTGGATGTGGCTGGAGCCAAGAAGAATACATCAGAGAAGTGAGTGATGGCCTTGATTATGGTCAGCATATTGAGAACATTGGCTTTCGCTGTAGCTGTGAAGTACAGCTCACTATTCCCTCACTTTCTGTCTGGCACAACTTGTGCTCTTTTTATTTAAAAGGGCCACAGTCAAATAACAATAGAATTTTGAGCACACTGATTTTAGTACCGGTCAGTTGGCACTGTGAAATTCTTCTGTCAAAGACTCATATAGTGGATTGTACTCACATAGGGGATCCAGATGGCAATACTAATTTGCCTGTATTTGCTTTTTAAAATTGCTCCAGAAAAAAAGTCAAGATTCATTTCTCTGGACAGAAAGGAATATATTTTCTGATCCACTGCTGTAACAGTTCTTTAAATTTGCCTGTTTTACCATTTTCTTTGGCTTTTCAGCTAGCATGACTTTAATGGAATAGATTAAAAGAACCTCCTGCATATATCTGTGTCCCACCACAAACAAATTGCTTATCTAATGCTGGAGCTCTGTTTCATAGGAGGATATTGTGTAGGAATTCTCCTGGGGGAATCTTTGGCCAGTGAATGCAGCAGACTGGAGAATATTTTCTATATTCTCAGATAAATGAACATGTCTATCATATATGCAGCAAGTGAAGGCTACAGACAGGCAGATTAGATGGGACAGAGAAATCAAAAAGGTGACAGCCATAAGAATAGCAACGGCAAGGCATATGAGTGGCTCTTTTAATTTGTTTTCTTCACAGTCTTGACTGCCAAAAGTGACAAAAGGAGGAGGTTGTGGGAGCAGCTTTGGTGAGGGCAGAGAAAGATGGGATGGGTGCTTTTGTGGAACAAGGGAGGTAGCCAGCATGACCAAGTGGATCTAAAGGGGTAGAGAAAAGAAGTTAGATTTTGCAAGAAGAGCTGCACAGCAGATCTTCAAGACTAGGATATCAGAACTCTTTAGAGACCACTAGGGAAACAGGCCAACATCCAGAGAAGCAGTTGCCATGGCCAGAGTAAGAAAGATGGCTTTGGCAGAAACACTCCACTGGCCCAGCAAAGGGAGAAAGAAGTCCTGTGAGGAAGACTGCAGTAGCTGTAAAGGAAAGTGATTAGGTGTGTAAGTGGTTTGGCTGCAAGGCTGGAATAGAAAGGCCTGATACCTAAAGTGCTGTAGCAGGTGTGGCTCACTTACTCCATCCTCTCACAGGAGGTGTGCTGGGAACCCACAGAAAAAGATTGAAGATCAGTGTGTTGGAGGTAGTCAACACACTGCAGGAGGTTCACATAGGATACTCTGTTATGCTGGTTTTTTTGCTGCTTGTGGAAGTCAGCCAGGGGGAAAGAGTAATTTGGGAAGTTTATCAGAATGGGAGCACTCTGACAAAGACTTTGTAGAGTGTCAGCTCATTTTCTAGGCTTATCCAGCTCCTTCACACTGTTGATACAATGTCACATCCACTACATTGTTGTGCAGAATAAGCTGCTCATTATTTGTGCAGAACATGCACATGTTAAGCCTGCAGTTGCATAGTGGATATATGACATTTGCATGTAATTGCTGTGACCTGATACTTGTGTAACTAGATGATGAAAATGCTTTGCTTTATCTGAAGTGGATTTTCCATGTAATGACCATATAACTAAATTAGAAATGGATAAACTTGCTGAGATTTAGAAATGAGCTCATAGCAAAAAAATTTGTTTAAATAAACTTTATGTTCAGATGGGTTTTGACAACCGGCAAAAATGCTATTTCTCATTCTTTACTAAGATATGATCTCATTACACATGAACAATCCCTGCAACACATGCAGAAAATGGCATAAGAAAACCCCCTTTCTGATATCATCTCTGGTTGTCAAGTGTTAGATGCAAGGCTAATGAGCTTTGATCCAAATGCCAACCAATTTAATCCTCTCCATTATCTTGGCTGAATGGGGATCTTTATTAAGTTTCCCCACACGTTCTTGCTGTGGCACAAAGGCAATGAATCATTTTTATGCCACAACAATGTGTGCTGTGACTCTTCACCAAGAACCAAAGGTGACTCTTGCTTTCTGGGAAAAACTGAGGGTGTGGCACACAAAACCAGCTGTTCACACAGGGCCACACGCGAGGGAGTCTTATTCTGGTGGTAATCTGGTTCATGGAGAGAAAGAAACTTGACTTTCTTAGTCTGCTAGTGCTGCTGCCACAAGTCCCATGCTTTTCTGGTAGGAAGTTGCAGCAAACCCAGCTTTATCTTCGGATCACAATTATTTCCTTTGGTATGGAACTAACACCTTACACAAGGCTGCCCTGCAATCCATGCTGCAGACTCATTAGCTGTGGTAGCAGCTACTGTACTATGTTGATGAAGTACACAGACCTATCCCCTATGGGAAGTCAGAGTAGGTGGTGTAATCCAAGTACAAATGGAGGGTGAGAGAGGAGAGAACACTGCCACCCAGGGCCACCCAGAAGGAAGAGTGAGAAGTAGTTTGGGTTTTATAAAAATGAGCATGGTGAGAGTGGAAGTCTAGGACACAAAAAGTTAGCAGAGATTCCCTTACTCAAACCTCTCAAATTTGTTATATTTTACAGAGAAATGTGATGTTTTGGGGATGGGATGCCAATCCCATCCTTGAATTTGTCTTCTTTTCTCAGCTTTTGTCAGCTGTGTTTCCTTAACATTATTTCAAGATTCTTCTATTCCAGCAAGGCATTTCACAGACCACCACACATGCCTATGTGTAAGTTCACACCCATTTGATGTGCCAGCTACAGTTCACAATGTAGAAGGCTCTTCAAATATATTCCACTAATCAGATTCAGGGCAAAACTTTCCTCAGCCTGTCTTGAACAGACTTCACAAAGAGCATGTACCATGCAACCAGATAGGAAACATCTGACATAAAAAATGCTCATCAGCAAACCAACCTGGAAGAAATGTTTCTTGACTGCACTAAAGAGATAAAAAGAAGACTGTGGGATTTTCAGGACCAGCCCACCCCAGGTTATAATTTCTAACATTCATATTTTCACAGTATTTCATGATGATTTATCAACACATGACAACTTAATCAATCTGACCTTTAGTAAGTGGCATAAAGCTAAAAGCCTGTGTAATTCAATAATGAAGCATGGAGAAAAAGAAAAGGGAAGGGAAGTTCAGGGAAGGGAAGGGAAGGGAAGTTCAGGGAAGGGAAGGGAAGTTCAGGGAAGGGAAGTTCAGGGAAGGGAAGTTCAGGGAAGGGAAGGGAAGTTCAGGGAAGTTCAGGGAAGTTCAGGGAAGTTCAGGGAAGTTCAGGGAAGGGAAGGGAAGGGAAGTTCAGGGAAGGGAAGTTCAGGGAAGTTCAGGGAAGTTCAGGGAAGTTCAGGGAAGTTCAGGGAAGGGAAGGGAAGTTCAGGGAAGGGAAGGGAAGGGAAGGGAAGGGAAGGGAAGGGAAGGGAAGGGAAGGGAAGGGAAGGGAAGGGAAGGGAAGGGAAGGGAAGGGAAGGGAAGGGAAGGGAAGGGAAGGGAAGGGAAGGGAAGGGAAGGGAAGGGAAGGGAAGGGAAGGGAAGGGAAGGGAAGGGAAGGGAAGGGAAGGGAAGGGAAGGGAAGGGAAGGGAAGGAAAGGGAAGGAAAGGGAAGGAAAGGGAAGGAAAGGAAAGGAAAGGAAAGGAAAGGAAAGGAAAGGAAAGGAAAGGAAAGGAAAGGAAAGGAAAGGAAAGGAAAGGAAAGGAAAGGAAAGGAAAGGAAAGGAAAGGAAAGGAAAGGAAAGGAAAGGAAAGGAAAGGAAAGGAAAGGAAAGGAAAGGAAAGGAAAGGAAAGGAAAGGAAAGGAAAGGAAAGGAAGAGAATAACAAATTGTAACAGGCCAAATACAGAAAACTAAGACAATTTTTCACGTGGGAAATTTGCCTGAAGGGGTCAGGTTAAAGAATTACCCAGACATTGAGGGAAGGGCACTATATCTGTCCACATACCTAAGACCTTTCTAAGACTACAGAGTAGGCCCCTTTTAATAACCTAAGCTTGATAACATGTCTAATATCTTCAATACTGACACATTGTTAAAAAAAACCTAAACACAAAAAACCAGCAAGAAGAAACAGAAGTATAACATTCTACACCTTCTTTATTTCATGAGACTTGTTACTTTCTTGTTACTTGCTTAAGGTTTTGCATAGAAGTGGAGAGGAGGCTAATTCATCTCTTTTTCACCGTTATCAGACTGTAGGCAAACCAGCCAAATTTTGGTCCCTGAAAGGAGTCAGATTTGAAAAATACAATCTCTGAGTGATGGTTCAAATTTTCCATTTAAATGCAGCGTGAATCTTCATAATTTTGTATGAGACTGCTTCAAGTTGAAGGAAACCCAAGCCAAAAGTGGGGAGACACACTGAAACAGAGTGAGACTTGGCAGTGCATTGACACTGCAGGGGCAAGAACAAAGGCTTGGCTAGCAGCATATGCTATCTATTAAACTTTGTTCTTTGTGTATGTAGACAGAGAAAGGGGGAGAGTGAGAGAGGTAAGAATTCCAGCTCTCTTCTTGGTTTCAAACAAAGCTTTTGCCCAGTTTATCTGATAGCCAATGGAGTCCAGAGAGAACTAGACATTTTTTGAGGATTATTTCACACAGTAAAATTTTAATTTGATGCTCTCTGCTTTGTCAAAAAATTACACACCCACCACAATCTAATAAAATTAATTTAAGAATTTGTTAATTGCAGCAATTGTCTGCTTTGTTTTTGATGAAGAAAACTTTTTTTCAAGCCTGGAAATCTTTTGTTGTTAAGAGACAGAAGGTATTTCCAATTACGTGATTCACCTGCATACTAGAAATGTGTGGGAAACCTAAATGAGAATGACAATGATTCCTCAGGTCCTCCATGAAAATGATAATGGTTAAAAAAATAAAAAGTAAAAAAGATAAATGATAAAATTCCTGGAAAAAGCCATTGAACTCGACAGTACTGCAGGCAAGGGTACCTAATAATGAAAAGGATTTTATCCAGTGGTTATTTCTTATAGATTGAAATCCTCTCCCCAGCTGCAAACAGGAGTTTAAGATACAGGATGCAAAAGAGAAAACTGAGCATCAGTTTGAAAAGGAAACCTAAAAGCCTGGCCTAGTAAGAGGAAATGATAAAACCACCTCAGTTTTCATCACCAGGATTTCTCCTGCAGTTGCAGAGGGTTAACACTTAGTGGGGTACTGAGGACTGTCTTGGCCTTCTGGATCAGTCCCTGAAAAGATTTCTTCCCTCACCTTTGTCCCCAGGATTTGTAAAAATCACTAGACACCAGTACAGATACAGGAGTACTGGAAGTAGTGGCTGATACACCGGAGGGTTCTGCTACCATTCAGATGAACTCTGTACAGGCTGGAAAAATGGACAAACAGGAACCTCATGAAGTTCATCAAGGGGAAGTCTCAAGTCCTGCACCTAAGGAAGAATAACTCCAAGTACTGGTACACACTGGGGCTGACCAGATGGAAGGCAGCTGTGCAGAAAACACCCTGGGAAGTCTTGGGGACAATATGTTGCCCACTAGCCACAAATGTATCCTTGTAGCATAAAAAGACCAGCAGCATGCTGGCCTGTATTAGGAGGATGATTGTGACCAGGTTGAGGGATGTGATCCTTCCCTGCTACTCCATGCTGCTGAGTCATATCTGGAGTACTCTGCTGGGTTCTGGACTCCCTAGGATCAGAGGGACTTGGAGCTGCTGAAGCAAGTTCAGGTAAGGGTCACTCAGATGGTTAAGGGACAGGAGTACCTCACAAAGGGAGGCTGGAAGAGGTAGGATTGTTCAGCCTGGAGAAGAAAAAGGTTGGGAGGTGCCTTATCAATATCAATAACCATCTGATGAGGGGAGCAAAGGGGATGGAGTCAGACTCTCATCAGTGGTGCCAAGTGAGAAGCCAAGAGACAGAAAATTCTATTTTAAGAGAAGAAAAAACTGTTACTGCAAGGCCATCAAACACTGGAACAGATTTCCATCCTTGAAGGTGTTCGAAATGTAGAATCATAGAACGAGTTGGGTTGAAATGCACATTAAAGGTCAACCAGTCCAAGCACCTGCAATAAGCTGGTACATTCTCAACTAGATTGTGTTGCTCAGAGCCCGATACATCCTGACCTTGAATGTTTCCAGCAATGGGCACCAAGTCTTTCCTGTGTTTCACCATCCTTATTGCAAAAGTTTTCTTCCTTCTGTCCTGTATAATCTTTCCCTTTTAAAGTATTTCCCCTTGTCCTATCACAACAGGCTCTGCTAAAAATTCTTGTCCTGGTCCTGGGCAACCTGCTATCAATGGCCCTGTTTTAGTACTGGGGTTGTACTACCTGATCTCCAAGGGTCCTTTCTAATCTCAACCATTTTATGAATGCTCACAAATTCAGCAGCTACTTTGCCACTGCATATGCAGGCATCTTTGGGCTTGCTTGTCCACAAGGCTGATAAACTGACTCACAAGTTTCTCTTGTGAAAGGCTGACCTTTGAGAAAACATTTCTGCAAAGTGGCAATTTGAGTAGACCAGACAAGGCAAAGTGCAATATAGTTACTGAGCCATGCAATAAAATGTAATTGATGGGAGCCCATGGTCTCCATAGAAATATTGTTTCATTTCTTTGGCAAAATTTACTATTTTTGAAATATGATTTCCATGCTGAAGTGAAAATGGAGCTGCCTACTCTGAGCACAGGCATTATGTGGCACAGCTGGCTATTTGGAACACACAAAGGAAATACTCATTGATTTAAGTTGGAATTGGAATGAAATGTTACTTCTCAGTCAGACCAAGGGTTTGGATTTATTCTCCTTTGGACCACAGAAATACACTGGAGAACCATTTAGTCTGGCATGTTTCTGTGTTTTAAAACACAGAAGTTTTATGGAAACATCTCCCAAAATATCATTTTGTGGGGGAAAAAAATTTCCATGTAGTTCCAGTTAACATATGGCTGTACCTAGAAAAGGAGATGATGAGACTGAAAACCAACTGTTTAACTTCCTGTCTGGATCAAGACAAAAGATAGCCATCATCTCTAATTATTGAATAAAATTTCTTGACCAGCACATCATCAAAAAATATTTCTATGTTTTTAATATAAACAAATGTGTGTAGTTTATGTTAAGATGTCAGACATGGTGAAGTGATCCTGAACAATTACTTGCTGCACTACATCTGCTAGAAATTTTTACTCACACAGAAAACTCTGTGGACACATCTCCACAGATGTCTGCTCTCAGTAGAGTACCTCACCCATACAACTCTCTGTGCAGCCAAGTCTAGATAAGACTACCATGCATCCAGCTTTTCCAGCTGTGGGTCCCTTTCCCCAAGTTTTTGGATGCCTTGTTGAATCATGAGCCACCACAGATCTGAAAATCTTGGAGACTAAAGCCATTGCATATGCTGTGTGGATTGCCTATCAAGAATTTTGCCAAATCGGACAGGCACACTGAGACCAAAGACTCTGGACAGCAATCGCCTCACCATCACATCCACAAGTGTTTGTGCCATGGGAACCTCAGATATGGCACCCTGGTATCTCAGTTCCTTCCAGTGCCTTAGTTACCTTGCTTATATATGGTGCAGGTCTTGCTAGTCCCTACCACAGTACAAAACCAGAACACAGCTGCTTTCAGTGCAAGAGCAGATGTGAGCTATTGACCATAGTACCCTGCTTCAAAGTTTGCCTAAATTCTTCTCAGGAAAATGGTTCATAAAGGGTATTAGGAGTATAACCTGCCCATAGGGGTAAATTGCTCTTTAACACTGTAGTTTTGTTTTAACTCAAATTATACAGAGGGAAGTATTTTCCTATTTCTTTTCTTTTCCAACAAAATCTTTCTGTTCCCATTGCTCATGTAGATGTCTAACTCACCCATTAAACATTATATAAATTGGATTTCTTTATTGGTTGTAAATGTCTTGTTATTCAGTTTCATCTCCCAACACTTTTGTTTTGTGGGGAAGGCAATCTTCCTTACAGCAATAATTATTTTGTACACTTCTGTCATGATATCACTTCCTTTTCCTCTCTAATCTAACAATCTCTACACTTTCCACAGTCTCCTTACATAAAAATCTCACACCACATTTCCATTCCTCTAACAATTTTTTTAATGTACTTTCCCGTACCCTTCGTATTTCTGCAGTATTATTTTCAAGCTGGTTGACCTAGAAGGAACAGAGAGGGCATGTCACTGGCTTATATAATGATATTATATTGTTTTCAGTATTGTTTTCTATCTTTTTCCTTCCTACATTTTATCAGTTTGATAACACTTTTGCTGCTCTCAGAGCATATGGTTTGGCTAAGATGTCTGTTGTGACACTTTTTTTGCTGCATGGTTGTGATTAATTTAGAGCCAAGCAATATGTCATTCTGATTTTTTCCTTCCAACTTGCATTAATTTGCCTTTGTCTGCAAGGAATTTAATTTACCACCAAGCTACCTAGCTTGCTTTACTCCAGCAGAAGTTCCTCACAGACTTGTCTCACTTGGACTATCTTATTTATGTCCAAGTAATCTACAAATCTTATCTCCTTATTGTGTCACTTGTTTTCTAAAATCATTCCTAGTGAGGCTTTTCTTTCCTTGAAAAACAGAATTTTTCACAGTTCCTTTGAAATTGTCTGAATTAGCAGAAGCACCCCATGGAGTGCCATAGACAAAGTAACATAGTGTGACAGCCTTTTTCCTGAAGGAATACTGTAAAAGAAAGAACAGTCAACACAAATTAAGCAATTCTGATACTTTGACAAACCCTGTCTTGCTTCCCCCCATGATGTTTTAGACTCTGGTGCTAGTTTTCTCATGAGGATGAGAAATTCCTTGCTCAGTTCCTCAAAATAGGAGGGAAGGTCTTAGTCCCCCAGCCAGAGAAAGACTGTGGGGTCTGTAAACAGCCTCACACAGGACTGATGGGAAGGATGTCATTTTCGCAGCTCCAAAGTCACAGGACTATTGTGCATGTAGCAGTATGTAATACAAAGTGACAAAGGTTTAATATTGCAAAGAGGAATTGTGCGTGCACAGAGACTGAGAGACCGATAGCAGAGATGCAGAAACAAGAGACAAGGCCACCAGTGGAGATATGCAAGGAGCTGAGTGATGAGAGAGGAATGGAAGCAACAGATAACTTCCATTTTATGGGTCCAGCTGTGCTTGCTCCCTTCTGACACACACAGCTGGAGTTTCTATGAATTTCCTTGATTTTGATTCACTTAAATATGAAGTGATAAAATGTCTTTGTCCCTTGCAGTGTAATCAGTGCATCCTGCAGCTCACTCACTTGACCTAGAAAGTTGAGGGGAGGCAATCCCAAAGCAAGCTCTATTTTCCAACACTATTTCACAACCCTGAGCTCCTCTCCAGGCTTTCTGACTGTTTTCACTCACCTTTGCCTCTGTCTCTCAAGAGTTCAGGCATTATTCATAGGGAGTAGTCCCCAGGCCATATGGCAACAGGGATGTGTAAGGAGCAAGTCTTTGCATGGGCATGATTGAAAGCAACACAGACCTGATCTTTTCATTCCACGCAACAAGTAAAATATGGATTGCCATTCAGGTCCATGGGATATTCACTGATTTCAGTGAAATCTTGGTGTGGATTTTTCAAATTACCTGTCATGAGCTATTTCTGCCAGTGGAGTAAATTCTAAAAAGATTTTGACTTCAGCAGAATGAAGTTGCTTATCACTGAACATCGTAAACATTTTAAACACTACTGCTAGAAGTGCAGTTACATCAGTCATTCCTTAATTCCTTTAAATCCCTGGATGTCTTCAGTCCCACTCTTGAAATTTTACTTGTATTTCATGTTTCTTCCATTTCACAGTTTGACTATTCGCTCTGGCATACACTCTTAACTTTTTTACCTGGAAAATAGTAGATATTTCCCTGATATACTAGTGATTGACATTAGCACATGTTTTATCAGAGCTAGCATGAGAACAGAAAAATTGCAGTTGCTTCTGCTCAAACCTCTTCAGCATCTGAGAGTAAAATATTTCTCTGGGTAATCTGTTTCCCATTGCAGTTTTAAAGGTCTGCAACATTTTTATAGGCACAAGGACCAAAGTGACTCAAGACTAAACTGTTTTGGCTCACCCTGGGGTAACCCCTATAAATGACAAACAAATCAGCATTTCACAGTTAAAAAACAACACCAAGTGTTCTACAAAATCCCCCAGAAGTTTACTGCAGTGATGCTAACAATGCTAGACATTAAGGCAAGGAATTTCTTTTTTCCATTTCAAGAGAAAAACACCACAGCTGTTTCTCAGTGGATTCCCGGCCAAGTTGAAAAGGTCACTGACCCAACCATGATGTAACACAAAATACTGGGAATGGTAACTCCCACAAAGAGCTCTTCTCCAAAGCACTGTCTAATAACAATTTTCAGTCTGCAAAGAAGGAATTTATCTAATGTGCCTCTTGCACTAAAGCCTTCCTTAAAACGAGTGGTAAGAGTCTTTGCTCTTCTACTGGTCCAACGATCTGCAACAAATATTTTTTAACAGTTGGTAGGAATAGGGAAATTCTGTTCCTGAAAGTGACATGCATTACCTTTAAGTACTGTGGAGGGTCAATGTTAGCCTCAACAGTCATTGTATAATCGATGGTGGGCCTGTTAGAAACCGCGAGGGTAGAAATTTCACTTTCTCAGCAAAACAACTAAGTTATTACAGAGCTGAACAGTAAAGGCAGAAGCTGAGGGCTTGAGGAGCTCTGATGATGACTCACATGATGGAACAGTAGTGGAGGCCCTGTGACTGAAAGCACATGGAAACACCTGAATGCAGATCACTCTCTCCCCTCTAGAGGGGCGAGTGATGCATGTTCATTTCCAAGATGGTGAGGGAAACTGGAGGCCTGGGAGGGTTGGAGCAACATAGGAAAGGTTACAGCTGATAGCATTTGCACCTGCTATCTGCCCTGGACTGGCACCATCAGAAAACTATGGAAAAGTGGCTTTCTGGGAGGGGATGCCTGCGGGAAGAAGCCCCGAGAATTGATGGCAGGGGATAACCAGGGTAATACCTCCTTCAACAGAACAGTGAAGAAAAGGTATAATTGGCAATTAATTTTCCTTGTTACTAGGAAGTGAGAAAATATGGCTCTTTGTTCACAGATTGAGTATTTCTGAGTAGATTTTCTAATTTTAGTACATGTTTTCTTTATATTGTCTATATTTTGAAGGGTTAAATGATTCTATGCCTGAGTGGCTCCTACAGCCATGCATAAGATTACCTCAGACCTGCTATTAGGTGTAAGAATAGATTCAAGCTTCACCTCACCTCATGCCTTATCCTTGACTGATGCATCTAACAATTATGAATTCTGCAGCAGTGTTCCTTCATATACTTAGGCACAGGGATTTTTGGGGTGTGGTGGCAGGTGGGAAAGCCAGTATGTTTTAGCACTCACTCCAGTGTGCATAGAAGAAGGAGAAAACATCAATTTCCAAAAAAGAACAGCTGGTTCTGGAAAGGATAGTGCCCAACTGACCATGTTCTCATTGGCAATAGTGAAAGATGATACCCATTGTAATGTCCAAATTTGCACATGAACAGGGAGGCAAAATGCAAACCAAAATGTATTTGCCATCTTGAGGGGTTATTTCCAAATGTTCCCTTCCTGCTGCAAGCTAAACAAACCTTATGTACATTTGCACTTACTTTAAGTGTGCAATAAGAGGTTTGCATTTCAAGCACACTCACATTTGCTCTCCATCCTTTCTCAAATTAGAAAAGATTTTGAAGAGGAAATGTATGTTGGTAAACAGAATATCAAAAGCAAAAAGAAATATTTTTGTCTTACTACATCTACACTTCCTCTGTGTCAAAAGCACATAGCTTTCCCAGAACACAGCTTTATGGGGCAGATGGCAATTTTTGTCATCTTTCTCATTTATAAGTGAAGAAAGACAAAGAGGAGTTTTTAAAAAAATATTTTGCATTACAAACTTGTTTTATTTTCCTTTGAAAGATTTTAGAGGTGTAAATTCAGTACCCTATAAAGAGAGGATTGAAAAAATTAGAAAAGTCTGGAGAGAGGTTTAAAAGGAAAGATGTATTTAAGATTTAACTGGCTATGAATTTTAATCTCTTTAAGTTTTGATAGGTCTTGGGAGCTCATCTCCTATTTACACTGTCCAGTGCAGTTCTAGTAGAGATGTCAAAAGAGGTATCAGCAGCTTGTCTGGGAGCCAGCTGTGATAAAGTTCTGCTGACACAACAAAACCACAACCTTGTGGATCTTCTCGGACCAGTGCCGAGTGGAGGCAGAGACGTCATGCCTGTGTGTGCTGGCCTGTGCAAACACAACTCAAATCACTCAAGTGCTTCAGATATGATATCCTCCATTTCTGGCAAGCTCTACGTACAGACCTATGCCATACACACAGGAATTGTCCAGTAACTGACAAAGCTCTGAAGGGAAAGCATTATTGTTAATATTTAGGTCAACCGCTGATAACTCAGGTTGAAAACTGTAAACACAATTTACGTGGGAAAAAAAAAGATAAAAAAAGATAAAACTAAACTGAAATATGCCTTCATGCCCTTATTATGTATGCCAGAAAAAACTGCACAATTCCAGAGGGAAGAAAAGAATCAATTTCATGTCATTTAAGTGACTAACTTATTACTTCATTGGGAAATTGGATTTTTTTTCTATTTGCTAGCTGTCCTTCTTTCTCAGGTACTTACCTTTTCTAAAGTTTACCTTTCCCACAGTTTGCCTATTAATAAACCTTGCTTAGTGACTGATTAGGAGCCACTTCATCGTCATTCATGGCTCTGAGTGTAAAGCCAGGAATCTAAAAGGAATTTACATAAATAATCCCCATCACAGTTTATTCCACTTTAATAACCAGTTAATGAAGGCAAAATCAGTAGCTTGCCTTTTTTGTTTTGGGTTTGTTTTCATTTTGTTTTTCCTTTTAAAATTTAGACCTTTGCTTTAGAGATGCTGGCGAGTCTCTGTGCAGCAGGCAAAGGATATTGCATGGCACCCAGGGTCTGCAGCTCTAAAATAACCTTGCTATGGGAGCTATTCAAAGCCAGGGTAAATAGGATTCTCAAATCTTCCTTGTTTCCTGTTTGGAGCCATCAGATCAGAAATCTTCACACCTCAGGGAAACATGGCTCAGCTGGGACAATTGAACCTAGGGAATTCCAAGTTAAGACTCCTTTTGAAAAGAGATTGTTGTGTGACTTTGAATTTTTTTTTTTTTTTTTTTTTGTGGAAAATGTTCCTTTTCACAGCTACTCTTTAAATTAACAATGAATATTTTCTCCCATGAATTTCTATAAAATGGAAACTTTCCATCAAAATTAGTGAAATGCAACCAAATCCACTTTTTACTCTATTTACTGTACACAGATTAAAGCCACAGTCAATAGTTAAGGCAGAGGAACATCTAGTAATTTTTGCAGGTGGTTTTTCTTTGTTTCCAGCATTTTGTGTCCTAAAACTACTACTTGGAAAGAGCATTAGTACTGTTTTGGATACAAAATGCCTGTGTGCTCTGCAGTGTATTGAGCGACAAAAGGCTCCAAACCCAGCCCACCAGGAGAAAGGAACCTCAACCGTGGAGAGGAATGAGGAATTTTTGAGATCTCTTATGCCTTTATTTCTCATTTGATTTTTAAGTCTCAATCTTTTCAGCAACAAAAAGGGCAACAAAGCCCTTTTGTGCCCACATGTCAACTTTTGCTCTGTATGAAACTGGAAAAACCCTTCTAGGAGCATTTCAGTTTCACCCCACTCCTGCTAGAAGTTACCTGCTGGAAAACCCTGCAGCAGACAACCCAGCTCATGGCCCAGTGCAGATCCAAGAGTGCTTCTGTCCATCTGCAAATCCAGATAAGCCCCATCCAGTCCTGCTCTAGGGGCAATGCAGCTGCACATGTCTGGCACTTGCGTGTGCCAATACTTCTTATTGCCTGCCTGAATGGCTATTGTTTCTAAAGATCTCTGAAAATGAAATGCCCATCTCAGATGAATGGACTGTACCTGACCATATGATCATGCCTTCTAAATTTTTCAGCCTCAGGGTCCCAAAGCAAAGGTTTGAAAATGACATCCTTTATACCTGCAGGCATTACAGCAGGCTGAATCCTCTCCTGAGCTGTCAAAGCTTGATGTCCTGCTTCTGGGCAGATAGGAAGCTGTCTCTGGATTGAAACATGGCAGCCATTTAAGAGTACAAAGCAGCAGCACAGAATAATTTGGCAAAGGAATGTAGAAGAAACACTGCATCCAATTGAAATGACAGGAACATTCACAGGTAGGAAGAATGCAATTACCCGGGCTGGAAGCAGACTAGGATGCCATGCATATTGCAAACATGGCATTTCTGAAAATGAAATGGCAGATGTTTTTTCTGAACTTCTGTCAAGCATACATTTTATTAATTAAATCTGTAAGAACTTATCTGCCTTTCTGCCTTCAGGTCTTTTTGTTTTTTGGTTTTTGCAAGTAGGTGCAAGAAAAATGAAACGTAATTTTATATAAATATATAGATAAATGCAAATGTATACACACACACACACAGGCACACAAACGTGTATTTATACATTTCCTTCTTTTTGTTCAGAACAGATTAATATTCTGAAATAGATGAAAAGGGGAAAAGTTGCTCTCTGGGACCTCATGATCACCTCTAGCTTCCCACTGCAGGAGAGACCCAAGATAGACAAAACATGAGAAGGTATTCTGAAGGCAGCAATTTAGACTGACAGCGTGATAGACTAGGAGATTGTATAGATCTTGCTACTTTTAAGCTCTCAGAGATAGTAAAATAGCTACAAAGGTGGAGGAGGGGCATGTTTCAGGGAAGACAGGAGGAGAGCTGTAACTAATGCATTTAAGAAAACCAGGTGTACAGCTCTGCAAAGAAACAAAACTCGTTTCCCCACTCTGCAGCTGACCTCTTCAAGATCTACCTGATGAATGGAGGTACACAACACAGCTCCTGACTGGGGATTTTGTAATGGGTAGCATACAGACACACATAGACACATGAAAAACCCTCCATGAGCCCTTTTTCACTATTCAGAATTCTACTACATATTTATATAAATGCTCTAACTGTGAAGGTAGGGTAAAACAGACTTGCTACTCTGCCAGGGGAAAAACCAAACCAAGCCAAACCAAACCAAACCAAACCAAACAAAAAAACAACCCCACAAAAAACCCATCCCCAAACCAAACAACCAAATAACACAAGAAAGTTTTTTATATTAATAGTTTTTATCAACAAGTAAAATAAAAAAACACTTAGCAACAGAGGTAACCTGTTCCCAGCAGAGGGATGTCTCTGCAAGATTCAAGCACCATGAGACACTATAGCAGGAGAAAACTGAAGGCAAGTGTATCAGTGTAGGCCACCCTCCGGGTCTCAGTGACTGAAATAACTACATTAATTGGTCTTCCTCCATTGACATGGGAAATTCAGGTGACTCACTGATGCCCAACAGTTCAGTCCTTTCCGCCAGTCATAACAGATCATTCACTTTCTCCTCTGTGATGCTGTTGTGTTAGGGATGAAAGCAAGCTCTGAGGGCAGTAATTCCTTCCACTTGAAAAGAGAATTCTTCAAGCAGCACTAAAAGGGAAAGTCGCCATGGAAGATCCTGTGTCTCTGACCTTGCCTCTCCAATTAAGATTTCCGGATTTGCAGAGCAAACTAAAACACTCATTTACATTTTTTCGCAATGAAGAATGGGATTTTTTGAACCAGAAAAAATGAAGCCAGAACATATATCTTTTTTCTCAAGTCTTATTTATACGGGTGTCTAGAAGGACAAGGTCTTCAGTAAATAAAAATAAGTGAATTAAATAGCAGTAACAGTCTTACTCTTTCGGCTGGGATCACCATTTTGATTGGGTCGAATATGAACATATAGATCTTGCTACTTTTAAGGTCTCAGATATTTTATCTCTAAGCCACTCAAGCTAGTCCAATTATTGTTGTAACTTGACATGAACAAATACAGTAGTATGTCCAGATCTGATGTTCCCACTTAAAGCTGATGTTGAAAAATGGGAAATAGTTCAAAAAAGCTACAAGACTTAGTGAGTGAATGATCCATAAAACATGCCTAGTGGTGGGAAACATGATACATCCAATCTATCTGCTTTATCTGAAAAAGAATCGAAAGAGAAAAGTCTGCTAATAGCAGGTGATTCTTTAGGGAAGCAGAAGAAGACAGAACGTGATTTCAGAGTGGGAAATTCATCATGGCTACAAACAATGAAAAATAAACATTTTTGACAGCAAGAGTGATTAGCACTAAACCACTCCTCCTAGGGCAGGCTCACCTGGTTCAGTGCAGAGCCTGTCAGACATTTCCATGCATGCCATCTCATTCATCTCACTCAGTGCCAGGCCAGGATGCTCCCTCAAGTACTGCAGTGCATTTGCATGACACTGGGTTAAGCCTTGTTTCTTCTCTCTGTCCTGAATGCTGAGCCTGGCTTGTCCTCACCCTCTGTGCTCAACTCTGCTCTGTGCTGTGCAGGCACAGCCAGAAGTCTCCAAGCCAAGATGCTTACTCTTTGAAATAGTACCTGTTCACAAGTCCAGCTAGGGTTTGTGCTCAAGTAATTTTCAGTTCAGGTTCAGTTTGAAAAAACAATGGCTCAAACTAGTACTTGGTTCAAGCTCTGTTAAATTATCTCATGAACATAGACTCTTTGATAATCTTTTCTGGATTTAACTGAGGATTTACCTGGAAATTATCTAATCCATCTGGCTGTGTCTGTATCAGGGGCAGCATGGCAGGAGAGATGTGTTATGGTCACAGTGAGACCCTGAGCTACACAGTAAAGGCAACTTTCTTCTCTTTCTCCCTCTCTCTCAGACTTGTAGGCAGAAATATCAAGTACAACTGCCAGAACTGTATTTTCTAACTCTATTTCTATTTGGTTCCATCATGAGATGGAGAGAACTACTTGGGTCTACCATGAAAAATTAATGCAGCATCCAGGCACTTGTTGGATGTAAGTCTTGTATCTAAACAGGATTAAAATTTGTTTGGAAATCATCAAGAAACCTGGTTATTTATGCCACAATGCCAGGAGATAGCCCAGCTGAGGGAACAGTGCACTTTCCAGCAGAGGTATGAGGTTTGCAAGATTAACCACAAACTGAATTCTGTATACATCTCTGACTATATAACTAGACTCAAATAATCCATTCATATTTGTTTGTTTTGTTTTTCCAACTAAGATAAGTCAATAGATTAAAATACGCCTGCTTGCTTGAGAGTCAGTGCTGGATTCTAGTTATCCCCAGGTCAGATCTGGACCCAGTGGTTGTAAGAAACAGCCTTCTTCCACATGCGCAGTTTCCTCAGAATCCAAACTAAAACCAATCTTCTTCAGATGCACAACCATCAATAAGGAGACTTTGTTCAGTTAGGTAAAGGGACAGATAATGAACTGAAGAATCATTTAGATTGGAAGGACCCCTGCAGATTGACTCATCCAATGTGAGCAGAGTGGCCTGGTTATTTTGTACACGACACAGTCTAGTGACAGAGACACTGATCAAGGCAGAGAGGATGCCTGGCACTCAGCACAAGTGTAGGATGTGTTGTGGGCTCCTGGGCAGAGCTGGCTGATTGCACATATACTCAGTGTGTGGCAAACATGTAAGTGCCCAGGAGGTTTCGCTGGAGGGAATTAAAGAGCAGAGGAAATCTGGCTTCCTTTCAAGTCAGGCAGCAGCTGAACAGGAGGTTGAAGGATCAAAATTTTGGACACAGACAATTAAAGTGTCAGTCTTTGTGAATGTAGCTACTGGTGCTTAGAATGAGATTAATTTAAATCTGCATATCAGACCTACATTAGAAGAAAGGTGCTTTCAGTTCAGAGGAGGATTTAGAAACTGTGCATAATCAAAGAAATGTTAATGGACTGCAAATATTTTTTGAATTATATTTTAATTATACTGGTGATGCTACTGTAGGTATTAGTAAAAATGCAAAGCATGTGTTTTACAGCAGCAATTAAAAAAGGATGTCTTGTCAAGTGAGAACTATAGTAGAAGCACAAATATGGGCATTTTGGAAGTCAGAAAAAACTTGGGAACTTGATACCGAAAAAAGAAATTAGCTTGCATTAAAATGTAGGCTGGGCAAAAGAGATAAAATTTTTTACATATTTTATACTCTTTCTGTGAGCAGATTACAATATAGTGAACTTCTTAATAGTTTTAAGATAAACTAATTGGCAAGTTATTTTTGCATTTTGCACATGATGCTAATCACGCTTGTAGCTTTATGGGTATGAGTACAATGACTGTTTTATTTCTAGAATTCAAGTAATGCTTTCATAAACTTGTCTCATGCTTATTTTTTTATAAAGCTGCACGGAAAGGTCAAAGAAAGGGTTGTCTTTTTATATTATGGCAGCTCCCAGTGGGTTACAGAATAGAAGTGGTTTATAAATAAAAGCCTCTTTTATCTGTCCTTTGATCCCCCCACGACAAAACCTCCTTCCAAGTTCTTTGTTTGACATAGACATAATTTCTTATTAGTTTCAAAATATCTGCAAGATAATGTCTTGTTCATCAGTTTATGGGTACACTCTGCTGGGAACAGAGAAAAGGCTTTACTGCAATAGGGAGGGAAGAGGCCATACATTATTTCTTTCAATGATTTTTGTCTCCCTGGCCCCTGATAAACTGGGCTTGTAGCTAGATCCTGTACCTTTCAGGACAGGTTCATGGCTAGACAAAGTTGGAATTACTTCCAAATATTAAGTATCCCGACTGAGATTCTAATGTGCTTCTCTGTCAAAGGCTGTAAAAATTAAACTTCTTCAGGGCAGCCCTGGACATTTCTGCTGGGTAACTTAAAAATTTTGTGCCACCAGTTCTCCAACTGGCCTCTCAGACAGAAGAAACAGGAGGTGCATCACATTGACACCTCTGCCTCCAAACTCCCCTGCTCCATTTTTGGCCTGGCCTGACACCTGTGCTGGGGTATTACACCCCGTGAAGAAAGTCAGCAGATTGAGACAGCAACCCACAGATCCTTTCCAAACTCCAGCAGGGATATGTGATGAATTGCCAAAGAGGGGAACATCCCATACTGGGCTTTGCGGGTCCCTGACACACAGGCAAAATTGGTCCCTGAGGCTAGAACCAAGAGTTTCAGTCTCATTTTTGTGGGATGGAAATACAAGGGCCATTGAAATCAGTAGAAATCCCTTCCTTTTAGAACCCTAACTGGATGATGTAAAAGAGAAATAACTGATCTCACACACTGAAATAGATGAAAACAGGGGTATTTTAAAAGGACCATTTTTAACTCTGCCAATAAATTATTTTTCACATCTAGCATTTGAATTTTTTTATCTACTTGTACTTTGTTACTTATTCTTAAACTTTGCAGAGTTTGTTTTGTCCCTTTTCCCTTAAAATGTTTGCAAAAGTATTGCTAATTTTCATTTATTAAAAACAGTTTTCTTGCATAAAAGTAATTCCAACTCATCATTAAAAACAGATATTAAGAGGTAAAGAAAATATATTGATTGCATAAAATTTGAATGGCAAGAAATATGTTTTTCATTATTGTTATTTTATTAATGTACAAGTGCTATCTTATTAAATCTAAATTGGATGTGCACTGAGGAGTACTAATGCAAACCATTCCAAAGACAAAAATTAAATACATGTTGGTACATAATAAAGCCCCCATATATAATAGAGGATTTACAAATAGATCTTTCAACTTTTGAACAGATCAACATGCAAGTATTTCACCATCTGAGTTCATGGTAAGGTCCCTAGCATAAAGTGTATTTCTTGAAAAGCCTGATTCTTTTTTCTGTTGGGATATGTTTATGCAGCTTCATTAACTTCTAGGCTACTGCTTCCAGTTTCTAACAATTTAAAATAAGATTTGGGCTGGAAAAGCTGAAAACATCCAGCCAAAATGTAGTAGGGCAGACATAAACAATCAAACTTTGACCCCAAAGAAATGCATTTCAATGCAATTAAACTTTTGTGTACAGCAGAAAACCACTTGTCTTGACTCCCCTTTTGATCCTTCACCAGATCAAAAGGGGAGTCAAGTTTTATGGTCATAGCCAGGAGTCAGAGCAGCCGGAAATGATTGTGCTCAGCGTCATGGACCAACTTCACCCTCTCAACTCTTCTGGTATCTGACAGCAACCTGAGTTTCCAGTATGTGGAAAAGTCTTCTTAAATTTGATTTTTGGTCCAACAACATAATGGACCAACTGGAAGCAGTTCAGGCCCACTCCAGCTGTTTCTTCTGATGCACTCACAATGATGAGCAGACTGTCTAATCCTATCTTTCACTAAAATACCTAGAAAAGCCACAATTCCCACACATGTGTTGCGGGTTCCCTCATTTTGAGCAGAGACAGTTATTTGGGCTCTCAGTACAACCCTGCTGTTGCTTCACTCATCTGGTTTCAGAAACAAAACAAGTGTATTTGGTTATTCTTTAATGAGGGGAGGTTATTAGATCACTGATCTGAGCACACATGTGTCAACCCACAGCAGCAGTGGGTTTTTCCAAAACATATTGGAACACCAAAAAGGAATTTCCTGTATTTACTTGGGATAAACTATTTTCTGCAACAAGTCTTAAGAATATGAACACTGTTTAGAGTGAGAAGTTGAAGGCACATAGACACAACAAAGCTTGGGTTTATTTGTTCAAAGGGAAGTTAATGGCTTCCAGTTGTTCAGTGTTTCTCAATCAACTCCCTCAACTCCTAAAAATCAAGCTGGAGCTTCAGCCTTTCTGATGCTGGGGATTGGGTGCCAACATCAGGACACTTGTTCAGTGTAGTGGAAAGATTGGTTAAAATTCTCTCAGCATCCTGTTGGCCATGGGAAAATGGATACTTCACTGGAAAGTAAAAAGTAATCCTTTTTGGCTCATGGGTGAGAAGTCTGAGGGGCGTGTGGACAGATCCTTTTGGCTTGTCATGATGATAACAATGTCCAGTGGCAAGGGCTGCTATGGCATAGAAAGGAAGGGCAGAGGGTGGCAGCTTTTCACGTTTCAGCAAACCCACTGAATTACTCCTTTGGCAACATTATTCTTTGCTGTCTAGGAAGATGAGGAGACAGGTGGGCAGGAGGGAGCTACTGCTGGGAACCTTTGCTACAGCAGACTTTTGCCATAGCACATTTTGAGACCCTGAGAAGGCAGGATAGGGCTGCTTAGCTTCCCTGGCTCCTTTGCTCCAGTGCCAAGACTGAATCATGGACCAGGAGCTAGATGACACTGCATAATGCACTGGAAAATTCCCTAACTCTGATCCATAAACTACATTTTCAAGTATACTTGAAGAATTTGTTTCTTTGGCTTTTTATATCGTTTGCCTTTAGAGGTGTTTGAGAAAGAACAATTACCACACAAAATAAACCAAAATGTGATGATTTCATGCTGGAAAGTATGCTGTGAAATCAGTGAGAAATTTCCCTGACTTAAGACCCAGAAAAAGAATCTGAATCCTGAAAGACTATATCTTGAGGTGTCTTGGACTGCCTGCCTGCATTCATGGCACTGAGCTGAACCTTTTTGTAGATGGTATTATACAAGTAATTACAGTGTATAATTCAGCTACTGAGGTTAAAACTTTGATCAAAGTTTCTAGGACTTCACATAAAAGGCTTACTATTTATACAGAGTGAGGTTCCTTTGCCATTAGCTAAAAAAAAATAATTCTAAAACCTCCCAAACCTAGAGTGTTCTGGTCTAATAGAACAAGCATTTTCCACTAATGTTTTTATTTAAAGAACAGTTTTTTCAGGTAAAAGCAGTTTTTCAAATTTTGTTTGTATTTCACTATATTGGGAGTGTAATTCAGTTCAGATTTTAAAATGCTCAGAAAAGAAAAATAGGGATACAGGACATAAGGTCTGCATGTAAGCTAACATACATGCATTTGACTTTCATGAAGGTCCTACTCTCAACAAATGAACCACTATTATGTACATTATTAAAGTCCTAGGATGGGTTTATGTTAGGATGAGGCAGCTGCACAGTGAAGCCATGTAGCTAAATTCTTCTAGCACATGTATCCCTGATACCTTCCTAGAAGAGCTAGTTACCCAGATTTCTGTTCTGCAGAGACCAATGTCTCGGTACTGAAATCTCATTTTGAGTGAAGGATCCCTCTGCCAGGCTCCACATGAGCAATGAATCAAGCACAGTCCCAGAAGCTGAGCACAACAGAAGACCGTGATCACAGGCACTGGGCAGCTTTGGAAAGATTAAATGAATGCAGATGATAAGAGTCTGTTGTGCAATAAAGGATGGGAGGGAACATCACAATGCTATGGACATCACTGAGTGATTGCTTGAACAAAGAAGGAAGGGGTCTGAAGATTTCTTGGAACTGTGATTTTCATAGGAGGTTTATGACTAACATGGTTGTCCAAACCAGCAGTTCACAGAGCATGACTGCTTGAAAACACTCAAAGAACAGATGCAATCCTTAAGAGAGAGCTTGAGAAACTGAAGGATTTAATTAAAGAGGCCCTGGTCCTGAAATATTATGACAATAAGGACAAAAGTAACTTGTTCATGGGTGCATCTCAGGAGAATACTGGCACAATACTCTTTTAATAACACAGTTGAAGCTGGAGACAAGTGGCTAATGCATCACAGCCACTAACAAAAACTGAATGTAAATATGCTGAAAGAATGAAGGCGACTTTGGCCTTAAGCCATGGCTGTAAAAAAAATTCCTTTATTTATGGGACACCACTGTTAGCTGAAACTGACCATAAACCATGTACTGCTATTGCCAAGACAGGCCTGATAAATATCCTGGAGAGAAGAGAGATTGTTTTTTCAGTTACAAATGTATGTTTTACAAATTCAGTAAGCCTGGGTGAGATTTGGTGGTTTCAGGCAGATTCACAATCATTTTACAGAACTTCCAGATATTGATTGTGAATGTGCCAGGCCTCCTAAAAAAGCCCAAACAACCCTCTCCACTTGCAGGCAAAATGTAGACCATGACTGCCTGCATCACTAACAAGTTTCACATAATGGGATAGGCAATGCAGGCTTTGTTGCAAAGCTTAGTGCCATATTGTAACCCCTTACTGCACCGTGGCAGTGAGGCCTGAACAGTACATGTGGATTTTGAAAAGAACCTGAATGGGGAATACTGAATCTATTAAAAAGAAGTATTTGAAAGCCATTTTTAAAGAGAGATGAAGCACTGTTGAGAAATCAACAGTTATATTAAAACAATATTTTGTTTATGCCTGCAATCCAGGACAACTCCCTTCAAAAGAACCCAGGAAGATGACAAAGGAAAATAAGCATGTGTAGATATTTTTGTGATTTTTACTTATTCCATTAATAATAAATAAAGCACACTATTATTGTTATTGTTGTTCTAGTTGTTTCTATTTTTAGAATTACTTCCCCAATTTTCTAAAAGTTCCTGCAGTCAAACAGGCAGCCATATAGTCCATATTAACTAGAGATGATATAGCAAGTACAATAATATCTGATGACAGTCCACAGTGCAGTAGGTATAATTGAAAGCAGTTTTCATGGAAATACAGGTGTAGGCTTATCACCTCTAACACTTTCAGACTTTCAAAGCTAATGGAAAAGTGTCAGAAGAACACAGTGATGTCTGTAAAACAAAAAATTGGAGCAGTGAGACTGATCCCCCCTCAGTGCCAGTGTTGGATCTGGGGGGAACCAGACTCTTGTGAAGGCAAGCTGGACAATGCTCTGTTACAGAGAGGCTGTTGCTGCACTGGGCTGGTGGTTCACACTCAGAGCAGTGACAGACAGAGTTCCAAACTCCCTGTTTATCTGTGGTCCCTAAATCCTTGCCACGTAGGAAATTTCTATATTGTTACAGACATATGCACAGTACTGGTGGCATTGCTGAACAACAAATACAAGCATCCTACAGAAAACCATAAGAATATAATATGACAGCTTTAGTTGCATCTACACAGGAGTATTTGCTCACATGGAAAAAACATTTAAAAACTTGCTGACGATTTCTACATCAGGAACCATGCCCAGTGAAGACAGCCCTTAAGGGATACTTTCTGAAGATGTCAGTCAATTGAGGGCTAAGAAACATAACAATTTTTACCATTGTTGCTCCTAAAGTCCTGTCATTACTCAAACATTTAAATGCTTTCACATTTAAAATGGACTAGGAATCCTCACCAAAGAAAAATATTAGAAGATATTAGATCCAATGGCAAATGTAAGGAACATGCACACCACCTCTTTAACCTCTTGGGCATGGCAAAGGACCTTGGTTCTTCTTTTTTAAATTTTTATTCTTTTCCTTGAAGTACAAACCTGGCATTTCAGATTTCCAAATTTACGGAAATAAGATGAAAATTCCCTGTGAGCGTCAGTGGGAACATTGCAGGGTTCATTTGAAGCCTGATCCCATACGCCCTATTGTGAGTGCGAGGCGTGGAGTCAGCCTCTCGCTCCCAATCAGCGATTGCGTCAGTGGTTGCACAGGGAGACCTGCAGACTCAGGGCTGGTTTGGCAGGTGGCTGAGCACACCTTCCTTTCACCCTGAGGGTGTCCTGGCCTCCAACAGAGGCTATCAGTAGGTCACTATTCCTGATAAAGATGCCATCATACACAGAGGGAGTTCTTGAAAAAAGCTGCCTCTTGAATAAACAGTGGGTGAATATGTCTTCAGAGAGGGCTGGATACTCTCCCTTTCTTGTTTTATTTCTGACTGTGAAGGAAAGGAAGTGTTTAAGATACAAAGTTACCTACTTGTTTTGTTATCATGAGGCAGCAAAATGTTTAGACAAGATTTATTTCATACTGAAAGTTAAGCTTAAAAGATTTTTTTTTATGTAACTGCTTGATGCTTTGAGCCTACAGAAGATAAAACCGACTCCATTTGTTGTATTTCCTTTCCCTGAAGTTTTATTATTTCCTCTGTATTTGTCAAGATACCTCTTCTTTAATAACAATGTCCTTTTTTTCCTGAAGTATTTTTTAGAGGTAATCCATTAAAACCCCCACAATATGGATTCATTACACAGATTGATTTACACAGAATTCTGTTTTGTATGATGCAGCTGATCTGGTAAGAGTAATTTCTGAATTTTCTAGAAAGGAATGGAGAGAGTGGATGTACTGTCATTACCCTTTTTGCTCTTCTACACTTAGTTCACTCATAGATAAAGACTTTTGACCTGAAATAAGCTGCCATTCCTTAATGCATAGACTATCACACAAAAGTGTCGGCAAAATGGAGCAAGCCTTGTTATAATCTTACAAGTCTTGTGGGTCTCATAGTGATAGTTTAGGCAAATGGATTTCTGGCCATCCGCAGGAAACGATGATAAAATGAAATTTAACAACTCTTGCACATGAGAGGTTTGCAGAAGGCTTGAGACTGCTTCAGCCCTGAGCTGAGTCAGAGGAATGCCACAAGGCTTTGCAGCAGTGTGGTGAGCAGGCAGTGTTTATATTCATGTGCCTCAAATGCTTCTCATGAATGTCATGAAAAAATGAGAAAATATTAAAAGGAGACGCAACTTTTTTTTGTGCTCAGTGTGGGCCGAAGTTGTCTTTTGTGCAACTTGAGAACATTATAAAGCTTTCCTTCACTCATACTGTTAACACATAAAACTCACTAAAGATTTTTGCTAGTATTTTCTTGAGAAGAAGTTATTTTCTGGCAGCAGTTCCAAAGTTAAGACATATTTATTCACTACAGTCCCATTTTGTATTCCTTGGGTAGAATCCCAAATACCCTCCACTTTCACCTCCAAGGAGTCATTAGTATTTATCAGGTAAATAATCTGCAAAAGGCAGATTATACACCTATAAATCCTTTATAATTACACTGATTTCAAGAGTGTTACTGAAGATTTATGCTCAGGTAATTTGGCACAGAGTTGGTAAACTTTCTAAGGAAGACACTAAATATTTTCTCAAGAGAAAACAGCCCTTACAATGTGCTATTTTTTTCTCTTCTATATGTCCTCACCTGCCATCATAATGAAGTATTTTATAAAAATACAGCATGAGGTAATGACAGTAACTGAGAAGGAAAGTAAATTCACACTAGAATATCAATCTGAAGTCTTCCCATCTGTTTTTTATTAACAGAGACCACCATCTTAACATTATTTAGCATCATATTCTTATTTAATATTATTAATATTAATATTTATTAATATTATTAATTAAAATATTAATAATTATTTATTAATATTTATTAATATTATTAATATTAATATTTAATATATTATTCTTATTTAATTCAGCCTGTATATTCCCTCTTCACCTTGCCTACATGACAAAATCGTTTCTTCTTGGCACACTTTTATACCAGGAATATCAGTTTCAATTGTCATCTTCACAGACTTCCCCAGACTAAATTCTATTAGAGAAAGCCCATTCATCACGTATTTTCTCCTGCATATCCAGACCCTAACACACATTTCTGTGCCAATGAACCATTTTGAAGTGTCAGCTCAGCCTTCACCGAAGCTAGGCTGAAAACTGTGATTTACTGTGGATACTGCTTTGGAGAGATTCACAGGAGTCCCAGTCACAGACAGACCCTGGAGCTCCTTGTGCTGCTGCTCTATGGACAGCGTCACATTCATTATTTCTTGACAAAACATAGACAACTTAATGCACTGTACCAATATGAACAATCAAATTTAATGGGGATTGCAAAAGGCATTTACTCATTGATGCAGTAGTTCTAGTGACTGTAAGGTTCAACATAGTCTCA